>NC_047091.1:154260491-155496925 GCF_902459505.1 Geotrypetes seraphini | reverse complement strand
ATTTATCCAGCAGGCTTTACCTGCTTAGCACACAAGTTCTGTATCCTTTTGAATTTTGCATTTAATTAGTTTACTGCAACACGTTAGTACATTTTCTCACTGAGCTCATAGTAAAAGCCCTACATTCACTACTACTACTACTACTATTTATCATTTCTATAGCGCTGAATGGCAAACACAGCGCTGTACATTTAACATTCGATAGATGGTTCCTGCTCAGAAGAGCTTACAATCTAATCTGAACAGACAGGACATCTTAGGGCTCCTTTTACTAAGTTGCGATAACGGTTTTAGCACACGCTAAGCGTGCGCTGAATTGCCACACACACTAGACCTTAACGCCAGCATTGAGCTGATGTTAGTTCTAACCGCAAAGCACAGGTTTAGTGCACGCTAAAATTCTGCATGCGCTAAAAACGCTATCGCAGCTTAGTAAAAGGAGCCCTTAGTGCTGGGGAGATTCTGGTAGAAAGAATGATACAGTAGGTATAGATATCTTACAGCGCAATGGGTGTTAAGGGTTGAAAGCAGCTTTAAAAAGTGGGAATTCAGACAGCTCTACTGTGGGGTTTCTACATCAACTCCTCAGTTCAAATTCTAGCTAAAATCTGATGCTTTAACCATAAGCACCACTTCTTCCTACTCATAGTCTAGTTGGACTTTGTCCAAGTTCACCACCATTTGAAAAAAAAAACACAAAAACCTTGTTTTCTCTATGCCAGCTTAGTAGCATATATATCTGTATAGTGATGCTGTATAGTGATGCATATATCTGTATAGTGATGCTGCTTAGAGATGACCTATCACTATACAGCAACAGATATTTAAAATACGGTATGAGAAAAAATGAAACAAGCGAGAAACAGATATAGCCTGGTAGTTTCACAGCCTGTAATCAATAGCATTACTAGTATGTCATAAGGAGACTACTTTTGAGAAGGCAGAGGTATAACATAAATTAACATCCTTCTTTCATAAAGTCTCTACTTTAAGCAGTCATCTTTTCTTCATTATGACCTTGTTTACACTATTAAATACACTAGATGAGTTTGTTCAAATGCAAGTGATTGAGGTTAACAGGAAGCAAAACATTACTGTACAAATACTATTTAAATCAAAATAGACAGGACACCATTCTTTTCTCACTTTTAAGGACTGACCAGGTGCTTTCAGGTTATTTAATAGCCGTCTATTAAACAGAAATGGTAATAATTAAAATGATTGATACCAAAGGACTAGTTTGCAAAACCACATTTTTCTTCATTTAAAGGAACTGTAAGGTTTATTATAAAATAAACAAAATGATCTAAATTATTACTTTACTTTGGTACCTACAGTTTATATTTTCTATATGGAAAACATGTTCTAGGAAATTATATTTTAGGGGCCTGTTTCTCAAAATGCGCATCCCAATTGCAGGCGGCAGTAGGCGTCCTGCTTGGGATGCACTTTAAAAAAAAAAGTGTCTGAGGCAGGACACCTACATTGTAGGCCTCTGTAGCATGTCTACAGAGATGTGTACCCACACTTAAGCATTCCCAAGGTAGGGCGTGGACATAGTTTCATCTGGAAGTGGCCTTGTGTGGGCTTAAGGATTGGTATGCATCTCCATAGACATGAAACAGATGCCTAAAATGCTGGCCTACATTTAAGCATCTGTCCAGGAGTGTAGACATGATTCTGAATAGGACGCCAATGCGTGATTGATAAGCAATTGGTGGCCACCAATATCGGCATCCTATACAGAATCAGGCCCTAAGGGCCTCTTTTATTATGCTGAATTGAACAGGCCGGTGTGGTATGTACACTGAAACCCATAGGGACTGAATGGGCTTTGGTGCATTTGCTGTGCAGCACTCGCTACTGAAGCTTTATAAAAGAGGGCCTATGTGTTACTTTCTCTGAATCACTAAAGATAGTCTTCATATGTAATCAGAATGAAATGTCTCCTTGATTAAAGGGCACTAAGAACATAATTTTGTAGAAAAAGCAAATCATACTGTCGAAAACACAAGATTTCATATTTGAAAAGCAAAGGCATTAGAGGATTTTATCTGGTCTCTTTTTTTTTTTTAGTCAGTTGTTTCCCCTGCTTCTTTGGGTTCCTGTTTATCTGGTATCAGGCATGGAATCTGATGCCATGAGCTTTTTGTTCACAATTACCCAGGGATTTCTCCACTAATTTATATCACCTCCCAATTTCTTTGACCCAGTCATTGCAGCCATAACCTTTATTGAGGGAGCATGCCACAGCATTCCTTCCAGAACTCTGATATCAATAGCTTCTACTCTGGTCACAATTAATTCCAGTTCCCTTGGTCCATAATCTCAGGGGCATCTTTGATACTTTTCTCTACACACATCTAAAGGTCTGCTAAAAGGTTTTTGTTTCTTTCTTTAGTAGAATTCATGCAAGGTGATGTACATCAAGAATAAGCTGGACATAATTTAACAGAGTGCATTCAGGGATATAAGGTATGTAGACAAAAGGCCAAAAAGAGCTATGACAGATACAAAAACGAACTGGCCTATATTGATAGCTAGCCTATGGAGGGTGATCAAAAAGGTGTTTATAAAAAAACTCAGAGAATTTAAACTCTAAAGGGAAGGCTATAAAACCTCCCTTGGGAAAAGAGTTTACCTTCCAGTCATTGATATTTTATAAAGAAATTTTGATCACAACCTGATCAAAATTTCTTTATAAAATATCAATGTCTGGAAGGTAAACTCTTTTCCCAAGGGAGGTTTTATAGCCTTCCCTTTAGAGTTTAAATTCTCTGAGTTTTTTTATAAACACCTTTTTGATCACCCTCCATAGGCTAGCTATCAATATCGGACATAATTTAACAACATTTTGTATTGAATATGATCCTTCTCTTCTGAACATGCTACTCAACACGTCCCACTTAGATTACTGGAAACTCTTTGTTCTGGAGGTACACTGAATCATTTCTTTCCATTATGATCTATTCATAATTCAGCTGCAAAACTTATCGTCCTGTTGCATTATGATGATTATATAATCCTCTTAAGTCATTACACTGGCTCTGTCTAATTCTGGAAGTAGTTATGGTTTCTCTTACTTAAAAATACATCTACTCTGCAGCTCGTTTATCTTCTCTCTCCCTCACCCTTCCTTGTGAACTCCATACATCCACAGTGAGTTGCTCTTCTCCTGACTCCATTCTTTCCACTTGCTACAACCATATGTCTAAACAAAATTTTCCCTTAGTTGGTGCATCATAATCCCCTTGCTGGCATATTCAATTTTAGCTTTAACAAATCACATTTTTCGGAGGTGATGGGAGGATGTTTAGAGAACTAAATTACATGTGTATTTATATTTTTCATAACCAAAATGTGTTGTTCATGGGAGCTCTAGTTATAAGCACTGCTTGATGTATAGAGAAGACAGAGGATGGAAACTAGGTTGGTTCTGCACTGTTTCTATAAATACTATGTGCAGAAATTTTGAAAATCAATATTCTTATTTTTTTTATCAATCTCCTCTCCCACAGTTACACAATTTTCTAGCTGGTGCAGAGGAAGGCTCCAAGCAACTAAGATTTGAATTCCACTTTGACTGACCCTAAGGTTATTGAATATTTTATTTTTCTCTCTTTTTCTTGTTTTCTATTCTTCATGTAGTTATGTATCTTGGCGCTACCCTTTGAGTATTTGTGTTACAATAACATTTTTTTCTCTTCTTAAAATATTTTCTTCTATAATTATATGGATGTACTAAGCTTTTATTTTTTCTTTATCTTGCTGTGTATTATTAAATGTAAATAAAAAATTTTACTAAGCCATGGAAGCAAGTGTTGAGCAGCAAATGCTCTGATGCCCATTCAATCCATATGGACATTGGAGCATTTAACACATTGGCCCATGCTATAAGGCTTAGTAAAAAAAGGTGTTTAGAAAACAATACACAATAGCGTTGAGGCAGTCTTTTGACCTTCTAAAGTAAATTGTTTATTAATGCAGAATATGGTATAAAGAACCACAATGTTAACTTCTCATGTCTAAAGAACCAGAAAAAAGTAATGTAATGTAATGTAATGTAATGTAATTTATTTCTTATATACCACTACATCCATTAGGTTCTAAGCGGTTTGAAGAAAATATACATTAAGATTATAAATGAGAAGTAAGAAGGTACTTAAAAAATTCCCTTACTGTCCCGAAGGCTCACAATCTAACTAAAGTATCTGGAAATTAATAAAGAAGAGAAAATAAAGATGGTTGAAAAAAGTGGCATATTAGTAAATCCTCATGGAAAATAGTATATTAATAAAGATCAATCATTGGGTCATTCTTGAAGGGGAGAGAGTGTGGCACAATGGTTAAAGCAATTACTACCCCAAACATCTCTTTTATTAAAATCTCAAACATATCAATGTACAGTAAATACAAAATCTTTCTGAAATTGATATATGGGGAATAGGCAGGGAATGCTATGATGTGCTTAACACTGTTGCTAGCGGTTTTGGCGTTACTTTAACTGAGAACTATATTCATTATACATTTATATGTTTGAGATTTGGAAAAAAAAAAAAGATCTTGTTTGGGGTAGTAATTGGTTTAAATTGGGATCTTATTTAATGAGAGTCTCCCAATTAATGATCTCTTGATTGACAGTGGTTAAAGCTACAGCTGAAGTTGTGGATTCAAACCCAGGCTACTCCTTGTGACCCTGGGCAAGTCATGTAATCCCCCACTGCCCCAGGTACATTAGGTAGATTGTGAGCCTGCAGGGACAGACAGGAAAAAACGCTTTGAGTACCTGAATAAATTCATGTAAAACCATTCTGAGCTCCCCTGGGAGAATGGTATAGAAAATTGAATAAATAAATAAATTATGAGTCCAGGGCACTTACAACTAGGAGATATTTATTATTTTAGGGTTTGTCTAGCTTGCTGCTTCTCTTTGCAGTCACTATTCATATCTTCTGTAACCACCATTTAATTTTAAAAAGTGGTTTACAAATATGATTCTAAACTATTAAATAAATAACAGATTTAAAACACTTGTATTTTGCCTATCCAGTTACACTGAGTGCAAAATAATTATTTATAGCTACAAATAACTGCATAATTAAATGTCTGCCTTGGAAATTGTTTCTCTGTATCTCCCCTCAAATAAAACAGAAGTGAGGGCACCCAGTACTGCTAAAAGGTGTGCTGCTGGCTACTGTAATAGGTGCCAGAATATTTTAAAATTAAAATAAAAAAGCTTATTTGAATTAAGCTTAAGAAATAAAGATAAAATTTAACAGGTTTATATAGATTTGAAACAGCATGGGATATATAGGCGATTCATCAAGAATAAATAAACTTGAAACTTGAAAAGCTTTTGTAAATCTGGCCCTTAAAGAAGCATATATCCAATCTTAATAGGGAAATACTATTTGTAATCTGTGATGATTACTTACAGTTCACTCACCAAATCACAGCTCTAACTGCTTGTAATTTAAAATTATACATAAATATATTTGTAAAGTGCTCAGACCTGTAACTAAATTAATCTGTGATAACAACAGACTATGGTTATTATGGGACCTTCATTGCCCTTTACATAGTAACATAGTAGATGATGGCAGATAAAGACCCAAATGGTCCATGCAGTCTGCCCAACCTTATTCAATTTAATTTTTTCTTCTTAGCTATTTCTGGGCAAAGATCCAAAGCTCTACCCGGTACTGTGCTTGGGATCCAACTGCTGAAATCTCTGTTAAAACCTACTCCAGCCCATCTAAACCCTCCAAGCCATTGAAGCCCTCTCCATCCCATCCTCCCCCAAACAGCCATATACAGATACAGACCGTGCAAGTCTGTCCAGTACTGGCCTTAGTTCAATATTTAATATTATTTTGTGTTTCTAGATCCTCTGTGTTCATCCCATGCTTCTTTGAACTGTCACTGTTTTCCTCTCCACCACCCTCTCTGTAAAGTAGAATTTCCTAATATTGCTCTTGAATCTACCACCCCTCAAACCTCAAATTAAGTCCTCTGGTTTTACCATTTTCCTTTCTCAGGAAAAGATTTTGTTCTAAGTTAATACCCTTCAAGTATTTGAACGTCTGAATCATATCTCCCCTGTCCCTCCTTTCCTCTAGGGCAGGGGTCTCAAAGTCCCTCCTTGAGGGCTGCAATCCAGTCGGGTTTTCAGGATTTCCCCAATGAATATGCATGAGATCTATGTGCATGCACTGCTTTCAATGCATATTCATTGGGTAAATCCTGAAAACCTGACTGGAAAATCAAAGTTTGTATCACTGAACATCTCAGCAATATACGGCGAGGCAGACTAGCCACCCACTGGTAGGAACAAGCTCATTCCTTAGACTCCCTGAGATATACTGTCCTATATCATGCCAGGGAATATTCAGGGGATTTATCCAAGTTTTTATTAAAGAACACAAATATTTTTAATTGGCAAACCTTAGCTCCATATGGTTTAAATATGGAGATTGGTTCCAATTATGATCACTAGCAAAGTTCGCATAGTCAGTATCAGATCCTTAGATGATGTCACTTACGGTGGGTGGTTCTTGTGGAGCATTATAAAAAGAGTAGGTACAAATAGCGCCCCTCTTTCAGTCTTGATTCCCTTGCTATCCGAGTTGGTACTAGCCTTTAGCGGGTAGGTGATTAGGTATTGAATTGAAGTAGTAAGTTATTTAAATATAGATTGAAGAATTGCAATAATTATGTGTGATAACAATTTTGAATTGAAACAGCGATTCAGATATACTAAGATTAAGTTGTTATTTTAACCAACAGTGTCCCCTCCTGAGGAAGAGTCTTTGAAACTCAAGTCGGGGGTCATCAATTTTAATATGGCTAATGATTATCATTAGCGCACATTAGAGCACTGGCACTTTATTGAATACTATGGTTATTTTCAACATCTTCTATCGACCACTCGCTACACCAGATAAGTGAATTTATTACATCTTTTAAAGTTTGTTTATAGCGAGTGGCTTGGGACTGTAAAGGGCGATGATGGTCCCATAATAACCATAGTCTGTTGTTATCACAGATTAATTTGGTTACGGGTCTGAGCACTTTAGAAATATATTTATGTATAATTTTAAATACAAGCAGTTAAGAGCTGTGATTTGGTGAGTGAACTTTAAAGAAGCATAACATAACTAGGACTCAGTTCTATAAATGGTGCCTTATATCACACAGTGAGCCCTCCAGAAATAGCAAAAAATGTACTGTACCCACTGTCCACCACTACAATATGTTATATGAGTTCAGTAGGTGTTTTGTGGTTTTCAAGACACTCACACTTTCCACCACAGGTGTACCAGTTAGAGTGGGATATGGGTCTGGGTCCCCTTCTCTGCCACGGTCTCAACCCACATCTCAAACACTACACTATGTAAATCTGTCGATGAAGCACTCTCTTCCTATAATACTATTCTCTCCTCCACTATGGACACCCTCACTCCTGTGTCACACCTTGTGGGACGTGCCAAACCCCAACCCTGGATGACCTCTGACATCTGCCACTTAAGTTCCTGTGCCTGGTCTGCGGAATGCCACTGGCTGAAATCCTACGCTCACTTCATACACTTCAAATTCATGCTGATCTCCTTCCAAGCTGCCCTTTCGCTTGCAAAGGAAAACTATTACACCCATTTAATTGAGTTCCTCAAATCCGACCCTCACCGCCTCTTTGCCACGCTCAACTCTCTATTAAAGGTGCCCTCACATCCGACTCCTACTTTGCTTTCTCCCCACACCATAGCCGAGTACTTCCATGACAATATTCCACAAAATTACTCTTTAAGTTCTCGACAGATCCGCCTGAGTTTCTCCCTCCTCTGGTCTGCCCTGCTGACCCTCCATCGTCCCCTGCCTCCTTTTCCTCCTTCCCGTAAATCACTGAAGAGGAAACTGTCCATCTTCTTTCCTCCACCAAACTCACTACCTGTTCCTCTGATCCCATTCCCAATCATCTGCTGATCACCATCTCCCCAAACTGTCAACCCCCCTATCTGCCATATCCCTCAACCTATCACTCTTCACCTTGCCTGTACCCGACTCTAATTTCATCCCACAGTTTCCAGTACCACCTCTATACTGATGACTTGCAAATCTACCTCTCCAAGCCTGAAATTTCTACGGGAATCCAGGCTCAAGTCCCGGCCTGCCTTTCTGACATTGTTATGTGGATGTCTTGCTGCCATCTAAAATTAAACATGAGCAAGACTGAACTTATCTTTCCTCCTAAACCCACCTCTCCCCTTCCCCGTACTCTTCTATAGCAGTGGATAACACCCTCATTCTCCCTCTGGGTTATCTTTGACTCATCATTCTCATCCTCCTTCCAACAGATTGTCAAAACTTGTTGTTTGTCTCTATATAATATTGCTAAAATCCGTTCTTTCCTTTCTAAGCACGCTGCCCAAACCCTCATCCATGCCCTCATCACCTCTCATCTGGATTACTGCAATGTGCTTCTCACCTGTCTATCCCTTTGCCATATCACTCCATTTCAATCTGTTCAGAATGCTGCTGCACATCTCATATTCCCCTAGGGCCGTTATACCCACATTACTCCTCACCTCAGGTCGCTTCACTGGCTCCCAGTCCGTCTCCGCATATGATTCAAACTCCTCTTGCTGATGTTCAAATGTACTCGCTCTGTGGCTCCTTGGTGTATATCTTCTCTTATTAACCCCTGTACTCCCCTCCGGGAACTTCGCTTGTCAGACAAGTCCTTCCTTCTCTGTATCCTTTTCCTCTACTGCCAACTCCCATCTCCATCCCTTCTACCTTGCTGCTGCTTGGAACAACCTGCCTGGCTCAGTACATCAAGCTCCGTCTCTGGCATTATTCAAAGCCAGACTAAAAACCTACTTATTTGAAGCTGCTTTTAATTACTCACCTAACCAACATATCTATCTGTCATTCCTTTAATAGTCCCCTACCAACTTTTAGTCCCCTCTCTGTGTCTATCATAATTAGATTGTAAGATCTTCTGAGCAGGGAACGTCTCTTGCATGTACAATGTTGCGTGTGCCTGGAAGCGCTATAGAAATAATAAATTATTGTTGTACAGTCCACTGTTCTGAATACTAGGCTACTCCAGGGACCTGCTTGCTGCTCTAAGAGGAATGGCCATTATATCTGCAGTAGTGCTGCCCGATTCAGGAAAAAAAAATTTCAATTCAATTCGATTCAGCCTACTGAATTGGGTGTTTTTTTCAAACATCCTGGTGGGTTTATTTTATAGTCTCTTCACCCCCTTTGCCTTCTCCTAACCACACTGGCTCTGTGGTGTAAACAAAATAAAAAAAAAAAGACTTTTCCTCTCTCTACTAAATCCTAGCTCACGTTTGTGGTCGAACACCAGCTCTGGCAGGATACACATTTCAAATCTGACATATTGTAATCATAAAACAGAAAATAAAATTATTTTTTCTACCTTTTGTTGTCTGGTCATTGTTCAAATCTTGTTGGTCTCAGGCTCTGGTTGTCTTCTGATAGCTTGCTTGAAGGGTCTCCTTCTTTCTTCTTTCTCCATGCTAACCATCCATCTGCCATCTCTGTCCTCCTTTTCCGTTTCCCTTCCCTCCCCTGGAGGTCTGGCATCTTTCCTTTTTTTCATCTCTATCTACAGATCCACCTTTTCTCAACTACCCTTTCATCCATCACCCTTTCTGTAACTTTCATCCCTAAATCCCATTGTCCACCATCTCTCTCCCTCTCCTCTGTTTTTAGACCCCTTATTTCTTCCCCCCAATGTCCGGCATATGTACGTCTCTTTGAACCCCCTTCCCTCCCTCCCTCCCTCTGTGTACTTCTACACCAGGGCCCCCTCCCCTGAACGTCTGCACCCCCCTGAAGGCCTGCGTATTCAATTTACCTAATTTCAGCAGCCTGCACTGCAGAAGATCATTGGCTCTAGCGATCTTTGCAAGTTGCCATACATCGTCCGAGTTATCTTCACTCTGCCGCGGTCCCGCCCCTCCTCTGACATCAGAGAAGGGGCGGGACCGCGGCAGAGAGAAGACAACTCTCGAACAACGTATGGCAGCTTGCAAAGATCACTAGAGCCAGTGATCTTCTGCAGGGCAGGCTACTGAAATTAGGTAAATTGATGCGGGGAAGCCACTTCCCTGACTGACTCTCCCCACTCGCCCTCTAAAGCAGGAGCGGCAGGCCAGCAAGAGGCAGCGCTGCCGCTCCTGCTTTAGGGGCGAGGGTGAGTCAACGAATCGGAGAGGCCGATTTTTTTGTTGTGGTAAATCGATTCGAATCGTGAATCGGGCAGCCCGATTCTCAGCTTCCCCAGCCTCCCTGCCCGATTCTCAGCTTCCCCAGCCCCTCTGCTCGATTCTCAGCTTCCATCCCCAGCCCCACTGCCCGATTCTCAGTTTCCATCCCCAGCCCCCAAGACTCACCAGCCCCCCCTGCCGATTCCCAGCTTCCATCCCCAGCCCTCCTGCCAATTCTCCAGCCCCCCCCGCCGCCGATTCTCAGCCCTCCTGCCGGTTACTCTTTGCTTCCAAGGTCTGCTCGCTCCCCCCCTCGACGCTCCCACATCCTTTTGTTTCTTCTGATGTAACTTCCGGTTTCACAAAACCGGAAGTTACATTAAATGATAACGCGTCCGGCGGCCGGTGGTGAAAAAAAGAATTAACTTGAATCGGGGCTGAATCGGTGAGTCCGTTTTTTTACCAAAATGAACCGATTCAAATCGATTCACCTGATTCGAATCGGTAAACCTATTCGAATCGTGAATCAGGCAGCACTAATCTGCAGCTGTCATAGAGCCTGGTATGTATTCTTTCACCTCCTGGGGTGCGGGTGGGGGCTCATGCTTATATCTTCATCTGTTCAACACAAACAATCTTCCCTTTCCCTAGTGTATTTACCTTAAATGTCTTTCTTTCCTATTCAGAATTGTAGTTCTCACCCTCAACTCCTTGTAATCAAATGTATATGACACAAGCAATGTTCTTCTGTCTGCTGTCTGTCCTGTAAGTCGCAATGTTCGTTTACCTTTTTTTTTAAAAATAATTTTATTATTGTAAACCGCCTAAAGTTATTATAGGTGGTATAACAAATTATAATAAAACTTGAAACTTGATATCTCTCTAGTGGTCATCTGGTTAATTTGGAGACTTCTGACACTTAGGGCTCCTTTTACTAAGCTGCACTAGCGGTTTTTGCGCACACTAGACGCTAACGCCAGCATTGAGCTGGTGTTAGTTCTTGGCGCGTAGCACAGGGTTAGTGTGCACGCAATGCAGCGCACGCTAAAAACACTAGCGCACCTTTAGTAAAAGGAGCCCTTAGTTGTTACTGAACAGATCCTAGCCCTAAATGTCCCTATATTTTTTTTGCTCTGCATGTTTTTACAATGTTCCATTATCACAGAAAAATGACCTAAATTTTAAGCTTATTCTAATCCTATCAAAGCACACCTCCAGCACCATCGCCTTGAGATTTAGATGAACTACAGATAAAGACATCTTAAAATTAGTTTCCAAAATAGCAATTTGGATATTTTTCCATAAGAAAAAGTATCTGCTGCTTTGTGCCATTTTTTGGATGTTTTTTGTTTTGAAAATGAGTCCCATAATGTACTTACATTCTCAAAACCTTTGACACAGTGCCACATAGGTGACCTATAAATAAGCCAAGCACCCTTAGTAACTGACTAGGTTGGAAACTGGTTCAGTAGGACACAACAAAGAGTAGAATTAAATGGAGTTCCCCTCCAAGCAAAGGGGGTGTTAACAGAGATCAGTCCTTATTCTAGCTCTTTTCATCATGGCAGAGCAGTTTGGGCATTTGGGCAGACTGGATAGATTCATGTGGTTAGGTTACTTCTTTGCTGCCATTTTTGCTTCTATGAAGCACAAGCATAAAGGATACTCTTAGAACTTAATTTTAAGAAAGTGGTGGGAAAGTGAAACAATGAGTGTGCATTAGAGTATTCCTATAACCATTCAAAATTTAAAAATGTATATCACTATTTGTCAAGAGCTAGAACAGGCCCAGTTTTTAGGATGTTCACAATAAATATTCCAAAGTTATATTGCATACACTTACTTGAATGTGCATAGGTTGATCCCCCACTGAGTCCTAGTGGTGGACCCTCAAGGACTAGTTTGCTGGCCCTGAAGTGCACAGATTTCTTGTCAAGTGGAGGTTCCTTTTTACCTCAAAGCCTAAGGCATAGTTTGTATATTCCATATAGAATTAACATTTATGTTCTGTGGAAGCAGAATTCAAACCTCTTCCCATTTTTATTATGAAAATTTGGAATATGTTAACAGCTTCCATTTGTATTCCACCTAAAAATAAACTACAAATCCATTCTTTGGGTCCTGGCTGCTATGTGTCCATCCATACATTTATAAACAGTCATCCTTCCTGTGTTTTCCCTCTGCTCAAGATGAAGTATTAGCAAGTTTATTTATTCACAATTTTTGTTCTGCAAACACAGAGAACACAGCAAAAGAAGTGAGGTGGATTATATTATAAACTGAGCAAATTGCAGATATAAGTAATTCAAAGTTTAATGAATTTTTTTTTAAATTATTTGCTGACATAAAATAATTTCACTGTAACACCACCCAATTCTGCATCAGTCACACCTAAAAACAAGACAATCAAGAACTCTCATCCTCCCAATTGTACCACACCCCAAACCTAGGTTCAGCTTCCTCATAATTACCATTTGATAGTTCTTGCTGTAAAAGAAAAAGGAAAGGCTGTTGTTTTTGTGTATGTAGCACACATGGTCCTTAACAGACTTGCTCCAAAGATGGGTCTATATTTAAAACAACTGAAAAATAAGGGACAGAATTTTTCCTCTAAAACAGGTAGATTTATATTTTTCCTTTCCTGATGGGTAACCAAACCCCTAACAAAATCTTCTCAGATACTTACTAAGGTTCTGATTCAGTAAGGCTTTCTTTCATTCTGTATCTCAGAAAAATAACCCTGATCAATCAGGCCCTAAAATGCAGGGTAGTCCCTTCTGTAGGAAATACAGTTCACTCACTTACTGATATCAGTCAACAGCTCTATTCCAAATAATCTGAATATGACCCAATGTCAGTCAATAATCTACATGAAAATGAGACATGAAGTAACTGTCCAAGTAGCAACAGGAGCAAAATTTTAGTGTAGTCCTCCTTGCCTACTTCATCAAGACTGAGGGTGGAATGGTGAAGTCCAGCTAAAGATTATGTTCATACCTCAATAATCTTCTCTCTTGTAGATGTGTCTAGTGGTCCTGAACGCTAGGGTTTTGCATCTAAACCTGCAAGTTGCTTGCAGAAAACTATCAATCATCTTTTGAACTCTGCCTCCTTCCCAGGGAGCTGCTCCTGCCCCCTCAGTTTGTACAAAAGCAATCAAGTAGCACTGTAACAACAGACATAACCGGAAGGAGGGAAATGATAAAATCCCTGACACTACAATTCTATTCTGCTCTGTAACAAACATATCCATGAACATTATGACATTCAAGTAACTAATCAAAACAGACAGAAAACCTGTGCAACCAGCACTAGTCTTATAGAGAGCTTTTAACTACATGCATGTCTTACTATCGAGCAGAAACTTAACCCAAACTTTACATTAAAGTTCCTCCAACCTGCTCATCGCAGTGTTCAATTATGAGTGGTTCAGTTGCTCCGACCATGTTCTTGCATCCAGACATCACAAAGCTGATCACGGACCACTGAGATTCACCAGAAGGGTCCCTGAGAGTGGCTGACTATGGCCGAGCTTTATCTGATGGGTCCAGATTTGTCTAGTGGTCATGAAGTCCTGCCCGGTCAGTGGGCTTTGCCTGCCTTCTACCTTAAGATCAGTCCGACTTTGGAAAATTCTCTGTCTCTCAAATAAAACAAGTGGGAACTCTGGGCACTGAGCCTCCGACCAAACACTTAGAAAAAAAATACCCGAAAATAAAACCACAGAGCAGAGTAGAAACACTTTTGAGCAACTTGCAGAAAAAAACTGAGGGGACAAAAGCAACTCCCTGGGAAGGAGGTGGAGTTCAAAAGATGATTGACAGCATTCTGCAAGCAACTTGTGGGTTCAGATGCAAAACCTTAGTGTTCAGAACCACTAAACACATTGTACTAGAAAGATAGATTTTCAGACGAAAGAGCAGGGAAAACAAAGTGCTCCATTATCTATCTAAAATCTCCAGTAGTAAGAGAAAAATGAGAGTAAGTATTGAATTCTTTTGATGTTTATGTTTATTATTAACATGAAGGCAGATAAAGGCCACCATTTGGCCTTTATCTGCCTTCATGTTTCTATGTTTCATAAGATATCAAAGTGTCAGCATTTTAACAGATGAAAAAGAAATACGAGTTAAAAAAAAAAAATCAAACTATGAATTGAGTATTACCCCATCCTCAATAAAGCACATCAGCCTTTACAGATAAGTCTTGCTTATTTTGTAAGAGAAGCTTTAAACTTCAGTAGTGAAATTCTAGCTGAATGGATTTAGGAAGCAAATTCCACAACAGAACAAATTTGTAATATGCAGAGTCCCCTAGTAGTGGCGCAATGTGCTTGTGAGGGTGGAGGAAAGCAAATTATGAACAGAGGTTAATGAGATACAGGCATCAAACGGGTGAGATAACCTTTATGAAAGGACTTAAATGCAAAAACAAGGATCTTAAATTTTATTCTATAAGCTACTGGGAGCAGTCAAGAGAGAGTGGAATGTCATGATCATTGTAATTGGTACCAAGTAGGAAAATAGCTGTGTTCTGTACAAATTGTAATCTTTTTAACATAGTTTGCCATATCCCATTGAATGAAAGATTAGGTTCTTACCTTTGGTAATCTTCTTTCTGGTAATCCCTGGACGATTCTATACTCGAGGTATTCAATCCGTAGCCATGATCCAGTGTTTGCAGAAATCCAACACTTTTCTCATCATGTGCTCCTCCTACTACTGAGAGAGAGATAGAGCCACCTACAGTTTTGTCAAAAACCCAAGTAACCACACTGGAACAAGGCAGCAACAAAAGGAAGCGACACGGGGAAATCTCCCCAGAAACTTAAGGTCTGTTCTGTAAGACATAAAAAACATCATTAATAAACAGCCAACAGGTAACACAGAAAACATGTATGAACAATGTAGAACTAACCCGCCATGTGCAACAAGCGCCCACTGGAAACCTGTCATTAGTAACAATTGTACTCACATAAGAGTGAAATCTCCCACAGGGCCTAACTACTGGCTGGAAGATACTTCAGCCTGTAAATGAGAAAAAGAAGGCAGAAGAAGGTAGGTGATTCAGAAAAAACTTAGCCTATACTGAGAAGGTGAGGTCATATAGAATCATCCAAGGACTACCAGAAAGAAGATTACCAAAGGTAAGAACCTAATCTTTCATTTTGGTACGTCCCTTCCAGATTCTATACTCAAGGTGATGTACCAACGCAATGGCATTGTCTAGGGAGGGACAGAAGAGCCTGCTCTCAACACCGAGGTCCCAAAAGTGGCATTGGAGCGTGTCACCACATCCACTTGGTAAAACCTGGTAAAGGTATGAAGAGAAGACCAAGTAACTATCCTACTAATTTCATCTGGCGGAACTCAAGTCTCTGCCCATGATGCTCCTAGTGGAGTGGGCCTTGAGAGAAACTGACGGTTGCTTGCCACGGGTGATGAAAGTCGACAAAATGGCCATACGGATCCTACAGGCAATAGAAGCCTTAGGTGCTGGCCTGCCTCGACAAGGCTGGGCCATCAGGACAAAAGATTATCTGCAAGGCGAAAATCATTAGTTTTCTCCAAATAGTGGAGGACGACTCTCTGCACATCCAATTTGTGTAAGATCTGATCCTTTTGTGCCAATCTCATGGAGCGTAAAGCAGGTAAACGAACCTCCTGGTTGACATGAAAATTGGAAACCACTTTTGGCAGAAAAGAAGGGACTGCATGGAGAACAGCCTCCGAGTCTGTTATGCACAGAAAAGGCTTCCTACACAAAAGAGCCTGAAGATCTGAAATACACCGTGCAAAAATAATAGCCACTAGAAAGATAGTCTTGATCGTCAAATTCAAAAGTATAGCAGCCTTCTGTGGCTCGAACGGGGCTTCCATAATACCCTGCAGAACAATATTAAGAATCCACGTAGGAAAAGGTTGATGTAAAGGATGACACAAGTGAAGTGCCCCCCTGAGAAATCTGGTCACATCTGGATGGGCCGTCAGCGAACTGGAACCACTGTGAGCTCGAAAACACAAAAGACTACCCACTTGAAATTTAAAGAAGGCCACCGCCAAACCTTTATTCAAACCTGCCTGAAGAAAAGTCAAAAACCTCACTGACTCCACCTGGTCTCAGGCACACCACTGCTGAAAAACTTTCCAGGCATTGGCATAAGAAGCCATAGTAGAGGGTTTCTTGGACTTCAGAAGCGTTGAGATGACATCAGAATACCCCCACTTCAGCAAGGCTGTGCGCTCAAGAGCCATGCCGAAAGCCCAAAGTGCCGTGGGTCTCCATGGGAACTGGACCCTGACACTCTGGAGGGCATAGCTAGAGACTTCGGAGCTCTGGGGGAGAGGCTGAAGCAGACAGGAGCACAGGTAGTATTCTCTTCAATTCTTCCTGTTAGGGGCAAGGGAAGAGACAGGGACGAACGTATTCTGAAGACAAATGAGTGGCTACAACGATGGTGCTGGGAAATGAACTTCGGATTCCTGAATCACGGAGAGGCACTACAGGGACTCCAGGGATCAGACGGACTCCACCTGACCAACAGAGGTAAGAACGCCTGCTTCGAAGGGCTTTAAACTAGGTAAGTTGGGGGAGGGTACCCATTTATATACCGGAGCAGTAAGTAACAATCCTGATGAGGTAAACCAAAACTCCACTTCTAAGTCAGAGGTAAGCACCCTTGCTGAAAAAGATTCGCTAGGAGAAACTCTAACTCAGATGGGTAACTCTCTAAAGGAGTTTAGTAGACACAAAGAGTGGAGAGCTATGTATGTAAATGCACACAGCCTGGGGAATAAATTTCTAGAACTAGAAACAGAAATAGTAAATGCAGACCTAGACGTGGTAGCAATATCCGAAACATGGTTCGCAGACTCTCATGGGTGGGATATAACTATACCAGGATACAACCTGCTTCGCCAAGATAGAGAGGGTAAGTTGGGAGGTGGGGTAGCACTTTACATCAAAGAGAACATCAAGACAACTAGGATCACAGATGTCAAGTACACTGGGGAATCCATCTGGGTAAACCTGGACAGAGGCGGAGAGAAATGCCTATACCTTGGTGTGGTATACAGACCTCCAAGACAATCGGAGGACAAGGACACAGAATTAATTGAAGACATTGAGAATATCACCTTACGGGGGGACGTTGTCCTGCTAGGGGACTTCAACATGCCTGATGTAGACTGGAACACATTCTCAGCAACAACTTGTAGTAGCAGGAGGATATTAACATCCATGAAGGGAGTACAGCTCAAACAAATGGTGCTAGAGCCCACTAGGGCCCAGGCCATCCTGGACCTGGTACTTACGAACGGGGAAAGCGTCACGGAAGTCTCGGTGGGAGAAACGCTGGCAACCAGTGACCATAACATGGTATGGTTCAACCTTAGAAAGGGCTTCCCTAGATCACAAACAAAAACAAAGGTACTCAATTTCCGGGGCACTGACTTCGCAAGCATGGGTGATTTCGTCCATCAGACGCTACAGGCTCAAGAAATAACGGATGATGTGGAAGCTATGTGGTCAACACTGAAAAAGACACTACACGAAGCAACTAACCGCTACATAAAATCGGTAAACAAACAACAAAGAAAGAGGAAACCCCGTTGGTTCACTGATGAGGTCTCACACCTAGTCAAGGACAAGAAAAGAGCATTTCTTTCATACAAACGCACCGGGGAGAAAGAAGCTAACATTGAATACAAGACAAGGTCTGCAGCGGTCAAAACAGCAGTCAGGGAGGCCAAACTTCGAGTGGAAGAAACTCTAGCAAAGAACATTAAGAAAGGGGACAAATCCTTCTTCAGGTATATTAGTGACAGGCAGAAGAACACAAACGGGATAGTACACCTCAGAACAGCAGACGGGAATTATGTGGAAACAGATTCCGAAAAAAGCCAAACTACTGAACGATTACTTCTGCTCAGTCTTTACCTGCGAGGCACCTGGACACGGGCCACAGCTGGAAGCAAAGCCAAGCAAGGAAGACCCATTTCAGAATTTTGGGTTCTCACCAGCTGATGTTTACAGCGAACTGTCAAGACTCAAGGTGAGCAAAGCCATGGGACCAGACGAATTGCACCCACGAGTGCTCAGGGAGCTGTGCGATGTCCTGGCGGAACCGTTAACCATGCTCTTCAATCTCTCCCTAAGTATGGGAAGAGTCCCCCTGGACTGGAAGACAGCTAACGTCGTTCCTCTGCACAAAAAGGGTTGCAGAGCGGAGGCTGCGAATTACAGACCAGTGAGTCTCACATCAATAGTGTGTAAACTCATGGAAACATTACTTAAATGCAAATTAGATACAATTTTGGATGAGGGGAATCTAAGGGATCCTAGTCAACATGGATTCACTAAGGGTAGGTCATGCCAATCCAATCTTATCAGCTTCTTTGATTGGGTAACAGGAAAGCTAGACTCGGGAGAGTCTCTAGACATAGTGTACTTGGATTTCAGTAAGGCTTTCGACAGCGTCCCACACCGTAGACTATTAAACAAGATGAAATCGATGGGGTTAGGTGGGTCAATGATTGGCTAAGTGGAAGACGTCAGAGGGTGGTGGTCAACGGCACCCTCTCTGAGACATCGGAGGTGACCAGCGGAGTGCCACAGGGCTCGGTCCTGGGTCCACTCCTTTTTAACATATTCATAAGGGACTTGACCCAAGGGCTTCAGGGTAAAGTAACTCTATTCGCTGATGACGCCAAACTATGTAATATAGTAAGTGAAAGCAATCTGCAGGATAGTATGACGCAGGATCTGCTTACGTTGGAAAACTGGTCCTCGACATGGCAGCTGGGCTTCAACGCTAAGAAATGTAAGGTTATGCATCTCGGTAGCAGAAATCCATGCAAACCTTACACCTTAAATGGAGAAACACTAGCTAGGACTTCAGAAGAAAGGGACTTGGGAGTAATCATCAGTGCAGACATGAAGGCCGCCAAACAAGTAGAGAAGGCCTCATCCAAAGCAAGGCAACTTATGGGATGTATCAACAGAAGCTTCGTTAGCCGCAAATCTGAAGTCATAATGCCACTGTACAGAACCATGGTGAGACCTCATCTGGAGTACTGTGTACAATTCTGGAGGCCACATTACCGTAAAGACGAGCTTAGAGTTGAGTCGGTTCAGCGGATGGCCACTAGGATGATCTCGGGGCTCAAGGGTCTCTCGTACGAAGAAAGACTAAACAAATTGCAGCTCTACACTCTAGAGGAGCGCAGGGAGAGGGGGGACATGATTGAGACATTTAAATACATCATGGGACGTGTCGAAGTGGAAGAAGACATCTTCTTTCTCAAGGGACCCTCGGTCACAAGGGGGCATCCGTTCAAACTCAGAGGAGGGAAATTCAATAGTGACATAAGGAAGTATTTCTTCACAGAAAGGGTTGTAGATCACTGGAACAAGCTTCCAGAGCAGGTGATCAAGGCCACCAGCGTTAGTGACTTTAAGAATAAATGGGATGCCCTAGTAGGATCCTTACGAGAGTCGAGTTAAGGAACTAGGTCGTTAGTACTCAGACTTAATGGGGTGGGTCAGTAGAGTGGGCAGACTTGATGGGCTATAGCCCTTTTCTGCCGTCATGTTTCTATGTTTCTATGAATAGGTCAAGATGAAGGGGAAGCTTGAGTATCCTGTCTCGTTGAAGACAGACCAGATCCACATAATATGGATGGTGAGGCCAGTCTGGAGCTACTAGGATCACCAATCCCAGATGCGATGCTATCCTGTGGATGACTCGACCAAGCAAAGGCCACTGAAGGAACAAGTAAAGGAGCAAGTAAAGGAGCTTGTGAGGTGGCTAGGGCTGTAATCTGAAAATAAAAAAAAAACAGCAATTTTGGGTTTGGGGAGGAAGGAGTTCTGAATCCTACCCTCAGAAACCCTTAAAATTAAACTTTACAGACCATCTCCAATTCTTCCATAGGAAATAATGGAAGTATACTCGTAGCCACTGACGTGCGTTGCCTGCCAGCTCTTTTCACTGCAGCTGAATGGAGGAAAAGGATTTTCTGCCTCAGAAAAGCTCCAAAGTGACCCAAATTCTAGATCTTCCGACTGGCAGTCGGATGGACTCTGACTGAGACCTCCACCTGAATGGAACCTCTACACATGACCAGGAGTGGGAAAACGCAGCCTGCACCCTGATTCTCCGAGGGCTGTTACTCAGGATACATACAGCCTGTGCTTAAACCTCTGACAGGGTCAGGAGGTAAGCTAGCTCCCAGGGGAATGGCCGAAAAGGTGGTACACAGCAGCTCCACAGGTCCCCCAAAGATTCTCCGTGAAGCTGAACTGTCATCTTTCTTCTGGCAAAGGACCCCACAAGGGATCACATGACACCTAAGCCACTGAAAACTAACTGGAAATTGGAAAAAATAAGAAAAAGAAGCAGAAAGACTTCTGCATGGATCATATGCAGAAATTGAAACTGTAGGTGACTCTGTCACATGGTTAGAAAAGTATTGGATTTCTGCAAATAATAATAATAATTTTATTTTTATATACCGCCAAAGCCATAGTAGTTCGAGGTGGTTTACAACAAGAAGAGCTGGACAGTTAGCGAAAAAAACACAACAATGAAGACTTTGGTTACATAAAGTCACAATGTGGGGAAATCAAGAATATGTGATAGGGGTACAGTGGAAGGTTTAACAGTTCTTGGTTACAAATCGGTTGAACAGGTTGGTTATAACTAGTTTTCTGAAGTTAAGGTAGGATGAGGAGTGTTTGATTATGTTGCCTAGCCATGTTGGAGGGCTAGCGTTCTGTTAAGGAATCTTTTGTGTTGACAGGTTTTTATTGAAGGGTGGCTGAACATATGTATTCTACGTACTGGATCGCGGATACTTAATGAATTCCTCAAGTATAGAATCCAGAAGGGATGTACCAGAATAGTGAAATACAGCAGTAAATAGAGCTGGTTACAAGACTATGAAAATTATCCTTTAATAGTAATACTAGCACGGTTCTAATTTTTTTGAAGTGCAAGAAAGTAAGTCTTCATGGTTTAAGCAATATGCTGTTCAAAGAAGAGTTCAGTCCAAAGTGGTCCCAAGTGTTTTGAGGGCATTGATCAGGGCACTCAGGCTTCCTAACAGTAGATGAAATATAGGTGGAGCAATTGTGAATCCCAAAATCCATATTACCTGACATTTCTGAATTATCATTTGGTGATGAATGAACTAATCAGATATCTGTTTAACAAATTCTAAATTCCCATACCCAACTCTTCCTCGCCATGACCCTTCCACCTCACCCCCTAATTCCAAGGCCCGAAACTAATTATACTTTCCACCTTGAATCTCATGTACTGACATAATGTATCTTTATTGTAAGCTATCTGTACCCCATGTACTGACAAAACGTATCTTTATTGTAACCCATGTACTGACTAAATGTATCTTTATGGTAACCCACCTGTATCCCATACACTGACAAAATGCACCTTGATAGTAAACCACTTGTATTGTAACCCACTTGCATCCTATGTACTGACAAAATATACCTTTACTGTAACCCACTTGTATCCCATGTACTGACAAAATGAATCTTTAATGTAAACCACTTGCATCCCATGTACTGACTAAACATATATTTATTGTAAACCGTTTCTTTCCCATGTACTGTCAAATTTATCTTTATTGTAAACCGCTTCGAACTTCACGGTATAGCGGTATATAAGAAATAAATTATTATCTTAGTAAGACATTCATGAAATTGAATAAGATCAAGAAAGCTGTGATCTAGAGAAGCAAGTAATTGTATATCTGCAAAGAAGAATGGGCTAAACCCTAAAGTTTGTATTCCACCTATCTGTGGTACAACAAAAGGAATTTACACATATATGCAGGTACATTCTCTGTCTCTAATGAGTTCACAATATAAGTTTTGCACCTGGGGCAATAGAAGATTATGTGACTTGCCCAAGTCACAAGAAGCTGAAATGGGAAGCAAACCTGGTTCTCAAGCCACTGTGCTAACCATTAGGCTACTCCTCCACACTTGTATAAGGGAAGCGAGTGGGCTGAGGAACAGGTTGAATAGTAAAGGAGTTAACACTGGGCCCTATAAAACTCCCTGTAACAACTCAAAGCATCCTTGATAATAACCCTATTGGATTGATCTTCCAGGTGCAAGTGGATTCAGTGAAGAAGTGTACCATTTCAGTAAAAAGAATGAGGCTTTTTTTGTCTAGACTGCCTAGGTCAAATACCTCAGAGAGATCAGGTGATACTAGTAATGCATATTTACCTGAATCCAGATGCCTTCTAACTTCATTTATTAAAGACAGGTCTCTATGCCACAGAGACGTGGATGGAGTCAGCTAGTGTTTGCCAGGAAAGAATTAAACTGTATTGACACTAATATTTTCACAATCTTAGAGAAAAATACAAGATCTGAGACTGGGTGATAATTAGCAGGATCAGAAGAATCAAGGTGTGTCTCTTTAATTAAAGGACAAACAACAGCCTGTTTCTAACTACTGGGAAAATGTCCTGCACATAGACTGATATTAATTAAACAGAGAATAGAATCTGACAGTCCTAACCAATGTTCCCCCTAAGCTGAGCGCATGAGCGATTGCTCACTATTTTCAGTGGCATCACTCATACATTTTCTCGTGTCGCTCAGCTCGTTTCGCAGGCGAAGGTGAGAGGAAGCGGCCTGCCCGGCTCACCTTGGTGTATTTTAAGTGGAAAGATGCAGTGGCGACTCCTCTCAAGATCCCCGACTGCATCGGACTTCCGACGCAGGTGGGGATTCGTAAGAGGAGCCGCTGCCACATCTTCAGTGGCGTACCGGGGGGGAGGGGGAGGTCCGCCCCGGGTGCAGCCTTAGGGGGGTGCACAGCCAGCCAGGTCCGGATCTGGCCGGCTGTGCACCCCCCCTAAGGCTGCTGTCAGAGAGGATGTTCGGGCCAGCCAATCGCTGCCTGGCTGGGCGGAACTTCCTCTCCGACGGCAGAATTGACGTCGGGGGAATGCTGGTCGGCTGACAGTGGGAAGCAGAGAGAGCTTGGGGCAGCCATGGCGGTGGCTTTGGGGCCTGTTTCCCCCGATGGTGGAGCAGTGGCTTTGTGGAGGGTAGGGAGAAAGAAAGAAAGGGGGCAGGGAGACAGAAGGGAAACAGAAAAAAAGAAAGGGGGCATCAAGAGAAAAAAGAAAGAAAGGGCAGGGAAAGAGGAAGAAAAAGTTAGGGGAGGGAATGAGGTCTGGAGTAGAGAGTTGCGCGGGGACAGAAATCCCACCCGTCCCCGCCAAAGTCTCACCCGTCCCCCTGAGGAATCCCACCCGTCCCCGTGAGGAATCCCTCCGTCCCCGCGAGGAATCCCCTCCGTCCCTGCCCGTCCCTATAAACTTCAGAAATAGTTATTTCATTTAATTATGCTACTGAATTAAAGGCTCTGGTAGAAACCCATTTACAAATAAGCAAAAAGACTTTATTAATTTGGAAATATTAATTGGGAAGAATACATACTTTGTAAACGGGTTTCTACCAGAGCCTCTTTTGTTTATAAATTTTTATCAACACAACTAATATACTACTTTATCCTGAAGCAAAAAAAAAAAAAAAAAGAAAGATTCTTTTCCTACCTTTGTTGCCTGGTTTCTGCTTACCTCATGTTCTTATTCAGTTCCTTCCATCCACTGTCTCTCTTCCTTCTGCGTCTTCCATTTACTCTGTTACTGTGCCTTTCTCCCCCCTTCCAAATTGGTCTGGCACCCATCTTCTTCCCTCCGCTCCCCCCATAGTCTGGCATCTCTGTCTTCTTCCCTGCCAGCGTCTTCTCCCCACTCTCTCTTCCCCATTTCCTTTCAGCGTCCTTCTCCCCTCCCCATCTTCCCTATGTCCTGTCAGCGTCCTTCTCCCCCCTCTGTCTTCCCCATGTCCTTTCAGTGTCCTTCTCCCCTCTCTGTCTTCCCCATGTCCTTTCATTCAGTGTCCTTCTCCCCCCTCTGTCTTCCCCATGTCCTTTCAGCGTCCTTCTCCCTCTCTGTCTTCCCCATGGCCTTCAGCGTCCTTCTCCACCACCCCCGTCTTCCCCATGGCCTTTCAGCGTCCTTCTCCACCCCCACCGTCTTCCCCATGTCCTTTCAGCGTCCTTCTCCACCCCTTTGTCTTCCACAAATGCTTTCAGTGTCCTTCCTCCCCCCCCCCCCCGTCTTTCCCATGGCCTTTCAGCGTCCTTCTCCACCCCTTTGTCTTCCCCAGTGCTTTCAGCATCCTTCTCTCTCGCCCCGGGTGCAGCACAGCCGGCCAGGTCCCCTTACTTTTATGGCGCTTCCCCGACCGACCGACCGACAACAGCCCCGGTCTGATAAACCTCCCTGTCCTTAACTGCAAATCTAAATTTCCTTCTTACAGCTGCTGTAAGAAGGTAATTTAGATTCGCGGTTAAGGGCAGGGAGGTTTGTCGGACTAGGGCTGTTGTCAGTCGGTCGGGGAAGCGCCATAAAAGTAAGGAGACCTGGCCGGCTGTGCTGCACCCAGGGCGGGGCGGACCGCCCTCCTCCCTTGGTAGCCACTCGGGCTGCGAGGCTACTCCTCCTTACCTACCCTGCCTGCAGCACAGAGCCGAACGGAAGTCTTCCCGACGTCAGCGCTGACGTCGGAGGGAGGGCTTTGTTTAAGCCCTCCCTCCCCTCCGACGTCAGCGCTGACGTCAGGAAGACTTCCGTTCGGCTCTGTGCTGCAAGCAGAGCAGGTAGGGAGAAAAGCCGCGCGACTTAGTACATCCAGCCCCGCAGGAACCCTGCGATCCTCGGAGGCGTCCCCACGGGATCCCCGCGACTCTAGGGGGCGTCCCCATGGGATTCCTGCGACCCTAGGGGGTGTCCCCACGGGATCCCCGTGACCCAAAGGGGGAACCCGCGGGATGCCCGCTGGATTCCCGTCGTCCCCGTTCCCGTGCAGCTCTCTAGTCTGGAGGAGAGGAAGCATACAGGCTGAAAGAAGGAAAGAAAGATTGGATGCACAGTCAGAAGATGAAAGTGCAACCAGAGACTCATGAAATAACTAGACAAGATAGGAAAAATGATTTTATTTTAAATTTAGTGATCAAAATGTGTCTGAATTTATATATGCTGTCTATATTTTGCACTATGGCCCCCTTTTACTAAACCGCAAGTGTTTTTTAGCACAGGGAGCCTATGAGCGTCGAAAGCAGCACTGGGCATTTAGCGCTAAAAACTGCTATTGTGGTTTAATAAAAAGGAAGGGGGTCGTATATTTGTCTATTTTTGTATGGTTGTTACTGAGGTGACAATGCATAGTAATCTGCCTTGACCTCTTTGAAAAAAACCCAGAATAGGAATGATAATTAACATTTTCTCAGCGTATAGTGTGCTTTGTGTTTTTTAATTTTATTGTTGGTAGATCATTTTGACTTGGTCATTTTAAAGTAGCTCGCAAGCCCAAAAAGATTGGGCACCCCTGAGCTAGAGCGTTGAAGCTGTGTATTTCTATTTTATCCCCCCTTTTACAAAACTGTGGAGCGTTTTTTAGCACTAGCCGTGGTGGTAGCAGCTCTGATGCTCAGAATTCTATGAGCGTCAGGGCTGTTACCACTGTAGCTAAAATCCACACTACAGTTTTGTGAAAGGGGGAGGGGTTAGTTTGTGATGACATATTCCATACTAGGCGAAGGTGTTTTCTGTTAGGATTGATGGTGTAGGATTGATCTGTGCTGGTCTGGCTTGTTTAGTTTTACAATGGGTGTATTGATGTACTGCTCACTGCAATATGTAAGATGCTGCCTTTTCCTAGGTACTCATGTGTGACGTGTGGCTTGTTACTAAAAATCATGTTTTTCGTACAGATAGGGGGGTGCCAAAAAATGATGGGCCCCGGGTGTTACATATGCTAGGTACGCCACTGTATGTAAAGATACCAGAAAGCTGGCGAAGCAAAAACTTTAAGTAAATTGTTATTCTTCTAAGTTTTGAGTATTTAACCCTCCCACAATCTCACGGGCACTCGTTTCAAGTTTATTGAGATTTTGATTTAAACGCAATATCAAATATTTTCAATGCGCATAACAAAAATAAATTTGGGGAAATAAATAAAACCATTTGAACAATAAACATACAAACATATCCATAGATGATTAAAAATACATAAGGAGTACAAGGATAAACTACATTTGTTTAAAAATGCGTCCTCCACACCTGTTCATAAATTTGTGGAGTATGTAACTTGTCGCTCATGCATATTTTTTTTTTGCACACACCTCATCAATCCTTAGAGGGAACATTGGTCCTAACGTAGAATCTTTCAGTGATGAAGGGAGCATAGGATCTAAGAAGAATGAAAAAGCTGACAAGGGGGTCAGAACTTCCTTTGGATACTCATAAGAACATAAGAATAGCCTTACTGGGTCAGACCAATGGTCAATCAAGCCCAGTAGCCCGTTCTCACAGTGCCCAATCCAGGTCACTAGTACCTGGCCAAAACCCAAGGTGTAGCAATATTCCATGCTACCAATACATGGCAAGCAATGGCTTCCCTTATGTCTTTCTCAATAACAGACTATGGACTTTTCTTCCGGGAACTTGTCCAAACCTTTCTAAACACCAGTTATGCTATCTGCTCTTACCACATCCTCTGGTAAAGCGTTCAAGAGCTTAACTATTCTCTCTGAGTGAAAAAAAAACCCTCCTATTGGTTTTAAAAGTATTTCCGTGTAACTTCGAGTGTCCTTTAGTCTTTGTAATTTTTGATGGAGCGAAAAATCAATCCACTTGTACCTGTTCTACTCCACTCAGGATTTTGTAGACTTCAATCATATCTCCCCTCAGCCGTCTCTTTTCCAAGCTGAAGAGCCCTAACCGTTTTAGTCTTTCCTCATACGAGGAGTTCCAATCCCCTTTACCATCTTGGTCGCTCTTCTTTGAACCTTTTCTAGCGCCACTATATTTTTCTTGAGATAAGGAGACCAGAACTGAATGCAATACTCCAAATGAGGTCGTACCATGGAGCGATACAGGGACATTATGACATTCTTAGTCTTGTTAACCATCCCTTTTTTTAATAATTTCCAGCATCCTGTTTGCTTTTTTGGCCACCACTGCACATTGGATGGAAGGTTTCATCGTATTGTCTACAATGATATCCAGATCCTTTTCTTGGGCACTAACCCTCAATTATTCTTTCCAATGTGCATCACTTTGCATTTGTCCACATTAAATTTCATCTGCCACTTGGACGCCCAGTCTTCCAATTTCCTAAGGTCTGCCTGCAATTTTTCATGCATTTTAACAACTTTGAACTGTTTAGTGTCATCTGTAAATTTAATCACCTCACTCGTCGTTCCAATTTCCAGATCATTTATAAACAAGTTAAATAGCACCAGTCCCAGTACAGACCCCTGTGGCACTCCACTGATATGAGTAAACAAAATCCATGAATGTGTTAATACTGAAAGAGATTTGTGAATATCTTGTTTCAGTAGTAGAGGGGCTAGTTATTAGTAGGATTCTCTAAAGAGATCAGTAATTGGGTCTTATGCACAAATAACTCCACCATAGTGTACGATGGACCTATGGTCTGATCCAGCAGAGGCACTGCTTATGTTCTTATGTTCTTATAGGGTTGGAATCTGAAGGACATGCTTGAGTGGGAGGTGTGGTCAAGATACTTGATATTAAGATACTTAAAAAAAATACTTTTGGATGGTTGATCACAAGTAAAAAAGAAATTAGGTTCTTACCTTGCTAATATCCAAATTATTTCGATTTCTATCCTGTCCTGGAAGCTCAGAATGGGTTACAATAGGACATTCACAGAGTAAATGTTAGGACATGACTGGTTACAAACAAGGAGCACACAGAAGGAAACTTAACGCATGTAGTCTGTTTGCTGATGGCAGATTTAGCAGAAGAGGAAGGTCTTCACTGCTCTTCAGAAGGCCATCAGTGAGTCCATCACCTTATCTAGTAGATATGTCCGTCATTTTGGACAATAGCGTATTCTCCCCATGCTCGCAAGCCATGCAGAAGGAATCCATTCCAGGTTTTCAACTCTTTCTCCTTAGGGCTCTGCTGCCCCCTTCAGTTTGTGCTCTGAAAGTATAACATATATGTTAAACATTATAACTGAACAATCAAAATAACAATACCAATCTGAAGCATGGAGCTCAAACATTCCCCCATTGTGTTATAACATTAGACTCTTATTCATACCCTGACATCAAAATATCAGTTTTTGACTCAAACTTCCTCATAGAGACAATAGGCAGGCAGAGTAAATACTGACAGGGCGGAGTTCCAGAATGACACACCTTTCTACTAGAAAAGATATTAGCAAGGTAAGACCCTAATCTCTTTTTCTAATGCAATAGGTGTGTCATTCTGAATCCCTCCTAGTTTCCCTAATTTCAAAGGTACAACAACTACACTCACGTAACAAATTTGCTGTCCTATTACAATTCGATCTTTCTGCTGCTTTTGATGTTGTCCACCACGACATACTACTTTACCAACTTTCCGAGATTGGAATCGACTCCACCGTCCTAATGTGGTTCTCAAACTTCTTACGCTCCCGCTCCTATACCGTCAACACAAATGGCACCATGTCCACTCCTTGGACTCCATCTTGCGGTGTCCCTCAAGGATCACCCCTTTCCCCTATTCTCTTTAACATCTACATGTCCTCCCTGAAACTCTTTCAACTATCCCCCCTGGAAACAATCTACACTTACGCAGATGACATCCTTGTCCTCCTTGAGACTAACCAGAACCTCACAAACCTCCACAAAAACATTACAGCTTGCATAATGAGACTCCGTGCCTGGTCCCTCTCGGTACAGATGAAACTAAACGAATCAAAAACAAAACTACTTTGGCTCGGCCCAAAATTCCAACACCTGCCCACCCTTTTCGCACTACCCACAGGCGATACACTCCAGCTCGAATTCTCATGCAAGGTCCTTGGTATCATTATCGATTCCTCCCTCTCCCTCAATGACCACCTCAACTCCTTGGCAAAATCATGCTTTTTCAGCCTCCACATGTTGAGGAAAGCTAGATCCTACTTCAGCCAACAACACTTTGCCATCCTTGTCCAATCCATCATCCTCTCCAAACTAGATTACTGCAACGCCATCTACTTAAATCTATCAAAAAAAAGTCTTCTAAGACTCCAGCTAATCCAGAATACTGCAGCCAAACTGATCTTCTCAAAACGCAAATCTGACCATGCCTCCCCACTCCTTGCCAAACTTCACTGGCTCCCAATAATCCCCAGAATCCATTTCAAATGTTCCTGCCTGGCTTTTAAGATCATTCATGGCATCCTCCCTCCTCTTATCCCACTGTCTTTCAACTCCTCCAGTCCCGACTCCTCCAGAACTGCCCAAAGGTATAAACTAGCCTTCCCCTCCCTACGCGGAATCCACTATGCAGGCAAACTGGGAAAATCCCTTCTCTTCAAAATCACAGGTCTTTGGAACGACCTCACCTCCCCGTTGTGGAACTTGAGCTCCCTTCAGTTATTCCGCAAACAACTGAAAACCTGGCTTTTCAGCAAATTGTAACTCTATCCTTCACCCCTTCCCCCTCCCTTCTTCATATAAATTAATGTAATCCTTTTTTTTCTTCCTCTCTACCTACTATTTTAAGTTCTTGTAAACCGTGTCGAGCTCCATACTCATGGAGATGATGCGGTATATAAACTTAAGGTTTAGATTAGATTAGATTAGATTCTGGACAGTAAGGACATACAAAAGCAGTCCCAGAAACCTAGGGTGGGACCTCTGCACCTGCTCATAACAGGACCTAAAGATGGTGTCTTCCTGTTCTGCCATGTTCACTCTATAGAATTTTGAGAATGTATGCAGAGTGGACCAGGTCGCTGCCCTACAAATTTGCCCAGGTGAAACTGCCTGACTTTCCACCCATGAAGAGGCTACAAGTCTTGTGGAATGCACTTTCAAGAAGACTTGCAATTGCTTATCGCTGGCAATATATGCTGAGGAGATGGCTACGTGTATCCATCTTGAAATGGTAGCTTTAGATAGCAGTCTACTGCATCTAGCCTGACTGGTGAGCACAAATAGATGGTCTGACAGTCAGAACTCATTGGTGATCTCCAGACAATGTAAGAGGACTTTCCTCACATCCAGCTTTTTCAGAAACCAGTCTTTTTTTTTTTTCTTTGACCCTGTGGTCTGGAATGCTGGCAATCTTGATATGAAATGCTGAAACGACCTTTGGCAAAAACGATGGGACCGTGCGCAAGGAAACTCCCGCCTCTGTGATCTCGAGGAAGGGCTCCCTGCATGACAGGGCCTGCCGCTCCAAGACTCATCTCCCTGACATAATGACCATGATAAAAATGGTCTTGGTGGTAAGATCCAGTAAGGACCCCTCTTGAATAGGTTCATAAGGAGCCTGACTGAGGCCATGCAAAACCACATAAAGGTTCCTTGATGAAAACGGTTGTTTTACCGGTGGTCTGAGCCTTAGCGTCCACCTTTAGGAATCTGGCTGTGTCTGGATGAGAAGCCAGGGGAACTTTGCATCCATGGACTCTGCAGCATGAAAGGCCCACCACTTGGACCCTGAGTAATGCCACTGCAAGGCCTTTGTCGAGACGTTCTTGGAGGAGAGCTATCACCACCATGATCGGAGCACTAAACGGCTCCACGTTCTCTTTTGTGCACCAGTGTTGCAATGTTTCCCATGCCTTAGTGTAAGAAGAGTCCATTGTAGGTTTCTTGGCTCTGAGGAGAGTAGCAATGACTACCTCTGAGTATCCTTTGTGCTCTAATGCCATGCACTCAAGAGCCATGTCATAAGACCAAAGCAATCCGGATCTTCTATTACCCAGTGGCCCTGAAATAGAAGATTAGGTTGTACCTGCAGTCTGAGAATATGGTCCCTTTGAAGGCACAACCTAAAGTTAGCCAACCCGAGTGGTATAAATAATCAATATAGCGCAATATATTATGTTCCACTCAATTGGAGAAGTGCATCTAGCATTCATCCACCATAAACTCTTTACTATTCAGGAAAAGAACTCAGAATTGGAGCCTACGCGCAGTCTTGTCATAGACTGAGGTGATCAGTGTAGTTTTTTTTTAGCTCCGTGCTCCAGTCATTGGCCAAAAAACCTGATAATTTTGACTGAAGGCACACCAGGTCCATGTACCATGGCCTGCATAGCCAATCTGGTGCTACCAGGACCACTCTCCCTAGGTGGCTTGCTATCCTGTGAAGTATTTGCCCTATCATGGGCCATGGAGGAAACACATACAAGAGATCTTTGGGCTGCCAATCAGACTGAAGATGGACTGATCCTCAACCCCCACGGAACCATGCACGCGAAAGGGGGGGATCAAAATCGCACCCAGCACCCTAAAGAGCCCCATTGAGCTCCCTATGGATGCCTAACATCATGCACTCAAGCCCCTGCAATTCCGCAAGCAAGCTAAATTGCTAGGGATACGAACTCCAAGCTCCATGAAGGTTTCTGTAGGCTGGCCAAACAGGTTCCCAAGGGAGTAGCTTGCTGGCTGCACAGCCAAGTCTGCTTTTTCTGCACACAGGCAGAGTTGTCCTTTCACTGGGGAGCTCTGATGCATTGATAGCCACAAAAAATGCAAAAATAAATACCGAAAATAATAAAGAAATATACAGAGCAGATCAGAAACACACCTTCCGGCTCATACACAGAAGGAAAAACTGAAGCGGACAGCAGAGCCTTCTAGAGGAGTTGAAAATCTGGAATGGATTCCTTCTGCACAACTTGTGAGCACGGGGAGAATACCCTACTGTCCAGAATGATACACCTTTTGTACTAGAAGGATCATTAACTCCTTTTGTATTCTTAATGGAATATAGATAATGCCTCTGTTGCTCTTTAACATGATCCTGAGGGTTTGGTATCTATCTTTTGTCAAATATGTTCAACCTTACAAGCTTGCCTCTTAAGTAATCTTAAATCCTCATGATACCAGGGGAGGATGCTGATTAAATATGAAAGATTTAAGACCAGATACCAAATCCAAAGCAGATCATAAGAATTGCCGCTGCTGGGTCAGATCGGTGGTCCATCGTGGCCAGCAGTCCGCTCATGCGGTGGCCCTCTGCTCAAAGACCAGCGCCCTGAGACTAGCCCTACCTGCGTATGTTCTGGTTCAGCAGGAACTTGTCTAACTTTGTCTTGAATCCCTGGAGGGTGTTCTCCCCTATGACAGACTCCAGAAGAGTGTTCCAGTTCTCTACCACTCTCTGGGTGAAGAACTTCCTTATGTTAACATAAGAACATGAGCAATGCCTCCACTGGGTCAGACCTGAGGTCCATCGTGCCCAGCAGTCCGCTCATGCGGCGGCCCAACAGGTCCAGGACCTGTGCAGTAATTCTCTATCTATACCCCTGTATCCCTTTTTCCAGCAGGAAATTGTCCAATCCTTTCTTGAACCCCAGTGTTCTTACGGAATCTATCCCCTTTCAATTTTAGAGCGTGCCCTCTCTTTCTCCCTACCTTGGAGAGGGTGAACAACCTGTCCTTATCTACCAAGTCTATTCCCTTCAGTACCTTGAATGTTTTGATCAAGTCCCCTCTCAATCTCCTCTGTTCGAGGGAGAAGAGGCCCAGTTTCTCTAATCTTTCGCTGTATGGCAACTCCTCCAGCCCCTTAACCATCTTAGTCGCCAGTGATAATCATGAGGAGGAACTTGAGAGGACATAGGATTTGTATTGGTAGAAGAGATACTAAAGTTATACTGAAAGATATTTCCAAGATTACTAAGGTCTAATGACTTAAGGCCCTAGAATATTTACTGATGAGAGAGAAAACACACTGAAGATGGAGTAATGATCAGTCTATGATCAAGGAAGCATTTGGATGGATGAAATACAATCTGCATTAATTTCTAATGTAAATAAGTCAAGCGAGCGCCCAGCTTGATGTGTGGAACATATCCCCATTGGGTGAAGTCTAGCACTTTCATTAACAACAGAAATTCTCTATCCCTGGCAGAGGACGGAAAGGCCAAATGAATATTGAAATATCTTAACACATACAGCTTAGTACAAATAGTTGTGAACTGAGTAATCACCAGCAGCTTATCCCACAATTCAGCAATTAATGACAGGACAAGAAAACAAAATAAGGCTTCTGGCTAATATAAGTATACTGAGAGGCCTAAATGCTGATCAAAAACAACAATTAATTCCCCACACCCTCTACCCATACAAAGCCTGTACAAGAATACCTTCTTTACTTGGTTCAGGCTGGGTTTCTGACAAAAAGAAAAGTGAGAAATGCTCAGCAATAGTCAAATCAGCTTGTTAGTGATTTTTTTATGTCTTAAAGAGTGGATGTTAAGCCTACTAATATTGAAAAGATTAGAAAAAGCATGCTGCTAATTCCAAGTAGCATACTGGTTTCATATAGAAATCAACAGCAAAGAATGATATTTTGACATAATTGTACCAGAGGAATTATATGAAAGCTAAGCAGATAACAAGGAATGCTATGCTCATCGCTTCATTGTAATAGCCTTAGTAACAGGCACCTCTATTGACAAAAGCACTTCACAGTATTTGAAATTTATTTTCAAATCTAGTCAGTATACACTATGTAACTTTATTGATCAAAATACAGTACTAGGTAAAAAAGATCAACAATGACTATGTTTTAAAAAAAAGCTATGAAAACGACTTTAAAAGTGAGCATTTTTGAGCCATCAAAATCTCTCTGCACTAGACCTGATGCCCTCTTGCAGGGTGCCAGGAGACAGATACTGTCTGCTATAGTTAGAAAGGAGCATGACTCTTCAGAACATTCATGGACTGTGACATAAATATTTCCATAAAAATGAAGCATCAAACTTTCTTGGCACAGCAGCAGATTTAAACAGACATGAAGAGGAGAGGGAGAACACACTAGCATGAAAATGTTATTTTTCTTGTTTCTACCAAGTGATGTAATCAATGGATACAACCAAGAACCCTGAATGTTGATATTTAGAATATTCTCCTTCGTCTCTGACTTTTAAAAATATGTTGTGATGTATAATACAGACTAAATTATTTAAATATCAAAGTATTACTATGCTAAGAGTTCAAACATACCGTTATATACAAACAGAACCTATATTTATGTTGCCTTTAGCAAATTTACTGCACACACCAAGTATCTTACAGATTCTGTGATGATGATATACATTAAGAGTTGCCCTACTGGGTCAGAACTAGTCTATCTAGCCCAGCATTCTGCTTCCAGCAGTGACCAGTCCAGGTCACAAATATCTGGCAGAATGCCCAAAAGATTCTATGTTATTTGATCCCAGGGATAAGCAGTGGATTTCCCAGGCCTAAACTTAATAACAAATACAGAGCTGTGTACGTCTGGTAGCATTCTAGAAATAATTAATAGTATCTAGTAGTAGTAGTATTATTGTCCTGCTGAAGATTACAGCCCTGGTGGCAGGGCCGACGCTAGGGGAGGGCAAACAGGGCAGCTGCCCTGGGCCCCCAAACTCCAGGGGGCCCGTAGTCCATGTCATCTCCCTCCCAACCTTCCCCTCACCTTTGCAGCGCTTTTCAAAATCAAAGTTTTTGCTCTCAGAGGGTCCCGGACACAGCAGCCTTGACACATCCCCTCTGATTTAACTTTCTGTTTCTGCCTGGGTAGCTCGCATCTGAGAAGCATTGGGGCTGCCGCATCAGAGACCCTCAAAACTTTGGTTTTGAAAAGCACTGTGAAGGTGAGGGGAAGGGAGGGATATGGCCAGACAAGAAGAGGTTGAGTGGCGCTTCAGGTTTATTGGGTGGAGAAAGGGGAGGGGGGATGACAGATGCTGAATGGAAGTGGAGAGTACAGAAAGAGGGGAGCAGACACTGAATGGGTGAGAGAAGGGAAGCAGATGCTGGATGGAAGTGGAGAGGAGAGAGAGAGATACTGGATGGAAAGAGGGGGCTAAAGAAAAAGGGGCACATGTTAGATTGGGCAAAAATGATAGTTAGTGAGATATTGGAAGGGGTAAGGGAAAGAGGTGACAAGTTGTAGGTAGACACAATGAAAAGAGGGAAATTTAGGATTGGATAGTAAGAAAGAATTTAATCTAGACCAGGGGTGTCCAACCTGCGGCTCAGTGAAGTATTTTGTGCGGCCCCAGTCGAGGGCGATGCAGTGTTTTCCTCTGCTACCCCTGGGTGTTTACTGTCTTGCCAGCTCCCTCCTCTGTCTTGCTGCAGTGTTTGCGGGCCACAGAAACATTTTTTTCGGCCAATGTGGCCCAGGGAAGCCAAAAGGTTGGACACCCCTGATCTAGACAGAGACAGAAAATAAATTGAGAAGGAAGACCAGGGAAGGGAGATCTTGTTGCCTATTCTCTTAATTAAAAACATAAGAGTTGCCATACTGGGACAGACTGAAGATCTATCAAGCCCAGTATCCTGTTTCCAGCAGTGGCCAATCCAGTTCAGAATGATCTGGGAAGATCCTCCCCCACCAAAAAAACAAACAAACAAAAAAAATATTTTATGCTGCTTAGTCTAGAATAAAGCAGCAGATATTCTCAAGTTTTTGTAGACTGTCTCATCAGGATCACCAAAATTTTTTATCTTAGTTTATACTCGAATCTAGTGCTACCCGATTTAGGGAAAAAAATTTTGATTCGATCTGATTCAGCCTATTGAATTGATCTTTTGATTCAATTCGATTTTCCTGCCCAATTGAGTGTTTTTTTCAAACGTCCTGGTGGGTTTATTGTGTAGCCTCTTCACCCACCCCACCCCCTTTGCCCTCTCCAACCCATACTGGCGCTGTGGTGGAAACAAAATAAACAAACAAAAAATATTTTTCCTCTCTCTGTTAGAAAGCAAATGTGAGCTAGGACCTAACACCAGCTCTGGCGGGATACACATTTCAAATCTGACATATTGTAATCAGAAAACAGAAAATAAAATTATTTTTTCTACCTTTTGTTGTCTGGTCATTATACAAATGTTGGTCCCAGGTTCTGGGTTCTGTTTGTCTTCTATTAACTCGCTTGCCAGGATCTCCTGCCCATTTGACGTTTTCTTCTTTCTCCATGCTTACCATCCATCTTCTATCTCTGTCCTCTCCTTCTGTTTCCTTTCCCTCACGTGAAAGTCAGGCACCTCTCCTTTTTTTTTTATCTCCATCCCCGCAGTCCAACATTTCTCTAATGACCACTTCCCCCCATCCAGTATTTCTATCCCCTCCCTTATCTCCCTTTCTTTTCCCTCCCTCCATTCCATTGTCCACCATCTCTCTCCCTCTCTTCTGTTTTAAGACTCATTATTTCTTCCCCTCCCCCCCTCAGTCTGACATATACCCCTCTCTTTGGACCCCCTCCCTCTGTGTACTTTGGGGCGAAGGCCGGCATGTTTCCCCCTTCTCTCCACCGTTGTCCAGCTTCCCCCTGGCCTCCCGGTCTCACTTTCAAAACTAATTATGGCCTGCAGAGAATCGCCGGTTATGTAGCGATGCAGGCAGGCTGCCGTCGGCCTCTGCTGCTTGTTCCCCACTGCTGCAGTCTTGTCCTTCCTGACGTCACGTCCTGTTTTGGTCTGGGATGGACCACAGCAGAGGGGAACATGCAGCGGAGGCTGACAGCAGCCTGCTAGAATTGCTACATCACCGGGAATACTCTACAGGCCGTAATTAGTTTTGAAAGTAAGAATGGGAGGCCGGGGGAAGCTGGACGATGGTGGAGAGAAGGGGAAAACATGCCGCCCTTTGGGAAAACCCTAAAGCCGTGGAGCCGAGGGTACCCACAGCAATGGCACCTATGCAGCACTTCCCGACCGACAATGGGCCTCCTAAAGCAGGAGCAGCAGTAGATGGCCAGCAAGAGGCAGCGCTTAGGACTCGGCTTTTCGCTGCCAGAGCGCTACTGCTACTGCTTTAGGATGCCTGAAGGTATGCAGGGAGGAGGGTTGGTCAGGGAATCGGAAAGCACAATTTTTTAAGAAAATGAATTGATTCAAATCGATTCGCCAATGTGAATCGGTGAATCGATTTGAATTGGCAAATCAGGCAGCACTACTCGAGTCATCCTTTTTTCCTCCTTTTTGGGGGGGAAAGGTCATCTCGGTTTATATTAGAGTATATATGGTATTTCTGTCACAGATAGCTCTTTTACATCCCTTTCAATAAAGGCTGAAGCAAAGAATTCACTTAGTCTCTTTGCTATGGCCTTGCCCTCCCCTGAGTGCTCCTTTTACTTTTTGATGATCTAACAGTCCAACTGACTTCCTCACAAGCTTTCTGCTTCTAATATACTTGAAAAAAGTTTTTTCTATGAGTTTTTGCCTCTATGGCAACATTCTTTTCAAATTTATTTATTTATTAAAAAATGTATATACCGCATGTAACTATGGGGTTTACATATCACGTACATAAAATCTTACATTCCCTGCGATTTCCACATATAACATAGATATAACTAGACAACATCATTATCATCCCCCGATATAAAATGTCAATATACCAAGTCAAATCAGATTTCAACAATTAAGAAAACAAAAAAAAACATTTGATCAAATAATCCATTCCATGGTAGATGACAAAACCAATCAGCATGTACATGCAAAACAAATCAAATTCAAACAATTCTGAAATGCAAATAAGCTTTTTAAGTCATACATTACTGTCAGAATATTCTGAAGAAGATATTTTCAGATGAAATAAACATCAGCATAGAAAAGCATTAGCAAATAATTGCGTTTTCAGTATTTTCTTAAAATTTATCCTTCCATTACAGAATCGTAGGATACCAGGCAGGGCATTCCATAGTTCTACACCAGCCACAGATATCATTGATGCTCCAATCCTAACATGCATAATCAACATTCTTCCCTCCAAACTTAATTTCATCCCATTTACAGATCTAAGCTCTTTTAACCTTCTTTATCAATACCTTGTATCTAATTTTTCAGTGCTTATGCTGCTTGTTATCTTCATTCAGTTTTTTTTCCATCTTTAAAATGTATTGTTTTGACTACAATAGCATCTTTCACCTCATCTTTTAACCATGCTGTCTGTTTGGCCTTCCTTCTACCTTTTTTCTAATGCATGAAACACATTTGGTCTGGGCTTTCAAGACAGTATTTTAAAAATATATCTCTGCCTGATTTAAACTTTTAACGCTACTCCTTTTAGATTTTTCAAAATTATTCATCTTGCTTTTAAAGTTAAATCCTATTGCAGTAGATTTCCTTAGTGTCTTTACTCTAGTTATTTCTAATTTTATCATGTTACAATCACCTTTGCCAAGCGACCTTAAAACCGATACTGCTCACACAAAGTCCTGCATTCCACTATCCATGAAGCAGTCATTTATCTAATCTAGGAACTTTATCTCCCTAGCATTTCCTGATGTCACATTTATCCAATCAATATTGGGGGAATTAGTCCCATTTGACAACAACCCTGAAGCAGTGCTAAGTGAAACAAGTGGCCCTTGTTGGGCAAACATTTGCCCAGACTGCATGAAATTAAGTTTAGATCTCTTGTTTGGGATGATTTGAAATAATACCTTGCTCGGTATATATTTTTTTACATTGTAGTATCTGTGCAATTTGTGAAACTTTTGAACATTATTGATCTGAAAGTCAAGTGGTATGCTTAGTTGAAGTTTTTTTTTATGCCATTTAAGAATTTTTTCCTCCTTATATTGATGAAAAAAGAAGCTTTCAATTGATTTTGGAAGGTTGGCTGTTGGCTGATGACTGGTTGATTCCATGGTTTTGCCTTTTGAGCCCTGGTTGACAAATTTTTTTAAGGCAGTGGTTCTTAAACCTGTCCTGGGGGGACCCCCAGCCATTTGGGTTTTCATATCTCTAATGGGGTAGATTTGCATATAACAGAGGTGACAGGCATGCAAATCTGCTTCATGCATATTCATTAGGGATATCTTGAAAACCCAACTGGCTGGGGGTCCTCAGGACATGTTTAAAAACCACTGGTTTAAGACATGGAATGCTGAGTTCCTCTCCAAATATATTTGTAATTTTGCTTAATTTTGTTGGTTATGCCGATTTATCTTTCAGCTCATGTTTGGCAGATATATTTGATGTTTTGTTAACTGAAATCATCTTTTATTACAGTGTTCTTGAGTTTGCTAGCTTCTCTTATATCTGTTAACATTTCATGGCTTTTACTAAACCGCGGTAGAGCTTTTTACCGCAGACTGGCGCTCCAACGCTCACAGGAATTGAATAAGCATCGGAACATTTACTTCACTGGCCCACAGTAAAAAGCTCTATGCAGTTTAGTAAAAGGAGCCCTAAGTTTCTTCTTTCTGGCCTGGTGGATGGTAGTATATCTCTACCAGTATTCTCTTTCCCTATACACAAGGAATTTCTATCCATAAGGATTCCATATTACTGGTTTTTAGAAGCTTTGGTTCCAGCACTGAATAAGAAAAGATCATGGATAGTGTTAATAGAATTATAGCTGAGATTTAAAAAAAGAAGAGATTGGTTACCATTATGCTGAAAATAAATCTAGGGAAAACTGAGTTGCAAGGGCAAATCAAAAATTAAAGACAATTGTTAAATTACGTGATAACCGGAACAGAGCTAGCGAAATGCAACAAATGTACTCGTACATTGCCTATTGGATAGTTTCTCCATGCACAGCGCAGCGCTTGGTCTTTAGTTGTGTGGCAGCCACAAGGTCAGAAACATGGATGCTCCATTGCAAGATTGCACCATTAAAGAACAACGTGCAGTAGTGCACTTTCTTTAGGCAGAGGGAATGAAACCTATGGAAATTCACCATTGGATATCGACTTAGTATGGACATAACACCATGAATCAACAAAAGGTTTATGAGTGGGTAAAAAAGTTTAAAACGGGAAGAACAGATGTAACCGACAAAGATCGTTCTGGTCATCCATCAACATTGCACACACAAGAGCACATTGACAGGGCAGATGTCTTGATTAGAGAAGACCGACATTAACTGCCTCAATTGGCTGCAAATTTGGATTTCAGCTATGGATCTGCATTTTCCATAATGTATGATGACTTGGGATACAGGAAAGTCTGTGTATGATGGGTTCCCAAACAGCTTACTGATCTGCACTAGAGAGTTGCGCAGGGACATAAATCCCACCCATCCCCGCCAGAATCCTGCCCGTTCCCACTAGATTTTTTTCTGTGTCCCTCTTACTTCAAAAAGGGCTCTACTGCCACCTACAGTTAGTTCCCAAGTAGGCAAGAGCCCCTCCGAAAAGTAGGTGAAGTAGGAGTATAGAGAAACTTTTCGAATTAACAAGTCCGTTCTGCTCTAAATAGCAATGTTACTTACCGTAACAGTTGTTATCCAGGGACAGCAGGCAGCTATTCTCACTAGTGGGTGATGTCATCCGACAGAGCCCCGATACGGACATCTTGCAAGCATGTCTTGCTTGAAGAAACACAGAAGTTTCGAGATGCCCGCACCGCGCATGCGCCAGTGCCTTCCCGCCCGATGCACCGGGCGTGTCTCCTCAGTTCAGGTAGCTAGCAGAGAAGCCAACCCAGGGGAGGTGGGTGGGACGTGAGAATAGCTGCCTGCTGTCCCTGGATAACAACTGTAACGGTAAGTAACATTGCTTTATCCCAGGACAAGCAGGCAGGTATTCTCACTAGTGGGTGACCTCCAAGCTAACCTCAATGGGATGGAGGGAGAGTTGGCAACTTAGGAGAACAAATTTTGTAACACAGTTTGGCCAAACTGCCCATCCCGTCTGGAGAAAGTATCCAGACAATAATGAGAGGTGAACGTATGAACCGAGGACCAAGTGGCAGCCCTACAAATCTCCTCAATCGGTGTCGATCTGAGGAAGGCTACAGAGGCTGCCATTGCTCTGACCCTATGTGCTGTGACCTTACAGGGAAGGGGTAATCCAGCCTGGGCATAGCAGAAAGAGATACAAGCCGCCATCCAGTTGGAGATGGTGCGCTTCGATACAGGTCGCCCCAACTTGTTTGGATCAAAGGAGACGAAAAGTTGAGGAGCAGTTCTGTGTGGTTTGGTGCGATCCAAGTAGAAAGCCAAAGCACGTTTACAGTCCAGAGTGTGAAGAGCTGATTCTCCAGGATGAGAATGAGGCTTTGGAAAGAACACTGGAAGCACAATGGATTGGTTGAGGTGAAATTCAGAGACCACTTTAGGTAGGAATTTCGGGTGAGTGCGGAGGACCACCTTGTCATGATGGAATACTGTGAAAGGTGGGTCCGCCACCAAGGCCTGAAGCTCACTGACCCTGCGAGCAGATGTGAGGGCCACCAGAAAAACCACTTCCCAAGTGAGAAACTTGAGTGGAGCCTTGCTCAGAGGCTCAAAAGGAGGTTTCATAAGCTGAGAAAGGACAACATTTAGATCCCAAACCACTGGAGGCGGTTTGAGAGGAGGATTGACATGAAAAAGTCCTTTCATAAATCTGGAAACCATAGGATGAGAAGAGAGAGGTTTCCCTTGTAGAGGCTGATGGAAAGCCGCAATAGCACTCAGGTGGACTCGTATAGATGTCGACTTGAGATCAGACTGAGACAGATAGTCCAAAACAGAGGATAGGGAGGCTCGCTGAGGCTCCTTAGAATTGGAAATACACCATGAAGAAAATCTAGTCCATTTTTGGGAGTAGCATTGATGAGTAGCAGGCTTCCTGGAAGCCTCCAAGACATCCCTTACCGCCTGGGAAAACTGGTGCGGAGTTACGTTGAGAGGAACCAAGCTGTCAGGTGGAGAGACTGCAGGTTGGGATGAAGCAGAGACCCCTGATGCTGTGTAAGCAGTGAAGGAAACACTGGAAGTAGGTACGGTTCCCAGCTGCTGAGTTGAAGTAGAAGGGAGAAACAAGGTTGCCTGGGCCACCGAGGAGCTATCAGAATCATGGTGGCATGGTCGGGCTTCAGCTTGACCAGAGTCTTTTGAATGAGAGGGAACGGCGGAAACGCATACAGAAAGCGATTCCCCCAATCCAGCAGAAAAGCATCTGCCTCGAGGCGATAAGGAGCGTAGATCCTGGAGCAAAACTGAGGCAGCTTGAAATTGTGGGGAGCCGCAAAGAGGTCTATCTGAGGCGTTCCCCACTGAGCAAAGATCTGATGAAGGGGCTTGGAATGAAGGGTCCATTCGTGAGGCTGGAGAAGACGACTCAGTTTGTCCGCCAAGACATTGTCCCTCCCCTGAATGTAGACAGCTTTGAGGAAGGTGTTGTGGCGAACCGCCCAATCCCAGACTCTGAGAGCTTCCTGGCAGAGTGAGGCCGAGCCCGTGCCCCCCAGCTTGTTGACATAATACATGGCGACCTGATTGTCGGTGCGAATGGGGACCACCATGTCGTGAAGCAGATGTTGAAAAGCTTGAAGAGCATTGAAGATGGCTCTGAGCTCCAGAAGATTGATTTGATGGAGTCGGTCCGCACAGGTCCAGAATCCCTGAGTGCGAAGCCCATCCAGATGTGCTCCCCAGGCATAGGTCGAGGAATCGGTTGTGAGAACCTTCTGGTGGGGAGGAGAATGAAACAGTAAACCTCTGGATAGATTCGAAGAGGTCATCCACCAGAGTAGAGAGTGCCGAAGAGCAGGAGTGACTGTGATGTGTCGAGTCAACGGATCCGACACCTGAGTCCACTGAGATGCCAGGGTCCACTGAGGAATTATGAGGTGGAGTCTGGCAAACGGCGTCACATGAACTGTAGAGGCCATGTGGCCCAGGAAGACCATCATGTGTCTCGCTGAGATGGTCTGGCGAGAAGACACAGACTGGCAGAGATGAAGGAGAGCATCCATGCGCTGAGGAGGATGGAATGCTCTGAGACGTACGGTATCCAGGACAGCCCCGATGAAGGGAAGAGACTGGGTCGGCTGCAGATGAGACTTGGGAAAGTTGATCTCGAATCCCAAACTCTGCAGGAACAGAATCGTTGTCAGGGTTGCTGAGGTGACCCCTGAGACCGAGGGAGCCTTGATCAGCCAGTCATCGAGGTAGGGGAATACCTGAAGACCTTGGTTCCGGAGGGCCGCAGCCACTACCACCAGACACTTGGTGAAGACTCTGGGGGACGAAGACAGGCCGAATGGAAGCACTCGATACTGCAGATGGAGATGTCCCACCCGAAATCTGAGGAACTTGCGAGAGGCCGGATGAATGGGAATATGAGTGTAGGCCTCCTTGAGATCCAGAGAGCATAACCAGTCGTTCTGCTAGAGGAGGGGGTAGAGAGAAGCAAGAGTCAGCATGCGAAACCTCTCTTTGACTAGGAATTTGTTGAGGACCCTGAGGTCCAAAATGGGTCGCAGGTCGCCCGTCTTCTTCGGAACAAGGAAGTATCGGGAATAAAACCCCTGGTTCAGTTGGTCCATCGGGACCGGCTCCACGGCACGAAGCCGGAGCAAGGCCTGAGCTTCCTGAAGAAGAAGGGCGGTCTGAGTCAAGTTGGAAGGATACTCTCTTGGAGGGTGGTCCGGAGGGACCCGATGGAAATGAAGAGAGTATCCTTCCTTGATGATAGTAAGGACCCAGAGGTCGGTTGTTATGGCCTCCCACCGATGATAAAAATGATGGAGGCACCCTCCGATGGGAAAAAGAGGGGGAGGCAGAACGAGGTTGGTTATGCCCTCGACGAGACAGTCAAAAAGACTGAGTGGTCTTAAGGACAGCAGGCGACTGAGACTTAGGCTGACCCTTCTGGGGAGGCTGACGCTTCACCGGTTGCCTCGCAGGTGGAGTTTGCCTCGGCTGATAACGCCTCTGATAGATCAACGGTGGACGAGAAGGTCGAGACTGCCGAGGGTTAGGTTTCGGCCGAAGGATAGATTGGAAGGACTTTTCGTGGTCAGACAACTTCTTCGTGACAGTCTCGATGGATTTGTCAAAAAGATCCGCCCCAGCACACGAGACGTTCGCCAGGCGGTCCTGAAGATTCGGGTCCATATCAATGGTCCGCAACCAGGCCAACCGGCGCATCGCCACCGAGCAGGCCGCCGCTCGGGCGGAGAGCTCAAACGCATCATAGGCAGATTGCATTAACTGAAGCCGAAGTTGGGACAGCGAAGCAACCACTTCTTCAAACTCAAACCTAGCCTGGGATTCGATGTATGGTGTGAACTTCCGAAGCACAGGTAGAAAAAATTCCAAGTAGGCTGCAAAGTGGAAATTGTAATTCAGGTGGTTCTGCCCTCGCAGCCCGGAGGCACTGAAGCATAGACCTGGCCAGGATGAGACCGCTTGAGCGAGGATTCGACCAGGAGGGACTGGTGAGAAAGCTGAGGACCCTTGAAGCCTTTATGATGCACCGTGCGGTACCGCGCATCCAATTTGCCAGGGACCGCAGGGATAGAGTAAGGAGACTCGAAGCATCGCATGAAGGTCTGGTCGAGGAGCTTGTGCAGGGGAAGCCGCAAGGACTCTGCTGGAGGACGAGGCAAGTGCCTGGTATCGAGGTACTCCTTGGAATATCGAGACCCAGCATCCAGAGTAATGTCCATGTCATCCGCCATCTGCCTGAGGAACGATGAAAAGGACAGTTGGTCCGCCGTCGCCGGTCTGCGAGACGGACTAGAAGAAGAAGAGGCTTCAGGCTCCAGAGAGGCCTGCGAGCAACAGGACGAGTAGAAAACCTCGGTGTCCTCAAACTCCGGGCCCGGAGGAGGAGACCCAGTCGAAGCAGCATACCCCAACCGAGGCAATTTCTTCTGAGGCGAGACGGTCGAGTGTCGAGAGGAATGCTTTGAAGAATGTCTGGATCGATGCCCCTCCCGATGCCTGGAAGGGGATCGAGCCCGTCTGTGAGAAACTGGGTCAGACGCCTCCAAGGAGCAGATTGGACTCGATGCCGTCGATCGCAGAGGCGGCAGAGTCAGCGCCTCCCCCGACGCCGCACAGGTTTGATAGGGGGTTCGGAAGAACTCGTCCTGCTTCCTGCTATGGCCAGGACTGGGTGGCCCCGAAGGTGGACGCCATACTGAGTCATGGGGCGGAGTAATCGGTTCCAAGGGAGGCAGGCCACTAAACTAGGCTTTCCTCGAGGGGATGGGCTCCAAGGGAGGCATATCACTAAGGGAGGCCCTCCTCGAGGGAATCGGTTCCAAAGGAGGTACAGCGCTAACGGAGGACCTCCTCGAGGACCCGGACACCGCTCGCCGCTCCTCCTCGGCGAGGAGGAGGAGGAGGGGGCGGTCCGCCCCTCGAAAGCCGAAAGGTCACCCTGGATGGTGGCAATCAGCCGAGGCCCCATGGTCTGCATGAGCTCCACGAACTGAGCCTCCACGATGGACCGCAACGAAGCCGATATGGAGGGATCCGCACCAAAAGGGGGCCCTTCTGCACGGTCTCCGCGCTCCTTGGGTGCTGCGTGCTTCTGCTTGCCAGTCTTCGGCACCTTGAGCACCACTGGTGGAACTGTCGGGGTCGATACCTGCTCCGAGGAGACGGATGAAGGCACCGGCGCCGAAGTCGGGGCCGAAACCGGTGTGAACGATGCCGGTTTCAGGAGGCCCGAAGCAGCCGGGGAGGCAGAGGGCTTCGCCAAAGGAGTCGAAGCACCCGTCGATGTCAATGTCGAAGCTGCAGGATCCGATGAAGCTTCCATCTTGAACATGGACTCCCATAGCAGACAGCGACGCTTAAATGCTCTCGCCGTCAGAGTGGAGCAAGGCCTCCACGATTTCGGGAAGTGATCCGGTCCCAGACACTGTAAGCAGCGTCGATGAGGGTCCGTGAGCGAAATCGCACGCTGGCACTTGCTACACTTTTTAAAACCGGTAATCGGCCGGGACATAGGCCGGAAAAGCTCCGCCGCAAGGTCGAAGGCGCGGGGCCCCAGCCACGCGGCCGACCCGGTATCGGAAGGAAAAATTTTTTTTTTTGGAAAAAAGAAATCAAAGAAAGAAATAAATGCACAGGAGAGCCAAAAGAACTCAACCCGCGGCAAAAAAGAAGGCAAAAAAGAGATTCAATGGGCGCAAATTGAAGATAGACTTCTCAGCTCCGCGGAAGAAAAAGAATTGAGGAGACACGCCCGGTGCATCGGGCAGGAAGGCACTGGCGCATGCGCGGTGCGGGCATCTCGAAACTTCTGAGTTTCTTCAAGCAAGACATGCTTGCAAGATGTCCGTATCGGGGCTCTGTCGGATGACATCACCCACTAGTGAGAATACCTGCCTGCTTGTCCTGGGATAAAAAACAAATATATGAACCAATAGCAATCTAACGTGGAAATAAACGTGCCAACAGAAACATTAAGGAGCTCAATTAGTACCCCAGATTATGCCAGTAATGGACTACTCTTCATGGATTTAAGGCCTGACTGGCATCCAAGTTACAGGCTTGGAGAAGAACATTCTGACTGAGACAGTAAGCAGGCGCAGGAAATGAATGACAGGGCGAGGGTCCAGAATGAGATACCTATCTACTAGAAAAGATATTAGCAAGATTAAGAACCTAATCTCTTTTTCTAGTGCATTAGCTATGTCATTCTGGCCAAGCAGGTCGTACAAAGGCAATCCCAGAAATCTAGTGGGGGATGACTGCACTGGCACGTAGCACTGAGGACCCAAAAGCAAAGTCCTCCCTTGCTGCCACATCCACTCTGTAAAACTATACAAGTTTAAATAATAAAATATGTTATTGGTAATAATTTCATGTTTGTTTCAGAACACTGACATGAATATCATCTGGTCCTCATAACTGTCAGCTAGTTAAGTGTTCTATAGTCTGGTTTCCTCATTCTGGTCAGCTTGAGTGGTAGCATAACCCTATTGAACCTTTCACTCTTGGAATTTCTCTCCATAGATTCCAGAGGGCAGAATCCTTTTTATACCTTTGTTATCATACAGTGCTACCCCACTTCACCAATGTGATCTGCCCTGTCTGTCAAGTCAATATAATTTCTATCCTGGTATCAGTATCCCATTGATGATTACTCTTCCACTTATATTCCGATACTTATATCATCCTTTAGTACCACGTGTTCTAACTCTCCAATCTTATATATTTTTTTAAATTACTGATATTTGCAAACAGATATTTTAAAATACATTTTTTAAAAATTTGTACTCTTATTTCAAATCGCAACCTGCATATCAGTAGATGATACAGACAGTTTGGAGAAAATTCATATCTGTGTGCTTTTTATTTGAAGCCATCTGTACTAGTTCAACATTTATAAAATGTAAAAAAACCCACATTTTATAGCAAAGCACCGACAGATAAAAAGACCAGACATGAGGCTGCATTTTGGCGGATAACCGCTTGGGTCAGGGGTTACCAATACTCTTAGGTGTATTATGCCAAAAGATGTCAAAGAACTAAGTCCACATTAGTTAGTACCCACAGTATTCTAAAACGAAAGGCAGAAAACCAAACTGTCAGTTTCAGAGCCAGTGCTGCAAAACACTTTAGAACACTGGATGTGAGACTGAGTTTGGTTTTCTTGCCTTTCTTTTAGAATACTGTGGGTACTATCCAATGCTGACTTTGTTCTTTGATGCCTTTTGGCATAATACATCTGACAAAGTATTGGTGGCCCCTGAAGCAGGCAGTTATCCGCCAAAATATGGACCAGTGTTGGGTCTTTTTATCTGTCGCTGCTTTGCCATAACCTTATTGGGATGTTCCTTACTATCCTTGAGCAAACAATGCCCTTCCGAGTGACTAATAGCATTCCAATCAAGAATATACACAAAAATATCAAAATATCTGTTATCTATATACTTGTAAACATATAATAAATAATACACACACACAGAAGTTTTCATGACCACTGATTTATGCACATCACGCTCTACTGAGGTCTTTTTCCTCCATCTTATTTTGATTTTTATAAGGGAAGGTGTTTTTGTTTGCATTATTAATTGAAAACCAGAAATCACAAGGCTTTACCATAAAGAAGCCCCTTGTGTTTCAAACAAAGTGCAATGCTTCTTTGGGTTCCTCTTTAATGAAATATCTTGATGTTACTATCATTATTTTCAAAGCAGACTTGAGATTTTCCCTTTCATAAACATATTTTTCATGGTGATACATTAAGTTGTTATCAGGTTCTAAAATATTTGAATGCCAAGAATATACTTCAATCTCTCTATCCAAAACCAAGTAGCCCACAAGCCTATTTAAAAATAAATCAGATCAGGACAAGCAGTTTTCATGTAAATCAGAGCCTGACTACCTGCACTGTATACTTGGGGTGCAGCAATTACATATGTGTTGCTCCGAGAATAAAGTATTATTGCTATTTTTGTTGTTTCTCTTGTAGTTCATTAGAAGAAGTGACTGTGCATCCAAAATCAGCTTTTCTGCACCTGATGCCACTGCGGTACTGCATTAAACAGTGCCTAAGACACAAGAAAGAACAATTCTATGCTTCCGTTGCAAACATGGGTAAGTTCAATTGGAACAGTTACTCAAGCTTGTAATCTATGTAACAATCTTTCATCACTCACTTTTAATTCAGACGCTAATAAAGTTAAAACATAAAAAACCTCCTTTATTAAACTACTGTACACAAAAAAGAGACCTGTACAGTAAGTTTACACAAGGAATGGTATTACAAAAAAGTAGGTATGGTATTAAAAACTGACTGATGTGAATCATTTATAAAAATATGTAAGATGGTTAAGCTAACACTGACAATCCCTGATTATTCCTTTCTGATTGCTGGAATATAAACTAAAGATGTTTAAAATGTCTGAACTTTAAAAACACTGAAACGTTTAACTTATGTATAGCATCATTAGGTAAATGCATACAGAGTAACTCAATGTTCTGTTTAAAAAAAGATACACCACTTCACCTGAAATTCACAAATTGAAAATAGTACAAAAATTAAAACAAAAACAACAAGGATTTGAGTCAACCTCCCTTTCCCTAGCATTTTTTTTTTCTTTGTATAAATGAGAATAAAATTTGCCATACACTCAAAGAAAGAATGGATGTGAACAAAACAAATTAAGAGGGTTTCTTTTCTGTCTCATGGTAAGCTCTGCTCAGACTAATTCCATTGGTTAACATTCCCAACACTGGTGTTGCTCATTGAAACTTTTCAAACTGGAGAAAGACACAGAAATATGCCCGTTTACCAACACAACACAGATGCGGGCAATTCATCCTAGAAACTCTTTTTGCCTTTCTGCACGTTTCTTGGCGAGTTCTTTAACAAGCTTCTCAGTCTCTGGTAAACTCCAGTGGATTCTGACATGTTATCGTATTCAAAGGGCGTTATTCCAACAGCAAACTTACTCATATCAGGGATATCAGGATTTTTGGGAGAAGATGCAGCAACAGTGGCTATTTCTGATGGGTCATCATTTTGTCCATTCATTTCGAAACTATGCGATACAATAGTGTCATTATCCTCTGTACCCTTTGGGTTCACATTACTACTCAGCGCTTCCTCATCATTTATACAAACCAAAGTGTTCTCTGGCTTGGAAGGATTACTCTTAGGAAGTTCATTTGAAGGTGTATGCCTACAAGCATCAGGTGCTCCAGGTTCAGTTACACTTTGCTTTATCGCACACTTTCTTCCTGCCTGAATATTGTCCAATTCTGTCCTACCTGGTGAAGATGCCACGGAGTTCCCAGTCAGAGGTGTGTCAACAGGCATGTCTGAATCACTGTTTGTACTTTCTGCTTGCTCAAGTGCAGCCCAAATCAATCGCTGTTGCTCTTCCAGCTCTTCCAGTGTAAAAGTATCTTCATTATCCACGACAGAGTTCATTGCCGTGGTTTGTGAAACTAAACGGCCTTTTTCATATGCTGCAAAAGAATCGTGGGAAGGTGTCAATGGTGGTGTACCCTTAGGAAGTGGTGGAGGAGTGGGTGTGGGAGGGAGAGGCGGGGTGAAGTTGGGAGGAGTTGATGGAGGTGTTCCCTGAGGTAAAGGGGGAGGGGTTGCAATTACTGGCGATCCGGGAGGCAGCGGTGGCTGAAACTGAAAACTTTCATTGCCTTGAGTACTGTAAGAACTTTCCAAATCTAGAATTGAAAAGAATAAAATGGCTTGATTAATAATGCAGAAGCCTTATTATTCTTTCAGTTTTTCACTGTGAGTTTTCAGACTAAACCCTGGTAACTCCTGGTAGTAAAAAGCTGCAGCTGCACTATCTGATTTAGACAGATAATGCCACAGCAATACTGCGGAATTTAAAGTTCTGGTGCTACAGGCTTCATTACCATGATATGCTGCCTCCAAAATTACAGACGTTGACAATGGTGGGGGCATCAGTTTTCTGTGCGCTCCATTTTTCACAGAATTATTGGTCAGTAACTAATATCTTTGTCCTTTCTACTAGTTCAAGATCAGAAGGCAAAGCTTCTGGTTCTATTACCCAGAAGACTCAGCTGTCCTAGTCATAAATGAGATCATTTTAAAAGGACATTGGTTGTAAACCTGTAAGTTTTCAACATGTTCTCCATTTTAAAAATGCGTAGAAAGAAGTTTTTTAAAAATCTGCCATTTTGCCAAAGAAAATATGGTGTCTTTAACAGGCACAATCCGAGATGGCATAAAACACATTAGCCTTATGACAGCCTACTTCCATTTTTAAATGGTAAAAATGTGTTTTCTGAGGTTGGATACCATCATGTAAAGTTTGGATTGAAATGAAAACCTCAACCCACTGGCATTTTCTTGAAATTTTGAGAAGATTCTGGTTTCCTCCAATTTAATAACAGTGCACTCCTATGATGTTTATTCTACTGGTGGATATATGATAATAATGAAATATTTAATGCACTAGGTTCCAATCCCACTGCTGCTCCTTGTGATCTGGGGCAAGTCACTTAACCCTCCTTTGCCTCAGGTACAAACTTAGGAGTCCTTATATTAAGCTGCAGTTAAAAAAAAAAAAAAAAAGCTTTAGCACACTCTTATACAGGTCTTTCCTACATTCTAAAAAGCCATTTTTACCATGGCTATACAAAAGGCATTTTAAAATATTTTTTTGCATTAATAGCCATATGTTAATGTTGTCATTAGTACGCAGTCATTTAAAAAAAATTACAATCATCACCACCTGTTTTGTAGGTGGCAAGGGTTCCTGAGGTATTTGTGTGCTAACCAATCAGCATGCAGTAAAGCAGACACTGCAGGAATGTCCATTCTCTGCCCCTGACATGCCCCCTCAAAAAAAAATTTAAAAGTTTGAACATGTGCTTAGCACATGCAGAATTCCAAGTTACCACAGGATGACCAAGTGTGTGCTGTGATCCTCCAATTTTTTGATGCATTAGGCACATGTTACAACCTAATGCAGCTTAGTAAAAGGATTCCTTAGATTGTAGATCCTCCAGGGATAGCAGTACTCGAATCTAATTGGGCGTGAGCTAAATCCAATCTGCTTCCCTTTCCAGAATTACGTTATCAATTAATCCAGAACATTAATACTAAAAGCTTCTGACCATGTCAAGATGAACTCATTATTAAAATAGGAAATGAGGTTGAGAATGTTATACCAGAATCAATATCCATATCAACTGGGGGGTCAATTGTACTGTTTCCAGTTGTTTTTTGCTTCTTTACATTAAAGGGGCTGGACTGAGATGATGAATTTCTTTTATTGCTCACTTTTGGCTAAAGAAAAGAAAAAACAAAGCAATAGGTTAGCTAGCACTCTAATGACTCATCTATTAAACATTGCCTTTGATACCATTTAAAACAAATATGCATATGTATCTTCAATACTAAGTGACTTTCAGCCTTATTGAAGTTGTGTGAAATGCCTACCAAATGACCTGTAACATTTGGGTCCTGACTAACCTATATTTCAGAATGTTGGTATTTTCAGACATTCCCATGTGCTGCATTCTTCAGCAGACACTGCCTACTTTGGCAGGTAGAACATCTGATATCATCATCATCATCAGGACCTGTACTTTTTCACAGCAAAATCATCTCTGGGGATTCTCAGATCACATTAACCATTTTTAGAGATGCAGAACTCAAATTCAATCTTCAGAATTCCACAAAAGAAGGAATTTATTTCACAGATTGCTTCAGCTTTCTTCTGAGGAGGGCTTTGGGGCACAATGAGTAGGTAAGCAGATACGAGTTTCTGTTCTGGTTGCTAAGTGTACTCCAGTTTCTACCTGCTCATTACCATATCTGGATGTAATGTTAAATAGTCTTCACCTGAAGATCACAAGTTTATTATTTTATTTTTAATTTTTTATGATACTCCAGGGAAAACCCTTTGGTTTAGTAAAGCTTATTGAAGCCAATACCGAACAGCAGTCAGATTACTTTAAATGTTCAGACACGGTAATAAATTCTTCCAATTTTAGATTTAATTAGTACTATTCTCTCTCTTTTTTTAATCAGTTTATTATCAAGAGAGACATTGATCTGCTGTTTGGGAGAGATGGGGGCAAAATATGAACAATTCCTATAAATGATACATAAGTAAGGCAAGAAATTTTCAGCAGGGTTGAGAGGAAGGGGATGGAAGAAAACCTCAAAAAGGAAGCCCAAGACTGCTATACTTCTGGTTCTATTATCTCTGAACGTGGGTTCAGTTATCAACACAGACATAACAGAATTATCAATGTATCATCAAAGCCTACTAATCAGCTACTATAGTCCTAACACAGCCCTTCTGTGATTAAATACAAAACTAATCCCATGTTTAACTAAAAATATACTTACTGAAGGAAAATTAGAAGTAAGGTATTGTGCAAACACATCCTTTTGGTGATATGACTGCATTGGAATGGAACCAAATAGTCTCCAATCCTTAAAAGAAAAATGGTAGAACTGATAAGACCAATTTTGCAGAAAAACACTGCACAATATTTAAAAAAATTAAATGCAAACACATGCATTTCTATATAAGGACACAAGTAAAAGGAAATTCTGAACATAAAAATAATCTTTTTGGAAAGACAAAAAACGTGCCATTAAACCTTCAAAATCAAGTGCTGTTATGAAAGAGACATGCATTAATTAAGGCACATAACAAAGGTATACAGTATATATTTTAGGGAAAAGCATCTCAAAGCAAAATTTATTCTAAAAATGGCACAACAGTTTTACTTCTTGCACAAAAGGCTCACTACGGATATGTCCCTAGTTACCTAGCAGTATTAGCTTCCCCTTATATCCCTATGCGACAGGGTGAAGCTCCTGTCACAAGCCAGCAGAGGGAGCAGTGGTGTGTGAAACTCATTTGCATTGAGATCTTGCAAAGGCACCTGTGAGCTGTCCACTCACCCTGAGTGAAGTAAGGTGCTGAAAAGGACAGTCCCATAGCAAAGAGATGAGACAAGCAAGAGCTCCTTCAGGAACCAGGCGACCCTCAAGTGGAGGAATGCTGGCTTCAGCCTAATCCTTGAAAAGCTTGATAGACCGGCCTGCCCGGTAGAGGTTGGAGTTCAAGGGGGGGAGTGCTCAAGCCTGATGACCGGCAGAGGCCCTGGTGGAGTTATGCGAAAGACCAGAAGAGTGGGCAACTGGGAGAGTCCTCACAGAGAGCAGCAAGGAGTCCTAAGGAGACCAGGAGCATGAACAACTGTGAGAGTCCTCATAGAGAGAGACTAAGCAATTGGACAGCCCTCACAGAGAAAGACTGAGCAATTGTAAGAAGTCCTCAGGGAGATCCTCAGGGCGTGTGGAGTAGGTCTGGAAGAAGGAGTAGCTGGAGGGCCTGGTAGAGCTTGGAGTCCAAGAGCAGGGGGGGCCTCAAGCTTGACGATCAGTGGAGGGACCGGTGAAGAGTGTCCAGGACCTGTGGGAACCCAAAAGACTGGGAACAGAGGTCTGGTGGAAGAGCTGGAGGAGTCTGAGGTCCGAAGCTGTTGGTGACTGGTGGAGGGACCAGTCACAACTGGCAGAGATCGGTAAATGGTACTGGAAGTAGCCAGAAGACCCAAGAGGAAGCAGCCTGCAGACCTTGAGAACACTGGCCAAAGTGATCAGTGGGGCCTGTGGCGACCAGCAAAGAGACCGGTAAATGGTATAGGGAGCTGCCTGAAGACCCAGCGGGCCATTGAGAGTCAGGGAGGATCCAGAGATGAATAGGAAAGGCCTGGAGGAACCTGGTCACATGTATTAACAAAGTTGTGTTTGTTGATTTTGTTTTAAAAGTGCTTGAGGATAGGTGTTTGATGGGTAATGACTGCTCGGTCTGATCACAGCCTAATAGACCATTCTGATCTCCAGCTCATTTCTGGATGGTATTCCTGCATCCCTCCAGGGCTTGGTGGGTTGATACAGAGGACTCTTCCTTTTTCTGCCTGGTCCCTCATCTCTGGAACCAATTCCCACTCAACCTTCTTTCTGAAGGAAGTCTGAAAAGGTTCAACGCCTATTTGAAAGCTCATTTTTGCAAATTGTATTTCAAGGCTAAACTCTGGGTTAAAAAGACTCCTTCTCCATGTACAATTCCTTTTCTGTTTTTGTATCTATTTGCTCAAATGCTTGTTTTCTTTCCTATTTATATTAGAGTTCTTTCCCTTTTTCAATTTTAATGTTATTTTTTCTTGTACACTGCTGAGATCCTAATAGATAAGCAGTATATCAAATCCTAAACTAAACAGTGCAGGCCGGATTCTGTAACATGCGCCAATATTGGCGGCTGTCTTAAAAGTAGCCGCCAATTGTACGTCAATCACACATTGGTACCTGTTTCAGAATCTCACCTACAAGAAAGATAGGTGCTCGAAATGTAGGTCAAAGTTTGCTGGGCCTACATTTTTGGTGCCTATCTTTGCATGAATCACACCTATATAGGCGCTTTAGGCCACCTAATGCCACTTTTGGTATTGGCCACACCTACTTTGGCGTTCAGCAGCCTAAAGCACCTACATATTAGACCTTTTATTTAGGCACCGGTAGACACTTCAACCTTGCAGTTTTTGCCGTTTCTATCAGCATTCTTCAATTAACTTAGGTGCTGGTTTTAGAATTCCCCCTTATACCTACAGATTTGAAATGTGAAACTGGAAAATCATAAATTTGAATCAATGATGACTGCAGAGATAGTCAATAAGAGCCCACATTTCTTAAACTCCAAAATTACTGTAAGTACTCAAATATAAACCTAGATTTTGGGGCTAAAAAAAAATGGCCAAAAATTGGGGTCTCAGTTTATATTCGATTCCTTTCCCTCAGACCCATTGCAGGCCTCTCCCTGGGCCTACCTTAAGCCCAGCTGATCCAGTGGTGAGCCAAGGCACAAGTGATCCTCCTATGCTCCTTTCCTGTGGAGCCTCACTACTCAAAATAGCTGACATGACCTACTATTACTACTACTAATTTCTATAGCGCAGTACATTAAAACATTCAAGAGACAGTCCTTACTTACAGCTTACAATCTTGGTTTATATTCGAGTCAACCTTTTTTCCTTCTTTTTTGAGGGAGAAAAGGTTACCTCTGTTTATATTCAGATGGGTTTATATTCGCATATATATGGTAGATATCAAACTTTATATTAAATTCTACAGTATGTAAACTTGTAAATGCAAACATTTCTCAGCAAGCAGTGTTTATGCCATCTATAGAACATGAAAATACTTCTAACAGAAAAAAAAAGCAAAATTTAGGGCTCCTTTTACGAAGGTGCGCTAGCGTTTTTAATGCACACCGAAAAACTACTGCTTGCTCAAGAGGAGGCGGTAGCGGCTAGCACTTGCGGCATTTTAGCACACACTATTCCGTGCGTTAAGGCCCTAACGCACCTTCGTAAAAGGAGCCCTTAAATAAGAATTTTTATCAGAAATCCTAAAGCTGAATGATTGGCTTGCAATTTTGAAGACCAAACACATTTCATAGCGAAAGAAATGATGATATTCCATAAGGACATCAGCATGTGTCAGTAGCATTATATTCACCGGTTCTTTATCACTTGACTACTGTCAGCGGCAAGGAAGCACTCACTGCAGAAGCAGGAGAAACATTTAAAACCTGTTCCTATCTCTCTAAAGGAGGGAGGTCACAGGCAAAATGGAGGAGCTTCCGCTAAAACTGAGGAAAAGCTCGACAAAAAAAAATCTCCCCTGATGCCTGTAGCAGCAAAGAGGCCTGAACAGATCCAACAACTAAAGCAGAACTGCTGGCAGCAGTGCTGTAGCAGTTAGGGAGTCCCCAGCACTATTGTCAGTAAGTGAAACCTTATTTCTTTGACTGGCAGCAGCTGGGGAGATCCCTGTGTGGGCAGTAGGAGAAGCCCAGGCTTTCCCACTGCCTGCACATACAAAGGAGAACCCTGCTTGCTGACACCTGAAGCCAACGAGGATTCCCCCTCGCGGCAGCAAGAGCACTTCATGCACATGCCGGCCCACGTCCCCCGCTCGTAGGGCACACAATGAGCACTTTTTCTGCTTCTTAAAGTGCTCATTGTGAACCACTAAAAAGAGAACGTAAAACCACTGATTATAATTAAAGACAATTAAAGCTAATTTAAAGCTTCCTTTCAGGGGGGATGGGGGATGGGTGGGTTATGATAATTTAATATATATGTGCATAATTTAATTGATTAATATACATAGGAATTATATTATTCATGTATAGATATGAGATGGGGGTGGGATATAAATCTTTTAGGTATATATTGTTATGGAATTATCAAGTGATAATGTAATATGTTGTGTTCATATTTTAATGTACACTTGATGTTTAAATGAATAAAGATTTGGAAAAAAAAAAAAGCTTCCTTTCAGACTGGCACTGCCTCAGGATGTTTTTTTATTTTTCCGATATAATTTTAGCTAACAAGTGAGCAGACCCCACCAGCTCTCAAAGCTATATACCTTGCCTGAACAGTGGCAAGGCTTATAGTTGAGGCACCTCTAAGCCAAAATATTTTAGGGAGGTGGAGGAAATGGAGAGAGGGACTCGACCAGTCGAGTGAGGCATCCCTGAGGTTGGACAGTCCCCCAAAAGGGTCTCCCAAGCTCAATCCAGCACCCACAAACAGGGACAAGAAGGCCACTAAGCAAATCCAACAGGTCCTACACTAAACCAAGGAAAGACTGTGCAGGCTTACCACTCCACCTGCTGGAGACTGAAAACAGACTGATTGTAGATGAGACTGCACAGCCCACTTGTACTACAGCCAAAAGTCAATGTCTCAATCTCCACCTGCTGGCAGAAGAGCGTAAACCCATCCGATTCTGTGCCAGTCTAGAGGGACGTTAAAGAATGATGATATTCCACAAGGACATCAGCATGTGTCAGTAGCATTATATTCACCAGTTCTATATCACTTGACTACTGTCACAACAGCTGAAGTGCTGTAACAAAAAACTTTCTACGCTTACATATGAAATAAGTGAGCTAATGCATGCCTAGTATAAATTCACTGAATGCATCTGGAGCAGATTTTTAATCCAATAACTGTAACAAAACAGGAATGGGCTGACAACAGTTATTACAGATCCACAAAGCTAAGTGTCACCCAACATTGGGAGATTCATTTTTTGCATTAGAGGCATATGGATAAGCGGACATATGGGCAAGACAGGGGCTTTTATACTAGTGCAGGAAAACATGCCTTAAGGGCCACATTCTATAAATGGCACATAACTAGGTAAGCACCTAGCAAAGTGGCACCTACCACATGTCAATCAAAGTTAGATGCCATTTGTAAAACTGCACCTAGCGGCGCCTACATTTACTTAGGCACCAGTATATTAAACCAGGGTTTTCTTGGCCTCATATACCATCACCTAATTCAATCCACACCCAAATTCCAACCCCTAACCATGCCTACTTTCCATGTAAGCACCTTGGTGTAGACCAGGGGTGCCCACACTTTTTTGGCTTGCAAGCTACTTTTAAAATGACCAGGTCAAAATGATCTACCAACAATAAAATTTTAAAAAAAACCCCACAAAGCACACTGTACGCAGAGAAAATGTTAATCATCATTTGTATTTGGGGGTTTTTTCAAAGAGGTCAAGGCAGATGACTTTAAAATATACAATATCACCTCAGTAACAACTATACAAAAATAGACAAATATACCCCCCTCCCCTTTTACTAAACCACGATAGTTTTTAGCACAGGGAGCTGCACTGAATGCCCCGCGCTGCTCCCGACACTCATAGGCTCCCTGCGCTAAAAACCACTATTGTGGTTTGGTAAAAGGGGGCCATAGTGCAAAATATATACAGCAGATATAAATTTGGACACATTTTGATCACTAAATTTAAAATAAAATCATTTTCCTACATTTGCTTTCGGGTGATTTCATGAGTCTCTGGTTGCACTTCCTTCTTCTGACTGTAAATCCAAAATTTCTTTCTACCTTTCCTCAATAAGAACATACAAATTGCTGCTGCTGGGTCAGACCAGTGGTCCATCATGCCCAGCAGTCTGCTCACGCGGCGGCCTTTAGGTCAAAGACCAGTGCCCTGAGTCTAGCCTTACCTGTGCACGTTTTGGTTCAGCAGGAACTTGTCTAACTTTTTCTTGAATTCCTGGAGGGTGTTTTCCCCTATAACAGCCTCCGGAAGAGCGTTCCAGTTTTCCACCACTCTCTGGGTGAAGAAGAACTTCCTTACGTTTGTACGGAATCTATTCCTTTTTAACTTTAGGAGTGTGACCTCTCGTTCTCTCTACCTTGGAGAGGAACAACCTGTCTTTATCTACTAAGTCTATTCCCTTCATTATCTTGAATGTTTCGATCATGTACCAGATCTCATTCCATTCCCCAACCAACATCTCTCTCTGCCCCTCTGAATCCAACTTTTTCTTCCTCTCTCCCTATCCCCTCCCCTTTCTTTCTGTGTTTCTTTCTCTCTCCCTGCCCCCTTTCTTCTCTCCCTGCCCCTTTCTTTCTCTTTCTTCTCTCTCCCTGCCCCCTTTCTTTCTTTCTCTCTCCCTGACCCCCCCTTTCTTTCTCTCTCCCTGACTCTTCTTTCTTTCTGTTTCTCTCTCCCTGCCCCCCCCAAGCCACCGCTGCCGATTTCTCCCTGCTTTCCCGACACCAGGCCAGGTGCATACAAGCGCTGGGCCAACAGCCTTCTCCCACCCCTTGACGTCAGAGAGGAAGCGATTGGCTGGCCCGGGAAGGCTGTGGGCCTGGCGCTTGTACTCACCTGGCCTGGCGTTGGGGAAGCAGGGAGAACAGAATGCAAAGGCAACATGAGTCTATCGCGGAGCCTGGGATGGGCTCCACGATCAACTCGTGTTACCTTTGCGATCTACTGGTTGATTGTGACCGACCTTTTGAGCACCCCTGGTATAGGCCTAACTTCAAGCGATGTTTATAGAATCAGGGCCTAAGTATCAAATTTTAGATTTTCTATATGTGCAAATATACAACCTGACAAACAGACTTTGGTGGCCTACTCACCTAACAGCTCAAAAATTCAAAGTCCCACACCACTTCAAAATAGTAATTATGAGGTATATCTAAAAATACAGAGTGAAGAAGTTCCCATCTAATTATAACTGCATTCACAATAGAGTACAATGCTTACATCTGCAATTCCTCTCGGAGCAGAGATATTAAAGCCAGGATAGTTCACTAATTTGGATATGTCATATGTCACACATCTGGCTTTTCCACCAGGCTCTTCATCTTCAAGTTCACCATCACTGGTATCTATTGAAAAGCACCAAATCTATTAGAACAAAGACACAAAATCAATTTGCATTACAGTCTTCACAGCCTAGGAAAGGGTGAAGAGTTTCAGGGAAGTTCCAGTCCATGTATCACATGACCACAAGGTTCCTGAGAGAGTCCTGATGTATGTTCCCTGGTCAAAGATTGTTACTGCCATGATGGGAGGGGAAGGGGCTTGGCTAGTTAGGAAAAGAATATAAAACAGGAGAGAAAAACCTCAGTGAGTTATTATGGAAGGCACATTACACTGCCGCCCAACAAAAGCTGGTTCCTACTGAACTAGAAGTTCAAAACTAAAGAGGAGAATGCCAGGTCAAAAAAGGGGGATTCAAATATGGTATAGTTAAACCAATAGCTGTGGTTTAAAGCAAAGGTTCTCAAACTTTTCCTGGTGGCTCACCTAGCTAGTCAGATTTTCAGAGTTACCAAAATGAACATGCACGAGACACATCTGCATGCAACAGTTATCCAATATATATATGCAGATTTATCTCATGCATATTCATTATAGCAATCCTGAAAACCAGACTAACTAGGTACATCCCCAGGAGAGGTTGAACAGTACTGGTTTTAAGGCATGACACGGGAGTAAGATTTTTGTGATGGTCAAATGAATGAAGTAAACCTTGGTTCAGGCTAGTTTCCCACGAACAAACTACTAGAGATAATCTAAAGATGTGAAGAGTTAACAGCTTTGCTGAAGCAAAGAACAAGATTAATTGAGGCTTCAACATATTTTTGATTCTTTCTTGGATATTTGATTTAGATATATGATCAGAACTTCTATTTGGGAATATCAGAGGTTACAAGCTTTGGTAAAATGTATTTATTTATTTCAAACTTACTATACCACCTTTAACTATCGTAGTAGATCACAGCAGTGCACAATCTACAACTTCAAATAATGGAAAGGAACTACAAATCTTGATAGGACAGAACCAGCCATTCCAAGGACACACGCATACAAACATAATATACAAACTCAAAATCGAGTATTGTACAAACTTTGCAATACTATCAGGGATGCAAAAAGTGACAATCCATGTCAAAAAGATGAACATGTACTTGGCCACCTCTTTGAAACAAATGGGGACTCCATCCCTGGACTAAGAGGATTATTCATCTTGTGTATACCCAGAGAAACAAGACCCTGGATACATGGCAAACAACTTGGCACCTTTTTCTGGCTCCCCACAGTTGGGAAGAGGGCTTTACTATACATTTGGAGCATTTATTATCCTGTGTTTCTGCTCCTGGGTATATTGGCTATTAGTGGTTTTATCTTATTATTATGCATTGTGTTGTTTCCTTTATATTATGGAAATGTTACCTTGTCTTGTTCTTGGCTTTGCTATACCTAAATAAAAAAGGTGAATGTGTAGAGTTAATTCCTTCCACCCAGTATTCACAGCAGTTTCACACAAGCCAGGAAAAAGCTTCACCTTTTTCGTCACCATCATAAAGTGAAAGCCCCGAATTCTCCAATTCAGCTTCTTTCAGCCACCCTGGTGGATAGCCCAACTGTCGCATGCGATATATGAAAGGTGGAAGATTATTTTCAGACAAATCAAGTGCATCTCGCAGTTCCTCACTAGACAGAAAAAGACATTTTACAATTTAAAAAATGTACATAATAAAGTAGTCTTATAACCTCTTAATAAAGCTAGAGACTTATAACCTCTTATTTTGGACATTCAAATCTAAGAATGCTTGAGAAACCGACAGAGAAACTTTTAAATCTTTTTATTAGCAAATTAATAAACATACAGAACTATAAAACAAGAAGTCGTTTTCATCCCCCACCCTACCTTTTATACATGGCCATAGATCTATGGTAGTAATAACAGATGAGACAATATCCCATTTAGCATCCCATGTGGCCTTGGTTCTTATAACCACATAGGTTTTAAGTTCAAAAATAATAGTGCTAATCTTAAACACCTTAGTATTGGATAAGATATAGGGGGTGGGATTATGAATGATAATAATTGTTAATTGTTAATTATTAATATATGGGTGGGTGAGGTGGGATTCTTTTATATTTATATATTTGGAGGAATATAAATAAGATTGTCAAGTGATTAGTTAAAAATATTTCTGATTGATTATTATACACTTGTTGTAATATTTGAAAATGAATAAAGATTTATAAAAAAAAAAATAGTGCTAATTCCATTAATAGATTCCTTTAACCAATCCCCTCCTAAACCCAATATATCAATGCTCACAAATTCAGATGGGAACAAGTAGACCATTCAATATTAAATTATGGGCTTTCATTGAAAGCACATTGATATAATTATCTCATGTTTGTAGGAAACCATTTCTTCTCTTGAATGTTAACTTAGAATGCTAAAATTCAGTCAACAACAACAAATATAAATTGTTCCTTCATTATCAAAACAAAGGAGGGACTTCTCTCACCAGTAGTGTACGATACATTTCTTCCAAGCTATAACTGCCTTATAAACCATTTTAATCCAACCTCATGTAACCCAAGGACATCCAGATGTCCAAAGATAGTGCCCATTAAATCTGGCATAAGTCTCTGACCCAGCAATTTCCCTAGGTAATGAAAGATTTCTGCCCAGGAGGCATGTATTTCCAGGCATTCCCATAATGCATCAAAATAGGCACTATCTGTGCTCCGACATTTAGAACAAAGAGGGATTGTTTGAAAACTGTTCAATATGCCTGCTTTTGGGAAAAGTAAACCCTATGGACTACCCTATGGACTACCCTAAAGCACAGTTACTTACCGTAACAGGTGTTATCCAGGGACAGCAGGCATATATTCTCACATGTGGGTGACGTCATCTACGGAGCCCCGATGCGGAAGCATTTTCAAGCAAACTTGATTGAAGATTTAAGTTTGCTCTGCTGCTCCACGCATGCGTGCCTTCCTGCTCCACTAGGGGGTGCATCCCCTCGTGGTCTCCAGTTCACTTAACTAGCAAAGAAGCCAACCTCGGGGAGGTGGGCAGGTTGTGAGAATATATGCCTGCTGTCCCTGGATAACACCTGTTACGGTAAGTAACTGTGCTTTATCCCAGGACAAGCAGGCATGATATTCTCACATGTGGGTGACCTCCAAGCTAACTGAAAAGGGATGGAGGGAAGTTGGCAATTTAAGCGAATAGATTTCGTAAAACCGATTGGCCGAACCGGCCATCGCTCCTGGATAGTGAGTCCAGACAGTAGTGGGAGGTGAAGGTATGAACCGAAGACCACGTGGCAGCCTTGCAGATTTCCTCAATAGGTGTGGACCTGAGGAAAGCTACGGAGGCTGCCATCGCTCGGACTTTGTGTCCCGTTACTCGACCATGCAGCGCGAGACCAGCCTGAGCGTAGCAAAAGGAGATGCAATCGGCCAACCAGTTGGACAAGATGCGTTTGGAAACTGGGTGACCTAACCGGTTTGGGTCGAAGGACAAAAACAGTTGTGGGACTTTCCGGTGTGACTGAGTGCGTTGGAGGTAAAAGGCCAACGCTCTCTTGCAGTCAAGAGTGTGGAGCGCCACTTCTCCGGGGTGAGAGTGGGGCTTGGGAAAAAACACAGGCAAGACAATGGACTGATTGAGATGGAAATCAGACACTACTTTAGGCAAAAACTTTGGATGGGTGTGGAGTACCACCTTGTCGTGATGGAATACCGTGAAGGGTGGGTCCGCTACCAGAGCTTGTAACTCACTAACCCGCCGGGCGGAAGTGAGCGCGAGTAGGAAAATTACCTTCCAAGTGAAGAATTTTGGATGGCATTTGTCTAGGGGCTCAAATGGAGGTTTCATTAGTTGAGCCAGAACCACGTTAAGGTCCCAAACCACCGGGGGAGGTTTGAGAGGGGGGTGGACGTTCAGAAGACCCTTCATGAAGCGAGAGGGCTTTCCCTTCCAGGGGCTGATGAAAGGCCGCAATCGCACTGAGGTGTACTCGAATGGAGTTGGTCTTTAGGCCGGAATGAGATAATTGAAGTAAGTAGTCCAGGACCAGAGGGACGGGGACCGACACCGGGTCCTGGCTGTGGGAGGAGCACCAGGTTGAGAATCTGGTCCATTTTTGAGAGTAGCAGGTTCTCGTCGAGGTCTTTCTAGAGGCCTCCAATATCTCCTTGACTGATTGAGACACGGGGAGAGCAGTCAGGGGGAGAGAAACCAAGCATTCAGATGAAGAGATTGAAGATTGGGATGTAACAGCAAACCCTGACCCTGTGATAGTAGAGAGGAAAACAGAGGCAGAGGCAGTGGATCTCTGACACTGAGTTGAAGTAGAAGGGAAAACCATGGCTGGCGTGGCCAGCGAGGGGCAATCAGGATCAGGGTGGCTTGTACTGTTTTCAGGTGGACAAGCATCCGCAGTATCAGAGGAAACGGCGGGAACGCGTACAGGAACCTTCCGTCCCAGTCGAGGAGGAAGGCGTCGGCCTCGAGCCGGTCCGGGGAGTACATCCGGGAGCAGAAGAGAGGCAGCTTGTGGTTGTGGGGGGATGCGAATAGATCTATTTGAGGCGTCCCCCACTTTTCGAACACCTGTCGTAGAGTCTGAGAGTATAGTGACCACTCGTGTGGCTGGAGGAGGCGGCTGAGTCTGTCTGCCAGACAGTTCTGTTCTCCTTGTATGTACACCGCTCGAAGGAAGGTGTTGTTGGAGATTGCCCATTTCCAGAGGCGCAGGGCTTCCCGGCAAAGGGGCCAGGACCCTGTTCCCCCTTGTTTGTTTACGTAGTACATTGCTACCTGGTTGTCGGTTCGGATGAGAACCACTCGGTCGTGGAGCAGATTTTGAAAAGCTACAGCTGCGAGATAGATGGCCCGAAGCTCTAGCACGTTGATGTGGCAGCGACGGTCTTCTGCTGACCACATCCTTGGGTGCGTAGGCCATCTAGATGGGCTCCCCAAGCGTACTCCGACGAGTCCGTGGTGAGTATCTTGCTGTGGGGTGGGGTGAGGAAGAGCAAACCTTTGGAAAGATTTGAAGAGTCGGCCCACCAGCGGAGCGATCGTTGCAAAGAAGGCGTCACTGTCACGGGGCGGTCGATCGGGTCCCGGTCTTGACGCCATTGAGAGGCCAGGGTCCATTGAGGAATTCTCAGATGGAGGCGGGCGAAGGGTGTGACGTGGACGGTGGAGGCCATGTGGCCCAGAAAAGTCATCATCTGCCGAGCTGATACTGAGGTCAGCAGGGAAAACCTTCGACTCAGACTTACTAACGCCTCTAGACGCGGAGGGGGGAGGAAGGAACGGAGGCGAACCGTGTCCAGCGTGGCCCCGATGAACTGTAGGGACTGGGAGGGGCGTAGTTGGGATTTTGGGAAGTTTATCTCGAACCCCAGACTTTGTAGGTAGGTAATAGTCTGTTGGGTCGCTGAGATAACCGCTTCCCTGGACGAGGCTTTGATCAGCCAGTCGTCCAGGTAGGGGAATACCTGGAGGCCCTGGGAGCGTAAGGTTGCTGCGACTACCACGAGGCACTTGGTGAAAACCCGAGGTGACGATGCTAGGCCGAAGGGGAGGACAAGGTATTGTAGGTGCCAGTCCCCTACCTGAAAACGCAAGAACTTGCGGTGAGCGGGGTGCACTGGGACATGTGTGTACGCCTCCTTGAGATCGAGGGAGCAGAGCCAGTCGCCCTCGTCGATCAGGGGGTAGAGTGTCGGTAGGGAGAGCATCCGAAATTTTTCCCGTACCAGAAATTTGTTGAGGCGTCTCAAGTCTAGTATTGGGCGTAGGTCTCCCGTTTTTTTCGGTACCAGGAAGTAACGGGAGTAGAAGCCCTTCCCCCGTTGGTCGGGTGGAACCTCCTCCACTGCTCTCAGGCGAAGCAGGTCTCGAGCTTCGGAGAGGAGTAGGGGTAGCTGTGTCCGGTTGGGAGGGCAATTCCTTGGGGGGTTGTCCGGAGGAATGGTCCGAAAGTTGAGAGAGTATCCTGATGAGATCACGCCAAGGACCCATGCGTCTGACGTGACTTGTTCCCAGCGAGGGTAAAAGGCTTTGAGCCGACCCCCGATGGGAAGGAGGCCTGGGACTATGGCGGAGGAGGCCAGCCCCCTTCCGCGTATCCCGTCAAAAGGACGGGGATGGTTTGGTAGTCGCAGGCGGTTGGGACTTGGGCATGGCCCGGTGGTGGGCTTGCGGACGCCTGGGTGGGGGGCCGCGAGAAGGCAGGGGTGGATTTTTGTGGGTAGCGGCGCGGAGGGGCCCTATACGGCCTGGACGTGGGCGGTTTGGGCTTTTGTCGGACAAGGGAGGCAAACGAGCGTTCATGTTCGGAGAGGCGTTTTGTAGCCGCCTCGATAGTGTCATCGAACAGTTCTTTTCCCACGCAGGGGAGGTTAGCCAACCGGTCCTGTAAGTTGGGGTCCATGTCGACCAGGCGTAGCCAAGCTAGTCGGCGCATGGCGATAGTAAAGGCTGCCTCTCTGGAGGAGAGTTCGAAGCCATCGTAGGCCGCGTGGAATAGATGGAGGCGTAGGTTGGAGAGGGATTCCAAGAGCAGGCTAAACGTTCCTTGGCGGGAGGCCGGTAGGTCAGTCTCAAAGGCTCTCAGTAGTCCAATGAGGTGTTTGAGGTAGGATGTGAAGGTGAAAGTGTAGCTTTGCACCCTAGAGGCCATCATCGCATTTTGGTATAGTCTCCTGCCGAACTTGTCTAGGGTTCGGCCTTCTCGGCCTGGGGGGACCGCCGCTGAAACCCGGGAGGGGTGGGCCTTTTTTAGGGAGGATTCTACTAACAGCGACTGGTGGGAGAGCTGCGGTTGTTCAAATCCCGGAAAGGGTACTGTGCGGTACTTGGCCTCCATTTTGGAGGGCACGGCTGTGACCATATAGGGGGTCTCCAGGTTCCTGAAGAGAGCCTGTTGGAGTATTGGGTTAGGCGGCAAGCAAAGGGACTCTCTGGGCAGTGATGGCATATCCAGTTCCACTAGGTATTCTTTAGAGTGACTGGAGGTCTAAATTCAAAGCGTGGCCCATGTCCTGGACAAAGCGCGAGAAGGATGGTTGGGATGTTCCCGAGGCCCCGTGCGGGGTCGGTGAACGAGATCTCCGTCGGGTGGAGAAGGAAGGGGAGGCTTCCCTCGAGTAGTGAGGTTCCTGCTCCGATCCAAGCTCCGAGGCCGGGGAAGCACTGTGAAAGTGTTCCGGGGTCGTGGATCTCCGACGTCTCGAGGAGCCCCTCGAAGACGATGCCGGGGTTCGGGGTACCGATCGATGTCGGATCGGTGACCTCGACCCGGACTCCCTCGGTGAAAGCCCGAGACCTCGGATCGGAGCCCCGGTCCGAGGGGGAGTTCGGAGGATGCGTGGGTTGGAGAGTGATAACTCCGCCACCCTCAGCGGTCCCGTACGAGGTGTAGGTGAACGTCCTCGTAGAGTGGGAGAACCCCGGGCCTTCTTAGAGGTACGGCGGTTTGAGGTTTCTGTCGGTTTGGCCCTACGTTTTGCCCTGTGGCGGTCTGTGGAGGGAGAGCGCCTCGGGTGCCTCGGCGAGGATTCCGAGGAGGATGAGATGCGGCGAAGTTTGCGCACTTTTCCCCGAGATGGCTCGACGCGAGGCTCAGGCTGGTCTGGCACATGCGGGGTCAAGGTCGAGGCAGAGGCTGGTTGTAGATGGGCCATTGCAGCGGACAGCTCCGACGAGATCATTGCTCCGAGTAGGTCCTGGAAGACGGGCACGGACAGCATCGAAGGAATGTCCCCTGCCTCGGTGCACTCCACCGGGGGCGACCTCTTATCAGAGTATTCCCGTGTGGTGGAGGCACGGCCCGAAGGCTTGGAGGGCTTCGTCAGGGCTGTAAGCATGGGACTTCCGCCATGCGTCGCCGGTGTCCCCGAGGTTGGTTTCTTCACTGGTACAGAACCTGAAGAGGGAAGAGGGGACTTACCCGGAGCCGAGGCTTTCTGTTGTCCCGAGGACTTTGGAGTCGAGTCTCGGGGCGATGCCGAGGTATTCAGGGCCGAGGTCAAGGCCGGGGCCGAGGCCGGGGCCGACCTCGAAGCCAAGGTAGAGGGTTGGTCTGGGGCGAAAAGATCCGCCATGCGGGCTTTCCTTCGACGGAGGGCCCGGTTCTGGAAAGTAGCGCACTGGGGGCAGGAGTCAGTTGGATGAGCGACCCCAGGCAGAGGATGCACCGGCGATGCGGGTCTGTGATGGAAAGAAGCCGCTTGCACCGGGTGCACTTTTTAAAGCCGGTCAAAGGCCGGGACATAGAATCGAAAGTGGCCGTGGCTCGAGTAGCCACGCGGCCACGGGGACCCGGAAGCCTCCGGGTCGATCAAACGAAGCAGGAATCAAGTTGAAGAAGGTAAAACTTTTGCGCACAGCGACTTAAACGATGAAAAAACAAGAAATCGCGGTGCTAGAAGGCAGTTGGGGCAGAGCCTGAAAAAACACGACTTCTAGGCTCAGCGGAAAATTTTGAACTGGAGACCACGAGGGGATGCACCCCCTAGTGGAGCAGGAAGGCACGCATGCGTGGAGCAGCAGAGCAAACTTAAATCTTCAATCAAGTTTGCTTGAAAATGCTTCCGCATCGGGGCTCCATAGATGACGTCACCCACATGTGAGAATATCATGCCTGCTTGTCCTGGGATAACTAAAAGTACTAATATATACAAACAAACCCTAAGATGCAAGACTCTGCAAGCAATACAACCCCAGAGGAAAAGAAACAAATGCATTTCATCCTGAACAGACAGCAGATGTAAATCAATCACTAAATAAAAAAATAAAAGCATTCCCCCTACTGTTGTTGTCTCTCTCCCTCCATGCTGTGCCTTGCCTTCTGGCCTGTCCCCCGGTGTTATCTTCGGGCCAGTCCACAATGCTATCAATGCAGCATCTTTGGGCCAGTTCCCCGAGTGTTGCATTGCGCAAAGCTGTGGGCAGCGTACTGCACCTCATCTGGAAGCCTTCCCTCTGATATTGTGACATCAGAGAGAAGGCTTCTGGTTCAGGCACAGGACGTGCATAGGAGCCTTTTCCCACAGCTTTGTGCACTGCAGCACTCAGGGAGCCGGCCCGATCGCACCAAGGATCGGTGGCAAGAATACTGTCTTTTGCCTGATGGACGTGCCCTGAGGACCGGATGAAAATTTCTGCGGACCGACACTGGTCCCAGGCATCCTATACAGTATCTGGGCCTATATGTTTATGTTTATTAGTATTTATATACCGCTCTTAACATCAGTGCGGTTTACAATAAAATTTGGAAAAGGAAAAAGAAAACCAATATTTAAAAAACAGATAATAAAAACAGTTAAAAAAATAAGTTTAATAATCTAATAGTCGCCACGTGATCTGTTGCCCAAAAATTGGAAGCGAATGTAAAATTAAAAGTAAAATTCGTTAGTGCTAAGGATATTTAAAAACATTTATAGCACTACTGTAATTAACAGTACAGTAAAAGTTATGTAAGGACTACACTGAAAAAAGTGAATAAATTTTTAACATTTGAAATGTTATATTAAATATATACATATAAACACACTTACATGCATGCTTCTCTCCCCCATATTATATACTGCAACCTGTCTTGGCTGTGCTCCTAACTTGATGTCTGCTTTTGTTACTGAAATCCCACACTATCAATATTCATGCAGGACTGTGCAATGGTTTTAATTCATATTAAAAAGAGAAAAGGTTAATTTTGACTAGTCTCAAAATGACAAATGCAATCACAGCAAAAGCAATTCTTTAAAAGTTCTCTTCAAGTTTACCTAAGGATGCCTGGTTTGAATCGCCCAAATCTCTCTTCTACTTCCTCTGCATGGTAACGTTGCTGATAGCTCTGATTACCCGCTTCACCACATAGTTCCATGAACTCCTTTCTTTTCCCACTAATGCGAACAAGATCTCGTGGCTTAAAGACAAAGATTCAGAATAAAACATTTTTATCTCCTTTTTTTTCATTTGGTATACAAGTGTCATTTAGCCCTCGAACAACATTTACTTTGCTTAGCAGTCTCAAATTCGGACAATAGACAGCACACTTAAAAACTCCAGTGGATTAAAGTAAAATAGCTGTTCTTTAGCAAGAGCATGCTCATTTAGTCAAAGTGCCAGGCACCTAGTCTTGGTTACAGGAAAAACCTTGGAAAGGTTGACCACCAATCCCAGCGACTGCAGAAACTCCACCACCCAACCCGTGACCTGGGTGCTCTCCTGAGACGACTTTGCTCGAATCAACCAGTTGTCCAGGTAGGGATGCACCAGAATGCCCTCGGAGCGCAAGACTGCCGCGACGACCACCATAATCTTGGTAAACGTCCGTTAAGCCGAGGCCAGACCAAAAGGAAACACAAAGAACTGATAGTGCTGACCCAAGATTGCAAAGCGAAGGAAGTGCTGATGGGAGGCTCAAATTGGAACATGCAAGTAGGCCTCCCCCAGCTGAACCACCAGAATGACAGACCTCAATGTCTCCATGCGAAAAGATGGAATTTTGAGAGCCCTAGTGACCCCTTTTAAATCTAAGATGGGCCGAAAGGTCCCCTCCTTCTGGGGCACCTAAAGTAAATTGAGTACCTGCTGGTGCCACACTCCAGAGGGGGTACTGAAACTACCGCTTTGAGATCTAGCAAGTGTTGAAGGGTCTGGCGAAAAGCCTGCGTCTTCCATGCTGCCTGACATGGAGAAGCTAGAAAACGATCTGGCAGGGAGCGAGCAAACTCCAGAGCATATCTGTCCCGCACCACTTCCAGGACCCACTGATCGGACGTGATCTCGGCACCACTTTGGAAAAAAACTCACGCAGCCGGGCACCCACTGGAACCAGAGGGGACGCCAGCAAGGAGTCATTGGGCAGGATGGGCAATGGGGGAACCAGCGGAGGGATTCCCAGCCCCCCCAATGGGCCCCCCAAAAGGACTGCATGCTCTAATAAAAATGACCCTGGGAAAACCCCGAAGCCAGGAAAGGAGCAACCCCACACCCAGGGCGGTATCTACGAGACTCCCGCAGATGCCTCCCCGAACTGCCAAGCGGGCATGGTCCTCAGGCAGGCGGGGCACTTTAGAGTCTGTCAGAGTCTGAACCAACTTATCCAAATCCTCACCAAACAAAAAAGACCCCTAAAAGGGAACTTTAGTGAGTTTAGTGTTGGATGCAGCATCCGCCAACCAAACGCGAAGCCACAAGGTACGACGCGCGCCCACTCCAAATGACATAGACTTGGCAGACGTCCACACTAAGTCATAGAGGGCATCCAAGAGAAACGAGGCAGTCATCTCAATCATTGCCACCTCCTGATCCACCAAGCACCAGTCATCAAACTCACAATCAAGGACACACTCAGCCCACTGAAAAATGGCACGAGCTACCACTCCCCCTCAAATAGCCACCTGGACACCCAAGTCAGAGACATCAAAATTCTGCTTAAGAATGGTCTCCAACTTATGCTCTTTTGAGTCCTGTAAGGCAGAACCGCCCTCGACAGGCACGGTATGCTGCTTAACAATCGCTGAAACCACCGCGTCCACCACTGGCGACTTCAAGATAGCCCTATCCCCCTCTGGGATGGGATACAAATGAGCCATGGAGCGCGCAAACCGAAATGGCGCCTTTAGCGTATTCCACTGCGTATTCCACTCCTGAATATTCTGATGCATTGGAAAAAAGCAGGAAGCAGCATGGATCTCCCTAAGAAGAGGGTCCCCCACATGCGGGGCCTCCGGTGGTGCCTCCCCAAAACACAGCACTGAGGAGACCTCTTGAATCAGGTCTGACAGCTCATCCCTCTAAAAAAGTCGCACCATGGATGCCTCTTCGTTGGGAAACCAGACACCCCGTCACCAGTGGCCATCCCCTCGAGAGGATCCTGGAAATCCTCAAAAGGGTCCAGGTACTCATCCAGGCCGACACACTCCTCCGACCACAAATCCTCGTCCCAAGCCACTCACGGGCACTTGGACGAGGGAGGAGGAAGAGGGGACACCAAAGGAGTAGAGGGAGGCATAGCCACAGGGAGTATGAAGGGAACCCCCCCACCAGAACCCCCTGGGCGCATGCAGGACCCCCAGCTGCCTGAAAATAGGCTCTGCACAAAGCAAAAATTAAATCAGGGTCCCATGGGAATCCCTGCCACAGCAGGAGACCCAGCAGAAACCTGCCCCTGTCTTTCCAATACAGGGGGAAGGTCACCTGAGATGCAGACAAGATGGAGGGGCCTGCCGCCAAAAATAACTCCTCCAGGGCCATTTAGCGGCTGGGAAGCCTGAACTGTTCCAGCCGCTAAAGCAGGCAAGCTGGCATCAGCTGTTAAGGAATTTCCAGCTGCTTTGGTGGTAAGGGAATCCTTTTTTACCCTTACTGTTGGTGGCTGAGAAATCCCTTCGTGGGCGGTGGGAGAAGACTGGGCTTCCCTGCTAACAGCTGCTGACTCGCGAGGCACTAGTGGTGGGGAGCCCTAGACACTGGCACCTGCTGCTGATGAAGCTCCTCCTCCACACTGGCCTGTATACCGCTTGCACAGGCCAGCTGCAAGTGCCTCGCGTCTGGAGCACAAGGAGCACTTTTTCCCTTGTAAAGTGCTCATTGCTCCATACGCGACTTAACTAAAGAAAAAGTGCTGGTTAGATGAAAAATACAGTAATTAACAGCAAATTTGAAGGGAAAGCAACCCTTCAGACTGGCACTACCTCAGGATTTTTTTTTTTTCACAGAACAGACTCCACTTGGCTCTCAAAGCAGCATGCCTTACCTGAAATAGGGACAAGGCTTACTGCTGAGGCACCTCTAAAAAAATGTTGGGGAGGTGGAGGAAAAGGGGGGAGGGACTCAGCATTAGACCCGCCGAGTGCGATACCCCCAAGGTCGGATGGACCTCAAAACAGGGCCCACTCAAGCTCAATCCAGCACAAAAACGGTGACTAGGAGATTAAGAAGAGGATAACCACTGTAAAAACGCTAGAACAAGCTTGGTCCCTTTTTAAGGACACAGTCACCGAGGCGCAAAATCTATATATACACCGAATATCAACAAGGGATCAAAGAGGAAAAAGAACAAAGAACCGGCATGGCTCACTGTAGAGGTGAAGGAAGCGATCAGAGACAAGAAAACTTTGTTTAAGGAATGGAAAAGGTCAAAAACGGACGAAAACTGGAACAAGCACAAACATCAACACAGGTGCCATAAGGTGGTAAAAGGGGCCAAAAGAGACTACGAGGAAAAAAATAGCCAAGGAGGCGAAGAACTTCAAGCCGTTCTTTCGATATATTTAAGGGAAACGATCCCCGAAGGAAGCGGTGGGACCATTGGATGACCATGGAATAAAGGGAGCGCTAAAGGAGGACAAAGCAATCGCTGACAAACTGAACACATTTTTTTGCGTCTGTATTTACCGAAGAAGATTTACACAGCATACCGGAACCCATCAGGCTATATGCTGGAAACAAAGACAGAAAGCTGACAGGATTGACAGTCAGTCTAGAGGATGTATGTAGGCAGATCAATAGGCTTAAGAGCGATAAATCCCCAGGACCGGATGGCATCCATCCGAGAGTCATCAAGCAACTGAAAGGGACCATAGCTAAACTGCTTCAACTAATAGCCTATCTGTCGATCAAATCAGGATAGATTCCGGAAGACTGGAAGGTGGCGAATGTTACACCGATCTTCAAAAAAGATTTGAGGGGAGATCCGGGAAACTATAGACCGGTTGGGGACCGGGACCTCGGTACCGGGAAGGATGGTAGAGTCGCTGATAAAGGATCGCATCATTGATCACGTTGACGGACATGGGCTGATGAGGACCAGTCAGCATGGTTTTAGCAAAGGCAGATCGTGTTTGACGAACTTGCTGTACTTTTTTGAGGGAGTAAACAGACAGATAGACAAGGGTAACCCGGTCGACACTGTATATCTGGATTTTCAGAAGGTTCCACATGAACAACTACTTCTGAAAATTGCGAGCCATGGAATCGAGGGTGAAATATGTGGATTAAAAACTGACAGTGGGGGTAAATGGACAATACTCGGACTGGAAGATCATCACCAGTGGGGTGCCGCAGGGCTCGGTGCTTGAACCTGTGCTCTTCAACATCTTTATAAACGACCTGGACATTGGTACGACGAGTGAGGTGATTAAATTTGCGGACAATACGAAGTTATTCAGAGTAGTGAAGACACAGGGGGATTGCGAAGATCTGCAACGTGACATAATCAGGCTCAAGGAATGGGCATCAACATGGCAGATGAGATTCAACGTGGATAAGTGTAAAGTGATGCATATAGGTAACAAAAATCTCATGGACGAATACAGGATGTCCAGGGCAGTACTTGGAGAGACCTACCAGGAAAGAGACATGGGAGTTATGATCGACAAGTAGATGAAGCCATCCACGCAATGTGCGGCGGCAGCGAAAAGGGCGAACAGAATGCTAGAAATGATAAAGAAGGGGATCACGAACAGAGAAGGTTATCATACCGCTGTACCAGGCCATGGTACGCCCTCACCTGGAGTAGTGCGTCCTGCACTGGTCGCCGTACATGAAGAAGGATACAGTACTACTCGAAAGGGTCCAGAAAACATTGACTAAGATGGTTAAGGGACTGGAGGAGTTGACGTACAGTGAAAGATTAGATAAACTGGGCCTTTTCTCCCTCGAACAGAGGAGATTGAGAGGGGACATGATCAAAACATTTAAGGTATTGAAGGGAATAGACTAAGAGAATAACATGGTGGCTGTTACCCGCGGCTAGCCGCGGGTAACCTGCCAACACAGTGAGGAAAAACCTGTGTCCATCGTTGCTACAGGGACAAGGCCATTCACCACCCTGTGGAGCGGTGAATGGCCTTGTCACTGCAGTTAAGGGAGGGAACGCACGCAGTCACCTATCGCACTCCCTCCTTCCTTACTGCCACTGCCGAGTTGAAACAGCTCCCTTTTTCCCTCCCTGTCCCTTACCTTCGTGGCTGTGAGTCTAAATTGCCTTCTTACAGCAGTCGGAGCGTTTAAGCTGCGTGTGGCTTCTGTAAAGGTCAACCGGAAGTTGCATCAGAGACAACCTTTACGGCAGCCATATGCAACTACAACGCTCCAGCTGCTGTAAGAAGGCAGTTTAGACATCGCGGCCACAGGTAAAGGACAGGGAGGTTTGTCGGACCGGGCCTGTTGTCTGGGGTGAAAGCGCCACGAAGGTAAGGGGCAGGGAGGAGGAAATGTGGGGTGGAGAGGAAAAGACACTTAAGGGAAATAGGTAAAACAGAGTGGGGAGAAGGACGCTGAAAGCACATGGGGAAGACAGAGGGGGGGAGAAGACGCTGCAGGGAAATGGGGAAGACAGAGAGTGGGGAGAAGACGCTGCAGGGAAATGGGGAAGAGAGAGTGGAGAGAAGACGCTGCAGGGAAATGGGGAAGACAGAGAGTGGAGAGAAGACGCTGCAGGGAAATGGGGAAGAGAGAGTGGAGAGAAGACGCTGCAGGGAAATGGGGAAGAGAGAGTGGGGAGAAGACGCTGCATGGAAATGGGGAAGAGAGAGTGGGGAGAAGACGCTGCATGGAAATGGGGAAGAGAGAGTGGGGAGAAGACGCTGCATGGAAATGGGGAAGAGAGAGTGGGGGGAAGACGCTGCATGGAAATGGGGAAGAGAGAGTGGGGAGAAGACGCTGCAGGGAAATGGGGAAGAGAGAGTGGGGAGAAGACGCTGCATGGAAATGGGGAAGAGAGAGTGGGGAGAAGACGCTGCAGGGAAATGGGGAAGAGAGAGTGGGGAGAGACGCTGCAGGGAAATGGGGAAGAGAGAGTGGGGAGAGACGCTGCAGGGAAATGGGGAAGAGAGAGTGGAGAGAAGACGCTGCAGGGAAATGGGGAAGAGAGAGTGGGGAGAAGACGCTTCATGAAAATGGGAAAGAAAGTGGGGAGAAGACGCTGCATGGAAATAGGAAAGAGAGTGGGGAGAAGACGCTGCAGGGAAATGGGGAAGAGAGAGTGGGGAGAAGGACGCTGCAGGGAAATGGGGAAGAGAGAGTGGGGAGAAGGACGCTGAAAGGACATGGAGAAGACAGAGTGGGAGAAGACGCTGAAGGAAAATGGGGAAGAGAGAGTGGGGAGAAGAAGCAGGCAGGGAAGAAGACAGAGATGCCAGACTATGGAAGGAGTGGAGGGAAGAAGGGTGCCAGACCAATTTGGAAGGGGGTAGAAAGAGAGAGGCACAGTACCAGAACAAATGGAAGACGCAGAGAGAAGAGAGACAGTGGATGGAAGGAATTGAATGAGAAGATGAGGAAAGCAGAAACCAGACAACAAAGGTAGAAAAAAAATTCTATTTCTTTTTCTTTTTTTGCTTCAGGATAAAGTAGTATATTAGTTGTGTTGATAAAAATTTATAAATAAAGCCCTGCCAGCTGAACATTTTTCTCCAGTTCACCAGCCAAAACTTTGATTTATAAGGAAGGAATAAGCTAAATATTGCAGTACTGAGGCTTGTAAGGATGCTGCGGGGACGGTGACGGGGCGGTGAATGGGACGGTGGGCCAGGGATGGTGCAGTGATGGGGACAGATTTTTTCCCCATGTCATTCTCTAAATAGACTTAGTAGATAAGGACAGGTCGTTCACCCTCTCCAAGGTAGGGAGAACGAGAGGGCACTCTCTAAAATTGAAAGGGGATAGATTCCGTACAAACATAAGGAAGTTCTTCTTCACCCAGAGAGTGGTAGAAAACTGGAACACTCTTCTGGAGTGTGTCATAGGGGAAAACACCCTCCAGGGATTCAACACAAAGTTAGACAAGTTCCTGCTGAACCAGAACGTACTCAGGTAGGGCTAGTCTCAGTTAGGGCGCTGGTCTTTGAGCGGACTGCTGGGTACGATGGACTACTGGTCTGACCCAGCAGCGGCAATTCTTTTTTTTTTTTTATAAATTTTTATTGGAATTTTATCTAATATAATAAAAGCCTAAGCCGCGCATGCGCACTCCCATCGTGTGTTCCATTTTCCGTGGGCTGTAGGGCACCGCAGATAGGAGTGCGCAGCACATGCGCGCAAAACACTCTATCTCCTCCCCCGAGGCAGATGTCGGACGCAGCGGCTGTCCCCTGGCCAAATGGCTGGCTGGCTGGCCTACTCGCCTGGATCGGCATTCTGTGCAGGAGTTGGGCATTTTGAAGATCGGTCTGCCCTGCTCCTTGCCTTAGTATATTTTTAAGCTGAAAGACGAGGCAGCGGCTCCTCTCAGGATCCCCACCTGCGTCGGAAGTCCAATGCAGTCGGGGATCTTGAGAGGAGCCGTCGCCAGTGCGTCTTTCAACTTAAAAATATACTACGGCAAGGAGCAGGGCAGACCGATCTTCAAAATGGCCGCAACTCCTGCACAGAATGCCGATCCAGGCGGGTAGGCCAGCCAGCCAGCCATTTGGCCAGGGGACAGAAGCAGCAGAAGAAGAGTGGCTGGATTAGAAACTGTTTTCTTTTTTGTTCCAATTAATAGCCTTCCTGCCCCTTTTCCTGTCTGGAAGGGAGGGGCAGGAGCAGATGACCCCCCTGCTACTCCAGAGTCTGAAAAGTAGTGGGATTGTGTTCCAGCCTGTTAGGAGAAGCTTTTGAATGCTATGGTTTCTCCATTGCTCTCTATGGAACTGAGCCCATGTAATGGACAGGGGGGGGCAGAAAAATGAAGGGAGGCCTACTGTTGGACAGGGGGAGCAGGAAGGAGGTGATGATGGATGGGGGGAGGTAAAACAAAGGGAGGAGGGTTGCTGCTGGATAAGGTGAGCAGTGATGGGGTGGTGGAGGACACAGGGGAGGTAAAAGGAAGGGAGAATGGACGGGGAGCAGGCAAGGGGTGATTGCGGACAGCCAAGGAAAAAAAAACAAAAAAAAACCACAGAAAGCGGCTAAGGAGAGAGAAAAAGAAATAAAGACAGACACACACACACACACATACATATTCTAGCACCCGTTAATGTAACAGGCTATAAGACTAGTAATTTTATAAAGGTACAATCTCACATCACTGGGATACATCACAGCAGAAAATCACAACATAACACAATATGTATAACATAGCAGCCACTTCACCGTCAGATCCCAGCTCCACCCCATCATATCATGTAGTATAAAGGAAAACATGAACAACAAAAATAAAAAAAAAAAAAAACATAATGAACTCCATATGGAAGTCCCTTTGTGGTTCCTTCAGAGAGACTCCTGTATTTCCCCACAAGCAGCGGCAATTCTTATGTTCTTAAACAAATTCCAACAGCCCTACCAAGCTACCATGCCTGCTAGAGACTAAAAGAAGACTGATAGGAATAGGGAGAGACACCTATTATGTACTATTCCAGAGTTTTGTTTCAGTCTCCACTTGTTGGTCATGATGAAATATAACCCACTTGTAACATAACGTATGCCGGTCTGGAGAGTTACTAAAGAAAAAACATTTTATGCAAAAAATCTATGAGTATTTTATTAAATGAACCTTCAATATCTGGACTTTATTGTGGAAAACAACAGAAATTTAATATACTTTGCGTGACGCCTTGCAGCAAGGAGTTGAATAGCATTACAGGATTTATCTTATCTCAAGAAGACATTGAATGCTTGAGTGTTTGGAATACCATTGGTAGATGACTACACCAAACTGTATGGGGCTCATAATCGAAATAGAAATACGTCTAAAACCTGCCTAAATCGGCACTTAGACGATCAGTAAGACAAGTCATCTAAGTCCTAATAATCAAACTGGGTTTTAGATGTATCTTAAAACGACTTAGGCTTTTTCAGTGCTGCTGTATGCCCAGAGCTAAAAGGGGCGTTTTAGGAGGAGTGGTGAGGACGGGATTTGGGCAGGACGTGGGCTGACTTAGACTTAGTTGTACTGCAAGTATAATCGAAAGTTTAATGAGACTGCCCAGACTGAACTTATACGTAGCAACTTAGGCAATTGAAAACCAGGTCTAAGTGCCCAGAAGGTATCCAAAGAGACCAGATAAAGTACAATACCTCACACACTCCCCCAGTGATCACTACCCCCCCCCCCCCCACCACTATAAAAATCATAAGGAGAGAGTGACGTCACCTCGCTGAATGGCAGCGTGAAGCAGAAGCTCCGTCGGGCTTTTGTGAAAATTTGCGAGTGGCGCTTCCACAGCGTTGTTTCTTAGCCACTATTTTTGGCTGCCGGGGTTCCCCTGCTGATGGCGACTCGAAAACGCCTGGACAAGTTTAAATTTTTCGGCGATCCGCCGGAAAAATCGGGCCCGGAGGTGGTGAGTGGCATGGGAGAGAAAAAAAAGATGGCGGCCGGGCCGGCGACTCAGTCTGAGTCGGAGGATGAAGGCATCTTTGACCAGCGGGGGGAGGCTGGAGAGGCACCGAAAAAATCCATGGCTGCCTGGTTTACAGAGCTGAAGGCTGAAATAATTGGAGTGAGGGGAGATGTGCGGGCGGCGATTGCAGAGCTCTGTACGGAGGTCAGTGAGCTGGGAGCTCGGGTTTCGGCTTCCGAAGACAACGTGGCGGCTCTAACTACCACTGTCTCCACTACCTCTGATGTTACAGGTCGCCTATCATCTGAACTCCGGGAATTATAGGCACAAGTTGAAGACTTGGAGAACCGCTCTCGGAGATGCAACCTGCGGTTCAAAGGTATTCCGGAAATGGAAGCATTTCGGGACAGTAAAGAGGTGGTGAGAGCCTTTTGTGCACATCTATTGAGGGCTGATGGAGCTGAAGTTCCTGAGTCTATCGTTTTGGTACGGGCCCACCGCAGTCTGGGAGCTCCCAGGGCCCAGGGCACACGAGATATAATAGCCTGCTTTGGAGAGTTTACATTGAAGGAACGTATTTTATTGGCTGGCCGCAGACAAGCAGCTCTCCGATGGAAAGATCTGGCAGTGGGGGTTTTCCAAGATTTGGCGTGGTCTACTTTGCAGAAGCGCAGAGCGTTTAAAGATGTCACACAAGCGCTGCGCTCTGGGGGCCATAAATATCGATGGCTCTTCCCCTTTGGCATATGGATGACCATTAACGGCACATTTCGTCGAGTTACTACAGTGTCAGAAGCTTGGGCGGAGATGAGAGCTCTGGGCTGCGGGATTCCGATGGAAGGGGACGGACCTCCGGCCATAGCATCCACTTCTGCGCAAAGTGAGCCTTGGAGAACAGCGTTGCGTTCTGGCAAGAAATCTGCGAAATCCCAGACCTGAACATGTTTGGACACTGGTAAAACCATTTTGATCTGCCTCGTTGCAAGGCTTTGCCTGGACCTGTTGAGCTCAGGCCCTTGGAACTGGGGGGGAGACTTGGAGACATTGGTTTGACACTGCTCCCTTTGAATGGGGCTTGGTGGTTCATTATTATGTACTGTTCTCATAGTGTAAGTTTGAAGTTGGATGGTTCTCTGGTTGGTGGGGTCTGGGATCCGGGGGGTTCAGTGTTTGCATGGATGGGGTGTGTGAGGTTGGGGGAGAGCTTGGTAGATGAGTGCAGGATGGAGAGGGGTGGAGTGGCATATAGTGACAGTGGGGGTATTCATTTGCTGGAAGTTTCATTGACTTTATGGATGAGTGATGATTGCCTTTGGGGGAGGATTGCACTTTCTACACGCTGGCGAATCCTGAGGCTCGGGATTCGAATCAGCAAAGGGGTGGGGGGAGGGGGGAGGGCTCTGGGGGGGTTAGGGGGGGAAGAAGGGCAGGGAAGGAGGGCGATAAGCTTTTCATTATAGGTTCGTGGAATGTTAATGGACTTAATAGTCCGGGTAAGCGCAGTATTGTATTTAAAGAGTTGACACGCTTGCAATGGGATGTTTGTTTACTCCAAGAAACACATTTAAGGCCTCGAGATGTAGCAGTCCTACAATCTCCATATTTTGATCAAATCTGGACCCACCAGGGGTCGGTGCCGGGGAAGAGGGTGGGAGGGGTGGCCATTTTGGTTCGAAAGGGACTGGGTCTAGAGGTTCAACAAGTCTTTCGGGATGGGGCAGGGAGATGTTTGGCTCTAGTGGCTACCTTACAGGGCCGTTCCATCACTATTATAAATCTGTATGGTCCCAACACTGGTCAAGCAGCATATTTTGGGTCCCTTAGAACTGAATTGGTGGGTTTTGTGAAAGGCTCTGTTTATCTGGGTGGAGATTTTAATGTTACCCCGGATGTTCATCTGGATCACTCTGTGGGAGGGACTCGTTCTCCGACTAGGACCGCTAGAAAGGCTCTTCTATCTTTGTTTTCTTCTCTGGGCTTGGTAGACAGTTGGAGGTTGTCTCATCCTGCGCAGCGCTCTTACACTCACTACTCTCATGCGCATAGATCGTATGCACGTATTGATGGGGTTTGGGTTCATCGTAATTCCTGGGGTGGGATTCGACAGGCTGACATTGGAGCTATCCAAATTTCTGATCACGCGCCAGTGTGGGTAGCCTGCGCGGGTTATTGGGAGGGGGTGGGACGTCGTTTTTGGCAACTTAATGAGTCTTTATTGAAAGATCCAGCTGTAATTCGAGAGGTGGGTGCGACCGTGGCTCAGTACCTTCAACATAATGATAACAATACGGTCACTGATGCGACTCTGTGGGATGCACTGAAGGTGGTGGTGCGGGGCGTTTTTATTAAATGGGGTGCTCGCCGAAAGCGTTTGCGGGCGCAGCGTTCTTTAGCGCTTCATGAACAGCTGGAGCGATTGACGAAGTTGCATCAGAGACATCAGGACCCCTTAGTATATGACCATCTTGTTAAGGTTCGTGCGGAACTCTCCTTACTACAGATGGAGGAGTACGAGTTCTTGAGGTTGCGCCTACGCCACACTGTTTATGAGTATAATAACACACCTGGATCTCGCTTAGCTCGACTTATTAAGCTGAAGCAGGCGAGAGCGAATATTACAAAGATTAGGGATACCGCGAGCACTGAGCATCGTACCGATTCGGCTATTAGTGCTGTGTTCCTCGATTTTTATTCAGACTTGTATCGGCCATCGGGAGGGCACGATTCCACTGCCATTGAGGGGTACCTTTCTGAGTTGCGGCTGCTGCAGCTTTCGGACGCTGATAGAGATTTGCTTAATGAGCCTATTGGATTAGGGGAAATTCTGGGAGTCATAGCTAATTTGAAGTTGGGTAAATCGCCTGGGCTAGATGGGTATACTAATCAATTTTATAAACTTTTTCGGGAGATTTTGGCTCCATTATTGGTCCGCGTAGCGAATGGAGTACGGGGAGGTTCCCCGTTGCCCAATTCAATGGGGGAGGCAGGGATTTCGGTCTTGCTCAAGCCGGGCAGAGATCCTATTGGGTGCGGGTCGTATAGACCGATTTCGTTATTAAATACTGATGCAAAAATTTTAGCGACAGTTTTGGCTCTTCGTCTGGGAAAGGTTCTACCCTCTCTGGTACATTTGGATCAATCTGGTTTTGTTCAAAAGAGACAGGTTTGTGATAATATTAGACGAACGTTGCATCTTTTGTGGGCGGCACAACGGACTTCGGCAAAAGTTGTCTTTTTGGCGATTGATGCGGAAAAGGCTTTCGATCAAGTGGCGTGGGAATTTTTATGGCAGGTGATGCATCGGATGGGGCTGGGCTCTTTCTTTTTGGCTTGGGTGCAAGCCTTTTATAGGGCTCCTAAGGCTACTGTGCGTATTAATGGGATTTATAGTGATTTCTTTTCCATAGGGAGAGGCACTCGACAGGGCTGTCCTTTATCTCCCTTGTTGTTTGCTCTCTCTATGGAACCCTTAGCCATTCGCATACGGGAACATGGGGATTTATTGGGGGTGAAGGTGGGAGATCTTGAACATCGTTTAGCACTGTTTGCCGACGATGTGTTGTTGTATGTTCGGGACCCGGAGGTTTCATTGCCGATTCTTGTTGCCCTTTTCTTGGAGTATGGGAGGGTTTCGGGATTTACGGTGAATATGGATAAATCTGAACTGTTGAGTGTTACCTTGGGTGAAGAAGACCAACGTCGTTTGGCTGCTCGGTTTCCTTTCCGCTGGGCGCCCGGGGTTATTCGTTATTTGGGGATTCGGTTACCTGCGGACTTATCCCAATTGTTTACTGTTAATTATGCGCGGCTTATACAACAGATTAGGACCGATATTAAACGCTGGAATGGGTTTTGGTTGTCATGGTGGGGTCGTATAGCAGTTCTTAAAATGAATGTTTTGCCCCGCTTGCTTTTTCTTTTCCAAACATTGCCGATTTCGGTCCCTACTCTAGTTTTGAAACAGTTGCATACTCTGTTTTTTCGCTTTATTTGGCAGGGGAGGCCTTCTCGTATCTCTAGGGCAGCGCTGTGGGCGGCCAGGACTAGTGGGGGGCGGGCGGTACCGAATTTATTTTGGTATTTTCGAGCAGCTCAATTGCGACTTTTATTGGATTGGGAGATTGCAGATTATAAATTGGCGGTCCGTCTGGAACAACACTTTGTGGGGCGCCCCTGTTTGAAACATTTACTTTGGTCATCTTCCATTGGTACTAGGAGGTTCGAGGTTCCGGGAAACCCATTTCTGGAACACCTTTTGAAAGTGTGGTGTGATACCCGTCGCCGTTGGGGGGGGGGGGGTGGTTCCGTCGATGTTGGGGGCGGTGCGGGAGGAGCCCCTGTTCCCTGTTGGAAGGGAGAGTTCTGCATTTGTGAGGTGGGCACATTTAGGGATGCATACTTTTCGGGATGTGCTTCAAAAAGGGGTCCTGATGTCTTTTGAGGCCTTCCGGCTTAGTGCTGCCTTGCCCAGAGGAGACTTTCTAGCCTATTCTCAAATACGTCATTTTCTTCATTCTCGGGAGTGGGATCGGGGATCCTTTCAGTCTACTGATCCCTTTGCTCACATGTGGTTCACTCTTAAGAGCCTTCCTAAGCCTATTTCTGTTCTTTACCAATATATTCGAGGCTCCTATTCCTTTCCGTCTCTTTATCAGCGAGCTTGGGAGTTGGATTTCAATTGTACATTTTCTGTTCAGGAGTGGGCCCTGATCACCACTGAGGTAGGCAAGGCCACCTCGTGTGCTCTCATTAAGGAAAATGCTTACAAAGTGGTTATGAGGTGGTACTATACGCCGGAACGTCTTCACCGTATGTATCCCGGGGTTTCAGCTTTGTGTTGGAGATGTGGGTTGGCCTTGGGGACCTTTTTGCATATCTGGTGGGCCTGTCCCATCCTACAGCCTTTCTGGAGGCAGGTGGTGGGGTGTTTATCACAATTGTTACAAATATTGTTACCTTTTTCTCCGCAGGGGTGCTTGCTAGGCCTTTACAATGTATGTTTATATTCATGGCAAACTAAGATCAGACGTTGGGGCCTGGCAGCGGCTAAATGCTTGATAGCTGCTCGTTGGAAACAGGGGCAAGCGCCCACCCAATTGGAATGGACTGTTAAACTTCAGTTTATTTGTAATATGGAACTGTCTATAGCAAAGCGTCATGGTTATTATTATACTTATACCCGGTCTTGGACACGAATCCTTGATAAAATTACATCTTTGTCTTGAGCTTATTTCTGTGTGGGGGGGGGGGTTGAGGACTGAGGGGGCTCTCCTGAAGAACCAACTGGGGGCCCTCTTTGCTGGTGGTAAAGTTTGGGGGTGGAGGGGAGGGAATTGTGGAGTTCTGGTTGTTGCTGGGTATCAGGGGCTTAACTGTATTGGTGGGGGTACTTCTGTGATTTGTACATTGATTGCAGTGCTCTCTGATTGATGGCTGTATGTTCTGTTGTCTATGATATTCATGGTATGGTTTGTATATTTTCAAAACTTTTCAATAAACATTTATTGATTAAAAAAAAAAAATAAAAATCATAATAAAAACTTTACATATCTGCCTCCAGAACATCAGCACCTGGCACAGGAAAGCCTAGTAGAGCTGCACAGAGGTGGCTTAAGTAGTCTGAGGCTATTGGGGTTGTAGACAGGTGGGTCTAGTAGGTTTTGAGAGGCTCACCATGACCTTTAAGGGAGTTGTGGTGAGATATGTATATGGCACCCTTTTGGTAAAGTTCACAGAAGTGCCCTATAAGGTGCCCCCACTACTGTGTTGCCATGTCTGGGTGTCCAGTCCATCACTTTGCTGGCCCCTCCAACGTCCAAAAGGTCTTGTTCTAGGCGTTTTTGACTTGGACGAATTTTTGGACGAGAATGGGGTATAAAGATAAAACAACTTAGTAGTCTGGCCGACCAAACGACTGGACGTATACTTAAGACGATTTTCAAAGATTTTTGGGAATGGACTTTAGACATTGCCGACTTTGGGGGACTAGCGACTTAAGGCCCAAAGGCCTGTTTTACAAAGCCGCACAGCAACAGCCCCGAAGCCCTTTAAATCTCTATGGGCTTCGGGGTTGTTACTGCGCTGCAGCTGCTAGCGCGGCTTTGTAAAACAGGCCCTAAGTGTTTAACTATTAGTTAACTATTTTAAATTCTGTTATTTTCCACAATAAAGTGTAGATATTGAAAATTCATTTAGTAAAATACTGCTAGATTTTTTACAGTGCAAAAACATTAAAAAGTTATAGCTATAATACTGAGAAATTTGCTCCATTAAGCAAAAATAATAGCAAGTTTTAAGAAAAACGGAGTTTTATGTAATCAGTGGCTTTGAGTGACCACAGGATGAACTAAATAAAAGCACAAAAATTCAGGAAAGGTTTTTTTTGGAGGTAGGGGACCCAAATCCCAGCCCCAGAAACCTCCAAAAAGACAATTAGAAGACTAAACTAAACTTTAAGTTTATATACTGCATCCTCTCCATAATTATAGAGCTTGGCATGGTTTACAAAAGCTTAATATAGGAAGGAATAACATAATGGGTTTGGAAGTTGAGTACAGGGGGGAGGAGAGCATTACATTTTTGTTAAAAGCCTAGTTTTCAGGTGCTTACGGAATAGTTGGAAGGAGCCCTGATTCCGTAGTGGGGCAGTAAGATTATTCCAAAGCCCTGTGATTCTGAAGAAGAGGATAGTTTAAGTTTTTGGGTGGGCCTGGTGGTGTCAGGTCTCAAGGAGTTCCAAGATAGTGGGATTAGGGGAGGGAGGATGCTGTGTAGGATCTTAAAAGCTAGGCAGGCGCATTTAAAATGAACCCTGGAAATTACTGGGAGCCAGTGGAGTTTGGATAGAAGTGGAGAAACATGATCAAATTTGCGTTTTGCGAAGATCAAATTGGCCACAGAGTTCTGAATTAGTTGAAGTCTTTGAAGACTTTTTTTAGTTAGACTTAGATAGATGGAATTACAATAGTCTAGTCTGGAGAGGATGATGGATTGAACAAGGATGGCAAAATGTTGGCGGAAGCAGGATCTCACTTTCCACAGCATTTGGAGGCTAAAAAAGCATGATTTTACCAAGGAGTTGAGGTGGTTGTTGAAGGAAAGAGAAGAGTCAATAATGATGCCTAGAACTTTGCTTGAGAACTCAAGCTGCAGTGTGGCGCCAGAGGGCAGTGCGAAGAGGGTAGGCAGCTGTTCTAATTTTGGGCCAAGCCAGAGTAGTTTTGTTTTGGACTCGTTCAGTTTCATTTGAACTGAGAGGGACCAGGATTGGAGTTTCATTATGCAAGCCGTTTTATTCTCAGAGAGGTTGGTACGGTTCGAGTCTGTCTTGAGAAGGACAAGGATGTCATCAGCATATGTATAGATTGTTTCAAGGGAAGATAGATGGAAGAGTTTCAGGAAGACATGCAGATGTTGAAGAGAATAGGGGATAGGGGTGATCCCTGCGGGACTCCCCAAGTCAGTTTCCAAAGAACGGACGTGGTGCCATTTGTGTTGACAGTGTAGGAGCGGGAACGTAAGAAGTTCAAGAATCATTCTAAGACTGTGGAGTCGATGCCTGTCTCGGAAAGTTGATAAGTTAGAATATTGTGATGGAGTTTTCACAGATGCAACATAGATTTGGTCTTAGTAAAACACAAAGTTTTAAATGGTTGCAATTGAAGCAGGCCATTCAGGTTGGGTTCCCTGAATGGAAAACATTGAATAATCAATATAGTTTAAAGTTCTTATGTTTTCAAGCAGACTTCCTAGGACATCAAGCCGCATTGTGGTATAAATTAATATCTGGATATTTGAATAAAAAACCAAAAAATGGTCTAAGAGATATTTGGAGCATTGAGATTAAGCATCAAATTAATGCATCTCAATGGCCACTAATTTGGTCTTGGAGAATGAGATGTACAGTGTCAGCATCTATGAGACAAACTTGGTTCTTTTTATTACATAGAGCTTTTTGGACCCCTACACGTTTGCAAAAATTAGATAGTTCTAAGTCCAATAAATGCTGGCACTGTAATCTGGAACCAGGGACGTTAGATCACTTACTGTATCATTGTCCCTACATTAAAAGTTTTTGGAATGCAATTTGGCCACAAATTAATAAATTGATGGAAAATCATATAGCAATATCATATGATACAGTGTTATTTGGAATGATGATGAGAAAAAAAAGTCAAATTTCACCAGAAAATAACAAGCTTTTATTAATCATGACAGGGGTTGCCATTCAGCATATAACCAACAATTGGAAGAATTATAATAACTTAAATTATACATTTTGGTGGAATACAATATGTCATATATTCAAAATGGAAAGAGAAATAGCAATACAAAGAGGGACATATACTAAATTTATAAAAATATGGGGGCCATTGACAAAATATTGCAATGAATAAATAATAGGATTTTTCTTCTTCTTTTCAATATCTTTTTTATAACACACATGGAGGGGGGATAATGAAAATAATTTTTACATAATAAGCTATAATATGTTATACAATATGTAATGTATGAATGAAAAGTAATAGAAGGGTGGGGGGAGGGAGAGGGGATAAAAATATATTTAGAATATGATGTATTAGATATAAAAGTGATATTGTGTATTCATCAATTGTATTTTAATATTTTGTACACTTTATGTAAAATTTGAAAATAAAAATTATATATATAAAAAAAAAAAAAGAATATTGTGATGGACGACATCAAAAACTGCAGAGAGATCGAATTGTAATAGGACAGCAAACTTATTACGAGAGTGTAATTGTTGCACCTTTGAAATTAGTGAGACCAGTAGGGATTCAGTGCTGAAGTTGGGTCTGAAACCATATTGGTAAGGTAATAGAATGGAGAATCTCTCTAGGTAAGAAGAGAACTGGGTGAAGATGATGGCCTCTAGCATTTTAGTCAGGAGAGGGATATTTGCTATGGGACGGTAGTTAGAAGGTGAGGAAGGGTCAAGATCAGCTTTTTTCAGTAATGGCAATATGTCCCATTTCTGCAGAGAATAGGCCCGATAGTAAAGCAGAGTTTATAAGTCTGGTGAGGGATGAGATGGCCTGCGTGGGAATATTCTTGTACAGGTAGGAAGGGAATGGATCCAGGGCACATTTGCATGATTTCAGTTCGAGACAAGAGTTTGGAGATCTAGGGTTCGGATACAAGTTCAAAAGTAGTCCAGGATCTGTCTGCTGGAATAGGGTTAGAGTCGTTGGGGGCCAGAGAATTGTAAGAGACTGCTGGAGGGAATGAGCTCCTTATGGTAGTGATATTTTCGTTGAAGACTCCCCCACAAAGTATCCCAATGGTCTGTACTCACAGTTATGGTGGTGCTGTGCCTGCTTCAGCTAAAACAGCAGCAGACTAGCATGTAAAATGATTCAAAATGCATGCTTCGTCGGGCGTCGGGGCTGCCAGTCAGACTAAGGTATAGCTTGAGTTTCCAGACCTCCCACAACTCCTCATATGTTGTCATGGGGGGTAGGGGGAATGCAGCTGACACCCGAGAACTCAGGACAGACATGGAGTCACACAGCCAGTGCTTAAGCTCTGGGAGTGAGCCATGCTACTAGGGGAATGGTCCTCGAGCCTTCCAAAAGTGATAGTGCAGGCTAGCTAGATAGGTGCCTTGTAAAAAAGAGTGCCCTCCCAGCTACAGACCTCTGACAGGAAGTCTCTAGCTGCCCCAGTAAAACTGGGAAACTCTGAAGCCTGAGAAGCCTCAAATTCAAGATAAAAAAACCCAAAATAACAAAACTGAAATCAGAGCAGATAAGACAGACACCTTCAACTCGTGTGTAGAAGGTAAAATTGAGGAGCTGAGGAGCTCAGAGACAAAGTATGTCTTCTACACAAATCACAATTAGAGGTGAATAACCCACTGGTTCAAGAATCAAATGCCTTTTGCAGTAAGACAGAGAAACACAGAAAACATTACCTGTGGACAGTCTCTTAACTGATGCTCTTCAGAGCCACAATTGAAGCAGTTAGCTTTCGGCCTATTCAAGACAAAGCAAACATTTTCATTTTAATTATTTATAATCAGCTGATTTTTTTTCAATGCAGGAAATAAATAGTTACAAACCTTTTGGACTTTACTTGAAGTATATCTTGACCCTCTAGAGCCAGAATCTGCGTAAAAACTTGTTGATATCTTTGTAAGAAGCCATTAAGGAATTTTCAGGAAAAAAATCTTTATAAACATTTTAGCAAATGTGGATATTCATTACATTTTTTACACAAGCAAGAAATTATATATTATCAAATTTTACAGCTTCTTAAATTTTGTTTACTTTACAAGAAACTATTTCCTTTTGATAAATATTCAAAAAAATGGTCGCATTGTCATGCAGATAACCTGGTTTGATTTCTAAACCTAGCTTCTGTGCCTCTGGCTGGAGTTATTATGGAAACAGGATCTGATCCTGAATGTTTCCACTATGTCACTTTTGAGACATGACTAGTGTTAGCTAGATTCTGGAGAGAGAGGGCTTATAGGACCCTCACTACAAGAGCTGAATTCAGATGCGAGGACAATGCAAATGTAGAGGAAAATCTCCAGTTAATAGTTAATGAAGGTTCATGATGTTTTAGAATGAGATGGAAGCATAAAGAAACTGCTGGGTGCAAAAAGATTTAACATGCAAGTGTTTTTATCAAATTTATCAATATTTTTTGGTCTCTTTAAATGGCTGATATTAAATTACAACTCATTTATTTATTCCCCAATCCCAGCATTGATGAAAAGCATTTATTCACCCTTCCTCCCCACCCCACATGACCTTTTTTTGATTGTAACAATACAGGAATAGAGAGAATTTGCTAATAAAACTATTTGTACCAAATGAAATCCTGGTAACTCTGTGCCTTGATTGCTTCATTACCCACAGTTCCTTTAGTTTATTTGCTTAATTATATCAAATATTAGTAAAAAGAACCTGATTTTCCAATAGGATACTTAGGTATCTCCCATCCATCTGTCAGATTAGGGTTTTCATTTAGTAAAGGCTGCCCAAGCTTATCAAGGCAGAAATTGGTAAAATACAGAACACTTCCTACAACCTGCATGGAAACAAACCATAGGATTAATGATGAGAATGAACTGGCTTGATCATTTGGAAGTCAATTTACAAAATCAAAAGGGTTCAGTTACACCACCTTTTTGAAATGGGGCAAGCAAACTACGGCATATTGAGTTTATTCAAACCTAAGTAAAAGCTTTTCATCTAATTCTGCCCTTCAATACACAGATACCAAGCTTCTAAAAGTCAAAAACCAATAATTAAATGTGACCAAGCTTTCAGAATACCTCTGTCACCTTTCAAACATCTCCTCAAGATGACAGGAGCGTCTCAATCAATCCTCTATATCCTATTCAGTCATGTGATTATTGAAATCAATCAAAGATCACAAACAATCACACCTGTTCATTCAAACAAGTGCCATTCATTCCAGCTTGGCACCAAATCCGTATGGCATCACAGAATTCAGTTTATAAAGCCACCTCTGCTCTCTATAATTTAAATATCTTTCATACTGACCACCCTCCCACCCTTCATGAATCTGATCAATCACCTGCCAGCTAAGATCCTCAACTGAATGTTTCATATTCAACAAATGTTGGACCAAAGCAGCTTGCAAAGTATTTGCTGTAACGTGGGACTTGTGTTCAATGAGTCTACTACTCCTACCTACATATACAAGATCACAGTGACACACAATAATGTATATCACGTGCATATCACTCGTGAGCTAGTACAGATAGTGTAAATCTTGAAAAAAGTCACTCCATTAAGATTAAAACTGAATTCAACCCGTAATTTACTTTGTTTGCATATCTAGAACTCTGCTCAGAGACATGAAGGCTGAAAAACTCCGCCTCACCATCCAATCATCGCAGTGTTCAATGCAATTTCAAACCGGTGCTCTTAGTAGTTCATTATACTGTCACTAGCTACACGAGCTATTAAAAAAAAAAAAAAAAAAATCTCTTTTTAAATAACTTGAAAGTGTATTGAAAATTCTGAAACTTAGATTAGACTTTTTACTGGTTCCAACGTGCCACGTTTCAATACTGCTTCAGGGAACCGACATTAAGTTTAAATGCAAATTAAACTGGAGGTGAAGTCTCACTAACTTAAACACGATTACAAATTCGCCAACCACTTTGTACTTCTTCTTACTAAGAGCACCGGTTTGAAATTGCATTGAACACTGCGATGATTGGGTGGTGAGGCGGAGTTTTTCAGCCTTCATGTCTCTGAGCAGAGTTCTACTAGATATGCAAACAAAGTAAATTACGGGTTGAATTCAGTTTTAACCTTAATGGAGTGAGATTGTATTTCTATCCCACCTGTCCTATTGTATTCTTGTCTTAATTAGTTTGTTTTACGACTTATCCCCTTGTTAATTATATGGTCTATTTTATGTATATTTTAGACAATTTATTTTACCAATTTGTACATCGCTTAGAATTTGAATAAGCGATTAATCAAATAATAAATAAACTTGAAACTTTTTTCAAGATTTGCAGTTGTATCTTAGTCACTCAACAGTTAATTAGTTGAGCCTATTACCCCTACAGTGATTTTTGACTAAGTACAGATAGTATGGCAAAAAGCCATAATCTTTCATCCAGTCTGTAGATCACACCACTTTTTTCCAGGCGTACATAACCGTACCATTAACAATGCCCACAACTCATGACCCACCTCCATAGGCTCTACGTCCCTTTTCAAGTTCACTCATCTGAAATATTCACCAAGATTTTTAGCTCTTTGATATGTCATTATCGGGGGGGGGGGGGGGGTCATGGGACAATGAATGTAGTTGAACCTTATGATGTTTTCCGACAATGGCAGCAAAATGATTTGACAAAGTAAAGAATAAGGTAACACAGATAACATTATCCTGCCCTTCCCTATCCTGATATTTCAATAAAAGGTGTCTTTGAGCAACCTAAGCCCTCATAGGTCCTCCTAATTGCATTTTAGGATAGCCCCTTGACAAAAATTGTTTTTTCAAAAGCCGTGACTGATTCTTAAAAGTCCTGTAATGTGATATAGATTCTTCTCAAATATAAAGATTGACTAAACCAATAGATTAAATAACTGGTAGGGATGAAAACTATGAAATCTTAAAAATTACTTCTATCCACCGATTTCCTATAAATAATTGTGAACAAAGAAGATCCTTTCTTGAAGATTTTTAAATTGAAAAATTTTATACACTGTGGATGATAATACATAATCTAATCTAATCTAATCTAAATCTTGGGTTTATATACCGCATCATCTCCGCAGATGGAGCTCGACACGGTTTACATGGTTAGGGAAGGAACGGAACTCCAGTGGAATTATATAAGTATGAGAGAAGAGAGGTTGGTGTGAGAGTGCCAGGAGCGGGACGGGGTTACGTTCTGGAGAAGAGCCAGGTCTTCAGATGCTTACGGAATGGTAGAAGGGGGCTCAAATTGCGGAGAGGGGAAGGGAGACTGTTCCAGAGCTGAGTGATTCTGAAAGGGAGGGAAGAGCCAAGTTTACCAACAAGGGAGATGCCTTTTAAGGAGGGGTAGGATAGTTTTAATTTTTGAGTGGATCTAGTGGAGGTTGGATTTGAGGAATTCCAGGATAGAGGGATAAAAGGAGGAAGGATACCGTGGAGGATCTTGAAGGTTAGGCAGGCACATTTAAAGTAGACCCTGGAAATAACGGGAAGCCAGTGGAGTTTGGATAGGAGCGGTGTGACATGGTCAAATTTACTTTTTGAGAAGATAAGTTTGGCCGCGGTGTTCTGGATTAGTTGGAGTCTGTGGAGGCTTTTCTTTGTTAAGCTTAGGTAAATGGAATTGCAATAATCCAATCTGGAGAGGATAATGGATTGTACGAGGACGGCAAAGTGTTTTTGGTGGAAGCAAGATCTCACTTTCCTCAGCATGTGAAGGCTGCAAAAGCATTTTTTTATCAGGGAGTTGAGGTGGTCGTTGAAGGATAATGATGAATCTATGGTGATGCCCAGAACTTTGCTAGAGAATTCCAGCTGTAGAGAGGAGCCTGTGGGCAGTGGGATGGAAGTGGGTAATTGATCAAGTTTAGGGCCGAGCCAAAGTAGTTTAGTTTTGGACTCGTTCAATTTCATTTGTACAGTGTGAGCCCAGGATTGAAGTTTGGTTATGCAAGAAGAAATGTTAGCTGCGAGATTGGTGAGGTTCGCGTCGATCTCGATGAGGACCAGGATATCGTCGGCGTAAGTGTAGAGTGTTTCTAGGGGGGATAGGTGGAGAAGATTCAGGGAGGACATATAAATGTTGAAGAGGATGGGAGAAAGGGGGGAGCCTTGTGGGACTCTACAAGTCGGTTTCCATGGGGAGGAAGAGGAACCATGTTTGGTGACGGTGTAAGAGCGAGAACGTAAGAAGTTCGAGAACCAGTCAAGGACTGTAGAACTAATGCCTATCTCGGAGAGTAGGAAGATTAGAATGTCATGGTGGACAACGTCAAAGGCAGCAGAGAGGTCGAATTGAAGGAGAACGGCAAATTTTTTGTGAGAGTGAAATAGTTGGATCTTCGAGATTAGGGAGGCCAGGAGGGTTTCGGTACTGAAGTTGGGTCTGAAGCCGTATTGATAGGGTAGGAGGACAGAGAATCTTTCCAGGTAGGCTGAGAGTTGGGAGTTTTCAAATTTGGGTCCTGGGAGTTAAGCCAGATATTAAATTCAAAAAATTCTTCAAATGATCCAGTCCATAGACAAAATATATAATTCAAGGAAGCATTTCCACATTTGAATAAGAGAGAAGGTATAAACCACAACTGAATCAAAACACGCCACATATAAGGAAGACACAGAGGGAGCTAAGGTAACTCCCATCGTGACCCCCACGAGTCTGTTGATAAAAATTACTTTTGGTTCAATAATAAATATTTTGAATCACTAATTCAGGTAATTCCATCAGAAATTGTGTAGTAATTCTCACTGCCATCTCTCCCCGTTGTTGCAACGTATCCGGGAGATGAACTCGGCCTACACACAGACGGAGGAGAACACAGCCCCGGGAAAGGACGTCTCCGCGCAGACCGAGGCCATCCCACAGCAGTACATCACGGCCTCTACACAGACAGCGGAGGTCGGTCAGTGGGATGAAGACATCATGCAGGAACTAAGAAGCCTTAGGGAGGAGGTGAAACGTCTGAGAGGCATTAGAGAGGATGAGGCCTACATCGATGGGATAGTGCAGGAACTATCCCAAATCACAGAACGGGCCCGTGACGGATCACCCATGATGACTCCAGGGCCGCCGACAAAGAAACCAACTATTGCAGTTCAGGAGATGGATGGGGACATTGACTCCTGGCAGTTAGTGACCTCCTCCACAGGTAAACGTAGGAGATCCCCCCCCCCCCCATTTACAATCTCCTCACCTTCTCACTCTTTCTCTCACCAGGGCAGCTCCACATCGACTCCACAGCTGAGCCTGAAGAACAGATTCCAGGTCTTGCAGGAAGAGACTACTGATGTGGACCATGATCAACACACTTCTCCATCTCCGGGGACGATGGATCGACACCCCCAAAAGAAGCGTAGAGTAATAGCCATTGGGGACTCCATGTTGAGGGGCACCGAGGGACCAATATGCAGACCGGATATGCAGTCGAGGGAAGTCTGCTGTCTGCCCGGAGCCAGAATAAGAGACGTGACCACCTGTCTCGATAGACTTCTCAGGCCCCAGGACCACTTCCCCATGCTGCTTATCCACGTCGGAACGAATGATACTGCCAAGAACACCCTGGAGGACATAACGAGAGACTTCGGAGCTCTGGGAAAGAGGCTGAAGCAGATAGGAGCACAGGTAGTATTCTCTTCCATTCTTCCTGTTAGGGGCAGAGGAAGGGACAGGGACGAACGCATCCTGAAGACGAATGAGTGGCTACAACGATGGTGCCAGGAGATGAACTTCGGATTCCTGAATCACGGAGAGACACTACAGGGACTACAGGGACCAGACGGACTCCACCTGACCAACAGAGGTAAGAATGTCTTCGGACACAGACTAGCCCGCCTACTTCGAAGGGCTTTAAACTAGGTAAGTCGGGGGTGGGTACCCAATTTTACACTGGAGCAGTAAGTAGCATTCCTGATGTAGCGAACCAACATTACGTTTCTAGGTCTGAGGTAAGTACCCTTACTGCAAACGAATCGCTAGGAGACAATTTGACTCAAATGGGTGGCTCACAACAGGAGCTTAGCAAACAGAAAGAGTGGAGAGCTATGTATGTTAACGCACACAGCCTAGGGAATAAATTTCTAGAACTAGAAACAGAAATAGTTAATGCAGACATAGACATAGTAGCAATATCCGAAACATGGTTCACAGACTCTCATGGGTGGGATATAACCATACCAGGATACAACCTGATTAGACAAGATAGAGAGGGTAAGCTAGGTGGTGGGGTAGCACTTTACATCAAAGAGAACATTAAGACAACCAGGATCACAGATGTCAAGTATACTGGGGAATCCATCTGGGTAAACTTGGCCAGAGGTGGAGAAAAATGCCTGTACCTTGGTGTGGTATACAGACCTCCGAGACAATCGGAGGAAAAGGACGCAGAATTAATTGAAGACATTGAGAATATCACCTTACGGGGGGAGGCTGTTCTATTAGGAGACTTCAACATGCCTGATGTGGACTGGAACACACTATCAGCGACAACTTGTGATAGCAGGAGGATATTAACATCCATGAAGGGAGTAAGGCTCAAACAAATGGTACTAGAGCCCACTAGGGCCCAGGCCATCCTGGACCTGGTACTTACGAATGGGGAAAGCGTCTCGGATGTCTCGGTGGGAGAGACGCTAGCCACCAGTGACCATAACATGGTATGGTTTAACCTTAAGAAAGGCTTCCCTAGATCACAAACAAAAACAAGGGTACTCAATTTCAGGGGCACTGACTTTGCACGCATGGGAGATTTCGTCTACCAGACGCTGCAGGTTCAAGAAGTAACTGATAATGTGGAAGCTATGTGGACAACCTTGAAATCGATCCTTCATGAGGCAACTATCCGCTACATAAAATCTGTAACCAAACAACAAAGAAAAAGGAAACCCCAATGGTTCACAGATGAGGTATCATACCTCGTCAAGGAGAAGAAAAGAGCATTTCTATCATACAAACGCATGGGGGGAAAAAGAAGCAAACGTTGAATACAGGCCAAAGTGTGCAGCGGTCAAAACAGCAGTCAGGGAGGCCAAACTTCGTATGGAAGAAACTCTAGCGAAGAACATCAAGAAAGGGGACAAATCCTTCTTCAGATACATTACCGACAGGAAAAAGAACACAAACGGGATAGTACGCCTTAGAACGCCAGATGGGAATTATGTGGAAACTGACTCCGATAAAGCCAAACTACTGAATGATTATTTCTGTTCAGTCTTTACCTGCGAGGCACCAGGGCACGGGCCTCGGCTGGATGCAAAGCAAAGCATGGATGACCCATTTCAGAAGTTTGAGTTCACACCAGCTGATGTTTACAAAGAACTGTCAAGACTCAAGGTGAACAAAGCCATGGGACCGGACAATCTGCACCCAAGAGTGCTCAGAGAGCTATGCGATGTTTTGGCGGAACCGTTAGCCATGCTCTTCAATCTCTCCCTAAGTACGGGGAGAGTCCCCCTGGACTGGAAAACTGCCAATGTTGTTCCTCTGCACAAAAAGGGTTGCAGAGCGGAGGCTGCAAATTACAGACCAGTAAGTCTCACATCAATAGTGTGTAAACTCATGGAAACTCTACTTAAAGGGAAATTAGACACGATATTGGATGAGGGGAATCTGAGGGATCCCTGTCAACATGGATTCACTAGGGGCAGGTCATGCCAATCCAATCTTATCAGCTTCTTTGACTGGGTGACAGGAAAGCTAGACTCGGGAGAGTCTCTGGACATAGTGTACTTGGATTTCAGTAAAGCGTTTGACAGTGTCCCACACCGTAGACTATTAAACAAGATGAAATCGATGGGGTTAGGTGAGAAACTAACGGCATGGGTCAATGATTGGCTGAGTGGAAGACTTCAGAGGGTAGTGGTCAATGGCACCCTCTCTAAGACATCGGAGGTGACTAGCGGAGTGCCGCAGGGCTCAGTCCTGGGACCATCCCTTTTTAACATATTCATAAGGGACTTGACCCGAGGGCTTCAGGGAAAAGTAGCGCTGTTTGCCGACGACGCCAAACTGTGCAATATAGTAGGTGAAAGCAATCTCACGGATGGTATGGCGCAGGATCTGATCAAGTTGGAAAACTGGTCCTCGACATGGCAGCTGGGCTTCAACGCAAAGAAGTGTAAGGTGATGCATCTCGGCAGCAGAAATCCATGCAGAACATACACCTTGAATGGAGAAACACTAGCTACGACCTCAGAAGAACGGGACTTGGGAGTAATCATCAGTGCAGACATGAAGGCTGCCAAACAAGTAGAGAAGGCCTCATCCAAGGCAAGGCGGATGATGGGATGTATCAATAGAAGCTTCGTCAGCCGTAAACCTGAAGTCATAATGCCACTGTACAGAACCATGGTGAGACCTCATCTGGAGTACTGTGTGCAATTCTGGAGGCCATATTACCGTAAAGATGTACTTTGAGCTGAGTCGGTCCAGCGAATGGCCACTAGGATGGTCTCCGGACTCAAGGGTCTCTCATACGAGGAAAGACTGGGCAAGTTGCAGCTCTACTCTCTAGAGGAGCGCAGGGAGAGGGGTGACATGATTGAGACATTTAAGTACGTCACAGGTCGTGTCGAGGTGGAAAACGACATATTCTTTCCTAAGGGACCTTCAGTCACAAGGGGGCACCCACTCAAACTCAGAGGAGGGAGATTTGGTGGTGACACCAGGAAGTATTTCTTTACAGAAAGGGTGGTGGATCACTGGAACAAACTACCGGTGCAGGTGATCAAGGCCACTAGCGTGCTCGACTTTAAGACTAAATGGGACATCCACGTGGGATCTCTACGTGGGTCGAGCAGCACTCTGACTTAATGGGGTGGGACAGTGGAGTGGGCAGACTTGATGGGCTATAGCCCTTTTCTGCCGTCATCTTTCTATGTTTCTATCTTTAATCACAGAAAAAGCACCCTCCTGCAGTAGTGTGAACTTCTCCAAGCTCCTCCAACTTACAAATCATGTGGGAGGAGTCCTTTATATAAGATAGAATAGCATTAACATGTCCTTGTAAGAAACAGTGCAAAAACAGAGAAAATGGTTCAAGAACAGAATTTTCTAGTTGAAACAATCAGCCGCCAAGGCAGATTCTTCAACACAAAATAAATATAAGGCGTACTAAGATGCTCATTCATCAAAAACACATTTCTTTGCCAGTAAGCATTCCTTGATGAAAAGCTGCCTTCAGCAATGTTTTTTATAGAAGATTTTAATTCCGTCATAGGGTCACTCAATAACAGTTCATAAAAATGTTTATCTGAAAGTTGGTGATATGCTTCTAACAAATATTTATGGCATGTTTGCACAACCGAGGCTCCTCCTTTATCATCATAAATAATAAACTTATCATCCCTAATATCAATGATTGTAGCACTGCCTCCTCAGTTTCAGTTAAATTAAACTTCATTTTAGGGATGTCCAAATCATCCTATACAAATTTTAAATCTCTCAAAATCAAACCTCTAAAAGGAAGCTATGGTAGAATCAATATTCCCTGCGGATACCATATAGAGACTGGTTTACAAGCTGTTGCTTATTTCATGCCAAAGTACAGGAGGTCACTAGACAAGCAGACCAAATATATCAATCATTGAAAACAGAACCAGATATATCCCAGTTTCAAGATTAACTGAATGAATGTAAGGCTAATTTAGAACAATTTTGTAAAAAAATAAAAACTCATTAAATTTAAAAAAATGAAAAGGGACACAATGAATTATGAATAGGGACAGTGTATACCCATGGATACAGAAAAAAGTGGATGATCAACATACTCAACCAACGAAAGCTCCATTTGAAGCATACACTAATGATTACATGGGATTCACAAGTGGTAGTGAAAGCGACTATAGATCTAAATTACAATCAGGAGACTGGGCATTTTTAGGATGGGGACAAGGAAATCAGTCAAGACAGGGAGACAGATGCCCAAAAAGAGCACAAGGACGTACAAATCCACAGAACAGCCAGTGGAGCCAACCCCAAACAAGATCAATCACATCCAAAGTGCCCTGGTTACTAACATTTCAGGGATAACATTGAAACTGGAACATAAGAACATAAGAAGCGCCATCTCCAGATCAGACCTTCGGTCCATCAAGTCCGGCGATCCGCACACGTGGAGGCCCTGCTAGGTATACACCTGGCTTATTTTATAGCCAACCATATCTTTATATGCCTCTCTCAAGGAGATATGCATCTAGTTTGCTTTTGAAGCCTAGGACTGTCGATTCCGCAATAATCTCCCCTGGGAGAGTATTCCAGATGTCAACCACTCTCTGTGTGAAGCAGAACTTCCTGATATTAGTCCTGAACTTGCCCCCCCCTTAGCTTCATTTCATGTCCTCTTGTCCGTGTCAAATTGGACAATGTAAATAATCTTCTCTGCTCTATTTTGTCGATTCCTTTCAGTATTTTGAAGGTCTCGATCATATCCCCACGCAGTCTCCTTTTCTCAAGGGAGAACAATCCCAGTGTTTTAAGTCGATCCTCATATTCCAGTTTCTCCATACCCTTCACTAGTTTAGTTGCTCATCTCTGCACCCTCTCCAGCAGTTTTATATCCTTCTTTAGGTAGGGAGACCAATGTTGGACGCAGTATTCCAAGTGGGGTCTGACCATTGCCCTATAAAGCGGCATTATAACTTTCTCCGATCTACTCGAGATTCCTTTCTTTATCATGCCCAACATTCTATTTGCCTTATTTGCCGCTGCCGCGCATTGTGCCGACGGCTTCAGGGTCCTATCTATCAGTACACCCAGATCCCTTTCTTGTTCACTTTTTCCCAGAGTTGCACCTGACATTCTGTACTCGTATTCCTTATTTTTACTGCCTAAATGCATTACCTTGCATTTCTCCACGTTGAACTTCATCTGCCATTTCTCCGCCCATTTTTCTAACCGACACAAATCGCTCTGGAGTTCCTCACTGTCCTCCTGCGATCTGATTGCCCGGCAGAGTTTTGTGTCGTCTGCAAACTTGATGATCTCGCTGGATGTTCCGTTTTCCAGGTCATTAATATAAATATTAAAAAGGATCGGCCCAAGTACCGAGCCCTGGGGTACACCACTAGTCACTTTCTCCCAGTCGGAGAACTTCCCATTTATGCCCACTCTCTGCTTCCTGTTTTCCAGCCATTTGCCTATCCATCTTTGTATATCTCCCTCTATGCCATGGCTTTGTAGTTTCCTAAGAAGTCTTTTGTGTGGAACTTTGTCAAATGCTTTCTGGAAGTCCAAGTATATTATGTCCACCGGCTTTCCACTATCAATTTGCTTGTTCACGGTCTCAAAGAATTGGAGTAAATTCGTCAAACACGATTTCCCTTTCCTGAATCCATGTTGACTGGGTTTCATCAAGTCGTGTGTGTCCAAGTGCTGAACTATGCTATCCTTGATCAGTGATTCAATCATCTTGCCGGGGACAGACGTAAGACTCACAGGTCTATAGTTGCCCGGTTCTCCTCTCGATCCTTTTTTGAAAATTGGCGTGACGTTCGCTTTCCTCCAGTCATCTGGTATCTGACCAGTTCTGATTGACAGGTTTGCAAGTTTTTGCAATAACTCTCCGATTTCAACCTTCAATTCCTTCAAGACTCTCGGGTGAATTTCATCCGGTCCAGGGGATTTGTCACTTTTAAGTTTGTCGATCTGGTAGTATATCTGATCTAAGTTCACTTCAACTGTGGTGAGGCTGTCCTCTATTTCTCCTGTAAACAGTTTCTCCACTTCAGGTATTGTTGAGGTGTCCTCCTTCGTAAAGACGGACGCAAAGAAGGAATTTAGTTTGTCTGCGATTTGTTTATCTTCCTTGATGTACCCTTTTCTTCCCTTGTCGTCCAGGGGTCCCACTGCCTCTTTTGCAGGTTTTTTCCCTTTCACGTATCTAAAGAAGGGCTTGAAGTTTTTGGCCTTCTGGGCTATTTTTTCCTCATAGTCCTGTTTTGCATCCCTCACCGCCTTGTGACATTTCTTCTGTTCATCTTTATGTTTGTTCCAGGCTTCGGTTGTCTTCGTGCATTTCCATTTTTTGAAAGAGTCCTTCTTTTCTTTTATGGCTTCCTTCACCTGTATGGTAAGCCATGCCGGTTTTCCTTTGCCTTTAGTTCTCCGATCTTTGGAAATCCTTGGAATGTAGAGATCTTGTGCTTCTGCAATAGTATTTTTCAATAGGCACCATGCCTGATCTACTGTTTCAAGTTTGTCCACCATCTTCTCGAGTCGTTTTGTTACCATGGCTCTCATGCAATCGCATTTACCCTTTTTAAAGTTTAAGGTGGTGGTTAAGGTTTTGGCATGTTTCCCTTTCCCGATGTCAAGTTTAAAGTTGATTACATTGTGATCACTCGTTCCCAGTGGAACCATGACTTCTACTTCTGTTATCGGTCCGGTGAGACCATTTAGGACCAAGTCCAAGGTGGCGTCGCCTCTTGTCGGCTCTTTTACCATTTGCTCCAGGAAGCAATCCCCTAGCACCTCCAGGAACTTGGCCTCCTTGCCGCAGTTGGAGGCTCCTAGTTTCCAGTCTATTCCTGGGAAATTGAAGTCTCCCAATATAACTACATTGCCTGTCTTGCATACTTGTTTGATTTCCTCCATCATTTCTGAGTCAGTGACCTCCGCCTGTCCTGGGGGACGATAGTAAAGGCCAATTTTTGTATCTGCGCCATTGTGACCAGGAATTTTGATCCAGAGGGATTCCAGCTTCTCTTTCCTGTTTGTTGTAATCATTCCAACAGAATCTATTCCTTCCTTAACATATAGGGCAATACCTCCACCTTTCTGCCCTTCTCGATCCCTTCTATATAGTTTGTATCCCTGTAGTACTGTGTCCCATTTGTTTTCTTCATTCCACCATGTTTCTGTTATGCCAATGATATCCATGTTCTCATGTCTTGCTATCGTCTCTAGTTCTCCCATTTTGTTTCCTAGACTTCTAGCATTTGTATACATACATCTAAGTTCCCTTCGTGTTACCTTTTTGGACCTTCTACTCTTGGCTGTCCTTACAGTTTCATTTACGGTATCCTTTACTGCTCCTGTGTTATCTCCCATGTTTGCTGTGTGATCATCCCCTCCTGTGTCTGAGTTGTCCCTTCCTGCTTGTTCTCCTTTGTTGGTTGTGAGGTCGACCTCTCTTGTGTATGAGTAGTAGTCCTTTGTTCCTACGTCGGGGCATCCTGTTGTCCGTGCCATCGACCGGTGGTCGACTGTCGGCTTTCCCCTGTCCTTCAGTTTAAAGCCTTCTCTATTGCTTTCTTCATGTTGCCTGCCAAAACTCTTGCTCCTTCCTTGTTGAGGTGTAGTCCATCCCTTCTGTAGTACTTGCTTTTTCCCCAGAACGCCGTCCAGTTGCGCACAAAGTCGAAGCCTTCGTCTTCGCACCATCGTCTCATCCAGGCGTTGATCACTTGCAATTCCCCTTGTCTCTTTCCATCTGCTCTTGGTACAGGGAGGATTTCAGAGAAGGCCACCTTCACCTCCCTGATCTTCAGTTGTCTTCCGAGTGAGCGGAGCTGGCCCTTCATCTCTTCCCTGTCATACTTCCGCCCGCTCACATCATTTGTTCCTACGTGGATAAGCACAGCGGTGTCCACTCCCCGTGCGCCATCTATGATCCTGGAGATCCTGTTGGTCACATCCTTTACTCTTGCTCCAGGCAGACAGGTGACGACTCTGTCCTCTCTTCCTCCTGCGGTGTGGCTGTCCACGTGTCGTATAATGGAGTCGCCTACGCAGGCTGTCCTCAATAGAGGGCTATCATTTGTGCCGATCCTAAACAAGATCATCACGTCCAAAGTGCTCTGGTTACTAACATTTCAGGGATAACATAGGAACTGGAACAACAAGCTGTCCTTAATAGAGGGCTATCATTTGTGCCAACCATCAACTATGATCCTTTCAAAATATGGTGTGACACTGCCAGGTTTATTCGATCCAAGTTAAATTGTTCTTTTCTTCTTCATCAATGCTAGATTTTCCTTTTACATACTGTGCAACTCAAGGTTTAAATTGAGCCGTGGATTGAAGACAAAGTTTTATTTTATTTTTCTTTCCAGCTTATGATTTATCTTTAATCTTATCTATTGTTTTGCCTTTTGTCTTTGTTTTGTTCTATTTCTATCATTTAAATTTCTCCAGAATTCTACTGTTCAACGGCTCCCCCTTCTGCTTCTATTCCTTTCTCTCCTCTCTTCTACCTTCCAAAGTATTTAGATCAATGCTGTCTTGTTAAAATGTTTATTTTATTTTTATTTTTCCTCTAACTCTACTTTTCACTTCTCTATTACCCTCCAGGTACTTTAGTTAGATTGTGAGCCTTCGGGACAGTAAGGGAAATTTTCAAGTACCTTTCTTATTTCTAATCTTAATGTATATTTTCTGTAAACCGCTTAGAACCTAACGGATGTAGCGGTATATAAGAAATAAATTACATTACATTACATTTCCTAGAAGCCTCTAAAATGTCTCTGACAGGTTGAGAAAACTGCAGAGGAGTCATGTTGAGAGGTACCAAGCTGTCAGGTGTAGAGACTGGAGGTTGGGATGAAGCAGAGATCCCTGATGCTGAGTAAGCAGAGAGGGAAAAACTGGTAGAAGGTAGGGCTCCCTGCTGCTGAGTTGAAGTAGAAGGGAGTACCAGGGTTGTCTGGGCCACCGAGGAGCAACCAGAATCATGGTGGCATGGTCGGACTTCAGCTTGACCAGCATTTTTTGAATGAGAGGTCCCATGGATTCTCTCACAGGTTTTCTGCATATAATGTATCTAAAAATTGTTGTGAGTTTTTGCCTCTTTTGCAAGTTTCTCTTCATATTCTTTATCAATGCTTTGCATCTATCTTGCCAGTGATTGTGTCTCTTATTTTCTTCATTCAGATCCTTTTTCCATTCTTTAAAGGATACTTTTTTGGCTCTAATAGCCTCTTTCACCTCACCTTAACTTTCAACTATGCCGGCTCTCATTTCCTCTTCTTTCTATCTTTGCTGATACTTGGAATACATCTGGTCTGGGCTTCCACGATGGCATTTTTAAATAACATCTACGCCTGGTTTATAGTCCTAACCTTTGAAACTGATCCTTTTAGCTTCTTTTAAACCATTTTCCTCATTTTATCAGTCGCCTTTTTGAAAATTAAATGCCTCTACAGTAGATTTCTTTTTCGACATCAGCTCAAATTTGATCACATTATGATCACTGTTTCCCAGCGGACCCGACATAGTTAACTCTTGTACTATACCTTGCATTCCACTAAGGATCAAATCTAAAATAACTCTCTCTCTTGTCAGTTCCTGGACCATTTGCTCCAAGAAGCAGTCATTTATGAATTTTACCTCTCTAGCACGCCCCAATGAAACATTTAAACAGTCAATGTTGGGGTCATTGAAATAATCATTGTTATTCATGCCATGATTCTCCCATTATTAAACTGTTGCTCAATTCTCCAGCTTTCCTAATCCCTGAAAACATTTCTTCGTCTGTCTGCTAATTTTGTCATGGGGGACGGTAGTATAACACTACCTTTATATTCCTTCCCTTCACACATGGAATTTCTATCCATATGGATGCCATATGGATACTATCCATATGGATGCCATATGGATACTGCTATCTATGTCATGCAGAATGTTTATTTTATTTGATTCAATTCCCTCTTTAACATACAGCGCAAACCCCCCCCCCAATATGATTTACTTTATCCTTGTGATATAGCTTCTACCCACTGATCGTCCTCCTTGCACCAGGTCTCCGAGATGCCTATTATATCTACCTCATCATTCAGGGTTAAATACTCTAACTCTCCTATTTTATTTTTTAGGCTTCTAGCATTTGTATCCAGACACTTCAAATTGTGTTTTTTCCTTGCAACTACAGGCTGCTGAGAAGACAGGGAAAATGTGAGTCTTTTACTCTGCTTTCTTCTTAAACCCTCCTGGCTTTCTTTCACCATTATTGAAATCTCTCTACTGGGACTCCCTAAATATCCTGTTTCAATAGTATCTTTCAAGGATACCTCACACTGAACCATCCGCTTCCGGGTGACTGTTGGCTTTCCACCCGCATCTCAGTTTAAAAAGCTGCTCTAGCTCCTTTTAAACATTAGTGTCAGCCTTGCCTTACCAATGTCAGTGAAGGCCTATGGGAGATCATATTATTCATGTCTAACCTTAGGGTATGTCAGTGCAAACAGCCTCAGATTGCCCCAGCCTAAATTACATCAGTGCTTAAAGGTAAGAAAGGACCTTGGTACAGCAAAGAGGTGCTAAAGACATCTAAGCTGTGCTAAGATGTGTTAATGTCTGGTGCTTAAGATGGACAGCTTAAGATATACAATAAGTCCAGGTGCATGGTCTAACAAAGTAGTTAGATTAATCAGAAACCATTCAGAGTGAAACTGGAAATTACATTTGACTCCTTCTCTAGTCTCTCACACCCTACTCACCTTATTCACCATTGTTTCAAACAGTTTACAAATTATATACAAAAGATACTGGGACATACAATAGTTTCTCCAACCTATAAAAGCCCCCTCTCCACATCACCCCCGGCTCTCTCCCTGGAACATCATGCTTCTCTCCCTGGAACATCACCCTTCCCCTCTTTTTTTTCTTTCCTCTGAACTCTGTAAGGCAGATAAACTGTCTTTTTTCTCTCATTAATTGTAATGCATGGTGTATCTTTATGAATCTTACTTTTCTGTACTATTAAACTTATTTCTACATTATATTCTTTATGAACACATAAAACCTATATAACAAAAACAGATTCTCCCAAGCATCATCTATGTTACAATCTACTTCTTAGCAAATCAAACATGTTCAAACCACTCCTTATGTATCTCCTAATATCTTGACAATTTTCATGGAATCCACTTTATGTATTCTGTATCATCTTGACAATTTTCATGGAATCCACTTTATGTATTCTGTATCATCTTGACAATCGTATGTAATCTGCCTTGTACCGCAAGGTAATGGCGGAATAGAAATCACTAATGTAATGTAAAATCAAATGACAAGCACAGCCAGAAGTCATTACTTCCTACTGAATCCTCTACGAGGGTATTGAACCTGGGACCTGGCGGATTGTAAGGCCGCCTCAACATTACCCCTCCAACCTTACATTGGGGGGGGCTAACCTTACATTTAACTCCATATGGCCTGGCTAGAAAGGATGATGCTTGTTTGAATAAACCGATGCTATTTTTTGTGACCTCTGACTGGTTTGATGGAGGTTTGATGGAGACGTTCCTGCCATCTTGAGGAGATGTTTGAAAGGTGACGGAAGTGTTCTGAAAAGTTGATTACATTTACTTAGTGTTTTTGATGTTAGTTGATCTTTGCAAAACGCAAGTCTGACTATGTCTCCCCACTCCTAGCCAAACTTCACTGGCTCCCAGTGATTTCCAGAATCCATTTCAAATGCTCCTGCCTGGCTCTTAAGATCATTCACGGCATCCTTCCTCCCTTAATCCCACTATCTTATAACTGGCCATTTTCTACCTTGCTCTCTAGCTGTGTCGGAGGAATTGAGAGACTCGGTGCAGTCAAGTTGTTCCTGAAGAAGGGGGTGTGCACCCCCGAAATGGAGTCCCGTAGGACGAAGTCATCATTTGCTGGCTGTTTTCACACGAAGAAGCTAAGTACTTCCAGATTGTGTTTGGCTTGGCTAGATTTGGACACTTGTTTTTCCTTTTGGCCCCCTGGTTAGGGGACAGAGACAAATTCAAACTTAGTTACCTGAGTGTGTTTTTTTGATTTTTCACACATTGCACGTTATTGTTGCACTTTATTTACTTATTCACGCGGAGAGAGCCCGGGGATGTTTCACAGTTAACACTCTTCTGGGCCCGTGACAGCCTTTCCCCTGGGATTTCCCAGTGGTGGCTGTGTGACTGAGGGCTCTCCCGCTCTAATAATTTATACTAAAGCTAGCTGAGTTCTTCGTTTGTCTTTGTCTCTTCCCCCTATCCATTTTTTATTCTTGGGGTTTGGGAGGTTTTTGCTTGTTTTGTAATTTAACAAGACATTTGCATGGAAATTTTAGGTAAAAAGATGCCTCAAGAGCTAAAACTCTTGTTCTTAATTTCAAAAATTCTTTCCTTCTTAGTTGCGTAGCTCTTGAGACATCAGGAAAAATTCTAACTAAATCTCCACAAAATTTTGTCAACCTATTTTTAAAAATAAAGTTTTCATGATTAACATTTTATCTCTCTCACTCATGCATGTTATTACCATGGTGGATCTACTCTGAATAACATCCTGAGTATCTTCCAAAAACTCTGTCAGATTTATTTCACTTGTTACCAGGTGATCCACCTCCTGGTCGGATTGTATTTTCTTTTGCGGAATATAATAACAATTATTGATTGGGAAATTCTCCGGATTGAGTAATCCCAGTATTTCTTTAAAAAACTTCCTTAGCAAAATTTCTGGTGATAATAAATGAGTCCCTGGGAAATTAACCAAGCGTAGATTCCTCGTTCTATGCATATTTTCCAACATTTCTATTTTAGAATGTAACACTGTAGAATCCTTAACTGCAGATACCGAGACAGCTTGCAATGTATTACTTTGAGTTTCAACCACAGTTAATCTTTTATCCAAAGAACTTAAGTTAGAATCCACATTCTCAAACTTTTGAGACACTGAATGTGAATAATCAACTGTTTGTTTCACTGACTCTCTGAGAAACCCTTCAACTCTAGAAATACCTAACCATAAATCTTTGAGGGTAATATCTTGTTTTTCCACTGCTAATGGTTGATCTTCTACTACACCTGAAAGTACAAGTGGTTTAGGTATTTCAGTAAAGTCTAGTTTATATGTCTGAGTAGATGATACCACTAATTCAGTGGATATAGTGGGCATAATGTTCCCGCTACCAAAAGGTACTGGATGAAGGGGGGTGTCCTTTCGAGGGGGCTCAACGATGCTCCTGATATGGGAGAATTCATATCAGACAAAGGTCGTGATGGAATTTCCGTAGAAAATGTCAAGTGTCTGTCCATAGGACCAGAAACAGCAGGTGTTGAGCTCTTAGGCTTGATTTTTCTTTTACCCATAGTAACTAATTAATGTTATACAACCTGAGCTCCCGCTCCCCGGCTCCTCGTTGCTCCAAGGAGCTCCCAAGGGGCAGGACCTGCCCCTTAGGGCACAGCCCTTCGGCCACACCCTGTGGCCACAACCGCGGCAGCGGTTTCCAATTTAAAGAAATTCACCAGCAGGAAAGACGGACCCGATTACGTCAGGGGTCCGTCTTCCTTAGTGCCTGCCCGATTCCTCCCTCGGGCCCAGCCGCTGCTGTGGGAACACGAGGCAGCGTTCAGGATCTCCTCTGCGTCCCAGTCAGGTAATGATACAGCTCCCAAAGAACCGCGGCAGCGGTTTCCAATTTAAAGAAATTCACCAGCAGGAAAAACAGACCCGATGACGTCAGGGGTCCATCTTCCTTAGTGCCTGCCCGATTCCTCCTCCGGGCCCAGCCGCTGCTGCGGGAACACGGGGCAGCGATCAGGATCTCCTCTGCGTGCCAGTCAGGTAATGATACAACTCCCCCCTGCTCCCAACTTTTACGTACGGGGGGGGGGTGTCGGGCTGGGGGGGGGGTTTGGGCAATTTTGTATTCTCCTGCTCTCTGCCGCCCTTCCCAGCAGTGCAGCCCCGCTTTAAAACCACGGGCTCACACTGTGGGGAAAGGCAGCAGAGAGCAGGAGCGTTGGGGCAGGCAGAGAGCAGGTCCCGGCACAGAGCAGGAGAGCCATGGGAGGCAGAGAGAGTCTGGGCAGGCAGAGAGCAGGTCTAGAGAGGAATGGAGGTTTTTTTACATAAGCAACTGGTCCTCACTAGTCACTTGTTCTTGATCGGCCAGCCAGCCATTGTGTCTGGAGAACAATTTAGTGAATCGCATCCCTACCTACTTTGTATGCGTTTCCCCTCATTTGCATGCACAGATTTGAAGCGGATTGCAGGACAGGTTTGTGAATCGAGCCGGAAGGAAATCTGCTCGCTAAGGGCTCGCAAACTGATCGGTACACGATTGGTTTGCTTTGTGAATCTAGCCCACAGTAAACTGGGTCATAAAATGCTTGATAAATAGTGGGTGCTGAGAAATGGAGTTTGTCTCAAGAAAGAACAGAATGACCAGTAGAGTGCCAGAAAACTCAATCCCAGTGTTTCTTCTAGAAGCTGGAAGGGGAAGTCTGTTTTGTCAGTGGTAGTATGATGCCCTCTCCTGCCCCAAGAGCAAATATTATTTTGAAATGCAACTGCTAATGCATGGTAAATGTAAGGCTGCTCCAGAACCTTGGCCAGTCACAACACAGAAGGAAGATCTCTCTTCATTTAATGCTTCAGAATAAGTCTTTAAATATTTAAAAATAAGATGTTTAAAAATGTGGCAGCAGCAGGATTTGAAACCTGGTCTCCTAGCTCCCAAAACCGTTGCTCATAACCACTGTCACTCTTCTTCCATAATATAATTTCAGAACTCAGCTTAACTTCAGTACAGTGCATTAACTTACGCTGAAGGCGTCCTTTATTTTTTTCACTGTTGTAGAGGTCTTCACTTTATCATCCTCTTCCATCAACATACTGGACGGCTGAAGAAAAGCACCCAAAAAAGAATATTGTTTTAAGAAACAAACTGAAAAACCATTACCTGACTGTATTACTGTATACCTAATGTGACCATACTGTCCTATTTTTAGATCCCCTGTCCCCATGCATAGCTTCGGGGACGCTGTCTCTGAAAACAGGACATTTCGGCATCCCGATGCTGTGCCGAAAGGACAGGTGATCGCTTCCCCTCCCTCCCTGCCACACCAAAGCCAGCCTGCCTGTCTGCCTCCCTCCCTCCAGTGACGAAGCTTGGCCTACCGCCAATTCAACCCCCCCCCCCTGTCATTCACCGCCCGCTGCAACTGAAGAAAAGAAAGGTCCAGGCACTGGCCCACAAATCTTTTTCCCGTCAATTCTGACGTTGGAAAGGAAGTTCCGGGCCAGCCAGGCAGCGATTGGCTGGCCCAGAACTTCCTCTCCGATATCAGAATTGACGTCGGGAAGAAGGCTTGTGGGTCAGTGCCTGGACCTTCCTTTCCTTTAGTTGCAGCGGCTGTGGTCAGGAAGCAGCAGCAGGGGCCAGTCCGGGAGGGGCTGAATCGGTGATAGGCCAGGCTTCAGCGGGGAACATAGGAAGGAGGGAGGGAAGGAAGGAGAGAAAGAGGCATAGAAAGGGGGGTGGTTGTAAGCAGAAGAAAGACTAGAGAGAGAAAGGCCTGGACCAAAGGGGAAAGACAGGAGGCAGATGCAGGACTATGCGAGGTGCAGACAGAGGGGGAGAGACCCTGAGGAAGAACAGAGAGATGCAAGATCATAACAGAGGAGGGAGGGAGGGAGGGAGAGAAAAGAAAGAGAGAGAGAGAGAGAAAGAGAGAGAGAAAGTGAGAGAGACCTGGACCCAAAGGGGCTGGAGAAAGAAAGAAAGAGAGAGAGAGAGACCTGGACCCAAAGGGGATGGGGCTGGAGAAAGAAAGAAGGATAGAGCGACCTGGACCCAAAGGGGCTGGGGCTGGAGAAAGAAAGAGAGAGAGAGAGACCTGGACCCAAAGGGGCTGGGGCTGGAGAAAGAAAGAAAGAGAGAGAGACCTGGACCCAAAGGGGCTGGGGCTGGAGAAAGAAAGAAAGAGAGAGAGACCTGGACCCAAAGGGGCTGGGGCTGGAGAAAGAAAGAAAGAGAGAGAGACCTGGACCCAAAGGGGCTGGGGCTGGAGAAAGAAAGAAAGAGACCTGTAACCAAAGGGGATGGGCTGGAGAGAGACCTGGACCCAAAGAGGATGGGGCTGGAGAAAGAAAGAGAGAGACCTGGACCTAAAGGGGATGGGGCTGGAGAAAGAAAGAGAAACAAAGGACACAAAGGATGCAGCTGACCTTTGCCAAGTCTCCTGGCCAGTCGTGGGGTCTAATCAGCCTGCGCTCAAGCGCCAGACTCCGCAGGAGCGAGCATTGCTCCTAGGGAACCTATTCCTGAGCTCTAAGTGTTAAAGCAGGCAGGCTAGGCAAGTTTTTTTTAAAGTGTGGTCCTCCTGCCTTCAGATCCTAATGTCTGACCCTTCTAACAGGCAGAGCTGTTAGCACAGGGAAGCTTCAAAAAAGATTGGATTCATACCCAAAAAAACCCAAATCTAGTACAGAGGAGAGAAAGACACTTTCTCTGGAGATAAGCAGGGAATATGCAGCAACACTTGATTGGTGAAGTTTCTGACTGAGCCAATGACTTTGGTACTCTCTCCCATAGCTATAGTAAGCTTTTGAGGTAAAAGACACCATTTCTCAACTGAAGGAGGATTCCAAAATCAGCCGAGAACTTTCGGCTACTCCGTCGGATCAGTCTAACCAATTTTGTCGCCCTTCTAATTATCCTTACAGAAGAACATATCAACCACAATAGTTCTTCTAGCAATATTTTTCAAGGAGACGTTTTACACCTTATGCAAGAGTTCCTTTGCAACGTGCGCAGACGTCTCAGTATGCACCTAGACAATGTCCTCGGGGCAGTAAACAGCAGGCCGTCTCTCAACTCCCAACACTCAAGCCTGCTCCTAGTTTTTGACCATCTTCCAGTAGGGGGGCGGCTAACACAATTTTACTCAATTTGGCAGCAGATCACAACACACCAATGGGTCCTCAATATTGTGCTTCAGGAGTATCAACTAAATTTCCAATCCCGTACCCTGCCTTCCAGAGCTCTACCTCCATCCACAGTTCATCCTCAACATGTGTCTCAGTTGGCAGCAGAAATCGCACTACTTCTCCAAAAAAATGCCATAGAAGTACCACCCATTCAGTTCAATCTGGGGTTCTACTCAAAGTTTTTTCTTATCCCCAAGAAGACGCAGGGCCTTCATCCAATACTCGACCTCAGACCTCTCAATGTCTGCCTCAAAAGGGAAATGTTGAGAATGCTCTCCCTTTCGGTGATTCTGTCTCTACTTCATCAACACGATTGGTTAGCCACCCTAGATCTCAAGGATGCTTACACGCATGTTCCCATTCATCCTTCCCATTGGAAATTTCTCAGGTTTAAATTTCTCAATCACTATTTCCAATACAAAATCCTATCGTTCGGCCTCTCATCAGCCCCATGAGTATTCACAAAGTGCCAGGCAGTGATGGCAGAACATTTAAGAACACAAAATCATATAGTGTTTCCATACCTGGACGACTCGCTATTACTAGCTCATTCCAAGGACCGTCTTCTTTTCTCCATTCAAACCATGGTGCAAACCTTACAAAGTCTGGGCTTCATCATCAACTTCGAAAAGTCCAAACTCACTCGAGTGCATTCCCTAACTTTCTTCGGAGCACTTCTAGACACTACTGCTGCAAGGGCCTATCTGCCTCAAGAACGGCATTATATAATCGTACGATTGGCAACCCAAGCCAAACAATCAATTCTCTTACCAGCTTGAGAGATTTTATGACTGCTAGGCCACATGGCAGCCTTGCTTACATTGTTGCCACATGCCAGACTCCACATGCGTCCATTGCAGTGGCACCTCAAATTGCACTGGAACCAGCGTCTACACCCACTGTCACAGCTGATTCCCCTGCCGTCCAACATCAAAGATTCCCTTCTGTGGTGGATTCACTCCACCTCCCATCAAGCAGGATGTCCTTTTCAGCTCTCACCACCTTCTGTAACCATAACCACCGATGCTTCCAATCTGGGGTGGGGAGCACACTTCAACAATCTTTGCACGCAGTGACATTGGTCGCCATCTGAGCAGTCCCTTCATATCAATCATCTGGAACTCAAGAGCAGTTTTCTATGCGTTTCAAGCTTTTTGACACTGGACTGGTCACAAGAACATTCTCATTCAGACTGACAATCAAGTGACCATGTTCTATATAAACAATCAGGGCGGTTCAGGATCTCTCAAAGAAGCATATCACCCCTGGTCCTATGCCCTGACTCTCAGCATCAATCTCCGTGCAGTCTACATTCCAGGGGATCAAAATATCCTGACAGACTCCCTCAGCAGGAAACTCGACCCAAACGAATGGGCCCTCCATCCTGCAATAGTAACATCCATTTTCCATCAATGGGGGATTCCTCAAGTTGATCTCTTCACCTCTCCAATCAATGCACAGTGCACCCTCTTTTGCTGCCTGTAGCCAGTGCCACGAGCTCTAGCCAGGGACGCCTTTTCAATTACATAGAACCACATTCTGCTCTATGCATTCCCACCGTTCCCTCTCATCTCCAGAGTGTTTCAGAAAGTTTCATCAGAAAAGCACATCTCATTCTCATTGCACCCAAGTGGCCCAGACAAGTCTGGTTTCCATTGCTTCTGGATCTACTGTATGCACCCCCAATACCCTTTGGTCCATCCATCTCTTCTGTCTCAACACAACGGCTAGCTGCTACATCCCAATCTCTGCAGTCCGAGTCTCACAGCATAGAAATTGAAAGCCCACTCCTAACTGATCTCCCACTTTCTCAATCTGTGAAAACAGCTCCTCTTGCAGCATGATGACCTGCTACACAGAAATCATATGCAGCAAAATGAAAACGTTTTTCAGTATTGGCTCAGGATCATGGCACCATTGCCTGCTGGACCATGTCTTCACATATCTCCTGCATTTGTCCAATTCAGGGCTCAAGACGAACTCTGTCAGGCTTCATTTATCAGCAATTTCAGCATACCATTCGTTGGTTAACAGTAAACCTATCTCTCAACACCCTCTCATGGTACAGTTCCTGAGGGGTCTCAACAATCTTAGACCTCCATTGAAACCCCCAACTCCATCTTGGGACCTCAATGTAGCGCTTGATCAATTGATATCAGAACCCTTTGAACCACTAGGTTCTGCCTCTCTCACTTTCCTTTCTTGGAAGACAGTCTTCCTGATAGCGCTCATGTCAGCTAGAAGAGTAAGTGAGCTTCAAGCCTTAGTTAATTAATTACTATCTGTACCTACATTTTCCTAACAAGATACAGCTACGAACTCATCCTAAGTTCTTGTCTAAGGTGGTTTCGGATTTCCATCTCAACTAAACCATCACTTTGCCTTCCTTTTTCCAATCTTCTTTCCTTGGATTGCAGAAGAACACTGCTTTTTTACCTCAAAGCAACTTCTCATCTCCGGAAATCCTCTCAATTATTTGTGTCCTACAATCCACCTACCTGTGGTCAACCTGCAACTAAGAGAGCACTTTCAGCTTGGATCTCACGTTGCATACATTTTTGCTACACAAGAGCTCATCTACAGCTCCCTGGTACTATTGGGGCCCATCGATTGCATGCAGCAGCAACTTCAATTGCAAACTTGAGGTCCATTCCAATCCAGGACATTTGCTGAGTATGCTGTACATACGTTTACCAAGCATTACTGCTTAGACCAAGGGTTGGCTCAAGATGTTTGCTTTGGACAATCAATTCTACGTAACCTCTTCGCATTATAAACTGTATTCCACCTCCTGTATACTCCTTCAGCTTGGGACTCACCAATCAAGTGGGGCTGCGTATCTCCTGCCTGTCTATGGAGAAAGCAAAGTTGCTTACCTGTAACAGTTGTTCTCCTTAGGCAGCAGGGGAATGCAGCCACACTTGCCTGCCTACCATCCCCTCATCTCTTTCGCTAGATAATAAACTTTTTTTTTTTTTAAATCTTTATTCATTTTTAAACTTATAATAAGTGTGATAACATATCCATACAAATAACCATAAATATATCACTTAATAATCAACAATGATACATTTAATATTCTTAAACTGACAGGAGGAGGAGAGGGGGCTCAAGGAGTAGGCAATCCTGCACATGCTCAATAAGCTCAACAGCTTACTACAGCTCTGGGAGAGAGTACCGACGTCATTGGCTCAGTCAGATACTTCACCAATCAAGTGTGGCTGAATTCCCCTGCTGTCTACGGAGAACACCTGTTACAGGTAAACAACTTTGCTTTCTCAACTTGCTTGAAGACTGAAGAGAGAGGGCACTTCCCAGGGAGACAAGGAGGCACTCTCTAAAGTTGAAAGGGGATAGATTCCGTACAAACATAAGGAAGTTCTTCTTTACCCAGAGAGTGGTAGAAAACTAGAACACTCTTCCGGAGTCTGTCATAGGGGAAAACACCCTCCAGGGATTCAAGACAAAGTTAGACAAGTTCCTGCTGAACAAGGATGTATGCTGGTAGGGCTAGTCTCAGTTAGGGCGCTGGTCTTTGACCAAAGGGCTACCGCGTGAGCAGACTGCTGGGCATGATGGACCACTAGTCTGACCCAGCAGCGGCAATTCTTATGTTAATTGTATTCTGTTTGCACAGGAAACATTGGTTAGCTCAGCACAGTCCAAACAGCACATGAATCATCGAATACTGGTTAACAATTGTTTTTCTTGATTTTTAGATGTTCACACAAACATCAGATGATCAAGGCTCAGCAGATACACAAATATCAGTTTGGTTTGAGATATTTTAGGAATGCAGTACAAATTCAACCTCAGCTGAGAATAAATAGGTTGAGAATTCCTGCTACGAACATATGTGGAAGTTTCTGCTCTTATCCACCCATCCCAGTATTGTATAAAATTCCATGGACCCCTGTATCAAAATGTGCACTTTTTCTGTGTGAAAATTAGCTAAACAATTAAACGTGAGTATCTCTTTTATTCTTTATTGGCTCCCAGACATTTGGCCAACGGATATTTCACTGAAATGTCCATTTACTAAATGTCAGCTACTCTTTGAAGAATTTAAAAGTCTGTTATGATGAATGTCTTGGACTTGAAGGTATATTTATGTTTAATTATTACTCTGCACTGTATCAGGGAAAACCAACCAGTACAGGATGCTTGTCAAGAGGGGATTTAATATTATAACACTGATTTTCTTCCACAGGAGCATGCAGTGTTCCAATTCTCTAGGCAGGCAAGCTCATTAAAAAAACAAGAAGCAGATTCCTTTTTTTTGTTTTGGAGAACTGTTTCCTTTGAAGTGCACTCAAATAATCTCATTTACCTGTAGCCTAATAAAAATGTTTTTCTATTCATCATCTCCCTAAATAAAAATGACCAAGTTTTATATAGCACTGAGTGCTGTTGCTGAAACATTGAATTTGAAAGCAGAAAAAGAGTATAGGACCCATCTAATCTGCCCTATTTACTTCCTGTTACAATGTCATAGTCTCCAATTAATCACTGGCAACAAGAGGCAAATTGATGAATTAGCATAATATTAAATCCCATCTTGACAAACACCATGTATTTCTTGGACTTTCCTGAAACAGTACAGAGTAATACTTAAAATAAATATACCTTCAAGCCTAAGACTTTCATCACTACAAACTTAAGTTCTTCAAAGAGTAGCTGACATTTGGCTGAGGGACATTTCACCAAAAGTCAGTCAAATGTCCATTGGCAAAATGTCTGTCAGCCAAAATGTCTGCCCAGATTCTCATCAGTTTTTGTTAGACTTGGCAGATGAATGTAGATAGTCCTTGTTAATAACCTCTCACTATAAATTTTTATCAGACATACATTCTATATACTAGTGTTTAAGCCCTTTACATTAACGGGTGCTAGAATATATGTATGTCTGTCTTTCTTTCTGTCTGTGCTTCTCCCTGCCCCTGTCTCATTCTTTCTTTATTTCTATCTCTCTCCCTCCCAATGTCTGTCTTTCTCCCTATGGCCCCCTGTTTGTCTGTCTTTCTTTCTTTCTGTCTCTCCCTGTCCGCTGTCTTTCTATCTCTCTGTGGCTCTTTGCCTGCCTGCCTTTCTTTGTCTTTCTCTATGGCTCCCTTCTTTATCCTCCCCAAAGCAATGCAAGATTGCTCCCTGGCCCTCCAGCACACCCCTCCCCCCAAAGCAAAGCATGTTTCCTCCCTGGTCCCCTTTGTCTTCCCCCCTCCCTGTGCAGCAGCATCATGCCCTCCAACTCCACTTCCTTGTGAAGCAACATTTACCTACCCCCACCCCACTTCCCTGTGCAGCAGCGTTCCCTCCCCCTTTATTAAAGGTATAGGCACACTCCTTCTTGCCTCATTCAACCTGTTCAGTCTCAGCAGCTCTCTATTCCCTCCGGGGCCGATTTTGTACATCGGGCACCATGGGAGGTGATCGGGGCTATCGGAGGTGGAGCGGCATGCAGGGCTACTTTTGGGATCGGCCGTTTTTGCAACATCGGATCCTTTGCTTTGGCTGGCCGACTTAGGCCTTTGCGCGTCGTCGGTCTGGAGGAGCCGGTAGGGGCGGTGCTCCCATGCGCAGTGGGTGATCGACCGTTTTTCGAGCCTGGGTTCTGGGGAAGGGTGGCGGCGGCAAACTTACAGGAAGGGAGGGAGCGAGTACTATATACTGCAACTTACTTGGCTTTATCCTTCAGACGGCAAGAGCCGCCGTGGTCGACAGGCTCCGCGCAGCCGCGCACAAGTGCATTCCTACCTGCGGGTCCCTACAGCTCACAGAAAACAGGAGCACGCAGGTGGGAGTGCGCATGCACGCTTAGGGCTTTATTATATTAGATAATTAGCAATGCCTGGTGTTTTGATAAATGTACTACTTTAATAAAATAAAAAAATACTGCCTGAAAGACAACAATTTTTAGATATTCCCGTGTCAGGTCTTATGAAAAGATGAAAGTAATATGCATAACATTTCTAATACCTGAGGTTTGACATTAAAAGAAGTCTTTTCTGGATCTGAATTATTCTGTTCTTCATACTTTTTAACCAAATATGAAACAAAGTCTTCAACTTCCTGATGGTACTGCCTGTAAAAGATAAACATGCCATTAGAATCTTAAAGCCAGACTAGATCTGTATTGAGGGATTTCCTGTCAGTTATTTCGTACTGCTTGGAAGGCAGCTATGCTCACCACTAGTATATAAATTTGTTAAAAGTAATCACTTTTGAATTACCAATAAAAAGAAAAGCAAGAACTCAGGAGTCATGTGATGAGCAAGCTCACCTCGGAACAGCTCCTCTGAACCCTCCATAAAATCTGCTGCCCCATGCTGAATACTGCACCTAAGTAGACATTAACCATATACTTTGCATGTAAGAAGAGCATTGATGGTACAGGGACGTTTTCTGGCTCATCTATTGTTAATGAGTGCCAATTTGAGGAGACAAACCTTAGAGCGCATGACACCATAATGTGTTAAAGTGGTAATTGAAGACATAGGAGATCATTTTCAAAGCACTTAAGACACACATAATACCATAGTATCCTATGGTATTATATGTGTCTAAGTACTTTGAAAATGAGCCCCAAACTGTCTCAACTACATACCACATTGCAGAAGATGAAGGATTCCATGGCAGCACAAGCTATGACGACTGTTGATAATACTCACTGTATTGAAGCTCAAGAACTGGCCACAGATCAACTGCGCAAGCAATTAGCGCAACTGCAGAAGAAAAATGCAGGAATTGATGGAAAGAACCGATCAGAAAAACTGCAGCCAGCGGAATACAACTACTATTTATCATTTCTATAGCGCTAAAAGTGTACTCGGCGCTGTACATTCATTAGAGCTTACAATCTAATTAGGACATTCAGTTTTAGACAGAGCAATGGGACAGAAAGGGATTGGGAGTTTCTTGCAGCAAGAATGATAGGTGTCATACGGTGTGTGGGAGTTAGGAGTTGAAAGCAGCCTCAAAAAAAGTGACCTTTTAGCTTGGATTTGAATACTGCTAGAGATGGAACTTGATGTATTGACTCAGGGCAGTCTGTTCCAGGCAAACGGTGCAGCAAGATAGAAGGGACAGTCTGGAGTTGACAGTGGAGAAGGGTACAGATAAGAGGGACTTACCCAATGAATGGAGTTTACGGGGTGAGCATGAGGGAGATAAGTGAGGAGAGATATTGAGGGGCTCCACCTTACTGGGCTCCCCAAATCAGTGGCTAGAGGGAGAGTGTCAAAAGATGGTGGTGGAGCGAGGAACGGTTGATGTCACAAAGCGTTAGGCCTAGGCCAAAGCCAGTGGTTTTCCATGTCTTAAACTATAAACTATGGGGAAGCATGGAAGACTGGCCTACAGAGTATCCAAGGGTTAGATATGACTGAATGGATAGCTGTAGTAGTAAACTATGGGGATAAAATAGAAGTTATGAAAGCTTACGATGCTAAAAAAAAATTTTAAAAAGTCTAAAATTCCATGGTATGAGAATTCAGCTGTTTCAGATTTCTCTGCAAATGTTACTGCCTGCTAGATGAAAATTGTACTTTATTGTAGTTTTTTTTAACCAGGGAGTTTTGCAATGCAATACCTGGTCCATGTTCGGATGTATCATGCAAGAACTAGGAAGGTTTTTCTACAGCAGCTGAGCTAAATACTTTTTTGCTGTGTCCCTGATTTATGGTGCTGTTACCAGGATGTGCTTTATGGTGTCTACTGTACTTTGGCATGATCAATATTCTCTCTGGCACCCTCTTCCTTGAAACTGCATACAAGATGGCCAACTCGTGGCTTCTATTTATGATGCTGAAAAATGTGCGCCAAAACTTGCACATGCAAAATAATTAGCTAATGAGCCATTAACTTGCAATAAATTGATATTATTGCAGTTAACTGGAAATAATTGGAATTTTCCTGTGCATTTTCCTATGCACTATTCTGTAACACAGGGCACTCAAATCGACTAGTGTACATTAAAAAAAAAACAACCACATTATAGAATACCGTCATTTCCACACCCAAATGACCAGAGTTGGGCACCAGCATTTACATTAGGTTTTAGCTGACATAAATAACTTTAAAGAATAGGCTCTAAGTGCTATTCTAAAAACGGTGCTCAACTCAAGTGCACTGTTTATAGAATAATGCTCCATGCTATTTTTTTTTTCCAGTACCAATTTTTCAGCTCTGTTTATAGAATTTACCCCTGAACATTTTTTTTTACTATACTGAGACTTTTTGGCCTGGACTGAATTATTCAGCTCCTTGATTTGTTATCAACGAAGGCTAGGAGACTTAAAAGTCTACCGTTTCTGTTTTCAATACCATTTGGTGCCAGGATTGCTGACAAGAGTACCATAGATTGCATTCTCTCTCATGATGGTGGTTTGAATCTAAGATGTTCATCAGTAAAACTATATGCAGATTATGTTTGGTTAACATCACATCAGACACACATAGCTTCTAAATGATGGGCTACTAAACTTTTAACAATGAGTGCTTTAGTTAGTTATGCAACTATTCTTAATTCTATAGTGGGCTTAACATAATATCTAAGCAAAGGATGGAGCCAAGGGCTTCTTTTAAAATGTTTCTTTAGAAGTAATGAGGGAAGAGGAAAGGGAGTTCGACTATTTTGTTTGTTTCTTTAATTATATATAGTATGTTCTATTGGAGAAAATCAACATGCTAATTGGGGATAACGGAGTAGCCACTCTAGGATTCCAGATTGGGAAGGTGTGCACATGTGCGTTTGGGTTGTGTATGGATTTTTTTTCTTCACTTTTTGGCAGGTAAGCCTGGTTTTGTTTTTATAAGTTTCTGTATATAAAGTAAATACAAGAAAAAGTGTACATTTTAGTATGTTTTAATTGTATGCTAAATATTTATTTGACGTTAGTTATTATGAATGTTTTTATGTAACCCGCACAGAACTGTGAATGTAGTAGGCTATAAAAATGTTAGTTAGTTAATTAAATAAATAAATAAATATTTTGGTGTTTCTTTGGGGATTGGAAGACAGAGGTGCCTGCTGTTTTCCCAAGAAGAAAAATTGGAAACTGCATACATACAGCAATTTATGCGATAGAAAGTGAATGAGTGGATTCTAAGTGAGAGTTATTTGAAGCTATTAGTGGTGAAGAGAGGCTGGGGTGGAAGTGTGGGGGGAGGGAGTTTGAGAACTGAGGCTCCCCTGACCTGATGCATTCATATGTAGATATTAGTTTTTCTATAATGCTAACTTTGGAGCAAAAGATGACAGTGTCTTTTCTTCAGAAGACCCACCTCTTTGGAGTTTGAGCATAAATAATTGTGACAGGATTGGATGGGGAGGTGCTGGCATCAGCTTTCAATGGTAGACAATGAGGAGTAGCAATTCTAATTTTTAAAGAGGTTGATTTGATCATGTATAAATAGCATACAGACCTGATTGCAACAGTAGGGAAATTAAAGGGACACAAGTTGGTATTGTATATACCCCCAATATGTAAGATCATAGTTTCTTCTCCAATTTGTTGGCACTTGTTGGCCAGTTTATTATTATTATTGGTGGGAGGATTTCAATATTACAGCCAACTCCGTATTGGAATGTAAGCTACCATGTACTCTTTTGCCCAATCACTGGAATAAAGGGATTAATTTCCTTGTGTCACAACTCTAGCTGTTAAATACTTAGGCCCTGATTCTGTATAGGACGCCCGGGAGAGGTGTCCTATACCCAATCGGGCCTACACTAAGCCCGATTCTGTAACCGGCGTCCAACTTAGGACTTCTAAAGACTAAAAATGGTACTGCCCACTCACAAAAATCTACTCTAGAATATTAAACCTATACAGCTTGGAAGACTGAGGCATTCTGATTTATGTCACTGAAAACAAAATCTTTTGTATTTTGAAACAGGAACCATCTAGGATGAGTGTCATGCTAAAAAGATACAAAAGGCACAAGTAGAATCAAGCCATGTACAAAAACTACTTACTTTGAAATATCGTTGTTCAGAAACAAGATCTCTAACAAAGGTCCATCCAGCCTGGGATTATCCACAGACAGTCCACTAAAACATACAGTAACTAGATTAGTACACTAGATTTTGGCTTATGTTATTACTAAAGCAGAAACTGTTTCAAATTAAAAATTACATACATCTAATTACATTATGGGCTCCTTTTACTAAGGTGTGCTAGTGTTTTTAGCGCACGCACAAGATTAGCCATGCTATAGCGTGCACTAGCTGAAAAATTATCGCCTGCTTAAAAGGAGGCGGTAGCGGCTAGCGCATGCCTTTGTAAAAGGAGTCCTATATTATATTACATCTAATAACATTCAATGAATAAAAAATTGCATTCACTAGCATCAAAAGTACTGTAAAACACTTATTCTGTGTAAAAATATTTTACTCATACACTTCTATAGTGTTTTTCCCATTTCCTTTATTTTAGGCTAAAATAATGATACAATTTCCTTTCTCATTCTGGTCAAATCAACAAATGAGATCTCAGAAACCAATCTACAATTACAAAAGAGTGAGAGAAAAGTTTCTGGTTATTTTATGCTCTTTTACTCATTTGACTAAGGCTTAAATATTTTTATCTGATGCTCTGATTATTGTTATTTTACCTATGTATCTTGCATTAAGTATCATGGAAAATTCCAAACCAAAACATAATTTTATGATGAAGGTCTTTATGCTGGTAAAAACAAAAAACTGTGTATACAGATGTTCTGGAATTGATTTATTGTACGCTGTCATATAAAACCATAAAAATATAATGATAAAAATCCAAACGGACCCTACACAGTCCATGTTCCGGCAAACACGCCTTCCTCAGGGGTCCAATGGTTTGCAAACGCACATATAAAGAAAACAGTCTATGATCTTTAAACGTGTGAGCAAAGAACACTGTAGACAAGCTAAAGCAGCATTAAAAATACTATACTGGACCATAAAATATACCTGGGTCGAGTTAAAATGTTCAATTTTCTTCGGAGTTCTTGATGTTAACTGTTGTTAAGGAATAATTTAAATGCAATACAGGCAAAGCAAAAGCAGTGAAATTTAAATAACTTGGAAATAAAAGTTATAAGACAAAGACTTTAAATTTTGTTTAATGTATTTCATTATAAAAATACACAGGGTCAATCAAGTTCCTTCGCTCACTTGGAGGTCTTCTACTAAAGTGTGTTATGTTTTAGCTGTTAAGGCATGCTAAGTGCAAAGACTGGGCATTAGAGAATGACACGGGGACAAATCTGTCCCCACCCCACAAGAACTCAATTTTCCTGTCCCCGCAAGCTTTGTCACTGTCCCGTCCTTGCCCCATTCCTGTAAGCTCTGTCTTAACTGCACAAGCCTTGAACATTTATGATTTTAAAGTGTTTGAGGCTTGTGCAGATGAGGATGGAGCTTGCAGGAATGGGGGGACCGAAAAAGAACTCTCCGGGACAGGACAGGAAAACTAGTTCCTGCGGGGACAGGGAAAAATTTGTCCCTGTGTCATTCTCTACTGTGCACTAATTGTTGCTGAGTTTCATAGTTTATTAAAATTTTGATTAAACGCTTAACATAGAATAAAATAAATGGGAGAATTTATATTAAAACAAACATGACTTAGTACAGAACTACTAACATACTGGGATGGGATGTAAAATAAGAGGAATGGGGAGAGAACTCCATTAATAAAAGAAGAACAATAAAGGAAATAACATCAAGGAGCGCATGCTAATCACTGCACCAAAAACTTCATTAGCATAAACATAAGAACAACCATACTGGGTCAGACCAATGGTCCATCAAACCCAGTTTCCAACAAGGCCAATCCTGGTCACAAGTACCTGGCAGAAACCCAAATAGTACCACCATTCCATGCTACCAATCCAGGGCAAGGCGTGGCTTCTCCCATATCTGTTTCAATAGCAGACTATGGACTTTTCCTTCAGAAACTTGTTCAAACCTTTCTTAAACCCAACTACACTAAGCACAGTAACCACATCTTCTGGGAAATGAGTTCCAGCATTTAACTATTTTTTTTTTTTTTTTAAGAAAAAAATGCACCCTGTTGTTTGTTTTGAAAGTATTCCCATGTCATTTCACTGAGTGACCCCTGGTTTTGGTACTTTTTGAAAGGATGAAAAAAATTGATTCACTTATCTGCACAAATATTGTCTTACTATTCCCTCTGTAATTCTTCCAGCTGAGCACTTTGTATAGATGCACCTTTTTGTCCAGTTCATCTGTCTTAACTAGGTAGATAGTAAAGTCTTTTGAGCAAAGACTGTGTATTCTATGTTTGATGTATAGCGCTGCATATGTCTAGTAGTGCTATAGAAATGATTAGTACTTTTAACCACTAAGAATTTTGTAGACTTCAATCATATCCCCTCTCACCTGTCTATTTTCCAAGCTGAAGAGCCCCAACCTCTTTAGTCTTTTCTTATACAAGAGGTTGCTCTTTTTTGAACCTTTTCTAATTTGATTATGTCTTTTCTTGAGATATGGTAACCAGAACTGTGTGTAGAAACCTGGTTGCAATTAACGTCTCCTTCTACTGAGGAGATACTAAGGGGGGGAGTTCAACAAAAAGCGCTAAACATATTAGCGTGCGCTAACTGCTAAAGATACCCATTATATTCTTATGGGCATCTTTAGCGGTTAACACATTAGTGCCCTTTGTTGAATTCCCCCCTAAGTGAACCAGCGCTAACTGCAGAAGTAATGGTCAGCTTGTTCTTGGATATTATATTTAAAAACATTAAAAGTGACAATAGAGGACTATTTAATTTTTGAGAAAAAGCCAAATCCAACTGAGGAAATCTTTTTATATACTAAAATGTTAAAAAAAAAAAAAAAATCCTATTCTTATTTATCTGTAATATTAAGGATTTTTTTTTAACATTTTAGTCCTTATCTTTGAACAGGCAAGAAGAAACAGTTCTTTTTCTCTTTAAAAGAACAGTTATATTCCTGTTTGACAGGAATTCACAACCATGGTTCAATGTATGCTGGGTTTTACTAAATAGCGCTAGAGATTTTTAGCACAGGCCATCATATTCTATTGAATTTAAAGGAATTCTATAAGCATCAGAGCATTTACTTTGCCGGTCCATGCTAAAAACCTCTAGCGCCATTTAGGTTCAAACAATTTTTATTGATGCAAATAACAGCAAATACAACACCAGGGCACCCCAAAGGTACACAGTGCAAACAATGATGCATCATATACAATAATAATACAAGCATATACAGTAGAGAATAAACATCAACCAAACTAGAGAGTTGCGCGGGGACAGAAATCCCACCCGTCCCCACCCGTCCCCGCCAAAATCCCACCCATCCCCACCCGTCCCCGTGAGGAATCCCTCCGTCCCCACCCGTCCCCGTGAGGAATCCCTCCGTCCCCACCCGTCCCCGCGAGGAATCCCCTCCGTCCCCACCCGTCCCCGCGAGGAATCCCCTCCGTCCCCACCCGTCCCCGCGAGGAATCCCCTCCGTCACCATCCTTCCCTATAAACTTCAGAAATAGTTATTTTATTTAATTATGCTACTGAATTAAAGGCTCTGGTAGAGACCCATTTACAAATAAGCAAAGAGACTATTAATTTGGAAATATTAATTGGGAAGAATACATACTTTGTAAATGGGTTTCTACCAGAACCTCTAATGTAAATATAAAATATAAATACTCAGCTGATGAGAACCCACAAACTGTCAGCTGAGGACTTCCTTTGCAGTTGGCCTGGGGTCCCTTTTGCCAAGCTTGGCAGGCAGCAGTAGCGTCCCTGAGTCACAGATGCTGGCACCTCAGTGGCTCATGGATGCTGCCAGTGACTGCTGCGCTTGGTGGAGGGGAGTTCTGACCATCTCTAGAGGAGGTCCTCTGCTGGCGGTGCTTGGGGATCCCCACCAGTCACAGCAAGGGCCAACAAGTACTTCAACACTGTAGAAATAAAACCAGAAATGCATTTCCTTTTCTTTTGAACACAAAACAAAGATATCTGCCATATACATTTCCCAAGGCAGATGACTCTATGCAATGTCACCTCGGTAACAAAATACAAAAATAGACAAATACACCCCCTCCCTTTTTACTAAACCACAATAGTAGGTTTTAGCACAGGGAGTTACGCTGAATGCCTCGCGCTGCTCTCAATGCTCATAGGCTCCCTGCGCTAAAAAACAATATTGCGGTTTAGTAAAAGGGAGCCATAGTGCAAAATATAGACAGCAGATATAAATTCTCAAAACAGACACATTTTGATCACTAAATTGAAAATAAAATCATTTTTCCTACCTTTGCTGTTTGGTGATTTCATGAGTCTCTGGTTGCACTTTCTTCTTCTGACTGTGCATCCAATCTTTCTTCCTTTCTTTCAGCCTCCTGTATGTTTCCTCTCCTCCAGACCTCATTCTCTCCCCCAACTTTTTCTTTCTGTCTCCCTGTTCCCCCTTCTTTCTGTCTCTCTGTCTGCCCCCTTTCTTTCTTTCTCCGTGCCCTCCCCCAAGCCACTCGGTTTGCTGCCACCGCCATCGGGGAATAGTCCCCAAGCCACCGCTGTCCCAAGCTTTCCCTGCAGAAGCGTCGCGCTGACCAGCATTCCGCTCCCTGACGTCAATTCTGACGTTAGAGAGGAAGTTCCGGGCCAACAAGGCATTTCTCCTCATTCCATCCAGCCTGAGCCCCATCTCTCCTTGATCCAGCATTTTCCTTCTGTGTCTGTCAGAATTACCATTCCACCTATTTTCCAGCATCACCCTTCTTTGTGTCCATCTCACCTATATCCCTATCTCACCATTTTTTCTGAATCTTCATTTGTCTCTGTCCTTGTCTTTACCCCATATTCACCATTTGCCCTTTCAATGTCTTTATCTCCCCCCCCACACACACACTTTTTCAGCATTACTTCTATGTCTCTATTTCACCTCCTCTTCATGTCCCCTCTGTATCTCTATCCTTATTCAGAAGGTCCTGCTTACCCTTTCTCTTCTTTGTGTCACTATCTCCATTTTCAGCTTTCCCCCTTTTTCCTTTGTTAATGCACCCTGTAGCCAGAATCTTTCCACCCTCTCTCCACTCCGGCCCAGCCCAGTATGAAATATTTCCTTTTGTTTCTCTCCCCTCTCTCTTCTCCTCCCTCACCCACGAGTCCTGCATCTGGCCCTCTCCCTTCTACCTGCACCTGGCAACACCCCCCTGCTCCGCGGCTCTCTTAAGCAACTCGTCAGCAGCGGTGATCAAGACAAGCTGCCGACATCGAGGCCTTCCCTCTACGAGTCCCACCTTTGTGGAAAAAGGAAGTTGAAACAAGCGGGACTCGCAGAGGGTAGGCCCCGACGCCAGAAGCTTGTGTCGATCGTTGCTGCTAAGTTGCCGAAGAGAGCCGCAGGTAGAAGGGAGAGGGAGATAGGAAGGCTGTAGAAGCTCCGGAGCATGACACCGAACCCGGCCAGGATGATTTCTTTTTCAGGCTGCTGCTGCCGCTGCCATCCCCCACCCGAAATGACAAAAAACAGCCTAATGCCCGCGTCGGGAAATAGCCATGCTGAGCAGTGAGCTCAGCAGCACGTACACAGATGAAAGCCTTGCTTGCTGATTGGTCCGGCGGCACGGTGGGGCGGGGCCGCCGGACCAATCAGCAAGCAAGGCTTTCATCTGTGTACGTGCTGAGCTCACTGCTCAACATGGCTATTTCCCGACGCGACGCCAGACTTGCATCGCCAGAATTTAGGTAGGTTGTTTTCATCCCCGTGGGAGTCCCGTGGGCAAGGGGGCGTCCCCGTGGGAGTCCCGTGGGTCAGGGGGGCATCCCCGTGGGAGTCCCGTGGGCCAGGGGGCGTCCCCGTGGGAGTCCCGTGGGCCAGGGGGGGAACCCGCGGGATCCCCGCGGGACCCGCGGGATCCCCGCGATCCCCGTTCCCGTGCAGACCTCTAAACCAAACTCCCCCCCCCCTTTCCTACTCTACATAGGGCAAGCAAAATTAATGAGGGCAGAAAGACGCTCCAAGGCCCTGGACTATTATAAGCCCCGAAGATGCCACACCACCCCTTCTCCCCACCTAAACCACTTATCCTATCCTTAACTAATTGCCAGAACCTTTCAATACCCCCCCATTTCCCTTTCTCAACCCTCCCTCCCCTCCTAATGGTACTCTCCACCCCACCCCACCAGTACTAACCATTACTCTCCCTATCCAACTAATTGAGCGCCCAAATTAGGACACCCACCTTAAGACCGCACTGCGGCCTTTGGGATGCAAGACTTGCTGATAATGCTCCCAGATATTTAAGAACATCTTTCGCTTCCTAGCCCTTTCAGCATCTCGCGCCTCCCAGATGACCAACTGATGCAATTGGTTATGCCAATGGCAATATGCCGGAGGGTCCGGAACCGTCCGGCACTGAAGAATACATTTCCTGGCCAGTAAACTCATCTTCCTACACAAAGCTCGATGCCCTCTAGGTAAATGACCAAAAGCCTCGGGCAAATCCAAGACAAATTGATCTAGGGTAATACGCAAGGCTTTCCCAATTAACCCTGACATATAAGAGATTATACGCCTCCAGAAGTGTTGAATAATGAGGCAGAACCAAAAGGCATGTCTCAAAGTATGACCCCCGACACACATTTGTGACATAGTGGTGTAAGGAGACTTCCACTATAAATTAACTGTGTAAGAGTGTAATAGGCACGTAAAGTCATCCTATAATAGTAAAAGGAGGCCTTAATCTTTCTTTTTTTGTGCAGTATCAAAGGTACAAATTTATCATCAGAATTAACCCAACTTCCTGAGTTCAGTTTTCTAAGACTGTACATAAGAATAGCCACTGCAATTTAACTTTCAAATTTTATGCCTAATAAACAGCATAACTGTAAAAACAAAAAAAGGCATCACTAAGGGATCCTTTTACTAAGCTGTAGTAAGCGTTAGCAGATACTCACTGCAGCTTAAAATGGCTTACTGCGGGACATGATCAAAATATATGTAATTTGAAAAAAACTTTAAAAAAAAAAAATATATATATATATATATATATTTTATTCTATTTTAGAGAGGGCGGAGATTAGGTGCTCCTATGCTAATCAGCGACTCCACTAGCTAGTGCAGGATTACCACATGAACTCTTACTGTCTATTAAACAAGTATTGGTAAGTGTCCCTGTGGTAATTTTTTTTAATGGCTGTGTGCTAATAGAACACAGGAGTCGTAAGGGAGAGATGTCATCAGTTCAAGAATGGGTCAAAAAGGAGAAACTTTATTTATTTATTCGTTCATTTGTTTAACCCATCCTCCCAAAGGAGCCCAGAACAGGTCACAAGAGTACATTCATAGTATAAGAAGAACAAACTTTAGTGGGAAATACAGACTTGGCGGACATAGGGATTTAAATTTCAGCATTTACAGTATAGATTTATTGATAGCTGTAATAGTTGACTCAACACCAACAGTGTTTCAGCAGGAATTGCCTTTACCAAGAATCAAACATCCTTTATAGGATGCTTAAAAAAAAAAATAAAAAGTCAAACATCAATGGTTTTCTGGTTGTTATAATGAAAATTACCCAATATGAAGGAGTAATAGAGCATAATCAATCTGCGTGGCAGAAAGTTGCTAGTGACCTGTGGCATATGCTTATGGTCAACATTAGTACATACATAGTCATTAATAAAAAAATAGAAAATTGACCATTGACTTTCCCCCCCTCTTTTTTTGATGTGCAATACAAAAAAATATTTGAGAAATCTATATCTTACTGGGTCGCTAAGATTTGGCAGGATCTACGAAGTGGGTTAAAAATTATCTTCCTACTTGGTATTTTGAAAAAGAATTGAAAATATATTTAGAAAATATCTACTACAATAATTTTCTGCTATTAACTTTTGTGGTCATTATCTGTTATACAGTACACTGATTTTTTGAAATCCGCTTTGAACCTTTTTTTGGGGTGAGTTGGCAAAATTTGAATACTATAATAGCATATTTTCCAGCTGTGTTAAAAATGGCCTTACTGTATGGAAAAAACCCACATAAGAGTATGCCAAGACCACTTTTTACTGCAGCTTAGTAAAAGTATCCCTAAAATAGAAGTGCCAATTCTGAGTTGCATAAGGCAATCCTCAGACAAATCCCAAATGGGTAGACTGGATAGATCCTTTGGTATTGATATGCTATCATCATGTTACTATTTAATACACAGGTACTACTAAGATCCTGTAGATCTTTCAGAATGTACAAACTCTAAGTGCCCTTTCAAATTTAAAATGCATTTTTCTTGTGGAATAGTAAGATTTTTAAAATGTCTACCAATATCATCACAATAAAACATACAAGAATCTATGCCACAGACAAAAATATAATAGCACAAGCTCACGGTCCTATTTTCAAATGTGTTTCTGATCAACTATGTTTAAAGCACAAAATATATGTTTGAAAATAATGATTTATGCAATTGCAAAACTAAGAGGCCCTTTTACAAAGCTATGGTGAGCACTAATGCGTGCTTACCACAGCAAAAAAATAGCTTACCAAAGAGCACACTGAGGCATCCTGAGGTAATTTTGGGATGTGCACATGCAAAAAAATATTTATTTTTTAGCAGTAGAGGCAGGTCTGAGGGCAGAGAGTGAGAATGTGTCCAGTGCCAATTGATTAGTGTGGGCACTACTATTCGCTGATTAAAACAGATTTAACAGATGAGTTCCTCCCATCTACAAAATAGGCAGTTAAGGACTCATGCACCAATGAACATGTGCTAATAGGAAAATTAACACGTGGGCATTAATACAAAAAATTGGCCTTTTTACCCCATCAATAAAAATGCTCCCTAAGCAAAAATGTACCGTAATTGAAAGCCAGTATTTTGGGACAGGCACCTGCTGGGTTCTCTTAGGGAGAGGAGGAGATAGAGAATGCTGCGGATGGTCCATTTAGCCGTTATCTACAGTCATGCTTATGTGTTAAATGGCATCTCACCTAATAGATGTTTATACTAAAGGCCTGATTCTCCTAAAACAAAAATTTAGTAAATCACGATGCCCTTTTATTAAAATGTGCTAAGCGGTCAGTGTGTAAGCACTGTATCTATTACTGCATTTCCATGATAGATTTCATGCAATTAGCATGTAAATTAAGAGGCACAAAATGTGCATGAACTGTTGTAGCTAACACAGATTTATTTTGAAGGCAGTAAGGGCATACTGTAAACACACATCATTCTCTAAAGAGCTTTCCTGTGCAGTAAACTGTTTAAGAACATACTGAGAGTAACATCCCAACAGTTTGTGCACAGGCTGTGTGATATACTCACTGCATGTTAGGCATGCAGTAAGGGCAAAACGTTACTGTACTCTAATAAAAGGTCCTGTAATTGGGGTGTGTGGGGTGGGGTTGGGGGGGGGGGGTTTGGGGGGTGGGTTCTTCTTGGCTTTTGCTGAGTATCTTTTGTCTCCGCGGAGAAACCACGCGGTAGACCCTCTAGTCTGGTGTTTTACTTTGTTCCTGGTTCTTTGTATTCGGATTGTGGTTTACTTCTTTGTATACTTCTTTTCTTAATAAAAAGAAAATTTGAAATTAAAAAAAAAAAAAGGTCCTGTAAGCCTTTATGGGAATTTTCATAATTTAAAAATAGCAGTTTTTAGAAAAGTCAAAAAGTACATCTAGCCAATGCAAATTTCCATACAAACGTTTATCTTTTTTCATAGGGATAAATAACATTTTCTCAAATGAAAAAAAAGTTATGACAATATTCCTCCTACAACGTTTAAAATGTAAGCTCAAAATAAGCAATCCCAGTCTGTTTCTTAATTTGTGTGACCATACAATATCCGACATATCTACTTTATTTATGATTTGGCAGGTTGTTTAATTTATCAAGATTTTATTTATACCACATTTGCAAACAAATGTATCCAATGAAATGTACAACAAATGTAACAAGACATATACAGTACAATTTTCAATTACAGTGACAGCACGTCAATAACACAGCAAAACTGATGGAGCAAAAAAAATATTAAAAAATTCTACTTATATGCCGTTTAATTAAATATAAACAGCTACGTGACTTCTTGTTATTGGACGTGGGATGCACATAAGGAAACCAAGAGCCGGCTGCTGAAAGCAGCAATGACCTCGAAAGAAACGAAACTAAAAGAGATAAGTAAACCCCGAGGAACTGAAATTTTGAAGTGGGGGCTACAGCTGGTAATCAGTAGCAGACTCCCCATTAGTCGAAATACCTGCAGGCCGCTGTCGTCGCAGCCGCAATCAATAACCTATCAGGCGGCCACAGGCCCGAGCGCACACAAGGGAAGGATATTTTCCGCTTTCAGCAGCAGGATAGTCTCCTCACACTGCCGCAGCTTCTCCAGCAGCTCCCCCGTGGACCCCACCGCTTCTTCCTCCTCTTCTTCCTGCTTGAAGCGGATGTGCACCGGTTGGGGGATGGTGGCGGCTGTGGTGGTGTCGTCGTCCAGCTGCTCGAACAGCTCGCTGTCCCCGAAGTCCAACCCCGCCATCTTCCAGGCCCACCGAAGGCACGCACAGACGCAAGGGGTAAAGGTGAGAGGTGAGGCGTCACTGGGCCGACGCGCACGCGCGTTTCCCGTTACAGTTTTCCAGCTCTTGGCTTGCGGAAGAAGGTCCGAACGTTTCGCAGTTACAGTCGTCGCAACTCAATGACGTTCTCCTGGGTCTTAACTCGTAATCGAAGCGACGCTGTCAGGGGCCAGAAGTTTAGTTTTGGTAGTACAGGTATAATATTTCATCAATCCCGTCTCTTAGGCGTGCAGTTTCTTAGTTGTAGGCAGAGTGTGGCGGGCACCTGGTATCCACTGGAAGTGGTGGTGTCTAAAATAGGATATCAGAAAGGTTCCCTATATAGCATGAAAATGGAATAAAGGTAATGGTACACGTCTACTCACAGTAAAACTTTACTTTTCCACACTTTAAATTATAAAGAATAATAATTTTTTTTAAAAAAAGACGTAAATGGGGTAACTTTATCAGGTGTTAGTTACATGGGGCGGCTGTGTTTTTCGGCCGAATGGGTCCTTTATCTGCCATTACTTACTGTGTTAGTCAATGATGCTGCTCCTGGTGTCGGCAAATGAAAACAAGCTGCAACTGACTGGCATGAGTTTAAGTCTACTGGGGACTCTAGAAAAGACCCTTCAGCTGGCAGTATTATTATTAATTTTTTTTGGCGGAGCAGAGTTACCTAAAAAAATAAAATTAAATAAGTACTTCTTTAACTATAGTTTCCGTTATTGCTGTGCGATTAATGTGTGGAAACCACACAAAAATATGAAGTAAATGTAACAAAAAGTGGAAAAGCAATCGGATCTTAAAAGTGAGGGGCATTATTTTTTGAGGGAGATTAATTTTTTTTTATCTGTCTTGCTTTTTGAAATGTATTATTCCACTGATTGGTGGTACTTTTACTTCTGATCCTTCCACTTGATAAGGAATTCTATATATATATAGAATCTACTTGAGGATTCTGTGTGGTGGTGATGGGAGGTGATAAGTGGCTGGAGAACTGCATGGCATACTAGTACAGTTTTCAAAATCGATGGTATTCACAAACCAGATAGGACATGGGTATCTAACAACATAGTAAATAACAGCAGATAAAGGCTGCCCAATAGGGACACACATTATATATTCATGATTAAATTATCTTTTTTCTTTTATATTTCTGGACTATAGACCGTAGAAGGCTGCCCAGTATAGTCCTTAGGTCTCAACTACTGGAGCTGTCATGGAAGCTCATTCCAGCCTATCTAAACCATCTCCAAATTACTGACATTCCTGTCAAAGCCCTCCCCAGCCCATCTTAAACCAAATAGCCAATACAGGACACCGACTGTGAAAGTCTACCCAGCCTTAGTTCTTCAATGCATACCCTTTATTTTCTGATTAGAGATCCTCTGTGTTCATTCCAAGCTTTTTTTGAATTCCGTCACGATTTTCTTCTCCATCACCTCCCTCAGGAAGGCATTCCAAGCATCAACCACCCTCTCTGTGAAAAAGAATTTCCTAAAGTTACTGTTAAATCTGCCATCTTGCAACCTCTGTTACTTGAGTTCTTCCCTGTCTAGCTTCCTTATTTCACTCCCTTTATATTTAACTCTAATTGAATAACAACATGATGAATTTTCAACCCCTCCCTCCGATGGGTGCCTTTAGCCATTTAGTCCTTTTCTACACTCCTTCCCTTCTATCCCACCCACCCCTTTTTTATGTATTTCTTATTATGATTCAAATCCTTCCCCCTCTGATTTGTGTGCACTTGGCGCTTCTCATGCATCATATTGTTCATATCCTGTAATCATAGGGAGGATTGATGATCCTCGATGTTGCAGCTCACACCGTGTCACCTTGTCCTAACACTTGGGCTTGCATGACTTGCATTTTCATGTTTATCGGTTACGTTTTCTTTACCTACTCAACTGTTTACTATAAGTATTGCTTACTCAAACTAAACCTGGCCTGCCTGTTGTGTCAGTGTTCCTATTCCTACAATTCTATCAGATATGAGCACCTTTCAAGTGATTTTCATATTAAGCGCAATTAACCTATCTATGTTGCACTCTTTGTGGTGTTTTGAGTGGTTCGTACGAACAACGCTGTATACTTTACTTGATGCCCTGGACTTTGTCATATTTTAGTATGACTTTTTAATCATACTATATTACCACATTTCAAGCAATGTTTATATGAGAATGTGTCTTTGTTATATATAATCTGTGCCCTGATCATACTAAGTGATATCTCTATTTACTTTACTCTTCTAGTTTTCTGGAAGTGGGTCTCTAAGGCCCTGCAGTCACATGTTTGGCAAACTGGTTTGTGCTCTTTTCTTCCCCTCTTCCTGGAGAGGGCTCCCCAATCTTCCCTTCATTTCTAATGTTACTCTTTACTGCTTTCCTGATTTGACCTCTGGCAGGGTGGGCGTCTCATACCACAGAATCTGTCTCGTTAACTCCCTCTTCTTCCAATATGACATCACTTAAATTTGCTTCATGGAATGTCAACGGTATTAATAATTCCCTTAAACGTAAAAAGATAATGGACTATCTTAGATTAAAAGATTACGACATCATACTACTACAAGAGACCCATCTCAACTCCAGAGATTGTTCCCTTCTTAAATGGCCCGGGTATAATGTACATTTATTCTCTCCTGCTCTACACAAGAAAAGGGGTGTTCTATCCTATTTAAAAATTCTACCGATGCTCACATTATTCACCAATCCTCTGATTTGGAAGGCAGATGGATAGTCGCTACCGTTAGGCTGGGCTCTACACTGCTATCAATTATGAACATCTATGCACCTAACATTGACATGCCCTCTTTTATAACTTCTCTACGAGAAACTCTTTTAGAGGTTTCTGACCTTCCTATTTTAATTGGTGGCGACTTTAACCTTCCACTTGATGCTTTCAAAGATAGACAATCCCTTTCTCTGTTCTGTATCCCTAAAATATGGACAGAACTTCATCATGTTATCCAAGATTTGGGCCTCTGCGACCCTTGGAGACTCTTACATCCAGAGGAGCGCTCCTTTACTTTTTACTCTGCCCCTCACCGGTCGTACTCCAGAATTCTTCCTTATCTCAAAATCTCTACTCCCTTTGGTTCGTGCATCCCTGATGCATCCTATTATTTTATCGGACCATGCTCCTGTTGGTCTACATATTGAATTACAATATACACACCCTAGACATCATTGGAGGTTGAATACTTCCCTCCTCTCTGACACTGCCTTTCTAGACAAAATTTGCAGCTTCATCTCGGACTTTTTTCATAATAACGTTAAGTCTGTATCCTCATACAACACTGTCTGGGAAGCTTTCAAAGTGAGTCTTAGAGGAGAAATTCTTAGTTACATGGCCTTGAAAAAGAAGTCCAAATCCTCAAAATTAACTATGTTGGAACAGGAAATTTCTTTACTGGAAGCTCAGCAGATTAAAAACAATGCCCCACAGCTATCCCCTTTTCTAATACAAAAAAGGTTGAATATAATCAATTATTCCGAACTAAGGCTCAGCAAGACTTTCTGATCTCCAAATCTGGTGCATATATGTCGGCCAATAAATCTGGTCACTTTCTCGCTCGATACCTAGCTAACTGTAAACAACGCTCCAGAGTTGCGGCCCTTATTGGGGAGGACGGTGCTTCCGTCACTGATGATTCCTTCATATCCAAAATATTCACAGCCTTCTATGAGAAACTCTATTCGTCCTCAACGGCTTCGCCTTCTTTGTCCGGTGATGATTTCTTTCATGATCTTTTCTCATCCTTCTTTATCGCAGTCTCAAGCATCTAGACCAGGGGTGCCCACACTTTATGGGCTTGCGAGCTACTTTTATAATGACTAAGTCAAAATGATCTACCAACAATAAAATTAAAAAAAACACAAAGCACACTGAAAGGCAGAGAAAATGTTAATTATTCATATTCCGGGTTTTTCCAAAGAGGTCACGGCAGATGACTCTATGCAATGTCACCTCAGTAACAAAATACAAAAATAGACAAATACACCCCCTCTCTTTTTACTAAACCACAATAGTAGGTTTTAGCACAGGGAGTTACGCTGAATGCCTCGTGCTGCTCTCAATGCTCATAGGCTCCCTGCGCTAAAAAACTCTATTGCGGTTTAGTAAAAGGGAGCCATAGTGCAAAATATAGACAGCAGATATAAATTCTCAAAACCGACACATTTTGATCACTAAATTGAAAATAAAATCATTTTTCCTACCTTTGCTGTTTGGTGATTTCATGAGTCTCTGGTTGCACTTTCTTCTTCTGACTGTGCATCCAATCTTTCTTCCTTTCTTTCAGCCTCCTGTATGTTTCCTCTCCTCCAGACCTCATTCTCTCCCCCAATTTTTTCTTTCTGTCTCCCTGTTCCCCCTTCTTTCTGTCTCCCTGTCTGCCCCCTTTCTTTCTTTCTCCGTGCCCTCCCCCAAGCCACTCGGTTTGCTGCCACTGCCATCGGGGAACAGCCCCCAAGCCACCGCCGTCCCAAGCTTTCCCTGCAGAAGCGTTGCGCTGACCAGCATTCCGCTCCCTGATGTCAATTCTGACGTAGGAGAGGAAGTTCGGGCCAACAAGGCATTTCTCCTCATTCCATCCAGCCTGAGCCCCATCTCTCCTTGATCCAGCATTTCCCTTCTGTGTCTGTCAGAATTACCATTCCACCTATTTTCCAGCATCACCCTTCTTTGTGTCCATCTCACCTATATCCCTATCTCACCACTTTTTCAGAATCTTCATTTGTCTCTGTCCTTGTCTTTACCCCATGTTCACCATTTGCCCTTTCAATGTCTTTATCTCTCCCCACACACTTTTTCAGCATTACTTCTATGTCTCTATTTCACCTCCTCTTCATGTCCACTCTGTATCTCTATCCTTATTCAGTAGGTCCTGCTTACTCTTTCTCTTCTTTGTGTCACTAGCTCCATTTTCAGCTTTCCCCCCTTTTCCTTTGTTAATGCACCCTGTAGCCAGAATCTTTCCACCCTCCCTCCACTCCGGCCAAGCCCAGTATGAAATATTTCCTTTTGTTTCCCTCCCCTCTCTCTTTCTCTCTCTCTCTCTCTCTTCTGCTCCCTCACCCACGAGTCCTGCATCTGGCCCTCTCCCTTCTACCTGCACCTGGCAAACCCCCCCTGCTCCGCGGTTCTCTTAAGCAACTCGTCAGCAGCGGTGATCAAGACAAGCTGCCGATCTCGAGGCCTTCCCTCTACGAGTCCCGCCTTTGTGGAAAAAGGAAGTTGAAACAAGTGGGACTCGCAGAGGGTAGGCCCCGACGTCAGAAGCTTGTGTCGATCACTGCTGCTGAGTTGCCGAAGAGAGCCGCGGAGCAGGGCAGGAAGCAGGTAGAAGGGAGAGGGCTTCTGGAAGAGGTAGAAGTTCCGGAGTATGACACTGACCCGGGACAGGATGATTTCTTTTTCAGGCTGTTGCTGCTGCTGCTGCCGCCGCCACGCCACGCCACCACGCCCCCCCCCCCCCCGAAATGACAAAAAACAGCCTAATGCCCGGCGTTGGCGTCTTTGACGTCAGGGAGAGAAAGGCTGATAGGCTCGGTAGATCGGGACGGCAACACGAGTCTATCACAGAGCCCGGGATGGGCTCTGCGATCGACTCACGTTGCCTTCCTGAGCTACTGGTCAATCGCGATCGACGCGTTGGGCACCCCTGATCTAGACTCGGTGCTCCTATAGAGGAGTCTGAAATATTGGAAGCAATTAAATCATTATCCTCTCACAAATCACCCGGACCTGACGGGTACCCAATAGAACTCTATAAAATTCTCTCCGCTGAACTTGTGCCTCTGCTGAAACAACTTTATGACTATCTGTTCTCCTTCCCCGAAGACCAGGGATGTTTTGCGGAAGCTCATATCATCAGGTAGAGATGAAACCAATGTAGCGAATTATAGACCCATCTCGCTTCTCAATACAGATTGTAAAATTTTAGCTAAAATACTATCTTCTAGACTGGACAATATATTAGGCCTTCTTATTCATCCAGATCAAGTAGGATTTATGAAAAACTGCTTTATTGGAGATAATGCACGTACTTTTAATTCAGTAATAGACGTCGCTCACTCATCTCCCACCCCGATGGTAGCTATCTCTCTCGACGCGGAAAAGGTTTTTGACATGGTGGAATGGACTCATTTGTTTAATACTCTTCATTGGTTTGGCTATAGTTCTGAATTCGTGAGGTGGGTCCAACTGCTCTATATCAAACCTTTTTCTAGAATACGAATTAATGATTCTCTTTCCACGCCTGTCCATCTTCACAGAGGAACTCGTCAGGGCTGCCCATTGTCCCCTCTTCTTTTTAATTTAGCACTTGAGCCTCTTCTCATTGCTATTCGTCAACACCCGGATATTACAGGCATTCCTATCGGTTCCCTACAAATTAAAACACTGGCATACGCTGATGATTTACTCATATTCCTTTCTAAGCCTTCTTCCTCTATTCCTATACTACTCCAACTGGTTTCCAAATTCTCAAATTACTCTGGATATCGTATTAATTGGGATAAATCAGAAATTATGCCTTTAAATGATAACACCTCTATTTCAGACTGTGGCTCCATCTCGTTTCGATGGGCACATTCATCTCTAAAATATCTTGGGACTCTTTTTCACTATGATAGGAATATTATGATGTCTCTTAATCTATCTGCCATAAACTGCCAAAGTGGATACTCTGCTGGGACACTGGTCCCCCCTGTCTCTCTCATGGTGGGGACGTATGGAGGCGATAAAAATGACCATTGCCCCGATTGTTAACTATTACCTATCCATGCTCCCCAAACTAGCTCCAAGGGAATTTTATAAATCGAAAGCAAATTATCTGCCTATTTCTGGTATAAAAAACCCCCTCGCATTGCCTTGAAAATATTTAAATCCTCCAAAGAGGATGGAAGGATGGGCTTCCCGGATTTCTTCCTATATGACATTGCCACTTTCCTTCGGTACAGTTCCTTTTGGATGCGTGATTCAAACTCAAACGAACATTTCTGTGCCTGGTTCTCTATAGAACAACATCTGGTATATCCTATTCCTCTTTCTTGTCTACCGTATATTCCCATGCATATGTTATCCAATAATTCCGTCACTATTTGTGCCACTATCCATGTGATAAATCACTTTGACTCTATTTCTCATAAGAATAGGTGGCACACCACATCCTCTCCTATCTGGTACAACTCCCACCTCCAAATTGATAATCGCCCTTTCCACTGGCATACTTGGATGGATAAAGGTATTTGGACACTTAAGCAAGTTATGGAAAATGACTCCCTTCTCTCCTTTTCCCAGCTTATGGATAAATTTGCCCTCCCTCCATCTGAATGCTTTCGATGGCTTCAGCTCTCTCATTGCTTAAAACAATGTTCACCCTCTGTTTTTGGCTATCCTCAGACCTCTGTCTTTTTAACATCATCTCATTTGGGAATAGTTTTGGGCCACACTATATCCCTGTTTTATAAAGAACTGAGATCTCGTTTATTTCCCAGATCCAGGAAATCCACTGACGTTTGGGTTACAGACACGACCTGGCGTGACACTGACAAAGACTGGGAATATTATTTTAGTAAAATTGTTTGCCCTACGGCCTCTTCTAGTATTTCTCAGTCTTTGTACTTTCTATCCTATAAAACTTTTTTGACTCCTAATAAAATGTTTCGTGCCAGACTGAGGGACTCTAATCTCTGCTGGCATTGTCACTCGGATATGGGTGATCTTCGACACATGATCCTTGCTTGCCCCGTCCTTGCCTCCTTTTGGGCACAGGTCTGGCACACCATCAAACTAATTCTACCGATTCATTCTGATTTCTCTTTTGATATTCTAATTTTTAGAGCTTTAGCTATTGTCGATACTCTCACTTCCGCTCAGAAATCTCTATTTAATATCTTGATTGCTATAACGATACAAATGATTTTACATAACTGGAAATCTGCGGATTCACTCAATATTACATTTTGGTGGAATACCATACTCGTGATACACTTATATGAAACTAAAGCGGCAGAATTCTCTAATAGACAGGTAGTTATATCCAAGATTTGGGATCCTATTCAGTATTTCTCTCCATAACTACTGAATTTCCATTCTCTAATTCTCTAGAGTATTCCAATTTTCAACTGTGATATTCCTGACACTCTACAATACTCAATATTTTATTTTATTTATATTCTACTTATTGGATTGAGATGCTCACCCTGCTATGAACTAGTAATGTCTCTCTATTAGATACATGATATATTTCTCTTTTCTCCTCTTCTCCCCCTTCTCCAGGTTGCCCTTCAGTCCTTTATGGGACTACCTTGTACAACCTACTTGATTCATTGTGGTAATTATTGTTCACTATACTGTTTTGTACTGTTGGATGGTCCTATTTAGGCCCTATTATTTCTGTGTTACTGTTCTCTTTGTTTTATTTGATAAAATTCTAATAAAAATATTTGAAATCGACATAAGTCTGGGAAATACTATGCTGGCGCTTTTCAATGTATATGCACCTAATTCAAACTAAATGGAATTTTTTTAATCTCTACAACCATTGTTACTACTACTGGCTGCTTCTAATTTAGTTGTGGCAGGGGATTTTAATACTGTTATAAATCCTTTAATGGACAAAAACCTAGTAGAGTTATGAAGTCAATAGGATTAGATAATTTGGTACAGAATTGTGATTTGAAAGATATATAGCGAATATTTCATTTTAATGATCGGGAATTTTCGTTTTGCTCCCATGTTCATAAATTTTTTTCAAGAATAGATTATATATTTGTTTCAAATTCATTCAACAAGTAACACAAGCCTCCATAGGTCCAGAATGCTCTATGTAACAGGAAAAACCATGTTTGTCTCATAGATGCAAACATCGTACATCTCATCCTCTAAGACCAAATTTGTGGCCATTGAGATGCAGTAATTTGATACTTAATCTCAATACTCCAAATGTCCCGGAGGACCAATCTTTGGTTTTTTATTCATAAATGCAGATATTATTTTGGTGGAATTCAGTGTGTCATATTTATAAAATGGAAAGAACATTAGCTCTTCAGAAAGGAAATTTTAATAAATTTCAAGATGTGTGGGAGCCATTTAACAAATTATTACAATGAATAAATATCATTTCCCTGGTTAGTACAAATGAAATAATGGGGAGGGGGTAATATTTTTGAATTTTCACTAGGTGCTTTGAATGAAAGGAAAGTCTTTATTATATGATATATGTGTTATGATATATTGAAGAGTTGGGAGGGAATGGGATAAAATATATTGAGTAAGATTAATTATAGAATTTCAAGTGATATTTAAGTTAAAATGATGTTACTTTTTGTTACACTTCATGTAAGTTATAAAAATGAATAAAGAATAAAAAGAAAAGAAATAAAAACCCGGCTATTCAAGAAATCCTTAAAGACAAACTAACACAGCAAGAATCATCTTAATCCCAATAGCAACCTGCTCTATTCCATAATACCAGATAACTCCTTATGTATTCCTAAATGTCCAAATAACTCCTTATGTAATCCGCCTTGAACCGCAAGGTAATGGTGGAATAGAAATCACTAATGTAATGTAATGATTAAATAGTACATACCACAAAAAACTATTCACATAAAAAAAATAAAATATTTAACCACTTTATTATTTTTTCAGTTTTCAAATTTACCATATAAATACCTAAACTTATCACATTTCATCCAACTAACACACAAACAGCCCACCAGTCCATCCAACCCATTAAAATTTGAAAACAAACTTGTACAGTTCCATTTAGCAGCAGCCAAAAAATACCTGAAGTTTCCTTGTTGCAAGTCGTTCTGCACTTGGTATTTCCTTGTTGCTAATCCAATTGTTCTGTACTGTTCACTAATCCCACAATCTTTTCAAATGCACAATTTGAAAAGATTGTGGGATTAATTTGGGACCAAATTAACTTCCAAAAGGCGTTTACATAGGGACAGAAAAATATCAAATGGTCTAATGTCCCAGCTTCTAAACCACAATGCCAGCATCTATTGGACCTAGAGCTATGCATTTGAAAAGATTGTGGGATTAGTGAACCGTACAGATCAATTGGATTAGCAACAAGGAAATACCAAGTGCAGAACGACTTGCAACCAGGAAACTTCAGGTATTTTTTTGGCTGCTGCTAAATGGAACTGTATAAGTTTGTTCTCAAATTTTAATGGGTTGGATGGACTGGTGGGCTGTTTGTGTGTTAGTTGGATGAAATGTGATAAGTTTAGGTATTCATATGGTAAATTTGAAAACTGAAAAAATAATAAAGTGGGTTAAATATTTTATATTTTTTTATGAATAGTTTTTTGTGGCATGTAGAATTTTTACTGGAGACACAATAGGTACTTCTATATTTTGTTACTGACTACTAGTTAAACTGAAGCATTGTAAGTAGCATACTATGCCATAATGTGTAGTTATTTAAACATTTTTACTGCTGTAATTGTCTGTTGCCTATGTCCATCTTATTCTTACTGTACACTGCTTTGGGTGAATTTCTTAAAAAATGTAAATAAATTCAAATAAATTGAGGGGCCCTTTCACTAAGCAGCAGTAAACATGTTTGCTTACCACCACTTGGAAACAGCACTAATGGGTTGTACTCAGGAGCCATGCTAACTGCATGCTCAGTGCACGCCACCCATGCATTATAAACCATGCAGGGGATGTGTTTGGGGGGCGGAGAGTTATCACATAGGGATGGCACATGCTGACAAATTAATGCAGGATGAGCACAGGAGCCTTTACCACTTACAAAATAAGTGACAGTAAGGGCTCTTGCAGTAATGACCAGGCTCTAATTTCAGAATTGGTGCATGGCCGTTAACAGGGAAATGGGGAAATTATAGAGTCACACTAAAAAATGGCCTAAGCATGTGGATAAAACAGCAAAAATGAGTGGAATTCATTTTTGCTGCTTTATTCCTTGTGGATTTGTTTCCCCTGTTATCCTGTGCTAAGCATGTGGATAACCCATGCGTTAAAAATAGCAAAGGCCACTTTTTAGCGCTGCTTAGTAAAAGGGCCCCAGAATAAATAAAAGTTTTGCCATCATCTTAAGACTGCAGTAAGGATACCCTAAGTTTGGCCCTACTCATTTAGCAATTTTTCACGTATATGCAAAATAAGGAAAAATTTATAGGGCTCCTTTTACGAAGGTGCGCTAGCGTTTTTAGCGCTCGCACCGGATTATCGCGCGATAGCCAAGAAACTACCACCTGTTCCATAGGAGGCGGTAGCAACTAGCGCGCAAGGCATTTTAGTGCGTGCTATTCCGCGCGTTAAGGCCCTAATGCGCCTTCGTAAAAGGAGCCCTTAGTAAATGGACCCATTGACGTTGCATAGCTATTAAAGACTGAGCTACTGTTTTAATAAACAGCTAATTCATTTCATCCATTTACATCGTGTGATTTTTAAACCCTTTTTTTTTTCCAATACATTTGTTTGAAAGTTGGCTTGAATAGTAATCTTGGATCATATTCTTTTCTAGGTCCTCTCTTCATAAACTAACGATATTTTTACTGCCATGGTAAAGCTGTGAAAAACGGAAGATTATGTCTCTCGAAATTTCAACCCTATATTTTCCAGAGTGGAATGTTGGTAACAGGAAGCTAAGATTTTTATATCTCTGCTCTCCTATTTCTTTCAAACTCTGCCATAAACACCAAGCAGAGGTAGGACTTACCGTAATTGTTTTGTACCTGTTTGTGATGGGGTAGCTTTATAAAACATTTTCTGCATATAAGCCATGTTTTACACATGGAAAATGAAAATCAAACATAGAAATTTAAATTTAACCCTGTAAGGTACTGGTAGCCAGTGTAGTTTGGTCTAGATTCACTAAAGTCAGTGATCTTTGCTAAACCTGGCTCTGCATGGGACAGGTGCGAAGGAAGATTACTTCATCCCCAGTTTACTGCTGGACTACCAGGGATTTGAAAGGTACTCCAGGAAGGAGGTAAATGTTCTTAGAGTTTGCCAGGACAGGAGACAAAAGGGATCCTTCCTGTCCTGGCCCACCGCTGGACCACCAGGACTTAGGGCAGGCCCAGCGGAGAGTGGAGACCTGCAGCAGGTCTGGGAAGGGGGCAAGTGGGCGCTGACCCGAATATACGAGACCCCCATTTTTGAGCCATTTGTTTTGGCCCCAAAATCTCAGTATATATTAGAGTATATACGGTATAAAAGACACATAGGGAATATGCACAGAGTACATACACACATTTGCACCTTTTGGTGCAGGTGTATATTTGTGCAAGATAACGTGTACCTTATTAGGGGTAGTTCTGAGAGCCTATTTTATAAAGATGTCGCAGTTGCCTTTGTAAGACAGGTATTTTTTTGACATGTCACATAGATCATTTGTTATGAAATTGCTTACCAGAAATGTAGTCTTTAACTGCATTGAAGAAAACTCAAGAGAAAAATAGTCTGCATGTTAAAACTAAACTGACCTATATGTTTTGCTTGCTAAGAAAATAAGAACTGTCATATTAGGTCAGACCAAAGGTCAATCAAACCCAGTATCCTTTTTCTAACAGTGGCCAATCCAAGTTATAAAACCTGGCAGAATTCCAACGCGTATGGCTTGATCTGAAGCTGCTTATGCTCAGGGATAAGCAGTAGCTTTCCTCAGTTCCAACCAGTTAATAAATGTTCAAGGAGTTTTGTTTATTTATTTAAAAAACATTTCTAATTTGTAGACATACATGTCTACAAATAGACCTAGGGTCTGTTCCGGAGATGGCGCTTCTTATGTTCTTATAACCCACTTTTTAGAGTGGCTCACAATTAAAACATACACAATACAAATCGTACAAATTTAAAACATAAACAGACAAGCGACCAACGCATATACCTATACAAAACGTCAATTCCCATATTTCATATTACAAAACAAGTGTATCTTCAACAACTTCTTAAAAACACCAAGATTACTCTGCTGTCGTATATACATAGGCACATGATTCCATTCCTGTGGGCCAATGCATGAAAATATCCATGTTCATGTAATATTCAACCTCAGAGACCTAACTGGGGGACCAGCAAGTCTGCACGATGGATAGAGCACAGCTTTGGTAACAGAACATAGGACTTTTGATATCTTACAACTTGAATTTCAGTTATCACATGCTGGCAGATTTTTTTTTTTTTTTACATTCTCATTTACTACCACAAGATAATAATAATAATAATAATAACTTTATTCTTATATACCGCCAACAATCTTGCGACTTCTAGGTGGTACCAGAGATTTAAATATGTATTATTAATGGCACACTTGACAGTTCTCAGGAGTCAGAATTCTTCAGCCTCTTTCATCTGACCTAGAATACAATTGTGTTTGGACATGGCTATAATGCCAAGAGGTTGTCTTGATGGCAGGGAGTGAGTTAGCGGGTTTTCAGGGGGATAAGTGGTGGTGCATTGTTAATGACTGGTTATATATGTTTTAGAAAGTTTCAACAAATATTAAGTTATTCTAAAGGGGAGGGGATTGGGAGGAATGATTTGTTTGGGATATTTAAATGAGCTATGTTGTAACATGCTTTATTTCTATTGTTGATATGTTGCTCAATAAAAATGTATTTTCCATAAGTTATACTAAAAAAATTTGCACTGACAAGTGCTCAAGGCATACTTCCATTTCACAAGCAGTAGCAAAATAGCCTCTTCGCACAACATTTCTTACCCAATGAGGTGAAGGAAGATATTTCAAAGAACTAGTTAACAGATGTAGTGCATCGGTGCTGCCATGTTATGGAGGTGGAGGCATTACTTTTCATTTAACCCTTGTACTTTGGAACACAGGTCTATGTGTGAAACTTTTATTTTAAAAACCATTTTATGTGTGTAAAACATGTTTTAAATGTGGAAGAAGTTTGATAACATTTTCTCCATGTTATCCATATTTCAAGAGATTTTCCTTAAGTGTAGAAAAAGAATTCTCTAGTAAATAAGTTCCCCAATGTAAGAGAGATTTTAAGAAACTCATTGCACAGTATTTTGAGTCTGAGAGTTTCTTACTGGCAAGGTACTTTTTATTGTTCACATATGACTAAAGTCTTAAATATGATTAAAATAAAAGGAATGCCTCCAATTGCTTTACAGTGAGAAGTCTGAAATGTCTTTTTGTGTATGTGATTTAATTTTAATTTTGGAGTAAAGTAATAGAACATATTTTTAAAGTAAATAATACCAAATCTAATGGAATAATTCAGTTGTCCAGAAGCAGATTTCTTACTTTTACAAATGCCTTGTAGAATAAAAAGTTCTTTATGGTAATCATAACATTGATTTGATATATATGTGGCATTATTCTTTAGGAGTACATGATTCCCCTATTTCTAGGAGCTGATGTGGTCACACAGACAGGAGTTCGAACAGAGAACCATCCAAAAGTCCATGCAAAGTTTGCAAAGAAAGGCTTGGCAACAAAACTAAACTTTGATCACAGTTAAGTAATATTATTTTACTTTTATATGACCTATTTAAAAATAGTAATTATAAAGTTCTCATTGTCTACTTTTATGGGAAATGCAATACTAAGGGCTCCTTTTACTAAGCTGCGATAGCGTTTTTAGCTTGCGCTGAATTGCCGCACATGCTAAACCCACGCTATGCGGCTAGAACTAACGCCAGCTCAATGCTGGCGTTAGCGTCTAGTGCGTGCGGCAATTCAGTGTGCGCTAAAACCGCTATCGCAGCTTAGTAAAAGGAGCCATAAGAACATAACATAAGAACATAAGCAATGCCTCCACTGGGTCAGACCCGAGGTCCATCGTGCCCAGCAGTCCGCTCACGCGGCGGCCCAACAGGTCCAGGACCTGCGCAGTAGCTCCCTATCTATACCCCTCTATCCCTTTTTCCAGCAAGAAATTGTCCAATCCTTTCTTGAACTCTAGTACCGTACTCTGTCCTATTACGTCCTCTAGACGCTTTCCTTGCAACTGTATTCCTAGAGTTTGCTGTTGGCTTTTTTGGCGAACTTGATACACACAGGCATTCCGTCGAGATTCTTCATTTTTTTGTGGCATTTTTTAGCCCCCCTATTTTACCATGGACCCCTGACGAAGGTTTGTCCAAAACACGGACCGTGTCGGGTCCCTTTATTGGTAAAAGGGTTTTATATATTGTGTTCTTATCATATTAAAATTTGCCTGCATCTTGTACACAGTCTGCAGTTTTGTTTTGGTTGCTCCTGACTGATTTTTTCTGCAGATCTTTTTTGGATCCCCTTTTTTTGTTGTTGTACAAGATCTACCAATACTAGAAATGGGTTTCAAAAGGTGACAATGTCAAGGAACTGAAAGAAATCTCGGTGAACCTGGAAGATATACTGAGCCAAATCAACAAATTAAAGAGCAATAAATCACCTGGACCAGATGGCATGCACTCTGGGGTATTGAACTAATTCAAACATTAACCCTCTCTTCTACAAAGCCGTGCTAGCGGCTGCCACACGGCAACAGACCCGAAGCCCTTTAAATCTCTGTGGGCTTTGGAGCCATTACCATGTGGCAGCTGCTAGCGCAACTTTGTAGAAGAGGGGGTAAATTGCTGATCTGCTGTTAGCGATCTGTAACTTATCATTAAAATTGTCTGTAGTACCTGAAATTGGAGGGTGACTAATATAACGCCAATTTTTAAAAAGGGTTCCAGGGATCCACCCACATACTCAAAACTATCTTTCCCCTCATTAAAAGGCATCATGTATGCAGGTAAATTAGGGAAATCCCTTTTCTTCAAATTCACAGAGCTTTGGAATAACCTCCCTGTCCCACTGCGGAACCTGGGCTCATTCCAATTATTCCGAAAGCATCTGAAAACCTGGCTTTTCTCCAAAACCTAAAGCTATCTATTTAAAATATAAAGCTAGCTATCCCCTTCACAATCTCTAATTTCTTATATTATGTCCTTCCCTCATTTATTGAATTACCTGTAAACCGTGCCAAGCTCTATCTTTATGAAGATGATGCGGTATACAAACTTAAGGTTTGGTTTGGTTTAGGGATGATCTGGGAAATTGCAGACCAGTAAGCCTGACTTCAGTGCCAGGCAAAATAGTGGAAACTATTATAAAGAATAAAATTATAGAACATATAGACATAACAATTGCCGCTGCTGGGTCAGACCCATGGTCCATCGTTCCCAGCAGTCCGCTCACGCGGCGGCCCTCTGGTCAAAGACCAGAGCCTTAACTGAGACTAGCCCTACCTGCGTACGTTCTGGTTCAGCAGGAACTTGTAGACAAACATGATTTAATGGGACAGACTCAGCCAAAGGAAGTCTTGCATTTGCCCACATTAAATTTCATCTGCCATTTGGATGCCCAGTCTTCCAATTTCCTAAGATCTATCTGAAGTTTTTCATAGTCCATATGCGTTTTAACAACTTTGAACAGTTTAGTGTTATCTGCAAATTACCTCACTCGTAGTTGCAGTTTTCAGATCATTTATAAATAAGATAAATAGCACTGGTCCCAGTACAGATCCCTGCGGCACATCACTATTTACTCTCTTCCATTGAGAAAAATGGCCATTTAACCCTACCTTTTGTTTCATGTCTGATAACCAATTCTTAATCCACAATTGAACATTGCCTCCTATCCCATGACTCTTAATTTTCTCAGGAGCCTATCAAGAAGAACTTTGTCAAAAGCTTTCTGGAAATCTAGATACACTACACCAGCTGGCTCGCCTTTATCTACACTTTCAAAGAAGTCAAACAAATTGGTGAGGCAAGACCTCCCTAGGCTGAACCCATGCTGACTTTATCTCATTAAATCATGTTTGTCTACATGTTCCACAATTTTATGTTTTATAATTGTTTCCACTGTTTTGCCCGGCACTGAGGTCAAGCTTACTGGTCTGTAATTCCTCAGATCTACCCTGGAACCCTTTTTAAAAATTGTTGTAACATTGGCCATCCTCCAATCTTCAGGTACTACAGACAATTTTAGCGATAGGTTACAGATCACTTACAACAGATCAGCAATTTCATGTTTGAGTTCTTTCAGTACCTTGGGGTGTATACCATCTAGTCTAGGTGATTTATCACTCTTTAACTTGTTGTTTTGGTGTAGTATGTCTTCCAGGTTCACCAAGATTTCTTTCAATTCCTTCTCCTCATCACCCGTGAAAACCATTTCCGGTTCAGGAAGATTTCTTACATCATCTTCCGTATAGACCGAAGCAAAGAATTCATTCAGTCTCTCCGCTATGGCCTTATCCTCCCTGAGCGCACCTTATACTCCTTGATCATCCAACGGTCCCATGAATGCCCTCACAGGTTTGTGCTTTTGATGTACCTAAAAAAATTTACTCCTCTTTTTTACTTCCAATTGTTTCAATCAGAGAACTCATTTAATTTCTCCCTCCTTTCAGAATTTAGATTTGATCGACTGAGGTTACCAACTGGAGTTAACGGCCTGTGGTTTTATAGTATTCAAGGAGTTTTTCAAGTTGCTTTTACAATGTATGACAAAGAGGAACAGCTAGCTGTTCTAGAAAGTTTACAGGTAAGGTTATCTTTATGTTTCATATGCCTAAAAGTAATATATGAGAGGGTCAATTGAAAAGTTTTCAGCCTGACCAAGAGAGCAAGATTAGCAGCACAATTCTATAGCTGTTTGACAGATGGCATTGACAAACGTCTACGGTTAGATTTTCAAGTCAGTTTGTCGTCTAGTTTTGTTGTTAGTCTTTTAAAGTGAACAACTGCTCCACTTTATAAAAAATTGACAAAATTGAGTATTGTGTCTTGATAAAATTCCTTCATTTGAAGGGAAAATCACCTACCAAAATTAAATCTGAGTTAGCTGCAGTGCATGATGATGCATTTCCTTCATTTTGAATGGTGAAAGCGTGGACTGCTGAGTTTAAATGTGGCCAAATATTGTTGATGAACACTGCAGACGTACAAAAACAGCAACAGCCAATGAAATGGTTGATGAAGTTCACTGAATCGTGACAAAAGATTGCTGATTGACCCTGAATGAGATAGCAGAGGCTGCTGACATTTCATCAGAATGTGTACACACTATCCTACACAAATATTTAGGCATGAAGAAGTTGAGTGCACGATAGGTGCCGTGTTTGCTAACCATTGACCAAAAACGAGTCTGAACATTTTGAAAATGGCGTTTTGTGATCTGTGGATGAGACTTGGATTCATTACTATAACAACAATCCAAACAGTAGACAAGAGATTAATCGACTCTAAAGAAAGTGAAAATGGCTCAGTCCGTTGGGAAGGTGATGGCAACCATCTTTTGGAATTTAAACGGGATAACTTTTGACTGGAAAAGGGAAAAACCATTAATGGTGAACACTATACTGGCTTATTACAACATCAAAGTGCCATAATCAAAATGAAACATCCTCATTTGGCCAAGAAGAAAGTTCTCTTCCCCCGGGACAATGCACTGGCTCACACATAAACAATCGTGATGGCAAAATTGCAGTTCTAATTAATTCCCCATTCACTGTACTCTCCGGATTTGACCCCACACGACTTTCTGTTTCTGAATCTGAAAAAATGGCTGGCTGGGAAGAAATTTTCTTAGGATTCTGCGTTCATAGAAGCTGTAAATAGCTATTTTTCCAGTTTACACGTTTCATATTTTACTGAAAGCATGAAAGCTGGATTATGTATAGGATGCCCGGTCTCAGATGCCGCCTAAGCAGCTTTTGGAGAATCGCACATGGGTGACCTGTAAAGAATCGCGTCTGTCCTCATGGACTGATGTATAAGCCTACCTAATAACCCGATTCTCTAACTGGCGTGCATTTCACAGGCGCCGGTTAGAATTGGGTTGCTGCTAAGCTTCTTGCGGCATCCTGTCCCCTCCCCGGTACATTGCTGGCAGGAGGGATGCCTTCCTTCCCAGTACATCGATGGCAGGCTGGCCCACTTTCTCACGAAACGTGAGCCTGCCCCTTTCCAGTGCATCGTGGGATGCACCGGGGAGGGGCCTTAGGGCCTGATTGGCCCAGGTGCTTAAGGACCCTCCTGAAGGAGGGGTCTTAGGCACCTGGGCCAACTGACTCTTAGGCCCCATTCGCTGTGCATTCTGGGATGCACTGAGAGTGGCCTAAGATTCTGATTGGCCAGATCCCTTAGGCTACTCCCAGAATGCACAGTGAATGGGGACTAATATTCCGGTTGGCCCAGGGGCCTAAGGCCCCTCCCCACCATTCATGAGAAGGTGAGCCAGCCGGCTGGAAACAGGTACGATGCCTTTGGCTGGACAACATTTTAAGGTAGGGAAGGGTTCCGGGGTAGAGAGCTGCACGGGAACGGGGACGACGGGAATCCCGCGGGACCCGCGGGCATCCCGCGGGTTCCCCCTTTGGGTCGCGGGGATCCCGTGGGGACGCCCCTAGGGTCGCGGGGATCCCGTGGGGACGCCCCCTAGGGTCGCGGGGATCCCGTGAGGACGCCTCCGAGGGTCGCGGGGTTCCTGCGGGGCTGGATGTACTCAGTCGCGTGGCTCTTCTCCCTACCTTCTCTGCTTGCAGCACAGAGCCGAACAGACGTCTTCCCGACGTCAGCGCTGACGTCGGAGGGGAGGGAGGGCTTAAAAGCCCTCCCTCCTTCCGACGTCAGCGCTGACGTCGGGAAGACTTCCGTTTGGCTCTGTGCTGCAGGCAGTGCAGGTAAGGAGGAGAGTAGCCTCGGGGTTCGAGTGGCTACCAAGGGAGGGGGCGGTCCGCCCCGCCACACCCCGCCCCGGTTGCAGCACAGCCGGCCAGGTCCCCTTACTTTTGTGGCATTTCCCCGACCGACCGACAACAGCCCCGGTCCGACAATCCTCCCTGCCCTGTAGCCGCGAATCTAAATTATCTTCTTACAGCAGCTGTAATAAGGTAATTTAGATTCGCAGTTAAGGGCAGGGAGGTTTGTCGGACCGGGGCTGTTGTCAGTCGGTCGGGGAAGTGCCACAAAAGTAAGGGGACCTGGCCGGCTGTGCTGCACCCGGGGCGGTAGAGAAGGAGTGGGGAGAAGGACGCTGAAAGGCCATGGGGAAGACGGGAGGGGGGGGGAAGGACTCTGAAAGCACTTGAAGACAGAGGGAGAAGGACGCTGAAAGCACATGGGGAATACAAAGGGGTGGAGAAGGACGCTGAAAGGCCATGGGAAGGGCGGGGGGGGAGGACTCTGAAAGGCCATGGGAAGGGCGGGGGGGGGAGGACTCTGAAAGCACTTGTGGAAGACAGAGGGGGGAGAAGGATGCTGAAAGCACATGGGGAAGACAAAGGGGTGGAGAAGGACGCTGAAAGGACATGGGGAAGACGGGGGGGTGGAGAAGGACGCTGAAAGGCCATGGGGAAGACAGAGAGGGAGAAGGACGCTGAAAGGACATGGGGAAGCAGAGGGGGGAGAAGGACACTGAAAGCACATGTGGAAGACAGAGGGGGGAGAAGGACGCTGAAAGGAAATGGGGAAGAGAGAGTAGGGAGAAGACGCTGGCAGGGAAGAAAGATGCCAGACTATGGGGGGAGCGGAGAGAAGAAGATGGGTGCCAGACCAATTTGGAAGGGGGAAGAAAGGGAGAGGCACAGTAACAGAGCAAATGGAAGATGCAGAAGGAAGAGAGACAGTGGATGGAAGGAATTGAATGAGAACATGAGGAAAGCAGAAACCAGGCAACAAAGGTAGGAAAAGAATTATATTTCTTTTTTTTTATTTTGCTTCAGGATAAAGTAGTATATTAGTTGTGTTGATAAAAATTTATAAACATTAGAGGCTCTGGTAGAAACCCATTTGCAAAGTATGTATTCTTTAGCACTCTCCAGACCAGTAGAGGTTAACTTTACGAATGGGTATATATCTAATCATGACCAGCAGGTGGAGACTGAAAACAAAACTTTGGGACAGTATATCCTAGCCCCTCCTCTCTATTTCCCTCAGTCTTCTTTCAGTCTCCAGCAGGTGTTGAGTGATCTGTACCCATCTCCCTTGGTAGGGCTGTTGGAATTTGTTTAGGGGGTTTATTGTCCCTGTTTTTAGCCGGACGGAGCTTGGACGGACTCTGTTTGGGGGTTCATCCGACCTCGGGGGTGTCAAACCCGGCGGGTCACGAGCGGGGTCCCTCCCCCCACTTCCTCCACCTCCCCACATTTTTTTAGAGGAGCCTCAGCAGTAAGCCTTGCCCCCTAAGTCAAGCAAGGCATATTGCTTCGAGAGCCTGTGGAGTCTGTTCTGTAAAAAAAAAAAAAATCCTGAGGTAGTGCTGGTCTGAAGGGTTGTTTCCCTTTAAGAAAACTGTATTTTACTGTATTTTTTCATGTAACCAGCACTTTTTTATAGCTAGGTCGCGTATGGAGCAATTGTGCCCTTCTCCGGGGGAGTAGGACACAATTTTAGTCCAGCCGCGAGGCACTCGCGGCCGGCCTGAACTCGGCGGTTTGGGTCGGTGAGGTGGTGGAGCTCCGTCGGCAGCGGCTGCAGGCGCCCAGAGCTCCCCGCCGATGGTGCCTCGCGAGTCGGCTTGGAGCAGTGGGGAAGCCCGGTCTTCCACAACCGCCCACGGAGGGATTCCCCGAAGGATTCCCTCTCAGCTGATTTTTTGACAGCTGATGCCGGCTTGCCTGCTTTAGCGGCTGAGACTATTCAGGTTTCTCAGCCGCTTCAGGCTATGGAGGGAGCTTTTTTGGCGGGAAAACCGCCATCTTCTCTGTCTGGCCCCTCCATTTTGTCTTCCACCTCAGGTGACCTTCCCCCTGTTTTGACTATGCAGGGGCAAGGTTCTGCTGGGTCCCCTGCTGTGGCAGGGAGTCCCTTGGGACCCTCGGGGGGTTTTTCTCCTGAATTTTTCTTTTCTTTATGCAGAGCCTATTTTCAGGCGGCTGGGGGTCCCGGTTGCGCCCAGGGGGTTTCGGGGGGTGGGTTTTCCTCCGCGCTCCCTGCGGCTTTGCCTCTTTCGTCTGGCGTGACGTCCCCTCCGCCGCCTCCCTTGTCCAAGCGTCCGCGGGTGTCGTGGGACGAGAATTTGTGGTCGGAGGAACGGGTCGGTCTGGAGGAGGACCTGGACCCTTCTGAGGAGTTCCAGGACTCTCTGGAGGGGACGGAAGCTGGCGGCGGGTTGTCGGATTTCCCGTTCTCCAGTGACGAGGCGTCCGTGGTGCGCCTTTTTCAGAAAGATGAGCTGCCTGACCTTATTCAACAGGTTTCTTCGGTTTTGCGTTTTGAGGACGCGCCGCCGGAGACTCCGCGTGTGGGGGACCCCCTGTTACGGGGGATCCGTTCCGTTTCCCGCTCTTTTCCTATGCATCAGGATATTCGGGATATTATTCTGGAGCAGTGGAAAACGCCGGAGACGCCGTTTCGGCTGGCGCGCAGCATGGCTCGCCTGTATCCCATTCCTGAAGGGGATCGGGCTACGTTAGCTTCGCCAGTCGTGGATGCGGTGGTCTCGGCAATTTCCAAGCGGCATACCGTGCCTGTTGAGGGCGGTTCTGCCTTGCGGGACCCTGAGGAGCGCAAATTGGAGAGCATCCTTAAGCAAAATTTTCAGGTCTCTGCCTTTGGGGTCCAGGCGGCTATTTGTGGGGGACTGGTCGCTCACGCCGTGTTTCGGTGGGCGGAGCGGGTCTTGGATCGAGAGTCTGACGACTGGTCTCTGGTGGATCAGGAGGTTGCGAAGATTGAGATGGCGGCCTCATTCCTCTCAGATGCTCTATATGACTTGGTGCGGATATCGGCTAAGTCTATGGCTTTTGGCGTGGCCGCAAGGCGTGTGTTGTGGCTGCGCGCTTGGGCGGCGGATGCTGCGTCCAAAGCTAAGCTTACTAAATTTCCCTTTCGGGGGTCGTTTTTGTTTGGAGAGGACTTGGATAAGTTGATTCAGACTCTGTCGGACTCGAAAGTTCCCCGTCTGCCGGAGGACCGTGCCCGCCCGGCGTCTCGGGGGGGTGCGGCCCGGGGGCGTTTGCGGGATTTTCGCAAGTATCGCCCTGGGCGTGGGGCTGCTTCTTTCCAGTCTCCGGGATTTTCCCGGGGTCGGTTCTTCCAGCGCATGCAGCCCTTTCGGGGGGCCCGTCGGGGGGCAGGGAATCCCTCCGCCGGTTCCCCCGCTTCCCGTCCTGCACAATGACGCCTTGCCGGCGCCCCCTTTGGTTCCGGTGGGGGCTCGGCTGCGCGAATTTTTCCCCAAATGGACCGAGATCACGTCCGATCGGTGGGTCCTGGAGGTGGTGCGGGACGGTTATGCCCTGGAGTTCGCCCGCTCTCTGCCGGATTTTTTCCTCGCTTCTCCGTGTCAGACTCCGGGGAAGACGCAGGCTTTTCGCCAGACCCTTCAGCGCTTGCTAGATCTCAGGGCAGTTGTTCCGGTGCCCCCTCCGGAGTGGGGCACAGGCAGGTACTCCATTTACTTTGTGGTGCCCAAAAAGGAGGGGACCTTTCGGCCCATCCTCGATTTAAAAGGGGTCAACAGGGCTCTCAAGATTCCCTCTTTCCGTATGGAAACTCTGCGGTCGGTCATTCTGGCGGTTCAGCCGGGGGAGTTTCTCACTTCTCTCGATCTGACGGAGGCCTACTTGCATGTTCCCATTCGGGCCTCTCATCAGCGTTTCCTGCGCTTTGCGATCTTGGGTCGGCACTTTCAGTTCTGTGCGCTTCCCTTTGGGCTGGCCACGGCTCCTCGGACGTTCACCAAGGTGATGGTGGTCGTCGCGGCAGCCTTGCGGTCGGAGGGCATCCTGGTACACCCCTACCTGGACGACTGGTTAATTCGGGCAAAGTCGTTGCAGGAAAGCTCCCGGGTTACTGCTCGGGTGGTGGAGTTTCTCCGGTCGCTGGGCTGGGTGGTCAACCTTTCCAAGAGTCGGTTGGTCCCGGCTCAGCGTCTGGAGTACCTAGGGGTGCTGTTCGACACCTCCTTGGGGAAGGTCTTCCTCCCAGAGGGCCGGGTGAGCAAATTGCAATCTCAGATTCGCCTGCTTTTGGCGTCCCGGTGTCCTCGGGCGCGAGATTTCCTCCAGGTCTTGGGGTCGATGGCGGCGTCCCTGGACGTGGTGAGGTGGGCGCGGGCCCACATGCGTCCTCTCCAGTATGCTCTGCTCCGGAGGTGGTCTCCCCAGAGGCACGGGATGGATGTTCCGGTTCCCCTGCGAGGCTTGGCGCGCTGCAGTCTGCGTTGGTGGCTCCAGACCCCTCACCTTGTTCAGGGGGTGGGTCTGGATCTCCCGCAGTGGACGGTGCTCCTGACGGATGCGAGTCTCTTGGGTTGGGGGGCTCAGTGTTTGGGTCACTCGGCTCAGGGCACCTGGTCCGCGGAGGAGGCCGCCTGGTCGATCAACGTGTTGGAGACCAGAGCGGTCCGTCTGGCGCTGTTGGCTTTCCACTCCCTGTTGATGGGCAAGTCGGTCAGAGTGCTGTCGGACAATGCCACGGCGGTGGCTTATGTCAATCGTCAGGGGGGCACCAAGAGCACTCAGGTGGCGCAGGAGGCGGCTCTGCTCATGGTTTGGGCGGAATCCCATCTGCTGGACCTCTCGGCCTCTCATATAGCCGGAGTAGAAAATGTTCAGGCAGACTTCCTCAGTCGTCACTTCCTAGATCCAGGAGAGTGGTGTCTCGGCGCCGAGGCGTTTCAGTTGATAGTGCAGGCTTGGGGGCAGCCCCTGATGGACCTGATGGCCACGGGTGGCAACGCCAAAGTGCCCCGCTTCTTCAGTCGTCGCAGGGACGGTCTGGCCGAGGGTCTGGATGCTCTGGTCCAGCAGTGGCCAACGGAGGGGCTGTTGTATGTGTTCCCTCCTTGGCCGCTGGTGGGCAGAGTGCTTCTTCGCATTGTTCACCATCCGGGTTTGGTGGTGCTGGTGGCGCCGGATTGGCCTCGCCGTCCGTGGTATGCGGATCTGGTGAGGCACCTGGTAGCGGATCCTCTTCCTCTGCCTCTCTCGGACGACCTTCTGATGCAGGGTCCCATTCCCATGTTCGACCCGTCTCCCTTCTGTCTTACGGCGTGGCTCTTGAAAGGGGTCGCCTTAGCAAGAAGGGATATTCAGACAAGGTGATCTCTACACTGTTGGGGTCCCGGAGGCTTTCTACCTCTCGGGCTTATGTGCGGGTTTGGCGTCTCTTTGAGGAATGGTGTCGGGCGCGGGGAGTGACCTCTTTTCGCGCTTCTCTGCCTAACATTCTAGAGTTCTTGCAGGATGGCCTGGATAGAGGCCTGGCTTGGTCTTCTCTCCGGGTTCATCTTGCGGCCCTGTCGGCTTTTCGAGGGTTGGTGTCAGGTCAGCGTTTATCGGCTCTTCCTGATGTGATTTGGTTTTTGCGGGCGGCCAAGTTGCTTAGGCCTCCCCTACGGCCCTCGGTTCCCTCTTGGGATCTTAATCTGGTTCTCTCTGTTTTGGTGCGTCCGCCTTTCGAGCCCTTGGACGTCTGTTCTTTGAAGGACCTTACTTTGAAGGCGGTCTTTTTGGTGGCCATTACTTCTGCTAGGCGTGTTTCTGAGCTGCAGGCTTTCTCTTGTAGGGCTCCCTTCTTGGAGTTTTCTAGGGAGCGGGTCGTCTTGCGGCCTGTTCCTTCCTTTCTGCCGAAGGTTGTTTCTCCTTTTCATGTCAATCAATCGGTGGTTCTCCCGGTCTTGGGTGGTCGGGAGGGCTCTTCTGAGCAACGGCAGCTGCGCAAGTTGGATGTCGGTCGGGTCCTTCGCTCTTATGTGCAGCGGACCCAGGAATTCCGGAAGTCCGATCATCTCTTTGTCCTCCTGGCGGGTCCTCGTCGGGGAGCTGGCGCTTCTAAGGCTACTATTGCGCGCTGGATCAAGGAGACGATTGCTTCCGCTTATCTTCTGAAACAGCAGCCTGTTCCGGAGTTTCTCAAGGCTCATTCCACTCGGGGTCAGGCGGCTTCTTGGGCTGAGTCGTCGCTCGTGCCTCCAGTGGATATTTGTAAGGCTGCGGTTTGGTCTTCCTTGCATTCCTTTGTTCGTCATTATCGGGTTGATGTGCAGGCGCGTCGGGACGCGGTGTTCGGTGAGCGTGTATTGGTATCGGCCCTTCGGGGGTCCCGCCCGTGAGAGGGACTGCTTTGGTACGTCCCATTCGTAAAGTTAACCTCTACTGGTCTGGAGAGTGCTAAAGAAGGAGAAATTAGGTTCTTACCTGCTAATTTACTTTCTTTTAGCTTCTCCAGACCAGTAGAGGTCCCCACCCTGTCTGTTGTTGTTGTTGTTGGGGCTGTTGCGCGGGCAGTTTTTGGTTTTTGCTGCGGGTTCTAGTATTTTTCTAGGGCCGGGGAGAATTGAAGAACAGCGGCTGTGGCTCGGCTGGCTTAGCTGGCGAGCTGTGGGGACATTCTTCCTTCGGGAATTTCTCCTCTGCATTTTCCAACAGCATTTTGGGTATGTTATTTGTTACTCCTTTCGGAGTATTGTTTTTTTCTCTCTGTTGTTTTCCAGTTCTTGGTTCTGCTTGGCTATTCGGCAGACTGAGGGAAATAGAGAGGAGGGGCTAGGATATACTGTCCCAAAGTTTTGTTTTCAGTCTCCACCTGCTGGTCATGATTAGATATATACCCATTCGTAAAGTTAACCTCTACTGGTCTGGAGAAGCTAAAAGAAAGTAAATTAGCAGGTAAGAACCTAATTTCTCCTTCTTCCCAATTAATATTTTCTAATTAATAAAGTCTTTTTGCTTATTTGTAAATGGGTTTCTACCAGAGCCTTTAATTCAGTAGCATAATTAAATGAAATAACTATTTCTGAAGTTTATAGGGACGGGCGGGGACGGAGGGGATTCCTCGCGGGGACGGGTGGGGACGGAGGGGATTCCTCGCGGGGACGGGTGGGGACGGAGGGAATCCTCACGGGGACGGGTGGGGACGGGTGGGATTCCTCACGGGGACGGGTGGGGACGGGTGGGACTTTGGCGGGGACGGGTGGGATTTCTGTCCCCGCGCAACTCTCTATTCCGGGGCAGCTGATGTGGTCTGGTGCAGGGGGGGTGCTGCCTGCAATGTTGGGGGGGGGGGCGGGGGCTACGGCAGGAGGGACTGGACATTCCTCCTGCTGGTGATGTTCGGTGGGGACGGGCGGACGTTAAACTTGATTGCGGCAGGGAGATCCCTTGCTACGATAAGCTCAGCAGCTGCGTCTGCTTACAATATAGGCCAGCATTTTGCTGAGCTACATTGTAGGCGTTTACCGCAGGCCTAGGGAGGCACGTAGGTCTGCCTAAGGCTACTTCCAGACCAAGGCACACCCACGCCTAGCCTTAGGCGGGCCTATGTGCCTTCCTAGGCTCCCAGAGTTCCTACAATGTAGATGGCTTGCCTCAGGAAGTTTGTTTTAATAAAAAATGTGTGTCCCAATTGGCTGATTAGGCAACAGTTGGCTGTCTACAATCAGGACGCCCTGTATAGAATTTAACCCGAAAGGTCTGGAAAAATGTTGGAGCAAATGTATTGAGTTAAAAGGAGACTGTTGAAAAATTTAATTTTCCTCCCAACAATGTTTTCTTGGTCAGGCCACAAACTTTTTAATTGACCCTCGTACAATGGCCAACAGGTAGTTCCTTTTGTCTTTTAGATAGTTTAGATTAGATAGTTTAGATTAGCTATTAGTTGATATTAATTAATGAAAATAGTTCAGTTTTCAAACTATTGAAGCCCTCTTTTCCCAAGTTGCGCTAAATGCTAATGCGTGGATATTAGTCAGTGGATGCATTAGCGTTTAGCGCATGTTAATTTGATTAACGCGCGCTAATTGATTAGCGTACCTTAGTAAAAGAGGGGGTAAGTCTCTTGAGTTTTGTAGTTAATACATACATGTTGATTCTGCTGTAATTGTTGTTGAACATGTGCTCTCATGATAAAATTCTAACATTTTAACATGGAAATTCTAAGCAATTTTGGGGTTTATGACTGTAAACTACTCTGAATATTGACTGGAAATTTTTTTAAAGCAGAATATTCAAGACATAAAAATATAAGAACAGATGCAATTTTGTCCTAGTATTTTTTAATAGGGTAAATAAAATATATAGAGGAAATCTGAAATATACTCCCTTTAGCTACTGATGACTTTTATTCTAACAGGACCTGTGGAAAAGCAGAATTAAAGATGACCCACTGGATCAGGTTTATGATTTGGGAAACATACAGCTTTGGGAAACTACTCAGCGAAAGTCAAGTTCATCAAATAAATCAGAAGTAAATGAAATTCTCTATGGATTAACTTCAGATGTTCCACATAGAAATTGGACAAATTCTGCAACTGTTAATATGGACAGAAGTGGTAGGCAGTGGATCAAAATAATTAATAGTGAACATAATTATTGCCTTTCAAATGATGTAGAATATAGTTTGACTGACCCAGACCATTTTGAGGGCATAAATGAAAATCCAATTTTTCAGAAAATAAAATCCCTCTTACGTATTTCTAAAACTACTTTTATAGATCCAGTAGAACAATCCAAATCCTTGATAATAGTGTTACTTGACATTATTGAACTTTTACTGATGCAAAGATGCCCATCTGTTTCTAACCTGACCTCTTTGATTCCACAATTTCTGGACTGTGTGTGCCGTGTTTCACTAGAAGACAATTCTTCAAGTTCTCTTTATGGTAATAGCTTGTTGTATGAGATTAGCAGTTGGCTGGGAAATAGATTCTTTTCTGAGAATGCTGCAATAAGTGTGCAGGTGGAAGAGTTTAAAAGAAAACATATAGATCACATCACCGATCTGCCTCCAGCAGAAGAACTGGTCACTGCTCTATTTCCAGAGGCTATGAAAGTCCTGTTGCTCAACTGGATGGGACTATCTGAATCATCTGCTTTTCAAAAGCTGCAAAGTGAATATCCCATTTTGCTTCTAATTCTGGAATTTGCAAATCATAATTTAATAACTGGTGTAGCACATGTTTTATATTCTAGTTTAATATGTAAGTAAATAAAATTGCCACTAGGTGAACACAAGGGAACAATTAGTGCCTTCTTTTTTTAGCTGACATTATGGGCTCCTTTTACAAAGGCGCTCTAGCCGCTACCGCCTCCTTTTAAGCAGGCGGTAATTTTTTGGCTAGCGTGTGCTAAAAATGCTAGCGCACCTTAGTAAAAGGAGCCCTATGTAGTGATTCTAGAACATTTTATTATTAATTGAGTGGGTAACAACTGACTTTGTTTAATGCATCAAGGGCTATCTGCATAAGATTTTTCAGCTGTTAATTAAATCTTTGCTTATAATTTGGAATTTGCAACAGAAAAAAATTACAGGCGTAGTTCAAAGTCACTAAAAAGCCCAACTAGTAACCTGTGAGCTAGGGCCAGATTTAAGATTTCTGTGTCCACATCCAGGTCTTCAGAATGAGGGTACAAATCCTTACTTGGGGCTTGGAGAGCCAAGGAAGGTCCTCTGAAGACCAGAAAGTGGAAGGTGTGTAGTGTTGTTTTTTTTTTAGTGGGCTAGTGGACAGCCCTAAAGAAAATAGAAGATGGTAGATAGACTGTATTTGGATGAGTTCCTCTTTCTTATTATTAATATTCCAATCTGATATATCTTTTTGATATTGAAGAAGGGATACCTCAAGTGCTTGCAGCTGTTATGACGTTAGAACAAGTCTTATCAATACAGCCTTAGTACAAGCTATCATTGGTCCCTTTAGATTTTCCGTTATATAATGATATTTTATCTGTTATTTTACTTATAGATATCAAGTAATTTAAATTAATTTCTTTAAAACTTATTCATGCTTAAATAAATTGAATTAATTTTCAGTATGATAACCTAAACAGACTTCATTGTAAACACAGACTTTCAGTTTAAATCTTATACTTAGTGACTGATAATGTGGTGTTCTAGTTGAATTAGAAGAAAGTGCTCAAGTGCTTGCTTTAATGTGCTCTAGTGCTTGACGGAGCGTCTCCATTTCACTTTTATTAAGAGCTTCCTCAGGAGAATTGCGTCTGTTGGCTTAAACGCATTTGCTTGCATGAAAGAAAGAAAAGAAAACATTCAATCAGAAAGGAACCGGGACTGCAATATCTTATTAGTTTTAGTTTTAATATTTATTAATTTTAATTTCATGAAACGTTAGACATTTATGTTAAATACGGTGTAATATAGCTTTACTCTCTATAAAAGAAGCTCTTTGTTGAACCATTTACTTGTGTTGCTCAAATACTTGATTATCCATTGCGTCGTCTAAGCCATGTAAAAATAATTCTACCTATTCAAATGAGGAAAATATCCCTTTAAAATTCTAAAGGTACTTACTGGCCCGCATCCTGTATAATCACATTTAGCTGTTAGCTAACTCATAACCGACCTGCAGTATCTGCAATCAAATTGGATGTCGGCATTCTGTCTTTAAACATCCTGTGATTTTTAAACCTATTAATGTCACTGACGTAACTTGCATGACTGCATAACGGAAGTCATTTAGATTTTATTCATAACCTAAAGCCATCTATAATTGCAAGTTTGCAGATGTGAATGCTTATTAGCTTTAAAAAAATTTTTAAGAGACTGAAAATCATCTAAACGTCATAACGTATTTTGACGCATCCAACTTTATGAACTACTGGTATTAGGACAAATTGTCCGTAGGTTTTTTTGGAGTAGCGTTCAACAAAGAAATTTGTATTTATTTAACAAATAATTACTACCTACCTATTTAAAAAGTTTTGAAAATTTTTAAGACAATGATTTGAGGTATACCATTAGTTACTTTTTACATGGGACTCCTTTTACTGAGCTGCGTTAGGGCATTAACGTGCGGAATAGCACATACTACAATGCCACACGCGCTAGACACTAACGCCAGCATTGAGCTGGTGTTAGTTCTAGCCGCATAGCGTGGGATTAGTGTGTGCTAATCTGCTGCGTGTGCTAAACATGCTAGCGCACCTTAGTAAAAGGAGCCCATAGTCATATTTTGTTCTTTTTACTTTTTTTCTTTTTCTCAAATTCTTTCAATATATTATTTTGAATTAATTTTTTGAAAATAGCTTCAGAAGGCTTACGGCCTCTTTTACAAAGCCGCATGGCAACAGCCCCTTAGCCCTTTAAATCTCTATGGGCTTCAGGGCCATTAGCGCAGTGCAGCTGCTAGCACGGTTTTGTAAAAGAGGCCGTTAGTTTAAAAAAAGGTTTGCTAATTAATTGCTATGTTTAAACCCTTCGGTTGTAAACTTTGAAGGCAATGAATCCATCGCTGCTCCATCTGGAGTAATTTTTTTGCCTCTATCCCCCCCTCTTATAGATTCCTGTATTCTATCAAAAATTAGACATTGTAATTGATCGAATGTATGTTGTTGTTGTAAACAACGAACAACCAGTGGAACCTCTTTCCGTTGCAGATGTAGGCAAGACTTATGTTCTGCCATACGGATTTTAAATTGTCTTGTAGTTTTGCCTACATAGATCTTTTTGGCACAGACATTTTATTATATAAACCTCAAAATCACTTTTACAGTTGGTTTGATGTTGAAGATGGTATTCCTTTTGGTTAATGGGATTTACAAAAGATGTTCCTGACATAGTAATAGAGCAAATTTTACAATTACCATATTTAGAATGTCGTCCATTGTATTGTCTACGTGGCTTTAAGCCATCCGGTTTTAAGCTTAAATGTTCTTTTAGGTTCCGTGTTCTGGAATATGCTAGCTGTATCACGGAATCTTGAAAACAGGGCGACATCTGCACTATTCTCCAATGTTTTTTCATTATTTTCATAATTTCTGCAGAGGATGTGCTAACTGAAGGATGCATGTGTGTGTTTCTTCATGCGAGGATTCTTGTGAATATGTTTGTTCTGAAGTCCCATTATCTGTCGGATGAAGTAACTATTCTCTATGGTTGAATTTTGCCTGTCGGTATGCTTTCTTTACAATTTATTTGGGGTATCCTTGTGCTTTTAAGTTTTTTGCTAGTTTCTTATAGGATTTTTTGAATTCCTCATCTTCTGAACAGATTCTACAATATCTCAAAAATTGTGCCAATGGTAAACTATCTTTCAATGAAGTTGAACGGCAGCTTCCATATTGTAGTAGACTGTTCGTGTCAATTGGTTTGAGAGATATTTTTGTTTAAAAATCCATTAATTTAGGGATACCCAGGTGTCCAAAAAATTAATGCCTTTGGTTGAGTAGTTCATTGTAAATTTGATGTTGTTATCTTGTATATTCAACCAATTGACAAATTACAATAATTGATCTACAGATCCCTCCTAAATTAGAAAGATATCGTCTATTGTACCTTTTCCATCCTTTGATGGATTGATTCCATATATTGTGATGCAAAAAACATGTCTCAAAGTGTCTCATATAGAGACATGCTATGGGTGGGGCACATGTTGCTCCCATGGCTACGCCTGTTTTTTGAAGGAACAGCCGTTATCCATCTGTAAAGAAGTTTTTTTCGGTAAGTGTAATTTTTACTAAAGACATCAAGAAGTCAGTGGGACATTGGTGGGGTCGGATATGAGTATCCAAAGCTTGTTGTGCTATATCAAGACAAGCTGTCAAAGGTAAAGATGTATATAAGGATAACATATCTAATGTAGCAATAGTTATTGATTTGTCCTCCACTTCCACTGTTTGTAACCATGTCAAAAAAATGGTTAGTGTCTTTGAATGACTCGCTGTTTTCTACTAAAGGTTTTAAATAGTAGTCAGCATATATCCCTTCTCCAATATCAAAAATATATCAGATTGGAATATTAATAATAAGAAAGAGGAACTCATCCAAATACAGTCCATCTATCATTTGATTGGGTAATTTGTTTATGCCATTGTTTCATGAATTGTTTTTTTGAACTGATGACCTTTGACAGATAGAAGTGCCTTTAACCATAGAGCCACCAGTGCTTTCGTGTATGTAAGGGCTCCTATGTTTTGTTTTTTTGTGACAAGTCTGCCATCTAGGTGCATGTTGATGATGTTACAATGATGTCAAGATTGTGCACCAGGCACATCTACTAGCTCTGAACTACTGCAGCCATTGTGTGAGCAATGTATTTCCTTTTATGTTTTTAACCTTTTGGCAATGAGGGTTAGGATGCAATATGTATATTTTTTTATGTGCTTTGCTTGGGTAATGCATTATTAAGCATATTTTTCTATTATCAAATAGGAGTCATCTTACCCCCCAAATAGAAGTTTAATATGAAATATATATATTTCTTTGATGTGTTTTGCTTAAGTAATGCATTATTAAGCATATTTTGAGCTTAATATCAACCTGGAGTCCTCTAAAACCCAAACATAAAAGTCCCGTTCACCTATAAACAAATGCCTAAGTCACATCCACCTAATGCCCAGCTCATGTGCAAAGGTTGACCTGGTTTTGCAAAGCTTACATTTTAGGTGTTCAAATGCTCAGTGGCATATGATTCTGTAAATAGATGTCCAAATCAAAGCCACTCCCATGTCACGCCTACACCACACCCATCTTATAGGCGCAGCGTTTCCGATGGACATCTATTTGTAGAATCGCATCCAGTGTTTAGATGTCTACGTTCCAATTAATGCTTGTTAAAGTCATTAATTGAACTTATTATCCACTTTATTTGGATGCCTAAGTCATTAGACATCCTTTACATAATCTAGCCCTAAATGCCTAGGTTTGACAGACCTCATTTGCCTTACCAGTCAATCATTGAATCAGCCATGAAATGCTCCAAAAGCTCATCCCCTACTTCAAGACACCCCCACAAAACATTTGACAATATAGGCAAGAAAGTCTTCCAAAAACTCCATGTTATGCTCTCAAATAGTAGCATAGCAGTTTCAACTCATCCTTTACCTGTGTCCTCTCATTTGGACTTTCCTTGGTTCCCAGGGTCTTCAAATGCATCACTGTGGCAGCTGTTCACCTATGCAAGAATGGAATCTGCATGTTCCCCTGCTTGGTTGTCTGGTTTTTAGCAGGCCCCATACACAACAAATATCTAACATAATAAAACGCTAAGCGCGCATGCGCACTCATACCTGCGTAATCCGTAGGACCCTGGCTGGCATGAGTGCGCATGCACGCTTACAACGACCCCCACGCTCACGGAACTCAAGGTGGTGGTGTGCAGCGTTGTGCAGTCTGGCCTGTTCCCTTAGTGCCTTGCTGTAGTGTATTTTTAAATTTAAATACGCGGTGGCAGCTCCTCTCACGATCCCCACCTGCGTTGGAAGTCTGAAGCAGGCGGGGATCGAGAGAGAAGCCGCCACCTCATCTTTGAACTTAAAAATACACTACGGCAAGGCACTAAGGGAGCAGGCCAGACCGCACAATTTTAAACTTACAAATAACTCTGCCAATGGACTAAGAGAGCCATTGTATTTGCATTTTTAATCTCAAAGTGCTCCAAGAAAATCTCATGCTTAAACGGGGATGTAAAGCTACCCAGCAGCACATGTGCCTCCACCTCCTGCTATTGCACAAGCTATGGTGTCATCAAAGTGCAAGCAAGTTTCCTGTAACGATTGACATAACAATTTGTCACATGCAAACATTCTGAGAGCGCACTTTCGCTTACAAACGATTGTCGAGTGGCAGTTTAACTTACACAAGACACTCTGTGCCGATTTACTACTTTCTATGCTTTACTCTGTGCCGGAAAACTTCATAATACTAACTCTGTGCCTATTTCAAGTTACTCTGTGCAAATTGCGTGCTTATTTAAAAAAAAAAAAAGTAAGTTTGAAAAGGGTCATATTCTTCCAACAGCCCCCTGACATCTCCAAATACACATAGAAGGACCGGGGGCCAGGGAGAGACATTGAAAAAAAAAACCAAACCCCAAAACGGGACATTGACAGACTGACAGAAATATGTCATACACACTGAAAGACATGTAAATGGCAGTCAAAGACACACAAAGAACAGGGGGGCTAGAGAGACAGATTGAAAGAAAAAAAAAATTAATAAGAGAAAAAGGAGAGACACACAGAAAAAAGCAGCCAAGGAGCACAGACACCAAAACAAAGACAGACAGACATACAGCAGCCAAGGAGAGAAACCTAAATAAATAGAGACAGCAAACAAGGAGATAGAGAGAAGGTAGCAGTCAAAGACACACACAGAAGGACAAGGGGCATGAGAGACAGATTGAAAGAAAAAAAAAAAAAAATCAGTGGACAAGGAGAGAGACATGCAGAAAAAAAAGACACACACATACAGAAGCCAAGGAGATAGACACCAAAACAAAGACAGACAGACATATAGCGGTGAAACAGAGACTGAAATTAATAAATACAGACAGCGGTCAATCAGACAGACAGCAAAAAAAGACAGACAGCCAAACAGCAGCCAAAGAGTTAGACATAAAAAAATACCAACAGATATACAGTGATCAAGGAGAAAGACGGAAAAAAAGACAGACAGACAGACATACATCAGCCAATGAGACAGACAGACAGCGGCCAAGGAGACAGACAGTAAAAAAACGTCTGACACACAGAAGCCAAGGAGAGAAACACCAAAAAATGACAGACACATACAGCGGCCAAGGAGAGAGACCGAAATAAAGAAAGACAGACAGACAGTGGCCAAGGAGACACACAGCAAAAAAAAACCCAAACACACAGATAGGGAGGCAGACCTACACAAAGAAATAAATTTAGAAATTATAAAAATGTCTAAATCTACACATCTATTCTAGCACCTGCCACTATTTGTATGAGGCTGTTTCCTCCAGCTCACTAAGGAGCCTGCGGCAGTGTGCTACAAGAAGCCTGCGGCTGTATCGCTACAAGAAGCCTGCATTAGACCCTGCCAGAGCTGCTCCAGAAAACCAGACACTTCTCAGATAAGCCAAAACCTGTGTGCTTGGGGCAGGGAGCAATTTTGTTTTGGTTTGGGGAAAGCAGGTGTACTGGGGCAGCAGTAACTAATCTTTAATTGCTTTGGGTGAAGAGGGTGTGCTGGGAAGGGGCCAGGGAGCAATCTTGTTTTGCTTTTGGGGGAGGGGTGTGCTTGGTAAGGGAAAAGGAACAATCTTACATTGCTTTGCGGGGAGGTAGGAAAAAGAAGATGAGCCTCGCGGCTCGAGTGCATCGAACCCCATGGGATCCCCGCAACCCTAGGGGCGTCCCCACGGGATCCCCGTGACCTGAAGGGGGAACCCGGGGGTCCTGTGGGATTCCTGTAGTCCCCATTCCGACCTTGCATTTCTTAGCATTAAATTTTAGCTGCCAAATTTCAAACCATTATTCAAGCTTCACCAGGTCTTTCTTCATGTTATTCACACCATCTGGCGTGTCTACTCTATTGCAGATTTTGGTATCATCTGCAAAGAGGCAAATATTACCTGACCACCCTTCAGCAATATGGTTTATAAAAATGTTAAAAAGAACACGTTCAAGAACAGAACTTTGAGGCTCACCACTAGTAACATCTCTTTCCTCAGAGCGATCTCCATTGATCATTACCCTCTGTCGCCTTCAACTCAAGCAGTTCTTGACCCAGCCCGTCACTTTGGGACTCATCCCGAGGGCACTCAGTTTATTTATTAGACGTCTGTGTGGAACACTGTCAAAAGCTTTGCTAAAATCTAAATACACCACACATCCTCTATCCAATTCTCTGGTCACCCAAACAAAGACATTGATCAGATTTGTCTGACAATACCTACCTCTAGTGAATCCATGTTGCCTCTAGTCTAGAGAGCTGCATCGGAATGGGGATGACAGGAATCCCGCAGGACCCCCGGGTTCCCCCTTCGGGTCACGGAGATCCCGTGGGGACGCCCCTAGGGTCGCGGGGATCCTATGGGGTTCGATGCACTCGAGCCGCGAGGCTCATCTTTTTCCTACCTGCCCTGCTGCAGCATACAGCCGACCACGATGTCAGTGCTGATGTCGGAGGGAGGGCTTAAGCAAAGTCCTCCCTCCCTCTGACGTCAGCGCTGACATTGGGAAGACTTCCAGTTGGCTGTGTGCTGCAGCAGGGCAGGTAGGAAAAAGAAGACGAGCCTCGCGGCTCGAGCTCCATTTTGCTTGCAGATGAGGGCTGGGAGGCGGAACACAAAAGGGAGGAGGGAGTGCGTTTTTGGCACAAAGCATGAACTTGGGAGAGAGGATGGAGGAAGGGAGGGAAAGAGGTGGGGGAGGGAGTGCATTTTGGACACAAGGCATGCACTTGGAAAAGAGGATGGAGGAAGGGAGGGAAAGAGATGCTGAGGTGGGGGAGGGAATGCGTTTTTGGACACAAGGCATGAACTTGGGAGAGGATGGAGGAAGGGAGGGAAAGATGCTGAGGTGGGGAAGGGAGTGCGTTTTTGGACACAAGGCATGAACTTGGGAAAGGATGGAAGAAGGGAGGGAAAGAGATGTTGAGGTGGGGGAGGGAATGCGTTTTTGGACACAGAAGGCATGAACTTGGGAGAGAGGAAGGGAGGGAAAGAGATGCTGAGGTGAGGGAGGGAATGCGTTTTTGGACACAGAAGGCATGGACTTGGGTGAGAGGGAGGGAGGGAAAGAGATGCTGAGGTGGGGGAGGGAATGCGTTTTTGGACACAGAAGGCATGAACTAGGGAGAGAGGAAGGGAGGGAAAGAAATGGTTGTGTACACGGGAATGGAAGAAAGGAAAATTTTTGGTCATAGGGAGGGAGTGAGGTACAGATGAGAGGGAGAAATATTGTGGTGGAAAGGGAACAATGGGACAGATTAAAATGGATGCAAGAGGGAGGAATGTTGGACATAGTGGTGAAGGGAATGGAGGGAGAGATGTGGCATGGTGCTGGAGAGGGGTGATGGAAGGAGAAATGTTGGGCATGGGGCTGGTGGGCAGGCACGAAAGATGAGAAAGGGATAAATGCTGGACCATGATAGGAGGAACCAATGGACAGCAACTGAAGAATTTACAGAAGATGGGAAAGCGGAAAAAAGAAACTGGGACCAACTTTATGGAAAAATAAATCTCCAGACAACAAAGGTAAAAAACAATTTATTGACTAAAATATGTTAGCTTTGGGAAATGTATATAGCAGATGTCTTTGTATTGTGTTCAAAAGAAAAGGAGATGCATTTCTGGTTTTATTTCTACAGTGTTGAAGTACTTGCTGACCCTTGCTGTGACTGGTGGGGATCCCCAAGCACCGCCAGCAGAGGACCTCCTCTAGAGACGGCCAGAACTCCCCTCTACTAAGCACAACAGGGACGCTACTGCTGCCTGCCAAGCTTGGCAAAAGGGACCCCCAGCCAACGGCAAAGGAAGTCCTCAGCTGACAGCTTGGGGGTTCTCATCAGCTGAGTATTTATATTTTATATTTACATTAGAGGCTCTGGTAGAAACCTGTTTACAAAGTATGCATTCTTCCCAATTAGGGACTTCTTCCTTACTTCCAGTTTTCTGGAGAGGGACCACATCTGCCCTTCGCTAGTCCTCCGGTACCAGTCCTGAATCTAGAGACTCGTTGAAAAGGTCAGTGGAGCTACCAGAACTTCCCTAAGTTCTTTCAGCACCCTAAGATGTACACCATCCAGCCCCATTGCTTTGTCTACCTTTATTTTAGCTAGCTCCTCACGAACACAACCCTCTGAAAATCAATCAGGGTCTATTACGGTACTCCTCCATCCCTATTCACATTTGTCTTCTGTGGTCCCGCTCCTGGCGCTTCAGCCGTGAACAAAGAACAGAAATATCTGCTAAGCAATTTGGCCTTTTATCAGCTTCTACATATTCCTCCCCTTCACCTGAGTCTCACAATGCCACTTTTGCACTTCTTTGTATCACTAATATATCTAAAAAAAATGTTGTCTCCCCGTTTTACCGTGTCAGCTATTTTTTCTTCCATTTGTATCTTTGCTTTCCTGACTACAAGACCAGCCTCTCTCAACTTTTCCAGATATTTTTGCCTATCTTCCTCTTTCTGTGATCTTTTGTAGTTTATGAAAGCTAACCTCTTATTCCCTACCTTCTCAGCTACTACTTTTGGAAACCAAAGTGTCCTTCTTTTCCTCTTACTTTTACTTATTTGCCTCACAAAAAGATTTGTTGCCCTTATAATTGCTCCTTTCCGTTTTGCCCACAGCATTTTCACTCCTTCCAGACATTCACATCCAGACAATAATTCCTTGAGGTAAACCCTCATCTGAACAAAGTTAGTTTTTTTAAAGTCTAGAACCTTTGCTTTTGAATGAGCGCTCTCTATACCCATCTTAATATTAAACTGTACCATGCAGCAATCACTGGATGCCAGATGATCACCCACTATAACATCAGAAACACTTTCCCCGTTTGTAAGCACTAAGTCCAGCTTGACCCTATCCCGTGTGCTGGAACAGTTCTCCTTGTAGAAAATCCATGTTTCCGCAACCTCCTCCCATTTTCCCATCCTTCTAGTGAAATACTGTATCTTATTGGAAGAAAAGAACAGAAACCAGCAGCTACCCAAAATTTAGCCCAATTAAGCAAGATTATAATTCCTACTCATTGATTCTTGGGCTTGCTCAGTTACAGAGAGTGGCTGATAATTTTCAAATTTTGTGCTTATGGCTTGAATTTATATTTTCTTTACTTGTTCTTGATTTTGTCTTCCTAGTCTCACCCCTCCTGCCACTTTCCTCACCCTTTAGTGCTTCTTTCCTCAAACCTGATCCTCTTTGCTCAAACCCCTTTTCTCAGGCTCTTCCATGCCGTTCCTCTCCTTATCCTCATCTCTTTCTTCAGCCCATCCTTCACCTCATTATCTTTGTATAACAGCATGTTTACCCTTCCCTTAGCCTCTTTTCTCCACACAACTCTTGTCTTCCGGTTGTCAGTGCCTGTGTCTATACTTTCCTTCCTCATTCCTTTCTCAGTACCTCCCTCAGCACAATTTCCCCTTTCTGTGGTAGACCAAAAGCAGAAAGCTTTTTTGACCTACATTGTTGCTCTCTTCTGCTCCCTGCTATTAACCCAATGCTGAGACATTATTCAGCCAATAGGCTGCAGGATGAGTAGAGTGAAAGTTGCACACCTGTAACAGGTATTCTAGGTGGACACCAGAATTCAACAGCCACATATATGGGTAAAGTCACAGCTGACAGTGCCGAGCAACCTTTGTGAAATAGCTCAGAATAACCTTTTAACAAAAGTCTTTGAGCATGCGTGGTAGTTATCCCTTCCTTTCAGTTAGAATCTTTATATAGCATACTTCAACCATGGGATGGATAGGGTGGGATTGTGTGGCTGTTGTTTCCTGCTTTCCATAGAGAACATCTGTTACCTGTGTATGACATTCACTTTCTCAATGGATAAGCAGGATCGGCAACAGCCACACATGGTTGCCAAGCCCTGAATAGGAGCAACCCCGATACACAAGGAGGAGGCAAGTTGACTATCTGCATATTGTAACTCGATGATTGTCCAGCTCTCTTCGATGTGAACCACCTAGAAGTCGCACGATCGTGGCGGTATAGAAGAATAAAGTTATTATTATTATTAATAAACAGAAGTCATATTTCTAGTGCATTCTAGCAAAGCGGGTAATATCACAGTGCTCGTGAACTGGGCAGCATGTATCCATGCCAGCTTTTGCATCCCTCCTACTTCATCAGACGGTGCTGCTGCTCCCTTCAGTTTTTCTTTCTGCACATGAGCCAGGAATCTTTCTGATCTGATTATTTCTTTATTTTTGTTAGTCTTTTCATGGTTTTGGTGTGTTGGTTTTTTTTTTTTTTTTGCTTGATTTCAGTGCTAAGAGCTCCCCTAGTCAAGAATAGAGCTCTGCCTGCATGAAGAAGCAGATTACAGTCTGCAGCTGACAGGCTAATTCATTATGGAACCTGTTGGCCAGCCTGCAGAAGCCTTTTTGGCGCTCAGGATCTGTTCCTCTTGTAGCACTGCTTGCCTACTGCATTGCAGGTGCTTGAGCGCAGGCTGTTAGGCATCTGTAAGAGCCTCAGTGGGTTCTCATAGCATTTTGCTTCCTCCCTTTCGCGTCTATGGGTCCACAAGAGTTGAAGGCTCAGACTATCAGCCCAAAGATTCAGTTCTGGATGTTACATTTTGAAGCAGTGATTTCTTCTCCCAGATCCAGCTACCTTTGGGGCTGAGACAGGCTGCAGCACAGGTCCCAGTAAGACTGTTACAGCTTATGAGAAAAATGTTTGTGTGGGGGGGGAAGGGGGTCTGCAAATCTTATTTTTAAAGATTTTTGCCTGTTCCTTTAGACTCCCACCTCTGAAATCTTATAATTGCTAGTTGTTGTTTTTTTGCTTAAGTATTTTGGAGCTGATTTTTTTTGCATCATAACACTGCTGTTGTGGCCACTTTGGATTTCCTGATTTTAAAAAAACTTTTTTTTTTTTTAAGTTCTCTAGAAGCTTCAAATCATATTTTGCCTCAAAACTGGCAGGGATGGAGGCCTCCGATTCTTTTAATCCTAACTCATGGCAGGTTTGTTCTGGATGGACACCCAAAGAGCATCCTTGCATCATGTGCTGCACAGCTTAGCCTTCCCTTGATGCTTATGACTCATAATGGCCCTTGTAAGGGCTAAGTCATACTGTTTTCCTACAGTTTTACCCCACCTTTTGTACCTTCCATATATGTTTTCTTTTTTTTGCATTTTGTAGTTCCTACCTTCTTTCCTCTCGTTTTCAGTTTGTCTGTAATGCAAGTCTTCGTTTTTACTAATTTTCCCTGTTTGATGATATGTAAAGTTATAATGTTTTAACCCTGCTCTGATTGCTGAATGTTGTATAAATTTTATCATTATTGTATACTGCTTAGAAATATGATTAAGCAGTATAAGAAATTTTAAATAAACTTGGAAACTTTGCTCTCTAGGGCCAAAAAACAGCTGGGTAGGCTGCTAGTTGGAGTTGTTCCTTCAGACACCCCGGAATGGTGGCCCCAAATATAGGGACACTGAGACTGCAGAGCCCAAGAGATGCAAGCTGGAGTCATCTAAAGGAGACTCCACACTGCCTAATAAGGCATTTTCTCTGGAATGTCAGTTTGGTGTGGAGAGCCTTTCAGGATGGCCAAAATCCACAGGGAGAATCTGGCAGCCACCAGGAGGTGCGCAAGGTTGGGACTCCCAGGGCATGTTTGCCTCAAGTTCAGAGGCTGGCCAGGTTCTGGTGGGTCTTTCTGAGGGAGTCTTAGAGGAGATCAAGCCCTCCCTGTTAGGAGTTGCAGGATCATAGGCAGGTGTGTGTGTGCCAGATACTGTGGTGGCCCTCAATCAAGGAAACACCCCCATGGTCAGCCAACTGTTCAATGTTTTACTGATTCGTTGTGGGAGGTAATTTTGCTTTCCCAGTATGCTCCCTGATCTGTAATATCTTATGCGTTTCCTGGCATCCTGGTATAGTTGTATTAGCTCTGGCCAAGGTTCATCTCAGTAGCCATGACATTGCCGCTGCAGTATTTGATGGCACAGGGGTGTCGGCAATTGGTAGTACAGGTTACCAAGCGTGCGCATCCCTGCCAAGTGCGGAAGGCATGGTATTACAGGTTATGTAGACTGCAAAGTGGATGTGATTCTTAAGCACTAGCCTTGTGAATCAAAGCAGCTGTGGTAGCTTCCGTGTGACACAAACCCTTCATGCCTGGGTGTGGAGTCCGGAGCTGGCGGAGGACCAGCCTTTGTCCCAGCAACTATTGGATGGAGTGGTTGATGTAGCCTGTGCTCTATACAAAATCATTAAAGTCACAAACCAAGTTCTGGCTTCTTCAATAGCTTGCTGGATCAGGCAGTAGGCTAGAGGTTTCTCCTCCAAGGCTACCCTCAACCATCTTCCTTTCAAGGGTGAAATATTGTTCCAAATGGGACTAGACAATCGCATGACCAGCTTGGCAGATTGTTGGCCGACCTCTTTACCTGGCAGTAGCCCTCAAACCTCTAGTGGCTCCAGGCACTTTTGGTGGTCCTCAGCAGGTGCCACCTCTCAGAGCCAGGGACCCAGATGGAGATGCTTAGGTCTTAGGTGGAACCAAACCACCAGGTCTGGAGCGATTCCCCTGAGGATAAAGGGATGGCTTTTAGACTAGAGCAACACTTTAAACTACTGAGCACTTTAACATGGGAGAGGAAAAAAAAGATGATGCAAAATCAAAAGGCTCAAATGAGAAGAAAAATCTTATCAAAGAAGAAAAAAAAAAATCACTCGGGCCTAAGTGGGCCTCAAGAGCCATGAAAAACAAAGTAAACAGATTTATTGAAATATTTTTTAAAAAATCAAAACGAAACTCTAAAAGGCAAGGAGCAATAGAAACATATACGGTAAACTAGGAATGGTACTGAAGGGAAAGCATCGATTGGAAAAATAGAGCAATACATATGATGCGCTGAAGAGAGTTCACAGATGCAATCACTCTGCTCTGTGAAAAACAAAGGACTGTGAGTACCATACGCTCACTGGGTAAGAAGGCACTTGACAATGTGCAGTGGGACTGACAAAAGCATTTTAGAGATAGAATGCTAGGTAGCATCCAAACTGGGTCTGTTAGATTACATCACCTATATGTGAGAACAAACTGCTGCTTGTTCTCAGAGCACAAAATTATTCAACACCAATATCATGTATGTGAAAACTGCCCCCTAACCTTAACTAGTTGCATCAATTCTTGAAGAACCTCAGCCTACTCTTTCTTGCAGAAATGCTTTAATTTAGACTTTTTTGTAGGTTTTGTTCATAGACTGCTCATTGCAGGACCTACCAGTCTTGTGTTCTTGGTCAGTTGTCTTCTTGTGTCCTCAGGGCTGCATGCAGTTCTCAAATGGTTGAAATTCTCTTTAAATCCTGCCCAATTGATACAATATTTGTAAACAATCTCTTACATGCGTTACTCAGGTATCTCATTTATAGATAAAGTGAGCTTTTAAAATATATCCTCGTTATAGGATCAATATTAGTGTTAATTTTTAATGTTTGGCTCGACATTATCGTGTTTCAGCCCATAAGGGCCTGCCTCAGGACTCTTGTTGTGAAATCATGACAGTTAAGATGTGCAAATTCCTAAAACTTTTCAATTATCTTATGAAACGCTGCCGCTTGAAAAACCAGCGTTTGCTACTGGTTTTTCGAGCAGCAGTGTTTCATAAGATGATTGGGAAGTTTTGGGAATTTGCACGTCTTAACTATCATGATTTCATAACAAGACTCCTGAGGCAGGCCCTAGTGGGCCGAAACATGATCATGTTGAGCCAAACATTAAAAATTACAATTAAAATCAATTACAATTACAGAGACTAAGCACCAATTGGTAACCTTTGTTGTGTTGTTTGCTGTTCACTGGTGTGAAGACATTTTCTCCAGTTGGTTCTCAAGCAATTTTTAATGTTTAACACTTAGTGTGAACAAGCAGGTCAAGATGGTTTACAAACTGCATAGTATGTGTAAGCCCTTTCAGTGGAAAAGGTTGGATACAACTGGAGTAAACCAATCCAATACTAATGTTGTTTCTCCTCAGCCACTCAAATGTAAACTTTTCTGTTTTTGCTCGTCTTGCTGCATAGCTTAATTATGCTTTGGCTTAGAGGCAGATGACTGAACATTCTTAAGAATTTTCTGGTTTGCTTCCTTCAATAATAGTAAGTTTTCCAGGTCTTAAAGGCAGCAAAGCATTCAAACACCATCACACTACCACCTATCACCATGTTTGTTAGTTTGATGTTCCTACTGTGGCATGCTGTATTTACTTATTACCACACCTAATGTGACCTATATTGTTTAAAGATGTCAATATTTAACTAGTCTGGCTATAGAATATTATCCCAAAAGTATTGGGGCAGGGATAACATAAGAACATAAGCAGTGCCTCCGCCGGGTCAGACCATAGGTCCATCCTGCCCGGCAGTCCGCTCCCGCGGCGGCCCAAACAGGTCACGACCTGTCTGAATCACCAGAAGGGGCTCCCTTGCCACCTTGGTTTCTCATTGAAGTCCTATCTTCCCATCGTAGTCCTAACCCTCCGGTCTTGCACATGCACGACCTGTTGGGTTTCTATACTTATTATCTGGTTAGCTTTCTATACCTGTGTTACATCCCAGCACCTCTCTCAGTATCCCATGATCCCTTTATCCCTCAGGAATCCGTCCAATCCCTGTTTGAATCCCTGTACCGTACTCTGCCTGATCACTTCCTCCGGTAGCGCATTCCAAGTGTCCATGACCCTTTGGGTGAAAAAAAACTTCCTTGCATTTGTTTTGAACCTATCTCCCTTCAGTTTCTCCGAATACCCCCTCGTACTTGTTGTCCCCTTCAGTCTGAAGAATCTGCCCCTATCCACCCTCTCTATGCCCTTCATGATCTTGAAGGTCTCTATCATATCTCCCCTGATCCTTCTTTTTTCCAGAGAGAAGAGCCCCAGCCTATCCAACCTCTCGGCGTATGGGCAGTGTTCCAGCCCTTTTACCAGTTTCGTTGCTCTCCTTTGGACTCTCTCAAGTACCGCCATGTCCTTCTTGAGGTGTGGCGACCAATACTGAACGCAGTATTCCAGATGTGGACGCACCATCGCTCGATACAATGGCATGATGACTTCCCGCGTCCTGGTTGTTATGCCCCTCTTTATGATGCCCAGCATCCTGTTGGCTTTTTTCGAGGCTGCTGCGCACTGTGCAGATGGCTTCAGTGATGCATCCACCAGCACACCCAAGTCTCTCTCAAGTCTGCTGTCTCCCAACAATGCCCCCCCCAATTTGTAGTTGAACAACGGGTTCTTTTTCCCTATATGCATGACCTTGCATTTTTCCACATTAAAGCGCATTTGCCATTTGTTTGCCCAGTCTTCCAGCTTGTCCAGGTCCCTTTGCAGGTCCTCACACTCCTCCCTGGACCTAACTCTACCGCACAGTTTGGTATCGTCTGCAAATTTTATAACCTCGCACTTTGCCTCCTTTTCCAGGTCATTGATAAATATGTTTGAAGAGTAACGGCCCCAGCACCGATCCCTGTGGCACACCGCTCGTGACTCCCCGCCAGTCAGAATATTGGCCCTTCACTCCGACCCTCTGCAGTCTACCCGACAACCAGTGCTTGATCCATCTGTGCACATCCCCTCCCACCCTGTGGTTCCATCCAAATGTTTTTGCAAAGGTGAGATGAGCACTGACATTACTCAGACAGAAGCAGTTTCTACTTTCCCACTGTCCCATGAATCACATTTATGCCCACTGTCATCGTATTGTGGAGTGATTGACACCAACCTTAGCTGATGGTAAAGAGGCTTGCAGTTCTCTGGATATTTTGTACCCTTGGGAATAATTTTGGCAGGCTAGCCACACCAGAGAATCATTATTGTTCTAAGTATTCTCCATTTGGAAATACTGGCTCTCACTGTGGTTTGATGACATCCCAGAGTTTTAGAAATGGCTTTATAACCCATTTCAGACTGATTTCAATTACTTTTCTTCTAGACTTTCCTTTAATCATGGTATAGAATTGCTATAGAAACACTATTCCACTGCTGTGTTCTCAACATATGAGGGTTAGATTTAACAGGCCCAGCTGGGTTCAACCAGTTTGATTTGGTTATCAGTAATGCCATTTGCTCCCTCCCTCCAGAGCTTGGAGATGGTTGTGTGCCACTACCCAGTGGCCTGGGACTGAGGATGGTCGCCAGTGGATCTTGCCTGAGTAACTTGTGGTGGACCTGCCATGGACTGGCTTTTCTTTTTGGGTTGTTGCCTTCAGCTGTTGGGCCCCTCTCCAACGTCAGTGGACGCTCCCTTCTATTTTGGACTGCTGGGTGAGGTGCTGTTTTCAGCTGCTTTGGGCCACAGCCATAAATTTCTCCTCCACTGGCAGGTGCAGTCCCAGCCAAAACAAATGAAGATTTGCCTTTAACCAGCCATCATCCATTCGGTGCAGTTGGAGAATTGTCTGGAGTGAAGCTCGGTTTTTACTGACTGGATTATAATATTTGTTTTACTTATTCTAACCCCCCTTTTCTTAAACTGCAATAGCGGTTATTAACGCAAGGAGCCATGCTGCTTCCGATGCTCATAGGAACTCTGAGTGTCAAGAATAACACAGAGCATTTAGCACAGTCCCCTATGCTAATAACTGCTATTGTTTAGTAAAAGGAGGGGTTAGTCTGTGTTAAATTCTATATAATTTTATTGCCTTAATTTCTATTTTATTTTTTGATGGATAGGTACATACATAGAATACTTTTTTCATGTTCTTTATTTTCCTTGGCACTTTCGATTAGAATGCAAGTCCATTTGAGACAGAGGGGGAAGTTTCTAAGTTCCTAGGACAATATAATTTACATAAATTGTAATCCGCTTAAGCAGCATAGAAATATTAAAATAACCCCTTTTACAAAGCTACAAAAGTAGTTTTTAGCGCAGGCTAGTGCACTGAATGCTCTGCTCCTGAGAGTTCCTATGAGCATCAGGAGTAACACAGCATTCAACACACGCTGGCCTGCGTCAAAAACCACTGCTATAGTTTTGTAAAATTGGGGGGGGGGATAAATTTGATAATAGGTTGATTGAATAAGAGGGCAGTTACTATTTTACATGTGGTAGGAGGAAGCCTTGGACCACCCGGATATAATACACTAGGCTCACAAAGGCAGCTCAGCCTGTTCTAGACACTTCCTTAACCCTCAGTCTCCCTCCCTTCACTATCTATGAGAACAATAATTCCAGTGCCAACCAGACCAGATCCCAAATTCAAAAGATTACTTACGTAGCATCTGCTGGAGCCAGAAAGATGATGGCTATCTGTGAGCTGCATAGGATACTTCTAAGATGAAGTCACAAAGCCAGTAGTTCTGTCTCCATCTGCTGCTAGGACAGCAAATACAAACACACATCAGAACTTACCTGGAAGGATGATGAAGATTGTTTTTGTGCTTTGACATCTGTTTGTAAATTTATCTTGGCTACATTTTGTTGTGTTTTATAGGGATTTTTAAAAAAAATTTCTGTTGTGTGTAATTTGACTATTCCTGCTAAGTCAACTGATCTGGCAGTAGCAACAATCCTGTGACAGAGGACCCAGCAAATGTTTAACAAAAATTTTTTTAATATGCAGCTTATACATAACTACAGTTATTTTTAAATGTTGAATTTCTGGTTAAGGTCTACACTCTATAGAAACTAATCTCCACTGCTTTGTCTAAGCAATAATGTAAATGTTAAGAATCCTAGTTATTTATGTAATCATTTAACTGTAACAAATACAATCAGTTGTGATTCAACTGGAACAGTAAAGTATACAGCAGCATTTACGTTTGTGCATTATTTGCAATATTCTACTACCAGCAGTCTGAATTCCTGCTACTAAGCAATGAATTGGGATGTAGTACGCAGTACAAAATGATTGACCACATTCTCCTTTTGCTAAGGGCATGTGATTTACATATACTCAACAACAAATACACTTTAACTTACACCTTTGATCTATAATAATATGAGAATGACACAGGAACAAATTTTTCCTCATCCCTGCAGGAACCATTTTCCCATTCTGTCAAGTTCTTTTCCTGTCCCTGCCCCTGCCCCATTCCTGCAAGCTCTGTCCTCATCTGCACAAACCACAAACACTTTAAAATCATAAGTGTCTGAGGCTTGTGCAGTTAAGGCAGAGCTTACAGGAATGGGGAACAGGGAACTTGAGTTACTGTGGGGACTGTGACAAATTTGTCCCAGTGTCATTCTCTAATATAGTGTCTCGCAAACTTTTTCAAGCTGGGGCACACTAAACCTAGTGTCCCCGGCTTGAGACACCCGGATGTGCGTTGGCATTAGCGTGTTGTCGACACTGACATCAGCGCATGCACAAAGGCCCTTCAAACAGGCCTTGCGCTGAGAGAAGGACCTGCGCTGGAGAGAAGGGACGGCAGAGAGCAGTGTTGCTGGTGTCAGGAGATTGCTTACAAAATGTGCCTCTCTTCACGAGATGAATGTCCTGTAGACAGTCAGCCGGCGCCAGCACCTCGCCTCTTCCCCAATGTACGGCGGCACACAGTTTGCGATACACTGCTCTAATATATAAGGTGCGTCTTTAATCTATTAAGTAATCATGGAGCCCTTTTACTAACAGCACACTCTAAAGGCTGCATGTCCTATTTTACACTTATGGGTCATTTAGCAATTAGCACATGCTAATATCCTTTAAGGGCACTGTTCTCAACTGAGAGCTAGATGCACTAAACTACATGGGTCTGCTCTGATCCAATTTTTGGCCGATTCCAAAAGATCTATTGAGGCATAAAAGTTTGAATGCAAATGATTTCAGTAGAAGTTTGTTGTAATCCCCATCTGATCCTGCCAATGAATTGCTGTGAGAATGACTCATACATGTGTAGAGCCTGCAGGAGAAGCCCCAAAGCAGACTCCTGCCACTCAGCTGTTTGGGGCAGAAAACTTTTTTTTCTTTTTTTAATGGACAGATGTTGTCCATGTGTTACACACACAAAATATCTCATTAAAAAAAAAAAGAAAATAGCCCCCAACCAATGATAGCCCTATCCAACCTTTCAATGAACTAGCACCCCCTCCCCCCTTCCTGCACCAGCAAAAATTGGCAGGACGGATGCCCACTCCCTCCTGCCACCAGATGCTCCCCCAAACTCGCCCGTACCTTTGTCAGAAGTCAGGAGCAGGAGGGGAAACTCAGTCCCCTCCTGCTCCAAGGCCCGCCAATCCAAAATGGTGAGCCGCCTTCTCCCTGGTACATCATGTGATGCCCTGACTGGCTCAAACACTTAAGACTCCTCCCACGGGAAGGGCTCTTAGGTGCCTGAACCAATCGGACCTTATGCTCCTCCCTCTGTATCCCAAGGGGAGGGGCCTTAGGCATCTGAGCCAATCAGGGCCTCCTCCCCTCTCCATGCATCACATGATACACCAGGGAGAGGAAGGCCCACCATTTTGGATTGGTGGGCTTTGGTGCAGGTGAGACCAAGCTTTTCTCCTGCTTCTGACAAAGGTAAGGGGGGAGTATCCAGTGGCAGGAGGGTGCGAGGATCCCTCCTACCAATTGTTTCTTGTGCTGGGGGGGATGATGTCAGCATAGCAGGAGGGAGTGGACAGTCCCTGGGCTGTTCGTCAGGGGTGAGAGGTATTAGTCCCTGGTACCCAGTCACTTTTGGAAAGCTAAAACTACTACTATTATTTCTCGTGATGGGACAAAAACGCACGAGACACCAGCGCGCCAACAATCGAGCGCAGACAATTTGGCGCAACACACCAGCGTGCCACGGGAAAACTTACTTTTAAAGAGCTCCGACGGGGGTGTGTGGGGGGAACCCCCACTTTACTTCATACTGTTTGCGCTGCCACTGGGGGGGTGCAACCCCCCACATTAGAGAAAACTGAACTTTTCCCGAAAAAAAATCGGAAAAAGTTTAGTTTTCTCTATAATGGAGGGTTCCAACTCCCTAACCCGGGGCCCCCAACGGCATCGCGAACAGTATAAAATAAAATGTGTGTGTGGGGGGGGGTGTTTCCCCACTCACACCCTGCTTTGGATCTCCTTAAAAGTAAGTTTTCCCACGGCGCGCTGGTGTCTTGCGCCAAATTGTCTGCGCTCACCTGTCGGCACGCTTGTGTCTCACGCTCGAATGACTATGAACCATTATTTCTATAGCACTACCAGACATACACAGCGCTGTACAGAGTCATAAAGATGACAACAGTCCCTGCTTGAAACAGCTTACAATCTGAACAATGTCATGGATACAGTTAAGGGGAACGGTTAATCTGCTGGCTGGGTTGGTAGGCAGTAGGGTTATGGATTGAAGGCTATATAAAACCCATCACTTTATTGTGTGCATCACCAAGTGATATTAGTGCATCAATCATTTAACTCAGGGGTGTCCAATGTCGGTCCTCGAGGGCCGCAATCCAGTCGGGTTTTCAGGATTTCCCCAATGAATATGCATTGAAAGCAGTGCATGCAAATAGATCTCATGCATATTCATTGGGAAATCCTGAAAACCCGACTAAATTGCGGCCCTCAAGGACCGACATTGGACACCCCTGATTTAGCTAGTTTGCATGGTGTTTTAATATTAAATAGCTAATTTGCAGGGCCGGATCGGAAATGGGCAATCGAGAGGAAAAACACATGGTAAGCCATTTTGTGCATTGGGTCAGCACATGTGATCATCACTAAAGCAATGAAAACTGGTTTAGCAATGATTGCTGACTTTAATGCATCTAGCTCCCAGTCCTGATGTATGTCCCTGCTACATCAGGATTTCAGGATATCCACAATGAATACGCATAAACTTGATTTGCCTACACTGCCTCCATTATATGCACATTTCTTTCATGCCTATTCATAGTGGATATCCTGAAAACCTGACTGGTAAGAAGGTACTCCAGGACCGAGTTGAGAAACACTGCTTTAAGATATGTTAAGCTTTAGAAAACATAAGCTTCAGTAAACAGACTTCAAAGTCTATGCTTTTAACCAAGCAAGTTTGAATACATAAAGCTATTATAATAAAAAATGTAGCAGGTCTGTGAAAAGAATTTAAATGGCACAATTTAATCAAGCCCCCTACCCCTTCCTCCAGAAACAGAATGGGAAAACTCTTAGTAAATTAGGCCTAAAGTTACATTTTAACTTTCAAAAGTAAACTCTGAAATTAATAAAATGATTTCAACACCAATGGAAACAAAACTGAAAAAAGTAACAAAACAGGAAAGATATCACCACCACACACATTGAACTATATAATGTATCTTTATAAAAGACATATCAGAAAATGTTTTCTAAAACGTTTCCTGTATTTATTTTAACTGTAGAATGTAGGGTTTCACAGCATATCTTTCAATGCTAGCAAAATGTATATTCCAAGAACACAGGCACCAGCAGTATAAATTGAGTAACTTTTTTCTTCTTCTCCACACACATCGAGTTCCTGTTCTACTATACCATATCTTTAGCTGAAAACATTTCAATATAATGATTTTTTTTTTTTTTTTTAAAGGCAGTTTATATTAGAAGAAAAAAGGATGCATTAATGGAGTTAACCAGTATTTCAGTAAACCTAGAACAAAACCAGCTTATAGAAAAAAAAAACATCTTTATTAACATCCAACTTCTGTACTGGATAACATGTCAGTTGGCCCAAATTGTTCAAGAACATGTCACAATATTCTTTGTTTCAGGAGATGAATATAAATGTACAATTTTAAGTACAAAAGCACACAAGACATGACAAGAAAATATCCATGAATAAGATTTCATCTCTCCTGTTTTACATTTTTGAAAAGAAGAACCTTTTAACTAAAATATCCTCCTATTGTCAAGTTGAATGAAAGTGGATATTACTTGATTACAACATTAACACCAATATCACTAATCTGATATTTACAAAAGCAATTTTTTTTTCAATAAATTAAAGTCAATGCAACACCCATGCAAGCTAGATGGCTAGCTTTTTGGTTACAGGAACAAAGCCCTTGGCTCAAAAGGACTTAAAAACATGTTCTTTCAAACAGCATCCATTCCTCGCATTGAAGATGTAAATCCTAATCCCATTCCTCTCTGGGTGTGTGTCTGTGATCGTGCCATTTCATATTGTGCATCCAAATTTCTGAATACTTCCTCTTGCTGTTTCATAGTTTTAAAACTTTCCTTATCCAATGTACTAGTCCCAGCTTCTTCTTCACTCTGAGAACACAAAAAAATGTGATTTGTATGCTTTCCATTCTTTTATCCTATAGCACATATATAAAATAAAAAGGATAAATTAGATCTTATCTGCTAGTTTGTTTTCGTTTAGTCCCTCCAGACCGCCACAGATGGGTATGTGCACTCTGACTAGCAGGTGAAGACTGAGAAAAACTAAACTGAAAATCCTGGCTATATACCAGCTATACAGTCCCTTTTCCAGCCAGCACATGAACAGCTAAACAGCCATACAACCAGCCCACTGAAAATACAAGCCATGCTTCCCTTCTAACAGCTGACGAGGGCCTAAGGCAGCAAGCTGACAAAATACACCCTGCCATGCACTGCTGCTTTGCATCAACTCCAGAGGTGCCACAAAAGAGGTCCAAGAATGCCTCCATCCTGTGACCCAATATACTCTCTGGAATGCTTCTGAAACCCTGATTGGCTTCCATCTTGGGTCTTTTCTTTCTTTTTTCTTCTTTAAATGCTTCTGCCGAAAACCCATAGTGGATTGCAACATCCCGTGCAGCACAAAAAATAACCAGATTAGGGCGAGTCCTGTGCTAGTCTAGAGGGATTACAGGAAAGCAAATTAGCAAGTAGATAACAGTTACTTACTGTAACAGGTGTTATCCAGGGACAGCAGGCAGATAGTCTCACATAATGGTGACATCACCGACAGAGCCCCTGGTATGGACACTTTAAAAATGCATCGCCACTTTAAGACGTAAGTGCCTTCCCCGCCAGATGCAGGGTGCGCATCTCCTCAGTTAAAATAAGCCAGCTAAGAAGCCAACCAGGGGAGGTGGGTGGGTTGTGTGAATATCTGTCTGCTGTCCCTGGATAACACCTATTATGGTAAGTAACTGTGCTTTATCCCAGGACAAGCAGGCAGAATATTCTCACACGTGTGTGACCTCCAAGCTAACCAGAATGGGATGGTGGGAGAGTTGGCATTTAAGAAAATAAATTTTATAATACAAACTGGCTGAAGTGCCCATCCCGTCTGGAAAAAGCCTCCAGACAATAATGAGAGGTGAATGTGTGAACTGAGGACCAGGTGGCAGCTTTACAGAATTCAGCAATAGGAGTAGATCTAAGGAAAACTACAGAAGCTACCACAGCTCAGACTTTATGGGCTGAGACCTGACTCACCAGGTACAGGCCAGATTGAGCAAAGAACGAAATACAGGTAGCCAAACAGTTAGAAACTGTTCACTTGGAAACAGGATTCCCCAAAAGACGAAGAGTTGGGGATTAGTCCTATAAGTCTTTGTCCTGGTGATGTAAAAGGCCAAAACAAACTTATAGTCCAGAAAGCAAAGATGTATTTTTCCTACAAAAGAATGAGGCTTAGGGAAAAAAAAAAAACCTGGAAGAACCATCAACTGATTTAGATGAAATTTAGATGAAACTTCTGTCACCACTTTCAGTAGAAACTGTGGGTGCGTGTGTAGAATCACTTTATCATAGAGAAAAACTATGAAGGGTGGATCCTCCACTAACCCTTGCAACTCACTGACCCTTCTGGCAGAAGTGAGCAAGATAAGAAAAAACAACTTTCCAGTGAAAAACTTGAGATGAACTGTGGCAATTGCCCAAAGCCAGATTTTCTGAACTTCTTGACATAACTAGGGAGACCCTGTGGCTCCATGTGTTTACAGAGTACTTGGGTAGAAGATTGTGCAAAAGAGGACTCCAGGACTCAAGAAATGTTGAAAACACATTGAGCATAATACATCACTCAGAACACAGTAAGTTGATATGGAAAAAGTGTGCTTCTTGATGGACTAAAAACCATGGTTTAAAAGGATAGCCAATTGCGCTTCCTAGGTATAAGGAGATGGGTTATCGACATCACCTGTTGAAGAGGAAGAAAATGCAAAAAGAGACCTCTGAAGAGTACAAAGGAGGTCATACAGCATTGAAGCAACTGCTGAATAGAGGATGGTAGAAAAATACACTGTTGCTAAGGAGCATGGGTCCACTGAGAAGTACGAAGATTGAGTCTTGCTCGTAGTGGTCCATGTGATATGGAAACCATGTGGCCTCAGAAAATCTTCAAGTGCCTTGCAGAAAATGTTTAACTTTGAAACATGTATATACAGAGGCAAAGGAGAGCACGCAGACAAACCAGAAGAAATGCTCTCTGTAGAGTAGAGGCCAAAGACTGAAAACTTCATTAGGATCACTGACTAAACTGAATAACAGTAGTCATACAGGAAAAGAAAACCTGAAGACTATAAGAACAGAGTGTCGATGCCACAAAACTCCCAGAAGATATTGAAAAAGATGATAGGCCGTAAGAAGAGCCTGACAGAGTAAACTGCGCTAAGTAACTGAAAAGCGCAAGCACATGTGGAAAAGCCAGAAGGAATGACATGAAACCCAGAGAGCTAAGAACATAAGAAGTTGCCTCCACTGAGGCAGACCAGAGGTCCATCTCGCCCAGCGAGATGCCTGAACAGTGGTCCCTGATTATTTCTATAACCTACTTCTACTCCTACCTCTACTCCTATCTGTACCCCTCAATCCCTTTGTCCTCTAGGAACCTATCCAAACCTTCTTTGAAGCCCTGTAACGTGCTCCTGCCTACCACAGCCTCCAGAAGCGCATTCCATGTATCCACCACCCTGAGACTCAAGAAGGTTGAAAAGAATGCACGTGGGTGCTAAAACAGTATAACTGAAAGGCGCTGAAAACCAAGTGATTTGGAAGAAGAAAACTCCAGACCCTGAGAACTCAGGGACATTAACAGCCGAACAGCGGCCAAAAATCCTAAAGGCCAAAGGGGCCCCAGAAATAAAAAAAGGGCAATGTGAGGAAAATATACACAAGTGCACTATATGAACAAATACCCCCCGATCGAGCAAAAAGCAATGTTACTTACCGTTAACAGTTGTTATCCAGGGACAGCAGGCAGCTATTCTCACTAATGGGTGACGTGATCCAACGGAGTCCCGATGCGGACACTTCTTTAAAGAAAACTTGAAGTTTTTGAGTCGCCCACACCGCGCATGCACGAGTGCCTTCCTGCCCGATGCACCGGGCGTGTCTCCTCAGTTCAGCTAGCTAGCAGAGAAGCCAACCCAGGGGAGGTGGGTGGGACGTGAGAATAGCTGCCTGCTGTCCCTGGATAACAACTGTTACAGTAACATTGCTTTATCCCAGGACAAGCAGGCAGGTATTCTCACTAATGGGTGACCTCCAAACTAACCAGAATGGGATGGTGGGAGAGTTGGTAACTTAGGAGAATAAATTTTGTAGTACTGTTTGGCCAAACTGTCCATCCAGTCTGGAGAAGGTATCCAGACAATAGTGTGAGGTGAAGGTATGAACCGAGGACCAAGTGGCAGCTTTACAAATCTCCTCAATCGGAGTTGATCTGAGGAAGGCTACAGAAGCTGCCATCGCTCTGACCTTGCGGGCTGTGATTTTTCCGTCAAGAGGCAATCCAACCTGGGCATAGCAGAATGAGATGAGATGGTGCGCTTGGAAACGGGGCGTCCCAACTTGTTCGGATCGAAGGAGATGAAAAGTTGAGGAGCAGATCTGTGAGGTTTGGTGCGTTCTAGGTAGAAAGCCAAAGCACGCTTATAGTCCAGAGTATGAAGAGCAGATTCTCCAGAGTGAGAGTGTGACTTCGGACCGCCAGTGCCACATCAATCTCCTGGAACTCAGGGCGATCTTCAACGCTTTCCAGACCTTTCGACATCTCCTTCGCGACCAGGTGTCCTCATTTGCACAGACAACCAGGTCGCCATGTATTACGTGAACAAGCAGGGAGGCACGGGATCGGCCTCCCTCTGCCAGGAAGCTCTGAAGGTGTGGGATTGGGCAACTCGCAACAACACCTTCCTCAGAGCGGTCTACATCCAGGGGGTGGACAATGCCTTAGCAGACAGCCTGAGCCGTCTTCTGCAACCTCATGAGTGGACCCTCAACTCCACGCCCCTGCATCATATCTTCTCTTTGTGGGGGACGCCTCAGATAGACCTCTTTACAGCCCCCCCACAACTTCAAACTGCCTCACTTCTGCTCCAGGATCTACACCCCTCAGCGCCTCGAGGCAGATGCATTCCTCCTGGACTAGACGAATCGCTTTCTATATGCGTTTCCTTCATTTCCTCTCATTCAAAAGACTCTAGTCAAGCTGAAGTCAGACCATGCCACCATGATCCTGATTGCCCCACAGTGGCCCAGACAACCTTGGTACTCCCTTCAACTTCAACTCAGCAGCAGGGAGCCATACCTCCTACCAGTCTTTCCATCTCTGCTTACACAGCATCAAGGATCTCTGCTTCAGCCCAACCAGTAGTCTCTACACCTGACAGCTTGGTTCCTCTCAACGTAACCCCTCTCCAGTTTTCTCAACCTGTGAGAGATGTCCTGGAAGCTTCAAGGAAACCAGCTACTAGACAATGCTACCACCAAAAGTGGACTAGATTCTCTGCTTGGTGTTTTTCTCATCATCATGAGCCACAACACTCATCCTTGTCTTCAGTCTTGGATTATCTTTTGCACCTTTCCCACTCTGGTCTCAAGTCTACATTGATACAAGTCCATCTTAGTGCAATCGCTGCTTTCCATCAGCCTCTTCAAGGGAAACCTCTCTCTGCTCACCCGGTGGTTAACAGATTCATGAAAGGACTCTTCCATGTCAATCCTCCCCTCAAACCACCCCCGGTGGTTTGGTACCTCAATGTGATTCTTTCTCAGCTTATGAAACCTCCGTTTGAACCTCTTCACAAGGCTCACCTGAAGTATCTCACTTGGAAGGTGGTGTTTCTCATTGGCCTCACTTCTGCTCGAAGAGTCAGTGAGCTACAAGCCTTGATTGCGGACCTGCCTTTTACAGTATTCTATCATGACAAGGTGGTTCTCCGCGCACACCCGAAATTCCTTCCCTAAGGTTGTCTCAGAATTTCATCTCAACCAATCCATTGTCCTGCTGTAACAAGGCCTGGGCTTCATGAAGAAGAAGGGCAGTCTGGGTCAAGTTGGAGGATACTCTCTTGGAGGGTGCTCCGGGGGAGCTTGGAGGAACTGAAGGGAGTATCCTTCTTTTATGATGGAGAGAACCCAGAGGTCTGTGGTGATAGTCGTCCATCAGTGGTAGAAATGAAGGAGGCGGCCTCCGATGGGTGGATTTACTGAGAAAGGGAGGACGATGGAGGAAATGTCCTCTTTGAGACAGTCAAAAGGGCTGAGGGGCCTTAGGTGTAGCCGGTGGCTGAGGCTTATGCTGGTATTTCTGCAGGTGCTGTCTCTTCACAGGCTGTCTGCTGGGGGAGCCTGTTTTGGAGGGTAGCGCCGCTGGTATACCAATGGTGGGCAAGGCTGGCGAGGAGGAGCAGGCCTGGGTGTCGGACGTAGGATGGACTGGAAGGATTGTTCATGGTCCGATAGCTTTGGTCATCGCCTCGATGGATTCGTCGAAGAGGTTGGTGCCAATGCAGGGAACATTTGCGAGCCTGTCCTGGAGGTTGGGATCCATGTTGATGGTCCTCAGCCATGTCAGCCGGTGCATGGCCACTGAGCACGCTGTTGCCCGAGCCGCGAGCTCAAAGGCGTCGTATGAGGACTGCATCAACTGTACCCGGAGCTGGGATAGTGAGGCCAGCGCTTCTTGGTACTCGAAGTGTGCCCTCGTGTCCACGTAGGGCATAAACTTCTGGAATACCGATAGGAGGAACTCCAAGTATGTTGTGAAGTGGAAGTTATAGTTCAGAACTCTCGAGGCCATCATGGAGTTCTGGTACACTCTCCTGCCGAATCGGTCCATGGTTTTTCCTTCTCTGCCAGGCGGGACGGCGGCGTAGACCTGGGAGGGATGGGATCGCTTCAATGATGACTCCACCAACAGGGACTGGTGAGAGAGTTGAGAGTTGTCGAACCCTTTGCGTTGGACCGTGCGGTACCTGGTGTCCAGTTTACTCGGGACAGCAGGGATGGAGTAAGGTGTCTCGAGGCATCGAGCAAAGGTCTGGTCCAGAAGCTTGTGCAACGGAAGCTTAAGGGACTCAGCGGGTGGTTGAGGGAGGTGCATAGTCTCCAGGTATTCCTTTGAGAATTTGGAACCCGTGTCCAATGGTATGCCCATGTCCTCAGCCATCTATCGGAGGAACGAGGAGGACAGTTGGTCTGCCGTTGCCTGGCTCCGTGATGGGCTCGATGAGGTCGAGGCTTCCGGTTCCGCTGGGGACAGGGAGCAAGATGGTGAGAAGGATCCCATTGTGTCCTCGAGTTCTGGCATCGGTGGAGGTGAATAGTCCAGGTATGCCTGTTTCCACCGAGGCGAGGCGTGCCTGGATGAATGTCTCGAGGAATGCCTTAATCGGTGTCGAGAGGTTGGCCTCGATGGATGGGGTGAGGCAGGCTTCGTTGAGGCCCCCAGGTAGTGGATGGGGCTGGAAGCGGTCGATCGAAGCAGGGGTTGCTGCCGTAGAGGCTCGAACCCCGTCGGGGTGATCGGTTCCAATGGAGGCATTTGCAAAGACTCTGCTCCTTGCATCAAGTGTATCGGTTCCAGAGATGGCATGGGCAAAGACTCTGCTCCTTGCGATGCATGCATTGTTGCCAGACCAGACACTCGCAGAGACTCTACTCTCTGTTGAGAGCATGTTCCCCACTGAGGCACTGAAGGCGGCTCGACCTCGCGGGAGGCCTCCGTGTGCCCAGGATTTGGGAGAGAAGCTGAGGCCCCATCGTGGTAAAGAGCTCGATGAAGTGCTTCTGTAGCATGATCTGGAACGAGGCCGGCAAGGATAGATCCGCATCTGAAATGGGACCACGTGCGCGGGCCTCGCATTCTCTCCGAACAGCGTGTGAGTGCTTGGACTTCGAGGCCTTGGGCACTTTCAACACGACTGGGGGAATGGGCTGCTGGGCTACCTGACCTGAGAAGGTTGAGGAAGGCATCGCAGCAGGCGCTGGAGTCTGAGCCGGGACAAACGAGGCGGGCTTGATGAGACTCAGTGCCGCAGAAGTGGAAGACTGTGGGGCTGCGGATGATGTCGAAGGTGCGGGTCCCTTTGAGGTCGACGGCTCTGTCGAGGACTCCATGAAGAGCGATTCCCACAGGACGCAACGGCGCTTGAAAGCACGTGCGGTGAGTGTGGAGCAAGGCCGGCACGATTTTGGGATGTGTTCAGGCCCAAGACACTGAACACAGTGTCGATGAGGATCCGTTAGCGAAATCGCATGCTGGCACTTGTCACACTTTTTAAAACCGGTGACAGGCCAGGACATAGGCCGAAAAAGTTCCGCCGCAAGATCGAAGCCGCGGGGCTGCGATCACGTGGCCTGCCCGGTCGAACGGTACAAATAATTTATTTTTTTTTAAACAATAAAACACGATGAAAATCAGCGATTACGATCAATTAAAATCAAAACCACGGACTTAGAAGGCACAAGCGAAGGAACTTTGCGCAGAGAGTCGAAGACGGACTTCTCGGCTCCGCGGAAAAATAAGAACTGAGGAGACACGCCCAGTGCATCGGGCGGGAAGGCACTCACGCATGCGTGTTGCGAGCCACTAGAAACTTCGAGTTTTCTTCAAAGAAGCGTCTGCATTGGGGCTCCGTTGGATCACGTCACCCATTAGTGAGAATACCTGCCTGCTTGTCCAGGGATAAAGAAGAAAATGCTGCGATCGAAACCAGGAGAAGAAAAAATATCCTAAAGGATTGAGCAGCCTCCTCCTCCCCTACAGCCACTTCCAAACCTCCGGCATAAAGTACAAAAGGATGTAGGAGACTCTGGCATAGTCTGGATGCAGTGAAGCAGACATCCTCTAACATTAGTGGAACAGAGAAAGGCCAGTGAAGAACAAATACACCTGGTTGATCCTGTATTGCAATGAAACCAAGGAGTAACTGTAGGGATGGGAAGACTAACTGATAGACTCTCCACCCTTGTTAGTTACTGCCACCCAGAAAAAGACAATGCTCATTGTTTCTACTTATTACTGAGAAGGCAGAGTCAAGCAGCAGAAGACAATGCTGTGGACAATATTAATTTGGTGTACAGCAGCAATGTCAGTTCTCCTTCCATATTAACACCGAAAAGAAAGTCTTAGTTTCAAGTTGAGGCTATGCTCCTGAGGACCACGTTGAAAAGACTGAAAAGTTTTTATTTAGCAGCCTGATGCACTGATGTGAATGTTGCCTTTACCTCCTAGATTGAGAAGGAGCAGGTACAGATGGATAGACACTAGTGCCTGAAGACTTTTTCAAGGTAGACTCTACCACTAGAGACTCATGAAGAAGTTGAGGCGTATCAAACGCAGAAATAGGAACCACTCTAATGAAAGTTCAAGTGGAAACAACGGAGATTCTAGATCCATGTAGAAAATCTCCCTCAAAAAGGGAGGAAATAAAAACTTCAATATTTCCGTTTGGCGGTCATTCATAATCCAAAACCTCTCTTTACTGTATTTAAAGTCTGAAGAGGCAGTGCAACAGATAACAACAACTGAGAAAATTCTGTGTACAACAGCAGCAGAAAGAGAATGCTCTGGTGAAGCTAAATCTGAAGAATCACCTTCATCTGCAGTAAAGAATGGTTCCTGCTCAGAATCTCAAACCAAGTCAGAATTCTGGATGGAATGAGCATAGTGCCGGAGAATATGTGGTACATTTACATGACACAGAATATAATGCAGAACAGTGCTGACCATTTCCAATCCAAAAAGGTCATCTGCTTACATCACTTTGCAACACACACATGTCCTGTCAAAGGTTCTGTACTGTTTACCTCAATTGCCTGTTCTGTTCACCTCAACTGTCACTTTTACCACACGGAGACTAGGCACTGCTTAGTGCAAGGAAAAACCATTGCAGAATATCACACCCTTAGAATGCCTAATGATAGCCTAAAATACTTTAGCCTATATATAGAATGGCTGTATTATGAGACTGCTTTGTGAGAGAGAGAGAGAGTTTTTTGATTGTAGACAGATTTTGCTTTCAAAGAATGTTAACAGGAAGTTAATAGAAAGTGAGAATGGTAATAACAGGAAGCTGTAAACAGTTTACTGAAGATCAGAGAAAGATAATGCACAGTAATATATGTCATGAGTATGTTTAACTAATAGACAAGCGACAATGCAAAATTAAAACCCCTTTGTCTTTATAGGATTTATTTCCTAGTGTCAGGGAAAAACACAAAAAACAGCAGTGTTCTACAAGTGCACTTTAACAGAATCAAATTTTTTTTAGCTACAAGAAGGGCTTTCTCTTAATATCTGCTAGCAATTAATGTCTGTCATTTTTTTCAGCAGTACAGTCTTATTTTATCGTTAGTCACTATCTGTTGTATTGTGTTATATGTCTAAATTCAATGTTTTTGGAAATACAAGTGGATTTCCATTTATGAGTACTCAATATAATTAACAATATAAAAGAAAAAGCTATTTTTCCTTCACTTACCATAATATGTTGAACTTCTAGTAGTTTCTTGTTCTCTGCCTTTTCTTGGCGCTTACAAAAAGAAATGAAATTGCACTTCCTCTTTTTCTGGTTATCTGGTACACACAGGGTTACGCCCTGGTTTCTAACACTTCCTGGTTTAGCTTTAGTTAAAAACCTTTTCTAACTTTGCTTAAAGAACTTTTCTAATAAGGTACTGAAGAAAAAGTCCAGTTCTATTGATTGAAATTCAGAATGTTAGTGAAAGTCTTTTCAGACTATTAGTGAAAGTTTTTTTTTCCAAATTTACCACATACCGAAGCGACCAAAGCGGAAGCAACTAATTTCTGTTTTTTTATCTTCCCAGTCACAAACAGAAATGCTTTGAGTGTCTCAACAGACACTAGGCTATTCTCTGCTTGCTAGAGAAATTGTTTGTCTAGTTTTATATGCATTATTTTATTTAGTTCCTTAGCAGAATATATTATGAGTCAAATGAAATTGCACCCATGCTTTGATAGAATTTCCCCCATAGATCCTATTTTGTTTTTTAGGTTGTATCATTTTTGTTTCAACAAAATTTCAATATAACCTATGTGTTAATATGTCCATCCGGTCACTTGAGGTTGATTTTCTTTGACTCTAATTCCCTTAGGCTGACAAATATAATTCAGCATATCCAACTATTCGATCTTAGGCTGTTTTAATAAAAGTAGTTAAGTTTTTGGTTTCTTTCATATTTCATCCTTTAATCCTGTTAGTAATATTACTCAGGTATAGTTGGAAACAAATTAAATGATATACACAGTACAGATATTTCTCCCTTATTAATTGCGGATCACTTCACAGACAATTGCCATATCAAGGGAAGCTGTTTGCTACATGAAAAATTCGTGTTTGCACCTTTCGATATTTGTTAATGACTTATTTGCACAATCATGGACTAATGCTATTTGAAACATCATTGCTGAGAATCTTCATCCGCACGGCACCCTGATGATGGATGAGCCCCAGCTGAAGAACCTTGCTACTAGAGAAGGAATCCCTAAAGACCTATCAGAGAAGACTTCTTGACTACTGCTACTAAGAACGTGACGACTTTCGTGACCTTGAACTTCTACAGCTTTAATTATGGACTTGTTGATTTACACTTTAACTCTTTTATGGACTCATGCTGTATTAGCATATATATCTATATTTTTGCATGTTGGTACTCATGTGTTTTACTTGATTATGTCTTTTATGCATTTTCATCCTGATTTGACTCCCACATTGCTCCCTAGCTGGTTTTTCATTTCAGTTAGATTCTTTCCATCCCCTTTCTTGCTCCTAAGTTACTAGAAAGTGCAGTGAAGAAGAAGCAACGAGCCCAGCTGATTTATCTGGACGTCCACCCTGGCCTTGAGTGTAACCTGATGGCCTTGAGTGTAACCCAGTCAAGTCTGCACTGATCCCAGCTATTTTGGAGAGGCATGGAAATAATATAATTTATCCCTTTATCCCTTTTGGATATAGTATGATCATTACAGGATGAAGCCATAAAAGAAAGGTATATTAAAAATGTTAGTCACCCATATTTACTGTCACTTGATCCACATCCTGCATACCAGATCAGATTATGAACCCCCACAGATGCTTAGTTGCTCAAACTATCTCAAAAGTTGAAATAGGGACTCACTACACCTACAATATTAGCCATATGGATCAGGATATGACAAATCATTAAGAGTCATTGGTATAGCACCTTCTTTGCTTAGACAAACGGTAAATTAATACTCTATCATCATTATTCTTTTCTACTAATAATTGCATATATGGCCTTATAAAATTGCTGAGTTATACTGTGACACATGCCATTAGTTTAGTTTGGGTTGGGTTAGTTTATTTGTCCTCTTAATCCATATCAAGCCTACTTACTGAGTACCAGGGCCTTATGCCTGTGCTCCGTGACCAAGAACCTTCATGACCATCAACCACACCTTGACATTGGAGTTGAAGATGTCATAATCTTCAAACAGGGGGATGAGAAGGGGGAGGGGAAAGTCCTGTAAGCTCAGATGAAGACCCCCGAGAATTTCCCTGTCACAGCAGTAGCAGGCCAAAGCAAGGCCAGTACAGCTAAGACCTAAAATGGCTGCTGAAAAAGCAAATGGACTCTCTGACTAGAAAATTGTCAGCTCTGAGAGCAGCCGTAAACTGTGAAAGACACTTCTGTGAAAGACACTTCCTAGAAACAACAAGTGTAGTTATAGAGAAAAATAATTCTGATGAAAAACATAAGCAACATGATAACTTTCACTAGAGGAAAGACAAGCAACTTGATAACTTTCACCAGCGGAAAGACGAACCACGGACATAAGTATACAAGAAGGCTAACCACAGAGCTGGAAAAGCCGTTAGGCCCAGGTGCTCAAAAGAGGAACTTGGTATATTAACGGGACATTTACGGGGAAATGAGGGAGAAGCTTATGAGAAAAGGCAAAGAGATGTTCAATGATCAACCCAGGAGGATATAGTAGGTTTAGATATTGCATTTCCTTGAGTGGCTGAATTTAAGGAAACAAAAAATTGATTAGTGGTGCGGATAGCCGCAGTCCTGTCCAGGTAGAAGAGTAATGCCCTTCTGCAGTCTAATGTGTGTAGTAGAGCTTGCTTTGCTGAAGAATCATGTTGTAGAGCAGTGGTTCCCAAACCTGTCTTGGGGGACCCCCAGCCAGTCAGGTTTTCAAGATATCCCTAATGAATATGCATGAGAGAGATTTGCATATAATGGAAGTGACAGGTATGCAAATCTCTCTCATGCATATTCATTAGGGATATCTTGAAAACCTGACTGGCTGGGGGTCCCCCAGGACAGGTTTGGGAACCACTGTTGTAGAGGAAAAAATGCTGGTAATGTTATGGCCTGATTAATATGAAAATCCGAAACAACTTTTGGAAGAAACTTTGGATGAGTACAAAGCAGTACTTTTGGGGGAAAAAATTGAAGATATGGGGCATAGATCACCAATGCTTGCAATTCACTAACTCTCCTGGCCGAAGTAAGGGCCACTAAAAAAAACAGTAGTTTTCTGGATGAGAAAAAGTTGATTCATATGTAGAGCTGTATTTAGGATTGTACCGGAAAAAGTCATGTCAAGCCATTTTCTTTGCAAAAATTATGTATTATTGGAAATCTCCTTATCTCTTAGGTTCTTGTCTTATGCAGTGGATAGTGATCTAAGAAAGAGTCATTCATTACCTTTGGATTATATTGCATATTGTTTGAGTTTGTATTGTTTAAAATTCTCTTTCTGAATGATTTTTACCTATTACTATGCAATTTATTTATCTTCTTTCTGTGTTACTGTAACAAGAGGATTCTTGTATTTGTATTATGAAATTTATAAAGAAATAATAAAAAAAAAAAACAAAAAAAACCCCCAAAACTGTTTTCCTTGTTAAGAATTGTAGTGTAGCAGACTCCAAGGATTCAAAGGGATCTTTCATCAACTGGTCCAAAACAATGTTGAGATCCCAGGCTAAAGGTGGAGAACGAATTGGAGGTCAAAGATTGTTGAGACCTTGTAAAAATTGAGCAACCAGGAGGATTTTGTGAAATAGGTTTACCATCTAGAAATGATGGTATGCAGAGATGACAAAGATGAAAACATACCGAATTGGACTTAAGACCTGAATTTGATAAGTGCAGCAAGTATGTTAAAATGACCTGGAAGAAGAAACGACCAGTGTTATCAAGTTTGCAGATGACACAAAGCTATGTCGGGCAATCAGGTCACAAAAAGACAGCGAGGAACTCCAGAGAGATTTGAAACAACTTGAAAGATGGACAGAAATTTGGCAGATGAGTTTTATTGTAGAAAAATGCAAAGTGATGCACCTGGGCAGCAAAAACAAGGAGCATGAGTATAAACTGTTAGGTATAACATTGGCGAAGAGCGAACAAGAGACCTGGGGGTACTGATAGACAGGACCCTGAAGCCGTCGGCTCAATGCGCAGCGGTGGCAAAGAAAGCTAACAGGATATTTGGCATGATAAAGAAGGGAATCACGAGTAGATCAAGGGAGGTCCTAATGCTGCTATATAGAGCAATGGTCAGACCACACTTGGAATACTGTGTCCAACACTGGTCTCCATACCTGAAGAAGGATATAACACTGCTGGAGAGGGTGCAGAGGCGAGCGAAAAAGTTAGTAAAAGGTATGGAGAACTTGAGCTACAAAGATCGCCCCAGAAAACTGGGATTATTCACCCTTGAGAAAAGAAGACTGAGAGGGGATCTGAAAGAGACTTTTAAATTACTAAAAGGAATCGACAAAATGGAGCAAGCTCACTCACCAGCAGGGAGAAAGGATGGTGAGTAAGAAATAGCATTATTCACATTGGCAAATGTGACTCAGACTCGGACCAGAGGTCATGGCCTGAAGCTGAGAGGCGACACGGCCAGGACAAATGTCAGAAAGTTCTGCTTCACACAGCGAGTGGTGAACGCCTGGAACTCTCTCCCGGAAGAGATGGTGGAGGAAACCACCATTCTAGGATTTAAGGGAAAATTGGACGCACATCTTCTTGCAGGACACATTGAGGGATACGAGTGACTAAGGTATTTGCCAGGGTACGCCTGGCTGAGCCTCCGCATGTGCGGATCACCGGACTAGATGGACCCCAGGTCTGATCTGGTGCAGGCATTTCTTATGTTCTTATGTGACTAATTGGGAAGCAGAATGGGTCTTGAGCTTATGAGCATGCCCATATGGAAAAACGTTTCCATTTGAGTTGATAAGATTTTCTCATAGATGGCTTTCTTGCTGTCAGCAGTATCGTCTTTACTGATGGAAGAGATTGGGGTATCAGCGAGGATTGACTGCTCAATTTCCATGCCTTGAGATAGAGGCTGCAAAGGTTTGGATGTAACAGGTGACTGTTGTATTGGAATAGAAAAGACAGATGATCTCCTAATGTGATGGGGGAGCATCTAGAAGGTCCAGGAGAATGGGATACCAGATCTGTCTGGGCCAATGAGGCGCAATGAGAATCAGTTGAGCTCTGTCTCTGATGGTCTTCTGAAGAACCTTGGAAATGAGTGGAATCTGTGGAAAAGCATACAGTAGATTGACAGTCCATGGGATTGAAAAAGCATCTCTTGCAATGCATGAAGGGCAGGACGTAGAGAGCAATACTGGGCACACTGAGCATTGTTTGCGGAAGCAAAGAGATTCATCATAGGAGTGCCCATTGTTGAAAAATGCCTTATACTACTTCCAGATTTAAGGTTCACTCGTGAGTTTGCAATGATGTTCATCGTTCCTGGAACATACACCGCTTGCATTTCTGTGGAGAGAGTGCAAAAGTCCATAGACGAGGAGCCCCCTTGTTTGTTTAAACATAGAAACATACGGCAGATAAGGGCAACGGCCCATCTAGTCTGCCCACCCCAATGACCCTCAGCTACCTTTCTCTGTGAATAGATCCCACGTGTCTATCCCATTTGGCCTTAAAATCAGGCACGCTGCTGGCCTCAATAACCTGAAGTGGTTATTCCAGCGATCAACCACCCTTTCAGTGAAAAAGAATTTCCTGGTGTCCCCGTGCAGTTTCCTAACCCTGATTTTCCACGGATGCCCCCTTGTTGCCGTGGGACCCTTGAAAAAGAAGATATCTTCTTCCACCTCAATGCGGCCCGTGAGATATTGAATGTCTCGATCAGGTCACCCCTCTCTCTGCGTTCCTCGAGTAAGTACAGCTGCAACTTATCCAGCAGTTCCTCGTACGGGAGATCCTTGAGTCCCGAGACCATCCGGATGGCCATTCTCTGGACCGACTCCAGTCTCAGCACATCCTTATGGTAATGCGGCCTCCAGAATTGCACACAGTATTCCAGGTGGGGCCTCACCATGGATCTATACAATGGCATAATGACTTCAGGCTTACGGCTGACGAAACTCCTGCGTATGCAACCTATGATTTGCCTTGCCTTGGATGAAGCTTGCTCCACTTGATTGGCAGTCTTCATGTTCTCACTAACAATCACCCCTAAGTCTCGTTCTGCTTCAGTTCTTGTTAGGATCTCGCCATTAAGGGTGTAATTCTTGTATGGATTTTGGCTGCCCAGGTGCATGACTTTGCATTTTTTGGCACTGAAGCTGAGTTGCCAGGACCTAGACCAGCGCTCCAGGGCATAGTAAATTGCTCAAAGTTCCAGCAGATTGATGTGAAAATGGAGTTCTCGTTTTGATCACTGGCCTTGAGTCTGGAGGTAATTGAGATGCGCTCCCAGTGGTAATGGTGAGGAGGTGGAGACTGGAATAGACATCCTTGTTTGAGGGACAGAGAATGAATCTGCCAAGAAAGGGAAGCTTTGACTTTGGGTGGTAAATGTACCAAGGTAGCTAGCGACTGAGTTCGCTGGTTCCAATTAGTTTTAGATGCCATTGTAGAGGCATGTGGCACTAAAGAAAGGGATGCAGCCATGTGACCTAAGAGGTGCAACACTCTGCGTGCTGGGAGAGTAGAAGACTGGAGCATCTGATTTGCCAGGGCAATTATTTCTTGACTACTGTTTAAGCCCGTTACATTAACGTGTCTTTCTTGCTTTCTTTCTCCCTCCCTCCCACTGTCTCTCTGTCTTTCTTTCTATCTGTCTCTCTCCCTGCCTCCTAAGCAGCAGCATTTCTCTCCCCCCACTTCCCTATGCAGCAGCCACAGCAGCATTCCCTCCCCCTCCATTTCTCTGTGCAGCAGCATTTCCCTCCCACTTCCCTGAGCAGCAGCAGTAGTATTTCCCTCCCCCTCCACTTCTCTGTGCAGCAGCAGCGGTATTTCCCTCCCCCTCCATGTCCCTGTGCAGCAGCAGCAGCATTTTCCCCTACCCACCTTCCTTCCCTTCCCGTGGTCTGGCCGGCTCCCTTAGTCCCTTGCCAGAGTTTATTTTTAAGGTTAAAGGTGGCGCTGTGGCTCCTCTCACGATCCCCGCCTGCGTCGGAAGCCTTTGCCGATGCAGGTGCGGCTCGTGAGAGGAGCCGCGGTGGCGACTTAACTTAAAAATAAACTTTGGCCGGTAGGGCTATATTTCCTGGATGGAGGACTGCTGCTTCAATGGCTTGAGGAGGTGGAGAGCATGGAGGCCAACGCTTTTCAATTTCTCTGTCGGCCACTGACACAGCTAAGTGCGAATGCGCACTCCTGCCGGCCACGGACCTACGGATCACGGAGGTAGGACTGCGCATGCACGCTTAGTGTTTTATTATAGTAGATGATGCTCCTCTAGTAGATAGGCCCTTGCAGTGATTGGGTCGAGTCGTGCGCCATGTACGCAAGGCAATGTACTGAATAATTTTTTGATTTTTCAAAATTGATTAGAAAACCCAGCACTTCCCTACCACTCCACAGATCCAAGATGGCCACGGCAGTCTGCTGTTGAGGAAGACGCTGCTACATCTTTCTCTCTCCTAGTGAGAATTTCCTATAGCTATGCCGAAAAGGAGGGGTAAGAGCGTCGGTAGTGCCTCCCAACGCCCAACAGTACCTTCAGTCAGCTCCATCAATGAACTCTTGCGGCGCCTACAATAGGAATCAGTATTGTCAGGGCTTCGCCCGCCGGAAACACCGTGGCTGATCTCCCTGGGCTTGACGTCACCTTGAGCCCCGACATCAGAGCCCCGCCCCCACAGCCTCAGAGAACAAGCTCTCCGTGTGAGCTTGATATGTCTGAGGGGGCAGTGTTTGAGCCACGGGAGACTGGTGAGGGCTTGTTAATGGACCCCGAAGGGATTTTGGTATCCCCGGAGAGACTGCCTGAGGAAGGGACAACAACGGAGGCGGACCAAGGCAGACAAGAGGTATGCCTGGGAATTGAGAGTTTCTTTGCCACTTGTAACTTTTTTAACAGTAACTAAACCACCCAAGGTTACTTTAGGATCTTGTGGTAAATTTGGGAAAATCGACTGCACCACAAATAAATGAATTAGGGGAGAAATTGAATATACAGGCAAAACAACTCCTTACCCTAAAACAAGATGCTTTAACAACTAAAAGTGACTTACAAAATTTTCTAGGGAGGTGATTTCAGTCAAGAAAATTCAGGAAGCATTGGTAACAGATATTTTCCTAAGAAAGAAATTGAAGTACTGGAAAACCAAAGTAGAGCTAATAATTTATGTATATTGAATTTTCCAAAGATTCCTATTGTTACTCCATTAGAAATGTTAGAGGTACTTTAGAGAGATCTTAAATGTACAGCAGCAATCCATACCTCCCTTTGTTCGGGTTTATTATCTTCCACAGAAAAAAGATCAGCAACAACTTGGAAGTGAAAATCAACAAGAAACCCCACTAGATGTTTCCAATTTAATGGAAGCATCTGATGCTTCTCTTTCTTCTCCTGCTACACTTTTGTTGACGGTAGCTCTTTTACTGGATAAAGAATGGATTTTAAGGATGTTTTTTCAGAACAGATCCAAGGAGTTTTTGGGACATAAAATCCAAATGTTTCCTGATGTCTCAAGGAAGACACAAAAAAGGAGCCGTTTTGATTTTGAGACCAGCAGTAACTGAGATAGGAGGTGTTTTCCACTTAAGATTTCCTTGCAAGTGTGTGATTAGATATCAGTCTTTAAAGTATGTTTTCCTGGAACCATCACAGTTATCCAGTTTCTTATCTCTTAAATGCCTTGGGAGAGAAATAATATATCTGAATGAGTAAGAATTCCACTCAGCAGTAGACTGTAGATTTCTTGATAGGTTTATCAGCCTTTTTTTCTTTCACTCTTAATTAATCTTGGATCTTTAAATTGAAGACTTAAGATAGAATAAGCAATTTTCTTTTTTCCTGTTAAATCATTGTTTGATCTTATTCAAGTATACTGTCTTAATCTACCTTTCTATACAAGTGTTTAATACTTGGTATGTAGTTGTGAAAATTATTTAAAAAAAGAAAACCTAGCACTTGGAGAGAGTGCACTGTGGCTTGATTGGTATTTAGCAACTGCTCCCTTGAGTGTGCTACCAGGAGCCAGTCGTCCAGGAAAGGGAATACCATGTGGTGTCTTTTCATGAGGTCGGCTGCTACCACTGCCAAACACTTTGTGAAAACACAAAGAGCTGAGAGTCGAAAGGCCGAGTTTTGTATTGGTAATGTTTGTTGAGGAACATGAATCTGAGGACTTTCCAGTGGGCAGGGTGAATCGGGATCTGAGTATATGCATCTTTGAGGTCTAAGGCGGCTAACCAATCATTTTGATTGAGAAAAGGAAGAATTGCTGGAAGGGAAATCACCCAAAATTTCTCTGCTGTGAGATCCTGTTGGGATGAATCGGTATTAAAAAAAAAAATAAATAAATAAATCAAAGATTAGATTAGATAATTGTTTAAGAAACGAAGGTCAAGAACTGGGCGAAGACCCTTCGCCTTTTTTGCAGATGAGAAAGAAGCTGGAATAGAATCTTTGGAAGTGTTGATGCTTGGGAACCTCCTTGATCGCATTGTTCTGTAGATTTCTTCTGCCAGCTGAGGAATATGATGAGCAGGGACTTTGGGGGAGGAAAAGAGAGGGGATGGTAAGGAAGGAAGTTGAGGGTGTAGCCTTGAGAAATGATTGTTAGAAACCAGGTGTCTGTGGTGATAGTTTGCCATACTGAAAAAAAAAAATGGGTTAGCTGCCCCCCCCCTACTAGAAATAGGTGAAAAACTAGGTGAAAAACTAGGTGGAGGGAGCTGAGAAGCTGGTTGTTGTTTGCAGTCCCGTGTACGCTGTTTCAGGGGATAAAGAGAAAGAGTGAGATCTCAAAGGAGGAGCTCTAGCATATAGAGAAAAACACCTCCAATTTTACTCCTTCTGAAGGTAGTACTGTTGAAAAAATTGTTGATGGTAAGATCTGCGATATGATAAAGCTGTGGATGATCTGCAAAAAGACTGTGACTGATCTTGGGGATATGCTGAAAGCTCCCGCATGGCTGTAGAATCCTTCTTGAGTTGGGAAAAAGTATCTTTCACCTTATCTCCAAAAAGGCTATCACCTACACATGGAGAATCTTCCAATCTATCATGGAGGTCCAATCTGAGATCTGAGGCCTTCAGCCAAGCTGTACGGCGAGCCGCAATAGCTACTGCCATCGTTCTCGAGCTCATATCATATGCATTGTAAGTAGTTTTTATTAAATGAAAAGTGGACTCTTGCAATGCCATATGGAGATTTGGAATATCTTCAGGAGAAGCAGTTTCCAATTGTTGCAAAATGGAGTGTTGAAAATGAAGAATTTGTAATTGATGAGCTACAATTTTTGAAGGGAACATAGAACCCTGATAGACTTTACATTCAACAGAATCAAGGAAGCGATAATCTTGACCTGGAGGTGAAAGGTATTGAGACTTTGCAGATTTAGATTTTGAATGGCTGACTATACCATAGAATGATGGGGTAACTGATGTAAATCATGGCCAAGTGCTTTGTTGACTCTGTATCAGAGTTCTAATCATCTAGAACAGTGGTTCCCAACCCTATCCTGGAGGAACACCAGGCCAATTGGGTTTTCAGGCTAGCCCTAATGAATATGCATGAAGCAAATTTGCATGCCTATCACTTCCATCATATGCAAATCTCTCTCATGCATATTCATTAGGGCTAGCCTGAAAACCCGATTGGCCTGGTGTTCCTCCAGGACAGGGTTGGGAATCACTGGTCTAGAAGCATTTGAAACTGAGGCTTCTGCCAGTTTGCAAGCTGGAGATCTAGAAGCACTTGATGCACTGGGAGTGAAATAAAGCCCTTAGAACAAGGGTGTCCAACCTTTTGGCTTCCCTAGGCCGCACTGGCTGAAATTTTTTTTCTGGGGCTGCACAAACACTAACACTAGCTGATGAGCCAAAAAAAAGGTTGAGCAGGACCCAAATTTGCAATCACTAATATAGAAGATGCACATATCTAATAAAAAAAAAACCCTTCATTAAAGGGACACTGTGGAGAGGAACCCAAAAAAGCAGTCATACTTACCCTGACTGAGTGATCCTCCACGTACACTGCTGAGACTGGGAGCAGCCACAGACTTCCACATCCCCATTCTGATGAGCAGGGATGCACGCTCCTGGTTCTCCCATTCACTTCTATTACAGTTACGGTGAGTCTCTTCAGAGGTGAGCCTCATCAGAGTGGGGATGCTGAATTAGCTGTCAGCAGCACACGAGGAGGATCATTTAATCAGGGTAAATATTACTGCTTTTTTGGGCCTCCCACTATGAGCTTAGGCTCCCTCAAAATGAATATCTCCCCTGCTGTAGCTAGTAGGGATCCCCAAGCCACACCAACTGACAGCCACCAACTCCCCAAGTTCTTCAGCTGGCAGCAATATTGCAGAGCTGCTGCCTTCCCTCCTCCCTGCCCCCCCACTTTGGCTTTCATGCATGAAAGCAGGGGCAGCTTGAGGATATTGCCATTGGCTGCAAAGCTTGGAGAGTTTTAGTTGCCAGACTGGAGGAAGATGTCTTCAGTTGGCAGGGCTTGGGAATCCCCACTACATCAAGTATTTATAAATTGCACTCAGGCAGGGAAAAACTTTGGTGCCCATCCACTAATTTTGGGCTCCAGTCCCTCCCTCAAATCAGCTGTATATGACTAAGCCACTGAATATAAAAATAATTGTGATGCACATATCCCAAAACATATTCCAGTTAAATAAATTCAAAATAAAACCATTTTTTCTACCATGTTGTCTGGATGTTTTGTTTTTCCATCATCTTGGTCCCAGTTTCTCTTTCTGTTTTTTCTCTATCTTCAACTAATTCTCTTTTCCAGTGTCTGCTGTCCATTTTTTTCTCCTCTTCTCTCGTTTCATTTCCTTTTTATGCCTGTCTCCAACCTATTGATTTTTCCCTTTCAGCTTTCTTAACTTTTTCTTTTCTGCCTCTGTCTACTCAAATCTTGCCTTCTTTCTCACCCTTCTTTTTAAATGTTCAGTTATCTCTCAATTCTCCATCTTCTCTGTCTCTAGCTCTCCCATTTTCCATCTCACTTCTTTCCCAGCCTCCTATTCCCTTCTATCTACTCCCCATTACCACATTTCTACTACTGTACTCACTGCTCTCTCACTCATCTTGTCATCTCCATTTTGATCTCATCCACATGGCTCACCACTTTCAGAATCCCCCTCCCTCTCTCCACTGATCAGGCTAGAACTCCCTGTCCCTTTCTTTCCATCCCTTAACATCATCTTATCCCAACTCTCTTCCCTCCTGCCCTCCCATGGTTCCATCTCTCCTCCTCTATCTCCATGGTCCAACATTTTGCTCCCTCTCTTTTCTGTTTTTCTTCTTCCCTCCCCCCTTGATGCTGAACAATGAAATAGAGGAAAAAAAGAGAGAGATGCTGCATCTCTCTGCCTTCCATCCACAGGCCTAACATTTCTCCTTCCCTCTTATCCCCAGATCCAACTTCTCTCCCTTTCTCTTCCCAACTGCCCCCCATCCCATCTCTCCCCCTGCCTGCCTGCCTGCTTCCCTTCTCCAGGTCCACCATTTCTTTCTTTCTCTTCCCAACAGTTTTCCCTTCAAGTATCTATTTCCCTCTTCCTCCACACTACCCCAGGTCCAACTTCTCTCCCTTCAGACCATTGTCTACCATCTCTCTCTGTCCTCTGTTTCTGGTCCCATAAGCCCTCCCCCCACGCCCAATCTGGCACTTCTTTTAATACCCTCCCACCCCAAAAAAACCCCATCTGTGAACAAATCCCCCTTGCTTTAATCATCTTATCCTCACTCTCTTCTTTCTAGACAGCATCTGTCCCTCTCTGTCTTCCATGAAGCATCAGCCCCTTCCATCCACTGTCTGCCCTCTCTCTGCCCCTTCCATTTTTCTGTCCGCTTTCTCTCCGTTCCATATGGTATCTTCCTTCTTTCTATGCTCCTTCCATAAACTGTCTATCCTGTGCCCCCTTCTCTCCTTTGTATATGATTCATTTCAGCTTCCCCCCTCTTCATTTTTCTGTCTCCACCTCTCCCCTATGCTCTGACATCTCTTTCTTATCCTTTCCTTCCTTCCTAACCACTCAACCCTATGGTCAGGCATCTCTATCTCCTTCCCTTCCCCCATGCCCTGGCATCTCTCCTCTCCTTCCAACTCTCCCCCCTTCCCTTCCATTATCTAGCATCCCCTCCCATTCCTTTCTCTCCTTCCTTCCTTCCCTTCCCCTAGCCTGACATCTCTCCTCTCACATGCCCTGGCATCTCTCTCTCCCATGGGCTTGGCATCTCTCATTCTTCTCCCTTTTCCTTCTCCCTCCTTCCCTCTCTCCTCAATTGAGTTCAGCAGCAGCATTTCTCTTCCCCCCTTCCCTGTGCAGAAGCAGCATTTCTCCCACCCCACACCCATCAGCAGTGCAGCATTCACCCCAAAATTACCCCTCCTGGCCAAGTGAAGCATTTGCTTAATACCGCTGATCCCTTACCCGTTCTCCAGTAGGGTCATGCAGAGCACTGGTTTGTTGGCCTTGTCCATGGACCAGCACTATAGGTTCCACGCGCAAAGGTCGGCACTTGTGCACGCCGGGGAAGGGCTCGATGGGCGCATGTGCCACCTGCAGCTGCCCCAGCCCGGCTCATCAGCTCCTCCTCAATGGCCACGTTGATGTTCAGTCACTCTGGGCTCACCAGGATCTGGCTGAAGTTACAGGCAGCGCTGAACTTGCGGCTCTTGGAGCAAAAGCCCTGCCTGCAGTGTTTGCTCAAAGCCGCAGGCGTTTTCCATGCGCTTCCTGCGGCTGATCTGGAAACGTTCCCTCTGATGTCGCAACGTCAGAGGGAACACTTCCGGGTCAGCCGCAAGAGGTACATAGGATCTATTGCTCGCGGCTTTGAGCAAACGCTGCAGCAAGACGGAGGAGGGAGCCGGCAGAGGAAAACACTGCATCATGAGCGGGGCCGCACAGAATATTTCACGGGGCCGCAAGCGACCCGCGGGCTACACACCCTTGCCTTAGGAGTTTGACAGGATTGAAGGATAGATTGAAAGTCATTTTTATCTGCTAGCATGACTGACTGGTTGAAACTGAGGGAGAAGACACATTTTGCAAAAACTTAGGATACAAGGATTCTTCAGGCTGGTCTGCTTGCATTGAGGAATGCCCATGGGAAGGAGAATCTATAGCCACAGAGACAGACATAGAAGTAGTACACCAGTCATGACTGGGAGACCAGTGTTGCTGAGGTGACTGGCAGAGAGATGTGCACAGAGACCAGGCAATATCTGGAGGATTTAAGCAAGGATCTGAGACTAAGTCATCTGCAGACGGACGTTGGTCCACACATTCAGGAGGAATTTCTACAGATTCAGCCGGTGAGGGGGAGGTTGATGAAACAGGGCAGAACTATCTTTCATAAATCCTTGTAAAAGAGAGAAAAAAATTTAATACATTGCTCACAGAAGATATCTCCTGTGTGGAGACCGTTGGAAATGAAGGAGGTGTTGGAAATGATGGAGGTAATGAGAACTGTTTAGTAGGAATGCGGCTGTCAGATAAGAGATAGGTTTTGATTGATTTCCTGAAGGATTGGTTGGAGGGAGCATTTGAAATGAGGGTGGTCAGGCAATTATTCCATTTAACAGCTTGGAATGATAGAGTTCCGTCAAGGAGTCTACAAAAGATTCCTCGACAGAACTCTATCATTCCAAGCTGGCAAATGGAATAATTGCCCGACCACCCTCATTTCAAATGATCCCTCCCACCAATCCTTCAAGAAATCAATTAAAACCTATCTCTGATAAATTTCTCTGACTCTTTCCTACCTTGCTATATTACTGAAATACATGCTGCATCTTTCTTTATCCGTTTTTACCAAACCTCTCTCGGCATTCTAATGTAATTCCTTTTTCCGGTTCTTACCAACCCTATCTTGGCACTCTAATGTAATTGATATTTGTTACTAATATACTCGACAATATTTTTCTGTAACATCGCTGTATATGTACAGTCTCTTCAACTGTAATCCGCTCTGAACTGCTTGTGGTATTTGTGGTTTACAAAATAAAGTTATTATTATTATAAGCTGCTGAAGAATTAAAACGTTTAGTTCCTTTGATATGCTGAGAAAGATGGTACACCTGCATAGTCGTGAGGAGATCCTGAAGTGGACTGTGAGGCAGTAGCAGTGCCCACAGGAGGCCTCTGAGCTGTTCCAGTCAGGCGAGAAGCATTAGTTCCGGATGTTAAGAAGGAAGCTGAAGACCAGAATGCCAAGGGTAGCGTTCTCAGAGATTCTGCTGGTACCCAGGGCTGACGAGAAGAGGCAGACGGAGCTGCAAGCAGTCAATGCGTGGATGAGGCGCAGATGTAAGGAAGAAGGATTCCACTTCGTGCGCAACGGTACGACGTTCTGGGGGAAGAGCAAGCTATTCAGGAAGGACGGACTCCACCTTAGCAGAGCTGAACAAGGCTACTTGCAAGCAACATCAAGAAAGAAGTTGAGAAGTTTTTAAACTAGGAAGAAGGGGAAAGCTGAGAGTCGACCGAGAGAGAGAATCGATGGTTCGGGATCAGGTATACCCAGAGGATACCATGCAGGAAGATAGCGGGGAGGACTCACCAGATCATGGGCTAGACAGAAATCCTGACGGATCGAAAGGGACACAAGAGGGGAGGAAAAGGAAGAAAATAACAGGCCGCAAACTCAAATGTATGTACACAAACGCAAGGAGCCTAAGGAATAAGATGGGGGAATTGGAAGCTATGGCACAAAAAGATAACCTTGACATCATCGGCATCACGGAAACATGGTGGAACGAGGAAAACGTCTGGGACACTGTGCTATCAGGATACAAGCTATACCGCAGAGACAGAGTGGGTCAAAAAGGTGGGGATATTGCCCTATACATCAAAGAGGGAATTGAGTCTACTGGAGAGAACACGCTGGAAACGAAAAATAAGATAGAGTCTCTATGGGACAAAATTCCAGGAACAAATGGAATGGAAACGAAGATCGGCATCTACTACCGACCCCCAGGGCAGTCTGAAGAAATGAATGGAGAAATGACAGAGAAGATTAAACGCAACTGAAAGGGAGGCAACGCAGTTATCATGGGTGACTTCAATTATCCGGGGATAGACTGCAACCTAGGCACCTCCGGCTGCGGTAGGGAGACCAAGTTCCTAGAAGCTGTAGGCGATTGCTTCCTGGAACAACTTGTCAAGGAAATTACAAGAGGAAATGCAATTCTGGACTTAATTCTAAATGGACTACGAGGACCGGTGCAAGGTGTAGAAGTAGAAGAGACGCTGGGAAGCAGTGATCACAATATGATCCACTTCAACCTGGACACGGGGGCAATACATCGATCCAGACCAACGGCCATGGCACTGAGCTTCGAAAAGGGAATTACGAATGGATGACACTCATGATGGGGAAGAAGATTAAGAAAAGGATAAGCACTACAAAAACACTGGAGCAAACATGGACCTTTAAGGACACAGTCACCAAGGCACAATATCTATATATACCACATATCAACAAGGGATCCAAGAGGAAAAAGAACAAGGAACCGGCGTGGCTCACTGTAGCGGTGAAAGAAGCAATCAGAGACAAGGCGGCTTTGTTTAAGGAATGGAAAAGGTCAAAAACGGATGAAAACTGGAAAAAGCACAAGCAACATCAAAGCAGGTGCCTTAAGGTGGTGAGAGGGGCCAAAAGAGACTATGAGGAAAAAATAGCCAAGGAGGCGAAAAACTTCAAGCCGTTCTTTCGATATATTAAGGGGAAACAACCTGTAAAGGAAGTGGTGGGACTGTTGGATGACCATGGAATAAAGGGAGTGCTAAAGGAGGATAAAGCCATCGCCGACAAACGGAACACATTCTTTACGTTTATATTTACCGAAGAGGATATCCACAATATACAGGAAGCCGACAGGCTATACGCAGGAAACGAAGATGGAAGAGTTGATGGTCAGTCTAGAAGAGGTATGCAGGCAGATTGATAGGCTTAAAAACAATAAATCTGGACAGGATAGCATCCATCCGAGGGTAATTAAGGAACTGAAAGGGATTATAGCCGAACTGCTTCAACTAATAACCAATCTGTTGATCAAATCGGGAAGGATTCCTGAAGACTGGAAAGTGGAGAATGTTACGCTGGTCTTCAAGAAAGGTTCGAAGGGAGAACCAAGAAACTACAGACTGGTGAGTCTGACCTCGGTACCAGGAAAGATGGTAGAGGCGTTGATAAAGGATAGCATCGTTGACCACCTTGACGGACACGATATGATGAGGACCAGCCAGCACAACTTCAGTAAAGGAAGATCTTGCTTGACGAACTTGTTGCACTTCTTCGAGGGAGTAAACAGGCAGATAGACAAGGGTGACCCGGTCGACATTGTATATCTGGACTTTTAGAAGGCATTTGATAAGGTTCCGCATGAACGACTGCTTTGAAAAATTGCGAGCCATGGAATCGAGGGTGAAATACTCATGTGGATTAAAAACTGGTTTGCAGATAGGAAACAGAGAGTGGGGGTAAATGGACAATACTTGGACTGGAAAAGCGTCACGAGTGGAGTGCCACAGGGTTCGATGCTTGGACCCGTGCTTTTCAACATATTTATAAACGACCTGGAAATTGGAACGACGAGCGAGGTGATTAAATTTGCAGACGATACAAAGTTATTCAGAGTACTGAAGACACAGAAGGATTGTGAAAACTTGCAACAGGACATAAACAAACTTGAGAAATGGGCTGCGACATGGCAAATGAGGTTTAACGTGGATAAATGTAAGGTGATGCATGTTGGTAACAAGAATTTTATACACAAATACAGGATGTCCAGTGCAGTACTAGAAGACCCTCCCCCCCCCGAGGAAAGAGACTTGGGAGTACTGGTCGACAAATTGATGAAGCCATCCGCGTAATGTGCGGCGGCGGCAAAAAGGGCGAACAGAATGCTAAGAATGATAAAGAAGGGGATCACGAACAGATTGGAGAAGATTATTATGCCGCTGTACCGGGCCATGGTGCGCCCTCACCTGGAGTACTGCGTCCAGCATTGGTCGCCGTACATGAAGAAGGACATGGTACTACTCGAAAGGGTCCAGAGAAGAGTGACTGAAATGGTTAAAGGGCTGGAGGAGTCGCCGTACAATGAGAGATTAGAGAAACTGGGCCTCTTCTCCCTTGAAAAGAGGAGACAGAGGAGACATGATTGAAACGTTCAAGATAATGAAGGGAATGGATTTAGTAGATAAAGACAGGTTGTTCACCCTCTCTAAGGTAGAGAGAACGAGAGGGCACTCTCTAAAGTTGAAAGGGGATAGATTCCGTACAAACGTAAGGAAGTTCTTCTTCACCCAAAGAGTGGTGGAAAACTGGAACACTCTTCCGGAGGCTGTTATAAGAGAAAACACCCTCCAGGGATTCAAGACAAAGTTAGACAAGTTCCTGCTGAACCAGAACATACGCTTGTAAGGCTAGACTCAGTCAGGGCACTGGTCTTTGACCTACGGGCCGCCGTGGGAGCAGACGCATGATGTATCATTGGTCTGATCCAGTAGCAGCAATTCTTATGTTCACTGTATAAAGGTATTTGCCAAAAAGATATCCGTCGATTACAATTGATACAAAATACTGCCATAAAAGTAATCAGAAACAGGAAAACCATGTTACTCTCCTATTGAAAAATGCTCACTGGCTACCAATTCCACATAGTATTATATATAAAATGGCTATTTTCTCTTTCAAGTCTCAAAACACCAAAGAACCGGCTTTTATTCACAAACTTCTTATTCCTCATGAATCTACTAGACTCCTAAGATCTTCCTCACACACCATCCTTGAAAGTCATTAGTACAAGTTGGGCTACCTCATTCGTTATCACAGCCCCCACTACATGGAATTCTTTACCACTTTATATCAGGTAGGAAAAAAATTTAGATAAATTTAAGGGAAACCTAAAGTGTTACCTCTTTCAAGATGCATATAATTGTTAAACATACTTAGATACAGCCAGAGTTGTTCAATAATCCTATTGTGGTTAACCTTTTATGTATTCTTTTCTTTTGATTTTGTAGTTCTCCCAAACTTCCTTATTGTTTTATATTTGTCAATTATTGTTTAGTGTGTATTTACTTGGTCCCTGTCTCCCCCTTTTTAATACATATTGTAAAATGCTTAGAAGTCTTTGATTTGCGTTTTATCAAAATTTTAATAAACTTGAAACTTAAACTGTCTCGCATTGCCTTCAGTAGAACCGGAGGGGGAGGTGTGCTGACTGCCTCCGGAGCTGGCTTCTTTTTCTTGTCTTTAGCTACTGTTGCCATGTTTAATAACTCTGACAACTGCAGCTGCAACAGGCTTCCTTCCCCCGGCGGTACCTTACTTGGACCCTGAGGGGGAGGAGCACAGAAAGCAGCATCTGTGAAGGAGCTGAGTCACTGGTGTGCAATGACGTTGAAGTGGAACGGTCCATCCTGAGAGAAAATCTTTGCGGTCTTAGCGACTAGTGTTGAAGGGAAAAAAAAAGGGAAAGTTTACAGGTGAATGGGAGTAAAATTAAATACTAGCAAAGCTAGACCAAAAGAAAAAAACACTAAACTAGTGTGGTTTTTGTGTTTTTTTCGAGTGGCAAATATTTTTAGCAAGAAAAACAAAACAATACTGAAGAAAACTAAGGAAAATAATTAACTAAATGTAAAAACTACTTATTGCGTCACTTTATTATTATTTTATTTAACTGTTGGCACCGGTCAAAGAAAATACTAACTTGACAGGGGGTGGAGCTCAGGAGGCCAGGTCTGCAAATGCTCAGTACTTAAAAATCCACCAGACCTGAACGTACGTGAGAGGTAGAATGCTTATGGAAACATAGAAGAGTCCCAATTACCCTGAATAGCTCTGCTTCAGCAAATGCACCTTCTCAAGAGACATGCCATAAGACAAAACGGAGCTGGATCCAACCTTGCAATTGGACCTTGTACCAGCATCTACTCCAACACAGGAACGTGGAAAAGGCCATCCATTGCCAGATGAACGAAATCTCCATACCAAGACCTCTGAGGACAATTTAGCGCCATCAGCAATATTCATCCATATATGGATGCACCAAGATTTCCAAAGTGATGGTGGTGGTGGTGGCATAACTGCGAAGGGAAGGAAAGGTATGGGTCACTATAGCCAGAATAAAACAGAAAGCACAGAAACCGATAGTGCCTCCCCAAAACAATGAAGTGAAGGAATCTCCAATCACTGTCAAATGGGAATGTGCAGTTATGCCTCTGTGAGATCCAGGAAAGAGAAATTCCCAGAGTCTTACACCACAAGGTCTCCATGCAAAACGAAGGCACCATGAGAGCGTGATTGATAGTTTTGAGATCTAGAATGGGCCGGAAGGAACCTTCTTTCTTCCTTTCATGATCTCGCTAGAAGGGACTGGCACGACTGCATAAAGTTGAATCAGCTGATCTAGGGTCACCCAGACCGCTCTTATCGTCCAGCGAGCCCAAGGAGAGTCAATAAAGGCATCCAACAGAGGCAGACTAAACTCCAGGGCACAACCTTCTTGGACAATCACCTGAATTCATTGATCATCAGTAATCAAGGTCCAGCCTTGGTAGAACTCCTGCAACCTTCCTCCAATGGCTACCGAAGGCTGACCCCCAACACCTTCATTGGGCGGCATGACTGGACCTCAAGGAAGAGGGAACGGAGTTTTTGCCTCTGCGTCAAACCCCGCAAAGACTGCATTCTCAGGAAAAAACGACAGCACTGAGAAGTTCCCCATTCAGCCTATATCTATGGGCCTCCCAAAAACTCTCTCTACTAGAAGAGCCATGCAATGCCGACTTCAGCTTATCTTTTGGCACTCTCAGGATCTTCATTTCACCTAAGACCCAGACCAGCTTTTCCAGTTCTTCTCCAAACAAAGGGCCCTTAAAAGGGAATTTAAATAAGTTTTGACTTAGAGGCTGCATCAGCTGACCAGCCTTGAAGCCAAAGTGACCTTCTAGCCACCACACTTAAGGACTTTGCAGACATTCTAAGAAGATTATAGAGTGTATTACCCATGGAGGAGCCCATCTCAATTTTCGCAACTTCCTGGTCCACAAAGGACCAATCATCCTCAGATCTGGACCATCAAAAACAGGCTCTCGTCACTAAACTCCCAACACTGCCCAGGAAACAACCTTCCTCCTCCTTGGGCTTTTATTTATTTTCAAATAGGAAAGAACACTGGCTCTCCAGACTGGCTGTCTGCCTAGCATGAAAGAAGCACAGTCAAGGCAACTAAGAATGTTCCCTAAGGCAGTGTTTTTCAACCTTTTTATACCTGTGGACCGGCAGAAATAAAAGAATTATTTTGTGGACCGGCAAACTACTAGGACTAAAATTTAAAAACCCCATTTACGCCCCATCTCCGCGAGCTCGACCCCGCAAACCATCTGATTCCATCTGCACAAGCCGCAGTTATGATTTTATATTGAACGTATTTTATTAAAGTATAAAAAGAAACAATATTCTGAACAATTGTGATTTTATAAATACAAATATACAGAGCACGGACCAACAAAACCCCTGTCTCCCCTCCCCTTCACATATATCCCCTCTACTATCAAGAAAACTGAACAAGCCAAGTTATTATAGAATGCTACATAGAAATATCATGTTAACAGAATATTGCAGTCCCCAGTTATGTCTCTAGTAGAATATATATTTCAAATCTGATATATTTTAATGACAAAATAGAAATAAAATTATTTTTTTCTACCTTTTGTTGTCTCTGGTTTCTGCTTTCATCTTCTTTTCACTCTTTTCCTTCCAGCGTCTGCCCTGTCTCTTCACTCCAGCATCTGCGCGTTCCATTCAATGTCTGCCCTCTCCCCCTTCTATATGTATCTGACTTCTTTCTATGCCCCTCTCCCTTGTCCATCCAGCCTGTGCCTCCTCTCTCCTTTTTACATCATTCATTCCAGCTTCACTGCCTTCTTCATTTTTCTCTCCTACACCAGATCTAGCATCTTTATCCCTCTCTCATTTCTCTGCTGACCCCCATCCAGCATCAATGTCTCTCTACTTTCTCATTCCTCTCTCCCCTTTCCCTCATCTGATCTCTCCATTCCACCTTGACCCCCTTCCCCTCCTGTAATCCTTTTTTCTTTCTCCCTTTCCTCTGTCCTTTTTTTCTTCTCTCTTCCCTCCTCCCTCTATCCAACATTAACTCTCCTCCCATCCCTTTCCCTCCTCCCCTCCCAGCAGCATCTCTCCTTCTAATTCCCTCCAAGTCCAATAACAGATCTCCCTTTATCCAGCAGCTTCCCAGCCTCCTACAGTGGCTTCCTCCCCTTCCAGCAGCTCTCAGTACTTGCCTGCAGGAAGTTGCCGGTAAATCACTGCCCTGGCAAGTAGGAGAGCTGGTGGGAAGGGAGACAGCCACTGTGAAGGCTCCCCAGGATCTTGCTCGCACACGCTGACCATCTCCCTCCACCTGCACCTGTATCTGCAGTTCTCTCCGTTCTACTCGCAACTTCCCCGTGACCCTCTTCAATAACTCGGCAGAGGCGGCGATCAAGACAGGCTACCAATGTCGGGACCTTCACTCTCTGAGTTCCGCCTATTTTGTTTCAATTCCTGTTTCCTAACAGGCGAGACTCACAGAGGGAAGGCCCCGACGTCGGCAGCCTGTCTTGATCGCCTGAGGCTGAGAGGAACTGCAGTCGGCAGGAAATTTAACTGCCAACTTGATCTCGCCGGCCCCGTGCGGACCGGCAGAAATTTTCTGCGGACCAACACCGGTCCGCGGACCAGCGTTTGAAGAACAGTGCCCTAAGGGATAGGATTTGGGGATGGAGCGGGGGAGGGACCTGACCACCCAAGCCTAGAGTTATCCCCTTGGGCTTCAACCCTAGTCCAGTGCAAATTTGGAACAAAAAGGGAAGTTGTGGTTCATATAGTTAACGAAAAAAAAAAAAAAAAATTCCACTACTGGAGACTGAGAACAACTGGTTGGCTGCAAAGCTGGTATATAGCCAAGATTCTTGGCTTAGTTTTAACTCAGTCTCTACCTGCTGGTTGGGTTGCACATACCCATCTGTGTCTGTCTAGAAGGACGCTATAGATATCTCATTATCAGAAACTTAAAAAGCATAACATTGATTTCAAGACTGCAATAAAAGTACCAGGGATGTTTAGTCAATTGCACTCCTGGATACAATACATTTTTTGCACAAAGATTTATTTATTGATTTTTAAATGGTAGATCTTTTCTAAAATATATCCACCCCATGTTTCTACCTACCTCACAAGATTTTCCTGCAGTGTTATTCTTTTTGCCAGATTAACTGCTGTTGTACCTCCTGAACCCTGCCCCTCTGTCTTCCTTCCTAGCAAATGAAATTAGTGAAAGGACCAGATATTGTCCCCATAACCTACTGCATTTGTCAGGGAACTCATCTGGCTTACTAAGTAATTTGAAATGCCTTCAGATGAAGTTAGGGGACCCCTATTTTAATTTAAAATAATTCTCCTCTAAATTAACCCAATGTATAAATGGAAATATTTCAAACTGCTACTCAAAGTACATTACATCATTTAAATCTGATAGTCAATACCGACAGCTAAAACATTACCCCACCTTTTACAAAACCATGCAAGAGATTTTTTAGCACCGGCCGGCACACTGAATGCTCTGCGCTGCTCAGACAGTTCCTATGAGTGTCGGAGCAGCGCAGAACATTCAGCACACTGGCGCTAAAAACATCTTGTGCAGTTTTGTAAAAGGGGGGAGTAAGGATAAAATTAATCACAGGAAAAGATAGCTGAAGCAACACACACATTTAAAACTCACAGCATACCTTAATGCCCATCAATTTTCTGAATTTGATATTTTGGTCCTTGTTTCCAAAATTCAGATTTTCCCATATTTCTGCAGATTGTGACTTATCCTACAAGAATAATAATAATTATGTTTAGAAACAAGATGAAAATTAACTACCATTAAATGGATAGTGTTCAATACCACAAAAATATGTCAAATACATTTACAAATGGAATGAATGTCTATTTTTATCTCACCAAAATATCATTCAAACCATGAAAACTTGACTTCGAGTATCTGCATCTCAGCAGAAAGTGAATGAGTCCCAACATGAAATGCTTAAAACATGAAATGCTGGGCCAGACCAAAAGTCCACTAGGCCTAGCATCCAAAACAATGGCCAATCTGGGTCACAGCAGTATCTGAAAAAGTAGACTCATTTCTTGTTGCTCACATTCTGAAAGAGGTAATGGCTTTATCAAGTCTAAAAACTATTAATGGATATTTTCTACAAGAACTTGCCTAAATCCTTTTCCTTCCAATCCAACAGATTATGGAAAGCAGTTATACAGAAAGGGGTTGAGAATGTCCAAGGGCAAAATAACTCAAAAAAATAACAGAACAAGATTAAATTCCATAAAAGGCAGCTTGAAAATGGGCCAGACTGTTCCTGGAGTTCCAGAAAAATAAGGTCTGATGCATTTTTATGGATTAAAATAGTTAATGCTTCTGCACTATTAAAACTTTTGTTATAAACACAAACAGTTAGGGAATTGCTCTTTTTTTTTTTTTATAACTTTATTTTTATTGAATTTAACATACTTTACAAGTATAACTACTTGATTTAGAAATACAGAATCATGTTCCAAAAGAAAAAAACTTCATAACACATTGTAATATTAAAATAAATATATATGAAACTTAACTCTTCCTTAGACCTCAATTGAAGGAGGAAAAAGAAAACATAGATATTATAGGGAGTAATATTACAATAATACAACAAAAAAATAAAAGTAAAGGCTTAAACGCTACAACCCAGCATTCCTTTAAGCTACAATCCCTCCACTAGATAAACCCTTGAGATCTAAAAAGGAACGTAGATGATCTGGTGTAAAATAAACATATTTCAATCCCCTAAACTTAATAACACATTTGCATGGATAGGTTAGTAAGAAAGTAGCACCTAGCTTCCTTGTCTCTTCTCTCATGCCCAAAAACATTTTCCGTCTTTCCTGGGTTATTCTAGCTACATCATGATATAACCACAAACGTTGGCCACAAAAAAGTGATCCAGATTTTTTAAAGAATAATATCATAACTGCATTAAGATCTTGTTCAAAGATAAAGTTAACAATTAAAGTTCCTCTTTCTTTAACTTCCGTAAGTGATTCCTCTAATATTGCCGTAAGATTTTGGAAGTCTTTATCAATGACCAAGTTCTCGCCCTTAGATATATCTGGATTTCTTTTTGAATTAGGTAAAAAGTATGCTTTATTTAGGGGAGGAACCTGGTCTTGCGAATAATTCAAACATTCTACCAAAAATTTTTTAAAAATCTCAATAGGTGATAATGCCGGTATCCTTGGGCAATTTAGGATTCTCAAATTCAATCTTCTGTTAAAGTTCTCAATCATTTCTATTTTATGGGCAGTAGAATTTTGTTCTTTAATAATGGTGGTAATAGAGTTTTTCAATGAAGCTGACTCAGATTGTATTTTGTCCATGCATTCTTGCTTAACTTTTACCAAACTTTCAGAAAAGTTATCCATTTTCTTAACCATTACCTCAATATCTGAGGCAGTCTTCTCCACCTTCAGATCTAGTTTCTTGATAGCTTCCAATAGTGTCTCTAGTGTCACTGCTGGGGTACTTGTTGGTACTCCTTCTCCTTTAACGACCTTTCCACCCAGTGTTCCAGCCAGGGAAGCAGCTCCTCCCATTGCCTGCTCCGGGGTCTCCAACTCCTCTCCCACGGGGCCAAGCTCGACACTCTGCGCCTCTGCTGGACATGGGGGCGCAGAGAGTTGCGGTGGAGACAGTGATGTCATTAGTTCCAAAGACCCGAGTGCTCCCTCACTCAGGTCCGACGCGGAACTCTCCCGCCGCGGGGTCATCTGGGCAACTGCTGGGCTCAGCGGCTGCAAAAACTGCTGAATTGTCTGCTGGGAAGGAGACGATGTGAGCAGCGGTAATTGTCCCGCTCTCACAGTCCCCTTCCTTTTCGAATGAGGCATTTCGAAAAAAGTAAGTATCTAATTCAGATTATGAAACTGAAGAAAAAATGCTGAGCCTGCCGAGCTCAGCTACAGAGCGTCCGCCCTATTGTATTCCTCCCGGTCGGGAATTGCTCTTTTTAGTTTCAAGTTTCAAGTTTATTAGGATTTTATATACCGCCTATCAAGGTTATCTAAGCGGTTTTTACAATCAGGTACTCAAGCATTTTCCCTATCTGTCCTGGTGGGCTCACAATCTATCTAACGTACCTGGGGCTATGGAGGATTAAGTGACTTGCCCAGGGTCACAACGAGCAGCGTGGGGTTTGAATCCACAACCCCAGGGTGCTGAGGCTGTAGATCCAACCACTGCGCCACACACTCCTCCACTACTTCTTTCCTTCTCCACTCTCCTGGTCAAAAGGTACACATTTCACACAAGAGGAATTGCAAATAATTTCATAGAACATGGCCTGCAATCATTCTTCATCTCTACTCCTGCTGGGCTATCTCCGACTCAGATGTATTATTTATTCTGTTGTAAATCCTACAGTAAAAAGCCCAGTGACAAAACCATATAGCTTTCTTAATAGCTGCTAAGTGTACTACTATTGCCCTGTAGTTAGTGATTATTTTTAAGGATCATATATGATTTTGTAAGCTGCCTAGAATCACTGATTGTATGGTTATAAATGTTTTACATAAACAGACCTCTAGTTTATAGCCACCACCAGAGTCTGCGACGAACCAACCCCTGAAGAGGAACAGGAGAGTCCAGATCATGCAACTGAGGCAACCACCGCTGAAGCAGATCATACTTAAGCTGCCACATGTGAGCCCAAGCCCACCATCAGCCCCAAGACATGTAGAAAATCCTGTGCCCAAGAACACCGGGAAGACATGAGGTGGCAAATCTGCACCTGCAATTTGTTCACTCGGGCCTCTGGAAGAAGATCTTCCCCAAGCTGGTGTCAAAAAGAACCCTGAGGTACTCCAGGCGCTGAGATGGAGTCAACAGACTCTTGGACAAGTTGACCACTCATCCTAGTGACTGCAGGAACTCCACAACCCGAGTTGTAACCCAGGAGCTCTCCAGAAAAGACTTTGCTCGGATCAACCAGTCATCCAGACAGGGATGAAACAGAATGCCCTCCTTGCGCAAGGCCACCGCCATGACCACAATAATCTTGGTGAATATCTGCGTAGCTGTGACCAGACCAAAAGGAAGCACAAGATGGGAGGCACGAATTGGAACATTCAGGTAGGCCTCTGTAAGATTGAGAGAAGTCAGGAATTCCCCCAGTTGAACCGTCGGAATGACATATCTCAGGGTCTTCATATGAAAAGACGGAACTCTGAGCACCCTGTTGACTTCCCTCAGATCCAAGATGTGCCAAAAAAGACCCCTCTTAGGCACCACAAAGTAAATGGAATACCTGCCGGTGCAAAACTCACAAGAAGGCACTGGAACCACCGCTTTGAGGTCTAGCAACCTTTGTAATGTCTGATGAAACGCTCGCTTCTTCCAAGCTGCCTGACAAGGAGAAGGGAGGAAATGATCTGGCAAGGGTCGGGAAAACTCCAGAGCATATCCATCCCAGATCACCTCCAGGACCCACTGATCTGTTGTGATCTTGGCCCACCCCTGGTAAAACTCCCGCAACCAGGTGCCTACTAGCACCAGGGGAAGAGCCCGCAAAGAGTCATTGGGCTGGGCAGGTGGCAGAGTGACCGCCAGAGGAATCATGCCCACCCCACAAGTGGGCCCCCCGAAAGGACTGAATGCACTGAAAGAAATGGCCCCAGGGAGACCCGGTGGAAGGAAAAGCCACTGCCCCTGAACCAGGGCAGTAACGGCAAAAATCATGCAAATGCTCCTGACCAACACCACCCCACACAGGTGGGCAAGCACAGTCATCGGGAAAACGGGGCACCTTAGAATCAGTCAATGTCTGAACCAATTTATCCACATCTTCACCAAACAAGAAAGACCCCCGAAAGGGAAATTTCTAAGCTTAGCCTTAGCGTCCACCAACCCACCCCAGAGCCACAGGATATGACACGCTGCCACGCTGAGAGCCACGGACATGGCCGAAGCCCGCAACAGATCATACATAGCATCTGCAAAATAAGAAGCGCCCATCTCAATCTTAGCTACCTCCTGATCCACTAAGGACCAGTCATCAGACTCCCGGTCAAGAACCACCGAAAACAAGCCCGAGCCACCAGACTGTCACACATCGCCGCTTGGATCACCAAGGCAGCCACATCAAAACTCTGCTTAAGAAGAGATTCTATCCTTTGTTCCTTAGAGCCCCGCAAAGCGAAGCCGCCCTCAACTGGCACCGCATGTCAAAGCGCGATGGCCAAGACTACCACATCCACGACAGGTGACTTCAAGGTATCCCTATCCCTCTTCGGGATGGGATACAGGCGGGTCATAGACCGCGCAAAACGAAAAGGCGTTTTTGATGCCTTCCATTGCGTGAACACTATATCCCGAATACCCTGATGCATAGGAAAAGAGCGGAAGGACGAGCAGATCCCCCGAAGCAGGGGTCCACAACATGCGGGGGCTCCTTTGCATCCTCCTCAAAACGCAAAACCTGAATAAGCTCTTTGAGCTCTTCCCGCTGAAAAATGCGCACCACCAACGCATCCTTGCCAGCTGGCAGCTCTGCAAAACACCCACTAGCGGCCTCCAACCTCCGTCTCCCCCTCCCCCACGAAGATCTTGGAGGTCCCACCCACTAACGGCCTTTGACTTACGCCCTCCCCCCCCTTGAGCTACTGAGGCGATCACCAGCCGAACCATTTCCATCCTGAAATGGGGAACTTTGAGGACTGCATTGACAGTTTTGAGATCCAGGATCTGTCTCCAGAGCCTCTCTTTGGCATGATGAAGTATATAAAACAGGAGTACACAACCTCACCAGGCCAGGTTTTCAAGATTTCCCAAATGAATATGCATGAGATCAATACGCATACAATGGAAGCAGTGCAGGCAAATAGATCACTGGGGAAATCCTGAACACCCGACTGGATTTGGCCCTCGAGGACCAGAGTTGTGCATCCCTGATATAGAATATCTGCTGGAGCCCGAGACAGACTCTACAACGGGCTCTATGGTCACTATGTTCCTCAATCTCTGGACAGTGGCACCAACCCTAGCCGCTTTGTCTGGTCTTCCTGCTAATGAATCTAGGAAAAATTCTAGAAAAGACCAATAAAACTTGATTTTGTAGACACCCTGCAGAATGTCCAGCATCTAACGATCTGAGGTGAGGGTCTTCCATTCCTCCACGAATGCCCAAAGACTCCTCCTGATCTGTGAAAGGTCAGTCAAGGACTCTGCGTTATAACTGCTTCTTAAGGGTAGAGGGAGAGCGGACTCTCGCAGACTGTGGATGCTTAGCGCTACCCAACTGTGGTTTGTTTGCCTGATAAGATTTCTGACTTGAGGAACCTTCAGAGTACCGATGATATCGTCTGGAGGAATAAAAATTAGAATGCCCTGGACCCCTAGAGCAGTGGTCCCCAACCCTGTCCTGGAGGACCACCAGACCAATCGGATTTTCAGGCTAGCCCTAATGAATATGCAGAGCAAATTTGCATGCCTGTCACTTCCATTATATGCAAATCTCTCTCATGCATTTTCATTAGGGCTAGCCTGAAAATCCGACTGGCCTGGTGGTCGTCCAGAACAGGGTTGGGGGGACCACTGCCCTAGAGGATTGGGGTCTGTTATCTGACAAGGACTTATGTTTAACATAGTATACAGTAACATAGTAGATGATGGAAGATAAAGACCTGAATCCAGTCTGCCCAACTTGATTCAATTAAAAAAAAAAATTTCTTAGCTATTTCTGGGCAAGAATCCAAAGCTCTGCCTGGTACTGTGCTTAGGTTCCAACTACTGAAGTCTCCGTCAAGGCTCACTCCAGCCCATCTACACCATCCCAACCAATGAAGCCCTCCTCAGCCCATCCTCAACCAAATAGCCATATACAGACACAGACTGTGCAAGTCTACCCAGTACTGGTCTTAGTTCTTAAATATTTACTATTATTTTCTGATGCTAGATCCTCTTGTGTTCATTCCATGCTTTTTTGAACTCAAGTCACCGTTTTCCTCTCCACCACCTCTCTTGGGAACCCATTCTAGTGGACCACATGAAACTGCTGCAATGCCTAGATGCCATTGGTATCCGGGATAAGGTGCTGAACTGGTTCCGTGGCTTCCTTATATCCCGCACCTATCAGGTTCGTTTTAATTATGAGCTTTCTGACACCTGGAGCAATCCATCCAGTGTGCCCCAAGGCTCTCCACTATCCCCATTGCTCTTCAACGTCTATATGTCCTCACTGGGCACGAAGCTAACCCAGCTGGGGATAAAACTATTTAGTTATGCAGATGATTTTACGATTATCATCCCATTCACCAATTCTGTCTCCGAAACTATTCCCAAAGCTCCAGAAGCTATAAACATGATGGAACAATGGATGACAAACTTTAGGCTCAAACTTAATTCAGATAAAACGACTTTTTTCATTGCTTCACCACATCCACTTGACATTAAATCACCCCTCTGTATCAATAACCTTAGTTACCCTATCCAGCCCTCCATAAAGATACTAGGTGCAACTCTGGATCAATGCCTAACCATGAAAGACCAAGTAGATTCCTTAATCAGAAAGGGATTTTTCACTCTCTGGAAACTCAGATCCCTTAAAGCTTATTTTGTTACATCGGTTTTTAGAATCCTAGTCCAATCCCTCGTACTAAGCCTGCTTGACTACTGTAACATCGCCTATTTGGCAATTTCCCAAAAAAATATGCGACGCCTACAACTGTTGCAGAATGCGGTAGTCAGACTAATCTTTGGACTAAAAAAATTTGACCACGTGACACCCTACTACCGGCAGCTACATTGGCTGCCGATGAAAGCACGCGTAAAATTCAAATTTGCCTGTTTCTGCTTTAAAGCATTACACGGACTTGCCCCCAAATACATTACTGACCTTTTCTCCTTCTCAACCAACAGACACAAGAGAAGTTCACATTCCAACTTCGTTTCCCCCCCAGTGAGAGGTTGCAAACTGAAAAAACACCATGAATTCCTTCTCTCACACCAAGCAGCATCATGGGGTAAAGACCTAGAACAATTACTTTCGCCCTCTACTTATGAGGAATTTAGGAAACACACCTGTTCCTAAAACATATTGACAACTGATACACTTATCTCTTTCCTCTCAATAGCGACCTACTGTCCTTTTGATCACTTTTCTCCTCAACAATGAATTTCCTGTCTAATTATTTCTCTTTCTTCTTCCCCTCTTGAAGTCAGTCAATTTGTACCTTTGCTTAATCTTTTGTAAACCGCATAGAACTTCACGGTATTGCGGTATATAAGCTGTTGTTATTATTATTATTCCAGGCATTCACCACCCTCTCCGTAAAGAAGAATTTCCTTACATAGCTCTTGAGTCTCCCACCCCTCAGCCTCAAATTATGCCCTCTGGTTTTATCATTTTCCTTTCTCTGGAAAATATTTTGTTCTACGTTAATATCTTTCAAGTATTTGAACGCCTGAATCATATCTCCCCTGTCTCTCCTTTCCTCTAGGGCACAGTTCTTCAACTGCCGGTCCGCAGAAAATTCCTGCTGGTCCGCGCAGGACCGGCGAGATGGACGCTGTTAAATTTCCTGCCCCGGTAGTGTTCGCGGAAATCTTCTGTTCCTCCCAGCCTTGGGCGATCAAGAGAGGCTGCCAACGTCGGCCATTCCCTCTGTGAGTCTCGCCTATGCGGAAACAGAAAGTTGAAACAAAATAGGCGGGACTCAGAGAGGGAAGGTCCCGATGTTGGCAGCCTGTCTTGATCGCTGCCCCTGCCGAGTCGCTGAAGAGGGCTGCGGGGAAAGTGCAGGCAGAGAGGAGATGGTCAGCGTGCGCGGGGAGGTCAGTGTGTCGATTGGGGCCATCAGCAGCGTTTGTGCTGAGAGTCTGCCCACGTGCAGGATGCGGTGGGTAGGGGCCTCCGGCTCGTCTTGGGCGGCAGGGTCTGCGATGCAAAGCTGTTTTTGCCGGATTGGGGGGGGGGGGGAGGTCATGAATGTGCAGGGCACAGCAGGAGTAAGATCATGGGGAGCCTTCAACAGTGGCTGTCTCCTCTCCTAGTAGTTCTGTACTTACCAGGGCAGCGATTCACTTTGGCAACTTCCCCTTTCCTCAGAGGCAGCAATGGACCCAAGGCTGCCTAAGGAAATCACTGCTGCAGGCAAGTACTGAGAGCTGCTGGAAGGAGAGGAAGCCACTGTTGGAGGCTGGGAAGCTGCTGGATAAAGGGAGAGCTGCTACTGGACCTGGAGGGAGGTAGAAGGAGATATGCTACTGGGAGGAGAGGAGGGAAAGGGATAGGAAGAGAGTTAATGTTGGATAGGGGGAAGGAGGGAAGGGAAAAAGGAAAGAAACAGCTGGCAGGGAGATTATAGGAGGGGAAGGGGGTCAGGGTGGAATGGAGAGATCAGATGAGGGAAAGGGGAGAGACAGAGGAATGAGAAAGTAGAGAGAGATTGATGCTGGAAAGGGGGGTCAGCAGAGAAATGAGAGAGGGATAAAGATGCTAGATCTGGTGTAGGAGAGATAAAAATGAAGAAAGCAGTGAAGCTGGAATGAATGATGTAAAAAGGAGAGAGGAGGCACAGGCTGGATGGAAAGGGGAGAGGGGCATAGAAAGAAGTCAGATACATATGAAAGGGGGAGAGGCCAGACAGTGGATGGAACGGGCAGACGCTGGAAGGAAGAGTGGAAAGAAGATGAAAGCAGAGACCACAAAAGGTAGAAAAAAATCATTTTATTTCTATTTTGTCATTACAATATATCAGATTTGAAGTATATATCCTGCTAGAGACATAACTGGGGACTGCAAAGCCTAACACTATTCCTATCATGTGTGACTGCAGTATTCTGTTAGCATGATATTTCTGTGTAGCATTCTGTAATAATTTGGCTTGTTCAGTTTTCTTGATAGTAGAGGGGATATATGTGAAGGGGAGGGGAGACAGGGGTTTTGTTGGTCATTGCTCTGAATATTTATATTTATAAATTGACAATTGTACAGAATATTGTTTCTTTTTATACTTTAATAAAATACGTTCAATATAAAATCATAACTGAGGCTTGTGCAGATGGGATCAGATGGTTTGTGGGACCGAGCTTGCGGAGACGGGGCGAAAATGTGGTTTTTTTATTTCGGTCTTAGTAGTTTGCCGGTCCACAAAATAATTCTTTTATTTCTGCTGGTCCACGGGTGTAAAAAGGTTGAAGAACACTGCTCTAGGGTATACATATTCAGGGCTTCCAGACTCTCCTCATACGTCTTTTGGCGCAAACCTCCTATCATTTTCGATGCCCTCCTCTAGACCGCTTTTTATGTCCTTCGCCAATACGGTCTCCAAAACTGAACACAATACTCCAAGTGGGGCCTCACCAACGACCTATACAGGGACATCAACACCTTCGTTCTTCTACTGGTTTATGCCTCTCTTTATACAACCCAGGATCCTTCTGGCAGCAGCCTTGTCACACTGTTTTTCCACCTTTAGATCTTCAGACATTATCACCCCAAGGTCCTTCTCCCCATCCGTGCATATTAGCCTCTCACCTCCCAGCACATACGGTTCCTTCCGATTATTAATCCCCACATGCATTATTCTGCATTGAATTTTAGTTGCCAGATATTAGACCATTCCTCTAACTTTTGCAGATCCTTTTTCATGTTTTCCACTCTCTCCACGGTATCTACTCTGTTAAAAATTTTGGTTATCAGCAGCAAAAAGGCAAACCTTATCTTCTATCCCATGGGTGCCCAACACATCGATCGCGATCGACCAGTAGCTCAGGAAGGCAACGCGAGTCGATCGCGGAGCCCATCCCGGGCTCCGTGATAGACACGTGTTGCCGTCCTGATCTCTAGGGCCTTTTAGCTGGGCGGTCCGGCCAGCTGTCATCTGCTGCTGAACATTAAAAAAAATCAGGCTTGGGGATTTCAGCCCGTAGCGAACTTATGCTCCGTGGCTCTAACGTGAGCGTGCCGGCTTCCCTTCTCTTCCCTCCGAAACCGGAAGTTATGTCCGGGGAGGGGGGGGGAGAAGGGAAGCCGGCACGCACATGTTGAGAGCCCTGAAGCAAGCATTTGCTATAGGCTAAGGCGGGAGACAGGTTAGTGAAGCATTTGCTCTTCTTGCTGCCGGGTCCTGCCTACTTTCTGTTTCTGCAAAGGCAGGACCCGGCAGCATTTCCCCCAGTAGGTCGATCGCGATCTTGGGCTGATCAGCCTTCCTCTCCCTGATGGCAGAATTGACGTCGGGGAGAGGAATGCTGGTCGGCCGAAGCAGGGAGAGCTTGGGGCAGCGTCAGCTTTTGGGCCTGTTATTGGCGTCAGCTTTCGGGCCTGTTATTGGTTCCCGATGGCAGTGGCTTGGGGGAGGGCAGGGAGAAAGAAAGAAAAAGGCAGGCAGGGAGACAGAAGGAAAGAAGAGAAACAGAAAAAAAGAAAGGGAGGCAGAGAGAAAGAAAGGGCAGGGAGAGAGGAAGGAAAAGTTGGGGGAGGGAATGAGGTCTGGAGGAGAGGAAGCATACAGGCTAAAAGAAGGGAAGAAAGATTGGATGCACAGTCAGAAGAAGAAAGTGCAACCAGAGACTCATGAAATCACCAGACAAAGTAGGAAAAATGATTTTATTTTAAATTTAGTGGTCAAAATGTGTCTGAATTTATATCTGCTGTCTATATTTTACACTAAGGTCCCCTTTTACTAAACTGCAATAGAGTTTTTTAGCGCAGGGAGCTTATGAGCGTCGAGAGCAGCGCTGGGCATTCAGCGCAGCTCCCTGCGCTCTAAAAACTGCTATCGTGGTTTAGTAAAAAGGGAGGGGGGTATATTTGTCTATTTTTGTATGGTTGTTACTGAGGTGATAGTGCATAGAGTCATCTGCTTTGACCTCTTTGAAAAACCCTGGAATAGGAATGATAATTAACATTTTCTATGCGTACAGTGTGTGTTGTGTTTTTTTTAAATTTTATTATTGGTAGATCATTTTGACTTGGTCATTTTAAAAGTAGCTCGCAAGCCCAAAAAGTGTGGGCACCCATGTTCTATCCCTTCAGCAATGTCACTCACAAAAATATTAAAAAGGATCGGCCCCAGCACCAAACCCTGAGGGACACCACTACTCACCTTTCCTTCCTCCGAGCTACTTCCATTAACCACCACCTTCTGGCGTCTGTCCGACAACCAGTTTCTAATCCAGTTCACCACTTTGGGTCTTAACTTCAGCCCTTCAAATTTGTTCAAGAGCTTCCTATGAGGAACTGTGTCAACGGCTTTGCTGAAATCTAAGTAAATGACATCTAGCATATGTCTTTGATCCAGTTCTCTGGTTATCCAATCAAAAAATTCAATCAGGTTCGTTTGGCAAAATTTACCTTTAGTAAAGAAAGCCATGTTGCCTTGGATCCTGTAACCCATTAATTTCTAGGAAGTTCACTATCCTTTCTTTTAGCAACACTTCCATTATTTTTCCAACAACCGAAGTGAGGCTTATGGGCCTGTAGTTTCCCGCTGCATCTCTGGGACCACATCCACTCTTCTCTAATCCCCAGGAACCACTCCCGTCTCCAGAGATTTATTGAACAAGTCTTTAATAGGACCCGCCAGAACCTCTCTGAGCTCTCTCAGTATCCTGGGATGGATCCAGTCCGGTCCCATTGCTTTGTCCACCTTCAGTTTATCAAGTTGCTCATAAACACTTTCCTCTGAAAATGGCGCAGAATCAACTCCATTTTCTTGAGCAACTTTGCCAAGCAATCTCAGTCCTTCTCCGGGATTTTCTTCCGTGAACACAGAACAGAAGTATTTGTTTAGCACATTTGCTTTTTCCTCACTCCCCACATATCGGTTCCTAGCATCTTTTAGTTTAGCAATTCCATTTTTCATCTTCCTCCTTTCACTAATATATCTGAAAAAATTTTTGTCTTCCTTTTTTACATTTTTAGCGATATGCTCTTCCGCCTGTGCTTTCGCTAGATGTATCTCTCTCTTTGCTTCTTTCAGTTTCACCCGGTGGAACTTTCTATACTCCTCTTCTTGGTTTTTTTAATATTTCAGGAACATCAACTCTTTTGCTTTTATTTTCTCCGCCACTAGTTTGGAGAACCATATTGGTTTATGGTCTTGCACGATAGCAATAAGGTCGTCCAGACCTTACTGAACAGCAATTGCCCCTTAAAAGGAAAATTACTGAGGGTCGCCTTAAATGAGGAATCAACGGACCACTGCCTGATCCATAATGTTTTTCACAACATATTATAACTGAAATTATAAAATTTCAAAACCAACAAAAAATAAATTTGAGAGTTATTTATAAAGTTCTTTAAGCTATTTATGGGTAATTGGAACAATGGTAAAAGTATAGAATTGCTAATCAATGCGATGGATGTGCTTGTTTTTGAATGCAAATTAACTCAAAATGCAGCTCGATAGTTAACAAGCACGCATTTCATCATCCACCATCTGCAGTCGTTCTCTTTTTTTCGATTTAAATTTCTATCAAAGCTGCAAATCCAAGTTCGCAAAGCTAAGAGGATCCTTTATTGCTTTGTTGCTCAAGTTTGTTTTATCTTTTTATGCAGTAGTTATTCTAACTAAAATCACTTGACTTAGTATTCAAGGACCAATCAGGCCAAAGAATGTATCCTTATGTACACAGACGCTCATAACACAGACAGACTCTTGTGTACATGATGTACATGTCATCTATTCTAGTGCATATTTATGAAGGGAATTTTTAAAAATAAAGTAATTAAATTCTGGAATTTCTCATAGCATACCCAGAATCTCTTCGGGGCACACCACTGTGCCATGGCACAGTTTGAGTCACACTGTTCTAGACAATATGATGAAACCTTCCGCTCAATGTGTGGCGGCGGCTAAAAAAGCAAACAAGATGCTAGGAATTATTTAAAGAGGGATGGATAACAAAACTAAGAATGTTTTAATGTCTCTGTATCGCTCCATGGTGCGACCTCACCTGGAGTACTTTGTTCAATTCTGGTTGCATTATCTCAAGATATAGTGGAACTAGAAAAGGATCAAAGAAGAGCGACCAAGATGATAAAGGGGATACAACTCCTCTCGTATGAGGAAGGACTAAAAAGGTTAGGGCTCTTCAAGTTGAAAAAAATGGCTGAGGGAAGATATGATTGAAGTCTACAAAATCCTAAGTAATGTAGAACAGATACAAGTGGATCGATTTTTTTACTCCATCAAAAATTACAAAGACTAGGGGACACTCAAAGATATAGGGAAATACTTTTAAAACCAAGAGAGGAAATAATTTTTCACTCGGAGAATAGTTAACCTCTGGAACACATTTGCCAGAGGTTGTGATAAAGAGTGGATCGTGTAGCTGGTTTACTGAAGAATTTCCTGAAGGAAAAGTTCATAATATATTATTGAGATAGACATGAGGAAGCCACTGCTTATCCTGAATCGGTGAATACAAAACACGAACCCAAAAAAATATATAAAGGGAGGAAAAAATATAACTATAGCAAAACCTCCCCAACCCCAAGAAAAACAACCGACAAGGGGGAGAGACAAGAGAACTCTGACCACGACCTGAATTAACCTACAATTAATATAATGTGAAACAGGAAAACCCTCAGTAACACAGCCACCCGCTTGGGGAAAGGCTGTCACCGGCTGACACTCAGAAAGAGTGTAAACTGTGAAACATCCCCGGGTTTTTCCTGTTAATTTGGACACTTTCCTTCCTTGTTTGGCCCCCCTGACAAGGAGTAGAGACAAGAGTTTCCTCGACTATTTATATTGTGTGTTTTTTTGATTTACTAATCTTTTTTCACACGTAGCACTTTTTGGGGGTGCACTTGATTGATTTTCATAAATTAACAGGAAAAACCCGGGGATGTTTCACAGTTTACACTCTTTCTGAGTGTCAGCCGGTGACAGCCTTTCCCCAAGCGGGTGGCTGTGTTACTGAGGGTTTTCCTGTTTCACATTATATTAATTGTAGGTTAATTCAGGTCGTGGTCAGAGTTCTCTTATCTCTCCCCCTTGTCGGTTGTTTTTCTTGGGGTTGGGGAGGTTTTGCTATAGTATCCTGAATCGGTAGCATGGAATGTTGCTTCTCTTTGGGTTTTGGCCAGGTAGTAGTAACCTGGATTGGCCACCCTGAGGACTGGACTAGATGGATCATTGGTTTGACCCAGTAAGGCTATTCTTAGGTTCAATATGGTGTCAGGATCATGCAGAGCTTAGAGTGACAGGCTCTAGCGACAAAAGATGCCACTGTAGCTGCTTTCAAACCAGAGGTGGCTGAATCAAAAATTCATTTCAGCACAAAATCAATCCTATGGTCTTGTGTGTCTTTCAGCACCACACCTCCCTCACTGGGGAGGAAGTCCACCTGGTGACCTGTGACACTAAAGAATCTACACCTTTGGAGAAAAAGTGCTGGTTAAATGCTTCTGCCATCAGATAGAGCCACTCGCAAAGGACCTTCTGGCGCCTCCCAGTGATATGTAAGCATTTTTGCAATGTCCAGATGATCAGGAAAGGAGGAAGACTGCGCTTTTGTGCTACTCATGAGAGCGCATGTGTAGCCTAGGACTGGTTAGCCTACAATTTTAACTCCTGAAGGGATTCTGAAATTAACCCTACCAAAGCGGAGGGCTTAAAAAGTCTTCACACTGTAGGGTCCTCTCCAAGGTCTGGTGCGTGAATATCCATGACCGCAGCCAAATCCCCCACAGTGGAGATACCTGCCTGAGTAAGCAAAGGCATGGTCAGATCATCTAGATAATTTGTCCCTTGGCTGCACAGGACCCCTTTGCTGGGGACCAGAATCCTGTGAAGGAGAAGACCCTGATGGATTTGGCGAAGTTTTCTTGGCTAGATAAGCCTGAAAGAGCAAGTTTATAAATTCTTGGAGAAAACCCTGATTAGGAGGGTTGGCTGCTTCCTGAGCTCTTCTTGGATCCGTGGGCTTTAGATGCCAAATCGTGGCTGTGTTTCAATGGGGATGTGCTTTGGCTATCCCTTGGGTCAATTTTCACCTCTCTCGATTGGCTCCAGATAGAATGCGCAGTAGAACCTCCCTGCAGGGATAGAGGGAGCTAAGGCCAATACCACCTCCCCATCTCCCACGTGCCGCATGGCAGGTGGAACACAGATACTCGCCTGTCAGTCATCTGCCATACACGGGGCATGAATCTGAATATCCTGCCTCGAGGAGTCCATCTGATGTTTTTTCTTGAAAAAATGAAGCTTGTAGAGGCAGAAAATAACTTAATTCAGATAGGGAAAACCACCAGAACCCCCAAAACACTACAATTTTATGATTTTGGAGTGAGGACTCCGATACTGTGCCATGCCATGTGCTGGGAGCCGTAAAATGAAGCTGAAACAACTTATAGGGAGATCCTCTGCCTCAACAAGACTTAAAACCTGGACTGCCGGTCTTCCGATTGTCTCTTGTGCCCTTTAAGCCAGAGACCTCCACCACACCCAGAAACGCCACGTATGCAAACTGGTGGAGGAAAGCAGTCAGCCCTGATCCCAGACACCTCCACAGAGCTACGCAGCCTGCACTCAAGCTCCTCAGTAGATGAACCTCGGCTGAGCAATGCTCCCAAGTCCCTGAGCCCTGATCCAACCCCCTGGAAGCAGACTTTGTCATTAAAGCCTGCAATCTGTGGGGAACCTCTGTAGCACAAACACACAAAGCCTCAAAAACACATGAGCAGAAAGACTAGCTCCTACTGTCTCGCTTGTAGAAAAGCAACTGGAAGTCAGAGGGCAGTCCTGAGGTAAGAGGGGAGGGTTAAAATATGTAAATGAAGCTCCAAGAGATCTTGCAAGATGGGATGCATAACCTACTTGTTCAGGAATAGAGTGGGGTTGTACAAGAAATGGCATGTAGAACTTTTATCGCCCTAGCATATCCCATTTATCCAGTTATACTGGAATAACTTAAATCTTCAATTAAAGCTCATGGCAATCTCATTGAATTTTAATGGAGTTGCGACACATTTTAGAGATACAACTGAAATGAACTAGCAACTCTATGCAAAAGGCAAAGCACACTTAATACTCTAGTGCAGGGGTAGGGAACTCCGGTCCTCGAGAGCCATATTCCAGTCGGGTTTTCAGGATTTCCCCAATGAATATGCATTGAAAGCAGTGCATGCAAATAGATCTCATGCATATTCATTGGGGAAATTCTGAAAACCTGACTGGAATACGGCTCTCGAGGACCGGAGTTCCCTACCCCTGCTCTAGTAGTACACCATACACAACACATGCAATTTCTTTGATGAAGAATACTATACCTAGTTTTGTGCTTTTTTAATTTGTCAAAGGTATTTTTATTCAAAAACTTGCATTTTAAAATCTTAATGAAACAGTATATAAGTAGTAGAAAAAAAGTGTTACCCCTTCTTTTTTGCCTTGCCAGAGCATTTTTCGCTTCTTCTCTTGCTCTGCAAACCTCATTGGATTCACTGCTGCTGGATTATAATAACTAGGCACGGCTATTCCAGTCTCAGCCAATGCCTTTGCTTGTAGAGCTGCCATTTGAGCTGCCATAGCTATCTGAGGAGTAACTTGAGTTCCAGATGCCAGCAAAGCAGCAACATTTATGACAGAACCACCACTTGTTGTAGCTGCTAAGAAAAACAGAATGCAGAGGTTAATATAAAATCCCATGTCACTTCCTACATAATTTTTTCTTCCACCTCAGTCTATCATTATTTCAAATGTTGATCCTTGCTACAGCGTTGGTGTGCATGTGATACTGAAATACAACTAATTTCATGCCAGTGTCATCTTTCCCAAAATAAACAGAACTAGTCTGTGACTGTACAGACAGCATAGGCCAATCAATTACCACTAAACCAAAACCACATATTTATTTAAATTATTATTCATTATTTGCTAGTTCTAAGCATACATAGCCATCATCATTTTCACATAAGAGACAGAACAAGTATTTTCAATACTACATGCTATCAATGATGAGTTGAGCAAATAAACTCTTCAGCTGCTTTCTAAATTGTAAAAGACCAGGCAAAGATCATAACTCAGCAGGCAACATTTCACAATCGTGTCCCCTCAATATAGAATATAGAATGGTCCCAAATTAACTCAATGTTAGAAAATCATGTTGCCCTATCCTATAATACTATTTTATTTGGAACGTCTATGAGATTCAAGAGTCAAATTTCAGCAAATAACAATAAACTTTTGTTAATACTGACGGGGGTTGCCATTAAACATATTACTGGAAATTGGAAGGACTATAATAAACTTAATTATACCTTTTGGTGGAATTCAATTTGTCATATTTATAAACTGAAGAGAGTGCTTGCTATACAGCAAGGAAATTATAATAGTTTCAAAAAGATTTGGGGGCCACTGATTGCATATTCTAATGATTAGACACCTTGGACACCTTTTTATTACATAGGACTATATTTAATGTGGGGATGGGGAGGTATGTTATGGGATTAAATGGGTTTATTCCTGATGAATGGGATGGGTGGAGGAGGGGTCTTTTTTATATGCATCTGACAATAATTGTTAGAATGTCGGGGGGGCACGTGATGCCGGGAGAGTGACCGGACGTGCCTTCGTGCAGCTCCGGGCCGCGCCGCTATTCTTGCTCAATAACCCGGCTTTAATCTGACCGGCGGCGAATCCGTTACTGCAGACCCGATTCCTCTCGCAGTGCAGCGTCTGCCGCTGTGCTTCCGCTCCGACGGGGAAGGACTCCATGGCAACAAAACCTGCCCGGGCCGTGAGGGACAAGAACAGGGGAGCCGAAGTCAAGATGGCGGAACACCACGAGGCGCCTATTTTCACGCTGGAGGCGGCGGCGGTACAGGAGCTCACCCGCTCTCTAACGTTGGTCATGGAAGATAAACTGGCCACTATACATACCTTCATGGAAGGTATAAAGGAAAGCTTAGACTCCCAGGCAGGCAGGATTCAGCGGGCTGAAGATCGTATAGCCCAGCAGGAGGATGTCTCGGCTAACTTTGAGGAGCGCATTCGCACGCTGGAATCGGCGAATAAGGCCATGGAGGACCGCCTTGAGGACCAGGAGAACAGGGGCCGGCGTAATAATTTAAGGTTTGTGGGGATCCCTTCCAGCATACGGGATGTTGACCTGCGCCAGTGGCTGGAGGACTGGCTGCCTAAAGCTGTAGCACTGCCTGACCCTTTGGCGCCGTTTTCCATAGAAAGAGCTCACAGGTTAGGCGCTCGACGTGAGGAGGACTCCCGGCCCCGGCCTGTGATTGCACGGTTCCTTAATTATGCCCTAAAGGAAAGAGTCCTGGCCCATTATCGTAGAGGACGGGATCTTAACCTGCAACTGGAGGGACACAAGGTGCTCATCTTTCAGGATTTCTCGCCTCAAGTATCATCGCGGCGTCGAGCAATGGCACCTCATTGCAGTGAGCTATTCAAGCGCAATATCAAATTCTCGCTGCTGTATCCCGCGAGGGCAAGGGTGACCTACAACAATACTACCACTATTTACACCTCGCCAGCGGAGCTGGAGGGGTTCCTCAAATCTCTCCCTGTCATGGCACCGGGGGACCGGCGTGCCTCCTGACTGAGCCCTGAACGAGCTTTTCACAGAGGCACTGTTCTTCTCCTTCCACGGTTTGGCACTATCTGCATTGGGTCGCTGAGGAGGTGGTACGAGGGATCCGTTTGACACCAGTTTTCTGCTTGACTGCACTGGATGAGCTGGGCGCTCCTCATCGTGGTAATCCTCATTGAGCCTCCACAAGCAACGGCTTTAGTCTCTGCTCCGTTCCCTGGCATTTGGGACACGCTGCTGCGGGTCGGAGTCGGATGGCAGAGGTGGATTCTGAACTTACGACTCGGCCCGATCCAGCGTGCTTCTAAATAGATGACTTGGGCGTTGGTAGCACGACGAACGGTCTGAATATCCAAGTTTGGCTCTTCATTGCTTTATTTCTTTATATGTCCCTCTCCAGGTTGTAACTCTGAAGCCAATTTCCCTTTTTGTTCCCTTTACTTATCGCTGATATGAAGCTGCACTGTGTTTTATGTTTATATCAGAGGGCACTATTTTGTTCATATTTTGTATTGCATGTGGGGCGTGGCCCGGGGCTGTTTTATGTTCACTGTTCTTATTTTCCCACTCTCGGTGGGGGCTTTAGGAAGATTAAATGGTTCAGGGGGGAGGGGGGTTTTATTTTGTTCTGCTTGTGGGGGGGGGAGTGAATGGGGGGTGTGCATGAAACTGTATGAATGGGTGCTGCATGGGATTGCTGATTATCACTGCCGGGACCAGATGCTCACTAATACTAGGAAATATCTATTGCTGTCATACACTGTGGAGGGGGGATATGGCTGGGACGTCCCCTGCTCCGTGACTTGTTCTGTATCTAAAAGCTTTGTTTACAATGCATATGTAATGATATGTCTTCTTTGAAAATATCTTCGCTTAATGTAGACGGGATCCACTCTCCCATAAAACGTACCAAACTTCTCGCATATCTCAGAAGGGAACACACGGACATTGCATTTCTCCAGGAAACACATTTCATGGACGACGAATACCGTAAGTTGAAACGGGATTGGGTGGGACAGATAGGCTTCGCCTCCTATAGCTCTAGACAACGGGGAGTGGCCATTCTCATACACAAAAGAATACCGTTCACTGTGCAACACCAGGTGGCGGACCCCGAGGGGAGATATGTTATGCTAGTAGGTGACTTATGGGGACAGCAGACCGTATTATGCAATGTCTACGCTCCCAATACTTACTCTCCCGATTTTTTCTCACATTTGGTTACACTTCTGACTCCTCACATATCTAGCTTAATTGTGCTGGGGGGAGACTTCAACATAACCGTCAATCCCGCTCTGGATTGTCATCCAGCGAAACGTGCCCCCAAAGCTCATTTCGATAAGGGTGTGAATTACCTTATGAGGGAATTGGGATTACTAGATGTCTGGAGAACTCTCCACCCCGAGGAGCGCGACTACTCTTTCTACTCCCATCCTCATCTGTCCTACTCTCGCCTTGATCACTTCCTTGTGTCCGAACTCTGGTTCCCCAAGTTCGCATCGGCTGCCATGCTCGCACCGACCCTATCTGACCACTCTCTACTGCACATCACTCTCCAGTTCTTGAGGTCCTCCGGAGCACGCATCTGGCGTATGTCACCACAATTATACGCAGACAAAACTTTTCATGAATTTTTCACAAAAAAATGGGAGGACTTTCTTTGCACCAATTCCGTGTTGGACGTGGGACCGGTCGTTTACTGGGAAGCCGCAAAGGCTGTCATGCGCGGACACATATTGGCGTACTCCTCCGCTCTGAAAAAGCGCCGCGAGGGAGAGCTCCTTGCTCTCACTCGCGAGCTTCAGGAGCTGCGTCGGGTGCACATATCTAACCTTACCCCTTCGATCAGGTCCTCTTTAAAACAACTAAAGGATAAGATCAATCATCTCCTTGATATACGAGCTCAACGAAGCATATATTTCTACAAATATAAGCTGCATGCTTGGGGTAACAAAACGGGACGTATGCTAGCCAACTTGGTTAGACCGCCCAAGGCCAGACATGTCATCACGAGTATTAAAGATAAGGCTGGTCGACTCCACACCAATCCCGGGGATATTGCAGAGAAATTTGTTAGTTTCTATAGGGACCTCTACTCGGCAACACCAGACGACCCCCAAGCCAGAGAACACTTCTTCGCAAATCTCTCATTACCTTCCCTATCTGAGGAACAACAGCGCACATTGAACTCCCCTATTTCGGGGCAAGAAATCCAGACGGCCATTGGAAACCTCACCCTCGCAAAAACTCCAGGCCCTGATGGCATGGGGCCGGAGTTTTACAAGCTGTTGCCCCCTACGGTATTACCAGCCCTGCAATCCTACTATACCGGACTCTTATCCGCCCTCCCACCTGGGGATACACACAACCGAGCGCATGTTATTATCCTACCCAAACCGGGCCGCCCGCAGGACCAATTGGGATCCTATCGTCCAATATCACTCCTCAACCAGGATGTTAAAATCTTGGGTAGCATACTTGCGAAACGGTTGAATGTTTTTCTACCGCACCTGATACATGAAGACCAAGTCGGGTTTGTTCCTGGCCGACATGCTTCTCTCAACCTCTTGAAGGTCCTAACGGTTTTGCAGGCCTCTCATCCCTCTGAGGCCCGGGCCCTTATTGCCAGCCTGGACGTTGAGAAGGCCTTCGATATGGTCTCATGGGAACATCTTTTTTGGGTCCTGGGGAGATTTGGCATCACTGGTGACTTTGTGGGGTGGATAACGGCTCTCTACACCCGTCCATCCTCGCAGCTTCTGGTGAACGGGGAGTTATCGGCGTCCTTCCCACTAGGCCGCGGTACACGACAAGGTTGCCCATTATCCCCTCTTCTTTTCCTACTATCCTTGGAACCCCTAGCACAGCGCATACGGCAAGATCCGTGCCTTGAGGGCCTCCGCGTGGGGACGCGTGAATTCCGCATCAGTCTGTTTGCAGACGACATGCTCCTTTACATTAACCATGCGGACTCCAACATGCCGCGCCTCATGTCTCTTATACAATTGTATGGGCGATTTTCGGGCCTCAAGATAAACTTTGACAAGACGGAGGCACTACTTCTAGGGGCGACGGGTACACCTCGCTGGACGGAGAACTTAGGAGTAGGAGTGGCCCCTGGGAAACTTAAATACCTGGGTATCATGTTGTATTGTGACCCCAAACGATTATACACAGCTAACATCACCAGTGCTATTGGTAAAATCAAAACTCTGTGCCACCGATGGAGGGCTTTGCCTCTATCTCTCATGGGCAGAGTCGCAGTGGTCAAAATGATACTTTTTCCCAAAATACTATACCCCATTCAAGCCATCCCTGTTTGGGTATCTCCCTCCGACGAACGTGCGTATATAGCCACTATTCGATCATTTATCTGGCAAGACAGGGCGCCCCGCATTAGTTTTTCCAAACTGTCACGTGCAAAACAACATGGCGGCCTGAACTTGCCTGACATCCGCATGTATAATGTGGCAGCTTTACTTCGATGGATGCATCCGCAACTAGCTCCGGATTCCTTTTCGTCCCCATCCCCTACGGACCTTCTGGACATATGCTGCCTACCCATTTCTTTTTCCTCCTTTCTTCATGGACGCTCGGGTGGGCGGTCTGGTACTCACTCTTCCCTCTTTTCCTCACCCTTATTGCCCTTTTTGAATTCATTTCGAAAGGCCTGGGTTTGGTGGCGAAAAAAACAGACCCGAACGCCCGACTTTTCCCCTTTTCTTTCCATACTTCGAAACCCTGACTTTCCTCCTGGTATGTCACGTCTGGGGGGTCTATCAACTCGGGGAGCGCGGGACACTACAGTGGGGGCACTTATAGACATTGGGGGGGGGAGTTTTCCCTCTTTTCTTCAGGTACAAACAGCCTGGGGCCTACCCTCGCGGAACATTTATACTTATTTACAACTTCAACATTATGTAACCCCCCAGATTGCCCGTTGTGATGGCCGTTGGGAGAGTGGATCCCTTGACGACATTCTTCTGGAGACTCCATCATCCATGAACTCTATTTCTCGCTGGTATTCTGCTTGTCGAGACCATCAACCCGAGTTGGCTCTGGTGGTTTTGGCCAGGGAATGGTCACACGAAATGGGAAGACTAGTCACTGTACAAGATTTACATGCGTTTTTCAAGAACAATTATTTGTTGGTGAAGGCAGTTTCTTTACAGGAAATACAATTCAAGTTACTGCATAGAGCATACATAACTAGAATTCGTGGAGCACGCATGCATTTGTGGACTGACGCCAATTGTGTCCGTTGTGCATCCGCACCGGGTACATTTCTTCATACCTTCTTCGACTGCCCGACTCTCACGTTTTGGGGCCAAATTCATCGATGCCTTGAACATGTTCTCCTCTGTACCTTTGTCTGGAACTCTGCAGCGCTTTTACTAGGGGATGTACAAGATTTCACGCAACAGGGCCTGGACATCTCAGACCAGAAATTCATTCTGCACGCTATTCTTCTAGGCAAATCGCTGGTATTGCAGCGATGGACCACAGCGGAGGCCCCTACCTTCCCTTTATGGCTGGCTAGAATGCAGACGCAAGCCAGATTTGAATTGGACACATACACTCCCAGAACACAGGCCTCGTGGGCTGCTTATTGCACTTTATGGAAACGGCTCCTGACAGCGCCTCTCCCCTGAACTGAACTGAACCGCTTTGAGTCTTCTTCCCTGTATACTCAATTGCTGGTAGTAGATGGTTGCTGATTACTCACCCGTTTATATTATGATCTCTCCATTTCTATTGTAATTTTCGGATGACAGCTGAGATAGCCATGAGTGCAGTGTACAACTCTATGGTTGGACCTTATTCTCATTGCTTGCGTGTGAATGGGATATGACAGTGTGTGTGTATGGATGTTGGTATGAAAGATCCATTAGGTGAATCGTTTGGGGATTCGAAGTTCTGTTAGCACTTTATAGCCTGGAGAAAACGGGCTGGTTTAAGCCATGTGGAACTGTTCTTGATACACACATTTCTCATGTATAACTGCATTGGTCCTTTTCATTGTGTTTCTTGTTCCCTGTTATGTACCACTGACCTGTTGTACATGGTTTGCTTTGCCTAATAAATATGATAATACAAAAAAACAAAAAAAAAAAAAAAAAAAAAGAATGTCAAGTGATTTGTACGAATTATCTGATTGAATATTGTACACTTGTTGCAAGAGTTAAAACTGAATAAAGAATTAAAAAAAAAAAAAGATTAGTCTCTCTGTAAGCAATTAACTTCACTTTTAAAAGATGATACATCTAATAAAAATTTATTAATGGAGTGTAAATTATGAAGCGGTTTATACACTTGGAGAGTAGTTGCTAAAATGATTGGACCTTCATTATGCAAGATCTTGTAAATTAAACACAGGACTTTGAAACTGATTCTTGTGTGTAGGTTCTATAAACTTGAAGTAATATGATCATATCTCTGTACACTAGCCACAAGTTGCACTGCAAAAAGACAAGAAGTTTTGTATATAAGGAAAACGTGAAAGCATTTCTGTGATAGTTTCACTGGAAGAGGGAGGGGTGGGTGGGTAAGTAGGAGAAGGAGAAGTGACTAAGCAGTTTTAAATGTCTTTGTGGTGTGAAATAAAAGTCCAGATCTTTGTTAAGTTCTGTATGGTATGTGTCAAAATATTTCAATCATTTTAATTTCAACAGTCTTACGTTATATATATATTCTATGACAATTTCATCTAAGCCACAAACCTCTCGATCGTCATCTAAGAAGATATTCTGCCTCATCCGATGTTCATGTTACTATATCACCAAACGGCATTCCAATCAGCCTTCTTAATCATCATCTAGACTTACAGCTCAACACATGCTTTTGATATCTGCAACCTTTTCAATTTTACCCCCATACAGGTCTTCTTCCTTTCAAGGAGAGCAGGTTCTCCCAGTTTTTAAATAAAGTATACAATGAGGTGTAGGTTGATGGTCTGGCCCAAGAAAACTCTGATAATGATGAATGCGTTGAGAAGGTCCATGCTGACCCTGATATGGTCAACATCGAGAATGGGTGTGTGACCTTGTCCTCGATCGACGCATCCTTGGGATGGGCTCAGATAGGCATGGAAGTTTAAATGCCTGTGAAGCCTGAATCTGAGGTAGCCCCAAAAGCATAGTAGATGATAGATTAGATCTACTCCAGGATCAATGGTGCTGGTACTGGAAGAGACATTGGCTTGCAAGCAGACTGCTCTGCCAGATGTCAGGGCATGGGAGACCTTGATAGAGGCATGCCAACAAGGAGACATCAGCTGGATGGAAAGAGAGCGATCCTCCGTGTGTCAACACTTACTATGCATCAAGGAAGTTGACGTTTGAAAGGACACAGTGCCATGACTAGAAGGGGAGAATATTTGTACTACTTAGTTTACTTACGTTCCTTTTTACTTTGATGTGCTATGCAAAGATAAAGATATAGTAGAGTCCTACCTCTGTGTAGAGTCCTACTTCTGTAAGAAGCCCAATGCCCAAAACTTTGGGTGTTGTGTTGATATACCCGGCGTCAATGTCTGAGTAATAACTGGTTAAGTGTTGAGTTCTGAGTCCCCTGCCATGCTTGATACGGATGTGGTACTGAAAAATTTTTCAAACTGAAGTTTTGGGCTTTCAGTGACCTTTTGCATGTGGGAACACAGGTCACAGTGAATGTCTGAACAGCACAGTTACTTACCATAACAGGTGTTATCCAGAGTCAGCAGGCAGATATTCTCACAAATGGGCGATGTCATCCATGGAGCCCCAGCACGGACACTTTGCTAGGATCAAAGGAGACAAAAAGTTGAGGAGATGTTCTATGAGCCTTTGTCCTGTGTGATAATAGGCCAAAGCTCGCTTGCAATCCAGACTATGAAGAGCTGTTTCTCCTCAGTGAGAATGAGGCTTAGGAAAAAGCACTGGAAGCGCAATGGACTGATTGAGATGGAACTCAGTGATGACTTTCTGCAGAAATTGTGGATGTGTGCGAAGAACCACTTTGTCATGGTGAAATATAATGAAAGGTGGATCTGCTACTTATGCTTGAAGTTCACTCACTCTCCTGGCAGAAGTGAGTGAAATGAGAAAAACAACTTTCCAGGTAAGATACTCGAGATGAGCCGTTGACATTGGTTCAAATGGAGACTTCATAAATCTGGAAAGCACCACATTGAGGTCCCAGACTACTGGAGGTGGCATAACATTGAAAGCCCTTTCATGAAATCTGGAGACAAGACGATGAGCAGTGAGAGGTTTACCCTCAACTGGTTGGTGAAAAGCTGTGATAGACTGAGATGGACTCTAATAGATGTAGACTTGAGTCCTGAATCAGACAAATGAAGGTAATCCAAGACTAGTGAAATTGAAACTTGATTTTGGATCATAGTGATGAAGAAGATACCAAGAAGAAAAACAAGTCCACTTTCGCCGATAGCATTGCTCAGTGGCTGGTTTCCTGGAGGCTTCTAGAATAAGTTGAACAGGCTGAGAAACGTGAAGATCAGCTGTATACAGCCTGAGAGATACCAAGCTGTCAGGTATAGGGAGTGAAGGTTGGGATGCAGAAGTGCACCTTGACTCTGCTTAAGAAGAGATGGAAAAATCAGCAGAGGTATTGGCTCCTTGACACTGAGTTGAAGTAGAAGGGAGAACCAAGGCTGCCTGGGCCACCGAGAAGCTATAAGGATCATGGTGGTGGTCTCCTACTCTTTAGAATGAGAGGAGTAACATAGTAACATAGTAGATGACAGCAGATAAAGACCCGAATGGTCCATCCAGTCTGCCCAACCTGATTCAATTTAAATTAAAAAAAAAATTTTTTCTTAGCTATTTCTGGGCAAGAATCCAAAACTCTACCTGGTACTGTGCTTGAGTTCCAACTGCCGAAATCTCCAGCCCATCTACACCCTCCCAGCCACTGAATCCCTTCCCAGCCCATCCCCCACCAAACTGCCAGACACAGACACAGACCATGCAAGTCTGCCCAGTACTGGCCTTAGTTCAATATTTAATATTATTATTTTCTGATTCTAGATCCTCTGTGTTCATCCCACGCTTCTTTGAACTCAGTCACAGTTTTACTCTCCACCACCTCTCTCGGGAGCGCATTCCAGGCATCCACCACCCTCTTCGTAAAGTAGAACTTCCTAACATTGCCTTTGAATCTACCACCCCTCAACCTCAAATTATGTCTTCTGGTTTTACCATTTTCCTTTCTCTGGAAAAGATTTTGTTCTACGTTAATACCTTTCAAGTATTTGAATGTCTGAATCACATCTCCCCTGTCCCTCCTTTCCTCTAGGGCAGTGATGGCTAACCTTTTTGAGCCCGAGTGCCCAAACTGCCGCACAAAACCAAAGAATTTCCTCAAAGTGCCAGCACGTCAATTAAACCATAATAACAAGATTTTAGTATCTAAAAACTCTTTATAAAGTTGCCTGAACTATGTAACATCATTTTTAAAGGTTGGAATCTTTGTATTGTCAGAGAATCAATTTGATTCACAATCCTTTGGTTTTCATTTCAATTTATTGGCAATTTATAATGTTTTAATGATTTCATTCAATTTAATGAATTTAGGAAGAATTTGATTCAGTTACACAATATATTTTAAATGTATTTCACATAACATGTCAAATGTATCCTGAGTAAAAAAAAAGATAAACTTCTTAAAACTGTTAACTGTGTGAAGACTCGGTGTGCATTCCCAAAGAGTCTATACATGTTTTTTTGTAAAATTTACAATCAAATTAGAAAATAGTTAAATCATTACATTTCTAATAATATGATGTAAAGAAAACAAAAGAGCTTTCAATTAAACCAACCGTTTTTATTGGAAATTCCAGATTGGAATACAACAGGGCCATGTAAAGTCCCTTTTTTAAATAACATCTTTAAATAATATTTAAATAACTTAGAAAGTGTCTTAACTGCAAACTGAAAACACTGCTTCATGTAAACATATGCATTGGGCATGCTCTGAAAAAAAGTAATGTGATTTTTGTTGTTGCATGCATGCTGATAACTTGTCAATCCTTGGCTCATAGTGCGTTAATTTCAGAGCAACACATGCAGCACTCATGTCATCCGTTAATCTGTTTCTAGCATCAGATTTTATATGATTCAAAGCCGAAAACAGCTGCTCACAAGCATAGGATGACCCAAACAAAGTAAGAAGAGCAATCCCAAGTGCTTTCATGGACTTAAAATTGTCTGGCAGAGAATTCCACGCTTTTAGGATTTCATTTTCAGAACTGCTCGCAGTGATTTCATTTGTCACCCTTTCACACTCAATACGTTCAAGAGCCGCACGCAGGTCATTGAATTTACTTTTCCAGATAGAGCTTTCTTGAAATTCCAGTAGCTCCATTTCCAAATTTTGAATATCTAACCACTGTAAGCAGGAAAGATCAAGATCTTCAAATGTGGACTTTTCTGGGGAAGTTATAAATGAAAGGGTTGTCTCCATCTTACGGAACTGAGAAAATCTTTTACTAAAATTCTCCTTTGCTTCGGCTACAATGGTGGAATATGCTTTGTGGATTTCCTGGTGTTTTTTATGACTGTCCACAAATGTAGAATTATCCAAATGTATTTTTAGGTTGGGAAAATATTTTAGCTGTCCACTCTCAAGGTCTTTTTCAAAAACATGCAATTTTCTCTCAAAAGCTTTGATGTCACTAAACATGCTTTCTGCTGTTTTTCCCATGCCTTGTAATTTTTTGTTTAGTACATTAAAGTGGTTAGTAAAATCTGTAAAGAACATGAGGTTGGTAAGCCAGGCCATGTTGGTGAGTTGAGGATAGTCTTCCCCCTTTTCGTTCATAAATAGCCTAACTTCTTCCAAGCAGGCCACAAATCTCTCTAACACTCGTCCTCTGCTCAGCCACCGGACATTATTGTACATCAGTAAAGTGTTATATTGTGCCTGAACCTCATCAAGAAGGGCTTGAAATTGTCGAAAATTAAGAGCACGCGCCATGATGAAGTTCACCATTTTTGTTACATCTTTGAGGACATCGTCAAGTTTTTTGCTGCTTTCTTTGGCGCAGAGAGCCTCTTGACGTATTATGCAGTGAAATTGAATCAGTGGATGTTTTGCTTCCTTAGCAAAGAAATGAATGAATCCTGATGTTGTCCCCACCATGCTAGGTGCTCCATCGCTAGTAACTGAAACTACTTTTTCTGGACTTATGTTTAGTGATGAAAAAGCCTCCATCACAGCATTGTGGATATCTATCCCTTGTGTTCTTCCAGGCAAAGACAGCAGTTTTACCAGCTCTTCTCTCATGATGTCACCAGTAGCATAACGCAAAATGAGCGCTAGTCTTGCATGGTTAGTAATATCTGTACTTTCATCCAAGCACATGGAGTAGAAGGGTGCTTTTTGTAAGTCGCAAGTAAGCTGTTGACTAACATCAGCAGCCATTTGCAGAACCCTATCTTTTGCAGTATTTCTGCTTAGCGGCATCTCAGAGATGCGCTGCACAATTTTTTCCTTGTTTTGGAAATCATGGAAGAGTGAATTACTCCCAGCCAAAATTGCCTTTTTGATAAAATCTCCATCAGAGAGGGGCTTACCATGTTTTGCCATGCACAGTGAAATTTGAAAGCTGGCAACTGTAAGATGATTAGTTTTTGAAAGATAGTTGCTAAAACTAAGAGACTGGGAGTGATATTTCTTTAATTTTCCTACAAGGAACTCTTTTCTTTGAGCTAAACCAAGTTCAGCAACACTGTTATGGTTGGTCTCAAAGTGACGTTTGACACTTGATGTGCGAGACACAACACTTTCATTACACATAATACACAATGCTTTCCCACTGCGTTCAATCACTCCATATGTACTCTGTCCAGGCCTCTTGGAATGGTCTTCAACTATCTGTTTTTGCTTTTTTTGCTGTACTCATTTTCTTTGTTCAAGACTTCAAGTCTACAAAAAGATAAAATTTGTATAATAAAAAAAAATCTAATGAAGTGCTGTATACAAATCCGTCCCCATAAAAAAATGTGTGATTGGGGAATTTTACTAATTGTAGACATCCGTTTTGGTCAAAAAATATACTGTCCGGGTGAAAACCGGACTTGTGCAACCTGAGTATATGGGAAAAGGACTTTTATTTTTCATTATTGGAGCCTTTGTTATTTTATTATGATGTTTACAAAAGCACTGTGAAGGGCCACATATACACTTTATTGTTTTTTGCTATAGAGTTTTCCATAAGGTACAGCGCAGAGGATTAGTGTGTTGGTTGTTCACAGAGAGCCCAGCCCTCCTCTCAGCTTACTGAACTTCTCTATGCAATCATCATAAGCAGCTTTTTTATTTCCTCGAATTTAGCATGTCCCCCATGGAAGATACAGAGGTTTTTACAGAGGAGCACATTATTAGACACATTAACTTCCCCCCATATCCTCACCTCTCTAGCATGGGAGCACTAGGAACTGTTCCTGATTACAGATGTCACATGTGGAGTCACACTACAGCCTCACTGAGTTCCTGTGACAGACTCAGTGTGAAGCTTCTCTTCCTCCCCCCACTTCCCCCTCACACACTGCCTGGCTCATAGGATACTAAGGGGAAGACAGGCAGGCTAAACATCCACTCACAGGACTGCAGCCAGCACAGGAGGATGGGCTGTGGCCCACCGGGACAATGCCCGGTCCTCCCAATGGCCAGTCCGGCCCTGTTGCCAGGTGAGCTGCAAAGCAGAAAACGGCACACTCGCCTCCCGCCGCACCGCATATCTTAATTGCGGACTAGAGAGTTGCGCGGGGACAGAAATCCCACCCGTCCCCACCCGTCCCCGTGAGGAATCCCACCCGTCCCCGCGAGGAATGTCCTCCGTCACCGCCCGTCCCCGTGAGGAATCCCCTCCGTCCCTATAAACTTCAGAAATATTTATTTCATTTAATTATGCTACTGAATTAAAGGCTCTGGTAGAAACCCATTTACAAATAAGCAAAAAGACTTTATTAATTTGGAAATATTAATTGGGAAGAATACACATTTTGTAAACGGGTTTCTACCAGAGCCTCTTTTGTTTATAAATTTTTATCAACACAACTAATATACTACTTTATCCTGAAGCAAAAAAAAAAAAAAAAAAAAAAGAAAAAAAGAAATAGAATTCTTTTCCTACCTTTGTTGCCTGGTTTCTGCTTTCCTCATGTTCTCATTCAGTTCCTTCCATCCACTGTCTCTCTTCCTTCTGCGTCTTCCATTTGCTCTGTTACTGTGCCTCTCCCTTTCTCCCCCCTTCCAAATTGGTCTGGCACCCATCTTCTTCCCTCCGCTTCCCCCATAGTCTGGCATCTCTGTCTTCTTCCTTGCCAGCGTTTTCTCCCCACTCTCTCTTCCCCATTTCCTTTCAGCGTCCTTCTCCCCCCCCCCCATCTTCCCCATGTCCTGTCAGCGTCCTTCTCCACCCCCCCGTCTTCCCCATGACCTTTCAGCGTCCTTCTCCACCCCACCCCCCCATGTCCTTTCAGCGTCCTTCTCCACCCCTGTCTTCCCCATGTGCTTTCAGCGTCCTTCTCTCCCCCCCGTCTTCCCCATGTCCTGTCAGCGTCCTTCTCCCCCTTCTGTCTTCCACAAATGCTTTCAGTGTCCTTCCCCCCCACCCCGTCTTCCCCATGTCCTTTCAGCGTCCTTCTTCACCCCTTTGTCTTCCCCAGTGCTTTCAGCGTCCTTCTCCCCCCTCCTTCTCTCCCGCCCCGGGTGCAGCACAGCCGGCCAGGTCCCCTTACTTTTGTGGCGCTTCCGCGACCGACAGACCGACAACAGCCCCGGTCTGACAAACCTCCCTGCCCTTAACCGCGAATCTAAATTTCCTTCTTACAGCTGCTGTAAGAAGGTAATTTAGATTCGCGGTTAAGGGCAGGGAGGTTTGTCGGACCAGGGCTGTTGTCAGTCGGTCGGGTTAGCTCCACAAAAGTAAGGGGACCTGGCCGGCTGTGCTGCACACGGGGCGGGGCGGACCGCCCCCCTCCCTTGGTAGCCACTCGAGCCGCGAGGCTACTCCTCCTTACCTACCCTGCCTGCAGCACAGAGCCGAACGGAAGTCTTCCCAACGTCAGCGCAGACGTCGGAGGGAGGGAGGGCTTTGTTTACCGACGTCAGCGCTGACGTTGGGAAGACTTCCGTTCGGCTCTGTGCTGCAAGCAGAGCAGGTAGGGAGAAAAGCCGCGCGACTTAGTACATCCTGCCCCGCAGGAACCCCGCGACCCTCGGAGGCGTCCCCACGGGATCCCTGCGACCCATGCAGCTCTCTATTGCGGACCTTCCCGCATGCCAGCTGCTAGGCCTTCACGTGCCACAGCTGGCACGCGTGCCATAGGTTCGCCATCGCTGCTCTAGGGTATACATATTCAGGGTTTCCAGTCTCTCCTGATACGTCTTCTGGCGCAAGCCTCCTATCATTTTCATCGCCCTCCTCTGGACCGCCTCAAGTCTTCTTATGTCCTTCGCCAGATACGGTCTCCAAAACTGAACACAATACTCCAAGTAGGGCCTCACCAATGACCTGTACAGGGGCATCAACACCTTCTTCCTTCTACTGGCTACGCCTCTCTTTATACAGCCCAGCATCCTTCTGGCAGCAGCCACTGCCTTGTTACACTGTTTTTTCGCCTTTAGATCTTCAGACACTATCACCCCAAGGTCCCTCTCCTCGTCTGTGCATATCAGCTTCTCACCTCTCAGCATATACGGTTCCTTCCGATTATTAATCCCCAAATGCATTGGAAATGCGTAGAGAGACTTGCATGTCCGATCCAGCAGAAACGCATCTGCCTCTAGACGCATAAACTTTTGATGGAGTATATATGTTTTTTAAAGTAGACTCCACTACGAGGGATTGATGAGGTGAGTTGAGGCCTATCAAATCTCGGGAGAGAAATAATCTTGTATAGAGAATCCAACTTTTTGGATGCCACCGGTACCAAGGGAGGAGATTCCAAATTTTTGTAAAAAGTCTCTCTCAAAATCCCATGCAAAGGAAGCTTGAGCATGTCCTTAGGAGGGCGACTGTAATCCTGTTTCGATAAACTCCTCACTGTATTTGGAATCGGCCTCCAATTTCACAGAAAGCTCCTTTCCCATTTGTCAAATGAATCGAGTAAAGGAAAGCTTTTCAGTGGAAGAAGAAGCTCTAGCTGGAGAATGTCTCAGAGATTTGGATGCAGGAGAATCGACAGCATCAGTAGTGGAAGGTGACATATCTGAGTCAGCCTGTAGATCAGAATCTTGCAGCACAGAAGGAGAATGGTTTCAACGGCGTTTGGTGGTCTGGTTACTCTGTCTTCCTACAGTAAATTCAACAACAACTGTTACTTAGACTCCATCGTTGTTTGTGTTACAAGCAGTCTTACCAGTTTATTTGCTGGCTTTGCTATCTTTTCTGTACTGGGATACATGGCTCATGTATTAGGAAAGCCTGTTTCAGAGATAGCAGATTCTGGTTTTGGTTTGGCATTTATAGCTTATCCAGAGGCGTTGCTTCACCTGCCAGTGCCCCATATTTGGTCCTTTCTGTTTTTCGCTATGCTTGTAACATTGGGCATAGACTCTCAGTTTGTATTGGTAGAAACAGTCCTAACATCTATTGAAGATTGTTTTCCAAAATTAATGAGAAACCACAGATTTTACATCACTACTGGTTATTGTACAATTTTATTTCTTCTTGGTCTCCCGTGTGTCACTCAGGCCGGAATATATTGGATTATTTTGATCGATACATTCTATAGTGGATGGATTTTTTTTGCTGCTATAATAGAGCTGGTTGGAGTCTGTTGGGTATATGGGACAAATCGATTTATTCAGAACATAGAAATGATGATTGGAGTAAAGCCCCGGAGCTTCTGGCTGTGGTGGAAGATGTGCTGGCAATTTATTTCTCCTCTGATTTCATTGGTGATATTAATTTGGTTTTTGGCAACATTATCTGCACCTTCATATGGTCCAATTTCATATCCTACCTGGTCAATTGTACTAGGCTGGCTTATGACAATATCCTGCTTCATGTGGTTACCCATCGTGGCCATAATATATATTCACCAAAATGAGGGAACCCTAAGGCAGCGTATTGTAAAGGCTTCTAAACCTGCTGCAAACTGGGGACCAGCCTTGAGAAAAATTGAAGACAAAGATACAGACATATGGACGTTATAACAAGGCATTTTTTTTAACACAACTCTTCCTTTCTGCATCAGTATATAAATTAAGCAGATTAAAAGATTAAAAGCATTAAAAAAAAAAAAAGAAGGAGAATGGTGTTTCAACAGGTGCCAGACCGGTATTGGAGTCTTCAAATGTTTTCATTTTTGGGGCACCTTCCCGGACTTTATGGAGCTCCTTGTCAGAGTGTCTGTAAGATGATGTATGACCGGTGCTTGGAAGAGTGATGTTTCAATGCCAGAGTAGCAGGATTAGATCGACATTGTGAGTCCTTGGAACACACTGATGGAGTATCGTCGGCACCGGAGGTCCTGGTAATGTTAGGCTCAGGTTGGACCGGTACCGGAGGAGTCAGTATTGGGAGCAACTGAAATTGGTCCCCTAGCTCCTCTCGAAGCAAAGCATCGAGCTTCTGCCTCAAAGTAAACACCGGTACATGGGGCTTTGTCTCTGGTACCACAGGTGCTGTGACACGTTCCGGAGAGAATGACTCCGATAATGAAACACCCCTCGACAATGGAACCAGTCGTTGCAGGGACTTGCGCTTGGTCGGCATGAATTGGCTCAATGACTTTGTGACCTGTGTCCCTGAATGAGAAAGGGATGGCTTCTTAACTGGTTTACCCGAGGAGTCGATGCTGGTGCCTCTGGTGGTGTCGATGACTTTGACAAAGATGGTATCGTTGGCGCATCTCCCTCCATGCTGACACCAAAAAGTTTCTCTTGTTGAAGGATGCAATTTTTTATGGTATGCTTTTGAAGTGAAGTGAAAAGCAGCATTTATAAGATTGTACATGTTGTTCCGGACCCAAACACTGCAGGCTCCAGCTATGAGGGTCTGTTAATGATATAGTGCGAGAATATCGACTGCACTTTTAAATCCCGTCAGTGGGGATGACATTGACAGGAACATCACCTCAGCCAAATTAAACTTGATGGCTGAAGCAAGAATGAAGGCCCCAGAGGAGAAACCTCGCAGACGGCAAAAAAAAAAAAAAAAAAATATATATATATATATATATATATATAATTTCTTTTCTTTTTTAGTTTTATAGAAAGAAGAAAGACACAAAAAGACAAAAAATGAGCAAGATAGTAGGAAGGCAAGCGATTTTTAATGAAGACCGTTGAAACATAGAAACATGATGGCAGATAAAGGCCAAATGGCCCATCTCGTCTGCCCATCCACAGTAACAGAAACGGATCTTGTTCGTTTCAATTTGGGTAACCATTATCTCTTTCTCTCTGTGAGAGATCCCACGTGCCTATCCCAGGCCCTCTTGAATTCAGACACAGTCTCCGTTTCCACCACCTCTTCTGGGAGACTGTTCCACACATCTACCACCCTTTCTGTAAAAACGTATTTCCTCAGATTACTCCAGAGCCTATCACCTCTTAACTTCAACCTATGCCCTCTCATTGCAGAGTTTCCTTTCAAATGAAAGATACTCGACTCATGCACATTTATATTATGTAGGTATTTAAATGTCTCTCAAGAATCCAAATCGCAATAACAAAATATAAATACAATCAGCAAAAAAAATTGTTATTAGCCTAGTGGTGGAAATACCCCATAAAAGTAAATGCATGCGTCTCCTCAGCGTGTCCTCAGTTCAGATAGCTAGCAAAGAAGCCAACCTGGGGAGGTGGGTGGATTGCGAGAATATCTGCCTGTTGTCCCTGGATAACACCTGTTACAGTAAGTAACTGCTTTATCCCAGGACAAGCAGGCAGCATATTCTCTACATGTGGGTGACCTCCAAGCTATAATACAAAAAAGAAAAGATTAACCACAAATATTCAGATCCATAAAAGGTTAATCAACTGAGAGGAAAAAACCTCTAGTTAAGTGATTTAGTTACTATAATGAATAGAAATAATCTGTCACTGTTTTAAGAGTATATAGCTATATACTCTTAAAACAGTGACAGATTAAGTTACATTTAATATGTGAAGGTTTTGGATCAATGAAAGATACTCACGCCACAATTCCTTATATGGATGATATTATTATGATCCTTGGAGTGGCAATTCTGAGATTCTTTCCTTCATTATTTCTATCATTATAGTAACTAAATCACTTAACCCTAGAAGTTTTTTCCTCTCAGTTAATTAACCTTTTGTGGATCTGACCTCCAAGCTAATCAAAAGGGATGGAGGGACAGTTGACAATTCAGGAGAACAGATTTTATGGCTGTCACGCCTGGAGAAAGCATCAAGACAGTAGTGAGAGGTGAAAGTATGAACCGAGGACCAAGTGGCAGCCTTGCAGATTTCCTCAATTGGAGTCGATCGGAGGAAAGCAACAGATGCCGCCATTGCTCGGACCTTATGCTTAAGCAGAAGACCCTTCGAAGACCTGTTCTTGTCTCTCTAAGACAGGAGGAAGGGCACTTGAGGCAGGGTCAAAATTGGCATGTTTCCCGCCAAAACTAAGGGAAGCACTTTCATTAAACTGGCCCCTGAAATCAAACGTGGCACAGGAACCAAACTTGACCCTGCCGCTACAGAAACACCACTAACAATCACCAGCCACCCCAGTGGCCCACAAACTCGAATCTGCCAGACAGCCAGCAGCCGAGGAAACCCCAGCATGGGTGACAAGTGAGGCCTGAGCGTCATCAGCGCCTCCTGCCGACGAGTGGTGTGCACATGAAGGGAAGCTGAACACGCTGACACTCAAAGCCGGGTCCCCGGAATATTTCATGCACCCGCCAGCCGCATCCACCCACATAAAATGCACTTGGGCTGCTTCTCAAAGCGCTCATACTGAATGAATGTGCCAAAAACCCAGGTACAACAACGCTGTACAAAAAAGGCGGCCTAAGGACCACTGTATGCTCCTTTTATTTCTTGTGTCTTTCCCTTCCCCCCAACTTCTCACAGCTCACCAGCTGTCTCAAGACAGTAGACTCCACAGGCACTCTAAACTGTAATCTGTGCCGGACAGGTAGCCAGGCATACAGTTGAGACATCTCTAAATTCAGAAAACCTGGGAAAGTAGGAGAACTGGGGGATGGGGAGGGACTAGACCCTTCCGAGTTTGGCACCCTCAAGGTTGGTAGGACCCCCGAGAGGGTCCCCCAAGCTCTGTCCGGACAGCAAATGGGACAAGAAAGATTCCCTAAATCAGATCCAACAGGACCAAACAAACCTCAGCACAGACTGCACAAGCTTACCACTCCACCTGCTGGAGACTAAGAAAAGACTGATTGTAAAAGGGTCTGCACAGCCCACTAGTACTGTAGCCCACAGTACTGTAGCCCACCTGCTGGCAGAGGTGCATAAACCCATCCGTTTCTGTGCCGGTCTGGATGGACGCTAAAGAACTGGGTTTAGAATCCCTGCTCTATAGAAAAACAAGTTTCAAAATAAAGGAAAAATTGTATTTAGCTCACTCTTACTTTCTACATTTTTTAAACTATTGTTTTATATCTTAAAAATTGTGCTGAAATTTCTCATACTACAAAAATGCTATGGATTTGAACCAGGATGACATTCAGAATTCATAACTATTGGAAAAATAGTACCTGAAGTAGTTTCCTGTTGTTTCTGTTTCTCAACTAATTCTTTTTCTCTCTGTTCTTGCAATTTCTTTGCTCTTTCCAACCTGCAAAATAGATACAGAATTAGAAACAAAAGCAAAAAAGTTATATAACAATAGATGATGGTTCTCCATGAACAGATGATCTTCTAGCCACACAAACGATAACATTATGGTGATCCGACCCAGTAGATTACAAGCACAGAAATGCCCGAGACTTATGTGCATATGTATGGGTTCCTGTTGTATGGTATTCACTGTCCATACAGAATCCGATCAGTTGGATGTCAAAGCTTGCTTCGTTTTTGAGTGGGTGGGAGGGAGGGATTGTGTGGCTGGAATATCTTTTGTCTATGGAAAACCATTGTTATAGGTATGCACCTTTATTTTCTCCACAGACAGAGGATCTTGCAGTAGTAGTGGCAACGCCAAGGGTTACAATAAGAAACATGACCATATAAAAGTATTTCTGTTCTATTTGCAAATCTGTGAAAAATTGTGGAGGTGGCAGAATGAAGTTTTAAATAAATTAATGAACCACTTATCAGAAACTTTTATTGAATGTTAAGAACATAAGAATTGCCGCTGCTGGGTCAGACCAGTGGTCCATCATGCCCAGCAGTCCGCTTCCACGGTGGCGCTTATGTCAAAGTGCCCTGAGTCTAGCCTTACCTGCGTATGTTCTGGTTCAGCAGGAACTTTTCTAACTTTGTCTTGAATCCTGGAGGACGTTTTCCCCTATAACAACCTCTGGAAGAGCGTTCCAAATTTCTACCACTCTCTGGGTGAAGAACTTCCTAACGTTTGTACGGAATCTATCTCCTTTTAACTTTAAAGAGTGCGCTCTCGTTCTCTCTACCTTGGAGAGGGTGAACAATCTGTCTTTATCTACTAAGTCTATTCCCTTCATTATCTTGAAGGATTCGATCATGTCCCCTCTCAGTCTCCTCTTTTCAAGGAAGAAGAGGCCCAGTTTCTCTAATCTCTCACTGTACGGTAATTCCTCCAGCCTCTTAACCATTTCAGTCGCTTTTCTCTGGACTCTTTCGAGTAGTACTGTGTCCTTCTTCATGTACGGCGACCAGTGCTGGATGCAGTATTCCAGGTGGAGGCATACCATGGCTTAGTACAGCGGCATGATAACCTTCTCCGATCTGTTTGTGATCCCCTTCTTTTGTTTGCCCTTTTTGCTGGCACCGGGCATTGAGTGGATGGCTTCATTGACTTATCTACCAATACTTTCAAGTCTCTTTCCTGAGGGGACTCTCTGAGTATTGCACCGGACATCCTGCATTTGAGTATAAAATTTTTGTTACTGACATGCATCACCTTACACTTTATCCACATTAAACCTCATTTGCCATGTAGCGACCCATTTCTCGAGGGTGTTTATGTCCTGTTGCAGGTCTTCGCAGTCCTTCTGTGTCATCACTACTCTGAATAACTTTGTATCGTCCGCAAATTTAATCACTTCGCTAATCTTACCAATTTCCAGGTTGTTTATAAATATGTTGAAGAGAACAGGTCCAAGCACTGAACCCTGTGGCACTCCATTCATGACGCTTTTCCAGTCCGAATATTGTCCATTTACCTCCATTCTCTGTTTCCTATCAGCCAACCAGTTTTTAATCCACGAGAGTATCTCACCCTCTATTCCATGGCTCGCAAATTTTTTGAAGTAATCGTTCATGCAGGACCTTGTCGAACGCCTTTTGAAAATCCAAATATACAATGTCGACCGGGTCACCCTCGTCTATCTGCCTCTTTACTCCCTCGAAGAAGTGCAGTAAGTTCGTCAAGCAATATCTTCCTTTGCTGAAGCCGTGCTGGCTGGTCCTCATCAGATTGGGTCCGTCAAGGTGATCAATGATGCGGTCCTTTATCAGCGCCTCTACCGTCTTTCCCGGTACCGAGGTCAGACTTGCCCGTCAGTAGTTTCCCGGGCCTCCCCTCGAACCTTTCTTGAAGATCGGCGTAACATTCGCCACTTTCCAGTCTTCCAGAATCCTTCCCGATTTGATCGACAGATTTGCTAATAGTTGGAGCAGTTCTGCTATAATCCCTTTTAGTTCCTTGATTACCCTTGGATGGATGCCATCCGGTCCCGGGGATTTATCATTTTTAAGCCTATCAATCTACCTGCATACCTCTTCTAGACTGACCGTCAACCCTGTCAGTTTCCTGTCTTTATTACCTGCTTATAGCCTGTTGGCTTCTGGTATGTTGTATATATCCTCTTTGGTAAATACAGACACAAAAAATGTGTTCAGTTTGTCGGCGATGGCTTTGTCCTCCTTTAGTACTCCCTTTATTCCATGGTCATCCAACGGCCCCACCGCTTCCTTTGCAGGTTGTTTCCCCAAAATATATCAAAAGAACAGCTTGAAGTTTTTTGCCTCCTTGGCTATTTTTTCCTCGTAGTCTCTTTTGGCCCCTCTTACTGCCTTATGGCACCTGCTTTGATGTTGTTTGTGCTTTTTCCAGTTTTCATCCGTTTTTGACCTTTTCCATTCCTTAAAGGAAGGCTTCTTGTCTCTGATGGCTTCCTTCACCACTACAGTGAGCCAAGCCAATTCCTTGTTCCTCTTGGATCCCTTGTTGATATGCGGTATATATAGATTTTGCACTTTGGTGACGGTGTCGTTAAAAAGGGACCATGTTTGCTCTAGCGTTTTTACAGTGCTTATCCTCTTCTTTTTTTTTTTTTATATTTAAATTTTTATTAAAAGTTTTATAACAAATGAAGAGCAAAAGTAGCCAATCAGAAAATCACAAAAGAACTGGCGGCGACACAACGCCGCTATACTGAAAATACTGAACCTACATTTACAAAATTGTCACCCCCCAAGAACACCTAAGTTCCCCCCCCCAGCCAAGAAGCACAATAGGATCAAAGTCTCTGCACCCCCCTAAATATTTAGTTTCTGTATAATAACAGACCAGGTTTGTAATGAGTTCTGATAATACCCTCTACGTTTAGCCACATATAATTCCATCTACCCATCAAACAGAACTTTGCTCTTCATTCAGGTACATCAGGTACCAGGGACTGCTTCCAATAGGCAGCTAAGAGACCTTTAAACGCCGCCAGCCCCAATCGCATTAGGCGGCGTTGCCAACTGGTAGCACAGACCGTGGAGAATCCCAATAAGCAACATTGAGGCGTGCTCGGTACAAGAACCCCAAGCAATTGAGATAAAGAACGTATTACTGCAGACCAACAGGGTGCCAACACAGGACAGGACCACCAAATATGATAGAAAAAACCCACCGCAGTATGATATCGCCAACAACTGTCAGACGTCTGAGGATACATTTTATGAAGTCGTTTTGGAGTATAATACCAGTGACTCACACTTTATATGCATTTTCTTGTATTAATGCACAAACCGATGCTTTACCCACCTCAGTACAAATAAGTTCCCACTCTTTATCTGTAAATTTGTAATTCAAGTCGCTCTCCCAGTGGTGTCGGAAAGCCACGTGAGGTACAACTCTCCCCCTGATATATTGATATATTATGGAAATGGGCCTGGGCACTCTCTGCAAAGTCTCCCACAGGTGTTCTAAGTGTTCAGTCGCCAGTGGATATGTTGTATCCCACCCCTGAGCTCCCATATAATGCTTCACTTGGAGAAATGTCAAATAATCCCCGTCCGCACCCCTGGAAGGCGTAGCATAGCCTCAAACGAAAACACTGCCCCGGTACGCAAAAAGTCCCAAAACCTGAGGATCCCAAAGCGTGCCCACCTTTCAAACACTGGATTGGTTCTGGCCACCAAGAAGCGTGGTTCGTCCCGTAAATAAGCCAAGGTAGAGAGGGTCACCCCATTATTAAACTCCCTCTTAAGGCTATCCCACAATTTGATCAAATGCAGAATATAAGGGTTGTCAGTCTCCAGCTCCCACTGACGAACCGTCTGCGAACACCACAGCATAGATGACAGGCAATGGTGAGATACAAAATAGAGAATGACACGATGGTTTGTTACCCGCGGCTAGCCGCGGGTAACCCGCCGAAACGGGGAAGAAAAAATAGTTGTCTCTGCGGGGACGGGGACAAGGCCATTCATATAACCGCTCCATATCCAGGGGTAAAGAAATACCTAAGTATTTAAGGCCCTTGGAAGCCCATTTAAATGGATACTGGCACTGAATTTCAAGAATCTGAGGCTCCCCAGAGTTAGATTTATCATCTCGGTCTTATCTAAATTAATCTGGAACCCAGACACAAGCTCATAGTCCTCCAAAGTACGTAACAAAGGACTCACAGTTCAGTCAGGGTCTACAATATACAAGAGAATGTCATCGGCAAATAAGCAAGGACAGCCGAAGGGAGACTGTAGGAGCTCTGCCTAGTCCTGAGCACATGGTAGAAGAGTCCTGAGCACATGGCAGAACAGTGAGCGGAGAGTGTGCTAGCAGGAAGAAGCAGAGAGAGGAGCAGAGAAGGCGGTGCTAGCAGGGGAAGAGGCGAGAGCTAACTCCGCCTACCCCTGACGTCACCAGCCAAACTCCCCCCATAAAAGGGGACGAGCCAACGGCGCGCAGCCGTTCAGCGCGCAGCGAAGGCGAGCGGCAAAAGCGCTCGCCTTAGCGAGAGCGCCTTTGCAAAGAGACTTAAGAAGAGCCAAACTACACAAGACAACGATACCTTAGGGCAACAAGCGGACCTCTCAAACACACTATCCCTTCACTCTAATCGTACAGGCTCTCATACTAAACTCACAGACAGCAACCCTCTCAGACATCTCAAACTCTCAGTTTCTCAGAAACCCTCATCTTTCAAGCACTAGATACCCCAATCTTCCAACTCTCAGACACCCTAATCTTTCAAAATCTCACACCTGCTCACAGACAGATTTTTCTAATTTTCCTAATTCTCTACCTTACTGACAGGCAGACCTCAATTACAACTCCGCAATGGCAGGGAGGACAAGAAGAGCGAAGTCTACAATCAAGACCAGTATTCCAGTCACTATGGGGAACCAGGAAGCGACCACGGACTGCGTGCAGAAGGAGGAGGACCCAGGACGGTGGACAGAGGTCTCTGTGCAGACTGAGACCATCCCCCAGCGCTACACTACAGTCTTTACACAGACAGAGGAGGCCGCGCAGCTGGATGGAGATCTTATGCAGGAACTAAGGAGCCTCAGGGAGGAGGTGATACGCCTGAGAAGCATCAAAGAGGATGAGGCCTACATCAACGGAGTCGTCCAGGAGCTGTCCCAAATCACCGAGCAGGCCCCTGACAAGTCCATCCTCGAGACACCCAAATCATCAGCTTTGAAACCAACAATTGGGATACAGGAAATGGCTAGCGGCACTGACTCCTGGCAGCTGGTGACCTCCTCCACGGGCAAACATAGGAGACCCCCCCTTTTTCAATCTCTTCATTTTCTCCTTCTTCTTACAAACAGGGCAGCTATACATCAACCCCTCAACTCACCCTGTGGAACAGATTCCAGATTCTTCAGGAAGGAACTGCCGATGAGGAACAGGAGCAGGCCCAACACACAGCTCCATCTCCAGGGCAACTGACCGGCTCCCCCCAAAGAAGCGCAGAGTAAATATCATCAGGGATTCCATGCTGAGGGGCACCGAGGGACCAATTTGCAGACCGGATATGCAATCTAGGGAGGTCTGCTGTCTGCCTGGAGCCAGGATATGAGATGTCACCGCCAGTCTGGATAGACTACTCACGCCCCGAGACCACTTTCCTATGCTTCTTGTCCACATAGGAACCAACGACACTGCCAGGAACACACCGGAGACCATCACCAGAGACTTTGGAGCACTGGGTGAGAGGCTGAAGCGGACAGGAGCGCAGGTGGTTTTCTCATCGATCCTCCCAGTTAGAGGCAACGGAAGAGCCAGAGATGAACGTATCCTGAGGACGAACGAGTGGCTACAGGGATGGTGCCAGGATATGAACTTCGGATTCATAAACCATGGGGAAGCGCTACAAGGACTTCCGGGACCAGACAGACTCTATCTGACCAGTAGGGGTAAGAACGTCTTCGGACACCGACTAGCCCGCCTGCTTCACAGGGCTTTAAACTAGGTAAGTCGGGGGAGGGTACCCATTCACATATTAGTGCAGAAAGGAATTATCCTGATGAGGTGAGTCAAAACTCCGCTTCCATGTCCAACGTAAGTACCCACATTGCAAACAGTTCTTTAGGAGTCACACCGACTCGGGTAGGATACGCCTCACAGGGACTTAGCAAACACAAGATATGGAGGGTCATGTATGTCAATGCACACAGTTCAGGTAACAAAATTTTAGAATTAGAGGTTGAAATAAGGAATGCCGACCTAGATGTGGTGGCAATATCTGAAACTTGGTTCACGGCTCACATGGGTGGGATATGGCTATACCGGGCTACAATCTACTTCGTCAGGACAGAGAGGGCAGGTTAGGAGGGGGGTAGCTCTATACATTAAAGAGGACATCAAATCCACCAGGATCACAGATGTCAAGAACACCGGGGAGTCCCTCTGGGTAAACCTGGCAAGAGGCAGAGAAAAATGCCTGTATCTAGATGTGGTATACAGACCCCCAAGACAACTGGAAGACATGGACGCAGAATTAATTGAAGACATAGAGAATATCACTCTACGAGGAGAAGCTGTACTGCTAGGGGACTTCAATATGCCTGATGCAGACTGGAACTCATTTTCAGCGACAACCAGCGGTAGCAGGAGGCTCTTAACCTCCATAAAGAGAGCACGTCTCAAACAAATGGTAACGGAGCCCACTAGGGCCCAGGCGATCCTCGACCTGGTACTCACCAACGGGGAAAGTGTCTCAGAGGTCTCAGTAGGAGATACGCTAGCCTCCAGCGACCACAACATAGTATGGTTCAACCTTAGGAAAGGCTTCCCTAGATCAAACACGAAAACAAAGGTACTCAATTTCCGGGGCACAGACTTCGCACGCATGGGAGATTTCGTCCATCGGACGCTGCAGGACCAAGCGGAGACCGATGATGTAGAAGCTAAGTGGTTAACACTGAAATCAACCATACATGAAGCAACTAGCCGCTTCATAAAATCAGTAAATAAATGACAAAGAAACAATAAACCCCAATGGTTCACCGCGGAGATCTCGCACCTCATTAAGGAGAAGAAAAAAGCGTCTCTCTCCTACAAGAGCATGGAGAAAAGAGAGGCAAAGGTAGAATATAGGACCAAGTCTACAGCGGTCAAAATGGCAGTTAGGGAGGCAAAACTTCGAGTGGAAGAAATTCTGGCAAAAAACATTAAAAAGGGGGACAAATCCTTCTTCAGGTATATTAGTGACAGAAAAAGGAACACAGGCGGGATAGTACGCCTTAGAAGACCGGACGGAAGTTACGTGGAAGCAGATTCCGATAAAGCCGAACAACTGAATGAATACTTCTGCTCAGTCTTCACCTGTGAGGCACCGGGACACGGTCCGCAGTTGAAGGCAACACAAAGCATAGAAGACCCGTTTCAGAATTTTAAGTTCACATCAGGTGAAGTTTACAGTGAACTGGCAAGACTCATGGTGAACAAAGCCATGGGACCAGACAATTTGCACCCAAGAGTGCTCAGAGAATTGAGCGATATCCTGGCGAAACCGTTGGCTGAGCTATTCAATCTCTCCCTAAGTAAGGGGAAAGTTCCCCTGGACTGGAAATTAGCTAATGTCGTTCCTCTGCATAAAAAGGGTTGCAAGGCAGAGGCTGCTAATTATAGAGCGGTGAGTCTCACATCAATAGTGTGCAAACTCATGGAAACACTAATTAAAAGCAAATTGGACACGATCTTGAATGAAGGGATTCTTCGGGATCCCAGTCAGCATGGATTCACCAAGGGTAGGTCCTCCCAATCCAATCTCATCAGCTTCTTTGACTGGGTATCAAGAAAGTTGGACTTGGGAGAGTCTTTGGACGTCGTGTACCTGGACTTCAGTAAAGCTTTTGACAGTGTTCCACACCACAGGCTGCTAAGCAAGATGGAATCGATGGGGTTAGGAGAGACACTAACTGCATGGGTCAATGATTGGCTGAGTGGCAGACTTCAGAGGGTGGTGGTTAATGGTACCCTCTCTAAAACATCGGAGGTGACCAGTGGAGTGCCGCAGGGCTCGGTCCTGGGTCCACTCCTTTTCAACATATTCATAGGGGATCTGACTCAAGGGCTTCAAGGTAAAATAACACTATTCGCCGATGACGCCAAACTATGTAATATAGTAAGTGAATGCAGTTTACAGAATTATATGGCGCAGGACCTGTTTACATTGGAAAGTTGGTCCTCAACCTGGCAGCTAGGCTTCAATGCTAAGAAATGTAAGGTCATGCACCTCGGAAGCGGAAATCCATGCAGGACATACTTCTTGAACTAGGACTTCAGCAGAATTGGATTTAGGAGTAATCATCAGTGCAGACATGAAAACTGCCAATCAAGTGGAGAAGGCTTCATCTAAGACAGGGGTGTCCAATGTCGGTTCTCGAGGGACACAGTCCAGTCGGATTTTCAGGATTTCCCCAATAAATATACATGAAGTCTATTTGCATGCACTGCTTTCATTGTATGCTAATAGATCTCATGCATATTCATTGGGGAAATCCTGAAAACCTGACTGGATTGCGGCCCTCGAGGACCGACATTGGACACCCCTGATCTAAGGCAAGGCAGATATTGGGTTGTATCAATAGAAGTTTCGTCAGACGAAAGCCTGAAGTCATAATGCCGTTGTACAGGGCCAAGGTGAGACCTCATCTGGAGTACTGTGTGCAATTCTGGAGGCCACATTACAGTAAAGATGTGCGCAGAATTGAATCGGTTCAGCGGACGGCCACCAGGATGATCTCGGGGCTCAAGGGTCTCTCGTACGAAGAGAGACTGAACAAATTGCAGCTCTACACTCTCGAGGAACGTAGGGAGAGGGGAGAAATGATCGAAACATTTAAGTACCTCACGGGACGTGTCGTAGTGGAAGATGATATTTTCTTTCTCAAGGGACCCTCGGCCACAAGAGGGCACCCGCTCAAACTCAGGGGCGGAAAATTTCATGGCAACACCAGAAAGTATTTCTTCACAGAGAGAGTGGTTGATCATTGGAACAAGCTTCCAGTGCAGGTGATCGAGGCAGACAGCATGCCAGACTTTAAGAATAAATGGGATACCCATGTGGGATCCCTACGAGGGTCAAGATAAGGAAATTGGGTCATTAGGGCATAGACAGGGGGTGGGTAAGCAGAGTGGGCAGACTTGATGGTCTATAGCCCTTTTCTGCCGTCATCTTCTATGTTTCTATGATGTTCAAAGCCATCTACCACTATCCCCTGCAACCGAGGGTGATTCCTGATCAGGACTGGCAAAGGTTCTATAGACAGAGCAAAAAGTAATGGGGAGAAAGTGGACAGCCCTGTCGAGTACCTCGCGCAATAGAAAAAAACTCCGTATACGTCTGATTAATCCGAAGACATGTTCGAGGCTCACGATAGAGCGCTCTGACCCAGGTGCTAAAATGACCCCCCAATCCCACCTTAGCCATGACTGCCCACAGAAATTCCCAAGAAACCCGGTCAAAGGCTTTCTCAGCATCTACCGCCATCAAAACCGCCGATTCCCTACCCTTCCTCACATGCCACATCAAATGCAAGGTATGCCGTATGTTATTGCACACCTGCTGCCGTTGTATAAAGCCTGATTGGTCCATATGTATCAATTGGGGAAGAAACTTACCTAAACGTAAAGGTAGGACTTTTGCAATAATTTTAACATTGCTTATCCTCTTCTTAATCTTCTTCCCCACGAGTCTAACCCTTCATAATTCCCTTTTCAGAAGTTCAGTGCTGTGACCGTCAATGTTTTGCCCCTGTGTCCAGGTTGAAGTGGATCATATTTTGATCACTGCTTCCCAGTGTCCCTTCTACTTCTACACCTTGCACCGGTCTTTGTAGTCTATTTAGAATTAAGTCCAGAATTGCATTTCCTCTCATATTTTCCTTGACAAGTTGTTCTAGGAAGCAATCGCCTACATCATCCAGGAACTTGGTCTCCCTACTGCAGCCGGAGGTGCCTAGGTTCCAGTCTGTCCCCAGATAATTGAAGTCGCCCATGATAACTGCGTTGCCTCCCTTGCAGTTGTGTTTAATCTTGTCTGTTATTTCTCCATCAGTTTCTTCGGACTGCCCTGGGGGGTTAGTAGTAGATGCCTATCTTCGTTTCCGTTCCATTTGTTCCTGGTATTTTGGCCCATAGAGACTACCTTATTTTTCGTTTCTGGTGTGTTCTCTCCGGTAGACTTGATTCCCTCTTTGATGTATAGGGCAATACCCCCACCTTTTTCTCCTACTCTGTCTCTGCGGTACAGCTTGTATCCCGGTAGAACAGTGTCCCAGACGTTTTCCTCGTGCCACCACGTTTCCGTGATGCCAATGATATCAAGGTTATCTTTTTGTGCCATAGCTTCCAATTCCACCATCTTACTCCTTGCATTCATGTACATACATTTGAGTTTGCGGCCTATTACTTTCTTGTATTTTCTTCCCTCTTGAGTCCCTTTCAAACCATCAGGATTTCTATCTTGCCTATGATCCGGTGAGTCTTCCCCGCAGTCCTCCTGCATGGTATCATCTGGGTATACCGTTTCCCGAACCATCGACTCTTGGTCGACTGTCTGCTTTCCCCCTTCCTCCTAGTTTAAAAACTTCTCAATTTCTCACTTGATGTTGCTTGCAAGTAGCCTCGTTCTGTCTCCGCTGAGGTGCAGTCTATCTTTCATGTATAGCTTGCTCTTCCCCCCAGAACGTCGTCCAGTTGTGCACAATGTGGAATCCTTCTTCCTCATGCCAGCGCCTCATCCATGCATTGACTGCTTGCAGCTCCGTCTGCCTCTTCCCGTCGGCCCTGGGTACTGGCAGGATCTCTGAGAACGCTACCCTTGGCGTTCTGGTCTTCAGCTTTCTTCCTAGCATCCAGAACTGGTCCTTCAGTGTTTCCTTGCTGCAGTTCCTGTTTCTCACGTTGTTTGTCCCCACATGGATCACCACCACCGTATCTCCTTCTTTCGCGCTGTCGATGATCCTGTCGATACGGCTCACTGTATCTTCTACCTTGGCTCCTGGTAGGCAGGTCACCAGCCGATCCTTTCTTCCTTCCACTATGTGGCTGTCGGCTTGTCTGATGATGGAGTCCCCCACGATGATTGCTGTCCTTTCTATCTTCTCCTGTCTCTCTAGCTGCAGGTCCTTGCCCCTGGTATATGTCCATCTCTCCAACCGTAGGTCCGTGTCCTCTGTGCACTTCCATCTTCCCTCATCCTGGCGTTGGCTTGCAACAGACTCATCTTCCTGTGGGTTCCCTCCGCTGTTTCCAGATCTCACTGCTGTGTCACCTACTCAGTTCTTGTGGTTGTCCTCCAGGTGGTCCTCATTCACTGTAGGTTGATCCATAATACCGACGAGATCGCTGATCCTTGAAAATTACCCTGACCAGACCCTATAGGGGCCTGAAGTCTGCTATCTGGCAAGACTTTAGAGCGATAATCTGCCACACTAGCCATAAGAGCAACCAGTTCCTTACCAAAGAGTATCCATCTTTAAACGGAAGCCTATTCAAAGTCACTTTAGAACCTGAATCCCTCGCCCACTGTCTGATCAGAGCATTCTGCAGGCAGAAATTGAGTAAGCAGAAGCTTTGCTTAGGACTCTAAATGATAGAGAACATCTATACCATATAATCCACCCCCGCCAGAACAAACTGGGGACATATGTCATCTGTTTCTGGAATCAGACGTAACCTAATATAGCAGGTGCATGCCACAAAGGAGGCCGTTGCTGCGGCCTTAATCCCCAGAATCAGGGTCTCAAATTGCTTTTTAAAAGAAACATCTACCCTGCGATACTGCACAGCCTTTATAATTACCTTTACAAGAACACTTGGTAATCTGAGCCACTAGTGAATCCACTTTAGGCAGTACCAAGAGCTATAAAAGTCAGGAGCTGTAGGGTAAAGCTTCGACATAGTTTTAGCTACCCATAAAGAACTCTTTGGGGAGTTCCAATGCTCTAAGATTAACAGCATGCTGCTAATAACAGAGTACTGGTAGCTGGGGTCTGAGAGAACCCAACTTCAATTTTCACAGTGAATTCATGATAAAATCCAGCAGTGCTGCTGACTTTAAAGGGGTCCTCCTCCCGGTCAAGGGCCACAACTGCCTCTTGACAACTGTCTCTGACTGAGAACCTGAATCCCATAGGAGTGACTGCTCATTCTGAGACAATAAAAGGCATAGAATTGGATCCCATCCTCCCCTATTCATCACAGCCTGATTGGCTTTCTGGGTCTTATTAACCTCCTTTCCTAGAAAGGGGGGGGGGGGGGAGATGGCTCTATAAGGGCCTGTTGCGCAGCTCATTGTGCCTGAGATGGTGTAGGGGAACCCTGGCAATTTAAGTTGGCTTTCCACATTAAGCTCACAAAGTCTTAGGTAAAGCCCTGTCCAGAAGGCCTAGAGGACCCCTGCAGGAAATCAGCTTGCTCTCTTAGGACTCACTGAAACCACACATCTGCACTCTGCAAAATCACTGTTTAAGGGCTCCAGAAGTAAAACATTTTCCTGAAAAATGAGCCCCCTGCTGTTCCCCAACCCTAGAGGTATCTGAGGCAGCTAAGCACATGGCCCTGCTCCCCCTCATGTGCACCTCAGCACATGGTGCACAGCCAGTCCTCAGCCGGTCATCCAGCGCAAAGCTGGCATGATACAAGAGTAGAAAGGCCTGAGGAGTCTATGCCAACCGATTTTAATAAAACCTGAAGGGTTTTGAGGCAGATAGAAGCTTTTAAAATAAAATCAGGAAATTCAAGATGCCACAATAGGAGCGATTTCACACCAAAAAAACGACCCGGAAAACTTCACTAAAAACTTCAAAAAAAAATTATGGAAAGTATTTTTTTTTAATAGGTGAGGGACTCTATGTCTCTATCCCCAGAAACTCTTAAAATTGAAATTTTAGAATCCTCCCCCACCCCCCAATAGGCTGCAATAGCCAGTACTGGTGCTGGTGCCTGTCTGCTTCAGCTGAAATCATGGAGAAGACTTTTGCCTCTGAACAGTATTCTGCACATCCAAAAAGAGATAATATCCTTACCTTAACATATTTTAGCATATACTCACATGTGGGTGACATCATCCACAGAGTTCCGGTATGGACAGCTTTAAAGGTTCATCGCCTCTAAGAACTTGAGAAAGTTCACGAACTGCCCGCACTGCGCATGCATGAATGCCTTCCCGCCCGATGTAGGCTCACAGTTAGAGAATGACACGGGGAAAAAATCTGTCCCCGTCACCGGCCCACCATCCTCTGCACCGCCCCGTCACCGCCGTTCCCTTCACCGCCCCGTCACCGCCATCCCTTTCACCGCCCCGTCACCGCCACTGCCATCCCATTCACCGCCCCGTCACCGTCCCCGCTGCATCCATATAAGCCTTAGTACTGTAATATTTAGCTTATTCCTTTCTTATAAATCAAAGTTCCTGCTTCTGAACTAGAGAAAGAGATGTTCAGCTGGCAGGGCTTTGTTTATAAATTTTTATCAACACAACTAATATACTATTTTATCCTAAAGCAAAAAATAAATAAATAAATATAATTTTTTTTTCTACCTTTGTTGTCTGGTTTCTGCTTTCCACATTTTCTCATTGAATTCCTTCCATCCACTGTGTGTCTTCTCTCTGCGTCTTCCATTTGCTGTTACTGTGCCTCTCCCTTAACCCCCCCCCCCTATTGGTCTAGCACCCATCTTCTTCCCTCCGCTCCCGCATAGTCTGGCATCTGTCTTCTTCCCACTCTGTCTTCCACATTCCCTTGGGGGTCTGTTCCTCTCCACCCTCCTTCAATGTCTGTTCTATTCCTTTCCACCACCACCCTTCCCTCCCTCCTTTACCATCTGTTCCTTTCTACTACCCTTCAGCTCCTCTCGCGTGGCCTATCTACCTTCCTTCCTCTTATTTTCATGGCACGTTACAATGTAATTTGTGCAAGCCACTGGAGCCTGCAAGCTCGGTCCCTGTCCCATCCCCACAAACCATCTCGCTTCTGTGCTCCTATTTTCTCCATTTCTAATATCTCCCCTATGTATCTGTCATTGCCCCCCCTGTGTCCATATACCATCCCCATGGCATGTCCCCTTTATGTCTCTGTCCCTATGCCCCATGCACATAATTTCCCCTCTTTCTGTTACCTTCCTGTGTCCAGATTTCCCCTATCTTCTTCTTCCATACCAGTGTGTCTCTTCTTTTCAACCCCATCTAGCTTTTTTCCCTCTTTCTTCCCCCCCCCCCTGCTTCTAGCATCTGGCTCACCTGCCAGTCCTTCCCTTTCTTTCCTGCTGTGGGTTTTTCTTTCTGACTTCATCCCCTTGGCCCAGAATCCTTTTCCCTTTCACTCCCTCCTTCCAATTTGAGCCGGGAACACTAGCGATCGCACGGTCCCCGCAGCCACTACCTGCCTGCCCAATCGATCCTAGTGTTTAGCCAGCTCTCTCCCTTCTCCTCACCTTAGTTTATAGGTTTTCTTTTTCGGCGACCTGCACGCTTTCCCAAAGAGCCGCGCACGCGCGGCTGCTCAGTGTTCAATCTTCTGCTCTGCTGCAACTTCCTGTTTCCGGTTGCGTCAGAGCAGAAGATCGAAACTGAGCAGCAGCGGGTGCGCGGCTCTCTGATAGCATGCGGGTCGCCGAAAAAGAAAATCTACAAACTAAGGTGAGGAGAAGGGAGAGAGCTGGCTAAACACTAGAATCGATTGGGCAGGCGGGTGTGAGCTGCGGGGACTGCGCGATCCTTCATGCCTCACTGCGGGGACAAGACCATTCACCGCCCTGCGGGCGGTGAATGGCCTTGTCCCCGTCGCCGCAGCGACTGCTAGTTTTCTTCCCCGTTTTCAGCGGGTGACCCGTGGCTAAAATGCGGTGGCCGCGGGTAAACCGCCACCGTGTAATTCTCTACTCACAGTACCTCAGTTCTTAGTTTTCTGCGGACCTAAGTTCTGTTTTTGAACACTGTTCAAATTTTTTGCATTTTGCCTTCCCACTCGCGCATTATTCTTCTTTTCCTTAATTTTTAAGTTTACTTAATTAAAAAAAACAAAAAACGGGGAAACTTTTCCTCCTTTTTTCTCAGTTTGAATTGGCTGAAGCACTATTTCCGTCGATGTCCCGGCTGTTAACGGGTTTTAAAAAGTGCTGCAGGTGCCAAAGGCAAATTTCCATCACTGGCTCTCACAGTTGGTGTTTGCAGGGTCACATTCCGGACAGTATGAGATGTTAATAGATTTTTGAGGTTCTTAGGGTGAGAAAATATCATACGGGGAGGATCTTGAAAAATGGTATAAAACTCCAATACATGCCAATGCTTTTTGATGATCGTGGCCACCTGCTGAGCCTGATCAGAAAAAGAAATAACACAAACTTGACGATCAGAAAGAGGTCTCTGAACAGGTTCCAAAAGAAGTTCAGGATTGGCATGCCGTGCTCTGAGATAAGCCCATCTTATTGTCCAATCGGGGTAACCCCGGGCTTTAAAAGTTTAGCCATCAATTTTGCTTGGACCTTGAATTCTGCCGTGGTAGAACATATACGACGGATCCTCAAAAATTGGCTTACTGGCAATGATTGCTTAAGTCGAGATGGATGACAACTGGAATAATGTAAGCATGTGTTGCGGTCAGTAGGCTTCCTAAACAGTGGTAATTAATTTACCTGATGATTTAGTGACAACAGTGTCAAGGTAAGTAACAGTGTTCATATTTGTTACTGCAGAAAATTTCAAGTTGTTGTCAAGAGTATTAAGCCATGATAAAAACTCGTGAAATCCCATCCACCAGTAAAAGAGCATTCGGGCTTCCAGACAGAGATGCGATCTTGGTGCCTTCCTGGCGATTGACATATGCCACCACTGTAGCATTGTTGAAGAAGACTCTGGCCGCTTGTCCTTTGAGTGTTCTGCAATTTCACCAGAGCTAGCCAAATGGCATGCAATTCTACCCTACTGATTGACCATTTCCTCTTAGAGGGTGTCCAACGCCCCTGAATTGCAATAGGCTCCCCAACCCAGGAGACTGGCATCTGTTGTTACCACCATTCAGGAAGCAATCCACAGAAGTAAATACTTGGAGACAGACTGAAAATGGAACCACCAATCCATGCTAGCTCCTCCGTCTCCTTTTTGACAGGGAACCAATGGTCCATCCCTACTTCTGATGTCTGCTCGTTAAAAAATTACTATGACTTCTGTTGCACCAAGGAAGATTTGTGCATCTTCTCTTTGAATGTATGATACAACTGACAGTTTCTATTGACAATTATACTTTTGAGCATTATAGGCCCAGTTATAAAGGGTACTGCTTCTTTGTGTAATAAGATGGTTTTCTTGTATGAGGATTTAACCTGTTCTATATTATTGTCTTCCAAGGTATCCAAAGTGTTTCTTGATGTTATCTATGATTTACCTGCCACCAAAAAGATTGTCTCCATTACACAGGGAATCTGCCACTGTGTTGTACAGTTGTATCATAAGAATCAAGTGTGGCTTTGCCATATTTTTTGAACTCTCTTCAAATTCTGTAATAAAGAAAATACACAAGTATTAACCTGCTCCAAAATCTTGTACATGAATTGAGTGTAGTGGAATTGAAGTACAATTCTAGTGTTAAGCTCCCATGAGATTCAACAACTGATCTTTAGTCACAAAAAAGTCTGAATTCATTTTTAACATTTTTATTCCGCTTATAACCTAAGTGGATTACAGTTTTCATAAATTACATTATGTTAAGGCACTTTTAGAAACTTCCTCCTCTGTCCCAAATGGGCTCACATTCTAAGTTAAAATGTCTAGTAAACAGAAAACAATGGAGCTTTTATAATTCACATTGCTGATTTAACTACAATGGACTGGGCAATTGTTTACTATGTCCCATTATCTTCTATACTCTATACTTCATTTCTAGACTTTTCTTTGCTGGATGAGAAGCATATGGAATCTCCAATATAGATTTATGAAGTTTGAGAAGAACATGATGTAATGGTAATGTCACAATGCCATAATCTCCTTAGGAGCATCTAGGTAGTGTAGAACTCCTAAACAATTTGCTTTTAGATATGGTTTTGAAATTAAAGAAATTTCCAGTTTTTTAGCCATTCTAAGCAGCGCAACCCCTCCCCCCCCAGAGGGAGATGGCCACTCCCTCCCATCACCAAGCAATGCCCTCAACACCCCCTGTGCCTCCGACAGCTCCCCGCTCCTGCCACCTTACCTTCTTTATGATGGCTGGCAAGAGGGATGCCTACTACCAGCTTGCCTTTTCAAAATGGCAGGCCTTCACCCCGCAGTGCATCCTGGCATGTGCTGGGGAGGGGCCTAAGACACTGATTGGCCCAGGTTATTTAAGGCCCCTCCTATGGCATTTAGGCTAATCAGCGATTAGGCCCCTCCCTGGCGCATCCCAAGATGCACCAAGGAGGGAAGGCCAACCATTTTGAAGAGGTGGGCCTGCTAGCCTGAGGGAGCAGGAATCCCTCTAGCCAGCCATCATAAACAAGTTAAGGGGCAGTCAGAGGAATGGGGGGGGGGCACTGCTTGGCAGTGGGAGTGAGCATCTCTTCTGCTACAGAGGGAGGGGGGGGGCCTTGTTTGGCGGCATGAGGAATTGGGCATCCCTTGCTCTCCCAAAGAGTCCCTCATCCGCTGCTGTTTTGCACCTCCCCACAATCTGGAAGCACTCCTACTTTAAAAAAAAATAAAATAAACAAAGCTGCGGCTGTGCCCCTCTCCACTCCGGACTACTGTACCACCCTGGTTTCATGACCTGCAGGAGTGAGATTGCAGCTGGAAATCATGGCAGCCATTTTCACTATGGAGATGGTATGAGCAGAAGCGAACGATGGTGGTATGGTAGGCCTGCGGTGGGGGAGGGGAATGCCTGACACCACAGAAGAGGAATGGAAGGCTTGAATTATCGGTTTATATTCAAGCCTTCCATTCCTCTTCTGTGGTGCCCGGCATTCACCTCCCCCACCGCAGGCCTACCAAAATTTCTGTTTATATTCAAGTATATATAGGGCTAGATTCACTAAGCTCACCGATTGTATACCAACCTGATTTTACTCTGACTCGATTCACTAACCTCTGTGCCGATCATCCTGGGATCCGATCCACGCATGCAAATGTAGGAAGGATACGATTCACTAAACTAAAGAAGACACACTGACTGGCCTAAAGTTCCCAGCTCTGCCAGACATGGAGGGCCAGCTCATGCGCAGACCATCTACAGCAAGGGTGTCAAAGTCCCTCCTCGAGGGCCTCAATGCAGTCGGGTTTTCAGGATTTCCCCAATGAATATGCATGAGATCTATTTGCATGTACTGCTTTCTTTGTATTTATTATTCAATTTTCTATACCGTTCTCCCAGGAGAGCTCAGAACGGTTTACATGAGTTTATTCAGGCACTCAAGCATATTCGCTATCTATCCTGGTGGGCTCACAATCTATCTAATGTACCTGGAGCAATGGGGGATTAAATGACTTGCCCAGGGTCATAAGGAGTAGAGAATGACACGGTGAAAAAATTGGTCCCCGTCACCGCCCCGTCCCCGTCTCACCATCCCCGTCACCGCCCCGTCCCCGTCTCACCATCCTCTTCACCGCCCCGTCACCGCCACTGCCACCCCATTCACCGCCCCGTCACCGCCACTGCAATCCCATTCACTTTTCTTTATTTACGTATAAAGGAAACATTCTTTAAAACTTTAAAACTTAGTTAAATATTAGTTAATAACTATACAAAAACAAAACACGCAGAGAAAAAATTAATTAATATAAATTCCCTGACTTCCCTGCACTGTCCCCCCTTGAAGGTCTGTCCCCATCCTGAAAGCCTGATGCCCCCCCCCCCCGACGTCCGATACATCCCTCCCCCCGAAGGACCGCCGACTCCCCAACAATATCGGGCCAGGAGGGAGCCCAAATCCTCCTGGCCACGGCGACCCCCCTAACCCCACCCCGCACTACATTACGGGCAGGAGGGATCCCAGGCCCTCCTGCCCTCGACGCAAACCCCCCTCCCCCCAACGACCGCCCCCCCCAGCTTCAAAATGATGCCTGAAGTTACCTTGGGGGTTCTGAGCACTATTAATTTTAATTTATTACAGCACTCCAGAAATATTTTTCTAATTGTTTTAACTTGGAAAAGCGAACCAGGATTGTCTTAATGAAAGGCTTATGTTCTGCACTGCAGCCCTCCTGCCCTCGACGCAAACCCCCCTCCCCCCAACGACCGCCCCCCCCAGCCGACCCGCGACCCCCCTGGCGACCCCCACGACCCCCCCACCCCCCTTCCCCGTACCTTTGGTAGTTGGCCGGACAGACGGGAGCCAAAACCGCCTGTCCGGCAGGCAGCCAACGAAGGAATGATGCCGGATTGGCCCATCCATCCTAAAGCTCCGCCTACTGGTGGGGCCTAAGGCGCGTGGGCCAATCAGAATAGGCCCTGGAGCCTTAGGTCCCACCTGGGGGCGCGGCCTAAGGCACATGGTCGGGTTGGGCCCATGTGCATCAGGCCGCGCCCCCAGGTGGGACCTAAGGCTCCAGGGCCTATTCTGATTGGCCCACGCGCCTTAGGCCCCACCAGTAGGCGGAGCTTTAGGATGGATGGGCCAATCCGGCCTCATTCCTTCGTTGGCTGCCTGCCGGACAGGCGGGTTTGGCTCCCGTCTGTCCGGCCAACTACCAAAGGTACGGGGAAGGGGGGTGGGGGGGTCGTGGGGGTCGCCAGGGGGGTCGCGGGTCGGCTGGGGGGGCGGTCGGAGGTTCTTGGGGGGGGCGGTCGTTGGGGGGGAGGGGGGTTTGCGTCGAGGGCAGGAGGGCCTGGGATCCCTCCTGCCCGTAATGTAGTGCGGGGTGGGGTTAGGGGGTCGCCGTGGCCAGGAGGGTTTGGGCTCCCTTCTGGCCCGATATTGTCGGGAAGTCGGCGGTCCTTCGGGGTGGGGGTGCGAGTGGTCCTGCCGGGGGGGGATGTATCGGACGGGCAAGAGGGCTTGGGCTCCCTCTTGCTCCGATTGCGGGTGCGGGTGGGAGCGCGTGCGAGCGGTCGTTCGGGGTGGGGGTGCGAGCGGTCCTGCTGGGGGGGTGAATCGGGCGTCGGGCGGTAAATAGCGGTTCCTAGAAGGGGGTACATTGGCCCGCGGGGACAAACCTGTTCACCGTTTCCGCGGTCGGTGAATGGCCTTGTCCCCGTCACCGCAGCGACTGCTAGTTTTCTTCCCCGTTTTCGGCGGTGACCCGCGGCTTAAATGCGGTGGCCGCGGGTAAACCGTCACCGTGTCATTCTCTAATAAGGAGCAGCGTGGGTTTGAACTCACAACCCCGGGTGAGGCTGTAGCTTTAACCACTGCGCCACACTCTCCCTTGGTGGCTAATAGATCTCATGCATATTCATTGGGGAAATCCTGAAAACCCGACTGGATTGCGCCCTTCAAGGAGGGACTTTGACACCCTTGATCTACAGGTAAAGAAGATGATCTGTGCATGTGTCGGGATCACTGGCGAGCAATCCGTGTAGTCGGTTGGGTGCCTGATTCCCATCGCCCTCATTTGCATGAGGATGCTTCGTGAATCAGCCCCTGGTCACAGATCGCTCACAAATCAGATAGGATCCGTGGCCTTAGTGAATCCAGCCCATTGTATTCTTACATGGTCAGTGACTGCTACACAAGCACAATATCCTATATATGATATACTTGTATTCAAAAGTTACCTTCTGGCCAATGCTTCTTGTGCGTCCATTGCTGTATTTCGACCCCTAAAAGGAGGTGGGCTAGGTGGAGTTCTACTTCGACTTCTACTATGTCTTCGGGGCTTTTCAATTCGCTTCTTTCTTTCGCTAGAATCAATCACACTGCAGTTATTAATTTCAATCACAGTACTGTTTTGTAAGGTCTTCAAAAACATCAAGCCAAGACAAGCACAATGAATCATTTTGAGACTATTTGTTTCAAATAGTTGAAACAAACCATAGCTTACTACCATTAAAAAATATACTTTTTTGAATATAATTTTTGATATCATGATTGCTTTAGCTATTATCACATTATATGTAACTGGAAGGATAATTCTAAACTTAATTTTCACGAATGGCGGAATCATCTCTGTATCATCAGAAAATATGAAGAAATACACTCCTCCCTCCGTATTCACAAGGGTTAGGGGGCTGAGCCGGCCTGTGAATATGGAAAATTTGCGAATAACTTTTAGGCCGACTCTGACCCACCCCCGCCTCCCTCCTGTGTCCCAGACCTTACCTGAGAACGAGAGCTAGAAGGCCTTGAGCATGCGCAGATGCTCAAGGCCCAGCCTAGCAAGAGGAGGGATCTTTCCTTAACTAGCACTTCCCTTAACTGCACGTAGCAGATGGGGTAAGGAGCTTGTTTGGGTGGCCGCTTCCAGCATGGGGGTGTGATGTGGTTCTCGCTGGGGGGGGAGGGGAGAGAGAGGGTGATGGAGCAGCGCCGGTAGCCTCGGGGGAGGAGGAGGTGGAACTAATCAAAGCGAGTTTCCCTTACTTCCTATGGGGAAACTCGCTTTGATATACGAGCAATTTGGTTTACGAGCATGCTTCTGGAACAAATTATGCTTGTAAACCAAGGTTCCACCGTAGATGCCTATCAGCAGATGGAGACTAAAAATAACCAACTACTGAGAACACTAACTATCCTCCTACCCAGTCCTCAGCCAGTCAGTTTAACAAATCCAAGGCAGATGAACTAACCCAGGAACCTTCTCCCATTTGATTCTTGCAGTACATTCTCCTCTTCCCTTTTTTTTTTTAAATTACAAACATGAACTGGCAACAGAGAAAATACATACTTGTATACATACATATCCTCTTTCCTCAACTCCTAGTCAATTCTCTGGCATGCCCGTCATCACCCTTTGAGCAGAAAACACCACCGATGAAGTAACTTAACCAAGTCAGGATGGTTCTAGGCATGTCTCAAGAGACAGAAGGAAAGGAAATTAGCAGATAAGATCTAATTTCTCCTTCCTTAGCATCATAAGAACATAAGCAGTGCCTCCGCCGGGTCAGACCATAGGTCCATCCTGCCCGGCAGTCCACTCCCGCAGCGGCCCAAACAGGTCACGACCTGTCTGAATCACCAGAAGGGGCTCCCCTGCCACCTGGGCTTCCCATTGAAGTCCCATCTTCCCATCGAAGTCCTAACCCTCCGGTCTTGCGCATGCACGACCTGGTTGGGTTTCTATACTTATTAGCTTTCTATACTTGTGTTACATCCCAGCTCCTCCCTCAGTATCCCGTCCGTATGAGAGTGTGATCGGATTTGTTTACACCCTGAGGCAGCTTGACAGTGAAACGCTGGCCATCGTTGGTATTCCGATCCTTAAGGAGAAAGTTAAGTTATTATTATCTTCTTCTACATCACTCAATTCTGAAAGCAATTTTTTGACACATTGCTATGACCATTACAGTAGGAGGTTTTATGCCAGTGAAGTGATTGCCTGAACACCGTTATTCCACCATTGTGGAGGTGGGTGGGCCCATGTCTGAGGCTTTTTCCTCCGTTAAGACTGGTCTTTGCTTGTGTCTTTTGTTCAATATACCTTCAATATTTCCTTTTGGTGAAAGTGTTTTTTGTGATTATTAGTGATATTCACCATATCCGAGTTTTTGTGCTATAATTGTCTGACATCAAAAACAGTTCAAGAACCATTGCTCCTTAATACTGCCATCCTCCCCAAAGATTGGCAGGGAAATATTCTGGTTCACATGGAAGGCAGAAACCACCTTGTGAAGAGAAGGAACAGGGCACAGCCCCACTCTCACCTTCTAGAAGACCAAAATTGGTCCTTTACAAGAAAAAGCCTGCCGTTGGAAAAATTTCCAGGCTGGAAAAACAAAATTAAAACTTGCTTCAGAACCCCCTCCCCTCCCCCAATAATCTTTCTATGCATCTCCATGCAAAAATTGAATACACTTCTCCAGATTTGCGGGGGATAGGGGCAGAGCCGGACCACGAATGGTGAAATACCGCAAATATCTTCTGGTCTGGCTCTGACCCACCCCCGCCTCCCTCCTGCCTTCCCCCCGGCATCCCGGCCTTACCTGGTGGTCTAGCAGGCTTTCGGGGCAGGAGCGATCTTCCTACACTCCTGCCCCGTGCAGATCGCCAATAGGAAATAGCTGCCGTGAGTTCCTGTAGTCTCTCGAGACTATGACGGGAACTCCCCACAGCCATTTCCTATTGGAAGATCGCTCCTGCCCTGAAAGTCCGCTAGACCACCAGGTAAGGCCGGGACGCCGGGGGAAAGGCTAGACTGTGGGCTTTTTTCCCCCCCTCACCAAAAAATCACGAATATGTAAAATCGCAATTGTCGAAACCGCGAATGGGGAGGGGGAAGTGTAGAAACATCATTGACTATAAACAAGAAAGTCTACCCAATTTACTTACCTATTCAACAAACACGACCCCTATTTAATCCCTTCACCTCACATAACCCCGGCCCCACCCCCAACCCATTCCTCCGACACCTGATTCCCCATTGACCCTCTCTCCACTCCCCTTGTCTAGTTCGATCTAATCCACAATTTCAGTTAAACTGTTCTACATCTTCCTTTCATTGCAGACTACGGTAAATTGTGGTAACTTCATTGCTGACTGTTGTAAATTGAAAATTGTTGTAATCTACTGTAAATCCACAGGTAATTTATTTGTAAATCTGCTTGTAACATGTTGTAAACAAGCTTGTCAATGCAGATCATTTGTTAATTGTTGTAAACCGCCTAGAACTCGATGGGTATGGCGGTATATAAGAATAAAGTTATTATTATTATTAAGATTCTAGGAGTAATTCTGGATCGGAGTGACTATGAAGGACCAAGTAAATGCTCCAATATGGAAAGGATTTCATACATTATGGAAGCTACGTATTATCAGATCATACTTTGACACTTCAACATTCAGACTGTTGGTACAGTCCCTGGTTCTGAGTCAATTGGACTATTGCAATATTGTTTATTTGGCAGATACACAAACATTTGCACAGATTGTATATCATTCAGAACTCTGTGGTTTGGCTTATTTTTAAGTTGAAAAAGTTTGATCACATTACGCCCTTTTTTCGTGAATTGCATTGGTTGCCGATAGAGGCTCGGGTACAGTTCAAGTTTAGCTGTATTTGTTATAAAACCTTGTTTGGGCTTTCATCAAATTATCTTCACCAAATTATCTTGTTTTCATTCGTCAATAGTACACACACTAGGCGTTCAAATGCAACATTTACCTTTCCATCTGTCAGAGCATGTAAATTCAAAAGAAACTGTTTGGTCTATATACCTATGTGGATAGACTACATACATGCCCCTTGGTTCTTAATTCTCAGAGGAGATCAAAGAATTCCAACACAAAAGTGTAGTTAATATTCAAGGCCTTGAGAAGCATTTCTGTCCTCCTCTGAATAATGGGACGTCAGAAAGGCTTCTCGAATACAGGTGACTGGCCTTTTTATTGGGATAATGATATGAATTAATTCATATGTAGTTGGTACATCTTCCAATTACAATCCATTTACAAATTGCATACTTCAACAATATTCTATTGGTTCTATTCAAGAGACATGGTTTCATGTTAATTTCATTTCATTAGTACTTTTCCTTAGCAACAATGGCTTAACTTATAAACATGCTATTGGTTTCACCTCTGTCAGTAATAGGACATGATGACCTTGCAGACATGCTCTATTCTATTGCAGAATAGTTTGCAGAAACTCTCTCATTTGCTAGACAACACTTCTGTAGGCTACAATCACATGGTTATAGTCACATGATTTCCCCTAACTCTTCAAGCGACAAATATGTTAGTGTGACTTTTAGCTTATTTTTAGGGACCTGCTATATTATGGCTCCAGCATCTTGTTCAGACATTAAACCAAAATATTTTGTTTTATTAAGGAAAAGTATGTATTCTGCATGTTGAGCTGTGTCACAAGTTTCTGAAGAATTTCTATTATTCAATTACATCTTTTATATAATGTTAATGTCTTTTAAGGTCTTAATTAATGTATCTAATACATATTAGTTATGGGGCCCCCCCTTATATTCTGCATAATACAATTATCACCATCAATACCATCACCACCTCTTGTCCTATCAGGCAGCATCTGGGGATAAAGAACTAAATCTCTTAATCATGATTTCTAGCACCTATTACCGTATATTCTCAAATATAAACTGGGATTTTTGGGCCCAAAAATGGGGGTCCCTGTTCATATTCAGGTCAATGCCCCCTCCCAGAAATTTTTTTCAGGCCGCCACCGCTAGGCTCTGTCCCCGCCTCCCTCCCTGTCCTAGCCTCATAAGTACCTCATCTGACGATCCTCGTTGGAGATGCAGTGGGCAGGAGCAATTTTTCCAAGGGTTTGGGAAATTTTTATTGATGTATAGAATATATTACATAGAATAATCTAATTTTTTATTAATTGTGAAAGTGTTCTATGGATTTTTTTAATGATTTTGCAGCTACTTAATTAATTTTTGAATGAATGATAGTTTAGGAGGATTTATTAACTTATTAAATTATTTGATGAATTGGTGGAAAAATATGAATGGGAGGTAGGGGCTGATATAAGGAATTTATGAGTTGTTTGGTAGGGGGTTTCGGTGGATGATCTAAATGGGTGCTTTCAAGCAATCGTATGATTATGGGGAGGGGGAGGGGAATGGGGAGTAGGTATAGGCAGCTTAGGATGTGTATTGTTTGTAAATTGCTACTAAGGGTTAGGTGTGTTGGAATAAATGTTATGGTATCAAAATTTAAGTGTTGGAAATGTCTTTAAAACTGTTTTCATTGTATGTTAATGGTCTCAATCATTCAGTAAAGAAAAAAACCCTAAAAACAAACTCTTAACTTCCTGAAACAACAGAACGCGGATATAAATTATTTCCAAGAGACACATTTAAATGCTGTGAAATCTGGTAAATTAGAATCAGGATGGGTTAAGCATTGTTTTTATGCCCCGGCAATAGGTAAGAAGGCAGGAATGGCAATTTAGTAAATAAAAAAATGTTTGGGTACATTTAAATTGGTTTCTGCAGACCCTTTAGGTAGATGGGTTCAGGTAAGCATGAGCATGGGGAATCATACCCTGAAGCTTATAAATGTATATGCCCCTAATTCGAATCAAATTGAATTCTTCAAGGCTCTACGACAGTTGATTATATCACTGGCTGCTTCTGATTTAGTGGTGGCGGGGGACTTTAACGCAGTAATGGATCCATTGTTGGATAAAAAACCTAATAGGACATCAAAATCATTAGGTTTGGATAACTTGGCTCAAGCTTGTGAATTGAAGGATATTTGGAGGATTCTTCATTTTAATGCTCAGAAATTTTCCTTTTATTCCCATATTCATAAATCCTTTTCACGTATAGATTATGTATTTGTATCTGATACATTAGTACAACAGGTTAGGAAAGCCACTACTTATCCAATCATTTTATCTGATCATGGTTGAATAGGGATTGAATTTAAATTTAAGGATCAAGAAAATTATAGACCTGTTTGGAGGTTTGATAATGCATTGCTAACTGATGAAAAATTTTGGGAAGAATTTCAAACAAAAATGAATGAGTATTTTCAACTCAATACTTCAGAGGAAATCTCATTAGAAATGCTTTGGGATGCTTTTAAAGCTACCATGAGAGGGGAAATAATCTCATATTCGGCTCATATTAGGAGAAAACTTAAGATGGAATTCTCTAATCTGGAACAAGTTATTAAGAGCTTAGAGTCACAGTTGGTTGTGAAATGGGAACAAAATACTTTACAAGCCCTATTAAAAGCTAAATATAACTATAATGAGATTTCTTCTAAATTGGCTAAAAAAGAGTTGTTTGTGCAGCAAGCTCTGTATTATGGAAATTCGAATAAAGCGGGAAGAGTATTGACTAACAAAGCAAAGCAAAAAAAAAGGAAAGTAAAGATTATGGCTATTAATGATGAGATTGGGGTAACAATTGCAAATTGGAAATATTTTAAATAAATTTTTAACATATAAGGCTTTATATTCTTCCGAGCTCTATTCAAATAAAGAACTTGATGGGTTAGACTTTTTAAAATTAATTAAAGGTCCTAAAATTCCCGAACATATTAAAAGGTCCCTTGATATGCCTATATCTTTGAAAGAAGTACAAACAGCTTTGAAGTCCCTTAGAGTTGGATCCGCTCCAGGTGGTGATGGATAAACTGTAGAGTTCTATAAATCATTTCAAAATTCCCTATTACCTCATTTATTAAATTTATATTGGACTCAACTGAATGACGGTTATATATTAGGTACTATGGCAGAATCTCTAACTATTGTTTTATCAAAGCCAAATAAAGATCCTATGTTGGTTTCAAATTAGAGGCTTATTTCCTTGATAAATGTGGATGGTAAACTTTTGGCTAAGTTATTGGCTTTACACTTAGGTAAGGCTCTCCCTCATATCATTGGTATGCATCAAATGGGGTTTGTGGTTCAAAGGCATTCTTCGAACAACACTAGATTGGCTTTCCATATGTTAAATTTATCAAAAGCCATAGATGATCCAGCTTTCTCTGTGTCCTTGGATGCAGAGAAGGCCTTTGATCATGTAGAATGGACCTTCATGTATCAAGCAATGGAGTGGTTTGGTACTGGTTCTGGATTTATACAAATGATTCAAACCTTGTATAGCTCCAACTCTGCCAGATTATATATAAATAATACTTTTTTAGATCGTTCGTTTCTGTCTGAAGAGGGGAGTTAGACAAGGATGTCCGTTAACTCCTTTGCTTTTTGATATTGTACTGGAACCCTTATTATTGGCTATTCAACAGGCAGAGGCAATTCAGGGTATTCCTTATACAGGTCGGGAATATAAAGTCTTTGCATATGCAGATGATATTTTGCTTCATTTGAGGAATCTTGAGACTACTATTCCAAGTTTGTTAGATTTAATTGAAAAAAATCAGAAAATTTTCTGGCTATAAAATAAATTGGAGTAAATCTGAGGTTCTTCCTTTAAATGTTCATTGTCAAAAGGGTTTATTTGGGTCATTCCCTTTTCTTTGGAAGGAAGAAGGGATTAAGTATTTAGGAATTTGGATTCATAATACGTTGGATGAATCAATTAAAATTAATGAAAAATAATTACTGATGAAGGTTACAGAAATGTGTGAGCAATGGAAACCTTTACATTTGTCTTGGTGGGGGAGAGTCCAAATGGTTAAAATGATAATCTTGCCTGTGGTTTGCTACCAAATGGGAATGTTGCCAGTATATTTTCAGAGGTCCTTTTATAAAAAGTTAAATAGTATTCTGACAAAATTTATTTGGCTGGGGAAAAAAGCGAGAATTGCTCTAGTATCTTTACAAAAATCAATTGCTGAGGGTGGGGTAAATTTTCCAAATTTCTATAGGTATCATCAAGCTTATATTATGCGGCAGGGTATGTATTGGATCCTCCCTGAACTCATGGAAAGTCTGCCTGACTGGTTATGGTTGGAATGGCAACTCCTGTCGCCACTGAGATTATGTCACGTTATGAGTATCAAGATGCCTAGATTATACAAGGACAATAGAATTTTATTAGATACTTGGGAAACTATAAAATTTGTAGATAATTTAACACCTATTCCAATATATAAATCCACATGTCAGACTATTTGGCTGAACTCCAAGATTCAAATTGGTGGGTTTAAGGTCATCTGGAAGCATTGGATGCAGACAGGTATCCGTACTTTGGATGATGTCATATTAGATAGTAAGATGCTTGACTTTTTTCGATTGCAACACAAATTTGGCCTTAATAAATCACAAAAGTATAGATGGTTGCAGTTGAAGGGTTCCCTGAATGGAATAATTTGAAGGTTCAAAACAGCTTGCTGGTCTTATGTTTTCAGGTGAACTTCCTGGGTCACCAGGCCACTCAGTGGTATAAATTAATATCTGGATTTTTGAATAAGAAACCAAAAACTGGTCTGCGTGACATTTGGAGCATTGAGATAAAGCATCAAATTAATGCATCTCAATGGCCATTAATTTAGTCTTGGAGGATGAGATGTACAATGTCTGCATCTATAAGATGAACATGGTTTTTCTTATTACATAGAGCATTTTGGACCCCAGTTTGTTTACATAGAGTAGATAATTCCAAGTCTAATAGATGCTGGCATTTTCATCTGGAAGTTGAGACGTTGGATCATTTACTATACTATTGTCCCTTGATACTAAAATTCTGGAGATCTATTTGGGATCAAGTTAATAATTTATTAGAGAATCCAGTGGAACTATCATATGATACCTTTTTATTTGGAACATCTATGAGGGCAAAGAGTCAAATTTCGGCAAAAAATAACAAACTTTTGTTTATAATGACGGGGGTTGCCATGCAGCTTATTTTTAAAAAAATTGGAAAAATTGGTATAGATTAAATTATTCATTCTGGTGGAATCCCTATGGAAAAGTTTATGGCCATTCTGAAGGGATATTATAAAAAATTTATGGAAGTTTGGGAACCATTAACTAAATAGTGTAAGGATTGATTTATTTATATAAAGGAGGAAAACATGCACATCTAGGGAGGGGGGAGATGGGTATGTTTTGGCATTGGTTAAGAGGTATAGATAGGTTGTTTACAGGTATTTTTATGAGGTGTTGGTTAATTGGAAAATTGGGGGGGGGGGGAATAAGTCTTGTCCTAGTGTGATTAATGGAGCCAGGAAAATATTAAAAAGTGGGGAGAGTATGGATCCTTGTGGTATACCGTAGTTGTTTGTGACTGTGTGAGATTTTAGGCCGTTGAATGATACTTTTGAAGTGCGTTCCTTGAAATATGAAATAAACCAATTAAAGATTTGGCCAGTAATCCCTATTTCTTCTAGTTGATGAATTAGCAAAGGATGATCGATTGTGTCAAAAGCAGAAGATAAGTCAAGAGAAATTAGTAAAATAGAATTATGGTAGTCTATGTGGTAATTAATGTTAGTGAGAAGACCTATTAAAGAGAGTTCGGTTGAATGATGTTTTCTAAGTCCAGTCTGATTTGGGTGTAAAAGCATTTGTGCTTTCCATGAAATCAGATATTTGATTGAAGACGATCTTTTCAGTAACTTTTGATAAGAATGGGTTATTAGAAATAGGATGATAATTAGTATATTCGGCAGCGCTAATTTTAGAGTATTTTATGATTGGATATATAAGAGCTTCCTTCCAGGATTTTGGAACAGAGCTAGTAGTCAAACTAGTAGAAACTAATTTTAGAATTTGGGGACCGAATGTTGCAAAGTATCGTTTAAGTATAGTTGGAGGAATTAAGTCAGTGCCAGCGTTTTTTTGTGTTCATGGAATTGATTATTCCATGAAGTTCCAAAAGTGAGGGGAGTCTAAAGTTAGCACATTGGAAAGGGGTGCGCAGAAATTTTGCGTAGCTGAGCCAAAGGGAGTAGGTGATGATAAGTTATCGGAGGGTTGATGGAAGCGAAAGAGTTGCAGTGTTTTGAGTGGTCTGTAGTTAATGATCGTACAATCTTATACAGCGTTGAAGTATTTTTAGCAGTGGAGATTTTAGTGTAATACAGGGATTTACTTTTAACTATTTTAGCTTTATAGTGAGAAGCATGGTCCCTCTATAGAAGGTCAGAGATAGATTTTGTATGTCTCCATTTTCTATCTATGGAGCGAAGCTGTTTTTTAATTAAAAGTAATTCAGGAGAGAACCAAGGACTTTTTTGATGACGACAAGAAATGAGCTGGGTTTGAATTTGTCAAGGAAAGTGTGTACTGAGTTGTTCCATACTGAAAGAAGATTGTCAATGTTAATGTCGAGGGATGATTCGGGACTGAATTTAAAATTAGAAGACATAATGGTAGTGTCTAAATTAGAATAATTTCGGTATCATATTGTTATGGGGTTCTGATTTGGTCTATTGGAAGACCAATGATAATTAAAGGTTAAAAGAGAGTGGTCGGACCAAGGTACGGGGTTTTTAGACATCAAGGAAAATTTAGATATTGAAGTGTTAGGTACTAATACAGTATCTAAAGTATGTGCAGCTCTGTGTGTGGGTGACGATATCAAAGAAGTTAAGTTAAGATCTTCGAGGAAGGATAGCATTTCAGATGTGAAAGGGTTCAGTTACGTCAATCAAACCAGCTTCTGATTAAAGAGAAATTATACTACTGCCACACTGATTGCAGTGTAAATCATCAAATAATATACACCAGAACTTGACTGTTCTTAGGCCAGAAGAAGTGAGGTGAGTGAACTTCCACGGCAAAAGAATGCCATGGGACAGTATTTTACCTGTTGCGACTTCACATGTAAATGTAAAAAAATGAAGACATAAAAAATCTGTCTCCTTATTTTTCAGTTAGTTTGCTTGTTTAGCAAAGGTAGTTGAAAACTTAATTTTTGCATTTCAAGTCTCTCATAATTCCAGTCGGCGTTTAAAAAAAGTACTGTTTGTAAGTTTGTCATAGCATCAGTTCACAGCTAATAGTCAAAGGAAATCTCTCTCTAATTTAATTTGCTCCCAGCACTGGCCTCATCTTTAATTTATAGGTCTTTCAACCAATGAAGAGGCTAAAAGATCTCTACCTTGCATGTCACTTATAGATAAGATTTTAGACAGCGCTAGGATGAAGTAGGTTGTTTTGGTACATGCACATATGTATGACACAGGAAAATGTGGGAAGGAGATTCTGGAAGCCATATTTAGACTCTTAGTTAGAAAGCTAAAATCCAGATCCTCTAGAGTAGCATTTTCAGAAATGCACAAGGAGCACTTTTTCCCTTTAAAAGAGCTCATGTGCTGAAAACCGCCTAGATGTAAAGAAAGCAATGTTACTTACCATAACAGTTGTTATCCAGGGACAGCAGGCAGCTATTCTCACTAGCAGGTATTCTCACTAGTGGGTGATGTCATCTGACAGAGCCCCGATACGGACGTCTCACAAGCATACTTGCTTGCAGAAACTCAAAAGTTTCGAGATGCCTGTACCGCGCATGCGCCAGTGCCTTCCCGCCCGATGGTCCGGGCGTGTCTCCTCAGTTCAGGTAGCTAGCAGAGAAGCCAACCCAGGGGAGGTGGGTGGGACGTGAGAATAGCTGCCTGCTGTCCCTGGATAACAACTGTTACGATAAGTAACATTGCTTTATCCCAGGAAAAGCAGGCAGGTATTCTCACTAGTGGGTGACCTCCAAGCTAACCTCAATGGGATGGTGGGAGAGTTGGCAACTTAGGAGAATAAATTTTGTAACACTGTTTGGCCAAACTGTCCATCCCTTCTGGAGAAAGTATCCAGACAATAATGAGAGGTGAATGTATGAACCAAGGACCAAGTGGCAGCCTTACAAATCTCCTCAATCGGTGTCGATCTGAGGAAGGCTACAGAGGCCGCCATTGCTCTGACCTTATGGGCTGTGACCTTACAGGGAAGGGGTAATCCAGCCTGGGCATAGCAGAAAGAGATGGAAGCCGCCATCCAGTTGGAGATGGTACGCTTCAAGACAGGGCGTCTCAACTTGTTCGGATCAAAGAAGACGAAAAGTTGAGGAGCAGTTTTGTGTGGTTTGGTGCAATCCAGGTAGAAAGCCAGAGTGTGAAGAGCTAATTCTCCAGGATGAGAACGAGGCTTTGGAAAAAACACAGGAAGAACTATGGATTGGTTGAGATGAAATTCAGAGACCACTTTAGGCAGGAATTTCGGATGAGTGCGAAGGACCACCTTGTCATGATGGAATACTGTGAAAGGTGGATCCGCCACCAAGGCCTGAAGCTCACTGACTCTGCTGGCAGAAGTGAGGGCAACCAGAAAACCACTTTCCAAGTGAGAAACTTCAGCGGAGCCTTGTTGAGAGGCTCAAAAGGAGGTTTCATAAGACAAGAAAGGACAACGTTGAGGTCCCAAACCACTGGAGGAGGTTTGAGAGGAGGATTGACATGGAAAAGTCCTTTCATAAATCTGGAAACCATAGGATGAGCAGATAGAGGTTTCCCTTGTAGAGGCTGATGGAAAGCCGCAATATCACTCAGGTGGACTCGTATAGATGTAGACTTGAGTCCAGACTGAGACAGGTGTAGAAGATAGTCCAATACAGAAGACAGGGAGGCTCGCTGAGGCTCCTTACGATTAGAAACACACCAGGAAGAAAATCTAGTCCATTTTTGGGAGTAGCATTGTCGAGCAGCAGGCTTCCGGGAAGCCTCCAATACTTCCCTCACCGCCTGGGAAAACTGGTGAGGAGTTACGTTGAGAGGAACCAAGCTATCAGGTGGAGAGACTACAGGTTGGGATGAAGCAGTGATCCTTGATGTTGAGTAAGTAGTGAAGGAAACACTGGAAGAAGGAACGGCTCCCTGCTGCTGAGTTGAAGTAGAAGGGAGAACCAAGGTTGCCTGGGCCATCGAGGAGCTATCAGAATCATGGTGGCATGGTCGGATTTCAATTTGACTAGAGTCTTTTGAATGAGTGGAAATGGAGGAAACGCATACAGAAAATGATTCCCCCAATCCAGCAGAAAGGCATCTGCCTCGAGACGATGAGGAGTGTAGATCCTGGAGCAGAATTGAGGCAGTTTGAAGTTGTGGGGAGCCGCAAAGAGGTCTATCTGAGGCGTCCCCCACAGAGAGAAGATCTGATGAAGGGGTTTGGAATGGAGGGTCCATTCGTGAGGCTGGAGGAGACGACTTAAGTTGTCCGCCAAGACATTGTCCTTCCCCTGAATGTAGACAGCTTTGAGGAAGGCGTTGTGGTGAATCGCCCAATCCCAGACTCTGAGAGCTTCCTCGCAGAGGGAGGCCGAGTCCGTGCCCCCCTGCTTGTTGACATAATACATGGCGACCTGATTGTCAGTGCGAATGAGGACCACCATGTCGTGAAGCAGATGTTGAAATGCCTGAAGAGCATTGAAGATGGCTCTGAGCTCCAGAAGATTGATTTGATGGAGGCGGTCCGCACTGGTCCAGAATCCCTGAGTGCGAAGCCCATCCAGATGAGCCCCCCATGCATAGGTCGAGGAATCTGTTGTGAGAACCTTTTGGTGGGGAGGAGTGTGAAACAGCAAACCTCTGGAGAGATTCGAAGAGGTCATCCACCAAAGTAGAGACTGCTGAAGAGCAGGAGTGACAATGATGTGACGAGTCAAAGGATCAGACACCTGTGTCCATTGAGAAGCCAGTGTCCACTGAGGAATTCTGAGGTGAAGTCTGGCAAAAGGAGTCACATGAACTGTAGAGGCCATGTGGCCCAGGAGAACCATCATGTGTCTCGCTGAGATGGACTGGCGAGAAGACACTGACTGGCAGAGGTGAAGAAGAGCATCCAGGCGCTGAGGAGGAAGGAATGCTCTGAGCTGAATGGTATCCAGAACCGCCCTGATGAAGGGGAGAGACTGGGTAGGCTGTAGATGAGATTTGGGGAAGTTGATCTCGAAGCCCAAACTCTGCAGGAACCGAATCGTGGACAGGGTCGCCGAGATGACCCTCGGAGCCGAGGGGGCCTTGATGAGCCAGTCATCGAGGTAGGGAAATACCTGAAGACCCTGGTTCCGGAGTGCAGCGGCCACCACCACCAGACACTTCGTGAAGACTCTGGGAGACGAGGACAGGCCGAATGGAAGCACTCGATACTGCAGATGTAGATGTCCCACCCGAAATCTGAGGAACTTGCGAGAGGCCGGATGAATGGGAATGTGAGTGTAGGCCTCCTTGAGATCCAGAGAGCATAACCAGTCGTTCTGCTCGAGGAGGGGGTAGAGAGACGCAAGGGTCAGCATGCGAAACCTCTCCTTGACCAGGAACTTGTTGAGGACCCTGAGGTCCAGAATAGGCCGCAGGTCGCCCGTCTTCTTCGGGACAAGGAAGTACCGGGAGTAAAACCCCCGGTTGTGTTGGTCCACATGTACCGGCTTGACAGCCCAGAGCCAGAGCAAAGCCTGAGCTTCCTGAAGAAGAAGGGCGGTCTGTGTCAAGTTGGAAGGATACTCTCTTGGAGGGTGGTCCGGAGGAACCCGATGGAACTGAAGAGAGTACCCTTCCCTGACGACGGTAAGGACCCAGAGGTCGGTGGTGATAGCCTCCCATCGATGATAGAAATGATGGAGGCGACCCCCAATGGGAAAAACAGGGGAAGGCAGAACGAGGTTGGTTATGCTCCCTAAGAGAGAGTCAAAAAGGCTGAGGAGCCTTGGGGACAGCAGAAGGCTGAGGCTTCTGTTGAGCCTTCTGCAGAGGCTGTCTCTTTGCTGGTTGTCTCGCAGCCGGAGCCTGCCTCGGAGTATAACGCCGCTGATAGATCAAGGGCGGCCTAGAAGGTCGAGACTGTTGCGGCTTAGGCTTGGGCCGAAGAATGAATTGAAAAGATTTTTCATGGTCAGACAGTTTGTTCGTCACGGTCTCGATAGACTCGTCAAACAAATCCGCTCCGGCACAAGGAACGTTGGCAAGTCTGTCCTGGAGGTTCGGGTCCATGTCAATTGTCCGAAGCCATGCCAAGCGACGCATAGTCACAGAACAGGCGGCAGCGCGTGCCGAAAGCTCAAAGGCATCGTAGGAGGATTGCATCAACTGTAGGCGAAGCTGGGACAGGGAGGCAACCACTTCTTCAAATTCGAATCGAGCCTGAGACTCGATGTAGGGTGTAAACTTCCGAAGCACAGACAGGAAGAATTCCAAATAAGTGGCAAAATGAAAAGTATAGTTGAGAACTCTGGAGCGGGGGGGAGCGATGCCGGTTCTCGGGGGGGGGGGGGGGGGGGGGGGGGGGGGTGCTCGCAAATTGAGTTAACACTCAGTTTGCGAGACAAGTTTTGCGAGAATGTTTTGCTCGTCTTGCAAAACACTCGCAAACCAGGTTACTCGCAAACCGAGGTTTGACTGTACATAAATTTGACAAGAAAGAGTAGATTGAAACAGTTAATTTCCAAAATGTTTAGCAAACAAAAAAGATTTCAGAACTTTCCAGAATAAAGTAAAAGAACCTAAGCTTCTTAATGTAAGCGGTAAAGCATTCCAGAATTTGGTTAATTTAAAAGCAAAAGAATAACTAAATCTCTTAAAGGTTCTGTTTTTACCAATGAGAGAGGGAAATGTAAGTTTTAATTTTTGAGAACTTCTGGCAAGATGAGATCTATGAACATTCCAGTCTAAAGGAATCAAAGTGGCAAAAATGCCAAATAGGATCTTAAATGCAATACAAATTGAATTCTGAGATACACTGGAAGCCAATGTAATTCCTGAGCAGAGGGATTACGTGATCAAATTTTCTCTTACCGAAAATAAGTTTAGCTGCAGTGTTCTGTATTAATTGAAGTCTCTGCAGACTGACCTTTGAAAGACCCAAATACACTGAATTGCAGTAATCCAGCCTTTAAAAAATTGATAGAACCAATAGAGAAGTGTTGGTGAAAAATTGCTCTCACTCTTCTCAGAGCACGGAGGCTGAAAAAACACTTTTTAATAAGCAAGTTTAGTTGGTCCATAAATGTAAGTGAAGAATCGATAATACACAGCATTAACGAGGAAAGCAAACAAAATGTTGGGTATCATTAAGAAAGGTATCACGACCAGGACGAAGGAAGTCATCCTGCCACTGTATCGTGCAATGGTGCGCCCGCACCTGGAGTACTGTGTCCAGTACTGGTCGCCGTACCTCAAGAAGGACCTGGCGGTACTTGAGAGAGTCCAGAGAAGAGCAACTAAGCTAATAAAGGGCATGGGGGACCTCTCATATACTGACAGACTGAAAAAGCTGGGGGTTTTTTCGCTGGAAAAGCGACGACTTAGAGGAGACATGATAGAAACCTTCAAGATCATGAAGGGCATAGAAAAAGTGGACAGGGACAGATTTTTCAAACTATGGGGAACCACAAGTACAAGGGGACACTCAGAGAAATTGAAAGGGGAGAGGTTTAGAACAAATGCCAGGAAATTCTTTTTCACCCAGAGGGTGGTGGATACATAGAACGCGCTACCAGAGGATGTGATAAGCAGAAGCACGCTACAGGGCTTCAAAGAAGGTCTGGACAGGTACCTGAAGGACAAAGGGATAGAGGGGTACAGATAAGAGTAGAGGTAAGGTTATAGAGATAGGATTAGAGGTAATTTATAAAATTAGTCAGAGACCAATGTTCAGGCAGTGGGCCTGATGGGCTGCCACAGGAGCGGACCGCTGGGCGAGATGGACCTCTGGTCTGCCTCAGCGGAGGCAACTTCTTATGTTCTTATACATAGGGGGGAGGAGGATGGTATAAAATTCTATTAAAGGTTTAATCAAAAGATAAGAATATAATATTTAAACGATATTTTTGATTAAAGTATTTGTGGGAAGGGTGGGTGGGGAGGGTATAAATTTATGTATGTAAGATGATATTAGAAAGAAATTCAAGTGATGTATTCAAGTTTTAACTGATGTAATATTGTATACTTGATGTAAGATGGAAAAATGAATAAAGAATTTGGAGGCTTCAAAGAGCTGGTATGCCTGGATGAGCGAGGCTCGTCTCTTAAAAAGGACCTGCGCCTCAATGAATGCCTCCATGCCATTTATTAGCTTAGTTGCTCTTCTCTGGACCCTCTCAAGTACCTCCATGTCCTTCTTGAGGAAAGGCGACCAGAACTGAACACAGTACTCCAGGTGCAGGCGCACCATAGCACGATACAGTGGCAGGATGACTTCCTTTGTCCTGGTCGTGATACCCTTCTTAATGATACCCAACATTCTGTTTGCTTTCCTTGAGGCCGTGGCACACTGTGCCGACACCTTCAATGTTGTGTCTACCATCACTCCCAGGTCTCTTTCAAGGTCGCTCACCCCTAGCGCTGATCCCCACATTTTGTAAGTGAACATCGGGGTTTTTTTCCCTATATGCATGACCTTGCATTTCCCTATGTTGAAACTCATTTGCCACTTTTTAGCCCATTTTTCCAGTGATGTCAGATCTTTTTGGAGATCTTCGCAGTCCTCCATGTTATTGACCTTGCGACATAGTTTGGTGTCATCCGCAAATTTAATAAATGTACTTAAATTAAATAATGTGGGTGAAAGTGGGGAACTCTGGGGTACACCACTCAGAATTTTCCAGTTAAAGGAATACTGATTATTAAACTTAACCTGATATTGTCTGGATTCCAAAAACCCTTTAAACAATAGGAAAACATTACCCTGTAGGCCAAAAGCATCCAAACAAGCCAATAATTTGGTATGATCTACCAAATCAAAGGCACTACTTAGGTCGAATTGAAGCACCAGGACACTATTACCCCTGCTCAGTAGGCTATTTAAATGGTCTAATAATGTAGCCAACACTGTCTCTGTACTAAAATAGGTTCTGAAACCTGATTGAGAATCGTGCAGTAGGGAATGTTGCTCAAGATATTTTGTGAGCTGGATTTGAACAAGACCCTCCATGATTTTTACAAAAAAGGGAATGGATGCAATAGGTCTATGGTTAGATGGTAATAAAATGGATTCTTTGATGTTTTTAATTATTGGCATAATTATATTATCCCAGGACAAGCAGGCAGCATATTCTCACTGATGGGTGACGTCACTGATGGAGCTCGGTGCGAACCACTTTAAAAGTGCATCGCCACTTTAAGAATTCAGAAAGTTTGCGATAGCCCGAACCGCGCATGCGCAAGTGCCTTCCCGCCTGATGAGAATGCGCAATCCTTCAGTTTCTTAGTTTCTGCGGAGCTAAGAAGTCGCGTTTCAGTGGCTGTTGAAAAATTTTCTTTTTGCTGCCCTCCCACTCTTGCGGTTTTCTGACTTTTTAATCAGTTTTCTTTTCTTTCATTTTTAGTTTATAAAAACTAAACATTTTTAGTTTCTTTATTTTTTTTCTTTTACCATTGTCGGTTAGGCTTGGTGGGGCCTTATGGGTCGCCATACTGTTTTCTTCCCACCTTATGGCTGTTTTTCCATTCAGGTTTTTCCTGTTCCATTTCCATTAGCACAGTTGCTTTGCTGGAGAAATTGTCTTCACAGACATCCTTCTGTGGTTCTAGCAATGTCGGATCCTTGGCCTTGCCATTTCCTTCTTCCCCTGCTTTACTCCTCACCAGCGCATTTTCATTCTTTAAAAGCAGTTTTACATTACATTACATTAGTGATTTCTATTCCGCTGTTATCTTGCGGTTCAAGGTGGATTACATAAAGGATCTATCTGGCCATTTCCAGAGGAAATATAGAATAGATAGATTGGTTCGTAGAGTTGAGGTGGTTCTTGTGGTGTTAGATTGTTTTAGAGAGTAGAGATGCTTTAGGTTGGCTTCGATTGTTGGGTATCAGGGTTTTTTTTAAATAGTATGGTTTTTATTTCTTTTCTAAATGTTCTGTAGTTTGGGGTCGTTATCAGCAAAGTAGAGAGTTGGTGGTCTAATCTCGCTGCTTGTATGGCCAGGAGGCCACTGTACAGATTTTTCCGTTTGACTTCTCTGATTGGGAGGTATGTGAATGGAGCGTGGGTTCTCCTCTGTTTGGTTGAGGTAGTTCGGATTAGGCGGTTGTTTAGGTATGTTGGGCTGATGCCGTTCATGGTTTTAAATAGAAGACAGTAGAACTTGAATTGTATTCTTGCTTGAATTGGTAGCCAGTGTGAGCGGAGGAACGCCTCGGTGATGCGGTCATGTTTCCTCAGTGAGTAAATGAGTCTCGGGACTGTGTTCTGGACTGTTTGGAGCTAGATGCGGGGCAGGGGAGATAGAGAATATTGCAGTAGTCTAGGACAGTGGTTCTCAACCCTATCCTAGGGGACCCCCAACCAGTTGGGTTTTCAAGATATCCCTAATGAATATGCATAAGACATATTTGCATGCCTGTCTCCTCCATTATATGCAAATCTCTCTCATGTACATTCATTAGGGCTATCCCAAAAACCCGACTGGCCTGGTGGTCGTCCAGGATAGGGTTGGGAACAAGTGTCAAGGAGACCCAGCATTAGGGCCTGGACTAGGATCCGGATTTGTGTTTTATCGAAGAATTTTCGCACTTGTCTTAAGTTTCTCATTATTGCAAAGGATTTGTGTATTATTTTATTGATTTGTGGTTGCATGGTACAGCACCTGTCAATTGTTATTCCTAGTAGTTTTAGGGTGGGTTGCATGGGGAATGTGGTTGAGTTGATTACTAGGTTTGTTATGGATGGGGGTCTTATCATTTTCTAGGAGAATGAATATTGTTTTGTCTGAGTAGTTTCAGTTTGTGGTCTTTCATCCAGGTTGTTATTGTTTCTAATGTTTTGTGTATAGTGTCTGTCATGGAGGGTTTTGGTTGGTCAAAAGGGAGAAGAATGGTGATGTCATCTCATAGCTGGAGGAGATTATGTTTGATTTATCTAGACAGGTGCCGAGGGATGCGATGAAGAGGTTGAAGAGTGTGGGGGATAAAGGGGATCCCTGAGGTACTCCACAGGGGTTAGACCAGGGTTCTGACTTTTCATTGCTTGATTTTACTCTGTCTTTAAGAATCCTTGGAACCATGCGTGTACTTTGTCTGTGATACCAATTGTATCCAGAATTTGTAGAAGAATGTTATGGTCTACCAGGTCAGATGCTGCGGTTAGATCTAGACTTATACCCTGAATGGTGAGACCTTAGCAAGAACTGTTGCAGAACAGGACCTAGGAGTAATCATCAGCAAAGATATGAACACTGCCAATCAAGTAGAGAAAGCATCATCCAAGGCTAGACAAATGCTGGGTTGCATCCGTAGATTCTGTCAGCCGGAAGTCCGAAGTTATAATGCCATTGTACAGGTCCATGGTGAGACCTCATCTGCAATATTGTGTTCAATTTTGGAGGCCACATTATCGAAAGGATGTGTTGAGAATGGAGTTAGTTCAGCGAATGGCCACTAGGATGGTCTCAGGTCTCAAGGATCTCCCATATGAAGAACGTCTAGGTAAGTTGCAGCTATACTCTCTCGAGGAACGCAGAGAGAGGGGAGACATAATAGAGACGTTCAAATATGTTACTGGTCGTATTGAGGTGGAAGAAGACATCTTTTTCCTTATAGGACCTACAGTAACAAGAAGGCATCCGTTAAAAATCAAGGATGGGAGATTTCATGGTGACACTAGGAAGTATTTCTTCACCGAAAGGGTGGTTGATCGTTGGAATAATCTTCCACTTCAGGTAATTGAGGCCAGCAACGTGCTTGATTTTAAGAAAAAAATGGGATTAGCATGTGGGTTCACTTCGAGGAAGTGCTTAGGGGGGAGGGTTCTTAGAGTGGGCAGACTTTTTGGGCCGATGGCCCTTTTCTGCAGTCATATTCTTTGTTTCTATCTATGAGGAGTATTTTTTTTTCCTGTACTGAGGTGTTGTCTAGCTGTGTCCAGGAGGGATCCTAGTAACGTTTCAGTGCTATAATTGGTTCTGAAGCCAGATTGTTTATGGTGGAGTATGTTGTGATCTTCTAGATCAGTGGTTCCCAACCCTGTCCTGGAGGACCACCAGGCCAATTGGGTTTTTAGGATAGCCCTAATGAATATGCATGGAGCAGATTTGCATACCTGCCACTTCCATTATATGCAAATCTCTCTCATGCATATTCATTAGGGCTAGCCTGAAAACCCGATTGGCTTGGTGGTCCTCCAGGACAGGGTTGGGAACCACTGTTCTAGATAGTCAGTGAGGAGTTTGGCTACTAGACCTTCCATATATTTTCCGTCGGCGACGTCAGGAATCCAGTGCCCAGCCTACTTCTGGCACTGCTCTTACAGCCTGCACCGACATTGACGGGCCCGATCTTCTCTAGGCAAGTTGGCTCACAACTTTCTTTTTTGGGCTTCAGGTCATTGTAGCAGTGAGTCTAATTCTGCTGACCTTGGTCATTGTAGCAGTGAGTCAAGTCATGCCGACCTCGATCAGCCCCATCTCTGGCACTGATGGTACCGGTTCATAGGCCAAGGGTACCAGTGTTTTTTCTTTCTTTCTCCGCTTCGATATCGATGAGTGCCTCGATATTGGCTTACTCATCTTGGAAGCGTGGAGCGACACCGATGATACTGGTGTTTTTTTCTTTCCTGCTGAAATTTTTTCTGCATACCGATGGTACTGGCGATACAGCCAGCGGTACCGGTGTTTTCTTCTTTAGCAGATTTCCTTCATGTTGACACCGTCATGTTCAACTGTATTTTCAGTTGTTACTGCCGATGCTTATGTCGACTTCTGGTGCCAATCCGATTTCAGTTCTTGATACCGGTAGCACTTTCACAGGAGGCTTCTGCGTTTAAAGCAATGCTGGTCTTCTTTAACGGTGTCGGTGTCGATTCGGTATGGGAAGGCCATGCAGTCATTAAACTGTCTTCAGCCTTAGACACCGAGTTCCTGCTATCGATTCTGTATAGTTTGGGATTGAATCTCTGAGAGGAGGGTTTGTTTTTTTTTTAAGCAAGACCCCATATCTCTGAAGCGGTATGTTTTTCACTACATGCTTCTCTTTCCACTTTAGTAGGGTTAACATTTTATTTTTTCACGATCCTTAGGGAAATATCTGCACTTTGTGCCATTCCCTTGGAAGTTAACTTTGCAAAGTCGTTCCTTTGCTAAGGAATTTTATTTTCCTTGACCTATAGTTAACTACTCAAGGATTTTTTGATTCCCTTTCTTGATATTTTATGGGATATTTTTTGATATACCTTTAGAAACACTGAGGCTGTTTCATTAAATCCCTACTGGTGGGAGTCAACTCTACAGGCTAGTGTGTAGGCCTCTGTCTCTCTGGGCAGAGTGGGCTAGGCTAGGGATCGATTGGCTAATTGACTTCTCAGATTCCTATGCTGCCTCACTGGTTCAGTAACCATTTTATTTGGCATAAATTTTTTTTACAGGTCACGTTCCACTTTTCTCTGCTTCCACATACAGTGCTGTGTTTTTCATGTCTGACCTCAACATTGCCCAACAGGACAGGCTAGTATATACGCCTTGTTTGGAGGAACACCTTTTTGGTGCTTCCATTGTCCCGCTGGGACATGCCTACTCATCAGTTGTCTGTTTTACTAGACCAAATGAGACTGTCTGGTCAAGACCAAATAGCTGTCTTCACCTTCATCTCGATCTTCTTCTCAATGAAGATTTGCGGTTACTTTTTTCCCTATATTTAGAGCATACTCAAGTACTACATTCGGAGGCTGTCTTCAAGTTCCTCATGCATTGCTGAGGGTTCATCACCTTAACTCTCTGGGTTTTCTTTATAGGGCAGGTTTCTATACTCAATGTTTTCATCCTGCTCTCAGACCTTTTTTCTAAGAGAGTCTGTTTTGGATCCTGCACAGTCCTCCCTTTTTTCTTTTGCTGATTGCCATCGAAGGGTCCTCTTCGATTCATGGAGTCAGGGATTCTAATCCCATTTCTACTTGATTCCCAAATACACTGGAGGACTGAGAATTTTTCTGGATCTCAGAGCTCTCATCATTTTTCTGGTTGGGAGGTATTTCACTCATTTCTCCTCATTCAGACCTACTAGCTATGCTTCCTGTATCTTAAGGAAGCCTCCACATTTTCCAATTCCTACGGTTTTCAGAATATACCTTTGAGTTCAACTCAGTCATTGCCATTACCAGTACAGAGTCCTTCTTTTCAGTCTGGCATCTTCTCCCAGAGTCTTCACAACGTGTCTGATTGTGATGGCCGCCTCTACCTGATTACATGGCCTTCCGTTTTTTTTCTTTTTCTGAACGTCTGGTTCATCAAGGCTTTTCTTCTCAGGAAGTGGTCTGAGCAACCTCTCAGACCATCTCTATTCTTCTGGTTCTAGCATTTGAAATTACATTCCCCATAATCATGTCTATAATTCATTGGGGCAATCCTAGACACTACTCTCATGAAAGCGTTTCTTCCTCCAGTTCGTGTTAAGACTCTCATCCGTCTGTGTCAGCAGTTGCTTCCTTTTCAAACCATCTTTGCCAGACACATGATGATTTTTTCTGAGCCACAGGGTTTCAACTGGTCATGTTCTACCACGGGTAGGACTACATTTTTGCACTCCTCAGTGGATTATTGCTTCCCAGTGGTCTCAAGCGACGGATCGTCTCTCACTGATATGATCTCCTCTACTCTAAACAGAAGTCTTCTTTTTTATTTGTCCCCTCATTATATGCTCATCACAACTGACGCATATTTTTACGCATGGGGGCCCATATACATGATCTGCAGACTCAGGGTCTTTGGACCGCCAGGAAACGGAACATTTCACATCAAGTTCCTAGAACTCAGAGTGATGTTTTATGCCCTCAAGGTTTTTTTCATCATCTACTCTGCCCTCAAGTCCTTCTCCTTGGCACTGTCATTCAAGTAGCAATATACTACATCAACAAGCAAGGAGGCCCAGCATATCTGGACTTGGGCGACAACTTGCAATCTGCTCTTGCTGCCTGTCTACTTTCATGGGGAGTAGAATTCCCTAGCAGACAACCTCAGCAGAATTCTTCAACGAATGGATTCTCAACTCTACATCTCTCCAGTCCATCAATGGGGCACCACACAAGTGGACTTGTTTGCGATTCCTCACAATCACCAGTTGCCCCAGTTTTGCTTCAAACTTTACTCCCTTCTCCGTCTGGCAGCAGATGTTTTTCTTCTGGATTGGATGGGCATGTTTTCTGTATACATTCCCTCCACTTCTCCTGTTGAGCATTTTATTTAAGCTCAAGAGAGGAGCAGCCACCATTTTCTCTTTACTTCATGGTGGTCCAGGGCAACATGGGTTCTCCCTTCTTCTTCAATTCAGTTTCAGGGACACCTTCCCTCTTCTGATATTTCCTACTCAGTTGACTTTGACTCGGAAGTCTCTGATTCATTCCAATCTGCAATGATTTGCCTTCTCAGTTGTTTTTTCTTGGGCTGCGTCTTTCTCAGCCTGTTTTTTATCTTCTGGATGTCTCCAGGAAAACAGCCACTCAACAATGTTTCCATCACAAGTGGTCTAGGTTTTTCTTCTTGATGTCTTCTTTATCTTCATGTTCCACATTCCAACATGAATGGAATTGCTCATGGATTATATCCTTCTTTTATTTGATTTTAGTCTCGAGTCTATCTCTGACTTCTTTTAAGTGCTATTGCATTTTTTCATTTGTCAGTCGAGGGTCAACCTCTTACTGCTTATCCTCTGATTTCCAGATTCATGACAGGGGGTTTTAGGTAGGAATTTAGGATGAGTACAAAGGACCACCTTGTCATGATGGAACACAGTGAAAGGTGGATCAGCAACTAAAGCTTGCAGCTCACTGACCCTTCGAGCAGAAGTGAGGGCAACGAGAAACACCACTTTCCAAGTGAGATACTTTAGATGAGCCGTAGACATTGGTTCAAATGGAGGCTTCATCAATCGAGCAAGAACAACATTGAGATCCCAAACCACTGGAGGCGATTTGACATTGAAAAGTCCTTTCATGAATCTGGAAACCACCGGATAAGCAGAGAGGGGTTTCCCTTCAATAGGCTGATGGAAAGCTGCATTTGCAGCGATATGGATTCGAATCGATGTAGACTTGAGGCCAGAGGTGGATAAGTGCAAAAGATAATGTAGAACAGAAGATAAGGAGGAATCTTGAGGCTCCTTATCATGAAAGATGCACCACGTAGAAAATCTAGTCCATTTTTGGTGGTAGCATTTTCTAGTGGCAGGATTTCTAGAAGCCTCTAAAATGTCTCTTACAGGTTAAGAAAACTGAAGAGGAGTTATGTTGAGAGGTACCAAGCTGTCAGGTTTAGAGACTGTAGGTTGGGATGAAGTAGAGATCCTTGACTCTGTAAGCAGAGACGGAAAGACTGGTAGAAGGTAAGGCTCCCAGCTGCCGAGTTGAAGTAGAAGGGAGTACCAAGGTTGTCTCAGCCACTGAGGAGCTATCAGAATCATGGTAGCATGATCGTTCTTCAACTTGACAAGAGTCTTGAGAATGAGAGGGAAAGTATATTGAAAAAGATTCGTCCATTCCAGTAGAAAAGCATCTGCCTCAAGGCGATGAGGAGAAAAGATCCTGAAACAGAATTGAAGGAGTTTGTGGTTGTGGGGAGCTGCAAAGAGATCTATCTGAGGCATTCCCCACTGCGAAAAAATGTGATGAAGTGGCGAGGAATTGAGTGTCCATTCGTGAGGTTGCAGTAGATGACTCAAGTTGTCCGCCAAACATTTTTTCGCTCCTTGGATGAAAACAGCATTGAGGAAGGTGTCATGGCGGATTGCTCAGTCCCAAACCTTCAAAGCTTCCTGACAAAGAGAGGGAGAGCCTGCCCCCCTCTGTTTGTTGACATAGTACATGGTTGTCTGTCTGAATGAGGACTACCTGGTCGTGAAGATGCTGAAAAGCTTTGAGAGCATTGAAGATCGCTCTGAGTTCCAACAGATTGATGTAACACTGACGATCTGTACTGGTCCAGTGGCCTCGAGTACGGAGACCATTCTAGATGAGCCCCCCAAGCATAGGTCGAGGAATCTGTCGTGAGGACCTTCTGATGAGGAGGCGCTTGAAACAGCAAGCCTCTGGAGAGATTGGAAGAGAGCATCCACCAGCGGAGAGACTGTCTCAATGAAGGAGTGACTGTAATGTGTTGAGAGAGTGGATCACAAGCCTGCGTCTACTGAGATGCCAGGGTCCACTGAAGAATTCTGAGGTGAAGTCTGGCAAAAGGAGTCACGTGTACTGTGGAGGCCATTTGACCTAGGAGTACCATCATGTGTCTCGCTGAGATTGAAGAGCGGGAAGACACTGCATGACAGAGTTGAAGAAGAGCCTGCAGACGTTATTGCGGAAGGAATGCTCTGAGTTGGATAGTGTCCAAAACAGCTCCGATGAACTGTAGATTCTGAGAGGGCTGAAGCTGGGATTTGGGAAAGTTGATTTTGAAACCCAAGCTTTGTAGGAACCACGTAGTCCATTGGGTCGCTACAATAACCCCTTGAGATGTGGAATCCTTGATGAGCCAGTCGTCTAGGTAGGGAAACACCTGAAGACCATGGTTCCCGAGAGCTGCTGCTACCACCAGGCACTTGGTGAACACTCTAGGATATGAAGCCAGGCCAAAGGTTAGCACTCTGTATTGGTAATGCAGATTCCCCACCTGAAATCTGAGATACTGACGGGAGGCTGGATGAATGGGAATATGGGTATACGCCTCCTTGAGATCCAGAGAACATAACCAATCGTTCTGATCTAGAAGGGGGTATAGGGATGCCAGGGATAACATGCAAAATTTTTCTTTGACTAAAAAATTTGTTGACAGCCCTGAGATCCAGAATGGGTCGCAGATCGCCTGTCTTCTTCGGAACTAGGAAGTAACGGGAGTAAAAACCCCTGTTCTGCTGTTCCAAAGGAACTGGCTCGATGACACGGAGACGAAGCAGAACTTGAGCTTCCTGAAGAAGAAGGGCGGTCTGGGATGGACTGGAAGGATATTCTCTTGGAGGAAGCTCTGGTGGCATCTGAGTGACATGAAGAGTGTATGATTGACAGCACCCAGAGGTCGGATGTAATGGTCTCCCATCGGTGATAAAAAAGATGGAGGTGACCTCCTATGGGGGTAGAGAGGACGGAGACAGAACGATGGAGGTTTGCTCTGTTTTAAACAGTCAAAAAGGCTGTGCAGCCTTAGGTGCAGCAGAAGGTTGAGGTTTTTGTTGCTTCTGTTTCTAGGGAGGCTCTCCGTTGTAGGGAGCTGCCCTTGGTGCATAATGCCTCTGGAAAATTAGAGGAGGGCGTGAAGACTTTACAGGAGCTGGTTTAGGCTTTGGTCTGACAATAGAAGCAAAGGACTTTTCATTTTCAATTTCTTTGTGGCTGCCTCGATAGATTCATCAAAGAGGTCATTGCCTGCACAAGGAATGTTAGCCAAGCGGTCCTGAAGATTAAGGTCCATGTCAATGGTGCAAAGCCAGGCCAGGCAGCACATTGCTACAGAAAAAGCAGTGGATCTGGCTGACAATTTAAAGGCATCATAAGAAGACTGGAGAAGATGTAATCTGAGTTGTGACAGAGTAGCGATGACTTCTTGGAATTCGAAGTACTTTTGTGTATCCAAATAGTTGAGAAATTTGAAAGATCAATGAGGAACTAGAGATAAGTAACAAATTATTATTATTTTTTTTTTAATTCTTTATTCATTTTCAAATCAAAACAACATGTGCACAAAAATACATCATACAAGTAATTCCAATATAGCACTATAATATCTAACACATAAAATCTAATAGTGTAATAACCCCACCCATCATCACATTTTCAACTAAAATAGAATATACACATGTTATGTACCATATTATAACATATCTTGTAAAATTACTCCCCAACTCCATCCTCCCCCTTAAAATTATAATTAAGGACTTTGGAGGACATCATAGCATTTAGGTAAAGGCGACGTCCAAACTTGTCCATAGTTTTCCCTTCCCTTCCAAGAAGAGCGGTAGCATAAACTCTGGAAGGATGGGATCTTTTTAAGGAGGACTCCACTAGCAGGGAGACAACTGTGAATTCTCAAATCCTTTGCAATGTAGAGTTCTATACCTGGAGTCCAATTTGCCTGGAACAGCAGGAATGGTATAAGGAGTCTCCAGGCAGCGTGTGAAAGTCTGAGACAAAAGCTTGTGAAGAGGAAGCTTAAGTGACTCTGCAGGAGGTTGAGGAAGATGTATGACCTCGACATACTCCTTAGAGTATTTAGAACCAGCATCTAATTGAAGTTCCAGGTCATCAGCCATCTGGCAAAGAAATGAAGAGAAAGACAGTTGATCCGCCAAGGCCTTGCCTCGAGAGGGACTTGATGACCTCGAGGCGGCCTGGGTCGGAGGTGAAGCCTCACCAGGGAAATAATCATCAAAAGAATATGGAGACTTGGACAAGGCAATAGAAGCAGCTGAGTCCTCGAGGTCTGGAAGTGGAGACCTCGATCGAGGAGTCGGTGGTCTGGAAGAGCTGGAAGGTGTGGATCGAGGCTTAGATGAAGAAGGACGCTCTTTGGAAGAAGAGCTATGTCTGGAGGTATGCCTTGATGAAGACCTTGATCGACGACGAGAGTGGTGCTTAGAAGCAGGTCTCGAGGGTCGAGAAGACTTCGCCCCAGAGATAGAAGCAGGCATTGCTACCAGGGAATGGATAGGGCTAGAAGCTGTAGATCGAAGCTCAGGAGGCTTGATGGAAGAATCTCAAAGCACTCTCAAAGACTCTGCTCCTTGTATGGAGTGTGAGGATTCCTGTCAAGGCACTCGCAAAGAATCTACTCCTTGCTTAAGAGTGCATAGATGCTAGACCAGACACTCGCAAAGACTCTGCTCCCTGCATAGAGTGTGAAGGTTCAGCTCGAGGCATAGGAAGAGGCTCGACCTCGCAGGAGTCTGCAGATTGCCCAGGCTGGATTAGAGAAGACAGCTTTGGTCCCATTTTGGTTAGGAACTAAACAAATTAATGCTCTAACATGGTCTGGAAAGAAACTGGCAAAGATGGATCCTTGTCTGAAACCGGACCACTTGCTAAGGCTATAGGCTCTAAAGTGGCAGTGGAAATGTGCTTCGACTTAGTAATCTTGGAAAGCTTGAGGACCACTGCCGTAACTTTCTGCTGAGCTATCTGACCTGAGGATTCAGGGGAAAATACAGCAGGTTTACTCGAGGTAACAGACGTCCCAAACGAGGAAGGTCTGATGAGGCTCGAGGTTGGAGTCGTGGAAGCCGGAGGACCCTCGGTAGAAGATGGAACCGAGGCTACTTTCGAAGTCGAGGGTGTGACTGAAGAGTCCATCCCAAAAAGCTTCTCCACTAAAATCAGACAACGTTTAAGGGCTCGAGGTTGAAGAGTAGCAGAGTGCTCGCACGACTTCGGTTGATGGTCCGGCCCAAGGTACTTGAGGCTCCAACGGTGTGGGTCAGTAAGGGAAATCGCACGCTGGCACTGGCTACACTTCTTGAAGCCCGTTGCTGGCCGGGACATAGGAGGAAAGATAGCCGCAGCTAAGTCAAAGCCCGCAGGTTGCGGCTGAGCGGCCTGACCCGCCAGTCGAACTGAGAAAAAAATAAAGTCTTCTTTTTTTTTTTAAACTGGAAGGAAAGAAAACAACAGCAATTCACGAAGAAAATAAACACAAACCGCGGTGAGAGAAAGCACAAAGTAACAAAGTTAAACGCAGAGAGTCAAAGACGGACTTCTTGGCTCCACGGAAAGCTAAGAACTAAGGAGACTTGCACTGCGCTGGGCGGGAAGGCACTCGCGCATGCGGCCAACTCAAAACTTCTACGTTTCTACAAGCAAGGCTGCTTGCGAGGCTGTCCGCATCCGGCCTCTGTGGATGACGTCACCCATATGTGAGAATAGGCTGCCTGCTTGTCCTGGGATAAAGTGATTTAAGAAGAGGGGTAACATGAGTGTAGCGAGGTTGGTAGAAGATAAGTCATTAAAAATGTGTTGAGAGAGAAAGAGAGAGACAGAGACAGAGAGACTACAGTGTGTGGCAGAGGTCCAGTAACCAAGGACAGCTATTCAAAAAGGTAGTAAATAAATGCAAATAAAAACACCACAATGGGTTATCTAAGTTTCCAAGTTTATTAGTTTTTAATATCCCGATCATAAAACAAATGTCTGACCGGTTAAAAATAAAATTTAAAAATAGAAAGAAATGATAGTAAGTGCATAGAAATGTATGAAGTGAACATAAATGACAGACTGACAAACTAGAAAGTGAGGATAAGAAGGGGAGGGAGGGAAAAGTTACATAATTTAGATGAAATGAGAAAGAGGGGTAGGGATAGGACGAGAAGGGTAGGGACGCATTGTTGAGGTAAATATTTGTTCAAGAAGAAAAAAATATTTAAAAAAAAAAAAAAAAAAAAAAAGAAAATTAATATTAGGACCTATCGAAGGCATCTTGAAATAAGAAAGTTTTAAGGCTAGTCTTAAATTTGGGTAATTGTTGTTCGTCACGGAGATATTGTGGAAGAGAGTTCCATAATGTGGGTGCAGTTATTGCAAAGTTGGTTTTCCGAGTATAATAGGATTCTTTTAGGGATGGGATGAAAATAAGTTTTTGGTCCGTTGATCTTAGAGTGCAGGGGGAACACTGTGGTATTAAAAGTTTATCGAGGAATGAAGGCAGGTGAGAGAGTTTGATTTTAAAGGAGAGTAGGATAATTTTGTAGATGATGCGGTGGGTGATAGGGAGCCAATGAGCCTCTTTGAGAAGAGGAGTGACGTTCTCGAATTTACCTTTTTTGTGGATAAGTTTTATTGCCGTGTTTTGTATAAGTTGTAATCGTCGTAGTTCTTTTTGGGGTAGTCCATTAAAGAGAGAGTTGAAGTAGTCTAAATGGGAGATAACTAAGGAGTGAATCAGAATATTGATTGAGTCGGTATCCAGAATAGAGCTGAGTGAACGAATAATGCGTAGTTTAAAGAAACAAATTTTTACGACTGAACTTATGTGGTCATGGAAAGTAAGCTCTCTATCGAAGATAACGCCAAGTAGTTTAATTTTAGTTTCCATTTGTAGTGGTAGAGATTTAATAGAAATTGTTCCTAATAGTGATTCGGATGTTTTGATAGGAAGAAGGAGTCCACAGGATTTATCGATATTGAGTGAAAGTTTATTTAAGAAGAGTCAGTCGCTTATAATATCCAATTTATTGTTTATTTCTTTTACGTCTGAGATGTTTGTAGTATTGATTGGATGGAGAAGTTGTATATCGTCTGCATAGGCGAAAATTGTAAATCCTATTGATTGGGCTAGAGTGAGAAGAGGAGATAGGAAGATATTAAATAATAACGGAGATAGAACAGAACCTTGAGGTACTCCAAAAGTTTGTGATATGGTTAAGGAAGTTTCGTTTTTTACGTGAATTTTAGAACTGCGTTCATGAAAGTAAGATATAAACCAGGTAAGAGCGTGACCTGTAATACCGCAGTCTTTTAATCTGGATAGTAGAAGAGAGTGGCCTATGGTATCAAAGGCTGCAGATAGGTCGAGAGAAATTAGTAAAACGGATTTTAGGTGGTCATGATAATATTGTATAGTTGTAATAAGGCCGAGTAATGATAATTCTGTAGAATGTGAAGCACGAAAGCCGGTTTGATATGGATGTAAAGCGTGAGTTTGATCGAAAAATTCTGATAGTTGAGAATGAATAATTTTTTCTGTAAGTTTAGAGATTAGAGGTAAATTAGCAATAGGACGGTAGTTGTTGGTTAAAGAGGAATCTGTATTGTATTGTTTGAGTTTTGGAAAAACAAGAGCTGTTTTCCAAGCGACAGGGACAACGCTCTCAGAAAAAGATTTGGAAATCATTTCCCATATATATGGGCCGAAGAAGGAGAAAAATTTTTTAAGAAGTATTGGGGAATGCTTTCTGAAAGGTTATTGGAGGAGTTTAAAGATTGTAAGATAAGGAATAGATGAGCTAGTGAAGGCATTTTGAAATTAGTATAGGAGCTGAAAGGTAGTTGAGTAGATTCGTTATTAGGTTGGGCAGAGAAGATAGGTAATGAAGGTCCGAGATGTGATCTTATAGTTTTGATTTTTGCGTCGAAGAATTGAGATAATTCATCTGCAGATGGTAAGGTTGAGACAGGTAGGTTTTGTTTGTTTTTTTTAGAATATTTTGAAAGTGACTGAGCGATACTGAAGAGAGTAGAAGAATTACGAGTGGAAGAGATAAGTTTAGAATAATAATCTTTTTTAGTCTGTTGAATGGTTTTTTTATAAAGACAGGCTTTTTCTTTATAGAGGAGGAGATGGCTGTTATGGTGTGTTTTACGCCATTTGTTTTCAGCAGACCGAAGTTGTCGGCGGAGAAGGACCAGATTTTCGTTGTACCAGGGTTGAGGATTGATTAGAGATGGGTTTTTTGGGTTTTTTTTCAGATTTGGGTGCCAGAGAGTTTAATAGGGATTTTGTGGATGTTTCCCAAAGAGAAAATTGTTCAGTGACGGAAAGGGAGGAGAAATCTTTAAGATTTAAGTCAAAGGAAGACTGGAGAGCTGAAAGCGTTATATTATTGATGTTACGGGTGAAAGGGACATTATTTGTTTGTTGGACATGATTAGAATGTGTTGGAAGATCTAGTTGCCAAGTAATCAAGGTATGGTCTGACCATGGTATAGAAAGAAAATCAAAATTATGAAAAAGATGGTTGATAGCAGTTGGACATAGAATCATGTCAAGAGTATTTCCAGCGGAATGTGTAGGCATATGAATGAGGGGGGATAGTGATAGATCAGTGAGCAAGGTTAGGAGTTCGGAGGTATTATAGTGATTGGGAGAGTTAAAGTGAATATTGAAATCTCCGAGGATTATGGAGTCAGGATAGGCGATATTAAAATCAGATATGGTGGAAATAAGGGAAGAAAGTGAGGTTTTAGATACTGGCGGGGATAGGTAGATAAGTAGAAAGTTAAGAGAAGAGGAGTGTTTTATTGAGAATTGGAGAGTTTCAATGGGAGCATAAGAGAATGAATTAGAGGTATTTGATTGAAGAGGGATTGAGGAATGATATATAACGGCTAAACCGCCTCCTTTTTTGTTTGGGCGGGGTTGAAAAATTGCTTTGTAGTTGAGAGGACAGGCTTGAGTGATATAGGCTTCTTCTCCCTGAGTTAACCAGATTTCAGTGACACATAAGATTTGGAGATTATGTTGAGTAATGATGTCATGGATTAAATGATATTTATTTTTTATGGAACGTACGTTTATTAGACCTAAATTGAATTTGGAAGGGGAGTCAGGTTGATTGAGACAGAGGATGAATTGGTAAGGAGATGTAGTGTCTAGGGCGAATTATGGTTTGGTTTTTATGGAATGTGGACTTAGGAGGTCGGCGGCCCCAAATGGTGGGGATAGAAGACATTGTACTTGGACCGGAAAGTAGGGGAACGGAGGGAGTGAATTGAAAGAAGTAATGAAATAGAAAAAAGGAGATAAGTAGATAATTTATAAAACGGGGGGTTCTATGTAGAGAAAGAAAGATAGACGAAGTTTTGGTGAAAGTGAAATTGTGGAGTAGAGAGGATAGGATATGAAAGAGCTGCATGAAGGAGCGCATAAAGGAGCAGAACCTGCTCATTAGATGCGCTCCTTTGGCGCGCGCCGAAGGCATGCGCCGCAAAGCAGGGAAATTTGCAGTAGACGCTACCGGTAATGAAAAGTGGGCGGAGTCATCGGCGCCGACGCTTTGCGGCTGCGGTCCTTTGGGGAAGCAAGAGGGCCTGTTGAAAGCAAAAAGGACAGACATTAGGAGAATACAAGTAAGAACAAGTACAACTTAGAGGAAAGGTACAGTAAATAATGAATATCAATGAGTGAAAACAATGCAAAAGGTTAGGAATTGAAATTAACTAAATAAAATCTACAATTTTTCATTAAATAGGCAAACATCCACCCAGTTACCCCCCCCCCCCCCAATTTATATCTTAATACTTAGCTCCCACAAGAAAGCAGCTTTAATCCTTACCGACTTCTACTTCTGCTCTTGCTCTTGCTCCTAGTCTTATGCCTATGCCTAGATTTTGACCTTGATCGAGACCTTGCACGGCGTTTTCTCTCTCTGCTTCGGGATCGCGATCTCTTTCTGTCACGGCTTCTACTACGATGACGTCTGAAAAAAAAATAAAAAAACAAAAAAAACAACAAAACATCCTTATATTTACATTCACACCAACATCAAATTAGGTCAATACATAAATCCATGGGTTCTAAGAACAAACATTCATATATAAAAAATAGAGTACTGAATACATAAGCCTGCAATAGTTTTCCATCAAGCTATACAACATGCAAATTCTTCTTAAACCACTTAAATCTTACTGATAAAAAGCTGCAGCATTCTAATTTATGTACACCACAAGAATCTAATGAACTACAGAAATCAATGGAAGTTTAGGTTCTTACCTTTGGTAATCTTCCTTCTGTTAATCCAGTGTTTCTCAATTTGTCCATGGAACCTGGGTTAATCTTCACATTGTGGACAAATTTTTTAATGATCATTCTGATTGATATATTCGGTGAATGACTCAATCATTATAATTTATAAGATAGAATAGTCAACATATACTATATTGATCAAAGCATTAAGACTCCTGAGTAGAGAATGACATGGAGGACAAATTTCTCTCCGTTGGAACTCAATTTCCCCATCCCGTCCCCGTGAGTTTTGTCACTGTCTCTGTCCCATTCCTGTAAGCTCTGCCTTAACAGCACAAGCCTCAAACACTTATGATTTTAAAGTATTTGAGGCCTGTACAGATGAAGACAGAGCTAGCAGGAATGGAGATGGGGAAGGAAAAGAACTCATGGGGATGGGACGGGAAAATTACCGTATTTTTCACACTATAAGACACACCTAGGTTTAGAAGAGGAAAACAAGAAAAAAACCTCAACAACATTCTGAACCAAATTGTGTACTATTTAATAAAATATACCAGGCTCTGCATCCAGCCCGCCCCCCCCCCTCACTCCCTACCAGGCTCTACACCATCCCCTGTCCCTACCAGGCCCAGACCTGCTCTGAATCCTGTCCCCCACCATCCTGCCCTGTACCCTGTCCCCCCCTCTTGTGGTCTAGTGGTAGGCCAGGACAGGGTATAGAGCAGGTCTAGTGGCAGGCCAGCCTAGTAGCAGGCAGGCAGGCAGCCCCCCTCCCAGTACCTTTTTTCAAATTCTGGTGGTCCAGTGCTGTTATCAGCACGCTGAATGGCTGACTCCTCATCTTTTGCCGCCAGCAGAGCACAAGGCAGATGCAAGCTTTTCGCACTCCTGCCTGTCCCCGTACCACTCCCTGAATGGCTGCTGTCAGTTCTTGGAGAACTTGCAAAAACCGCTGGCGGCAAGAGATGAGGAGGCTGCCGTCCAGTGAGGGTGGGGCAGGAAAGCTCCTGCCAATACAGCACTGGACTACCAGAATTTAAAAATAGTACGGGAGTGTTTAAAAAATTATCTATGCTGCATAAGACGCACAGACATTTTCACCCAGTTTTTTGGGGAAAAAAGTGCATCTTATGGAGTGAAAAATATTGTAGCTCCCGCAGGGATGGGGAAAATTTGTCCTCATGTCATTCTCTACTCCTGAGGCAGGCCTTCAGGCAAAAACACATACGTGTTGACTCTTCATAGAATAAAGATAGAGTACCACCTGGTCGCCTTCTCCATTTTCTTTGAGTATCTGCCTTGATAAGGTAGAATCTCCTGTTGCTTTGTATAGCATCGGACTGAGCCACCACATCCACTCTGTAAAATCTGGCAATGGTATGAAGAGATAACCGAGTGACCACTCTATAAAATTTCAACTGGCCCCTTTACAAATTTCAACTGGATTAAATCACTTGAGACTCTATCCACGAAGTGACGACACCTCTAGTCAAGTAAGCTTTGAGTGAAACTGGCAGCTGCTTGCTACAGCCAATGTAGGTTGACGATATGGCCATGTGGATCCACTGGGCAACAGAGGTCTTAGAAGATGGCTTGCCCTGTCTAGTCAGGACAAACATATGATCTGAGAGATGGAAGTCATTGGTTCTCTCCAAATAGTGAAACAAAACTCTGTGTACATCTAGATTCTTCAAAAGCTTATCCTTCTTTTCTGACCCCGTTGAACAAAACAGTAGGCAAACCAACTTCCTGGGTCCCATGAAACCTAGAAACCACTTTTGGAAGAAAGAAAGGAACCATACAGAGAGATACTCCCGCCTCTGTGAACTGAAGAAAGGGTTCCCTACAAGAGAGGACTTGCAGTTCTGAAATACGCTGAGCTAAGAATTGCCACAAGGAAAACTGTCTTGACTGTAAGGTCTAGAATAGACGCCTCCTTGAGCAGTTCAAAGGGAGGTTCAAATCAGACCTTTCAGCACAATATTGAGATTCCATGTAGGAAAGGGCTGATGTAGAGGGTGTCAACGAAGCGTTCCCCCTCCCCCCAAGGAATCTGGTCACATCAGGATGAGCTGTAAGTGAAAAGGAGCCATTGTGCACTCTGAAGCAGGAAAGGCCTCCCACCTGTACCTTGAGGGAAGCTGCTGCCAGGTCCTTGTTTACTAGCCTGCAAGAAGTCTAAGACCACCAGAATGGGAGCTCGCAATGGCTCCTCCTGACCTCTGGCACAATACTGCTGTAAAACTTTCCAAGCTTTGGCAATAACCACATCAAAATTGCCTTTTAGTCAAGGCCTTGCATTCAACAGCTATGCCGTAAGACCAAATCGCTGGAGGTTCTCCAAAATGAACTGGTCCCTGACTGAGAAAACAGCGATGTCAAGGGAGCCCGAGCTTCTTGTTTCGCTGAAGACGAACAGGGTCCGCCTACCTTGGATGGCGAGGCCAGTCCAGGGCCACTAGGATCACTAGGCCCAAATGAGTTGTAATCCTGCAAATGACCTGACCCACCATGGACCAAGACGGAAAGACATAAAAGGAGCTGAGTTGGCCAGGACTGAACACACACATCAAGACCTAAGCTTCCTGGTTTTTTCTTTGATTGAAAAAGTGCTTGAGTTTGGAGTTCTTGGCCGAAGCCATCAAGTCTATCGAGGGCCTGCTCCAGCAACTAACAATGAGGTGGAAAGCTCTCTGCAAGAGCGACCACGCTCCTGAGTCCAGGATTTGGCGACTGAGAAAGCCTACCTAAACATTGTCTAAACATGCACCACTGAAAGAGCTAGAAGGTGAACTTTTGCCCAACAGAAACATCTGAGCCTCTTGACTTACGAGAACACTCCTGGTGACCCTCCCCCTCTGACAATTTACATATGCCTCTGCCATGGCATTTTTGGAAAACACCGTTACTGCTTTTCTCTCCAGGATGTTCTACAGATATCCGAGCGCCAACCGAATGGCTCCCAAGCTCGAGACAGATGAACAACCAAATGCCTCTGAGACAGAAACCACCTGCCCTGAATGGAATGATCCCCCACAATGGGCCCTGCAACCCAAGAGACTCACATCTGTTGTCAGAGTGATCCACTCCTGGATCCTGAGGGGCATGCCCTTGTCAAGAGCAGTTTTCCGAAACCACCAACGCAGATTGCTCTGCGTCGGTTCTGTCCAGGGAAGAGGCATCTGAAGGGAATGATGCTGTGGGGACCACTGGCACAATACAGTTTCTCCAAAAAGACTGCTAAAGATATTTCAAAACACACAAAAAAGCAGTAATAGTCAATAGGTTCTCTGAAGGGTACAATCTTATATCTCAGCACTTGAAAGAGAAACCACGTGATTGTTGTGAAAAGAGGTGTCCTCAGTGTGAGAGGTTAGCAAAGGGGGAAGATTCTCCAGTGCTTTACACAGCAAGGCACAGGTTAACCAACCTCTGCCTGCACACTTTCATAGGACTCCTCACGTGTGCTCAAATTAATTGTGTAATAACAAACAGTGATATCCAATTTATCAATCACACAAGTGCAAGATAAAACAGAAAGTCCCACTCTGAAAACCTCCCAGCCAGCTCCTAAATATAAACTCAGACTTAGCTTAAAAATTTGTCCGTTGGTCTGCAGTCAAAAAAGGGGGGCAGCATGCCTACATCACCTTATAACCAGGTTCAACCAAGCCCGGTTTCAGAGACTCACAGTCCCTTTGTCAGGAAACAATTGCCAGTAAAGGAGGAGAGGAATCACACATTGCCACATCCAGCGAACAGTTGAAAGACCAAACCAGCTGAGAGGAGGGCGGAGCTAACAGAGCGGCGCTCAAGAGGCACTTTAAACCAGACCAGGAAAGAAACAGGCAACCATAAGCCTAAGCGGCACTAGCCAGTTAGAAGGAACACTACACAATGGTATTCCACTCAAAGCTGTCATTAAGTCCATTTGGCTGCACAGTATTCAATTGAAAAATCCAAAATTGTTCCTGCAATTGAATGTGGGACATTTTGTCTCCTTTAAAGTCCCATGGTAACTGCTCTAAAACGAACCATGTAAGATCATAAAAATCATGGCCCTTCTCCAAACAGTGGGGGACCATGGGAGCAGATAAAGTAGTGGTGTTGAGTCTACTTTTATGTTCTGACAATCTTGTCTTTTTCTGCTCATTCATCCCACATATACGAGATTACATGGACATGTAATTATATAAATCAACCACAGCAACAAACAGGTAGTTTGATGTCTTTAATTTATATTCACGATGGGTTAGGGGAAGCTGCCAACTGGAAATGGAAATAGTATTGCGGCACATATTACAATGGCCACACGCACTGTGTCTCCCCTGCATAACAGGAGTATTAAGAGACGTACGAGTTAATAAATTGCTCAGGTTCTTAGGAAGGGAGAAGGCAATCGGAGGAGGATCCTTAAAGATGGAATGAGAATCCAAAATGTGCCAATGTTTCCTGATGATGTGAGCTACCTTTTGGGCTTGATCAGAAAAATGAAATGACACAGACTTGGCGAACAGAGGATTTGTCATCTTGAGGAGTCAATAACAACTCGGGATTGGCATAAAGGGCTCTACAATAGGTACATTTAATGGCCCAGGCAGGATATCCTCTGGCTTTAAAGCGTTGAGTCATCAATTTCGCCTGGATTTTGAATTCAGAAGTAGTAGAACATATGCGTCGAATCCTGAGGAATTGACTCACAGGCAAGGACTGTTTTAAGCGGGTTGGGTGGCAGCTGAAATAATGAAGGTAGGTGTTGCGATCACTGGGTTTCCCAAAGACTGTGGTGGTTAATTTATGAGATGTCTTAGTAACTACAGTATCAAGGGTAAGTAACCGCGTGACTGTTGACAACAGCTGAAAATTTCAAATGACTGTCTAAGGAATTAAGCCATACTAGAAACTCTTGAAACTTCCCAATGGAGCCTGACCAAATTAAAAAGACATCATCAATATACCGCAGCCATAGAGTGATAAAGGGTGCCCAGGAAGAAGGATACAAATACCTTTCCTCAAAAGCTGTAACGTAGAGGTTTGCAACACTAGGGGCCATGGCTGTGCCCATAGCAACTCCATGGGTTTGCAAGTAAAACTCACCCTGAACTTCAAAGAAAATTTTTTTGCAAAACCAAGGAGGATAAAGTCATTAGAAAAGCTTTAGATATACGAGTATCATTAGGGAGGGAAGATAAAGTACAGTCCACAATTCTCAGAGCTTCCTGTTGGGGAATGGCTCTGTATAGGGCTTCCAAATCAAGGGTGACCAAAAGGTAAGATTGCTGAACAACCACAGGTTTAATGAGGTTCAAAAAGTGAGTAGTGTCCAAGACAAAAGACTTGGCTTTAGCTACTTCTGGCTTAAGAAAATGATACACCATCTTAGAAAGGGGTTCCAAGATGGTGCCCCGAAGGGACACAATCAGTCTTCCCAGAGGGTTTTCAAGTGTCTTATGTATTTTAGGAACAGTGTAAAAAGTAGGAGTATGACTGGGGTTTTGAGTAAGGAATTTAGCTTCTCCTTTGGTGATCACATTATCCGAAAGGGCAGTTTGGACCACATTCATGATAGTAGATTGTAAGTTAAGAGAAGGATTAGCGTCGAGTTTAGTGTACTATGTAACATTGGAAATATGAGATTGAATCTGAGCTAAATATTGAGCTTTAGTTTGGACCACTACCGCTCCGTCCTTATCAGCAGGCTTGATAATTAAATTGGGATCGGTCCGAAGTGTCTGCAAGGCCATATGTTGAGCCCGGGTCATGTTAGAGTACTTGCGATGACTCCGGGTAGTGCCTAACTGGACAATATCTCTCAACACTAAATACCAGAACATCCTAATATAAAGGTCCATCAGGCAAGGAGGGACCCAATGAAATTTAGCATGAAATAACGAGTCATCCCTATTAGCCTCTTTATTAGAAAAAAAACATTTAATTTGGACACTTCTAGTGAAGCGAGCAATATCTCTATGTGGCAGTTTTTGAATCCTCAGACCATGAGGAATGAAATGATTTTTAATATATTCCACCAATGTGTAGTTCTAATTTAATAAGTTCTCTTTGAAGACTTAGCCACTTATTTTTATTGACTGTATAATCCAGAGGGCCAGATGAAATGCCCTCTTGAAAAAGTGAATTTTTTACAATACATGACATCACCTGATCAGCTGAAAAGCACAGCGTACGCTGCCACTCTGGAAGATCCATGGAGAAAAGAACTAATCAAACACAATACAGTTTCTCCAAAAAGACTGCTAAATATACTTCAAAAAACAAACAAAAAAGCACTGGGACAGGAGGGACTGCTGTAGTAGCCGCATGTGCACCCAAGCCTCCAGGGAGGCCGCCAAGGATCCCAGGACTTGCAGATATTGCCAAGCCATGGGACTCGGGATTGCCAGAAGATCCTTATCTGTTTGTGAAGCTTCTGTTTACATGGCTTGGGAAAAAAAACATGGCCTTGGAGCTCGTTGAAATGAATTCCCAGGTAGTACGAAGTCTGAGATGGAATTAGTAGGCTTTTCCTGAAATTAACAATCCAGCCCAAATGTTGCAGGAGAGATACAGCAGGCTCCACTGCCTGCTCGCACTACAGTCTGGTCGGCACCCTGATCAACCAATTACCCAGATATGGATTAACCAGGACCTCCATTCTGCAAAGATACGCTGCTACCACCTTCACTTTGGTGAAGGTGTGGGGCTGTTGCCAACCCGAAGGAAACTGGAAATACTGAAGAATAATGTAAAATCTCATACTTCCAGTATCCAGGGAAGATAGGAATATGCAGATAGGCTTCTGTTAGATCCAGTGAAGCCAGAAATTCTCCTGGAGCCACTGCTGCAATGACAGAACGTTCTGTTTGCACGCAAAATTCAGGAATTTGTAGAAATGCATTGACCAACTTGAGATCCAGGATGGGTCTCCAGTCTTCTGAGCCTCTCTTTGGCATGATGAAGTACAAGGAGAATGCCTTAGCCCGATTTGTTTTCAGGAACTGGTTCTGCAGCCTGAACATCCAAGAGACAAGCGGAGTTCCGCAGGGGTCGGTGCTGGGACCGCTCCTGTTCAATATCTACATAAACGACCTAGAGGCGGGAACCAAGTGTGAGGTCATTAAATTTGCAGATGACACCAAACTATACAGCAGGGCTCAAACCAGGGAAGACTGCGAAGATCTTCAAAAGGATCTAACGCAGCTGGAAAAGTGGGCCGAAAAATGGCAGATGAGCTTCAACGTGGGGAAATGCAAGGTCATGCACGTGGGGGAAAAGAACCCGATGTTCACATACAAAATGGGGGGAACAACACTAGGGGTCAGCAACCTGGAGAGAGACCTGGGAGTGATGGTAGATGCAACACTGAAGGCATCGGCGCAATGCGCCACGGCCTCAAGGAAAGCAAACAGAATGTTGGGTATCATTAAGAAGGGTATTACAACCAGGACGAAAGAAGTCATCATGCCGCTGTATCGTGCAATGGTGCGGCCGCATCTGGAGTACTGCGTCCAGTACTGGTCACCGTACCTCAAGAAAGACATGGCGATACTTGAGGGAGTACAAAGAAGAGCAACTAGACTGATAAAGGGAATGGAAAATCTCCCATATACCGAAAGATTGAAGCAGTTGGGACTTTTCTCCCTGGAGAAGCGAAGACTTAGAGGAGACATGATAGAAACCTTCAAGATCCTGAAGGGCATAGAAAAAGTAGACAGGGGCAGATTTTTCAAATTAAGGGGCGCCACAAGTACAAGGGGGCACTCGGAGAAATTGAAAGGGGACAGGTTTAGAACAAACGCTAGGAAGTTCTTTTTCACTCAGAGGGTGGTGGATACATGGAACGCGCTTCCAGAGGCTGTTGTAGACAAGAAAACATTAAATGGTTTCAAAGAAGGTTTGGATAGATTCCTAGAAGAAAAAGGGATTGAGGGGTATAGATAGGTATAGACCATTGCTCAGGCAATGGGCCTGATGGGCCGCCGCAGGAGCGGACTGCTGAGCAGGATGGACCTAGGGTCTGCCTCAGCGGAGGCAACTTCTTATGTTCTTAATCGCCCCAACTTTCAGCGCTTTCTTCAGTCTTCCCGCCGGACAGTCCAGAAACAGATCTGGAGGGAGAAGGAAGAAGTCTATCGTATGTCCCTCCTGTACAATGTCCAGCACCCACTGGTCCGAGGAGATTCACTCCCACTCCTGCAGGAACGCTATCAACCACCCTCCAATGCAAGTAAGTACAGCTAAGGCCCTGGCATCATTTTGACTTCTTAGAGTACGTGCTAGCATGAGAACCCAAAGCTTGTTGGTGTCTAGGGTTGGAATAGCATCTGTAGTTTTGGGAATATCTCTGGCCTGACGAGCCAAAGGAGCTTTGGCAAAACTTGAGGGAGGGACAAAAATTGCCACGACCTCCTTCTGAAACACGCCGAGACTTGTTATCTAGAAGGAACTTAGGACGGTGGTCTGCCATACTGGCCATCAGGTCCCTGGACACTGTATGCTGCAAGAAATAGGCATAGGGCAAGATTTTCTGCCCAATATCTTGGACCCAACCTGGCTCTCCAGCCCTGGTGGAAGCTGAGGAAGCAAGGCTTGAAGCTCCCACCCTCTCCCCTTGCGCACCACAGCATGTGAAACACGAACACTCCTCCACTGGATATCTTGCACAATCCACACATGAATTCACATCTACAAAAGGTGAAGAGTCTATCCCTAATGATTTACAATGATATTGAGGGGTTGTGAGGCAGAAATTTGAAGCTTAAAATTAAATTGTTAAAAACCCAAGATGGACTCTGCCAGAAAATTTGTGACTAAAATGCCTTGTGGAGACTTCCCAAAAGTTCAAAAAACTGACGATTTTGGTTTTTTGGGGGTTGGGAGACCTGATCTCTATCTACCCCCTCTGATTCTCCCATAGGAAGTAATGGAGCTGTATTTACAGTCTCCACAGTGCCTGCCTGTCAGCTCTGTCTGTGTACCTGATGTGAAGGGAAAGGATTTTCTACCTCAGCTTTTCTCCAAACAGTTCAGGATCTTCGGGCTCCAAGTCAGACAGACCTAGACCAAAACCTCCACCCCTAGGGAACTTCTATAACTGTCCAGGGGTGGGAAAAAGCAGCCTTACCTCAATACCTTGAGGGCTGATATACAGGGTGCATCCAGCCTGCACAAACCTCTGACATGGTCAGAAGACAAGCAAGCTCCCAGAGGGACAGACCCTGAGCTAAGAAGGTGGCACACATAAGGCTAGCTCCATAAATCTACTCAAAGCTTGCCCTGTGGAGCAGCAGTCCAGTGTCAAAGAACTGTGTCCTTTCCCAGACAGAGAACCCTCCAAAGGGTCTCCAAACAGCAGGGTCAGCAAATAAATGAACTTTAAGTGAAAAAAATAAGAAAGCAAGCAGATCAGAAAAACTTTGGCACGGTTTGTTTGCAGAGATGAAAACTGCAGGGGGCTCTGTATTCCTCTGCCAAATGGGAGGAGAAGAGAGAAAAAAAAGTGTTGGATTTCTGCAACACTCGGTTCACGGGTTGGGATGAAACACCTGTTGCAGTGACTCTGGAGTGGATTTAAGAATCTGGGTCTTTATTATTGTTTTAAATCACAAAAATCTAGATATAGCTTAGAATGTTTCCTATTCAAGCCAGTTTACTAGTATCTGTGTTAGAGATATCCGTTTTGTTCACTGTTTTCGGGTAGGGGTGAAGAATATAAAGAGGTTGATAACAGTACAAGAGATCATAAGAATCCAGGTTCTTCAGAGCTAATTATAACTGTGACATCTTGTTTTTAGTGTTGGGGAGGGGAGGGGGAGGTTTTTAAGTGGGTACAGCAGTAGAGGGGTTGGGTCTGAAAATTTTAAATTTTTGAACTTCAGATTCTTACTTTGCTTCATTGTATTCTCTTTATTTGTTCAATAAAAATTGTTTAAACAAAAATAAAAATCTAGTTTTAAATTAGTTTTTTGTGGGAGTAAGAGAAGACATCAGAAATATAAATAATAAATAAAGTAATTTTATCTTGATCTCTTAGGACCAACACAATATTATACTGAACACATCTTGAGAACAAAACTGCTCTCAGCAATGTGGTCTAACAACCAGTTGCACAACATCCCAATGTTTAGCTATATCAATTTATAACATTATGCTTAACAGACTCCAAAGTCTGGTCTATTCCTAGTTATATTCCTGCTATCAAACAAAAAACAGGTATCACCAAGCACGAGGCAGTGGATTCTTTCCTCTCATTGTGTCAGCTGGGAACAGTGCAGAAATGGCTTTCTAGACACTAAGGGTGGAGTGTGGGTGGGAACTGCAGTGATTATTCAAAGAGCAAATACTTAATGGACGGCAAGGTTCCAGAAGGAAACCAGTGCATAGCTCAGCAGCTCAGAGTTGTCCTTGCAATTACCATCTTTGGGTAAACATGACTAAAGTTGCAGATTAAAAATGTTGAGAATGTTTATGTATCCATTACATGAAAATCACCCAATCAGAGTTACATGATTAACATCTGTAAGCTTTGTTTTTCTGTAATAGAATTCATCCCCCCCCCAAGAGATGGTCATGTATTGGGGAACAAAATCTCTATGCAGCTGCAAATAAAGGGTCATCAGATCCCTGCTCTTGTTATACATGAGCTAGGAGGAGGAAACTGGGAACAATATTCATCCAGAGTAATAACTCTACATTTAAAAACTGCTAAAATATTACAGAAATATTTCACTCTGCCAATTAGGTTGTAGCTCATAAGAAAATGTGAAGATGACACTAACCGGTCACGGGATCGGGATCGTGAATAACTTCTGCCTCTGGATGATTTTCTCTCCTTTCGTCTGTGTCTGTCTTCTCCATTTTCAGATGAGTTCAATCTCTCTCTTCCTTTATCAAGATACTCTTTGTCACTGTAGTCCTCAGACCTGTGTTTTTTGAAGGATTTGTCTTTTGACTCGTGTCTTCTTGCCTGTTTTAAGAAGAAGTTGGCTCTTTCAGGAAAATAGTGCAACAAAGAGAGTTAGTATGGGTATCAAGAGATGAAAATATGTTGTGAAGTAACATTAGTAACCTTAGGAGTCAGGCTTACTCGTCAATGTTGTTCAAGCTTCACAACATCATTTATCCAGTGCTGAAGCTCCACACTGATTTTTAAAATCATTAAAATGTTCAAGGGAACACAAAAAATTGTTGCACCCTCCCATCCTATAGATAACATCACACCACAGCAGGAAATACTTGCAAAAAAGACAACTGCTCCATTCATATCACCTACAAAACAGATAATATGGAGCAGATATTATGAATCTGAGACTTCAGCACCAGACCCTTGAAAAGGGAATAGAAGTCAGCTATAAGCCATATTTTTCCGTTTCCATCTATTCACAAAGAACCGCATTATGGATGATAAAGTAGTATAGGATAAGCTTAACAAAATGCCCAGATGTTTATTGCTTTAAAAAAAAAAGGAAAAATTGTGTCTTACCTGATAAATTTATTTCCTTTAGTCATAGCAGATGAATTCAGAGACAAATGCGTTATGACCATCCACCAGCAGGCGGGGATAGAAACACAAAAGCTGAGTTCTGCCTTATATAGGATGGCAAGCCAGTATTCCTTGTAACAAAAGAAGCACAACAAACATGAAGAGCAACAACTAGTTCAATCATGGCCAGCCCGCAGGACCAATCCCAAAGGAGCAAAAGGAGAGTCTAAAGAAAAAAGGGTGGGACTCTGGACTCATCTGCTGTAAACAGAATGTAGAAAGGAGAAGATACAAAATCAGTTTGCCAACCCCTAAGGAATTGAAAGGCCAAAGTAGAACCGCTGTCTGCAAGAAACATCACAAGGACCGCCTAAATGAAGGAGCTCTAACCCAGATGGAACCATCTGCTCCACCGAAGGAATTATCAGAAACCGCACAATAGGCCTCTAAAGAGCAAGACCTGTTCCACACAATGCTAAGATTTAAATTGCTAGGACAAGCCTGCCAAAGTTCAATATTGAACAAACCAAACCCGAGCAGCCAGAGCACCCAAGCGTACTCTATAGCAGTGGACAAAGTCTAGGCAGACATCAGGGAAAAATATGCACATGGGCGCCCCCCCCCCAATATGTATAGAGCTGCGCCAAGGATATGCACTCAACAGCTAAAAGTGGTGTCTCCAACAGCCAGTGAAGAATGTGCACCTGAGACTTGGGGCTGTGCCCAACAGCCAGACAAGGGGTTGCTGGAAACGGGGCTGCACTTGACAGCCAATGACTGAGCTTAGAGCTGCACATGGCCTCAAATGATGAATCAGTGTGCAACATATAGTGATGGAGCAAAGCATGGCAACAGCAGTGGAGCCACTGCCAAATGGATCCATGTTCTATATCCAGCGATGGAGCTGTGTCAACCAGCCCAATGGAGCCATGCTGTACATCCAGAGATGGAGCTGAGCCGAACAAACAGTCAGACTCCGTATTCGCTGTGATAGGGGATTAACAGACCCGTGAATACAAAAAAAACCACGAATAACTTTTTCATATATTATTCGCTGTTGTCAATTAAAAACCATTGTGAATATGGTGAAACCGCAAATAACATGGTGGGAGACCGGCCTGTTCCTGAAGGAGGCAAAACATGGTGAAGGAAGTGCTGGGAATCAGCGATTTTCTCTTGGAATCAGCGGTTTCTATATGCAAGCTGATATAATTTGGGGGGAGGAGCCAGCAAGCTAAAAACTGCGACTGCTGAAACCGCGAATACGGAGGGAGAAGTGTATATGGAACCATACTGAACAGGCAGTTGAGCTCTACATCCAAAGATGGAGGTCTGTAACATGATCAGGCAAAGCCACACTCCATAGACAAGGGCCGTTCAAAAAGAATCAGGCCTTAATTTTTCTTGCGTAAACAAATAAAGCTAGAGGCGTGGTTTGGTGTACATATGTAGGCGACCCTAATGCGTATGCTTGAATTTTTTCCCTCTACAGAAGCTGTCAGTCACCGATGAGTGAATAAGTGCAAGTGAGCACCGTCTGATTTTCATTTTTAACAAAATGACAGAAAAAGTTGAACGCTACTGCATTAAATTTTATGTAAAGCTTGAGGAAATTTGTGTTCTGGGATGTATTTCTGGAAAAGTGAAAGCTGCTTAATCAGGTGTTTGAGGTAAAAAGAAAAATGGAAATTATAGTTTCCAGAGCGGTTGGCCAACATGGCATTTTGATAAAGGCATTTGCCGAATCTATCCATGGCTTTGCCCTCACTGCTGCTTTGACCCGAGTCCCAGATGAAGTAGGGGAAGGCTGGCTTACCCACAGAAGGTTGCAACACCAAAGATGGTTCTTCCGGTGTCAAAGAATGCGGTGTTGTATTGGTCGGCGCCAATGAAGTTGGTAGTGATGTCGGCTCCCCCTCCATAGCGACATCGAAAATAATTTTCTGTTGAAGAAGTCGGTTCTTTAATGTTCTCTTCTGAAGAGACGAACACCGGGAACAAGTCTCCGGCCGGTGCTCAGGTCCCAAACATTGGAGGCACCAGCGATGCGGGTCAGTTACCGATATGGGCCGAGCACAGTAACCGCACTTCTTAAAACCTGTCTGCAGGCGGGACATTGACGGGAAGACCTCCTGTGCTAGAATGAAATCGGAGGCCAAGGTGGTACTACAGGCCCCGCCAGGCTAAACCCGCAAGAGAGAAAAACCAAAAATTGTTCTTTTTTTTTAAAGAATTAAAAGAAACAAAAGAAAGAAGGTAATGATGACTGGAAAGTCACAAACCGTGAGAGCAGGAAGGCAGCGAAAATAAAAAACTTCAACGGCCACTGAAAAACATGACTTCTTAGCTCCGCGGAAACTAAGAAACCGAGGGACCGTGCGCCTATGTCGGGCAGGCACTTGCACATGCGCGGTGAACTTTCTAAAGACTTAAAGTGGCGATGCACTTTTAAAGTGATCCGTACCGTGGCTCTGTCGGTGATGTCACTCATCAGTGAGAATATGCTGCATGCTTGTCCTGGGATAACAGCATTCTTCCCCAACCCCCACCACAATGGAGCAACTCCCACCATTCAGAGATGGAATTGCCTATAACACCAACAAGAGTACACTGTGCTCAAACCCTCCCCAGAAGTGCATCAGCATCTAAAACACAGCTGATCTTACCAAAGGACCAACAGAGCAAGAATGTAGCTCCTGTTTAGGTTGCCTGCACCCCAGAGTAACACTATGTGCCCCCAGAGGAAGAATATGATAGGGCCGAGCAGCCATAAGCTGGACCTCCAAACCAACGCAAGAAGCTGCACAAACTGCAATATTGAATTAACCCTTTATTTGGCATAGATGCTCAGAAACAACATGTGTTTCTAAGGCTCTTATGGGAGATTTGGATCTACAAATGCCTGTTACTTGGACTGTTGCTCTCCTTCAACACCAAGTTAAATAAAGCGGCCATTTTCACCATCTGCCAATTAAAGGGTTAAGAAACAAAGGAATGTGGTTTAAGAAAAATGCTTTGGTGACAGTCTGTTCATTCTGTTTCTGGAGACAGGACACAGCAAGAAAGGTTAAACCCCAAAATCTAGGAATTTCTGGGAAGTAAGCTGATCCCCTGAATTCAATCTAGTAAAGGCTGAGAAATCTTTATACTGAAGGTGGCACAAAAGATGTATAAGAACACTGCCATGGGCCAATGGACCTAAATATTACAACCACCAACATAGAATGAAGAAGCTAGAGACTGGTTATCCAAAGGGCTGGTCTTGCGGGCTGGCCGTCAGTCTAACCCACAGCTAAAATTCAGATGATATTCACATAATAGCAGGAAACATGCAATGCATTCTTGTATGAAATACATCAGGATGCCATAGGAACCAATGTTCCCTCTAAGCCATGTGCATGAATGTGTGCACACGGTCAGAAAGGAAGCACATATGCCTAGCAATTGTGCGCATGATTTTCTATGCCTCACATGTTGAGCATCTTGCACACAAAATGTTTTTCTTGTGTACAAGTGCCAGCAAAAATGAGAGAACATTGATATCAGCCAACAATTTACTATGATCAAAGGTGCTGAAACCACCATATTTATCTATACATGGACAAAGTGAAGACATTTGCTCAATATTGGAGGCGCCAATGTCCCAGGCCAAGAAAGACAGTAATTTGCAGCACAAACATAGGAGATCTTATGCTGTGAAGAATAAGACTACATATCTATATGTCTGTGCTGCAAATTACTGTCTTTCTTGGCCTGGGACATTGGCACCTCCAATATTGAACAAATGTCTTCATTTTGTCCACATATGGATAAATATGATGGTATATACAGTATGTCAGTTTTCATATTAACTTCATTGTGCCTTATGTAGTTTTATTCTTCACAGTGTAAGATCTCCAATCTATAAAGCACAAACATGAAGTTAATATGAGAACTGACATACAAATGATCAGTAATACTGATCCAGTCTATTTATTAATTCAGCTCGCCAGATGAGTAACTGGCCTCAGGAATATAACCAGTTCAAATTGGATACAATTCTACTGCAGTGGAAGGAATGACTCAGAAACCACTGTTTATTTTCCATTACTAAGCAGATAAAGCAAATCTGCTTTTAAAACTCATTGTGACCATCATCACCACTCTCCCCAATTTTTCAATTAAACCACCCCCCTTTGTAGGGGGTTTCATATTACTATAAAGGTCCAGAGCAGTGGTTCCCAAACCTGTCCTGGCGGACCGTCGGGTTTTCAAGATAGCCCTAATGAATATGCATGGAGCAGATCTGCATTCCTGGCATCTCCATTATATGCAAATCTGTCATGCATATTCATTAGGGCTATCCTGAAAACCCCACTGGCCTGGGGGTCCTCCAGGACAAGTTTGGGAACCACTGGTCCAGAGTTAGTCAGGCAGCATAATTAGATGAAGAATATCACCTAACAGAAATGCCAAGAGGAATCACAGCATACCCCTCCAGAAAGCTCTGGAAAAGAGTAGCAAACACATTGGCTCAAGAACAAGAGTCCAAGAATCTCCTTGGAAGAGGGGACCTTAAAAAAAAAATGACTGAGATAAACCCTGAGACAGCTAGAAAGCACAAGTATCCAAGTCCATAGGCGAAAGAGGCACAGGCACCGAAATTAGCTGGCTGATAAAACAGCTCTTGCCTGCAGAACTTGAAACACCGGTTTCAAAATGGCCATGGGTGCTAGTGATTGAGCTACAAGACTGTGTTGCGCAGGAATCCAATGGCCTCGCCATCAACAATGCCAAATCTGAAGGCTCTGACCCTGAGGGACATCAGAAACCATGCCTGCTGCTAGTCTTCATATCTCAGCGTAAGCAGCACTTTATAGTCCCAGCTGAGATAGAAAAAAAAAACTTAAAAAGGTGTAATCACCACTGTTAAGGGCTGACAGACCTGAAACAGTTTACAGTGGCTCTGAACTAATTCAGCTTCCTCCAAACTGTGGCCGCAAGCATTTAAAAAAATGCTTGAGAGTGTGGCTTGTTAAAAAAAGGTTTGGTGCTGCTAGCTGACAATGTGATTTATCCTGAATCCCCAGATTTTCTCCAGTATGTCCGTAACTGCGATCAATACGAGTGTATTAATTCCCCATCATACCTGGAGTACACAGATAAAGAGGATGCCCTGGAGAAAGCAGTCTTCAAGGGCTGAGGGTCATGATGACATACTGTTATACAATCCTGAAACGATGTGGGAGTGCTCTCAAATGTTGTGGCTGTGATCCAGCAACTAATGCTGTTATTTTTGCCTCTACTCATTCAAAATAGTTCAAATTGGGTGTCTGATTTACCTGAATCAAAAGCTACTTCATACCAATCCTTCCATGCTGACCCCTCATATACACTGTTTCAGAGAATCACTGAACTCAAATGAAAATCTCTCTAGCATTTGAATATTTTGAATTGAGATTAGCTACCTCACACCATCCTGATCAAGGCTTGGAAGCAGTCAAGGCAAAACATCTCTATATAATGCTATAATAAGTGGGATATATGTTGGACCCCAAGCAACTACTATTTTCCTTCCCTTGGTTACTTATTTGCAGCCTAGGACTGTTCACCATTGAGGGCACCATTTCATACCGAGCCACTGGAATCAACTGCTCCCGCATATCAGATTCCTTGAAGGATTCCTCAACTTTAAGAAAGCAGTAAAATCCCAAACCAATTACTTGTGGGAAGTGTGGATGGGGAGGGAATAAATTCATGTATGTAAAATCATAATTGTATGAATATCAAGTGATATGTAAAAGTTAATATGATGTAGTATTGTGCACTTGTTGTAAGATGGAAAAATTAATAAAGAATTTAAAAAAAAAAAAAGCACTAAAAACATATCACTTCACCTAACTTCCCTGCCCATGACCGATGGATTACAAAGAAATGTATATTGGTACTAGATCAAAATGTGTCAGTTTAGGATAAAAACGAGTATTGAAAAATCTTGCACTGTAACTATGGCAAATTTAACCTATACACCATATATTATGTATATTGGTATTAGATCCCTAGTGTGTGTCCAGTTAGGATAAAATCTTGTATTGAAAAAAATTGCACTGTAAATATAACTATGGCAAATTGTAATCTGTAAATTGTATATTATGTATACTGTGTCAAGTTAAGATAAAAACTTGCATCGTAAAACTTGTACTGTAATTATGACAAATCGCAACCTGTTAACTGTATAATATATATGTTTAACCTGTAACCCATTCTGAGCTCTTTGGGGAGAACAGGATAGAAGAATAAAATAAACAAAAAAGGTGCCCTTTTTCTTTCCTTTTTTTGATGAGAAGGGAGAATGGGGAAGCAGCTTGGACAGATGTTGGTAGGGGAGGGATCTGGCACCACCAGATGTACCTCCTAAAGTAGGCACTGCTTAGCCTAAACACCTCCAGCTTCCCTGAAATGAAAAACTCAGAACAGAAGTAAAATAGCCAAGACCACCAGGAGCTTGTGAGCGACCATCCATCCATCCATCGGCTGGGAGACAGAAACACAAAAGCTGAGTTCTGTCATGTACAGGATGCTAAGTTTCCTGATAAGGCAATATTCTCTATCTCCGCCTGCTGGTGGATGGTCATAACTCGCTTGTCTCTGGATTCATCTGCTGCTGACAAGGAAATGATATGTTTATCAGAAAGTTAAATGAAAGATCCGTATCAAATCCATATCAAATTGTCTGTAAGATACAAAATAAAAAGGAAAAAGTAATTCAAGGAACCACTTATCATACAAGGCACCTGAACAAGAGAAAAGGCCCCAGTCAACTAGGCTACTATATACTAATTATAATGCATATCACTGTTTACTTTCTGGTTATGATTATATATCAAATCAGATATTTTTTAATTTAATGCACTATGTTGTGGGAACTGGTTCATATTATATTTTGAAATCAGCCCAAGTTAACACTGAAAATACAAAATATAGACAGCATAACTATGATGTAGGGTTGTCCAGAAAAATACCTAAAGTTTGGAAAAAACTGCAAATTGAAGTTTATCCCCATGAATTTGATGGTGCTTGGATCAGAAAATAATTTAAAATGGGTTTTTTTTTAAAGCCCATCCTGGGGTCACTCAAAACCACCAATTACATAAAGGTCTGTTTTTCTTAAAATTTGCTTATTTATCTTTAATGGAGCAAATTTCTTGGTATTAGAGCTATAACTTTTATGCTTTCAAACTCAGCAATGATACATTGACAAAAAGTAATGCAAAAAAAAATCTAGCAGTATTTTATTAAATGAACCTTCAATATCTGCCTTTATTGTGGAAAACAGAAATTTAACATACTTCATTCACTAACAGCTAAACATGTACACTTTGGTGTAGTCATCTACCAATGGCGTTCCAAACACTGAAGCATTCTCAAGATAGGATAAAGCCTGCAATGCTGTTCAGCTCCTTGCAACAAGGCCTCACACTGCACTAGGTCTGTGGTGATGTCTGTGGCAGTCAGTTATCAGTTTAACACCTCACTTGGCTGTGTCATTAACCACCTTCACTATGTTGACAAACTGATCGGCAGTACAGAAGTTTGGATCTTCAGACCACCTGTCCACTGGCTGTTCTCTATAATTAAGTAATTGGTCCAGGTACAAACTTATCATAGGACAATCATCTAGACAACTGACCCACTCATCTTCTTTCTCCTCCATAGTGATTCCTCTGTCCTATTAATCTCTTTCTCCTCAACAACACATTTCCGGTCCTATTAACTCTCCTCTTCCCCCCTCTTAAATTCAATCAATTTGTACCTCACTTAATCTATTGTAAACCGCATAGAACTTAACGGTATTGCGGTATATAAACTGTTATTATTATTATTATAATCTCTACTATGATCAGAATCCTTTTTATAAACTTCCATACTTCTGAACAGTTTGTCAACACAAAGGTGTTAAACTGATAACTGACTGCCACTGGCATCACCACAGACCTAGTGCAGCATGAGGCCTTGTTGCAAGGAGTTGGCATTGAAGGCTTTATCCTAACTATCTCAAGACGACTTTGAATATTTGAAATGCCATTGGTAGATAACTACAAAGTGTACATGTTTAGCTATTAGCGAAATATGTTAAATTTGTTATTTTCCACAATAAAGGAAGATATTGAAGGTTCATTTAATAAAATACTGCTAGATTTTTTGCATGACTTTTTATCAATGTAAGGTTATAATTATAATACCAAGAAATATGCTCCATTAAGCAAAAATAGCAAATTTTAAGAAAACTGAGCTTTATGTAATCAGTAGCTTCAAATTCATGGGAAACATGGAGTTATGCTCAATCAATAGATACTCCAAGGAAGAAGGGTCCTTGAGCAGGCAGATTAGTTGGAGGGAGGGTTCTTGAGTGGGCAGACTTGTTGGACCATCGGCCCTTTTCTGCCGTCATGTTCTATGTTTCTATAAACACTTCAATTTGCACAGTTTATCCAACTGTAGGTTTTTCTGAATAACTCTTATATCTATATCATCTCTCTCTCTACACACATATATATTGCATTTATGCATGGTCTTGATCGATACTTCATTCAAATAAGCCACTGAAACTAAATATAAAAAGCTGCTAGAAGCATAAGTTTACTGAATGCACCAATAGTGTGGTGTAATATTAAGCTAAAGAAGTCTTTCCAAAACAAACACTAACCCCCCCAGAACAATTGATTTTCATAACGCAAATAGGAGTTTGAATGACTGATAGTTACCTTAAAATGAAGTAGGCTTATATTTTTGCTATCTGAGTCTGCAGCGTCTTCAGTTCAGTCTCTTCGTGCATTAGCACGCTGAGTATGATTTATTATAGAAATGTTATCATGTGATCTAAGCAAAATAGTCAATTTTCACAAAATTCCTCCTAAGTTAAACTGTAATAATCACCAAAAATATTACTTCCTCATGTGAAATGTTGAATGACCACACAATATGGTAGAGTGCATTCAGAAACAGAAAAATGAGGATTATTAATGCTCTGCATGTGCAGAGATATGGGTAATTTAACTTTATGTACAGAGACACAACTATTCATTTTACAGTTGTACAGCCACCGATCCCAATCAATCAATTTCAACAATCCATTGTGAATTTCCCATTACAGCAAATACTAATTTTATTAATGTCCATTAGTATCCAATGTTAGATATGTTGGCCATCTCTAAAGGATGTAAGAAAACAGTCCTCAAAAGAAGATGGTGGAAAAAAAAAAAGTTACAAAATGTGTGTTGGAAGATGGCAGCTTAGAACAGGATAGACATACTGTCCATCAAATAAAAAGAACAAGAACAAAAGCAGACTGCTTCTGGATGTAGCCTCCCTCTATATAATTATACTTTGTGTTAGAGACATGGAAAGCATTTATACAGTAGCAGTAAAAATGAAAACCCTAGCCTATGTGGAGTACTGTATTTAAAAGCAATTTCCTCCAAACTAAAAATTAAAATGTTTCTGAAAGCACTTAGTGTTGAGCACCAATCATGCATTCTTCTGATATTATATAAATCAGTCAGTAATTGATGCTTATATCTTTGGGTATATCCAGAATGTTGAGTACTTACCATTTACAGTCATATATGTATTTCTACCAGATACTTCTAGAAGTATTTAAAACCTTTAAATTACCTAAACACTACAAAATATTAAAATTACCTCTCTGCTCCTGCTCCGACTTCTGTGCTTTTTTCCTTCATTATCTAAGGGGATAAAATATAAATTTACATTATTCACCAAGTAGATAAAGTCACAATATAAGCACACGTTTACATAAACATTTATAAATAATCCAGGGAATATATGAAATAGATAAGCAATAATGCTTACCTGTAATGGAGGTTTCTCCACAGACAACTACACATGTGGGATATCATCCTTGGTGGCCCATTGGTTATCACAACTCTCTTTGAAGCTCTGGAAAGCTTATGTGGTAACTTCTGAGCATGGGCAGGTGTTCCTGCTCTAGCAACTAACCCTGATGCATTGGTACCCAATATAGTTGGACAGATAAGAAGAGACGGAGTGAAAGAGTATATGTGTGTTTGGGGGGGTGATATGGGTGCATTCCCCTGCTATCCTGGGGGAATCTCCATTATTGCTTTCTCTTTCAGCAAGCAGGGGATATACCAGACATGGGCAAACTATGGCCCGCCGACCATCTGAACCCCACTGACCTTGAGCCCTACATACCTCCCTTCAGAATAGCATCAGGCTGGCAGCACTTTAAATAGGGTGCTTCACAGCCTTCTCTCGTTGGGGAATTCCCTCTGCCACATCACTGATGCCATCAGTAATGCGGCACACGGAAGGCCCCAAAGCAGCCTGTTTAGAGTGCTGCCAGCCCGATGCTGCTTTGGAGGGAAGTATGTAGGGCTCGCGGTCGGCGGGGTTCGGATGGGAGGGAAGGATGGAGGGTCAGCAGGGGTTCAGCTGCGCAGCAGGGGCGGGTGCTCAAGGGTTCTGCTGCACAAGGGATGGGAGGATGGAAGCTGGGCAAGGGTTCTACTGCACAATGATGGGAGGGAGGGAAGGGTAAGGGTTCTGCTGCACAGGGGGATGGGAGGGAGGTAAGAGTAGAAGCTGGGCAAGGGTTCTGCTGCACAGGGGGGATGGGAGGGAGGGAAGAGTAGAAGCTGGGCAAGGGTTCTGCTGCACAGGGGGATGGGAGGGAGGGAAGGGCAGAAGCTGGGCAAGGGTTCTGCTGCACAGGGGGATGGTAGGAATGGAGGAATGGAAAGATGCTGCAAAGGGAAGGCACAAGGGGATGGGTGAAAGGGGAGGAAAGATGCTGCACATGTGGGGGAGAGAAAGGAAAGAGGAAGAATTGGGGTGAAGGAGAGGAAGGGAGAGATGATCATGTACATTCGTTTTGTACAATAAGCCTTACATTTTCATGCTTTGCTACCTTTTATAGACCAAAATCTTTTATGTTATGATGTTTACATTGAATTTATATTAGTTCACACAAACACTCCATCCATCTGCTATTGGTTCGACCCCTCTGTCAAATTTAAGAACCCATTGTGACCCACAAGTCAAAATATTTTGCCCACCCCTGGGGTATCTAAGGGGTGCTCTGAATTTTATTACTTAGCAACCCCTGAGGACAGAAAGGGACCCCAGTGGGACCCAAACTCTGCCGGACAAGAAAGCGCCAGAAAAGCCACGGCCGCCCAACAGTTCATACCTAAAGGCCAAACAGGACTGTACAGGCTTACCACCTCCACCTGCTGGAGACTGAGAATAGACTGGTTCTAATGAGGACTGCACAATAGAAAATGGCACGGTAACCTGTTGCTGTGGCTAGCAGCAGGGATCGGATGCTGATATTAGTGTGTATTTGTGAAATTTGGGGTTGCAGAGTTTGTCAGGTCTGGATGCTCAGGGGTTTGATAAGGACATTACAGTAGATTAGGTTTTGCATGTCATTCGTCAGCTGAAGCCTGGAAAATCCCCATGGCTGGATGGGTTCACGGGACTATTTTATAAGAAATTGTCCCCATTAGTGGTTCCCTTATTGACCAGGCTTTTTAATTCCTTAAAAGAGGGTGAGCAATTGCCTTTCTTTATGAGGTATCACAATATTATCAAAACCGGGGAAGGATCCCAGTCATTGCAGCAGTTATAGACCATATCGCTTCTGGGCATAGACACAAAAATTTGGCCCGTATCTTGGCAGATCGACTAGCGGCCCATATGTTGGAGCTTATTTATCTAGATCATGTTGGGTTTCTAGGGGGGGGGAGTCAGGCAGCAGATGGTATCCAGAGGGTCTTGAATTTGGTGTGGCAGGCAAAGAGATCGGGGTCTTCTTGGGTGGCGGTAGTTGCCGAGATGGCTTTCGATTGTGTGGACTGGAAGTTCATGGAGGAGGTGCTCAGACAGATAGGAATGGGACAGTGTTTTATCTCCTGGATATTAACATTGTATCATGGCCCAATGACATGTGTCAAAATTAACGGGGCTTATACTAGTCCCTTTGAGCTCCATCAGGGGACCCGGCAGGGGTATCCGCTTTCTCCTTTGCTTTGGCGATTGAGCCGCTGGCACAAAAGATCCAGCAGTCAAGCGAGGTGAGGGGATTACATATTCAGAAGACTGAGCAAAAATTATCGTTATTTGCTGACGATATTTTAGCTATTATAGAGGGTTCAGAGAGCATACTTCTGACCTCCCAGGACCTTATGACCGAATATGTATGGGCAGCTGTCAGGATTTAAGGCTAACCTGACAAAGGGAAATCTTGAAATGATGTCATCCAGGAGATTAAATGTAGGGTCCCCTTTAGGTGGGTGAAGGGACCCATTTGATATTTGGGAATACAGTTGGAAGCTTATTGGACCGCTCTGTTTCGACATAATTATATTCCGTTGGTTACTTTGGTGGGGCAGGATTTTGCGCGATGGGACAAATTGCATCTCTCTTGGATGGGTAGAATGGAGGTAGTGCGGATGATGGTGCTTCCCAAATTTTTGTATTTGCTTCAAGTTTTGCCTATTGAAATCCATACAGTGTTTTTTTCAATGTTGGCATAGGATTATACTGAGATTTATCGGGGGGGGGGGGGGGGGGGGGGTAAGCATCCCCGAGTGGCTAGGTATTAGATGTTCAAGTTTAAGAGGGAGGGGGGATTGGGTATTCCTCAACTGGATGTTTACTATCGGATGGCCCAGCTTCGGGCATTGGTAGATTGGCATGCGTTTCCTGCTAAATTGTGGGTGCAAGTTGAACAGGGGCTTCTTTAAGAGAGGGACTCTATTAAATCATTCCCAGAGGTTCAGGCTCAATTTCTATTGGAGCAGGGGGATTTGTTTCCCTATTTACAAATCAAAAATTTTATTATGAGGGCTACAGCAGTTGAGCCTACGGCAGTACAGTGCTCACCATTTGAACTGCTGTTGGGGGTGCCGGTGCGTAGGGGTTGTATTTTGACCTTGTATCAATTACTATATGCTTACACGGATCAGAAAACATCCTATATGGAGGTGTGGGAGGGGGACTTGGCAATCACTTATTCAGGGGCTGAATGGGAGCAGATTGTATTGAGAGTTCATCATATAGCGGTGGCGCCGCAATTAGTGGAAAATACAATTAAGCTGTTAGTGCAGTGGTACATCATGCCAGCTTTGCTGCACAAAATGAATTGTGCCTGCCCTGATAAATGTTGGAGAGATTGTGGTCAGAAGGGTACCTTTCTATCATATGTGGTGGGGGTGTCCCCAGATCACAGAATATTGGGGACAGGTCTTTGCTTATGTGGGTCAACTTCTTCAGTGCAAGGTGCTCATTAGGACAGAAACTGCACTTTGGGGGGGTAATTCCAGGGGGGTGGAGGACACTCAGGACAAATTGGCTCGGCTGGGCTGGCTTTCTATTGGAAGGGTCCTATGGTGCCATGAGGGAAAAACTGGGGTGGGTTTGTGAGCATTATAGAGACTCTGCCTCATTGTCTCAACACTGACAACAATTTGTGCATATTTGGGGAAGGTTCCTGGAGGTTGAGGGCAGGCCTCTGCTGGGCCCAGAGGGTCTGAGGGAGGGATTGGTTAGTTTTCTTTTTTGATTGTTACTAGTTTTTCTGGGTGAAGGGAGGGAATTTTCGATGGCTGTGGTTTCTTTTTCAGCCGTCTCAGGGGTGGGGAGGGAGAGTTTCACTGTGGGGAGGTTTCTATGGGGTTTTCGGGCTGGAGGGATATTGCTTCTAGCTTCTGGAGTTCTTGTTGCTGTTGATGCTTTCCTGCTGAATGTATTGTTCAGTTTTGAGTGGTTAGTTTGTATTTCTGCAACATTTAAATAAAGAATGACAAATTTTTTTTTACCATATATACTTGAATATAATCCGGGATTTTGGTCCAAAAAATTGGCCCAAAAATGGGGGTCCCAGTTTATATTCGGGCTAGCACCCCCTGCCAGAATTATTGCAGGCCACCACCAGGCTCTGAACCCTGTCCCACCTCCCTGCCCTCGTACCTTCTCTGCTGATCCCTAGTGGTCCAGAGGTGCAGGATCGAGCTTTCTGCGCTCCTGCCCCACTGCTAACCTGGTCAGTGGTGGATGCCACGAGTTTGGGTTTCTTCAGCCGCTGAGTGGCACCGAGCAGGAGCTTGCTTTGGCGCCGTTGCTCAGCGCTGAGCGGATTGCTGAAAGGCTCCCACGAATTCTTGCGAGAACTTGCAGGAGTCAAGAAGCTGCTCAGCGCCGAAGTGCACTCCTGCTCGGTGCTGCTCAGTGGCTGAAGAAACCCGATCTCACAGCAGCCACCACCAACCGGATTAGCAGCGGGGCAGGAGCATGGAAAGCTGGCTGCTGTCCACTGCACCTCTGGACCACCAAGGATTGGCAGAGGAGGTATGAGGACAGGGCACCGTGCCTGGGTGGGGGCTGGGTGCAGTGCCTGACGCAACTTCTTTTTTATGCAAAGACAGGACATTTTGACATAAGGAGGAGCCCAGCAGAGAGAAGGCCTCAAGCACCAGCGTCGAGCAAGCCAGTGTAGAGATTGGCTCAACGCCAATTCTGATGTCGGAGAGAAGATCTGGGCCAGCCAATCGCTGCTTGGCTGGCCCAGACCTTCTCTCCGATGACAGAACTGATGTGGGGGGGAAGGCTTGTGAGTCGGCGGCGTGCAATCGCTTAACACACCTGGCCCTTCCTGGAGTTGCGGCAGCAGCGGGAGATAATTAAATGGAGCGGGTAGGTTGTGGCGGCGGACCAAGGGAGGGAGGAGAAAGAAAAAAAAGAAAGGAAGAAAAATATTGGATGCACAGTCAGAAAGAAGTGCAACCAGAGACTCATGAAATCAACCGGCAACAAAGGTAGGAAAAATTTTATTATTTTAAATTTAGTGATCAAAATGTGTCAGTTTTGAGAATTTATATCTGTTGTCTATATTTGCACTATATTTGTCTATTTTTTATAGCTGTTACTGGGGTGACATTGCATATTTTAAATCCATCTGCCTTGACATCTTTGAAAAAAATCCAAATATAAATGATAATTAACATTTTCTATGCATACAGTGTACTTTGTGTTTTTTTTATTTTGTAGTTACCATTATGTATTAATTGTGTGTATATGAAAAACAGATGGAAGAAATTGCATTACAATTAGTATTATTATTATGGGTGTGGAGTAGAGAGCTGCACGGGAACGGGGACGACGGGAATCCCGCGGGACCCGCGGGCATCCCGCGGGTTCCCCCTTCGGGTCACGGGGATCCCGTGGGGACGCCCCTAGGGTCGCGGGGATCCCGTGGGGACGCCTCCGAGGGTCGCGGGGTTCCTGCGGGGCTGGATGTACTCAGTCGCGCAGCTCTTCTCCCTACCTTCTCTGCTTGCAGCACAGAGCCGAACGGAAGTCTTCCCGACGTCAGCGCTGACGTCGGAGGGGAGGGAGGGCTTAAACAAAGCCCTCCCTCCCTCCGACGTCAGCGCTGACGTCGGGAAGACTTCCGTTTGGCTCTGTGCTGCAGGCAGTGCAGGTAAGGAGGAGAATAGCCTTGCGGTTCGAGTGGCTACCAAGGGAGGGGGCGGTTCGCCACGCCACACCCCGGTTGCAGCACAGCCGGCCAGGTCCCCTTACTTTTGTGGCACTTCCCCAACCGACCGACAACAGCCCCGGTCCGACAATCCTCCCTGCCCTGTAGCCGCGAATCTAAATTATCTTCTTACAGCAGCTGTAATAAGGTAATTTAGATTCGCAGTTAAGGACAGGGAGGTTTGTCGGACCGGGGCTGTTGTCAGTCGGTCGGGGAAGTGCCACAAAAGTAAGGGGACCTGGCCGGCTGTGCTGCACCCGGGGCGGTAGAGAAGGAGTGGGGAGAAAGACGCTGAAAGGCCATGGGGAATACAAAGGGGTGGAGAAGGACGCTGAAAGGCCATGGGAAGGGCGGGCGGGGGGGGGGGGGTGGAAGGACTCTGAAAGCACTTGTGGAAGACAGAGGGATGAGAAGGATGCTGAAAGCACATGGGGAAGACAAAGGGGTGGAGAAGGACGCTGAAAGGACATGGGGAAGACAAAGGGGTGGAGAAGGACGCTGAAAGGACATGGGGAAGACGGGGGGGGGGTGGAGAAGGACGTTGAAAGGCCATGTGGAAGACAGAGGGGGGAGAAGGACGCTGACAGGACATGGGGAAGATGGGGGGAGAAGGACGCTGAAAGGAAATGGGGAAGAGAGAGTAGGGAGAAGACGCTGGCAGGGAAGAAGACAGATGCCAGACTATGGGGGGAGCGGAGAGAAGAAGATGGGTGCCAGACCAATTTGGAAGGGGGAAGAAAGGGAGAGGCACAGTAACAGAGCAAATGGAAGATGCAAAAGGAAGAGAGACAGTGGATGGAAGGAATTGAATGAGAACATGAGGAAAGCAGGAATCAGGCAACAAAGGTAGGAAAAGAATTATATTTCTTTTTTTTATTTTGCTTCAGGATAAAGTAGTATATTAGTTGTGTTGATAAAAATTTATAAACATTAGAGGCTCTGGTAGAAACCCGTTTGCAAAGTATGTATTCTTCCCAATTAATATTTTCAAATTAATAAAGTCTTTTTGCTTATTTGTAAATAGGTTTCTACCAGAGCCTTTAATTCAGTAGCATAATTAAATGAAATAACTATTTCTGAAGTTTATAGGGACGGGCGGGGACGGAGGGGATTCCTTGTGGGGACGGAGGGGATTCCTCGCGGGGACGGGTGGGGACGGAGGGATTCCTCACGGGGACGGGTGGGATTCCTCACGGGGATGGGTGGGGACGGGTGGGACTTTGGCGGGGACGGGTGGGATTTCTGTCCCCGCGCAACTCTCTAGTGTGGAGTTAGGGGCAGAATTTGGGGCACAGTCAGGGGCGGTGTTTTGGGCTGAGTTTGGGCAGGGATATTCAGTTGGTATTTGTTAGGTTTAGGGGGTACTTGGCTTGAAAAGGTTGAGAAACAAACACTGCTCTAGTTCAGGAACAAATGCATAGCTGAGTAATATTTTGCACAGCTACTCATACACAAAAATTTCATAGCATTCTGAGATGGTCAATGGGGACCAAGTGACATGGAATGACCCTTTTACCAGTATTAGTTAGCGATGCTCTCTGGAAAGATCCAAGCAGCATAAGATTCCCTTACTGTAATGCACCCATGCCTCAACCACTACTACTACTTATTTCTATAGCACTACCAGGGATATGCAGCGCTGTACAGATTCACAAAGACAGACAGGCCCTGCTCGAAAGAGCTTACAATCTATGCAGACAAGACAGGCAAATAGGATGCCATGGATACATTAAAGGGGAATGGTTAATCTGCTGGCTGGGTTGGTGGGAGTAGAAAGGCTATATCAAAAAGGAGGGTATAACCTACAGAGTAGAGAATGACACGGTGATAAAATTCATCACCGTTCCCGTCCCCGCGGATAACCGTTCCAATGTTGTCATTTTCTAGTGTCTATTTCATCCTCTGTCCTTTTACACCAGCATTATTCAAAGCAAAGCTTGCGGGTCAGTGGTTGTGGCCATTCATACTCTGATTCTTCCCTCTTTACTTAAAAAATGACATGAAGATGGTTTCCCGCAGTTATCCATGGGGACGGGAACGGTGATGAATTTTGTCACCGTGTCATTCTCTACTTCAGAGTGGCACTTGCTATTCTGCTTATTCCAGGATATAGAAATATCACAGGAATATTCTTCACTTTTTATTTTTTAAACTGTGAGATAAAAATGCCGAGCACACCCAGAGTCCCAGGCCCAAATCTTCCAAGGTGTGTTGCGGAACAGTTCACTTTTTTTTTTTTTTTAAATTGTGTGATAAAATGCCAAGCACACCCAGAGTCCCAAGCCCAAATCTTCCCAGGTGTGTTGCGGAACAGTTCACTTTTTTTATTTTTTTTTTAAATTGTGTGATAAAATGCCAAGCACACCCAGAGTCCCAGGCCCAAATCTTCCAAGGTGTGTTGCGGAACAGTTCACTTTTTTTTTTTTTTTTTTTAAATTGTGTGATAAAATGCCAAGCACACCCAGAGTCCCAGGCCCAAATCTTCCAAGGTGTGTTGCGGAACAGTTCACTTTTTTTTTTTTTTTAAATTGTGTGATAAAATGCCAAACACACCCAGAGTCCCAGGCCCAAATCTTCCAAGGTGTGTTGCGGAACAGTTCACTTTTTTTTTTTTTTTAAATTGTGAGATAAAATGCCAAGCACACCCAGAGTCCCAGGCCCAAATCTTCCAAGGTGTGTTGCGGAACAGTTCACTTTTTTTTTTTTTTTTAATTGTGAGATAAAATGCCAAGCACACCCAGAGTCCCAGGCCCAAATCTTCCAAGGTGTGTTGCGGAACAGTTCACTTTTTTTTTTTTTTTAAATTGTGAGATAAAATGCCAAGCACACCCAGAGTCCCAGGCCCAAATCTTCCAAGGTGTGTTGCGGAACAGTTCACTTTTTTTTTTTTTTAATTGTGAGATAAAATGCCAAGCACACCCAGAGTCCCAGGCCCAAATCTTCCAAGGTGTGTTGCGGAACAGTGTAATTGAATAAAGGAAAGAAAGGAGAAATTAGGTTCTTACCTGCTAATTTTCTTTCTTTTAGACTCTCCAGATCGGCACTGATGGATAATAGCTCACCTATGCTAATGTTTCAGTAGTCTCTTCAGTTTCAAGAAATAGTGTTAAGAATATTTCTGCCTTTAATATTTAATGCTTTTTTGCATTTTTTGTGGAAATTATGATTTGACAATGCCTGTATTGATATTATGATTTGTTAATATTTGTTTCGAGATAGTATTATTTTTCTTTGGGGGACAGGAAATTTATGTTTACCCTTTGTTTTGTTTCAAATGTTTAGCGACTAAAGGGCGATCAGGATAATATGTATGTAGCCAATGTGTAAACTGCATAGTTTTACGCAGTATATAAATTGTTAAATAAATAAAGTGGAGACAAACTTTTGGCTATTGTTCAAGTAGCTGTGCTTCCCCCTAACATAACCAGTCTGCTGAATAGCAAAGCAGAACTAAGAAGTGCTAATCATAACAGTAACAACACTCCGAACAGGAGCAACAACTAACATAGAACAATACTGTAGGAAATTGCATAGAAGAAGCCCCCTCAGCAAGCATCCTCGCAGCTTGCCAGCTACGCTGTTCTTTAAATCTCCCCGACCCTCCTAGAAATATTAGAACTCGCAGAAAAAAAGAAAAAAAAATCACTTCATGCGAATCCTGAAAGAACAGACAGGTGGGGACTGTGCAGGTCTGGAGAGTCTAAGCAGGTAAGAACCTAATTTCTCCTTCTTTAGCACCTCTCCAGACTGGCACAGTTCACTGATGGGACGTACCAAAGCAGTTACAACATCATGGGTGGGACCTCTGGAGGGCCGCCACCAGAACACGCACGATGAACACCATGTCCCAACCAGTGTTCCCGCTAAGGTGCGCTGGCCTGCGCGCGCGCACAAAATATTACATCGCAGCGCAAAGTTTCTCTTCACAGCGCACACACGCGTCGCAAAGGTAAGGGGAGGTAAGGTAAGGGGACGCATTGGGGGGATTGCACTTCCCCACAATTGCCATGCTTCGGTTCCTCTTCTTCCTTCCTTCCTCCCCCCCCCCCCCCGCGGGACCCTGCGGCACCATCAACTCTTACTCCCTCTAATGTCGGCCCTGCAGCTCCAGACTTCCTCGCACCTTCTCCCCTCCCCCTTTGGATCGCTATTATTTTAAATGTTATAGCCGCGGAGCTGTATCCATCAGTGGAGATGTCTAACCTCGGCCTGCCCCGGAACTCTTACTGCAACAGTGACTTCCTGTTCCTGCCTAGACGGGCGGCTGCTGCAGTAAGAGTTCCGGGGCAGGCCGAGGTTAGACATCTCCACTGATGGATACAGCTCCGCGGCTATAACATTTAAAATAATAGCGATCCAAAGGGGGAGGGGAGAAGGTGCGAGGAAGTCTGGAGCTGCAGGGCCGACATTAGAGGGAGTAAGAGTTGATGGTGCCGCAGGGTCCCGCGGGGGGGGGGGGGGGGGAGGAAGGAAGGAAGAAGAGGAACCGAAGCATGGCAATTGTGGGGAAGTGCAGAGCTGCAGGGAAGAGTGTTGCGGTACCCAGCTGGAGGGAGAAGGAAGATGAGGGAGGGAATTAAAGGAGATGCCAGGGCTTGGAGCATAGGAGGAAGGTATGCCAGTCTAAGGGAAAAGGAAGGGGGAGATGTGAGAGCATGGAGGGGGAACGAAAGATGGAAGAAAAGGAAAGGAGAGAGATGCCAGAGAATCAGGGAAGGGGAGATACCAGACTATGAGGAGAGGTGTGGGAGAGGGAAGGCGAGGAGAGAGATGCCAGACCAATGGGGTGAAAGGAGAGATGGAAGGGGGAGGCATACAGTTTCTGGAAGGGGCATAGAAGGAGAGAAGATGCCATATAGGGGAAGAGAGACGGCAGACAGTGAATGGAAGGAAGAGAGTTACAAGAAGATGAGGAAAGGAGAAACCACAGAAGACAAAGGTAGAAAAAAATTTCTATTTATTTATTGCTTTAGGAGACATGTGTCACTGTTTCTGTGAAGCATTGTATGCAGAGTCCAGCTTCTTGCTGGTTCAATTTAACCTTTGTCTATGTATTTTTATTTTATCCCCCCTTTTACAAAACTGTGAAGCGTTTTTAGCACCAGCCTTGGTGGTAGCAGCTCTGATGCTCAGAATTTTATGAGCATCAGAGCTGTTACCTCCGTAGCTAAAATCCACACTACAGTTTTGTAAAAGAGGGAGGGGTTAGTTTGTGATTACATATTCCTTACTAGGCGAAGGTGTTTTCTGTGTTCTGTGTGTTCGAAAGACATGGTTTTCTGTTAGGATTGACGGTGTAGGATTGATCTGTGCTGGTCTGGCTTGTTTAGTTTTACAATGGGTGTATTGATGTACTGCTCACTGCAATATGTAAGATGCTGCCTTTTCCTAGGTACTCATGTGTGACGTGTGGTTTGTTACTAAAAATCATGTTTTTCTTACAGATGGGGGGGGGTGCCAAAAAATGATGGGCCCCGGATGTTACATATGCTAGGTACACCACTGTATGTAAAGATACCAGAAAGCTGGCGTAGCAAAAACTTCTAAGTTTTGAGTATTTAACCCTCCCACAATCTCACGGGCACTCGTTTCAAGTTTATTGAGATTTTGATTTAAACGCAATATCAAATATTTTCAATGCGTATAACAAAAATAAATTTGGGGAAATAAATAAAACCATTTGAACCAGTGTTCCCGCTAAGCTGCGCTGGCGTGCGCTGGCGCACAAAATATTACATCGCAGCGCACACGTTTCTCGTCACAGCGCACGATCGGAAGAGGCGTACGGCAGATGGCAGGGCGGCGAGAGGAGAATCGGGCGAGTTGGCTCATAACTTGCTGGCGCCCGATATTTTTGGCTCACGGTGAAAAAAGTTTGCTCACAACACCCGCCCGCTTAGAGGGAACACTGGTCCCAACGCACCTGAATGTCCACACAGTAGTATCGCACAAAGGAATGCAGAGAAGACCAAACTGCAGCTTTACAGAGAAGATTTAGCCCAAGAAGCAGCATGACCCCGAGTGGAATGATACTTGAAAAATTCCAGAACAGGCTTCTTCTGAAGAAGGTATGCGGAAGCGATAGTCTCCTTGATCTAGTGGGCAATGGTAGCCTTGGAAGCACCGTCCTCCTTATGAGAACCCGCTAAGAGGATAAAAAGATGATCCAATTTCTGGAACTTCTGGGTCCACTGAACATAAGAGCAAAGAACATGGAGGACTGCGAAGATCTCCAAAAGGATCTGACAGCACTGGAAAAATGGGCCAAAAAGTGGCAAATGAGCTTCAACATAGGGAAATGCAAGGTCATGCATATAGGGAAAAAGAACCCGATGTTCACTTACAAAATGGGGGGTTCACCGCTAGGGGTGAGCGACCTTGAAAGAGAACTGGGAGTGATGGTGGACACAACATTGAAGGCGACGGCGCAGTGCGCCTCAGCCTCAAGGAAAGCAAACAAAATGTTGGGTATCATTAAAAAGGGTATCACGACCAGGACGAAGAAAGTCATCCTGCCACTGAATCGTGCAATGGTGCGACCGCACCTGGAGTACTGTGTTCAGTACTGGTCGCCGCACCTCAAGAAGGACATGGCAGTACTTGAGAAAGTCCAGAGAAGAGCAACTAAACTAATAAACATAGAAACATAGAAAGATGACGGCAGAAAAGGGCTACAGCCCATCAAGTCTGCCCACTCTTCTGACCCACCCCATCAAGTCTGAGTGCTAATGACCCAGTTCCCTAGCTCGACCCCCGTAAGGATCCCACGTGGATGTCCCATTTGTTTTTAAAGTCGAGTACACTGGTGGCCTTGACCACTTGCACCGGAAGTTTGTTCCAATGATCCACCACCCTTTCTGTAAAGAAATACTTCCTGGTGTCACCATTAAATTTCCCTCCTCTGAGTTTGAACAGGTGCCCTCTTGTGACCGAGGGACCCTTAGGGAAGAATATATCGCTTTCCGCCTCGACACGACCTGTGATGTACTTAAACGTCTCAATCATGTCTCCCCTTTCTCTACGCTCCTCAAGAGTGTAGAGCTGCAGTTTATCCAGTCTTTCCTCGTATGGGAGACTCTTGAGTCCGGAGACCATTCTAGTGGCCATTCGCTGGACCGATTCAGCTCGAAGCACATCTTTTTGGTAGCGTGGTCTCCAAAATTGCACACAGTATTCCAGGTGAGGTCTTACCATGGTTCTGTAGAGCGGCATTATGACTTCAGGTTTGCGGCTGATGAAGCCTCTATTGATACATCCCAACATTTGCCTTGCCTTGGATGAGGCCTGCTCCACTTGTTTGGTAGCCTTCATGTCTGCGCTGACGATTACTCCCAAGTCCCGTTCTTCTGAAGTCCTAGCTAGTGTTTCTCCGTTCAAGGTGTAAGTTTTGCATGGGTTTCCGCAGCCGAGATGCATGACCTTACATTTCTTTGCGTTGAAGCCCAGCTGCCATGTCGAGGACCAGTTTTCCAACGTGATCAGATCTTGCGTCATACTATCCTTAAGATTGTTTTCACTTACTATATTACACAGTTTGGCGTCATCGGCGAACAGTGTTACTTTACCCTGAAGCCCTTGGGTCAAGTCTCTTATGAATATGTTGAAAAGGGATGGTCCCAGGACCGAGCCCTGCGGCACTCCGCTAGTCACCTCTGATGTCTCAGAGAGGGTGCCGTTGACCACCACCCTCTGAAGTCTTCCACTCAGCCAATCATTCACCCATGCAGTTAGCTTCCCGCCTAGACCCATCGACTTCATCTTGTTTAATAGTCTGCGGTGCGGAACACTGTCAAACGCCTTGCTGAAATCCAAGGGCATGGAGGACCTCTCAAGTCTGAAAAAGTTGGGGCTTTTCTCCCTGGAAAAGCGGAGACTTAGAGGAGACATGATAGAAACCTTCAAGATCATGAAGGGTATAGAAAAAATAGACAGGGACAGACTTTTCAAATTAAGGGGAACCACAAGTACAAGGGGGCACTCAGAGAAATTGAAAGGGGAGAGGTTTAGATCAAACGCCAGGAAGTTCTTCTTCACACAGAGGGTGGTGGATACATGGAATGCGCTGCTGGAGGATGTAGTAAGCAGGAACACACTACAGGGCCTCAAAGAAGCTTTGGATAGGTACTTGGAGGACAAAGGGATAGAAGGGTACAGAAAAGAATAGAGGTAGAGGTAAGTTATAAAATTAGTCTGGGAACACTGTTTCAGGCAATAGGCCTGATGGGCCGCCGTGGGTGCGGACCGCTGGGCAAGATGGACCTATGATCTGCCCCAGCGGAGGCAACTCTTATGTTCTTAACCCAACAGACATCCAACTTGCGCAACTGCCTCTGCTCTGAAGAGCCCCCCCGACTACCCAAGACCAGGAGGACCACGGAATGACTGACATGAAAAGGCAAAAACCACGTTTGGCAGAAAGGAAGGAACAGGCCACAGCACAACACGCTCCCTCGAAAACTCCAGGAAGGGAGGCCTACAAGAGAAAGCCTGCAGCTTGGAAACGCATCTCGCAGAAATAATGGCCCACCAGGAAGACTGCCTTGAGAGTAAGCTCCTCCAACAAGCAGAAATCCAGGGGCTCATAAGGAGGGAGCACTAGCACAGACAGGACCAGATTGAAATCCCAGGCCAGAACTAGAGGTCTAAGCAATTTGGCATCCCTCAAAAAGTGAACCACGTCCGGATAAGAAGCTAAATGTCTACCCTGCAGCAAACTGTATAATACAAAGCTGCAAGTTGAATCCGGCCATCCAGCAAGAACTCCAAGATGTGAAGCAAAAAGGCGTAATAGGAAACCACTCCCTGTGCGGCACACCACTCCTCAAAGATACACCACACATGACATAAGCCCGAGAAATGGAAAGTCAACAGGACCCCAAAAGAGTGAAGATCACTTTATCCGAATAACCTTTCTTATCCAAGCGTTCCCTTTCAAGAGCCAAGTCGTAAGAAAAAAGTGACCTGGATCGAACATTAAAATGGAGCCCTGAGGCAGAGAAGGGTAGCGGAAGAGGGACTGCCACGAGATGACAAACCAGATCTGTGTACCACACGTGCCTGGGCCAATCCGGAGTCACTAGGGGTGCCGAGAAATGTGAAGAAGGACTCTTCCCACCATCGACCACAGAGGAAACACATCCAGGAGGCCTGCTGCTGGCCAAGGATGAACCAGAGCATTGAGCCCCTCAGCTTAAACTTCCCTGAGCCGAGTGAAGAAATGGGGAACTTTGACGTTGACACTCGTATCCATCAGGTCCATAACCGGCTGATCCCAAGACTGCACTATCAACTCAAAGGCTGCGGTACCGAGATACCATTCTCCGGGATCTAGCACTTGATGACTGAAGAAGTCCGCCTGGACATTCTCCACTCCTGCTATGTGGGAAGCCAAAATGTCCAGAAGATGAGTCTCTGCCCAGGCCATGAGCAGATCAGCCTCCTGCGCCATCAGATGACTCCTGGTCCCCCCCCCCCCTGAGGATTGACATAAGCCGCCGCCTTAGCATTGTCCAAGAGAACCTTAAGACTTGCTCATCATCAACGACTGGAACGCTGACAACGCCAGCCGGATGGCTCTGGTATTCAGAACATTGATCAACCACGACACCTCCTTCCGACACCAGCTGCCCTGAACTGAGCGACCAAGACACTGAGCTCCCCAGCTGAGGAGACTGGCGTCCGTGAGCAACACTGTCCACTGGGTCTGATCCAAATTCACTCCCTACACCATACAGGAAGAATGGACCCACCAATGGAGACTGTGACGAACCAACCCATGAAGAGGAACAGGAACGTCCATATTGTGCAATTGGGGCAACCATCGCTGAAGCAGAGCATACTGAAGCGGCCGCATGTGAGCACGGGCCCACCGAACCACGTCCAGGAATGGGATACAAGCAGGCGATAGATCGTGCTCCCCATAGAAAAAATCATCGTCCCAAGAGACCCTCGGCCACTTGGACGAAAGAGATGGGGATGGGGTCAAAACTGGCACAGAGGGGCCATACCAGAGTGGACACAGAGGGAATAAAAACACCCGAGACCCCTGGGGCGGAAGCAGGACCCCTGGCTGCATGAAGATAAGCCTTGCACAAGGCTAAAACAAGATCATGGGAAAAACCCTGCCCCTGTCTCTCTAATACAGGGGGAAGGTCACCTGAGGCTGCGGACAAGATGGAGGAGCTTCTCACAAAAATCAGCGCAAAACTCCCCCGAGGACTGTAGCAGCTGAGAGACCTGAACCGATCCAGCCGCTAAAGCAGGCAAGCTGGCAGCAGCTGAAAGGGAGTCCTCAGCAGCATTAGTGGTAAGGGAAACAATTTCCATGACCATCGTCAGCTGAGGAAATCCCTGTGTGGGTGGCGAGGGAAGCCTGGGCTTCCCCACTGTCAGCTGCAGGCGTGCGAGGCACTCACGAAGGGGATCCCTGGACGTCAGCACCCAAAACCGATGAGGATTCCCCTTCATGGCGGCTGGCACATGGCAAGCACAGGCTGGCTGCTTTGACCTCGTGTCTGGAGCATGAGCACTTTTCCCCTTTAAAAGTGATCATTGCACAATACGCGACCTAGCTAAAACAATAGTTCCTCTTAACAATAAAAAAAAAAATCAACAATCAATTGAAGGCTCCCTTCAGATCGGCATTACTTCAGGGTTGGTTTGTTTTTTTCTTCAGAACAGACTCCACTGGCTCTCTAAGCCATATGCCTTGCTGGTATCAGTGGCAAGGCTTACCACTGGGGCACCTCTACAAAATTTTAAATGGTATGTCTAAATACAGTGGTACCTTGGATTACGAGCATAATCCGTTCCAGGAGCATGCTCGTAATCCAAAATGCTCGTTTATCAAAGCGAGTTTCCCCATAGGAAATAATGGAAACTCGCTTTGATGCGTTCCCCCCCCCCTGAGAACTGGCATTGCTCCCCTCGAAGGCCCCCCCCCCTGCGATCCTGTACCCACCCTGCCTCAAACCGGCACCTCCCCCCCCCCCCGGCACATTCTGAATTCGCAGGCCTTGAGCATGCTCAGATGCTCAAGGCCCAGCAGACGAGTAGGCCGATCTTCAAGAGTGCCCAGATGAGGGTAAGAAGTGGCGGGGGGTGTCCAATTGTGTCGGGGGGGATGTCGGATCGTGTCAGGGGGGGGGTGCTCGTAAATCGAGCCATGCTCGGTTTCCGAGTCACCGATTTTGAAAATGTTTTGCTCGTCTTGCAAAACACTCGCAAACTATATGTTTATATTTTTATTGTAACTTGCTTAGTAAATTTGAATAAGCGATTCATCAAATTAAAATAAAACTTGAAACTTGAAGGTGGAGGAAATGGAGGAACTCGACCCCGTCAAGTGTGACACCCCCCAAGGTCGGACAGACCCCCGAAAGAATCCCCCCAAGCTCAGTCTTGCACCAGACGGGGACAAGAAGTCCAATAAACAACTTCCAATAGCCCTACACTAACCAAGGGAAGACTGCAACAGCTTACCACAACTGCTGCAGACTGAGAACAGACTGGTTTTGTTAGTGGGAAACATAGCTACTTGTACTAAAGCCAAAAGTTTGTCTCTATCTCCACCTGCTGGTCATGGTGAGCTATTACCCATCAGTGAACTGTGCCGGTCTAGAGAGGTGCTAAAGAATCAGATATGGTATAAAGTTTCTCTCTTTAGCATCTAGCCACACTGATCTGCATAAGTAGGATGTATCAAAGCAGATATACTGAGGGGGTGGGGGGTAGGAGGGAAAGAAAAGATCAAGACCTCCAAAAAATGACTGCTCTGCTAAAGTCCAAGAGCACCATGGCTAATATGCCAGGGCTCTGCCCAGGAAGTAATCTAAGTTTGTATGGAGTAGGCTTTCAATTCCTAAAGCACCGGATGATTCTTGGAAATATAGGTGATCTCAATAGCTGCCTAGATCCACCTCACAAGTCTCCTTCAGGAACTGAAGCAGTGTCCTTTGGAGGTCCAAGAGCTTTCTGCTAAAAAGGAGGGCAAACTTCCTGAGTCACATGGAATGGAGAGACTATGCAAAGATATATTGAATCCTTAGCAAAAGAAGGATATGGATCCTGACATGAGACCTTGCTGCTCAGAAATTTTTCTAACCAAGGTGAATTGTGGCCAGAAACAAGAGTTTTAAGAGCGAGGTCCTTAATGGAGATTGAGCACAGAGTAAAAGAACCAGATTGAAGTCTCATGAGGGAAAAGAGGGACAAATATGAGAGCACATCACCATATCCCCTTCAAGAAATTGGCCACCTCCCCTTTAAAAGACAGGGAGGTGCCCTTCACTTTACCCCAATAAATGAAAAGGAGCAGCCACTTGGAGCCGGGCAAAATGGTGGAAACAATTATAAAAAATAAAATTGTGGAACATGTAGACAAACATGATTTAATGAGGAGTCAGCATGGGTTCAGCCAAGGGAGATCTTGCCTCACCAATTTGCTTGACTTCTTTAAAGGTGTGAACAATCATGTGGATAAAGGTGAGCTGGTTGATGTAGTGCATCTAGATTTTCAAAAAGATTTTGATAAAGTTCCTCATGAGAGACTCCTGAGAAAATTAAAAAGTCATGGGATAGGTGGCAAAGTTCAGTTGTGGATTAGGAATTGGTTATCAGATAGAAAACAAAGGGTAGGGTTAAATGGCCATTTTTTTCTCAATGGAGGAGGGTAAATAGTGTTATTTAACTTATTTATAAATGATCTGGAAATTGGGATGACAAGTGAGGTGATTACATTTCCAGATGACACTAAACTGTTCAAAGTTGTTAAAACGCATGCGGATTGTGAAACATTGCAGGCCGACCTTAAGAAATTGGAAGATTGGGAGTCCAAGTGACAGATGAAATTTAATGTGGATAAATGCAAAGTGATGCACATTGGGAATAACCCAAATCACAGTTACCGGATGCTAGGGATTAGACTTAGTAGATAAAGACAGGTTGTTCACCCTCTCCAAGGAAGGGAGAACGAGAAGGCACTCTCTAAAGTTGGAATGGGATAGATTCCATACGAACGTAAGGAAGTTTTTCTTCACCCAGAGAGTGGTAGAAAACTGGAACGCTCTTCCGGAGTCTGTTGTAGGGGAAAACACCCTCCAGGGATTCAAGACAAAGTTGGACAAGTTCCTACTCAACTGGAAAGTACGCAGGTAAGGCTGGGCTCATTTAGAGCACTGGTCTTTGACCTAGGGGCCACCGCGTGAGCAGACTGCTGGGCACAATGGACCACTGGTCTGACCCAACAACGGCAATTCTTGTTTTACAAAGGCACAGCAGGCGGGGTGTTTTAAAAAGGTGCGGCTGGAGGGGTGTTTTTAAACAGTACAGGGTGTGTGTAATTTTTTGTACCTTCGCTATGTAAGATGCACTGAGGTTTCCACCCACTTTTGGGTGGGAAAAAAGTCTGTCTTATGGAGCGAAAAATACAGTACTCACAATTCTGTAATGCCTTTTGCCTGTCAGCGTTTTTAAAAGCAACTGAATGGTGAAAAAAGACTTTCTACCTCATAAACAGCACCAAATGAAAGACTTGATCTTCAGAAGCAAAGCAACTGCAAAAGACTTCTGCACGGATTATTTGCAGAAATTGTAACTGGATATGTTTACTAACGCTCAGGCTAAAGGGATGGAGCATGTGCTCAGGAAAGTTGTGGATTTCTGCAATTTCTGGAGAGCCGGAGCCAGGTCAGGTTTTCAGGATATCCACAATAAATATGCATGAGATAGATTTGCATCTCAAGGAGGCAGTGCATGCAAATCCATCTCATACATATTCATTCTGGATATACTGAAAACCTGACCTGGCTCCGGAAGGTCTTGGCTGTTTACATTGTAAGCTCTTTCGAACAGGGACTGTTTCTTCTTCTTTGTGACTGTACAGCACTGTGTACGTCTGGTAGCGCTACAGAAATAATTAGTAGTAGTAGGAAGGGACATAACAGAATGCCTGCTTACCATGTTACCAACCTTTAAAACAGTACTACTATGATGCATATTAAATTTCAAGTTAAAATTTAACATGAGCAGTTTATTTGGTAACCCTATGTAACAAAGAGGGTTCAAAGAAACCAAATGCTAGATTAAAAATATACTTACCTATGGAAAACCAATTACTCAACCAAATCATAAGTAAGCAGTTTTTTTCTTTACTTTCTAATATCAAGATTCATTTTTTGCTTATAAAAAGTTCTCCTTGCCATAGCATAATGTATAAAAAAACAACAACAGTGCAATGGTGACAAAATCAGCCAAATCCAACACACAACTGAAATATTCTTGCTTTCTTCATACCAGATTTCCGTTTTCTTTCCTTTGACCGGGATCGAGATCGGGATCGAGATCTTGAATAATGATGTTTGGAAGGTTTAGGAGATCTAGGAGGATCAGATGATTCCTTTCTTTTTGTGTCAGGGGACACCTTTTCTGACATGACGCCATCTTGCTCCGTATCACTGCCCTATTGTAAAAACAGCAATTTCTGTTAAAGTAATTTAAAATTTAAGAAAACAGATCTCAGACTACAAGAGCTACTTAAATACTGTACAAACTCTTTGATAATGTTCATTTTGAAAAGTTGGCTCTTGTGGTTCCTTTATAAGTCAACAAGTGGTCTTGCTTTGATTCCCATTCATTCAAACCCATTCTTTCCATTGTCAAGAGATGAATCATCCCTGCCATTGTACAAGTATGGGCAGGTCAACATCCAATCATTTATGTGCCATTTAATGGGTAAAGATTAATTCCCCAAACTTTTAATATAGGGGCAAACCCAGAACAAATGAGACAGGGTAGCCTTAGCCTGTTTACACTTAGGGCATTTATGAGCCAGGAATGCTTGCCTAGGGGCTATGTAAATGTGAAATAAAAATTCATACCCCATCTCATAATAGGTCACTTTGGGAAGAAGATTGCGCAGGGAGTGCAAACAGTGCTGCAAATGCTCTCCCCAAAGTGATACCTCTAACTCTGTACTCCAAGTCACGGCCAACTTGAAATAGTCCAATTCCTTTGCCAATTCTAATAAGTATTTAGGAGTCCTGCTAAAATATCATCATAATTGAGCATCCAAACAATGCAGTTCAGATAATTGGTCATATATATTATTAGTAAGAATGGAAGAAGGAAGTAAGGCTACATAATGTTTCAGCGGGAAAAATGCTAACATCTACATTGTAGTGGTGAAATTGAGTCTTCAAGATGGGCAAACTCTTATGTGTCCTTCATCTGTGATAATTTGGTAAATATATTGAGACCCTCCCGAAGCCTATCTGTGAAATACCACAGAAGACATGCCTGGGAGAAAGCTCCCATTTCCCTGTATGGGCAGCCAGAGGGATTACAGAAGGGGATATGCTCAGCTTCATACAGAGACTTCGCCATGTGGAGCACAGTGATTTCAACAGAAACAAAAACAGCCTTCCAGGGTGCATCCTTTTTCAAACTCGGGACACGCAACAGGTAACGAAACATTAGGTTCTTACCTCGGATAAACTTCTTTCTTGTAAATCCACACTTTATTTCCCTCCCAGGGGAGCTCAGAATGGTTTACATGAATTTATTTAGGTACTCAAGCAGTTTTCCCTGTCTGTCCCAGCGGGCTTACAATCTATCTAATGTCCCTGGGGTAATGGGTGGATTAAGCGACTTGCCCAGGGTCATAAGGAGTAACGTGGCTTTGAACTCAATTTCAGGGTGCTGAGGCTGTAGCTTTAACCACTGCGCCACACTCTCCCTTCAGAGGCTTTTTCCCTCTTCTCTTACATACCTCCTCACTGAGAATGCTCACCAGTTAGTCTGAAAGCAGCCAGGAACTTCTGTAGAGGATAAGAACAAGAGAGAAGGGGGTACGGGGACACTCCCTGATAAGTAAGTACTGTATATTCTGCTCACAATTATAAATGCAAAACAGCAACAAGGAAACAATCAAATCAGGATAAAACATCAGTAACCTGAATGACAATAACAGTGCTAGAAGTAGAAACAAAATGCACTGACAGAAGAGGGAACCCTAACTGGGAACCCCCCCAAACTGAGTGCTAACCCCATTCTGATGGCACTCTAATAAAAACTGGACAGAAATGCAGCTAATCAGTATTTGTAAAGGCAGACAATCGGCGAATCATCAAGTATCGGGTGTTGCTGTCCTTGGACATAGCGCAGAGGTTTATTGCTGTATCTGGAGGTCACCAACAAGTTTCGCCTCTGGACCACTTATTTGTCTTGGCAGGTCTTGCCCTCAGAGGGAAGCCGGCTTTTATGGCTACCAATTCCAGGTGAATTCGCATGGCCATTTCCGTGGCTTATGTGGCGGCTGGAAAGAGGCTCCCCCTTAGGGTCCGGGCTCCTTCAACCAGAAGGGTTAGAAACATAGAGTATGACGGCAGAAAAGGGCCAGCGGCCCAACAAGTCTGCCCACTCATGAACCCTCCCTTCCTTGAGAAACCATCATTTTAAGCATTACTCTGTAGCAACCCCACCTGCCTGTCCCATCGTCTCTTGAAGTCGAGCACGCTACTGGCCTCTACCACCTGTCGTGGAAGACCATTCCATCGATCAATCACCCTTTCGGTGAAGAAGTATTTCCTGGTGTCACTATGAAATCTTCCCCCCTTAAGTTTTAGCGGATGCCCTCTTGTCGCCGTGGGACCCTTAAGAAAAAAAAGATTTCTTCCAACACTTCAATGCGGCCCATGATGTATTTGAATGTTTCTATCATGTCTCCCCTTTCTCTGTGCTCCTCGAGAGAATATAAGCGCAATCTGGTCAGACGTCCTTCATATGGGATATCTTTAAGTCCTGAGACCATTCTAGTGGCCATTCTCTGGATCGACTCCATTCTCCATTCCTTTTGATAATGTGGCCTCCAAAACTGGTTTTCCTCCTCTTGGGCAGAGTTGTCGGCTGTTTCTCTGGATGATTTTTTCCAGAGTCACTACCTGGTCCTCCTTGCATACATTCACCAAGTTTTACAGGATTGATTATGATGGCCCCAAGCAGGATGCTGCTTTTGCTGCCACTGTATTGGCAGCTGACTCATCAGTCCCACCCTGAATTTTTGGGACGGCTCTGTTACATCCCACTGGTCATGGAATAAAGTGGGATTGTACAAGAAAGAAAGATTAGGTTCTTACCTCTGCTAATCTTCTTTCTTATAAATCCATATTTTATTCTGGGAACCTGCCCTGTCCTGCTCCCATGAACCATAAGAAGCAAAAGCAGGAAGCTAGACTTCCCGATTCACATGGAAAGCGGAAACCACTTTCAGAAAAAAGGAAGGATTAGTACGCAGCATCACCATAGAAACCGTAATCCGCAGAAAAAGATCCCTACAGGAGAGGGCCTGCAGCTCCGAAACCCTGCGGGCTAAGGTAACAGCCACAAGAAAGACTGTCTTGAGCGCGAGATACGGAAAAATTATGTTCTTACCTGTTAATTTTCTTTCCCTTAGACGCAGCAGATGAATCCAGAGACCAATGGGGATAGCCCACATCTACCAGCAGGCGGAGATAGAGAAACTGATTAACAGGTGGTCCTATTGGCTGGCACTCCTCCTGTCTCATCAGTATAGCTCCTTGCCCAAGCACACGTAACCAGCAATAGGCATAGCATGTAAAAAACTTATTTCCCAGAACAAATCGCAAAAGGCAATGATACAGAATACAACTATCAACCACAACAAACCGCGAAAGTTGCACAAGAAAAAACCGACAGACAATACAAGAAAGGGTGGGGCTCTGGATTCATCTGCTGCGTCTAAGGGAAAGAAAATTAACAGGTAAGAACATAATTTTTCCTTCCCTAGCAACAGCAGCAGATGAATCCAGAGACCAATGGGATGTAGCAAAGCAATCCTCAATCTGGGTGGGAAGCAAATGCCGCCTCCGCAACAACCAAAGCACTAAACACATCTACCACATGTGTCCCCACATCCAACCAGAAATGCTGAGAAACAACACTCTCGGAAAACCAAGCAGGCGCGAGACAAAACTCCTCCAAGGAAAAAACCTCTGGACCGAGTCCAAGAAGTAGCCATCGCACTGGCGGAATTGTCATGAAGTTCGTTCGCCAATCGCTTTCCTGCCATCAAGTAAGCAGAATGTCCTCCTGGACCCATCGAGCGATGGCGGCTTTGGACCCCGCCAGAAGATTGAGGCGTCCCGTTACTAATACAAAAACAGGTGATCTAAACAACCAAAAGTCATTAGAAACCTTGCTCTCGAAGAAAGCTATGCACTATCAAAAAATGCAATGAATAAAAGCACGACTCCCTATTTCTCCTCCCAGGAAGAAGGTAGGAAAAGTGAGCTAGTCATAAAAGAAAGGATGACACCCCCTAGAAAGAATTGTGGTACCAACTGAACTGATACCCCAGATAATGGAAATCAGAAATAAGAATCCCTGCTGAACAAGGCCTGCAACTTGGAAAACTGCAGAGCCGAAACCAAAGCCACAAGAAACCCCGTGGTCAACAGCACAAGGAGGAAATGACGCCTATGGGAAACTGCGAAGAAGAACCGGAAGATTGCACTCCAGACAGGGCTTTTAAGAGGTGTACAAATATACCATGCTCCGTTTAGGAACGGAACGACATGAAGCTGAGAAGTAATCGAAGAGCAATATACCTAGCCCCGGTAACCAGCTAAGAATAGCATTTGAAGTTGAAGGGAATGGAACGCTAAGCCCTTGGCAATATCCCTGTGCCAAAAAGTAACTATGTAAGGGTGCAAAGTTGAGAAGTATCCAAAAGGAAGCAGAATCCACAGGTGAAGACGTCTGTAGCGCCAGGATAAGAGAAGAAACAACCCGCTGCGCATAACCCTTACACGTCAGTCAGGACTTCTCAAAAGCAAGGTCGTAATACCAAAGTAGTACGAATATCCATGTCGATCGGACCCTAGGTGAGCAAATCCGGAGATACCAGGAAACGTCATAGTCCAGCTGTCGAAAGAGTCATCCGATCCGCATAGCAAGGATGGCATAGCCAAGCTAGAATTCTACAAATACAGTGCCCGGAAAGCAAGCTTGAGATGGCAAATCCAAGCCATCATCAGCCAGGGGAAAACACTGAAAAAGAGAAACCAGAGGTGAGAAAGAAGCCACGCTGTTTCCCCCCTCTAACTCCCACTCCCTGTGCTAGGAAGTATTGAATCGTGAGACGAGACCAAGAGGTCTAGTACCAGGAGATCTCACGTCCAGAAAAAAAGCTGGAACGCCTGAGCCAAAATTCCCAATATCCAGGACATAGAAGATTTCACTATCACTAACGTGCACACTTGCTAGAGCGTGCACAGTGCTGAACACTGTAACATACAAGAAATGGGTCATGGTCAGATTGCATGGAGAGAAAGTCTATCCAAACTCTTTTCTTGACCCCTAAAATGATCTGCCAACAGAAGAGGAAGATGAGGGTCTACCCATCGAAGTTGAATAACAACTGTACCCGGAAATGGAGTACAGCACCTACTGCCCAGGCTGTAGAGAAATACCCCCATCAAAATACCGACTGAAAGGCCCTCAGTGGCATTCCGGAAGAAGGGTCTGAAGCTCCAGAAAGGTTGCCTGACCATGCTCAAGAGTAGAAGAATGAACAAGTATGGAGTCGACCCTGAAGACCAGACTCCTGGAGCTGAGGATGGAAGGCACCGAGTCCCCCCAATCCAACAGCCCGGGATGTATGGTGGCCATGAGCTAGTCCAGCAAAGACCGAGGCATGCCTTTAAAAGAGAAATCTCGCTAAACCACCAAAACATACAGAGCGATGCATGAGGAGCCTATCAACTAATCGGAGCCCTGAGAAATCGGGCACCACCAGAACAAGGGCGACTGCTGTAGCGTTATAATGGGAAAGCAAGCCAAAGTTCCCAGTGCGGTCAACAACAGAATTCCATACTCTGAGTCATGGTGACCAAAGAAGCCTGCAAACCTGAGACTGTGACCCATCGCCCAAGTTTCTGGGAAGAACACATGTCTCTCCCATAGGAACAAAAAAACATCTCCTCGACATACCTATAAATAGTACAGGAGAAAAGAGCGCTGTGCAAATTTTGAAGATTCACGTCCAAAGAACTGAGGAAAGAAATCACCCTGTTCGTGTCAGTCAAATGGCCCGACTGAAAGACGTTCGAATCCAGCATTCAGTCAAGAAGAAATTAGGTGAATCACCTGGTAGCGCCAAAATAGTACCTCTGGCCACATTTTCTAAAATTTTCTTGAACCTTGGATAGGAGAAATGGCACGTGCCAAAATCGAAAGCGCTGCCCAAAGAGAGACAAGCAACTAACTGCCAAGGTATTGAATCCATGATTGCCATCCCTCCATATTACATCATTAAATTGATGCCGTCTATCCCGCCAATACCTCTCAGTCATTCTTCTTGGGCAGTTTGATAATCATTGCTGGAACCTGACCTGAGGGAGGAAGCAAGGCAAGTGTCTCGTCAGGAGAAGACTTAACAGATTTGCTCGAGCACGAGGACCCGCCAAACCAGGATGGCTTGATTAAGGTTGAAGCCGAGGTCGAGGCAGAGACAGTGGAACCCCTGTGAGCGTGATCGGATTAGAGGTCGAGACCGGGGCAAGTGGATCCATACCTCCAAAGAGTTTTTTCAACTGAACTCGATGACGTTTGCGAGCATGAGGTTGAAGGATAGCGCAGCGGGCACATGACTCCGGATGATGGTCAGGTCCCAAACACTGAACATATCACCTATGTGGGTCTGTGAAGGAGATCGCACGCTAGCAACAGCTACACTTCTTGAAGCCTGTGACCGGCCGGGACATAAACGTGAAAATACCCTCAGCTAAGTCAAAGCCTGTAGGCTGAGGCCGCGAGGCAGGCCCTGCCATGACAGAAAGAAAAATCAAAGCAAGTCTTTTTTTTTTTTAAATAAACGCACAAGAAAAACATAGCGACCCTGAAAAGAAATAAAACACAAGCCACAGTGAGAGAAGGCACGAAGTAAAACCTAGTCTTGCGCAGAGCGTCGAAATAGGACTTGTCGGCTCCGCGGAAAACTGAGGAGACGCGCGCCCTGCACTGGGCAGGAAGTGCAGATGTCCAATACACTGGGGAATCCCTTTGGGTTAATTTGGCCAGAGGGAAGGACAAATGCCTGTAGAGACCACAACATGATATGGTTCAATCTTGGGAAAGGCTTCACTAAATCTGCCACACTGACCAAGATCCTCAAATACAAGGACACAAACTTCCAAGAGATGGGTGACTTTGTTCACCAGATGCTACAAAGCCAAGCAGAAACCGATAGTGTGGAAGAAATGTGGTCGACTTTGAAAGCCACCATATAGGAAGCGACAAACCGTTATGTTAAGCTAGTAAGTAAACGCCGTAGAAACAATAAACCACAGTGGTTCACTGCGGAGATCTCAGACCTCATCAAAGAAAAGAAAAAAAGCATTCATCTCTTACAAACAATCAAGGGAACAGGACTCCAGAGCAGAATACCTGACCAAGTCAAAAGCCGTCAAAACAGCAGTCAGGGAGGCTAAATTCAACATGGAGGAATCTCTAGCAAAGAACATCCAGAAGGGAGATAAATCATTCTTCAGGTATATCAGTGACAGAAGTAAAAACTCGGGAGGAATAGAACGTCTTAGGAAACCAGACGGAGACTATGTGGAAAAGGACTCAGGAAAAGCCCAACTGTTAAATGAATACTTCTGCTGTCTTCACCTGAGAAGCACCGGGGCATGGCCCTCAGCTACAGACAAGGGCTGACTCAGTTGACCCATTTAGCGATTTCAAATTTACGCCCAGCAGTGTCTACGGTGAGCTGTCAAAGCTCAAGGTTTACAAGGCAATGAGACCGGACAACCTGCACCCCAGGGTGCTCAGGGAGTTGAGTGATGTCTTGGCGGAGCCGCTGTCAGTGCTCTTCAACCTCTCCCTTAGTTCAGGTAGCGTCCCGTTGGACTGGAAGAAGGCTATCGTCATTCCACTCCACAAGAAAGGCTCCAAGACAGAAGCAGCAAACTACAGACCAGTGAGTCTCACATCAATAGTGAGCAAACTAATGGAAACTCTAATCAAACACCAATTAGATACGATCCTGAATGAAGAGAACCTACGGGATCCCCGTCAACATGGATTTACTAAGGGGAGATCCTACCAATCCAACCTGATCAGCTTCTTTGACTGGGTGACGGGGAAGCTAGATGTTGGAGAGTCCCTGGACATCGTATACCTGAACTTTAGCAAAGCATTCGATAGATTGCCTCATCGCAGGTTGCTAAGCAAGATGAATTCCATAGGATTGGGCGACACATCGACGAAGTGGGTTGGAAACTGGCTTAGAGGTAGGGTTCAAAGGGTAATGGTGAATGGCACCCCCTCTGAAATGATGGAGGTGATTAGCGGAGTGCCCCAGGGCTCGGTCTTGGGCCCAATACTATTCAATATCTTTATAAGGGACTTGGCAGAAGGGCTCCGAGGTAAGATAACATTATTCGCCGATGACGCCAAACTAAGCAATGTAGTGGGCAAAAGCACAATGGATAAAAATTCAATGCCCGACAATATGATGCACGATCTACTCTTACTAGAGAACTGGTCTAAGACATGGCAGCTCAGCTTCAATGCCAAAAAATGCAAAGTTATGTACCTGGGTACCCAAAATCCATGCAGGACTTATACCCTTAATGGCGAGATCCTAACAGGAACGGTAGCAGAATGAGACTTAGGGGTGATCATCAGTGAGGACATGAAGGCTGCCAATCAAGTGGAGCAAGCTTCATCCAAGGCAAGACAAATCATAGGTTGCATACGTAGGGGTTTCATCAGCCATAAGCCTGAGGTCATTATGCCTTTGTAAAGATCCATGGTGAGACCCCACCTGGAATACTGTGTGCAATTCTGGAGGCCGCATTACCGTAAGGATGTACTGAGGCTGGAATCAGTCCAGAGAATGGCCACCCGATGGTCTCGGGACTGAAGGATCTCCGTACGAAGAACGGTTAGATAAATTACAGCTATACTCGCTCGAAGAGCGCAGAGATAGGGGAGACATGATCGAAACGTTCAAGTATCTCACGGGCCGCATCGATGCAGAGGATATCTTCTTTTTCAAGGGTCCCACGGCAACAAGAGGACATCCGTGGAAAATCAGAGGCGGGAAACTGCGCGATGACACCAGGAAATTCTTTTTCACCGAAAGGGTGTTGATCGCTGGAATGGTCTTCCACTTCAGGTGATTGAGGCCAGCAGCGTGCCTGATTTTAAGGCCAAATGGGATCGACACGTGGGATCTATTCGCAGGGTAAAGGCAAGGGAGGGTCATTAGGGTGGGCAGACTGGATGGGCCGTGGCCCTTATCTGCCGTCTATTTCTATGTTTCTATGAAGGCATGCGCGGTGCAGCAGTCGCAAACTTTCTAAAGTTCTACAAGCAAGTCTGCATCTGGGCTCCGTGGATGACGTCACCCATATGTGAGAATAGGCTGCCTGCTTGTCCTTGGATAACCATCTTCAAAAGGGCTTCATGGCTCATGAGCCCCAAACGAAGCTCCTTCTAGGCCAGGCACAATTTCTCAATCGCCTCGAAGGGACGGAGAACATTAGCGATGTAGAGGGTGGTTTTACTAATGCTTAAATAGATGCCCAAATAGCGCGTGGGCTTGGTCAAGGGAGAAATAGGCATCAAAGCATGCCAGGGCTCTGGGGGACAACCAGAAAGCAGCAAGAGCTCTGGCTTACCGCAATTCACTTAAAGCCCAAACAAATCCCCAAAATCTCAGATCACCTCCAAGGTAGATGAATTGAAATTGAGGTAGATGAATTGAAATTTGGTCCAAAACAGCAGGATATCGTCGACAAACAGGGTGACCCCCCACCCAAATCCCTTGAATGTCTGGTGCCTGCCAGATTTTAATAGCAAGGGGGTTATATGGCCAAGAGAAAAAGAAGTGGGGAAAGAGGACAGCTCTGCCATGTACCCCTCTGTAGCCCAAAAGCTTCCATAAGACACCCGTTAATCAAGAGCCAAGCTTTGGGCGCAGTATAGAGAGCAGTTACTCAAGCCAGTCAGTGCCCCTGAATGCTGCCGCATTCCAAAGCCCAAAAGAGATATTCCCAGGAGATACAATACTGTCGAAAGCCTTCTCTAAGTCTAGCCCCGCAACAGCTGATTGACCTCCCCAACCGACCTGATCGTAGATGGCTCACAGGACTTTCAGCAAGTTCAAAGAGGCATATCTCCCAGGCACGAAGCCCACCTGATCTGTATGTATGAGACCAGGGAGAAAACAATTCAGGCAGCGCGCCATAGTCATAGCCAGTAACTTAATATCCTGGTCTAACAGGGAGATAGGCCTGAAAGAGCCAACCAAGTCTGGATTCTTACCCGGTTTAGGTATCAGAATAACATGAGCTAGATTGTCCGGAAAGGCCTCTCCCTCGACCACCATGGCATTACACATCGCATTAAGTGGCTCTGCCACCAAATCCTGGAGGAATCGGTAATATTTCGGGCCCAAGCTATCAGAGCCAGATGCTTTTGCTAAGGTGAGAGATTTAATGGTTATCAGCATCTCCGGTCCCGTGATCAGAGCACTCAAAGAGGCAGCCTGATCAGCCTCCAAATGGGGTACCCCCAGCCCCTGGAAAAAGACACCCAGAGTGTTCCGATCTAAAGATCTACCACTATACAGAGTTTTGTAGTACCGAACAAACTGCTCTGCAAACTGCTGTTCCCCTTCATAGCGCTTCCACTGGGTGTCTCGAATAGCCATGATGATTTTACGCTTTTTAAAGGGGCGGACTAGATTAGCCAGAAGCTTCCCGATCTTACTCCCCCACCGATAAAGATGATATCGTTAATAATAGAGTGATTGATTCGTGCGCTGATTAAGCAAGGCCTCTATTTTACTTCTGAGAGTTTTGTACTCCAAATGATCCAGGGCAGACAAGGTAGCAATATGCGCTCTCTTAAAGGAATGCAACTGCTAAGTCAACTGAATGAGCTCCCGATCCTTTGTCCACCTTTTAGCAGCAGTGTACACTATTATGTGACCACATAATACTGCTTTAAAAGCAAACCAGAAGGTCACAGGCCCCATATCAGGAGTGTCTTTTGTAGTCTAATACAGTGTTTTTCAACCTTTTTACACCTATGGACCGGCAAAAATAAAAGAATTATTTTGTGGACCGGCATTGGTCCGTGGACCGGCGGTTGAAGAACACTGGGCTAAGTCATGGGCCAGACCCCACCCATCTCTACCCAATCTCCACCCCCATAATAGTATTAATTGCACCTTGCACGTCCCATGCCTCATCTGGAAGCCTGGACGTTGCAACGTCAAAGAGAAGGCTTCCGTTTCAGTCGCAGGATGCCTGTAGGAGCCACTGCCCGTGGCTTTGTGCACTGATTCAGTTAGGAAGAGGGAGCTGGCTCGAAGATAACGCCGCATCGACCGCACTGTGGACCGGCGGTTGAAGAACACTGTTTGGGGCCTGATGCACATGCTGGCTCTGTGGACCGGCAGGAAATTTCTGTGGACCGGCACTGGTCCATGGACCGTTGGTTGAAGAACACTGGTCTAATAGTCCACCCATCGAGCTCTCAGAGAAGTCTGAAAGTCCGGGTCAGCATACAAATGGGACAATTTCCAAGATGGAGCCTTTTGAGTAGAAGCCACAGTCAGATTAAGGACGCATGATCAGAAGCAGTAGCTTCAGATATCTCCGTCTTGGTAGCCTTGGCAAACAACCACTTATCAAGGAGACAGTCCAACCTGGCGTACACCTTATGGGCATGGGAACAGAAAGTAAAATCCATGTCAAAGGGGTGCAAAGCATGCCACACATCCATCAGTTCCAGGTGCTGGGATAGGAAGCCCATTCATCACATGTCATGATCCTGAGTGCGGGGCCGGGGCTGTTTACAATCCACACCCGGATCCGCAGTAATATTCAGATTGCCCCCCCCTAGAATCTGCTGATAGTCTGGATAGCCAGAGATGGATAAGAACAGCGTAAAAAAAATTTGGCAGTAAACATTCGGGACATATATGCTACAAAATAATAATTTCAGCCCCCACAGCTCCCCCAATACTATAATGAACCGCCCCTCCTTATTTTGGATTTTTTTATGTAAGGTAAACAGAAATCTTTTATGCAGCAAGATAGCAACTCCCCGTTGTCTCCCACTGAAAGTAGAAAGTAGACTTCCCCCCATCCCCTCTTAAGTTTGACATGTTCAATCTGAGAAAGACGAGAAGTACGCAACATCTGTCCCCTGCTTCCTAAGCAGTGCCAGTATCCGGGACTGCTTAATGGGGGACTTAACCCGTCAACATTAAACGTGATCACCTTCAAGTCAGCCATTTGCACAAAGTAGACAGGCACCAGCCCTGTACAGTGGGGCAAAACCCCCCCACTCCAGCAGCAAGTCAACCATATTCTCCAAATCCAGGAAACAACGGACAAAGAACCCTAAAGTTTGGCAGTGCGAACGGAGCCTCCAAGCTAAGCTTCACCACAACAGTAATCAGCTACAATGCCCTGGGTACCTCAACCCACCCTCCAAACACCTCACAGACATACACATTCCCCCCACACACTCCAACCATACCCAGTATTCTCCCCAGGGCCTTACAGCCGGGCGCTGCGCCCGGCTGATTTAGATGACCGCCCAGCTAATCATGCTGCTGCCGCCGATGCTCCTTCCCGGGCTGACTCGCCGCCAAAAATTTTGTTTGACGCCTGCCTTTTTTTTTTGCCAGCATGCTTTTACTTGCTTCGGGCCTTCCTAGTTACCGGGACCTGCCTACTTTCTGTTTCCGCGAAGGCAGGACCCGGCAGCAAGGAAGGCCCGAAGCAAGTAAAAGCAGCAAGTATAGTGGTATACCATTTGAGAAAAACAAACGTATGGACATCAGACCCGATTCTGCTTGCTCTTTTAAAGCTCCAATCCAAGCAACCTTGGTGTCTATTGTGGAAGATAAAGTGGTCAGCCAGGAAGAATAAAATCAAGAAAGTTCAAGTTTAGTCAAGCTGTGATTTGAAATTTATAGGCATTTGTTTTTCATCCTTTAACTGGCAGGCAGAAGGATGCTCCATTTATTAATCTTGCAAAGTCTGATACAGGAAAAGCTAGAAGTGCATCAGGATTTAAGGAGCTTGGGGTGTGCAAATCCACTTAATGCAGAAATTACAGTAAAACAAAATCACTTTTCTATTTCACTGCAGCTCTATGAGGTTCTTTTGCACTTAGCTATAGTCAAATGATGGATAGGAATATGTTTATTTCATTTAAGTTAAGGGAAAACAATATTTTTTCTGAGTATCCTGTAAATAATGGTTCACAAATTAATTCAGCCTGTTTTAAGGCTGGGTTTTGTTTTTCACATTATTGCTTCTGTTTTTATAATCCTTAAAAAAAATAAGGGGCAATTCTCCAAGTGAGTTCTTCCTCGTATGCACCCCGAGACTGTTCAGGGAACGCCTATTCTATAGCAGTGAATGGGCTCCCAGGTTCCTTTACAGAATGGTAGCATATAGCCTTAGATCCAGGCGCCTTACAGTTAAAGCAGCCATAGAGCTGACGTAACTAAGCATGTCCACTTGTGGGAGAAATGATTTTATTTTCAGTTTAGTGATCAAAATGTGTCTGTTTTGAGAATTTATATCTGCTGTCTATATTTTGCACTATGGCCCCCTTTTACTAAATCGCAATAGCGGTTTTTAGCACAGGGAGCCTATGAGCATCGAGAGCAGTGCAGAGCATTCAGCGCATCTCCCTGCGCTAAAAACCGCTATTGCAATTTAGTAAAAAGGGAGGGGGTATATTTGTCTATTTTTGTATAGTTGTTTCTGAGGTGACATTGCATAAAATCATCTGCCTTGACCGCTTTGAAAACCTGCGGAATATATATGATAATTAACATTTTCTCTGCGTACAGTGTGCTTTGTGGGGTTTTTTAAAAATTTTATTGTTGGTAGATCATTTTGACTTGGTCATTTTAAAAGTAGCTCACAAGCCCATAAAGTGTGGGCACCCTTGCTGTAGAGCCATTTCTTGTATGACTGGATCAGCTATATTTATCTTTTTTTTTTTTTTAGTTGTTTAAATTCATGCAGAAATAAATGGCTAGATGGAACCTAATGTCTTCATTAACGCCTTTCCCTTTTTTTAACCTCTATACCATTTGAAAGAGGGCAAAAACTTCTTAAATTTAGTAAAAATATTCTGGCACAAGTGTCAAACCTTAAAAAAGGAAGTCATATTGAGCATTGGAAAATAATAATAATAATTAACTAATAAAAATAGTACACATTTAGGGCTCCTTTTACTAAGTTACAATAGTGGTTCTAGCGTGCGCTTAGTGCGCGGAGAATTGCCACATGCACTAGATGCTAACGCCAGCATTGAGCTGGCGTTAGTTTTCCCACATAGCACAGAGGTTTGCGCGTACCTTAGTAAAAGAGGGGGTTAATTTTCCCCACCACCAAATTTCCCCATCCCGCCCCACCCAGCTACTTTTTCATGCCACCCGGCTGGAAAAAATTTCTGGGGAGAACACTGCATACCCCCAACCCAATCCAAAAAGCATGCTTTCCCCAACATACCAACCCATGTGCACTTCCCCGCCCACCCAGAGAGGACCTCCCCCAGCAAACAAATACAGATCTACATCCCCCACAGAGTAAAGCAACAAAAACCAATTGTAAAACTAAACAATAACTCAGGCAGAACAGGCCATCTCCATTGGGTCCTGGAACACAGTTTGAGGCCTCGGGAACAGAAGGCCTGCAAGTCCCATAAAGGGTCCCCCGTCCGGACAAGCCCATGCCAACACAAAACACCATAGTTCAGGCCAGAAGGAGTCCCCGCAGGCGCCAGAAACCAGGAAATCCATGCAGAAACAAAGAGGCCATAGGTCCAGCCATGAATTTCAAGCCCCAGGCCTGTCTAAAGTGCCCAGCCGGGACCCAAGAATCCCAGCAAGCGAAGGCAAAGGACAGCCATCAGGCCACAGAGAAACAGGCTGATACTTCAAGTCAAGAAAGAAGCTGCCCCATAAAACCCTGGGCCTCCTCCACAGTAGCAAGAGTGACCGACTTGCCATCCTTCCACATGCACAATTTTGCCAGGAATACCAGCGCAAATTTGATACCTCTGTTGTGGAGATCCGTGCAAAACAGTGACATGAGTTTGTGCTGGGCAACCACCCACACAGAGCAGTCATTGAAGATCAACACCTTAGCGCCGTCATAGTCCAAAGCTCAGAGAAGCAGCTCTTTTCCTCTCCAGTTGCTATATTTTGCAATAGCCTTACAAGCTCTCACCTCTCCCGACTGTCAGACGCCAATGCGGTGAGGCCCACTCAAAGCAGGAGGCAAGATCAGACAGGCCAAGCTTTTCCAGTAACCACTTGCTGAAAACGCAGTACAGGTCACCGTTTCAGGCAGGCCCACAAGTCATAAGTTGTTGTGGTGACTTCTATTTTCAAATTCCTCCAACTTGTGAGTGAGCTCCGCAGCTTGTGTCCGCAGCTCCTGCATTACCAGGCCAGAGCATGTGTCTTCCTGGGTAGACAGCCACTTCTTCACTTCGGTGATCCTCTGGTTATCAAATTTCTTTTTCATTTTGTCTACTGCCGACTGGATCTTATTAAGCCGGTCTGTCAGGGCTGTCAAGCCTGATTTTGTGATGTCCTGAATCTATTTCCCAGCAGGAATTGTTAAAGTGGCTGGCTCCGCCATCATTTTAAGTGGGGTCTGGGGCTGTTTATCTTTGGTGCTTCTAGCTGATTTTATAGGCATACCTGGCACTGCTGCTGCTATCCAAAAGAGCTCCAGGCAGAGGCAGAAACCCTTCCCCAGCACTCAGTCCAGAAAAACCCAGGGACACACATAGAAATAACAGGTAAAATTGCTGATTTAAGTGGGGTGGGAACAGAGCTCCTCTCTCACATATCTGCACAGGCAGGCTGCATCACGTGACCGATTCCTGCTGTATTTTAAAAATTATAATTTAAATTTATCAGGAGTCAGAACATTTTTATCTACAGACTCCAGGTACCCAAAATTGTCTCCTACTCCACAGCCCTGGAGAAGGCACTGAAAAAAATATGCAGGACATCTGAAGTAGGACTTCACAGCTCCGCGGAAAAATGAGAACTGAGGAGATGCGCATCCTACATCGGGCAGGAAGGCACTCACGCACGCATGGTGAGGTCAACCACGAACTTTCTAAAGTTCTTCAAAGCAAAATGCTTTTGCAGCTGTCCGCATCGGGGATCAGTGGATGATGTCATCCATACGTGAGAAATATGCTGCCTGCTTGTCCTGTGATAATGGATGCTGCAGATAGGCGAACTGGAAGGGCTAGTTGGACTTTATTTGCCGTCTTGTTTCTCTGTACACTGCTATGATCTAAGTCAATCGCTCCTTCCTGCCCACCTGGTTTTTAAGGTACTGTATATGGAGCCTGCTAGACTACAATACTGGGGGGCGGAGGTGGTCAACTACCTTGTCAGTAAGTTTAGGCTGGAGGTAGGGGAAGCCGGTAAGAACAAGCCCATGCAGTGTATGAGCCAGTCAGCAATTGCCTACTGACAGAAAGGGGAACACTTCGGCAATAAACTGCAGTTTGGGGTTTTGCTTACACCGCTATTCTTTTCTCACTAAACTTCAATGTAGAAACCTCACGTTAAGTCGGCTCTATGCATAGGTCGCACAACACCACCACACGTATAGATAGAGATGTGTGCATGCAAATTTAGGTGTTGGGCGCCGGATGTTTGCCCACAGATCTCGTTAACGCACATTCAGTTACCACAATGGGAAACAAACAACATTTAACTCTCGTGTTAGGAAGCCTTGCTCTGAATCTAAAGCATTAACGCACTGCATCGGTTGTCTTTGCTAATCTGATATTTTGCAGCACATTGATTAGTTAAAATTTTTCTATACTGCACCCCTTCAGTTACATGAAAAGATACAAAAAGGCACATTTACTACTACTGCTACTATTTAATATTTCTTTAGCGCTGATAAAAACTACAAAGGGCTATACAACATTTTGTTAAGTTAGCGTTATAAGATCAGTTATTACTGTGAACTACTGGATCCCAGTATTATAGACTTTCTACAAAATCGCCACGTTACTATACGATCTTTATTTTATAATTACTGTAGACATCTGTTAATTCCTACACGCTTTTTTCCGTTGTAACAGAAGAACAAGTCTTCAACCTACACGTATATATCAAAGAACTGACATTCTCGTTACAATTATTTAACGTTCGCTAGTAAGATATGAAAACAAAAGCAGCCGTTAACATGAAAGATCCGGAACATCCGAGGCCAGAGGATTATTACTCAAACACTTCCAACCCCTTACAAATAATAAAACGATCCTTTTTGATCTCCCCTAGTAGGTAGCTCGCACCACAAACTAGACGAAAACATCCGGCAAACAATAGCGAGACCCTCTGACATCATGGCGGCGGACGAGACGCCATTTTCTTATCCTTCCACAAACCAGCGCCTCTCTCAGAAATGTACAAACCTCTTGATTTTGGGATACAGAAACACTCCAGATAGCCAAAGAAACCAACTATTAAACCGTTCGGTCATCACCTACCGTCATTCTTGCAGCACCTACGCCGCTCTTCCACTTTTATTTTTCTTCTAACTCCAGTCTCGGCCAGAGCACCCTTCAACGCCACCACACGGGAGAAAAAAAAAAAAAAGTTCGCTACGGCGCGAGATCAAGGCGGAGAATCCACAGCGACTAACCCTTTCTACCCGGATGTAACAAAGCTAGAGGGCCACCAGTTGCATTGTGGGATTGAAGTGGCGATCAATGCCTACGTCATCTGTGCGCTGAGCAATTGGTTTCTAGCCCGCCAATTTCTAATAGCTGATGGAGGATTATTTCCGGCAAGACGATCTTTGCTGAAGCTGACCGCTGGCTTTAGGAATATACGTGAATGCTCCGGCCAAGGTTTAGAAATAAATGGAGTTTACAAGAGTTTCTCCTTTGACAACATATCGTTAGTCTATGGTGTAATATTTCTCGTGTTTGGGAGAACCTTCCTGCAGAAAGTGAATATCTTAAAAGGTAATGTTACGGGAAATGCTCTATTTCCAAAGCAGAGAACATATAAAATAAAAACTGATATGGTGCTAGTCATCAGTATAGAACGCCTGGTGGATGGCTGAACGGTTTCTTCATACTGCAATTCCTTTAGGCTAGACTCGAGATCTCCAGACTAGTTTTATTTTCGGATACCTTTAATGAATACGCATAAGATGCATTTGCTCTCATTGTCATATAAAGTGCTGGGGTTTTTTTTCTAATGCTTACAAAGCAACACAGGTATGTGTGTCAAACTCGGCTGAATTTTGGATATTTGGTGCAAAATGTTGGATCCATAATCCTGATCTGGCCAATCATGGCACGAACGGAAGAACTGCTAATTTGTCCAATTCCAAAAGGGAGGTTTTGGGTGACACGGACCAGTGCTAGAATTCTGACACCCTATCCTGACATAAATAATGGGATTTGCAGCACTGATTTCAGTGCCTACAAACAGGGACTACAAAGATCATACTGCTTTGGGAAGTAAGTTTAGAACCAAGACTGATCACAAAGATGTCCTTCTGGAACTAGATTACTTCCCAGTTCAATTTTGGTTGCCATATCTCAAAAAAGATTTAGCAGAATTAGAAAAAGATCAAAGAAGAGCAACCAAAATGATAAAGGGGATGGAGCTCCTATTGTATGAGGAAAGGCTAAAGAAGTTAGGACACATCAGCTTGGAAAAGAGACAGCTGAATGGGGTGTGGGGGAGGATAGGATTGAACATAGGAGCCAACTTTTCAAGATTATTGGAGGGTGCTAAACCCTGCAAAAATTACTTCACCTTGGACACAGTCAATGAATTTGTTCAATATTGGGGGTGTTCAAGCACCCACAGAGCTGGCTCCTATGTAATTGAGGTTTACAAAATTCTGAGTGGTGTGAACTGGTAAAAGTGAATTTATGTTTCACTCTTTCCAAAAAGTACAAAGACCAGGGGACATTCAGTGAAATTATATGGAAATACTTTTAGAACAAATAGGAGGAAATCTTTTTTCACTCAGAATAGTTAAGCTGGTGAACTCAATGCCAAAGGATGTAGTAACAACAGTTAGTGTAGATTGGTTTAAACAAGTTCCTGGAGAAAAAGTCCATGGTCTGCTATTGAGACAAGTATAGAGAAGTCACTGTTTGTCCTGGGATTGGTAGCATGGAATGTTGCTACCAGTGTTCCCTCTAAGGACTGAGTTCATGTGAGCAAAAACATTTTTTTTCATGAGCAAAGGACTGAGTTGATGTCAACAAAAATGTTCTGTTACATTACTCTGATGGCATTATACACACGGTACAACACAAATTAAGAATTACAAATAATTAAAATAATGGAAAATAAGATGATATTTTATTGAAAGGGCTTAAAACATTTTTCAGTTACCGGTAGCTCTCAGAGGCCAATACCTCCTTCCCCAGGTCAATGCAGTGAGCTGTCCTAACCTGAGAAAGAAAGCTATGGCTTCTGACAGTTGGTCAAATATGTATTAAAATTAGTCTAATGAAAAGATATGAACTTAATTCTGTTTTCTATTTCACTCCCTCCTTTACAAAGCCCGCTAGTATTATTAGCACCGGCCACCGCAGTAACAGCTCCAACACTCATAAGAATTCTATGAGTGTCGTAGCTGTTGCATCGGCCGGCGCTAAAAATGCTAGTGTGGCTTTGTAAAAGAGGGGGGTCTATTTGTTAATCTTTATAAACACAGCCAAATGTATTGATCTTTATTTGCATGCTGTCAAGGGGACACTGCTACCTTTATTTTTAATACATAAGTTTAATTTTGTCTTGAAAATAGTAGCTGGATTCATCTTAATTCTTGAAAAAATGCTCGAAGAATTAAGTTCTATGCTGACCTACATATATTTCATCAGGTTGCATCTCTCAAATGTATAAACAACAGAACTATACCAAAGAACAACAACAAAAATCCTTTTAAAAATCAGGTATTTACAACAATATACACCAAATTTTAGCAATCCTGAATGCATGTTTTAAAAATCATGAAATCCACTACCGTCCCAGCATTTGGTACACAGAAACCAGCCAGAAGATAGGCAATTACACTCATGCAATGTCAGAATAAGTGTTCTGCCAGAGCAAGCAGCAGGAGGCAAAATCAATGTTTTGATTCCACCTACCACTTTACATTTTTGCTATATTGTTAAATAAAGTAAATGTGCTTCTCTTTAGAGAGCAGTACCAGACAGGGTGTTCCTTATCCCCAGCACTGTTTTATTCTTTCTTTAGAACCCTTGTTAATGCAGCTTAGAGAGGACTTACCCCCACTAAGGTGTGCTAACCGATTAGCAAACGCTAACGCGTCCATAGACTAACATGCACGCGTTAGCATTTAACGTGTGCTAATTCGATTAGCGCACCTTAGTAAAAGAGGGTCTTAGAGATAGAAGGGATAGTGACACAGACCCAGGAAGTTTGCTCATTGGCTTTTTCATATAACTTGTTGCTTATTTTGAAACATCCTCAGTTAGACTTGTTGCAGGGGCTCCATCTCATATAGCAACATAGCAGTGTATTGGGACTGTATCTTAACCTTGACAAGCCAGAGGTGATATGATTTTACTGACTGGATGTCTATTTTTTCCTTTGAAACAAGAGGATAATAAATTGATCTATTTAGGCACATTTTTTACTAAAAATATTAAGGATGCATATCATGTTAATTTCAGTGTATTGTTAACAAAAATCTATAGATCTGAATATTAGGATGACTCTACCCCTAAAAGCCTGTGAGGTTGTATTGCTCTTTACAGAATAGTATTTTTTCCTAAGTTGCTATGGGACTCATTAAAAAAAAAAAAAAAGATCCAAAAAAACAACATAATGGGGAGATGGATGGCCACCTATCATCAAAAAGTCCAACGCATATGATGAAAAACCAACCAAAAAGTATCACACAATGCTATTTACCATAATCAAGATTTCTACAGAGTGGGCGTGACATGGGCAGCATCAGGGGTTTTGCATCATGGTATGATAACGGATAGCAAAAGGATTTGTTGGGTGTCTTGAGACATGCCCAGATTTAGACCTGCTTTAAAATTGAATAAGATGAGCAACAAATTGTCTTTTGCCCCACTAACAATTTGGTTATGTAGGAAATTGGAAAGCAGTAAGTGAGCTTTGGAACTATTGGAGAGTTGCTGAGTGCTGTACTGCCTGTCTGTTTGTGTCCCTGTCTGAATGAACCCTTACCTAATCAGCGGACGTCTGCCACCTCATCCCACACCCATACCTTCCAGACCCCAGCCACCTCCTACCCCCACACTTTCTACCCACACACTCCCTCTCCACTCTGTCTTTCACCATGCTCTATGTCACTGTGCTGTATCTGTATGTCTGTATTCTGTACTAGGAGCTGGAGAGCGAGTGCTGATTGTGTCACCTGTGTATGTTTGTCACGTGTAAGGGGCTGGATGCTTGAGTGAGTACTGCTGTTGCTGCGTGTGTCTGAGGACTGTGTGCCAGGGCTGGGAGAATGAGTGCCTCATTGTTTACTGACTAGGGAGGGGAGGTCTACATGTGGTAGGTGTAAGTGCATACAGTGGTGTTTATGGGGATAGTGGGACACACCTGTGGTGGTAGGTGATGGATTTACTCAATGCATTGGTGTTGGTGGAAGCTATGCTGTATGCCAGTGGTTCCCAGCCCTATCCTGGAGGACCACCAGGCCAGTCGGGTTTTCAGGCTAGCCCTAATAAATATGCATGAAACAGATTTGCATGCCTGCCACTTCCATTATATGCAACTCTCTCTCATGCATATTCATTAAGGCTAGCCTGAAACCCCGACTGGCCTGGTGGTCCTCCAGGACAGGGTTGGGAACCACTGCTGTAGGTGGAAGAGAATGGTCAGGGAGGGCCAGTATAAGAGTGTTCATGCCCTGCTTCTGCTTCCTGGATTTCACATATCAGGAATGCATAGATAGATACCGCTTTGATAAGGCTGCCATACAAGATCTCTCTAAGCAGCTCAAACCCTTCTTCTAGGACCTAGGCCAGACATGGGCAACTCCAGTCCTTGAGGGCCGGAATCCAATCGGGTTTTCAGGACTTCCCCAATGAATATGCATGAGATCTATTTGCATATACTGCTTTCAATGCATATTCATTGTGGAAATCCTGAAAACCCGATTGGATTATGGCCCTTGAGGACCGAAATTGCCCATGTCTGCCATAGGCCCATACCCGCAGGAACAATCCTATACCTATCCATCTCTAATCTAATCAGGATTTCTTTGTCGCTCTTTACCGGAACAGGTTTAAGGCGATTTACAGGTTAAAAGTTAGCTAGATTGTGAGCCTTCGGGACAGATAGGGTAGTTTTTCTCAGCTACCTATTTTAATTTAGTTTGATACATTGTAAACCTTAGGTCTGTAAAATGCAGGAATGCGGTACATCAAATCTTAAATAAACATAAAAGGCCCAAGTAAAATCAAGGGGAAAAATACAATATAGAGAAGAGGTTGCAATGTTTCGAAAGGGAGGGTTACAAAGTTGCAGGGGAGTAACATAGTTATATGGTTGCAGGAGGGGTTACATCAGTGTATCTCAAACTGTGTGCCGAGGCACACTAGTGTTCCTCCTGAGATTCCAAGTGTGCCCTGGCACACTGAGGAAGAAGAGCCTGCCAGCTGACTTCCCTATGCGATACAGCTGCCCAATTCGCTGAAGGCCTACATGTTTCCCCCTTCTCTCTAGCCTCCTCTGGCTTCCCCCCTGGCCTCCCAGTCTCACCTTTAAAACTAATTACAGCATCCTGCAGAGGATCGCCGGTAGGTAAAATGATTTTATTTTCAATATCGTGATTGAAATGTGTCAGTTTTTAGAATTTATATCTGTTGTGTATATTATGTGTATATGACAAATGAATGGAAAAAAATTACATTACAATTAGTAAAGGGGATGGGATCTGGGGCAAAGCTTGGGTGGGCCTAGTTGGGGTACTCAGTTGATATTTATTAGACTTAAAGGGTACTTAGCTTGAAGTAGTTGAGAAACACTGCTGTATGCAATCAGCTGGCGCCAATACCTCTCCTTCTCTAAGGCCATCTTCCCTGATGGCATCCCCTACTGGCATCTCAGGGCCCATCTGGAGGGCCTCTGCACATGCGCAGACGTCTACATGTTGATGTCATGCATACGCATGATGTCATTACGGCAAAGTCCACGCACTTCTGGGTGCCTCAAGCCGTGGCCGCTATCTTTAGTGTGCCCCGGCTTGAGAAAGTTTGAGAGACACTGGGTTACATTGTAGTAAAGTATCTTGTGGAGGAAGTTACCGCTTCCCTCGTATTGCTGGGCACTGGGAGTCTCCAGTCAGTGCTAGCAGCCAACACAGGCCTCACTCAGCCCACCATCTTCAGCTGCCTCATGCAGTTCCTCCAAGCCTTCCTTACTCACACCCTGGCCTACATTACCTTCCCCAGCACCCCCAGGCTCTACAGAACACCATGGCAAAGTTCTACATCATAAATCTGCTTCCCCATGGTCATAGACATCAACTGCACACACGTTGCATTCAGAACCACGACAACCACCACTCCCTTCCCGGGTGGACAAGGCCACCTACTGCAACAGGAAAGCATTACAGTGAAATATGCAGGTTGTATTTGACGCTCCCAGGGAGATAATGGACGGGTGTGCCTGATACCCAGGCTCCACCCATAATAGAGATTATTGGTATCTGAGCACTAATTATCTGAGTGATCTCCTGTGCCAAAAAGTTACAGTTAGAGTGGATATATAGTTATTCACTGACTTAGCAAGATTGAGACAGGTGCTAACCTATTTTTGAAGAAGACTTTTTTTGTTGGTCAAAACTATATTTTACATAATTGGAGAGCACAAGACTTGCCTATGGTGGTATAGTGAAAAACTGAGATATCTTGGGCTAGAAAGATTGGATGCTAAGCAGGGATCACCAAAAGCTTGGCATCTTTATCAACAAATTTGGTCCCCGGTTTGGAAAAATGTACCCCACAGAGCACAAAAAAGGGCATTTGGGATGGGGAAGTTTACGATATTGATATAACTTTTGCCTTTTCATGTCACCATGGTGAAAAAACAACACTGGTGGTGGCATGCTTGTATAGAAGGGAAGAGGGGATTACGTTCTGGGGTTCAGTTACTGTAATTTAAAAGTACATGTTTTATATACTTGCATGAAGCCTGGAAGTATTTTCACTATACTGGTTAAATATTACCGTACATTTTTGTCTTGTTATGTGTGAGTTTATGAATAAAAATATAAAATAACTATCTGAATTCATCACAGGTTAAAAAAAAACAACACCATTAAAACCTTTCAATATGTGGGATAAGGTTGAATTTTTGACAAGTGATGATACGGGAAGTTGTCGTCTGAATATAGAATCGCGTCAAGAATGTGGAACAGCACTGTATCAAGTGGATACATTGCTTAAAATAACTTCATCTGAAAAGGTGATGTTTTCTATTACTTTGCTTATAAAGAGATTCAATTCCATTTACTGCATGTTTACATGCAAAAATTAATGCATTGGAAATGTAAAGCATTTGCAATAACTATTGGGCATATTTCTATGTGTGTTCCCAAACAATCATCATACAGAAAGCTCTTAAATGCATGTTATCGTGTTTCCCTGAAAATAAGAGTGTCATATATTCATTTGGGGCCCAAAAAAGGCACTAGGTCTTATTTTCAGGTAGGGCTTATTTTTTTCATGTACATGATCATCTCTCCCTTCCTCTTCTTCACCCCAATTCTTCCTCTTTGCTTTCCCCACATGTGCAAATCTTTCCTCCCCTCTCACCCATCCCCTTGTGCCTTCCTCTGCAGTATATTTCTATCCCTCCATCCCCCTGTGCAGCAGAACCCTTTGCCCAGCTTCCATCCTTCCCTCCCTCCCATCCCCCTGTGCAGCAGAACTGTTGAGCACCCACCGCACAGCCGAACCGCTGATGACCCTCCATCCTTCCCTCCCAACTGATCCCCGCCGACTGAGACCATAAATACCTTGCTGCAGAGGAGCGTCGGCCCAGCAGCACTCACAGGCTGCTTTGCGGACTTCTCAGTGGGGCCGTCTATGTATTGATGGCGCACCGCCGACCGCACCAATTGACACCCCAGAATGACCCTCCCTAACCCCGTGACACCCCCGACACCCCAACTTATTTTAAGTTAGACAGACGGATGGGTCCCAAGCCCGTCAGACTGGCAGGCCCGCCATCCTCCGAATGGCAGGCCTAGGGCCTGATTGGGCCATGTGCCTAAGGCCCCACCCATATGAGGGGCCTTAGACACCTGGGCCAACTGGAATTGGCCCAGTTGCCGTTTGACCCTCGTGTGGGGCGGGGCCTTAGGCACATGAGGACAATCCAGCCCATGTGCCTAAGCCCCACCCACAGGAGGGACCTAAGGCAACTGGGCCAATTCCGGTTGGCTCAGGCGCCTAAGGCTCCTGGCCCAATCAGGCCCTAGGTCCGCCATTCAGAGGATGAGCGGCCTGCCGGTCGTACTTGCTTGGGAGCCGTCCGTCCATCCAACTTAACTTGATATGGGGTGTCGGGGGTTAGGGGTGTCGCGGAGTTAGGGAGGGCTGTTTGGGGGGCTGATTGGGGGGAAGTGCTGTGGATGGGAAGGCTTGAGTTCCCTCCTGCCGGTATTTGAGGGGGGGGGGTCACCTTCCGGCAGGAAGGATTGGGCTCTCTCCTGCTGGTATTGTCGTATGGGGGGATCGCGGGGGTGTCACCTTCCAGCAGGAGGGGTTGGGCTCCCTCCTGCCGGTATTGTCGGGGTTCGGGGGGAGGTGGTTCGTGATCACGGCAGGAGAGATGCCTCATCTCTCCTGCCTCGATTATGATATGCCCTCACCCCCCTCAAATTGCTGCAAACTGCGGCAGGAGAGATTGGGCATCTCTTCTGCCGCAATTCGCAGCAGTTCGAGAGGGGATCGCGATCACGGCAGGGGAGATGAGGCATATCTCCTGCCACGATTGTTGCAGGGGGGGAATTCTATAACCAGTGTTGTTTTTGACAGACTTCGGTTACAGAATCCAGCTTTTAGGTGAAGGACTGGCCCCTCCTTCGCCTAAAAGGTCTTGTTTTGGGCATTTGGGACTTGGGCAATTTTTTGGTTGATAATGTGTTCTAAGGTTAGACGTAGTGGTGGTCTGGGCGATTAAACTGCTGAACGTAGAGGTAGGCTATTCTTTAAAAAAAACCAACAATCTTATTTTGAACGTTTTTTTGAGAATGGACATTTTCCCTGCTGCTACTTTCAGCGTTTAGGACCTTAGGCCAAAAGGGGACTTAAACATTTTTTGGGCTTATACCCCTCCACATCTCTGATTACACGTTGCTTCTTTTATTATTTATGTAAAAGTTCAATGCCCATTATTCATATTTGGTATTTGACCGAAAAATATGCTTTTCAATAAAGCTCTAATTAATAGCAACACTGCATCTTTTATAGCTAACCTGTCACTGTATGGTAATACTTTTGTTTAGACATAAAAGCTTTGCTTCAGCGTTCAAACAGATATTAATTAACCTTTTTCAGTTTTTGCAATAAATCTTAATAAATAAGTAAGCAATAAAAATAAACATGGAGAAAGATATTAGACTATTACTATTACTACTACTTTTACATCTGAACTTTTTTTATGCTCTCTCTTCCAAAGGTGCTTCTTAGTCCAAATATTTATGCATGCAATTTGAGCAAAGGCTGTATTGTTGTAGCGGACAGATCTGTATCCCTTCTTGACAATATTTGTCAATCACTTCATCTGCAGTTCCAGTTTGGTGAGTTTGCTCAGACATAACTAAAATGACTTCAGATGCAACTAATGTTCTACTTAGTTTAAACAGTGGCAGTCATGTGTATCCTAAAATACTTTTCTTTAATTTTTCCGTACTGGAGGTTAGGCAAATCTTGGATAAATTCCTAATTAGTAGGATATGAAATGTGTATCTTGAAGCTGACTGCAATCTCTAATGAGTTTTATTTTATTTGTCTTTAATTAATTTAAAGCTATATTGGAAGCCTTCTGAAATATGGTATGTTTTTATTTTATTTTATTTAATTCAACTTACGTTCTGCTAGGTCATTACAAAATGCTCTTCCCAGGGAAAATTTCACATAGAAAAAACCGATGCACATGTAAATGAAATATAGGAATACACATTTTGCTGCTGTAAGAAGGTAATTTAGATTCGCGGTTAAGGGCAGGGAGGTTTGTCTGACCGGGGCTGTTGTCGGTCGGTCGGTCGGGGAAGCGCCACAAAAGTAAGGGGACCTGGCCGGCTGTGCTGCACCCGGGGCAGACCGCCCCCCTTCCTTGGTAGCCACTCGAGCCGCGAGGCTATTCTCCTTCTCCTTACCTGCCCTGCCTGCAGCACAGAGCCGAACGAAAGTCTTCCCAACGTCAGCGCTGACATCGGAGGCAGGGAGAGCTTTGTTTAAGCCCTCCCTCCCCTCCGACGTCAGTGCTGACGTCGGGAAGACTTCCGTTCAGCTCTGTGCTGCAAGCAGAGCAGGTAGGGAGAAGAAGAGCCGCTCAACTGAGTACATCCAGCCCCGCAGGAACCCTGTGACCCTTGGAGGCATCCCCACGGGATCCCCGCGACCCTACGGGGCGTCCCCACGGGATCCCCGTGACCCAAAGAGGGAACCCGCGGGATGCCCGCGGGTCCCGCCGTCCCCGTTCACGTGCAGCTCTCTAACCCAGATCTTTTTCATGAGTGCTGACTCCCAAGGTGGACCCTAGCATATGTTTTGGATTATTCTTCCCAATGTGCATCACTTTGCATTTGTCCACATTAACCCCTTCTTCTACAAAGCCTCACAGCTACAGCCCCGAAGCCCTTTAAATCTCTATGGGCTTCGGGGCCGTTACCACGCGGCTTTGTAGAAGAGGGGGTAAATTTCATCTGCCATTCGGACACCCAGTCTTCCAATTTCTTAAGGTCTTGCAGTTTTTCACAGTCCGCATGCATTGTAATGACTTTCAACAATTTAGTGTCATCTGCAAATTTAATCACCTCACTTATAGTTCCAATTTCCAGATCATTCATAAATAAGTTAAATAGCACCGGTCCCAGTACAAATCCCTGTGGCACACCACTATTTACCCTCCTCCATTGAAAAAAATGGCCTAACCCTACCCTTTGTTTTCTGTCCGATAACTAGTTCTTAATCCACAATTCAACATTGTCTTTGATTCAGAGTTTGGTAAAGAGTTTATGATTTGTATTTTCAGGGTTGGATAACTGTGATGGGAATTGATTGGATTTTCTAAAGTTTTCCATGCAGGCTCTTCAAGTAGTACAGTATATGGCAGCGAGTGCTTGATTTAATGCATTCAATGGCTGTCACGTGTTTCTCCTTACCTGAAGAGCCTGCATTGGTTACCAGTATAGGCCCATGTTAAATTTAACATGCTGGTTCTTATTTTTCAGTCCATGGTGATCTTCCTTCATATTTACAGGATCTTCTAGAACCCTGTAAGCCATTGCAATCTGCAGGCAAACACTATTAGCTATCACCTCTTTTTAAGATGGTTCAACATGTCCCATCCTGTATTAGGCTTTTTTTTTTTTTTTTTTAGTAGCAGATGTTAAATACTGGACTGAGCGATCTCAGGACATAAGAAGATGCTGAAAAAGCCGGTGACTGCTCAGCTTAAGGAGGGTTTTGGTTTAAGGTTATTTTACTTCTACTTTGATTGAAGGGATTTGCTGATACTTTCTTTTCTTTTATAAATTGATATGTTTTTGCTTTTTAATTTATTTAAAATTGTTATCTACAGATAGAAAAGCATTTCTTGAATTAGTGGGATATAAATATTTGCTGAATAAATAAATAAGGTGGGTAATGCTGTCTATAGAGAATGCATTAAATCATAATACTAACGTAGTACTTTTTTGTTTGAAATTTAACAGATTCTAATGTGGATGTGGTTGGTTTATGTCAAGAAGGCCAATTTCTTATGGTTGGAGAGAGGAATGGCAACTTTCACCTTATTCATGTACCATCAAGAAAGATATTGTTTACAAATGTAAGCAACTAGTAATTTTGTTCATCTGCTTGTTTTATCCTCCTTTTTGTCTACAATTAAGTATATGACATCTTTTCATGTGCTTAAATTAAAATAACTCCTTATAAATTATATGGCCTTTACCATTATGCTATTTTGATTTCTAAGAATGAAAGGATGCTGTTCTTTTAATGTAGTTACCAAATCTGCATGCCATTTCTTAGAAACATAGAAACATGATGGCAGATAAAGGCCAAATGGCCCCTCCAGTTTGCTCATCTGCAGCATCCACTATCTCCTCCTTTCCCTAAGAGATCCCACGTGCCTGTCCCTGCTTTCTTGAATTCAGATAGTCTTTGTCTCCACCACCTCTACTGGGAGACTACCACCCTTTCTGTAAAAAAGTGCAGTAAAACCTTGGATTGTGAGTAACTTGGTGTGCAAGTGTTTTGCAAGACGAGCAAAATGTTTTATTAAATTTTAACTTGATAAATGAGCAAGATCTTGCAATACAAGTATGTGCAGTATATGCGTATGACAACTGAGCTGATGGTTCTTCTCTCTCTTTGACGCTGCAGGAGTGTAGTGACTGTTCTAAATGAGTGAGGTCTTGCAATACGCATGTCACGTCATGGTGAAAGTTGTCCTACACAATAACCCTCATCTTCTCCTCTCTCTTATCTCCTTCACACCAGCCACAATTCTTTTCAAAAGTAAAGTGCAGGTTAATATATTTTTACTTTATACAGTACAGTATTTTGTATTAAAGTTTTTGGGTTGTGGAACGAATTGCCTTGAGTTTCCATTATTTCTTATGGGGAAATTCGCTTTGATATATGAGTGTTTTGGATTATAAGCATGTGTCCGGAACGAATTATGCATGCAAACCAAAGTTTTACTGTATTTCTTTAGAGTACTCCTGAGCCTATCACTTCTTAACCTCATTCTATGCCCTCTCACTCTGGAGTTTCCTTTCAATTGAAAGAGACTTGCCTCATGTGTATTTGTGCCACATAGACTATAGTGAGATGTTTAAATACCTTTGTTATACTGTTAGACATTTCAATTAGTCAATTCACCTTAGTAGTCTGTCTATTTAATATATTTCCAGAGTACGCTTTTATCCATTTACGACCATATTCTATAAACAGCACCCTAATCTCGACTGTCTAGTGACGCCTAAGTTCAGGATCTGCGCCAAACTTAATTTTTTTTAATTGACTTAATAGGCATGGTAATTGACTATGACAGTTTTCAGCATATCAAAAAAAAAAATTTAAGCAATTTAAGAGTTTGGTGCCAAACTCTTAGGACTCTTAGTGACACCTAAGTGGAGGTGCCATCCAATGCCTAGGGACATCTAATGACGCCCATGTTAAAATGTAGGCGGAGTTATGGCAGAGAATAGACTTGGTTGACTTAGGTGTTGTTATGCGTCTGATATAGGTGCCGCTAAATTAGGCGAGTGAAAAGCTGACCTAATAGAGTAGCGCCTATGTCTAGGATGCCAAGCAAGTCCAAAGTCCACTTAGGCATTACTAGGCACAATTCTATAAATGGTGTCATTTTTTTGATTGACAACCACGCCGAGCAGTGCCTACAGTGTAGGTGCCATTTGGTGACATTTATAGAATCTGGACCTTACTGTCCACACTGTCCTTATCTATCCCATAAGTTTTATAGGCAGGATATAAATTTGTTTTATATTTAAATAATATTCATTCTCCTTATTAACACAGTTATATAATGCTATATTTGATTATGATTAGACTTTGGTTCAGGAATCAAATGAAGACCGAAGAATTTATTTAAATCTTATAATAGAAAGAGATCGTACAGATGGAGGTAAGCTATTTTTAAATTCAATAGAAACTTTATGAATTAGAAGAATATATGAGAGAGACAAGACAACAGTTATTTCTTTTGTCATTCTTGGTGTATCCTAGCTTGATCCTGAAGACAATCTCTCATCTTGTTTTAAGACACATTTTCAATTAGCTTATGATGTTTTTCTAAATGTGCTGTTCTGAAAATCTAAGGGCTAGATGCACAAAACACGTTCGTTAAGACTGTGTGAATTGCTATTGGCCAATTTTTTGGCCGACTGGAACAGCGATTGATGCACCAACAAACCTTCATGCAAATTATTTCCACAGAGGTTCATGGCAATCCCTGTCCAAGCAGTCACTCTGAGAGCAACTGACACATGCGCAGAGCTGGTTTGGGGAAGCCCTAACAGCTGAGTGACAGGAGAAGCCCCTCATCTGTTAGGGCTTTTATCTTTTTTTTTTTTTAATGGCACAGATGTACATGTGTTATACATGCAGAATATCTGCCCCATTAAAAAAGAAATGCTGTGCCATAGGCCTCCCCCCACTCCAATGACAACCCTCCCCAAAGACCCCCCCTCCCCCCATCTACTGGCACCAGCAGCTTTGAAGGCGACCATTTTCAGATTGGTTTGCAATGCTATTGCCTCTGTATATATTGGCTGTGGTAAACAGTCGCTGATTTCTTTGAAGGCGTATTCCATTAGAGGCATGGTCTCATCAAGGGCAGAGTCCCAGGCAGTTCCAACTGATGAGATTTGTAGGGCAGCTACATGGTCCACTTTCCATACCTTACAGAGTGGATTTGGCAGCACAAACAGACCTCACCTTTGGACACTCGGTGCTCATAGCAAGCTCATTTGCTCTGCCCTAGACTCAGGGGACTGCTTTGGTACACCCCATTAGTCAGGATTCCTGTTCTTCCTGGAAGAGAAGAATAGGTTCTTACCTCAATAATAATATTTCCTGTAAGGAGTTACAGGAGTCCTGATGGTCACCCTGTCAAATGTCATGTTAGCCTGCTGCCTATCTCAGACAGGGATGTATGTTTCCAAATTCTTGCCTTAGGGCAGCCAAGTGGGTATGAACATAACATAAACAGAAGACGTGTCTGCCACAGAATCAAAAGCAAACAACAAACAGTAGAGAGGACAAAGAGGCGAACAATAGTCTATGACGTTTCCAAATATGCATTTAGAATCTGTGTAATAAACTGTTGTTTGCCTCTTTGTTGTCGCTGCTATTTTTTTGTGAACACAACATAAAAACTTTATTTATAACCCACAAAACTTTTGCAGTTTGATGCGGTTAGCAATATAAAGAAATCTGTATATTAACAGAGAATTAGATAATGTAAATCTTTCAAGTTTCATACAAATAAGTCTTGAGAAATTCCCTAAAATGTAAATAAGAATTTGAAATCAGTACCAATGGGTGCAAATTTGCCTCCCAATTTGTGGCTTGATAAGAGAATGAACAATGTACCTATCAAACAAGTAAAATATGTGATGTGATCGCTATGGCAAAGCACATGGGAGAGCATATAACAGCTGTATAAATGTTAGTGCTGATTGCTTTCAGGTAGGTAGCATATTTGTGTTCACCTTTGTACTGAGTTTCATGCTGTTTAATTAATTGTTTTTGTTGCAGAGCAGAAGAGACTTGATTTGGTCAGGGAGTTCCCTGTGCCCTCCTTGTTATTTCTCTTTTAGGGTTGATAAACTGCTTTGATATGAACTGAGGAGATGGGGCACTGCTCAGTGACATAAGGAAGCAGAGTTGAAACATGTAGATGATGCCTTTTGCAATCCTCGTGAGTAGATGGAAAGTACCCATTAGTCAATACTCCTGTCCCTCTGTACAGAAAAGAAGGTTATTGAGGTAAGAACCTAATCTTCTCTTCTGGCTTTACTCATCCAAAGTACAGAGTATATTCAGATTTTATGGTATGGACCAATTTTTCTAGGTTTTCTCCTGTCTGAATATGTCTAATATGAGTGTTTGTAACAGCTGTTGGATACTTAAAGTGAAAATTGTTTTTAACTTAGGGAAAAAATGCGTAACTGCATATTTCTGTATCCACAAGTTCAAGTTTACTCTTTTAGTGTATTTTTTTTCCATTAGGTATCTATGATATGTTTATTCTCACAAATAATGGGTTCTATTGTATAACATACCTCCAGCTTGCAAAAATTCAAGAAGGTAGGTTGAGATTTATGCATTCATTCTCCATCTAGATTGTTTGGTTTTAAAATGTATATGTAGGTGTATATTGTACAGATACTCAAATACATGCTCAAAAAAACTGTTCCAACACAAGGACACATTCACTGTAAAACCTTTAGCAAAACAGGCAAATATTTACTAGTAAGCTGGATTAAAGTTTTATTGACAGCCTCATTAAAAGGATTAAATAGAGCTTGTCTTCTGTGCATTAACTATAGAACAGTGGCTAATATTACTTTTATTGGCAAAAATGGTTGAGGCAGTGGTGAGTGTGTTCAATTGCAGAACTGTCTAGAATCCATTGGAATCTCGGGAAATGTTCTGAATTGGTTTCATGGTTTCCTGGGCAAAAGATCGTATCAGGTGTTTAAGGATGACATCTTCTCTTTTTGTTGGAAAAATTCTTGTGGGGTTCCTCAGGGTTCCCCTCTTTCCCCTACTTTTGTTCAACATTTATCTAGCTTCATTGGGAAATTTGCTGCAAAACTTAAAGCTTAAGTTTTTTATTTATGCAGACGATATTACTATGGTCATCCCACTTACTAGTCTGCTCCTGAATTTATTAACCTCCTTGCATCCACTATAAATCAGATTGAGCTTTGGATGATGGCTTAAATAAGGAAAAAACTAAATTTTTTTCTAGCTAGCTCAAAGAAACAATGGTACATGTGAATGGGTTGGGTTACAAGATAGAACAATCCATAAAAATACTGGGGGTAACGTTGGATAAACATTTTACATTGGAAAATCATACTAGTTTACTGACTAAGAAATGTTTCTCGGTGCTCTGGAAGCTTCGTACCATCAAGAAGTATTTTGAAAAATCCTCTTTTCGGCTGTTGGTACAATCTTCCATCTTAAGTATTCTTGACTATCGTAACATCGTATATGTAGGGGCTCCTATCAAAATTTTTAAGAGATTGAGAGTAGTCCAAAACACTGCGGTCCACCTCATTTATGGTCTAAAAAAATGGGAGCATATCACCCCTTTCTATCTGAAGCTACACTGGTTGCCGGTGGAGCTTAGAGTGCTGTTCAAGTTTTCATGTATCTGTTACAAAGTAGCTTTCGGTCTGTCACCAGGTTACTTACTTTCTCACTTTTCTTGGAGTCATTCTAATAAAAACACATGGAGAGTACTAGTTTCATATCCATCTGTAAAATCCTGTCATTATAAGAAGTTCCTTGATAGAACCTTTTCTTTTCAAGCTGCCAAATTGAATACAGGGCTCGGTAAAATGATGTTAGAAGCTTCTTCTTCTTTAGATTTTAGGAAATTGCTAAAAACTCAATTATTTAATAAGTTGATATCGTAACGCTTCTCTCTTAACTTAATTTATGTTATTACCACTTGCATTTTTATGTATGGTCTGTTTTTATTCTGATGCATTATTGAAATGTATGTATAACTTCCTTTACCAGGATATTTTTATGGAATTGTATTTATGATTTCTTGTGTTGTGAGCCACTTAGAACCTCCCCGGTATGGCAGCATATAAATAAATTATTATTATTATTCTCAGCATCAGTTGTTACATCCCAGACAATCGGGATTTCACTGTAATTACAGCACAGAAACAATCCTGTTTGCTTTAAATTACATTACATTAGTGTCTTCTATCCCGCCAATACCTTTCAGTTCTAGGTGGTTTACAAGAGTTAGCCTGGGCATTTCCAGGGAGATTACATGGTTAATAGATGTGGTATGCGTCAGGGTCTGTGGAGGATCGATCAGGTTTAGTTAGATCATTTGACAAATTTCTTGAATAGAAAAGTTTTAAGTTCTTTCTTGAATGTTTTGTAGTTGGGCATCATAGTCAGCAGATTGGAGAGGTGGCGGTCTAGTTTCTGACATCACAGTCGGCTTCAAATGACCACCTTGAAATCTAACTTAGATAGAGGTCTAGCAACTTTGGTGATGCAGTTGGATCTCTTAGATGCCTTTGACCTGATCAGTCATAATACTTTATTGGAGAAACTCTTAGCCTTGCTTGGAATAGGTGTCACACTAAAGTGTGGTATATGGACTGGGGCATGTCTCAGGGTTCACCCTTGTCTTATAGCAGTAATTAGGTTTAATAAATCTTATAAAGACAATTAGCCAGTAATTATCTTAGTCTCATGTATAGGGGAAGCACAACACCTAATAAATGTCCTACCAATATGCAACCTTATGGGAAATAAATGAAGCCAGAATATAACTGAATCTTGCTTTATTGGAAAAATAAATAGTCATAGAAAAATATAGCAAGCTGTATAAACAATTTACTACTGATTATGAATAAATATAAGCCACAGTGGCGTACCTAGGGTATGTGGCACCCGGGGCCCATCATTTTTTGACACCCCCCCCCCCATGTAAAAATTTATTTATTTATTTTTTTTTTTTGCAATAACCATGAAATGGAATAAATGGTCAGAATAGAAAAAGGCAGTGAAAATTTTCTTTTATTGAACCTCATATATGTAACCATTATTCCAAACATAACATAACATAAATTATGTCTAAATTGTCATGACATTAGAAGTACATATGGAGTAGTTGCAGGTGATGCTTGGGACAGTTCTGATTGTGTTAGTTCGGTTTTATGTGTTTTTTTGAATAGAAGGGTTTTTATTTCTTTTTGAAGGTTTTGCAGTCTGTGGTTGATATCAATTGGTTGTAGAGTTGGGAGTCGAGTGTTGCAGCTCGAATGGCTAGGAGGTTGTCGAACAGTTTTTTTCTTTTGACGTTTTTGGTTGGAGGGTGTGTGAATGGTGCACAAGTTCTCCTATGTCTGTTTGAAGTGGATTGAATTATTTAGCTGAAGAAATTAGTTACCCCCCCATTCCACACACATTAATTCTCTTCCATTTTTGTTCCCATTATAAAAAAACACTGATAAGTTCCCAGGAAAAAAATACATTAAAATAAGAAGTGAAAACAAAGGCCCCTACAGATGAGAACATAACATAAGAATAGCCTAACTGGGTCACACCAATGGTCCATCATGCCCAGTAGCCCATTCTCATGGTAGCCAATAGTGCTGCCCGATTCAGAGAAAAATATTTCATTCGATTCGATTCACCCTGTTGAATCGATTTTTCAATTCGATTCACTGTTAATGACACCACTTTTTAAGTTTAAACAAAGTACAACAATAAATTTCACAACAACAATAAATTTCACAAAGTACTTAAAAAAAAATCACATTTTTCCATTAAAGCAGTTCTGGAGACATTTGCTTGAACAGTCTTTTTTCCCAGTCCATAAGCAAGCAATATGAAAAAGATTTCCTTAATTATCTACTCAAACATTTTTGCTATTTACTTTCATTGTACCTAGACTATTATTCAGTAGAAAAAATTTAGTTTGTTCAATCAAGCAGAAAATTCACTCATAGAAGTCCAATGTCCACACAGGATTTGATTGAACAAACCAAATTTTTTCTACTGAATAATAGTTTAGGTATACTGAATAGCAAAAATGTTAAAGCCACACAGAAAAGCAGTAAAAGTCAATAGGTTCTCCAAGTGGGAACAACCTGATGTCTCAGCACTTGAGGAAAAGACCACGTAATAATGTTTATAAGATAAATCATATAAATGATTATACTGAAGCAGGGTGACCTCAGCGTGAGAAGTAAGCGAGAGGAGAGAATTCTCCAGCGCTTTACACAATAAGGCACAGGTTAATCACCCTCTGCCTGCAGTGCACACCATCATAGGACACCTCAGGTGTGCTCAAATTAATCAATGTGATAAATTAAACAGTAATAAACAATTGGTCAATCACAAGAGTGCAAGATCAAACAGGTTTTTCCCACTCAGAGAACCTATTGACTTTACTGCTTTTCTGTGTGAGTAGATAATTAAGCAAATTTCTGATAGCCTACAGAACTGATTCTCACCTTCCATCCCCAGCCCCCAAGACTTACCAGACCCCCCCCTGCCGATGTATTTACTTACTGCCTGAACTGGATATTAAATCGTGGGGAAGAGAGGAGAAATGCGGGGAAAGAGCCAGCCAAAACTAGTATTTGTTGCTGCTGAGTGCACCAATCCAGGGCAAGCAGACGCTTCCCCCATGTCTTAATAACAGACAATGGACTTTTCCTCCAGGAATTTGTCCAAACCTTTCTTAAAACCAGCTACGCTATCTACTTTTAACATAACTTCTGGCCACTTCATTTTTAAGCTTAGATCTTTCCTTCCAAACAGAGACCTTGCTAGATGTCAAATACAGTACAAGGTAACTTCACACGGACTTAACTGTGCAGGAAATGAATCTCCTCATACACCCACCATATAGTGCAAAAATGTGCAAAGGTCTTTTTTTTTCTTTCGATCACTACATAGCCTAATGCCACACAAGCAGCGCTGTTACAAACATATTCTGAAGGTCAATGCTAAGGTTGACAAAGTTTCCTTCCTTGGACCAGAAGGAGATACTGACAAACTACTGGAAGAGATTCTAAAACAACTACCCAGAAATAACACCCAAAGACCCACTCAGTGTGTGAACCAGTTGAGTGGAGTGGACTAACTGGGGGTGGAAATGGGCCCAGAGTTTGCTCAGCAGAATTTCCCAGACTACCTCTTCCTCTCAACACACTGACATGCTACCACCACCAGCAACACTAGGAACACCTCACCGAGTATGCCAGCAATGCTTATAAACTTTATAAAACACATTATTATATTTTCTTATAAAGCATATATTTTAACTGAACTTAGCCTTGCCATTCACAAAAATAGAAAAGTTCCCATTTCAAGCTGTCTCATGTACACTTTTCAAATCTAACATATTGTAATCACAAAACAGAAAATAAAATTATTTTTTCTACCTTTTGTTTTCTGGTCAATATTCAAATCTTGTTTTCCCAGGCTCTTGTTGTCTTGCTTGCCAGGGTCTCCTTTCTCCGTGCTAACCATCCGTCTGCCATCTCTGTCCTCCCCTTCCGTTTCCCTTCCCTCTCCCGGAGATCTGGCATCTTTCCTTTTTTTGTCTCGATCCACAGATTCACCTTTTCTCAACTCCCCACCACCCCAGGATCCACCATCTCTCCCTTTCTGTTCCCAACTATCCTCCTATCCAGTATCTCTATCCCCCCTCCACACCATCCCCTGTTTCCAAGTTCTCTCCCTTTCTGTTCCTTCCCTCCCTAAATCCCATTATGCACCATTTCTCTCCCACTCCTCTGTTTTTAGACCCATTATTTCTAACCCCCAAAGTCTGGCATATGCACGTATCTTTGAACCCCCCTCTTCCCTCTCTCCCTCTGTGTACTTTTACACCAGGACCCCCCTCCCCTGAAGGTCTGTCCCCCCTCCGAAGGGCTACACCCCACCCCTGAAGGCCTGCACCCCCCCGAAGGACTTTACCTCCCACCCAAAGGTCTGTCCCCCTCTGAAGGCCTAAACCCCACCCCTGAAGGCCTGCACCCTCCCCGAAGGATTGTACCTCCCACCCGAAGGTCTTTCCCCCCCTGAAGGCCTGCACCCATCCCGAAGGCCTGCACCCACCCCGAATGCCTGCACCCACCCCGAAGGGCCTGCACCCCCCTGAAGGCCTGCACCCCCCCGAAGGCCTGCACCCCCCCCGAAGGCCTGCATCCCCCTGGAGGCCTGCACCCCCCCTGAAGGCCTGCACCCCCCCCCCCCCAAAGGTCTGTACCTCCTGAAGGCCTGCACCCCCCTGGAGGCCTGCACCCCCCCTGAAGGTCTGTACCTCCTGAAGGCCTGCACCCCCCTGAAGGCCTGCACCCCCCTGGAGGCCTGCACCCCCCCCCGAAGGTCTGTACCTCCTGAAGGCCTGCACCCCCCTGAAGGCCTGCACCCCCCCTGAAGGCCTGAACCCCCCCGAAGGTCTGTACCTCCTGAAGGCCTGCACCCCACTGAAGGCTGCACCCCCCCTGAAGGCCTGCACCCCCCCACCCGAAGATCTGTCCCCCCTGAAAGCCTACACCCCCCCGAAGGTCTTTACCTCCCACCCAAAGGTCTGTCCCCCCCCTTAAGGCCTACACCTCCCTCTTAAGGCCTACACCCCACCCCTTAAGGCCTACACCCCCCATCTAGTACTGTCTAATGCAATTAGGTACGGGTCAGGAGGCCAGAGGGGAAGCAGGACATTGCAGCAATTCCCAACTGACCCTCCCCCCTCGCCCTCTAAAGCAGGAGCCGGCTAGCAAGAGGAAATTGCCGATCCTGCTTTAGGGGGGGAGGGTCAGTTGATGATTCGGGAGGCCGATTTTGGGCTTTTTAAAAAATTGATTCGGGCAGAAATAAAATAACAATAAAACCACCACCAAGCAGCCCAGCGATACTCATCCTCAGTTCCTGCCTTAATTGCAGTGTCCCACGTGGCTCGGGCTCCCTTTCTTGCTTCCACCCAGCTGGAAACCGGAAGTTGCTGACCAAGCTCCGACGGCGACGGGGGGTGTGGCCGTGGGTGAATGGAATTTGAGAGAGGGCTCAGGCAGGATCACTTCGGGGACTCGCGGAAGCCTTGGAGTCGGGCCAAAGCAGGGAAGTTCCCGGGCCATGATTTCAAGGCTCGAGCACCCCTAATGAGCTGGTACCCGGGGCGGCCCGCCCCCCCCTAGGTACGCCACTGATAAGCCAGCAAACAATTGGTAAATATGTAAAGGCACTCAGTAAAAATTATTAACTACACCATCACAGTCAATGGTGTAGTAAGGGGGGACGGGGTATGGTCTGCCCTGGGTGCCATCTTGGTGGGGGTGCTGGCACCTGTCCTCCTCTCTGCCCCCTCCACTCCTTCCTGACTCCCCCCTCCCCCCCCCCCGCTACATGCAAGCATCCCTTCCCTTCCCTCTTACTTCTTTAATTTTCCTGGTGCAAGCAATATCACAAACTTGCTGCCCACGTCGGTGTTGGCAGTGGCGTCGTTGTTGGTCCCACACCTAGGAAGTGACATCAGAGGGAAAGCCGACGATGCGGGCAGCAAGTTTGTGATGCTGCTCGCACTGGGAAAATTGAAGAGGCACGGGGGAAGGGGGGGTGAATAAGAGGGTGGGGGAGGGGCACTACCGCCTTGGGCGCCACTCACCCTCGCTATGCCACTTCACACAATACATATATATTCTTACAAACTAAGATTTCCTGATAAGAGAATATAAGCAGCAGCTATAATACATGGCTTAGCCAATTACCAAGGGTGCTGGAAAAACTTTCCTTAGCAAACCAAATAATTCTAACCCTAGCCAACTGTAGAAACATTATTCTCTGTCCTTTGTCAGTTCAGCTGATGACAACAATGGATGGTAGAGAGGATTTCTCAGAGCTGCAAGCTTTATCAGCAGGTACGATAGCAGAATCCCAGCTCAGTACAAGGTCTCACAGTGAGATAACAGCCACAACACACAGCTGCAGTGTCTTTGGGGAACAGGTCGTGGACCAGAGATAAAGTTCATTAGAGCTTAGACCAGGGATCTCAAAGTCCCTCCATGAGGGCCGCAATCCTGTTGGGTTTTCAGGATTTCCCCAATGCATTGAAAGCAGTGCATGCACATAGATCTCATGCATATTCATTGGAGAAATCCTGAAAACCCGACTGGATTGCGGCCCTCAAGGAGGGACTTTGAGACCCCCTGGTCTAGACAGTGACAGTCTCTGCCCCACCAATCGATGGAGAAGGAACAACACCCAGAAGATTCCTAGCTTTGTCCTGTCAAGCACAAGAGAACTCTACAAGTTCAGATCCAAACTTCTCCAAATCCAAACTTGACTGAGCCCAGTTTGCACAGGTTCACTGTTTCCGTGCACAGAGAGGGACCAATCAGAACCAGTCCTAAAGGGAATTTTTGGACACACAGAAAAATAGTGAATAAGCTTCTTGTTGAAGGTATGGCCAGCCAGCGTGTCTTGGCAAGATAAGAGAACAAGACACAGTTCATAACATTCCCTGCAAAACTCACTCTCCTCCACAACTTCTGACAGCAAAAGAGGCCCAGAGCTAGTAGATGACCTTGGCTTTGAATACACATATCTTGTGAACAAGTCCATAATGCTTCATTAAGATGGTCATTGAGCTAAGTTTAGGCCTGAAACCTCCAAAAAATAAAGCAGGGATAATCCCTATAGTCTTCTGTTCTATTTAATGGTTATTTAAGCAAAATGTTCTCAATTTTGGAAGAATATAAGGTTTTTTTATTATTCGTATGCAGATGACATCTCGTTACTGTTTTCTGTTACTCAAAATATTCAAGAAATAGTACAGTTAATAAGGGCAGTGTTTGTTTGACAAACCCTGGTAAAACTACTACACTTTGAGTTGTGAAAAAAAGAGACTAAACTTCCACAAATTAAAATAAAACTAGCTTCAGCAGAAGTCACTTTATAGTCTGACATTAAGATTCTGATAGTAATCTTAGATTCTAATTTGAGAATGGAAAAATATTTAAATGAGGTAGTAAGGAAAGCTTTCTTTAAGCTGAAACTGCTTAGACAAATTAAACTTATCTAGAAGTGCCTCAATTTAGAAGTCTTACAATCCATTGTTGTGAGTAAAATTGATTATTGTAATGTTATTTTACTTGCTCTACCGGACTGGAAACTGTGGCAGGTCCAAAAAATTCAACATGCAGCAGCTAAATTACTCTTAGGGGGGGAACTATGCTGATCATGCCACCCTTCTTTTGGTGAAGCTACATTGGTTGCAGGTTAAAGCAAGGGTCCATTTTAAGGTTTTAATATTCAACTTCAAAATATTATATGGCCTAGCTCCAGACTACCTTCAAAACTATATTTAATTATATTCTGCACCTAGACAGTTCGTTCTGCACAAGAAATTAGATTGATGTTGGCTTCAGTAAACTACCTGCAGCAAACTGTCCAATAGAAATAGATCTTTGTTGGTTGGTGATCCTATGTTATGGAACAGTTTATAATTGGATAGTTCAAGTTTCAAGTTTATTAAAATTTGATAAAACGCTAATCATAAATACTAAATGTTTGACAATAAAAATTAAAATGGGGAACAACCAACGGACTTTAGACACAACTTTACTTACTTGAAAACAGGAAAGTGGGGAGAAATACAATTTTAAAAGAAGAGTACAATTAAGGTTAAAAACAAAAGGGAAATAGGAGAAATCATATTGATGTTGAATATGTGTAAAAACAGAATGTGGCAAGAAAGGAGCCTAAGATTGATTAACAATCGTAAGCGTCTTTAAATAAGAAGCTTTTAAGGTTGCCCTTAAATTTATCTAGATTTTGCTCCGCTTTTAAATATGATGGTAATGAATTCCATATTGTAGAGGCTAAAGTTGCAAATGAAGAGGCCCTACGGGTACTAATGATTTTTAGGGATGGGACAAGAAGAAGGTGCTGTGATGCGGATCTTAAAGTTCTCAAAGGTTTGTGAGGAATAAGATACTTATGAATAAAAAGCAGGTTCTTTGGTATTCATAGTTTTAAAGGAGATTAAGGCAATTTTATAGGTTATTCGGTGGTGAGTTGGTAACCAATGTGCATTTTTTAACAGAGAAGTTAAGTGATCAAACTTTTTCTTTTTCATTATAATTTTTATTGCAGTGTTTTGTATTAATTGTAAGCATCAAATGTCTTTTTGGCAGATTCCTTTAAGTAAGGAATTGCAGTAATCGAGTTTGGAAATTATGAGGGAATGAATTAAAATATTAAGAGACTGAGGATCAAGGATGTTAGCTAAGGATTTAATCATTCTGAGTTTCCAAAAACAATTCTTGACAACAGCACTAATCTGAAAACGATAGGACAGTTTATTGTTAATTATTACTCCAAGGTATTTGCTAGAGCTAATAACGTTTACTGGTGTGCTATTGATAGTTATTGGGGATGTTAAGTGAAGATTTTCTTTCCAAGGAAAAAGAAGACAATTGGTTTTAGAGATATTTAGCGAGAGCATGTTATCACAAAGCCATTGGCTGATTTTATTGAGTTTTAGGTTGACAAGATTGATGTCAACAGGATTGGATGCGTCAATGGGATGGGTAATCTGAATATCGTCGGCATAGGCGTAAGCGGTAAGGCCAAATGATTGACATAAAGGGCTCCTTTTACTAAGCTGCGCTAGCGTTTTTAGCACGTGCTGAAGATTAGTGCGCCCTATCCCCTGCACTACGTGTAAAATACTAACGCCAGCTCTATGGAGGCATTAGCGTGTAGTGCACGCAGCAATGTAGTGCGCGCTAAAACCACTAGCACAGCTTAGTAAAAGGAGCCCAAAGTAAGCAATGGGGCCAGGTAGATATTGAAAAGTAGAGGAGAGAGTATCGATCCTTGGGGAACGCTGAAGTTATTTTTAAATATGGTTGATGATGTGTTGTTAAAGGATATTACTGAGGTACGATTAGAAAAGTAAGAGGAAAACCAGTATAGAATAGTAATGAATGATCTATCGTATCAAAGGCGGCTGAGAGATCTAAGGAAATAAGAATGACAGACTTGTGTTGATCCAGATGATATTGTATGGAAGTGGTGAGACCAATTAAAGAATGTTCCGTTGAATGATTTTTACGAAAACCGGTTTGATTGGGGTATGAAGCATAAGTATGGTCAAAAAAATCAGATATCTGGTTGAATACTATTTTCTCAGTTAATTTTGAAAGAAATGGAAGTTTTGATATAGGTCTGTAGTTGGCGCAGTCAGAAGTGCTATTTTTATTGTTTTTAATTATAGGATAAATTTGAGAATGTTTCCAGGCAGATGGCATTGTTGCAGTGGTAAGGCTTTTCATAATTAATTTGAGTTTAAATGGGCCAAAGATAGAGAAGTGGTGTTTTAAGATAAATGGTGGGATGGAATCAGAATTGGAACCTTTAGGATTTAAAGAGTGCATAATGCGCTGAATGTCATTTAGAGAAGAAAGATTGAAATGAGAACATGTTGCACATAGATGGTTTATGGTATTATCTTCTGTATTATGGAAGCTTTGAAATTTATTTATTATTTTTATTTTTTCCTTATGGTTTGGATTTTTGCTTGGAAAAAGTTTGCCAGGCTGTGGGTGTGGAATCACTTTTAGTGTTTTGTTTTTGTTTGAAATGTGTCAAATTTTTTAGGTTGGAAAATAAGGCTGAGGAGTTCTTTGCTTTTGAAATACATTTTTTTGTAATATTTTTTTCTTTTCCAAATTAATTGATTGTTTATAAAATTTGGAATGTTCATGATATTTTTCAAAGATTGGATAGTGTGGGATTTGCTCGCCATTTCCGTTCTAGAGAACGTAATTGACATTTAAGAAGAAGTGATGAATTATACCAAGGATTTTTTTGCTCTTTTGAAGAAATGATATGAGTTGAGACTGGGGCAATTTTATCAAGAAGGGAGCGGAAGGCTATGTCCCAGATCTCTAGTTGTTTGTCTGGATCTTCCAGATCGAAAGAATTGATGTCAAGTTGGAATATTGAATAAGTTCATTTTTCTTTAAGCTGGCTAAAGTTTCTTGTGTGAATTGTTAAAGGTGGTGGTAGATTCTGGTTGGTTATGGAGAGAAAAGAAGTTGAAATAAAATAATGGTCAGAACAGGGTACTGGTAGTAATAAAGGATTAGAAAAGTTGGATTTATAAGATGATGGAATAAAGATCATATCTATAGTATGACCTTTTAAGTGAGTGGGGTCTGAAAATAAAGGGATAAAATTAAGGTCAGACATATGGAGCAGAAAGTCTTGTGTGAAGAAGGAACTAGCATCTTCCAAATTAATGTTGAAGTCCCCTAATACTATGGGAAATTGAGATTGAATGGCAAAATCTAGTATTAGGGATTGAATTTGGGTCAAGCTATTTTTGCTGATAGGTGGAGAAATGTAGAGTAGCAGTAGGTCTATAGCTGGGTTGGTATTAACTTTGAGGTGGATAGATTCAATGGACATAATTGCAGGAGGAGTGATAGTAGTCACAGAGAGGGTAGATTTATAGATGATAGCTAGGCCACCTTCCCTTTTCCCAGCACGATGGTTGAATGAGTATGAATAACCAGAAGGGGTCACAAAAGATAAGAAAGCTTCATCGCCATTGCTTAACCACGTTTTCTATAATACAGAGAATATCAAGAGACTTTTGTTGAATTAGATCTTTTAGAATATGATGTTTATTGCGAATAGATCGTGAGTTGATTAAACCAAAAGTTAAAAATTTCTGAGGCTTGAATTTATTTCCAGAATGAACGGTCAGTGGGACTTCATTAAGTAAAATCTCAGTCAAATGAGGTGGATGGGGTATCATGGATTGATTGGGTAATAATGGTCTGTTACTCCAGAAAACTGGGATCTGTTGGTTGTGGTTCCATTGCAGAATAAGAAAAGAAAGGCAAAAGCAAAAGTTGGGCTATCTTCTCATATCAGGAAAGCAGTCGAGTTATTTATTTTCTCATTACTCAAGTATGTCTTAGCTTTAGAATTCTATGTTTAAAGGTGTAAATGTAATTTGGAATTTTATAATTCAGAGGATTGTCTGTTTCTTTTTGTATTGTAATCCACCTTAAGCTTAATTGCTGAGCAAGATATAAATTTCTAGATTAGATTAGATAAATAATATCTTGTCAGAAATAACATGTTGCTGAACTGAGTACAAGTCAGGAATTAGTTCAGCATTCTGGTTTTATTCCTGAATCATGAAGCTTGCATTTAGATTTAACATTAATTTCTGACCTCTCTCTAACTCCACTATTTTCTCTGCCTATTCACTCTGCAGGACATACTATCGATATGATATGTAGTCCAATAGTTATTAGCCATCTCTTTCAAAACCTCCAAACTCACTCTCTCCCTTGGTCAGATCATGTTCTTATTAATCTTCAACTAAATTCCTCCACTCAACCATCTAGTACCCTACAGAACACTTATATTACTAGAAATATCAATAAAATTACATCTTCCACTATCAAAGATTCCTTTAATCTGAAATTACAAGATTTCACAAATCTTACAATAGAAGAACAATCCTCCCTTTGGAATACTACAACACAATCTCTAATGGACCTTCTCGCACCCCTCCCCCCCAGGAAAGATCATCAAAACTACAACCAAAAAAGAAATCATGGTACAACGAAAAACTTATCCTCCTCCACCGTCAACTTCGTTCTATCGAGCATAAATGGAGTCAAACCCGGTCAAACAACTCCCTTCTTCAACATAAAGAAAAGGCCGCTTAATACAAAACCGCTATACAACAAGCCAAAAAAGAATACTATTCAAAATCTGTAACTACAGCCCACAACTCTTCAGCACTTTTCAGTATAGTTCGATCACTATCTCCATATTCCAATAAGAAACCTCCTCCTCTAAATAAACAACTACATGCTTCTGAACTTGCATATTTTTTCGACAAGAAAATTAAGGAAATTAGATCAAACTGAGGACAATCCATACCTACACTACCCCAAGATTCTATTCTATCTTTCAGTACTTTTTCTAACTTCAGACTCCCATCTCTAACAAACCTCTTCAAAGTTTTCCAATCAATAAATGCTCCCAACAACCCAACAGAAAGCATTCCTCCTTCTATTCTCAAGAAATTCTTTCCTCTCTTTGGCCCATTCCTATTGGAAATGGTAACTAAAAGTCTCACTGTTAATCTTGTCCCTAAAGCCTGGAAATCAGCTCTGGTCTTCCCAAAATTAAAAAAACCCAAAACCTAGATGCAACCTGGGAGTCCTTGTTCCCCCAAACTCCAAACTATTCTTGTTTGGACTGGGAGTCCATTAATCAGCCTGTAAGACCCTGTTTTTTTAGTTTAGGGTGAGGTCCCTCTTGATCCGCCCTCAAAATGTCCCCTAATGGCTGAAAGGGTCCCAGCTGAAGCTCCGCTCCCTTTCAGTAGTCCATTTCAAGTCTTTAAAAGTGGTCACAGGGATGAAGCAGGAAACTACAGGCCGGTAAGCCTCACTTCAGTTGTTGGAAAAATAATGGAAGTGTTGCTGAAAGAAAGGATTGTGTATTTCCTTGAATCTAATGGGTTACAGGATCCGAGGCAACATGGCTTTACAAAAGGTAAATCGTGCCAAACGAACCTGATTGAATTTTTTGATTGGGTGACCAGAGAGCTGGATCGAGGACATATGCTAGATGTAATTTACTTGGATTTCAGCAAAGCCTTTGATACAGTTCCTCATAGGAGGCTGTTGAACAAACTTGAAGGGCTGAAGTTAGGACCCAAAGTGGTGAACTGGGTCAGAAACTGGCTGTCGGACAGACGCCAGAGGGTGGTGGTTAATGGAAGTCGCTCGAAGGAAGGAAAGGTGACTAGTGGAGTCCCTCAGGGTTCAGTGCTGGGGCCAATCCTGTTCAATATGTATGTAAGTGACATTGCTGAAGGGTTAGAAGGAAAAGTGTGCCTTTTTGCAGATGATACCAAGATTTGTAACAGAGTAGACACCGAAGAGGGAGTGGAAAATATGAAAAAGGATCTGCAAAAGTTAGAGGAATGGTCTAATGCCTGGCAACTAAAATTCAATGCAAAGAAATGCAGAGTAATGCATTTGGGGATTAATAATAGGAAGGAACCGTATATGCTGGGAGGAGAGAAGCTGATATGCACGGACGGGGAGAGGGACCTTGGGGTGATAGTGTCCGAAGATCTAAAGGCGAAAAAACAGTGTGACAAGGCAGTGGCTGCTGCCAGAAGGATTCTGGGCTGTATAAAGAGAGGCGTAGTCAGTAGAAGGAAGAAGGTGTTGATGCCCCTGTACAGGTCATTGGTGAGGCCCCACTTGGAGTATTGTGTTCAGTTTTGGAGACCGTATCTGGCGAAAGACGTAAGAAGACTTGAGGCGGTCCAGAGGAGGGCGACGAAAATGATAGGAGGCTTGCGCCAGAAGACGTATGAGGAGAGACTGGAAGCCCTGAATATGTATACCCTAGAGGAAAGGAGAGACAGGGGAGATATGATTCAGACGTTCAAATACTTAAAGGGTATTAACGTAGAACAAAATCTTTTCCAGAGAAAGGAAAATGGTAAAACCAGAGGACATAATTTGAGGTAGAGGGGTGGTAGATTCAGGGGCAATGTTAGGAAATTCTACTTTACGGAGAGGGTGGTGGATGCCTGGAATGCGCTCCTGAGAGAGGTGGTGGAGAGTAAAACTGTGACTGAGTTCAAAGAAGCGTGGGATGAACACAGAAGATTTAGAATCAGAAAATAATATTAAAGATTGAACTAGGCCAGTTACTGGGCAGACTTGTACGGTCTGTGTCTGTGTATGGCCGTTTGGAGGAGGATGGGCAGGGGAGGGCTTCAATGGCTGGGAGGGTGTAGATGGGCTGGAGTAAGTCTTAACAGAGATTTCGGCAGTTGGAACCCAAGCACAGTACCGGGTAAAGCTTTGGATTCTCGCCCAGAAATAGCTAAGAAGAAAAAAAAAAAAAAATTAAATTGAATCAGGTTGGGCAGACTGGATGAACCATTCGGGTCTTTATCTGCCGTCATCTACTATGTTACTATGTTTTAAGAGTCTTTTTTCCTTTTTAATAGACCCTTTCATCAAATCCAATGTAAATGTCATCCAGTTTTCTCTGCTATTAGGGAAAGCAACACTCCAGGAAAATAGGGGTAGCCTGTTCCTAACACCACCCACCTAGCCTTCTACAATGACTAGTACCACCCTATGAGAAATTTGGTTGACCTAGCTATTCCTTCTTTAACCCCGGTTACCTATCATCCATCCCTTGGGAAACCCTTGGGAGAGTTAAGCTCTGGTGTACTCCTCCATCGAGGAAGCACTCTCTCACATTATGGGACATACACCCTATCACAATGATGTTTGAGGCCTATATGAGCTTCTAGACCAGGCTTCCTTAATGGACCTTACCATCAAGATGGTGTTTTTTGTGGTGATCACCTCTGCTTAAAGAGTGTTAGAATTCTCGCCTAGAATTTTGATAGGTGTGTAATCAAATTTTAAATAAACTATGAAACTATTCAGGCTTTGTCTTGCAGAGATCCTTAATTCTTAGAATTACAGATTAAGGAGTGACCTTGTGCACAATTCCCTCTTTCCTACTGAAAGTGATTTCCAGCTTCCCATAGGTAAGAGAGGAAGAGCAAAAAAGGTATGCAAGTGAAGTTTCCTACAAGAATTCTCGTGAGAAGGAATTGACTACCCACAGGTTCAAGAATGGAGTGTATGTCTACTAGAAAGAAGATTTTTGATGTAAGACCCTAATCTTTCCATAGTGTATATTTAAGTTATCAGCACTTACCGTATTTTTCATTCCATAAGTTGCACCTGACCATAATACGCACCCTAGATTTAGAGGAGGAAAACAAGAAAAAAGCATTCTGAACCCAGGCTCTGCACCCAGCCCCCACCCCCTCACTCCCTGCCAGGCTCTGCACCCAACCCCACACTCCTTGCCAGGCTCTGCACCTTGTCCCCTCTCCACGCCAGACTCTGTACCCAACCTCACACTCCTTGCCAGGCTCTGCACCCTGTCCTCCCCTTCCTGACAGGCTCTGCACCCTGTCCACCCCGTACCTTTTTAGATCTCCTGTACCTTTTTAGATCCCCCGCACCTTTTAAAAACATCCCCGGCTCCCCGTACCTTTTTATAACACCCCCGTCCCGTCATACCTTTTTAAAACACCTCCCCTGCCCTGTCATACCTTTATTAAAAAACCCCACCGCCCTGTCGTACCTTTTTAAAACACCCCCACCCCGTCCTACCATATAAAAACACCCTTATAGCCTGGTGGACCAGCATGTATCGGTACGAGCAGGAGTCAGCTTTCCGCGTTGCTGCCTGGGCCCGTGCCGCTTCCTGAATGGCTGCTGACAGTTCTCATGGGAGTCAATTCTATTCGATCACCAGATTAAAACAAAGGTGATGCTTAAGGACCTCACTTATAAGTCATCCTCTTTTTTTTTTTTTTTTTTTTTGCCATGTCTTCTGCATGCAGAGTTTCTAAGTTAAAAGCACTGTCTTGCAGAGATTCTTTTCTTCATTCCACAGAAGCTAAGGTTTTGATCAGGGCAATTACTTTTTTTCTTTCAAAGATATCAGTATCTCCTTTTCATATAGATTTGTAGATACACTTCCCCCTCCCCATTCGCGGTTTCGGCAATCGCGATTTCACATATTTGCGATTTTTTGGGGAGGGGGAAAAAAGACCCCCCCACACAGTTTAGCCTTCCCCCCAGCATCCCGGCCTTACCTGGTTGTCTAATGGGCTTTCGGGGCAGGAGCGATCTTCCTACACTCCTGCCCCGTGTAGATCGCCAATAGGAAATGGCTTTGGGGAGTTCCTATCGTAGTCTCGAGAGACTACGGGAACTCACGGCAGCCTTAAATGATTTGTGGCAAATTAATATCAGAATGGAGAAAATGTGAAATTAGTCATAACCTATTCTCAGGATTTTTCCAAAGAAGTAGTCGAGAAACTGGAAAATGTTGTCTCAAATATAAAAATTCTAGATGCGCGCACGACTAAGGTAGAGAAACAAATTACTAACCTACAGGCAGTTTCTATGTCCGCTATGAAGGATTCTCACTCAATTCATGTTAAATTAGAAATAATGGAAAACGCCACAAGGGTACGGAATTTACATCTAATTAATTTTCCTGAAACACATATGATATCTTCTGAGATCCTTTTTCGGAAGTATCTCAGAGAGATATTAGGGATTACTAATTCAGAATCAATGCCTATTTCATCACTTCATTATATTCCAAAAAGGGAAAAAATTACAGTGAAACAAGGACTAGACCAATTGGCTTCTATTGATGTAAATTTGACAGAATTTTTGGAAGACTCACAGGACACAGTACAAACCAGGTCAACTCTTTTAGTTTCATTTATCAATGAAAGTGATAAGGCATTAAAAAAATTTATACAGACGTCATAACTCCAACCTGGATTCCCCTCAGTAACTCCCTCATCCTCCCTTCTTCACCAGTTACCCTTCCCCTCAAAGCCCAAGCTTGTCAACTGCTTCCCTAACTGCATATATACTGAAACTGCACTATATCCTATTTGTACAGCATCCCGAACTGTATATCCACTGGAATAGCCCAGTCCTCCTTGCCGTATCCCATTCCCTAAACTATACTACACCATTCTTCTTGTAACTCCTCTGGAAATGTTCTTCTTCTTGTAACTCTTCTGGAAAAGTCCAGAAGTCTCTTTGTAATCATCCTGGAAATGTCCAGATGTCTCTTTTGTAATCCGCCCAGAACTGCAAGGTTGAGGCGGAATAGAAATCAGTAATGTAATGTAATAATGAAATTATATTTTCAGAATAAGCAAGTAATGTTCTGCGGCGCTAGAATTCAAATATTTCCAGATGTGGCAAGATCAACCACAGCTCAGACGAAAGGCCTTTTTGGCTCTTAAGTCTAAGGTTGTGGAATCTGGAGCCACTTTTTTTTTAAATATCCATGTAAATATTTAGTAACAGCTCGAGAAAAGGATTATGCGTTTTTCGATCCGCTTCAATTGGAACATTGAGTTTTTCTTCTGTTATGATGCTTGAATTGGAAGTTGTGATATTTCACTGAAATTAGGCGTTCATAAATGCTAACCTTTCTTAAAGTAGAGGGTATATACCCTTTTTTGGATTTCCTTATTATTTCATTAAGATTTTTCTCTCCCCAAAATGTGGGCTTGATGGGATTTCTTTATTGACTATCTGTGATATAAGTTGTATACATAAGTTTGTTTTATTCCTTATTTTTGTACATTTACTTGGTTGATGTAAATTGATAAATCTGCAATAAATTAAAAAAAAACAAACTTTGCATTCATTGAATGCTAAAGTTCTGGTGGGATATTTATTAGTCACTGATGAATTTAGATTTTCAGATTGGTTATTTGTTTTGTTTGGAGGAATATGGAAACACTGGGTAGTTTCTAAGACTTGTATTTCCCAGTAGCTCAAAGAACTGATTTATTGGGCTTATATTCTCAAAGGCAAACAAGCTTTTAAAGGTTTGAGAGTTTATTCGAGGTAATGGCTATTTAATGGGCAGAGCTGTGCATGGTTATACTGGAAGACATTTTCAGGATGGTGATATGGTCTTTGCTGCTTAGGTTTGCTAGGCACTACAGATTGGATGTTTCTGCGAGAGCAGAAGCTATGTTTTGATCAAAGGTGTTTTGATCTGGGGTTGTAAACTCCCTTCATCTTAAGGATTGATTTGCTGTATCCCACAGGTTCTGGATTGGTCTGTTGAAGATGATAAGGAAGGACAAATTAAAAGTCTTGCCTGCTAATTTTCTTTCCTCGAGATTCTCCAGACCAGTCCATATTTCTGCCCTATTCAGCTAATTTACTGCCCTATTAGCAATTTACTGTTCTCTTGCAGTTTCAGTATTAGTTTATTTCATATCTGGTTTTCTTTTTTTAATAGAAAAGAGAGAAAAATAAATAAATGAGGACAGGTGGGGAGATAAAACTATAATTGGCAAAATATATGGAATGCTTGATTTAGTATTTTGAATAAAGACATTAATGCTACTCAGTGCCTTTATAGAGCAGAATGACATAATCCACAAGTTCTGAAGGAAAATTAGCAGGCAAGTCTTAACTATTTCCTTATTTTAGAATGATTTATATTCATCAGAATCTGTGAATCTTTTCTGCTATTCTGAAAAATCATGTGTACTAGTAGAATAGGTAAAAAAAAATAAAAAGAACTCAAGTAGGCCATATTGCAAGATTTGGCAGGCTGCGTTTGACCTGCGGGCCAAATGTTGGCTTCTCTGTAATATGGGAAAGGAGACTAGAGATGCTTTTAATTCAGATCTAAACCCCTCTTTTAGTAAGGTGCGCTAACCGATTAGCGTGTGATAAACACTAATGCGTCCATAGACTAACATGCACGCGTTAGCATTTAGTGCATGCTAAAACGATTAGCGCATGCTAATTGGTTAGGGTACCTTAGTAAAAAAAGGGCCTAAGTCTTTTAAATATTAAGCTGTTATTTCCTTAATAAATGTGAGAGTGTGGCGCAGTGGTTAAAGCCAGAGCCTCAGCACTCTGAGGTTGTGGGTTCAAACCCATGCTGCTCCTTGTGACCTTGGGCAAGTCATTTAATCCCCCCATTGCCCCAGGTACATTAGATAGATTGTGAGCCCGCCAGGACAGACGGGGAAAAATGCTTGAGTACCTGAATATATTCATGTAAACTGTTCTGAGCTTCCCTGGGAGAACGGTATAGAAAATTGATTGAATGAATAAATAAAGATAATTGTACTGTACATAGTATTGCTATCAATAAAATCTTTGTATTTCATACAGCAATTGAGAGAATGGACTTTACAACAGTAGACGAGGTAAGAACAAGCAATATATCAAGTTTTAATAAAAAAAATTAAACTAAACACTTCTGTTTATTAGTTTTAAATTATCTAATTAAAATAACTGGCTTACTAGTTTATCCTGACAGTTAATGTGGAACAAGTAAGGATCTTATAGTTAAAACAGAGGGGAGAAGTTATTGAGGTGTGTTTGGGCAATAGCCCATATTATTTGCCCTTTAACACAACTTAAAGGGCACTAATGCAGATTGTCTTGGCCTAATTCAGCAATATATGTGTCACCATGGGTTACATAATAATGAGTTGCAAAACATGTAATCTTGTGCTACTACTGCTAGGAGTCAGGAAATATGATCCCTAGTGGTACTAACATGAGAATGCCCCTAGGGGGCACCATTTTTGAGAAATGATGCTGGAAGGGCAGGAACATCTGGGTATCGCTCCTGTCAAAGGACCACTATACTACCAAGGAATTAAGAGGATCATAGGAGTAAGGTGGGGGAGATTCTTTGGAGGTAGGGAGCTTGTTCAGGGGGTCTTGATTGGGGGGGATTAAAGGGGAAACCTGGAAGACATAGCTGGGGATGAGAAAACAACAAGGAAATCTGTTCACTATAGAATCCAATGTGGAACAGAAGACAGACCATATGGAGATAAAAGCAAGATTTAATCAAGGTGCTCCCAGGAACAGTGCCCAACGTGTTTCGCCTGTAAGGCTGCCTCAGGGACAGGTAACAAGCTGGAGTTAAAAACAGCTTCCATTAACTATAAAAACTAGCTGGTGTCCAAAAACAGCTTACTCCAACACTAAAACAAGGATCCTGGGTCCATTGTGACTGTCTGCCTTTCAGGTGAAATGCGTCGGGCACTGTTCTTGGCAGCAGCTTGATTAAATCTTGCTTTTATCTCCATATGGTCTGTTTATTATCTTCTGTTCCAGTCATGGTTGGGAGCAATCTACGGGACCATTATTCTGCAATTTGGTGACTGTCATAGTAAATCAAGGTGCAGTAAAAGCTCACCTTTTACCACACCTTAATAACTTCTCCCTGAGGTAGTTAACAGGCATTAACTGTTAATACAGCAGGTAATGCAAAGTATTAACATCACCTTCATAGTTATATCTAACTGCATTGTGGTATCTGCTATGCAACCGATGCACAAAAATGACACTTCTGTGTTAGCCAAATGGGAAATTGCTGAGTGCACCCCAAATGTTAACGCAGAGGCTTTGCAGTTATTGCATGTTAATTTTGGTATATGTTAATAATCATGCACTATTGTTTTTTTTAACACTGATACTTTGCTTTTCCAGTTGAGTTTTCAAAAGAAAGTATCCTTTATTTCTACCAAGGATTATCATACAAATTATTGCTTAAATTTAGCAACTTTTGACTTGAAAAGTGACATCCATATTATAATTGGCGTAAGTATATTAATATATTGCATATTGCAACTAGAATGAGAGATAACTTCTCTGTTTAGCGAGACATTCTAAAACTATAGAACACTGAACAACTTTTACTGTAAGGTTTTTGATTTTACCCTTTTTATACAAATTAATAGATGTGATATTTTTAAAAATAAAAACTATGATAAAATGCCTATCAAATATTTCTGTAATTTAGAGGCTTATTTTCAAAGTGCATAGACTTATGAGGGGCCGCTGAAAACAAAGTTGGGGCAGTTTCCATTGAGAACTATACACTTAGGGCTCCTTTTACGAAGGCGCGTTAGGGCATTAACGCGCGGAACAGCGCTCGCTAGCCGCTACGGCCTCCTTTTGAGCAGGCGGTAGTTTTTCAGCTAGCGCGTACTATAGTGCGCGCTAATCCAGTACGTGTACTAAAAATGCTAGCGCACCTTCATAAAAGGAGCCCTTAGTCCAGTGATTTTCCACTTTTTTTTGTACCATTGGAAAAATATGGAACGAAAAAAATAGAAAATCACTAGGGTAAGGGCTCCTTTTACGAAGGCGCATTAGGACCTTAACGCACGGTATAGCGCGCTCTAAATTGCCATGCACGCTATCCGCTACCACCACCTTTTGAGCAGGCGGTAGATTTTCAGCTAGCGCACGCTAATCCGGTGCCATAAGGGCTATTTGGTTTTAGACAGGTGGGTATAGCGGCTTTTGGGGGAGTGTTTGGGGGGCTCAATATTACTTATGTGGGAGTTGTGGTGAGATGTTTGTGGCACCCTTTTTTGAAGTTCATAGCAGTGCCTTGTAAGGTGCCCCATTGCTGTGTTGCCATGTCTGGGTGGCCAGTCCATCATTTTGCTGGCCCCTCCCACGTCCAAAAGGTCTTGTTCTAGGTGTTTTTGGGACTTGGATGATTTTTTGGATGAGAATGTGGTATAAACAGATGTACTAGCAGTCTGGACGATCAGACGGCTGGATGAAGAATTAGATGGATTTTTGAAAAAAATTGTTTTGGACATACTTTTTGAGAATGGACATTCTGCTTCTGCTGACTTTAGGCGACTAGCACCCTACATTTAAATTGGACTTAGACATTTCTTTTGATTATGGCCCTCCACATGTATATCTTTTAAATCTTTATCAGTTTCTATCAGTTCTGCATATTTTTTGCATTTTTTCCACTATTATATTCTGCAATATACATATTTAGATGATCTGCTCTAGCTGACTTCAGATTACTTTACATTTTCATTTCTAAAGTTTCTTACACTTGTTTGCTTTATATTCAAGGTGAATTTGGTATATCTATGTTTTAGGGTAAAGGTGATTATGTACTATCTAAATGGAAGGTGGATCCTGTGACAAAGCAAATAGCTGTTCAAGCCCTAGTAGATTCAAGTATGATACAAGGTATGAAAAAACGGTGCAAAAGAAACCACTAAGCATGAAATTTGAGAAACCTAGTAGAAACTGTGCCATTCTGCTTTTTAAGTGGTTGATTAGTATGCTCTTATATTATAACTGTTGGGGGCAGGGAGGGAAGAAACTCCAAAAAGTCATGGATTGCTAGAAAACTGCAAACTTAGAATAGGTCAAAAACCTGCTCTGCATAAGGGCCCTGATTTTACAAAATATTTCTACAGTAAGGTGCCTAGATCAGTGCATCAGGCCGATCTAGGCACCTAACTTAATTTATTTAATTGGCACTGATAATTGAAAGCACCATTAAACAATTTAAAAATTTGAATTAGCTGGTAGGTACCTACCAGCAAGTAGGCATGGTTAGGAGCGGAGTTTGGTCATGGATTCACTTAGATGCATTCATTTAGTCCAAGAAAACCCTGGCCTGAATGGCAGTGTACTTAAGGTTTTAACACCTACTGGTGCCTAAGAATGCTTAACCACCACTAGGCATGATTTTATAAACAGCATCTAGCAGCTACTTGACGATGCCTACGAGTTAGGCATCGTTTATAGAATTAGAGCTAAGATGTCCAAGTCAGGATGTTCAAAATGTTCTGGGTATTTTACGAAAGGTGCGTTGAATTCAAAACCTTTTGTAAAAGATTATGGATCCAGTAGCTACTAAGTGCTATTTAAACGGCCAGGAATCGTTCTTGGCCAGTTAAATAGCTCAGAATATCGAGCAGTATATATCTATATCTATAGTATAGATATATTTGCTGGCACAAACAACTGGAATAGGCATTTTTTAAAATAACAGTATAGAAAAAAAGAGTGCCTTACTCAGGTTGTTACTCATGTAAGCACTAATTTGTGAAGTATATATATGTACAGTATGTGCCAGGTTTTGTAAAACTGCATGTATAAAAAGAACCAGTTAAGGAACTGAGGCCCAGATTCTCAAAAAAAAAAAAAATATGCATAAAAAACCAACGGGCTGCAGTCGCAGCCATTATGGTAATGATTTTAAAAATGCGAGTCATTCTCCAAAAATCGCTCATACAAATGAGGTTGGCGGAGAGTAACAAAGATTCATTAAATTTGCATGTGCCTATCGTTGGTTATAGCAATGAGCGCATGCACAGAATAAACGCCCCCCCCAAAAAAAATAACCAACAACAGTGGGGGAGGGGGCTGTTATATGCAGCGGGGGAGAGTGGACATCTCTCCTGCTTCTGGGGGGGATGTTGGTTGGCGGCAAAAGAGATTGGGTATTTCTCCCGCTGCCGTGGGCATAGTGTTTGTGGTGGGTGAGAGTGAGCATCTCTCCCGTTGCTGGGGGAGGGGTGTTGTATGCAGCGGAGGGGTGTTGTATGCAGCGGGAGAGAGTGGGCATCTCTCTTGCTGCTGGGAGTGTGTGTTAGTGGGCGACAGTAGAGATTGAGCATCTCTCCCGCTGCCGGAGGGGTGTTGTATGCGGTGGGAGAGAGTGGAGATACACTTTTAACAGTGTTGGCACTGTACCAGCACCACCGGACCAGTTGCTGATTTTTGTTGTCAAAAGCCGATGCCACTCTTGGAGAATGGCTCAGCGATGTTCAAAATCCACTGGAGCGCTCGTTTCAATATTCAAGAGCCTATTTGCATGGCAGTGTTGGAGATTCTTAGAAAGCTCGCAAAAGACCTCGGTAAGTCGTTTTGATAATTCGCCGCTAAAATACATGCACGCTAAATTGACTAGAACCGGTTAGCGAGCGCATTAAATGTTTTGAAAATCTGGGTCTGAGTTATAAACCTCAAAATTATTGACTTTTTGAGCTGTTTCTAAGATCTGAGGGATAAGCACAATTGCCCTCTCACTACTCAAAACCCCCTGGTCTAAATGAACAGTTTGCTTACTTATGCATGATTTGGAGGAGATGTGCCAAAGGAGAAATGTTTTGAAGCATGTTTGTTCTCCTTATAAAATGCAATATACTAGATATTTTAGAAAAAAATGCAATATACTAATATTTTAGAAGTCTGCCTACACTATATATGTTTTCTTGAAATCTGTACAGGCATATCTGTGTAAGTGTTAAGTTTTTCTGAAATCCCTACTTTCTGTGTATTCCCATATACACATTTAATTATTTCCTAACCCTTTTAAAAATGATCTTGCAAGTCATATTGAATATAATAGGCTGAGGAACACGAAAATGTGTTTTCTTGTCACATTATTTAGGGGTCCTTTTACTAAGCTGCAGTAAAAAGTGGCCTTATTGTGCCCTCTTGCAGATTTTTCCTGCACACTAAGGCTGTTTTACCAGTCAGAAAATGACCGATTTGTTTTCCATTTTTCAAAATTAATGGTCATACGTTAATGTTGCCATTAACGCACCTCCAGTACCAAAAATTATTGCATGAGCACATACCAACATCTATTTTATAGTCGTATGGGCTCATCGCTGATCAGTTAGTATACAGTAATATGCTAACTGATTTGCACTGTCACATTCACCCTCACTCCCCAGACACACGCCCTCTGAGAAAAATAGAGAGAAATTTTTTAGTGCATGATTTGCACGTGCACATTGGGCTTTTACTGTAGGACGACTAAGCATGTCCCATGGTAAGACCTTTTAAGCTGCAGTAAATTCACACTAGCGCTTACCACAGCTTAGTAAAAGGAGCCCTTAGTGACTTGTTCTTAGCAGTTTATCTTATGGGCCATAATAATAGCCCGAGTGATTTTTTTTTTTTTTTTCTGATTTGTTTTTAACCACAGGTTGATCTGTAAGATTGCCTCACAAGTTTCTTATACAGCAGCTCACTGAGAGTGCAATATGAAGTTAAGCTGTGCTGTGGTTTGAGTGGCTGCCAATAGCTCATGCTTCCTTTTGGTGTAATAGTCAAAAAGCTATTTCAACCTAACCTAGTCAAGAATTGATTTAATTATAATGTTACAGAAAGAGAAAGAGAGCTAAAATATGCATATTAGACAGAAGAGCATGCAAGATTATGAGCAATTTGTATTTTAAAATAAGTTATTTACTTAATATGTAACAGGAATATTTGTCTGTCGTTAACTATATGTAATAAGTAAAATAAGTAGCCGCCCTTCAAGGAAGAAAAGTTGAATCGGCTAGTTGAAGTGCCTTTTCATTACAAATTAAGTTCTTTTGTGTTTTGCAGGTGCAAGGAAGTTCCAAGTTCTAGAAAATCTGCTGTTTGTTTTAGATGAAGATGTAAGATAAGATTAATATTTTATTTTAATTGGTTATTTTAACATTTAATTAGTTGATTTTACTTTTTGTATTGGCAGAGTAAATAGCTTTATCAGCACAAAGTTTGTGTAGGTAATTTTAGTGGTTTGCAGGCTTATTTGATGAAAAAGTAGCTTATTCTTTTGATTTTATTTTCTATTTGGTGTGCTTCAGGGTTATATAAAACATACAACCATCGTGAATGTACCTTTCGGGCATCATTCCTTTTAGAAACTCTTCATTCTTAGCTAGGACACAAGATGTTTGATTCATATAACTTAGGTAATATAGGGTCTGGGTCAGGAACATCTGTAAATAATACTATTGTTATAATGTAATATTTGCTTACTCAAGTATTTCTGTGGGCAAATTCTATACCCAGAACTTCATAGAGTAGGCTTATTATAACAATAAATCAAATATATTGAAAAAAAAATTAATATTTAATTCATCAATATAAGAATTCCACACAGGAGCTGGAACAGTCTTTAAGAAAACTTAGATGATCTTTTACTAATGTGTGCTTACTGCAGCTTAAAATGGCTTACCACAGAGCACACAGGTATCCCACTGTAAGATTCAAATATGCACATGCTAAAAATATTATACATTTATTTTTCCGAGGGTTGTGTCTGGGGGGGGCAGAGATTGGGTGAATTTATGCTAATCAGCATGTTAGCATGGGATTAGTGCACAAGTCTTTACCATCTACAAAACAGGTGGCATTTAGGGCCCACATACTAATGCCAAAAATAAAAATATCAGTCATTTTACTGCAGTACTAAAAATGACCTTTAGTGTATGGGACTTTTTAGCGCTGCTTTGTAAAAGGGCTCCTAAAACAATAGCATAGAATAACTTTCTTTCCCTAATCAAAATAGTACTATTAGACATCATAAATATACATTAGACCAGTGGTCTCAAACTCGCGGCCCGGAAGCCACATGCGGCCCGCCAGGTACTATTTTGAGGCCCTCGGTTTGTTTATCATAATCACAAAAGTAAAATAAAACAGTTTCTTGATCATATGTCTCTTTAGCTATAAATGACAATATTATTATTAAGACTTGGCCAAAAGGAAAGATTTATAAACTATAAAGAGTTTTTACCTCATGCAAAATTGTCATTTCTTTAATAAGACATTAACTATTTTTTCTGCGGCCCTCCAAGTACTTACAAATCCAAAATGTGGCCCTGCAAAGGGTTTAAGTTTGAGACCACTGCATTAGACAGTTCCTATTCTGATATCCCATTCATTCATTCATTCATTCATCCATCCATCCATCCTTATCCCTTCTTTCATAGTTAACAATCTCAATAAAGAAATCTGTACTTTTCTTCTACACTTCTCCCTCGGTATTCGCAGGGGATAGGGGCAGAGCCGGACTGCGAATGGAGAAAAACCGCAAATAACTTCTGGTCTGGCTCTGACCCACCCCCGCCTTCCCCCCAGTATCCTGGCCTTACCTGGTGGTCTAGTAGGCTTTCGGGGCAAGAGCGATCTTCCTACGTTCCTGCCCCGTGCAGATCGCCAATAGGCAATGACTGCCATGAGTTCCCGTAGTCTCTCGAGATGGGGCATGAGCGTAGGAAGATTGCTCCTGCCCCGAAAGCCTGCTAGACCACCAGGTAAGGCCGGGATGCCGGGAGGAAGGCTGGAGGGAGGCGGAACGTCTGAAACTGTGGTGGGTTTCCCTCCCCCCCAAAAAAAAAAATTGCAAATATGTGAAACCGCAAGTGTCAAAACTGCAAATGGGGAGGGGGAAGTGTATCGTGTAGTGACTCTATGGTTGCACAACCTCAATGGAGATGACATTGAAACTGTTAGCCTGTCATTGGGGACATAAAGCTAAAATTGCCGCCTTATCACAATCTACACATCTGAAGGAAAATTACATTCGACTTGCAGAATACAATTCTGAAACATCCACCTTCACTAATATTACCTCTACAGAATTCCTTCGCTCCACTAGTGCACTGCGATACTCAGGAAAACAGAAGGGAGGTGGGACTGGAACCAATGAAAGAAACTCAAGAGAACAAGAGCACCCTAAGTACAAATAAAAAAGCCAAAAACAGAAAACTATTACTGTTGGGGGATTCCATCATCAGAGGCATTAACCTTGGAACACAGGGCGAGGAGACCAAAATAGTGAAATGTCTTCCAGGATCCTCAGCTACCAGGAGTTCCAGGCAAATACTGACTATAATTAAGGAAGAAACTAAGGATTTTAACACTGATGTTGTTATCCATCTGGGAACAAATGACCTGGCCAACAACTCCACACTTGCAGCACAGAAAGCTTTTCGGGAGCTTGGTGAGGGCGTGAAACCTTTTGTAAAGACTTTAGCTTTTTCTGAAATACTGCCTGCATATGGAAAAGGAGAGCAAAGAATGAAAAACACAGAGGACTTTAATAGATGGCTCAGAGCCTGGTGTCATCAAGAAGGCTTCAGGTACATAGGAGGATGGGGAAATACATGGAAGGACAAGAAGCTATATTGCACTGATGGGCTACATATTACTACAGCAGGAAAAAGAAACCTTGCAGAGAAATTTAGACAATATTTTTCTAGGCATTTAAACTAGAAGGTGGGGGTGGTGTATGTACGAAGGACAATTATAGAGACCACCCCCGGCAAAAGAAAAGATGCGATAGTAGTAAAGGCTGCAACATAAGCAATATCAGCAACTCATTTCTTAGTATTGCAACGGAAAGTGAAACGACACAAAAATCCATACGAAAAAGGAGATTATCGCTGAAAAATAGCTGGAAAGCGATGACCACAAATGCTCGCAGTCTAAGCAACAAAGTTCATGATCTGCAAGCCCTGATATTAGAGGCAGATCTAGATATTGTTGCTATCACAGAGACATGGTTCAGTGAATCACATGGATGGGATGCAAACATACCGGGATATAATCTTTTTAGGAAGGACAGAGATGGTCATAAAGGTGGAGGAGTAGCTCTCTATGTAAAGATCAATATCCAAGCGACCGAAATGCAAGGGACCTGGGGAGAGGAAGAAGCGATATGGATTGCTCTGAAAAGAGAAGATGGAACTTCTATCTACGTGGGTGTAGTCTACAGACCTCCGACTCAATCGCAGCAAATTGATAAGGATCTGATTGTGGATATCCAAAAGTTTGGAAGGAAAGAGGAGGTTCTGCTGTTGGGAGATTTCAACCTGCCGGATGCGGACTGGAATGTTCCGTCTGCGGAATCGGAAAGAAGTAGTGAGATTGTGGATGCCTTTCAAGAGGCTCTGCTCAGACAAATGGTGACGGAACCCACAAGGGAAAAAGCGATATTGGATCTGGTCCTCACAAATGGAGAGAGTATCTCTAATGTTCGAGTGGGTGCTCACCTGGGTAGTAGCGATCATCAAACGGTTTGGTTTGATATAACGGCTAAAGTGGAGAGCGGCCGCACGATACTTAAAGTCCTAGATTTCAAACGTACGGACTTTAATGCAATGGGAAAGTACCTGAAGAAAGAGCTGTTAGGATGGGAGGACATAAGAGAAGTGGAAAGACAGTGGTCTAAGCTGAAAGGAGCGATAAAAATGGCTACGGACCTTTATGTGAAGAAAATCAATAAAAACAAGAGAAAAAGGAAGCCGATATGGTTCTCCAACCTAGTGGCTGAGAAAATAAAGGCGAAAGAGTTGGCGTTCATGAAATATAAAAATACCCAAGAAGAGGAGAGCAGAAAGGACTACAGGGTGAAATTGAAAGAAGCCAAGAGAGAAATACGTTTGGCGAAGGCACAGGCGGAAGAACAAATGGCTAAAAATGTAAAAAAGGGAGATAAAAATTTTTTCAGATATATTAGTGAAAGGAGGAAGATAAAAAATGGAATTGCTAGGCTAAAAGATGCTGGGAACAAATATGTGGAGAGTGATGAGGAGAAAGCAAATGTGCTAAACAAATACTTCTGTTCTGTGTTCACAGAAGAAAATCCTGGAGAAGGACCGAGATTGTCCGGCAAAGTTACACGAGAAAATGGAGTAGATTCTGCGCCGTTCACGGAGGAGGGTGTTTATGAGCAACTTGAAAAACTGAAGGTGGACAAAGCGATGGGACCAGACGGGATCCATCCCAGGATACTAAGGGAACTCAGAGAGGTTCCTGCGAGTCCTATTAAAGACTTGTTCAACAAATCTCTGGAGACGGGAGTGATTCCTGGGGATTGGAGGAGAGCGGATGTGGTCCCTATTCATAAAAGTGGTCACAAGGATGAAGCAGGAAACTACAGGCCGGTGAGCCTCACTTCAGTTGTTGGAAAAATAATGGAAGTGTTGCTGAAAGAAAGGATAGTATATTTTCTTGAATCTAATGGGTTACAGGATCCGAGGCAACATGGCTTTACAAAAGGTAAATCGTGCCAAACGAACCTGATTGAATTTTTTGATTGGGTGACCAGAGAGCTGGATCGAGGACATATGCTAGATGTAATTTACTTGGATTTCAGCAAAGCCTTTGATACAGTTCCTCATAGGAGGCTGTTGAACAAACTTGAAGGGCTGAAGTTAGGACCCAAAGTGGTGAACTGGGTCAGAAACTGGCTGTCGGACAGACGCCAGAGGGTGGTGGTTAATGGAAGTCGCTCGAAGGAAGGAAAGGTGACTAGTGGAGTCCCTCAGGGTTCGGTGCTGGGGCCAATCCTGTTCAATATGTATGTAAGTGACATTGCTGAAGGGTTAGAAGGAAAAGTGTGCCTTTTTGCAGATGATACCAAAATTTGTAACAGAGTAGACACCGTAGAGGGAGTGGAAAATATGAAAAAGGATCTGCAAAAGTTAGAGGAATGGTCTAATGCCTGGCAACTAAAATTCAATGCAAAGAAATGCAGAGTAATGCATTTGGGGATTAATAATAGGAAGGAACCGTATATGCTGGGAGGAGAGAAGCTGATATGCACGGACGGGGAGAGGGACCTTGGGGTGATAGTGTCCGAAGATCTAAAGGCGAAAAAACAGTGTGACAAGGCAGTGGCTGCTGCCAGAAGGATTCTGGGCTGTATAAAGAGAGGCGTAGTCAGTAGAAGGAAGAAGGTGTTGATGCCCCTGTACAGGTCATTGGTGAGGCCCCACTTGGAGTATTGTGTTCAGTTTTGGAGACCGTATCTGGCGAAAGACGTAAGAAGACTTGAGGCGGTCCAGAGGAGGGCGACAAAAATGATAGGAGGCTTGCGCCAGAAGACGTATGAGGAGAGACTGGAAGCCCTGAATATGTATACCCTAGAGGAAAGGAGAGACAGGGGAGATATGATTCAGACGTTCAAATACTTAAAGGGTATTAACGTAGAACAAAATCTTTTCCAGAGAAAGGAAAATGGTAAAACCAGAGGACATAATTTGAGGTTGAGGGGTGGTAGATTCAGGGGCAATGTTAGGAAATTCTACTTTACGGAGAGGGTGGTGGATGCCTGGAATGCGCTCCCGAGAGAGGTGGTGGAGAGTAAAACTGTGACTGAGTTCAAAGAAGCGTGGGATGAACACAGAAGATTTAGAATCAGAAAATAATATTAAAGATTGAACTAGGCCAGTTACTGGGCAGACTTGTACGGTCTGTGTCTGTGCATGGCCGTTTGGAGGAGGATGGGCAGGGGAGGGCTTCAATGGCTGGGAGGGTGTAGATGGGCTGGAGTAAGTCTTAACAGAGATTTCGGCAGTTGGAACCCAAGCACAGTACCGGGAAAAGCTTTGGATTCTCGCCCAGAAATAGCTAAGAAGAAAAAAAAAAAAAATTAAATTGAATCAGGTTGGGCAGACTGGATGGACCATTCGGGTCTTTATCTGCCGTCATCTACTATGTTACTATGTTACTATATTAGCTAGACTCTATTTTATTTTTTATTCATAGAAATATTTGAAGAGTGAGCAATTTAAAAATGATTTCCCTGTACATTTTAGCATGCTCTGAAAACAAGTTCTTATGATACCCAAAATGTCTAAACAAAGTGCCTGTACATTTTTTAGGACGTCTTGAGTGTGTGGGATGTTTATACACTTGTACTGGTTTGGGACTGCTCGTCAATTCGCATTGAAGATTTTCTTCTAACCGCAGAAGATGATTCACTTTCTTCAGTCACACAGTAAATATATAATAATGAAGAATATGGAATCTTGGAACCTTTACATTTTGGAACATGAACTTACTTATTTCAGACCTGTGTATTTTAGGCACATTTCAGAAATGTCATATTTTGTCTCTCCTTATCTATCTTCCAGACATGAGTATGCAAACCTTAAACTAGTTGTGTTGGAGACTCCTGATAACAAACAGGTATGTCATATTACAAGTCCCAAGAATATATGGTGATATTTGATTTTAAGGTTTACTATTCTGACATAAATTTCCAGCTATTTCCTTTATTCAAAAAGCATTCAAATAAAGGCAAGTTCCTGGATAATTATGTTAGGAAAGCACAATTGGAGAGGATACTTATGACCTATCCTAATTTTTAATGACTATTAAAAATGTATATTTTTAATACAATTTGGCTAATTCAGTGTTTGACTTTTGCAGTACAAGCTAGAGAATGACATGGTGACAAAATTCATCATCGTTCCGTCCCTGCGGATAACTGCGGGAAATAATCCCATGTCATTTTTTTAGTGTCTATTTCAACCTCAGTTCTTCTACACCAGCATTTTTCAAAGCAAAGCTTGAGGGTCAGTGGTTGTGCCCATTCATACTCTTATTCTTCCCTCTCTCCTTAAAGAATGACATGAAGATGGTTTCCCACGGTTATCCATGGGGATGGGAATGGTGATGAATTTTGTCACTGTGTCATTCTCCAGTAGAAACCATACTTGTTGAGTTATTGATTAAGAGCAACATTTTAGATAGGATGTCCAACTCAGAATATGAACACTCTCTAATAGCAGAGAGGGAAAAAGCCTCAGATCATGGAGTGCCAGCAACAATGGCTCTACCACACTCACATCACGGACATAAAAACCTTCAGTGCTCCTTATAAAATATTGTAACCCCCCTTGTGCTTAACCCATATGCTTTTGCAAACCCTCAAAAGAAGAAAAAAGGAAGAGCTTGTATATCTATATAGTCCCAAATACTCTGTTGGAAGTGGTCATAGACCATGAAACACTGGCCACCATAGGGGGTCTGTATTATGTATTAAAAAACAAACCAAATTTTTTTTTGGGGGGGTTGCAAAAGCATGTAGGTTAGGCACAAGGGTGTTGCTATATTTCATGAGCTGAGGCTTTTTCCTTCTCTGCTATAAGTGTGTGGTTATTTATAGTATTTTGGTATTGAAGTTTAAATTTAGTGTTTGTGTTAGGTTTCTTCCACTCCTTAATATTGTTTTTTTGTTCTAATTCAGAATTTGGACATCCATTTCTCATGTATTTATGAACTGGATCTGCTGACATACAGCCTTTTCTAAAATACATGAGAAATGGATGTCCAAATACTGACTATGTCTAGCATGAACATCCATGTTACAAATTGAAATGTCCAAACTATGAACACGGCAAAACAAGGGTCCTGGGTGTCTGAGTAGCATATTATAAAATGGCCTCAGATATGTCCTTGTGGAAGAAGAGCTTAAAGGTTAGAGAAGCCAGCTGAAAACCAGGACAGAGAATCAGAAATTGCCAGTTCAAGTTCCACTGTAGCTGTTTGTAATTTTGTTTTTTTTTCATTGTGAGCCCTTCAGGGACAGAAAAAATACCTATTGTAACTTAATTTACCTCATCTAATACAGAACTGCTCAATCAGAACATCTTTTAGTAACTTGGACATGCCAAGTCCCAGGTTCAAATAAGGGTGTCCATCTTTTTTGGTCATGGACGTCCTTTTCTCTTCTACAGTTGGAGTTGGATGTCTATCTTTTGGCCCCTCCCTAGTCCTGCTCAAAACGCAACAGATTGTGCCCCCTTGCTATATAGATGTACAACAGTTTTAGACATTCATATCCTGGCTTTATAAAATCAAGATTTGGATGTCTAAATGCTGGTTGACAGACCTCCAAAACATGCATAGAGCTTCTAATGCCTAGGTTAACATCAGTACTAAAGTGCCTATTGTTTGTGTTTGAATTATTTGTACTTCTTCATTGTAAGTTACTGCTTTGGTACTTCAATACCTTTTCCATATAAAACTTATGACCTGTCCTAGGCTTATTTTTTAATGCCTTTGATTGTACTGCATTGATAAAAGCTGTAATGGAATAAGAGAAATTCTGCATATTCTCTGGCGTCCCTCCAGACTGGCATAGATGAATGGATTGTGCATCTCTACTAGCAGGTGGAGACTCGGAATTCTTGACTTTTTAGTTAGATGCTAATAGGCTATACCATCCCCTATTCTCAATCTCTGCCAAGTGGAGGTGGTAAGTCTTTGCCTTCCCTGGAGTGCATCTTGGTCCTTTCTGAGGGTAGAGGTGACCTTCAGTCCCTTCCTCCAGCCTGAGGTTCTGAATATTTGTAGGCATTTGGATCGGATTTAGACAATAAAAGATAAAAATAAAAGAAACCTCTCAGCGTTCACAACTTTTTTATGTTGGATAAAGGCAGGGATTTTCAGTCCCCTTTAGCCATGGGAGGTGCCACACTAGGTGAAGAGTCCCTCCCTCAGTCCCCACCTCCCCGATGTTCCTCTGTGATTTTTTGCTCTGCCTGTCAGATGGCCACTTTGAGAGCCAGTGGGGTTTGCCCTGTTGAGAAAAGTATTAAAAAAAAATAAAAGCAAGAGCCTTTACAGCATTTCCACCGTTGCTTAAGCCATTGTTAATTTTTTGCTTCCTTCCCCCGTTCGGTAAGGTTTTATCTTTTGTTTTAGCAGCAGCTTGAACAGTAAATGCCTGAAGAAATGTTTGGCATGTTCTTGCTGGGAGGGAGGGGGTGAATGTGGCCAGCTCCTGTAAGTACTGCTTTCGGGCAGAAATCACATTGGAGGCAGATTCAGAGCTTAGGGTCTCAGCAGTAACTCTGAATGCTGGGCTGACCACAACCTTGACAGATTTTTCTTTTGGGCCAGCCCCAGTTTTGGCAGGAACCATACTATTCCTTCTTCAGATTCAGCCTCTTTTGGGCCTTCTCTCCCTCTGCGTTTGGAGCCCATGGTCCTGCTCAGTGGGTTTCACGTCACTTTGGGGGTGCCCATGGAACATCTAGATCCCTTGCAGGTGGTAGGTTTTCCTTTTGAGTTTATTTTGCAGTTGTACAGAGCCTTTTGCTTGCATAGGGCAGGAGGGCTCCAGTTGGGTCTACTGGCTCCCACTCCTTCTTCCTCTTCTCAGGTGCACCCTCTATCAGCAAAGCAACCCCGGTGGTTTGGGAAGAGGAGGTCCTGCCGAAGGAGGACTGGGCCCTTTCTTTTCCTCCCAAAGAACAGGGATTCCCTGAATTGTGCTTGGAAGATCTCCCACCAAAGGAAGATTCCTCTATTGTGCGTATTTTTCACCATGAGCTTCAGGGATTGACCAGGTGTCAGTAGTTTTGTGTTTTGAGGACCAGCTTAAGGAGGCTCTGTGGGCTGTAGATCTGTTGCTCAAGAGCATTCGGTCCATTGCATCAGGATATCAGGGCACATTTGAAGGCTCCAGATGCTCCCTTCTGCATTGCTCACTCTGTCACCTCTGTATCCCATCCCTGATCAGAACAAGGAACCCTTACAACTGCCTATTGTCAATGCGATGGTTTCGGCTGTGGCGAAAAAGAATACGATTCCCATGGATGGGGGTTCATCCGCTGGAGAGACTCATAAGACTGCAGATTGGAGTTGTTCCTGAAACATAATTTTGAGGTGGCAGCATTGGGAGTTCGGGCAGCTATTTGTGGCGGACCTGCTGAGCCTGCTTTAGATGGTCTGAGCATGTGCTGCACAGAGAAAATGTTGACTAGGCCCTGGCTGATTAAGAACTTTTAAAAACTGAAATGGGAGCCTCCTTCCTTTCGGATGCCATGTACGATTTGTTATGGACTTCAGTGAAAAGCATGGTGCTTTCTGTAGCTGGCCAAAGTTACTTATGGCTTTGGGGTTGGTCGGCAAACGCAACTTATAAATCTAAGCTCAGTAGTTTCCCTTTCAAGAGATCCTTGATGTTTGATGAGGACTTGGACAAACTGGTGCAGAGTCTAGGAGAGTCCAAGGTTCCTAGATTTCTGGAGGATAAGCCCAGGCAAGTTGGGAAAAGTAGTTCCACAAGGGGCTGTTTTCATGCGTTTGGGTGTTATAGGCCTGGTAGTCGGTTCAGCGTCTCAGGAATGGTATTTTCAACATACTCGATCCTTTCAAGGGGCTCGCAAGGGCAGTCGGGATTCTGGTGGATTCAAAATGGCAGATGACGTTTAATGTGAGCAAGTGCAAAGTGATGCATGTGGGAAAAAGGAACCCAAACTATAGTTATGTGATGCAGGGTTCCACGTTAGGAGTCACTGCCCAGGAAAAGGATCTAGGTGTCATCATTGAGGATACGTTAAAACCCTCAGCTCAATGTGCAGTGGCAGCTAAGAAAGCAAATAGAATGTTAGGAATTAGGAAAGGAATGGAAAACAAAGATGAAAATGTTATAATACCCTTGTATCACTCTATGGTATGCCACACCTTGAATACTGTGCACAATTTTGGTCGCCGTAACTCAAGAAGATGTAGTGGAGAAGGGTGACGAAAACGATGATAAAAGGGAAAGGCTAAAGTGGCTAGGGTTTTTCAGCTTGGAGAAGAAACAACTTGGGGATGATATGACAGATGTCTATAAAATACTGAGTGGAGTAGAAAGGGTAGATATGAATCACCTGTTTACTTTTTCCAAGAATACTAGGAGGCATGCGATGAAGCTACTAAGTAGTATATTTAAAACAAACCAGAGAAAATATTTCTTCATACTACATGTAATTAAACTCTGGAATTCACTGAAGGAGAATGTGGTGAAATCAGTTAGTTTAGCAGAGTTCATAGGCCATTAATGAGATGGCTTGGGGAAATCCACTGCTTGTTCTTAGGATAAGCAGCATAAAATCTGTTTTACTACTTGGGATCTAGCTAGCTAGGTACTTGGGACCTGACTAGAGAGTTACGCGGGGACAGAAATCCCACCCGTCCCTGCCAAAGTCTCACCCGTCCCCCCCCCACGTCCCCGTGAGGAATCCCACCCGTCCCCACCCATCCCCGTGAGGAATCCCTCCGTCCACACCCGTCCCCGCGAGGAATCCCCTCCGTCCCCGCCCATCCCTATAAACTTCAGAAATAGTTACTTCATTTAATTATGCTACTGAATTAAAGGCTCTGGTAGAAACCCATTTACAAATAAGCAAAAAGACTTTATTAATTTGGAAATATTAATTGGGAAGAATACATACTTTGCAAATGGGTTTCTACCAGAGCCTCTAATGTTTATAAATTTTTATCAACACAACTAATATACTTTATCCTGAAGCAAAATAAAAAAAAAGAAATATAATTCTTTTCCTACCTTTGTTGCCTGATTTCTGCTTTCCTCATGTTCTCATTCAATTCCTTCCATCCACTGTCTCTCTTCCTTCTGCGTCTTCCATTTACTCTGTTACTGTGCCTCTCCCTTTCTCCCCCCCTTCCAAATTGGTCTGGCACCCATCTTCTTCCCTCCGCTCCCCCCATAGTCTGGCATCTCTGTCTTCTTCCCTGCCAGCGTCTTCTCCCCACTCTCTCTTCTCCATTTCCTTTCAGCGTCCTTCTCCCCCCCATCTTCCCCCATGTCCTGTCAGCGTCCTTCTCCCCCTCTGTCTTCCCCATGTCCTTTCAGTGTCCTTCTCCCCCCTCTGTCTTCCCCATGTCCTTTCAGTGTCCTTCTTCCCCCTCTGTCTCCCCATGTCCTTTCAGCGTCCTTCTCCCACCCCCCGTCTTCCCCATGTCCTGTCAGCGTCCTTCTCCCCCTTCTGTCTTCCACAAATGCTTTCAGGTAGGGAGAAAAGCCGCGCGACTTAGTACATCCAGCCCCGCAGGAACCCCGTGACCCTCGGAGGCGTCCCCACAGGATCCCCGCGACCCTAGGGGGCGTCCCCATAGGATCCCCGTGACCCGAAGGGGGAACCCGCGGGATTCCCGTCATCTCCGTTCCCGTGCAGCTCTCTAGACCTGACCTAACATAACATAAAACATAATATAAAATATATTTATGTACTGCAGTACCTTGATGTTCTATGTGGTTAGCAAAAGATGAAAAACTGAATAATCACAGTGAAAATACAAAACATTAAGCTTAAAAAAACTTTGCAAATAGTTCTTCAACAGTTTCCTAAAATGTTGATAGAAAGTAGAGCTGGCTGTCAAACAGCTAAAATCTTTGTCCCAAATTGCAGCCTGAAATTACAAAAGCTGTTGAAGATATCTTTTGTATGAACAACCTTTAACAGGTGGAAAAGTGAATAAAACATGACTATGCTGTGAACATTTTAATTTTGCAAATATTAAGTGTTTTCAAGACAATGGATTGGCCACTGTTGGAAACAGGATGCTGGGCTTGATGGACCTTCAGTCCGTCTTAGTATGGCAATTCTTATGTTCTCCTTGACCACCTCTCGCCCTTCCTAATGAGGGAATTTGGATCCATCCTCAATTGCCAGTTGGAGCAAGATTAAGGGTGTTCTATTTGGGATGGACCCAAATAACTTCAGAACAGCAGCTGTTAGAAGAAGTCATTTGCAACAGCTATGCTCTGGAGTTCACTCAGCCTCTGTCAGATGCCTTTATTTTGTAACTGTGTAAGGCCTCCTGCAAGACAAAGGCAGTTCACCAGACCCTGCAGAGGTTGATCAAACTCAGGGTCATAGTGCCTGTACCACACGCAGAGGTGGAACTTGGTCAATATTCCATCTATTTTGTGGTGTCCAAAAAGAAGGCTCCTTGGATGTAACTTGGATGCTCCTTGGATGTAACTCAAGGGGATCAACTGAGCATTGCAAGTACCCTCCTTTCATATGGAGACTCTTAAGTCAGTCATCCTGGAGGTTCAACCAAAACAGTTTCTCATGTCACTCAATCTGATACATCCCAATTCGATCTTTTCATCAACAATTTCCTTTGTTTTGTGATTTTAGGAAAGCATTATGATTTTCATGTCTTCCGTTTGGCTTGGCTACAGCTCCTCAAACTTTCTGCAAGGTCACTATAGTGGTTGCCGCTGCATTGCATCAGGAAGAGATTTTGGTACATCCCTATCTGGACAATTGGTTGATTCAAGCAAAATCCCATCAAGAGAGTTTGATGGATATGGACTGCATCGTTCAGCTGCTCCAATCGCTGAGTTGGGTTGTCAATTTTCCCAAGAGCCACCTAGAGCTCACTCAGCATCTGGAGTACCTCAGCATTTGCTTCAACACCAGTTTGGCAAGAGTTTTTCTCCCTCCGGTGCGCATAGCAAAGCTTCAGGATCAAATTTGTTCCCTCTTGCATTCTCTATGTCTCTCAGCACAGGAGTTCCTTCAGTTTTGGGGGTCCATGGCAGCAACATTGGAGGTGGTTCAGTGGACCTGTACCCACATGAGACCCTTACAATATGCTCTTCTAACCAGATGGTCTCTGCAAATTCATCCACTGGAGGCTCAGGTGCCTCTGAGGGGTTTGGCTCGATGCAGTCTTCGGTGGTGGCTGTGTTCCACCAATCTATTCCAGGGCAGGAGTCTCGAGCAGCCACAGTGGATGGTCGTGATGTCGAATGCCAGCCTGTCGGGCTGGGGGGGCACAAGGTCTGGGCCAGTTGGCACAAGGACAGTGATCGCCAGAGGAGTCCACATAGTTCATTGTTTGGAGATGAGAGCAATTCAGTTGACGCTATTGGCTTTTTGCGATCTGATGCTAGACAAGGCAGTTCGAATTCTCTAGGACAATGCGACAATGGTGACATACATGAATTGGCAGGGGGGCACCAAAAGTCATCTGTTGGCATAGGAAACCGCATTGTTGATGGAGTAGGCAGAAGTCCATCTCTAGGATTTATTGGCAGCTCATGTGGCAGGGGTATACAACATTTATTCAGATTACCTCAGTCGACACCTCATAGATCCTGGAGCATGGACCTTGGGGATTAGTGCCTTTGACATCATAGTCAAGACATGAGGTCAGCCGATTCTAAACCTGACAGCGATGTCTCGGTGCCAAGGTTCCTTGTTTTTTCAGTCATTGCGGGACTATCAGGCAGAAGCACTGGTTGCCCTACTGCAACCTTGACCCATTGACAGTTTCCTGTAAGTGCTTCCTTCTTAGCTTCTAATAGGATTCTCCTTTGCATCAGTCATCATGCTGGCCAGGTAGTTCTCATAGCGTCCAATTGCCCACGTCGCCCGTGGTTCAGGGACCAGATTCACCTTTGGGTGGTGCCACCTCTTTGCCTTCCTCTCAGAAAATCTCTCTCGAGGTTCCTTTCACATCTTCGATCTGGCTCCATATTGTCTTACAGCATGGCTCTTGAGAGGTCATGTCTAAGGAAGAATGTTTACTCGGACCATGTTATTTACATCCACTTGGGGTCTTGGAAACTTTCCACTTCTTGGCTTATGTGAGAGTTTGGCATGTGTTTGAGGACTAGTGTAGTAGTTGATCTCTAGTTTCTGTTCGGGCATCTGTCCCGGATTTTTTGGATTTTCTCCAAGAGGGTCTGGAGAAAGATCTCTCCTGGTCTTCCTTGAGGGTCCAAGTAGCAGCCTTGTCTGCTTTCAGAGGTATCATTCAGGGCTGCCGGCTGGTTATTCATCTGTACATTATCCATTTCTTAAGGGTGGTTCACATTCTTCAGCTGCCAACTCATCCACTTCCACTATTGTGCACTGGATTAAGGAGGTTATAGCTTCAGTCTATTTGCTACAGCATAAGTCTTTTCCCACATTGCCACATTTCCCACCAGGGAATAGGCAACTTCATGGGCAGAGTGTGCTTTAGTACCGCCAGTGGACATGTGTAAGCTGATGGTATTGTCCTCTTTGCATTCCTTTATGCATTATTATAGGATGGATGTGCAAGTTCAACAGGACATATCCTTCAGGGCACTGGTGCTGCAGTCAGGCCTAACTGGGTCCCACCCTTAATGGTCACTGATTTGGTACTTCTCATTTATCTGTGCCCATCTGGAGAGATGCTAGAGAAAGTGAAATTTAGACTTACCTGCTAATTTTCTTTCTCTTAGTCCTTCCAGACCTGCACAGAACCCACCCCTGGTTACACTCAGTATTCTAAGAGAAGAGGTGTATTTTTTTGTTGCGGGATATACACTTGTTCATGGTTTTTGTTTCTAACATTTAGGGGGGGAAAAAAAGTTTTAACAAGGGAGTGCTGTTACTATCATGTGCAGTAACATTTGGGCTAGCTGGTGAACCAGGAATGCTGAGAGGACATTTAATGCGGTTTCTTTTAATGGTTTGATACTGCTTTTCTGCTTGTCTAGTTGAAGACTGACTCTAAAGGAAATGGCACAGCCTATTAGTAGCTAACTTAAAAGGCAAGAATTCTCAGTCTCCACTCTCCACCTGCTAGTAAAAGTGCACAACCTATTCATCTGTGCCAGTTTGGAGGGACTGAGAGAAAATTAGCAAGTAAGTCTAATTTCACCTTCCTTCACCTCGACAAAAAACGTTGAGGGAAAAATTTGAGTTTGAATGTAAACCTACAAGTCTGTTCTTAAAAACTCTTAGATAATGAACATTATAAAGAGACCACAGAGTTTTTTACTTTACTTTTTTTTCCCCTCCCAGATGAAAAACCTCTGTGTTTATTCATTACCCACAATGACCTTGCTGTATTCTGTGGAAGTATCGAAAGTTTCTACACTAGTTCAGACTGGAATCAGTACAGTAGGTTTCTATGGGTACACATTCGGAAATTGTGATTTTTGTTCTCTACATTAAGTCATTGATACTGTTTGTCTTATTACACCAATGTGCCTTTGATAGGACAAATGATAAGCAGTACTTAAAAAGCAAGTAAAGATCATAAACTTAGTGTTAATCCAAGTACTGATAAATAAAGTTGAATAAAAATGCCACATGGGTTTAATGGTATAAAATACTGTTTGAACCTTTCAGAGCAAAAACATCCCATGCCCACTTTGCATAATTTCAGCTTTGCATTGATTCATAGTCTCTTTGGCCTAAAAAAATAAAAACCAAACCATGTCCACAGTTAACCAATTCTTTTATGCTCTCACTACTGTCTTCATAGTCTAGAACAAGGATGAGCCATGTCCATGTACTGTGCAAAAAGCAGGCATGCCTACTTTTGCTCTGAAGTAGAGAGTTGCACAGGGACAGAAATCCCACCTATCTCCGCCCGTCCCATCAGGATCCTCTCCATCCCCACCCGTCCCCGCCAGGATCCTATCCATCCCCACCCGTCCCCGTCAGGATCCTCTCCGCCCCCCACCCATCCCCACAAGGAATTACCTCTATTCCCACCCATCCCCATAAAAAGCAGCAATTACTTCTGACGGAATCATCAATTCCACAGTTTCTTTTGCTGTTTTCCTTGTGGAATCTCTTTGGTGGAACCCTTTTTTTGTTTTCTGTTCAGGTAATTAACTTATAAACCCCCTCTTTTACTAAGGCTGACATGTCCATTATATTATATGGGCGAACCCTTCCTCCAAAGCCTTCCATCCCCGTGGGAATCCCGTTGGCTAGAGGGGTGTCCGTGTGGGAGTCCCGTGGGCCAGAGGGAGATCCCCGTGGGAGTCCCGTGGGTTATGGGGGGATTCCCGTGGGATTCCTGCGGGACTCCCGCGATCCCCGTTCCCGTGCAGACCTCTACTCTGAAGGGCTCAATTGTTTTCCTTACAGGCATATTACTCGGTAATATTCTGATCCAGCAAGTAATATATTCCTATTTACAATGACTTTTGTATAGATGTTTCATAAATAAACCTGTCAAGTTGATGATTTAAAGACCTGAATTACACATGACATCAAATAAAACCCAATATTTACTGTATTATAGACTTCTTGCTTGGTTGGTTTGAAAATAAGGATATGTTGACTTGACTCACAAGAAAACTACAGTAGATATTATAAAATCTAGGGTGTACAAAACAGAAAATTTGAGTTGATTTTCTATAGATATATTGTCTCTTATAAGTGCTAATCTTTTGGCAGGATACAATATACCTTCTGGAAGAAAAAGATGAAGATAAAGAAGGGTATGTAATGTATTCTTGCATCCTTTCAGGCTTTGTGCAGTTCTGAAATCTTAACTTAAAAATTTGAATGCGTTACTTCTGGGATTATTTTTAGGTCACAGGAAAGTACATCATCTGTGCTTGTAATGAGATGTTTAACAGAAGCATTACCAGAAAACAGGTATTTATTTTGGAAAAAGGGAATAATAAAATGCTCCTTGTTTGTTTACCTTTCCTTAGAATGCTTGTATTTTTTTTTCTAGATTAAGTCGCTTACTTCACAAGCGCAAATTTGATGATGCTGAGAAATTCGCAGTTCTGTTTAGACTGGATGTTGAGGTAAAATTGATTAGAGGATTTATGAAAAATGGATTATTTAGTTCTGTGATAAGATCAAAACTCTGATAAAGTTTTGATCAACAGAAAGGATGCTGATTACAAAAAACTCCATTCATTTGCTTTGAGGGCTATGGGATTATGATGGGTACAGCAGTAAGGACCTGTCCTCGCCTGTCCTGCCTCCTTTTACCATTAAGCTATTGTTCCAGGTGCAGGAAACGCTTGTTAATACATTCATTATATAAAGAATGGAAGGTTTCAAAAGCTTAATTAAAGATGGAAAGATTAGGTTCTTACCTCAATAATCTTCTTTCTGGTAGACAGACACTCCATTCCTGAACATGCAGGTAGTCAATCCCTTCTCACAAGAATTCTTGTAGGGAGCTTCATTAGCATTCTTTCGCTCTGCCTCCCATCCTTATTGGCTGTCCTCCAATTTCTCAGTTTTTACCAAAGCAGATAGTCAGCCCTGGAGAGGAAACAGAAGAGGGAGGGATATGGGGACACTTCCCAAGAAACCTGTCTGTTCTGTTCATATCATTAAACATATAACAGATAAAAGGGCCTCTCTTATCAATCTGCAGTAGCAAGTGCCTTGTGGCAAATGCAACAAAACCCATTCAATCCCTAAGGGCTTCGGTGCATTTACACTATTCAGCTTGTTAAGAGACCCTAAGTCTTTTTACTTTGTTTTGTTTCATTTCTGTTGGAAGAGATCTCAATGAAGTCATCCTGTATAAGTTAGATACTACAGGACTATGTACTTTCTTTTCAGTTTAATCTATACTTATAGCCTTGCAGTTAAGTCTCCCAAAATAAATCCTGAACAGATGCTTGTAATAATTGCAAAAAATTATTGTTTGTCAATAGCTTGTCTACAAAGTAAAACTGAATGTGGTCTTGGAAAGACTGGCTTCTGCTTCTATAGGAAGTTATGGACAAATTGTTTGGCAAGAGCTGGTGGATGAATCAAAAGCAAACTTACCAAAGATAAAGGTATTCATATCTACTTATGCTGGATGATTAAAATTTGTTTCAGAAAGCCCTTTGGCTGTATATTTTTTGTGACTAAGTGAGAGCGCTGTAAGGATTGGCTTTTGTAGGTAAAGGAAGAAAGGGGAAATAAAAGGGAATAAAGTAGATGTGTTGCAAGGTGCAATAGCCTTTAAAAGGAGAGTGTTTAGAGAGATCTTGATCGTATAACTTTTTTTTCCTTTTATCAGGATGATCACTTTGTGGTGGAATACTGCATAAATGCACCCTGGCCATCATTTGAAACAGCTCAGGAAATGCTAAATTATGCAAGAGGCAGAGTAAGTTCCTTTTGTTTTAAGCGTAGCAAAATTCTGTACTTTAATGAGGTGGTTTTTTACATGTTCTGTGAGCATGTTCAGACATGCTCAGAAAAGTCTGCTCTAGGGAGCAGGTGCGACTGCCTTATACTGCTTGTACACGGAGAAGCTCCTTTTGTTTTAAGCTTAGTAAAGTATTCTAATGAAGTTGTTTTTTAGGTGTTCTATTTACATTGCAATGACTATTCTTAGTTGAGAACTACCTGGTCAATATTCACTGCCACAGTCAGCTTATTATTAAAATGTCAGCTATGGTGGTCAAACATTATTTAGATATTCAATGCCACTGTCCAGGTAATAATAGCTGGTGCTGAATATCTGGCTATGATAAACTGCACTAGAACGTTTCCAAACAGTAGCAATATTTAGGGGTCCTTTTACTAAGGCGCGCTAGTGCATCTTGGCATGTGCTAAATGCTAACGCATGCTAATGCGTCCATTATATCTTATGGATGTGTTTACATGCGTTAGCATTTAGCGTGCGCTAAGACGCACTAGCGCACCTTAGTAAAAGGACCCCTTAGTGTATTATCTGAATAACTTAGGACAAATAAAATGCTGTTTTAAATTATCCGGATAATAGACTGATAAGTTCTGAGACTGCACTGGGTCTCTAAAAAAAATCAAATCAAAAACTACTCCCCACCAAGAATATAATGTTAACATTATTTGACTGGAGTATAGATTCCATCATAAGCAATAATATTTCCTGCTTTTCCTTGTCAATCATTGGATCCATAAAGAGTCCCAAACTGCACCCAGTGAATTCCTTTAAATCTTCAATTCAATTTGCCATCTTTGTTACAAAAGTCCAGGATCTAGTCTATCTAAATCATTAGAAGAAAAATATGTTACCGATATTACTGTGAAACATATACAGATGATGATCTGATGTTCTGTAGTCAGTCAAAATATAATTCTATAAGTTTCTTCCTAACCCATCAGTCAAAAATATAGACTTGGAAGAACATATCTCGTTTGAATAACAATATGTGAGTTTTGTGCTCCAGTTTGAGGACCCCATATAATATTAACATTATATTTTGGTTGGGAACTGGGTTTTTAATTAGCTAGCTAGTTAGTGCATGAGTTCCCACTTTTGAATTTTTTGAGTGTTTGGAGAATATTCTGGTCAGCAACACTTATCCAGGTAGTAGTGCTTTTGACTATTGACCCATACCTTTTTAGAATCCCATTTTCCAGCACTAAACACTTTTATAGGTTAAATTAGAATTCCAGTGGCAGATTCTAGACACCTGTTTTAAGTTGAATAATTGATGCAGGGAGAAAATTTTGTCCTGTAATTTTATTGTGAATGTCAATTGTAACCTGTTCTGAGTTCCCGGGAGAATGGGATAGAAATCTAATCTAAATAAATAAATAAAAGGAGGACAGGTAGCAGAATCCTTCTGCAATACCTATTTAACAAAAGAAGATGTAACTACCATTGGGTACTGCTTGGAAAAATGCCAAAAGAAAATTTTCCTCTCAAATTATAACTGCATTCTAATTCTACACTACATCCTACATTGTCCTTTGCTTTCAGAATAATATATTGGCAGAGTGTCTCTGAGTTTTGTAGGTCCTTTTGAGTGAGTGTGCAAAAAAAATAAAATTTATATGGGGGAGATGAGTGGTGACTATAGCAATAGTTAAAGTATAAAATAGATTGGGTTTATTCTGCACACTCTTAGTGATGGGTAAAAGACGAACAGCAGAAGGTTTTATGTAGTATTTGTTGTAGTTGAAAAATATGTCTCTTCCTATTGGGTTTCAGAATGACTATAAGACACAGTATATCCTACCTTTTGGAGATGGTCATTCTTGTGAAATAGGAGGATCATCCACATTAAAATGTACATGACTGCTATGAAAAGAAGCTGTCATGTTTTGCAGAAATAGATGTGTTTTCTGTCTGCATGATATGTAAACTTGCTGGAGTAGGCTATCAAAGGGATGGAGGATAAAAGCCAGAGTTCAGTGTTGTTTAGTGTTCTTGGGCACGTGCTGTGAAGGCACACTGCCTTAGGGTGTGCAAAATATTATCATTTCTAATGTATTTTAATATCAATTTCAGGTTGAGAAAAAAGAAGACAGAACGATTACCACAACAAGTGATGAGTTTCCATTATCCATAATAGAGGTGATTTATTAAACCAATGCCAGTCTTATTAGAGTTTATTATTTCATTTATTCAATTTGATGTAGTGATTCCTTCAAAAAGCATTAAGACAATATACATCGAAAAAATTTACAGACCATAATAAGCCATCTTGCATAAAAAGCATGATATAAGGCACTGAATTCTAATCTCTCCCACCTTCATCCCAAGCTCAGTACTTATTTGCCTTCTGCTTATTCATCCTTTTACTCTGTGGCTATTAAAACATGATATGATGAATGCTCATGTTCTAGATCAAAAAATGTATGATATTTTGATTTATGTGCCTGATGTTTTTTTAATAATTCAGCAAAAGAGGTGCAGGACACTTAGGAGGGAATTCTGTAAATGGTGTCTAAAAAGATAAGTGCCTATCTCTTGTCACTCACACTTAGGTGCCTACAATGTAGGCCAGGGTTTTAAAAGCCTAAATTATAGGCGCTTAAGTCCTTTAGAGAATCATGCCTAGTGGCGCCTAAGTCCTTCTCTGCTCCTAAACACGCCTACTTTGGAGTTAGGTGCCTATCTTTTCTAGAATCTTGCCTAAGAAGATAGGTACCTATTGCCCATTTAACTTTTATTTTTTTTTTCAGTTAAGAGCTTTTTAAAGCTAATAATTGAAGCCAGTTTACTAATTAACCCCCTTTTACAAAACTGCAGTAGCAGTTTTTAACACAGGCCGGCACAGTAAATGCTCTGCACTGCTCCCGAAACTCATAGAGTGCCTATGAGCGTCGTGAGCAGCGCCAGCCTGCACTAAAAAACGCTATTGCAGTGTTGCAAAAGGGGGAGTAAGTTAGGTGCCTAACGTTAGCCCCCTTAGGGCTTGAGTCTATAAATGGTGCCTAACTTTATAGAATCATGCCTAGCAGTGCCTAGCCATTCCTCTGGTAGGCGCAGGTATATAAGGCCAGGTTTTACCTAATTTACCGGTGCCTAATTACAGTGCCTAGCGATGCCAAAGTCAACCACGCCTATTCTCCGCCGCTAACCACGCCTACTTTTCAGTTAGGCGTTGGAGGGTGCTTCGACTTAGACTTTGCTAGGTGCCACATGGATATCCACACACAATATAAATTGATAATTAAAATAATGTTGTTTTAATCGGTTTTTTAATGGTATGGTTAATTGCCATGTCATTTAAACCAATTAAAAACAATTTAGTTTAATGCTGAACTAAATTAGACATCACTAGGTGTCCATGGTTAGGGCACTCTTTATAGAATCAGGCCCTCATGGCCATATTCTATAAATGGCGCCCTATTTAGGTGCTGTTGGGCGCCTTAATCGCAGCTGCCTAGCGATGCCTAAGTTTAGGATCCGCGCAGAACTTAATTTCTTTAATTGGCATTGTAATTGACCATGCTGGTTTTCAGCCAATCCAAAACATAAATTAAGCAATTTAAGAGTTTGACGCTGACCTTTTATGAAGCCTAGCAACGCCTAAGTGGAGGCGCCGTCCAATGCCTAGGGACACCTAACGACGCCTACGTTAAAAAGTAGGCATGGTTGACATAGTTGTTTTTAGGTGTCCGACATAGGTGCCGCCAAATTAGGCAAGTGAAAAACTGACCTACTGGAGCGATGCCTAGATCTAGGACACCTAGCGACGCCTAAGTCTGTATAGGCATTGCTAGGCATGATTCTATAAACTGCGCTGTTTTTTTGAAAGGCAACTGCAAAAAGTGGCGCCATCTATAGAATCTGGCCCTTAGGGCTGGATTCTATAAACGACACCGGTATTGGTGAAGGGAATGGAGGGAGAGATGTGGCATGGTGCTGGAGAGGGGTGATAGAAGGAGAAATGTTGGGCATGGGACTGGTGGGCTGGGGCGAAAGATGAGAAAGGGATAAATGCTGGACCATGGTAGGAGGAACCAATGGACAGCAACAGAAGAATTTGCAGAGGACGGGAAAGCGGAAAAAAGAAACTGGGACCAACTTGATGGAAAAATAAGTCTCCAGACAACAAAGGTAAAAAACGGTATTGACTAAAATATGTTAGCTTTGGGACATGTATATAGTGTCTTTGTATTGTGTTCAAAAGAAAAGGAAATGCATTTCTGGTTTTATTTCTACAGTGTAGTTGAAGTATTTGCTGACCCCTGGCTGTGGCTGTGGCCTGGTGGTGATCCCCAAGCAATGCGAGCAGAGGACCTCTTCTAGAGATAGCCAGAACTCCCCTCCACCAAGCACAGCAACCGCTGGCAGCATCCATGAGCCACTGAGGTGCCAGCATCTGTGACTCAGGGACACTACTGCTGCCTGCCAAGCTTGGCAAAAGGGAGCACCGGCCACCTTCAGAGGAAGTCCTCAGCTGACATAGCTTGGGGGTCCTCATCAGCTGAGTATTTATATTTTATATTTACATTAGAGGCTCTAGTAGAAACCCATTTACAAAGTATGTATTCTTCCCAATTAATATTTCCAAATTAATAAACTGTCTTTGCTTATTTGTAAATGGGTCTCTACCAGAGCCTTTAATTCAGTAGCATAATTAAATGAAATAACTATTTCTAAAGTTTATAGGGACAGGTGGGGACGGAGAGGATTCTTCGCGGGGACGGGTGGGGACGGAGGGATTCTTCGCGGGGACGGGTGGGGACGGAGGAATTCCTCACGGGGACGGGTGGGATTTGGACGGGGACGGGTGGGATTTCTGTCCCCGTGCAACTCTCTAATACAAACATCTATTTACGAGAAGCCACCTGACAGATGCAGTTACCTACATAGTCCCAGCTTGCACATTTCACATTCAAAAAAGTCTGTTATGCACAGCTAAACCACACAATACCATGGTATCTGCTCTGACTTAAGAGACAGTGATAAACACCTAAAAAATCCTGACTGAATCCTTCAAACAAAAAAGCTACAACCCTAAAATAATCTCCGAGAATATTGCCTCTACCCTTCAAACCCTGGAAAACCATATTGCAGTACAAAGAAAAGAAAACCAAAGAGCGAGTACCTCTTGTAGTGATATACAATCCAGAACTGTAAAAACTGAGAAGAACAAAGATCTACAGACATTACTCCAGGAAGATGAATTACTGAAAGAGAGAATTCCCAGATCACCAGTTCTGTCCTTCGGACAACCCTCGAATGTGAAGCAAAAGTTAGTAGAAGAGCAAACTCCCAAAAGAAACTGAAAAAGAAAAGAATGAAACACGTCCTTACAATATACTATGCAGCAAACTGTGCCAACACATATAATAAAATCCCAAAGTCACTCACATGGGAAAAATATTCAACATTAGGGAATCCTACACAAACTTATCTCCAAATGTAGTGTATTTTATTCAGTACAAAATTTGTGAAGACGGATGCTATTTTGGAGAGACAGGCCAAATGCTTAAGAGAAGAATCAACCTGCACAGACACTATAAATACCACAAAGCTAAGCACTGTGGGAGAGCACTTTGTAAGACCAGGGCACTGCATCAATGACTTTTATGGTGAGAATACCAAAAGGACATTTTATGTTGAAACATTTTTTATTGATGACAAAAATAACGTACAATGCTGCCCAACCGGGCTACACAATCAAAGAACAGTGATCAAAGTCATCAAACATTTTCATCAATAAGAACATAAGCAATGCCTCCGCTGGGTCAGACCTGAGGTCCATCTCCAAACTCCCCCCCTTCCCCCCTGATTGCTCCAAAAGTACTGAAACCAGGTAGATAACAATGCGGGCAAATCTCCCAGTTCCGGGGACAAAAATCCTTAGCTGCCCCGAACCCTACCCTGACCAGTACTACCCAAGATCAAGTTGGCCCACGAATGGCCTGACCAACAGAAGAACCCACAAAGAATGTGGTGCCACAGGAATCCCTCAATCAAAGTGAACCAAGAAACTAAGAGCCACAAAGCAACTGAACTCCCCCCAACCCCCCATCCGCATTAGAAACTCTCTAAAACTGGTGGTGATCAAGATATAAGAAGCAACTAAAGGTCAAAAGGAGCAAACAGTCCAGGAATGTAAGATCTTTGAAGTTAAAATGAAATATATTGGCACCCACCAGACAGGACTTAACAGAGATCCCCCTAACTTTCCCGGTGAGATTCATTTGCCAACATTTTGTTCATTTCTGATCTGAAGAAGATGGTATTGCCTTCAAATGTTAATCAAAAATGTATTGCATTTTGTCCAATAAATAAGGGGTTGTTTTTTTTGTTCTGTTTTAATTCTATTTGTTGCCAACAAAAAAATGATAATCTAATTTTCCTGAAAATACTGCAAAAATGATAGTTTAAGTGTTATTCTTTCTGTTCATACAGGTACTACGAGCTCAAGCACGACTAACTACGTTTTATGGAGCATTTGGACCAGAAAAATTTAGGTTGCACTAAACACTTTTTAGTTACCGTATTTTTTTGCAATATAAGACACACCCTAGATTTAGAGGAGGAAACAAGAAAAAAAACATTCTAAACCAAATTGTGTACTAATATATACCAGGCTCTGCACCCAGCCCCCTTACTTCCTGCCAGGCTCTGCACCCAACCCCACACTCCTTGCCAGGCTCTGCACCCTGTCCCCCCTCCCCACCAGGCTCTGCATCCAGCCCCCTTTCCTGCCAGGCTCTGAACCCAGCCCCCTTCCCTCCCTGCCCTACCAGGCTATGTAACCAGCCCCTCTCACTGCCAGGTTCTGTGCCCTGTCCCCCCTCTGGTGGTAGGTCAGGACAGTCTAAGTGGTAGTAAGGTCTAAGTGGCAGGCAGTACCAGCCTCCCCCCCCAGGCACTTTTAAATTCTGGTGGTCTACAGTGTATCAGCAGGAGTGAGCTTTCTGCGCTCCTGCCCCTCCCTCTATGGACGGCTGCCTCTTCATTATGTTGGGGCCAGCAACACACAATACAGGAGTGAGCTTTTCACACACCAGCCTGGGCCCACGCCGCTTCCTGAATGGCTGCCATCAGTTCTCACTGGGCTCGCAAGAACTGTTGGCAGCCATTCAGGGAGCGGTGCAGGGCCAAGCTGAAGCACAAAAAGCTCACTCCTGCCTTGTGCGCCGCTGGCCCCAACATAATGAGGAGGCAGCCGTCCAGCGAGGGAGGGGCAGGAGCACAGAAAGCTCGCTCCTGCTGATACACTGCTGGACCACCAGAATTTAAAGGTAAGGGGGTGGGGAGGGGTGGGTTATAGTCACTCCATAAGATGCACTTTTATTTCCACCCACTTTTGGGGGGGGGAAAAAGTGTGTCTTATGGAGTGAAAAATATAGTATATTTTAAGTACCAAATCATAGGTACTGATTCAATAGAAAAACTCACTATACAAGGGAATGAGGCTGAACTTTGTTTATTGATTTTTGAGGTTAATTTTATAAAAGGTCACCTAAGAAAGACACTTGTATTTTTACAAAATACCAACACCAAACCTGCAGAAATGGTGGTTAAAAGGAGGTCATAAACACACCTACTTGGGAGCTAATATAATTGTACACATTATGGGGCTCATAATCAAAAGAGAGAAATGTCCAAAAACCGGCCTAAGTCAGCACTTTGCGATCATCAGTCAAAAATGTCCAAGTGCCGATAATAAAACTGGGTTTTAGATGTATTTAAAAATGACCTAGGCCTTCACAGTGCTGCTGAACAACCATAGCTAAATGGGGCGTTTCAGGAGGAGTGTCGAGGACGGGATTTGGGTGGGATGTGGGCAGGCTTAAACTTAGTCGTATTGTATGTATAACCAAAAGTTATACAGCACAGCATAGATGGAACTTGGACGTTGTGACTTAGACCATTTAAAACATGGTCTAAGTCACAAAAACCTACCTAAAGTCACCAGATAAGCACTGCAGACACAAACTACAGACCCCTACACACTACCCCAGTGATCACCGACCACCCCACCCCTATAAAAATATTAATCACAACTTGAAAATTGTGCCTCCAGAACATCATCACCTGGCAGCCTGGCATAGGAAAGCCAAGTTGTGCTGCACAGAGGCATCTTAAGTCATCTTGGGGGTGAGTTAGGGACCCATGGCGAGGAGGACCCATGCCCATAAGCCCCTGTAATCACTGCATTGATATTGAAACATGTGCACTCCCCTATACACCCCCAAAACCCTTTTGTACTGGCATATAAGTGGCTTCTGTAGCCATATGGGCTATTGGGGTAGTAGATAAGTGGGTCTAGGGGATTCTGGAGGTGGTTTGGGGGGCTCACCATGACCTATAAGGGAGCTGTAGTGAGATGATGACATGGCACCCTTTTTGTGACATTCACAGCAGTGCCCTGAAAGGTACCCCACTATTTAGGTAACTTGTCTGGGTGTTCAGTCCATCACTTTGCAGACCCCTCCCATGTCCAACAGGGCTTGTTCTAGGTGTTTTTGACTTGGACGAAAAGTTGGATGAAAATGTGGTATAAAGATGAACGATTTAGCAGCTTGGACGATAAGATTGGCAGGACATGTACTTAGACAATTTTCAAAACGGAGAATAATTATGGACGTATTTTTTGAAAATGTTTCTTAAGCTGGTTTTTACTTTGGATGACTTAGACGTTCCTTTCGATTATTCCCCTCCATGTATTTAAAAAAATGCATATAAATTGTAAACATGCCCAAACTCCATCTCCAAACATGCCTGTGCACATTCTTATCACACATACTTTTACAGGGGTTGGGGGCAACAGCATTTTACAAATGTATGCTGAAATAGACTCATGAAAAAGCCTTTAAAAATACCCCTTTAAAATCTTGCTTCTCCTGGTACAGCATATGATGGCAGTTGATAAATTATACTTTAGGTCCTGAATGTTATATGCTAGTTACAATATACAGTAGTACCTTGGATTACGAGCATAATCTGTTCCAGGAGCATGCTCATAATCCAAAATGCTTGTTTATCAAAGCGAGTTTCCCCATAGGAAATAATGGAAACTCGCTTTGATGTGTTCCCCCCCCCCCCGAGAACCGGCATTGCTTCCCTCGAAGGCCCCCCCCTGTGATCAGGCACCCCCCCTGCGATCCGGCACCCCCCCTGCCTCGAACCGGCATTCCCCCCGACACGATCCGACCCCCCCCCCCCCGACACGATTGGGCACCCCCCGACACGATCCGACATCCCCCCCCCCCGACACAATTGGGCACACACACACACCCCCCGCCGCTTCTTACCCTCATCTGGGCACTCTAGAAGATCAGACTCCTCGTCTGCTGGGCCTTGAGCATGCTCAGATGCTCAAGGCCCAGCAGACGAGGGCCGATCTTCAAGAGTGCCCAGATGAGGGTAAGAAGCGGCGGGGGGGGGTGCCCAATTGTGTCGGGGGGGGGTCGGATCGTGGCGGGGGGTATCGGTTCGAGGCAGGGGGGGGGTGCTCGTAAATCGAGCCATGCTCAGTTTCCGAGGCACCGATTTTGCAAATGTTTTGCTCGTCTTGCAAAACACTCGCAAACCGGTGCACTCGTAAACCGAGGTACCACTGTATATCTTTTGGATGAACAGAAATCTTCCTCCATAGCACCTTCTTATTAATTTTATTAATTTCAGCATTTATACAGATCCTTTCAATATAAGTGACTACCTAAGGCAATGGGGAAATAAAGGAGTCCTTTTACTAAAGCTTAGCACTCGCTAACAGACTTTAGTATGTGCTAAATGTTCCATATCCTACTTTATACCTATGGGCTACATGGCACTAAGGGCTCCTTTTACTAAGCTGCGCTAGCAGTTTTAGCGCACGCTGCATTGTCCCGCACACTAGACGCTAACGCCACTATTGAGCTAGCATTAGTTTTTACGCATAGCATGGGGGTTAGCACGTGCTAATCTACAGTGCGCGCTAAAAACACTAGCGCACCTTAGTAAAAGGAGCCCTTAGGCTCATGTACTATAAATAGTGCCATAAGTTAGGCACCTAACTTAATCAGTAAAACCAATTTAAAAAGTTAAAAAATCTTTTTTTAAAAATGTAGGCACCTTCATAGCATCTACAGAGGCACCTTAAAATGCCTATGGTCGGAACAGACGTGGTTAACGCCAGAAATGACCTTAGACATTTTAAGGCACCTTCATAGATGTGATTCTTGTAAATGGTAGGCTCCGGAAATGTAGGCCTTTAAAACACTGGCCTATATTTCCGGCGCCTATCTTTGATAAAAGTTGCAATTCTGTAAATGGTGCAGTTGCATAATTGACACACAATCAGAGGCTGCTTTTCAGACGGCCGCCGAAAATGGTGCCATTAACAGAATCTGGGTCTTAGTGCATGCTAAGCTTTAGTAAAAGGGCTCCAAAGTGACTTCCCTGAGCTACAATAAGTATATTATACAGAATATAGCAATAGAAATTTACATTCGTTTTTGTGACTTTTTAAAATCGTATTTTTTTTTCCTTCCATTTTTTAAAGTTTAGTTAATTAGCTTTTGTTAATTAGCTGGTTTTTGTTATAGTTTTTTGTGGTTCTCAGCATTTCAGTTGATACCTGAAATCTGCTCAGATTCCATAAAGAACAAAGCAGAATAAGACCCAGAATAGAATAGAACCCAAGTCTTCTGGTTCCTGGTCCATTCTTTATTTCTTTCTTCTCAACTGGAATTTGCCTTTGTTGGGATATAGTGCTGTAACTTTCCATTTGCAGCTGCATAGACTATACCCTCTCAATCCAGCCCAGGCATCCCATTAAGTCTTCAATTTGATTTTAATGAACTTAACTGCCTTCAAATCCCGGTTATGTTAATGTAGACTCTGGCCAATAGTTGACATTGGTGAATAATTGCTGAAATTTCTTTACTTGGGGTTGTAGATGCTGCCTTTGCAACATTTCCTATCCTTGGCCTATGACTTTTCTGCACGTTAATATATACAACACTGCTACTAAACCATCAGGCCTTCCCACACAACCCTTTGTTATAATCAGTAGGCTACCTCTTTCCTTCTAAAATGTAATTTTTTATTGTCCTGCTACCCCAGAAGTATATCTAATGATTCTTTTTTCGTTTTGGTCTTCTCATGTCAACTTTAGTGGAATTGCTTGGACAGAATTCTTGAACAATGATGATGTCTTCAGAGACATCCTGTTACAGCTAGAAGACATGAATTTACGTTGTGCACAGTATCTTTGGCTTAGACATCAGGTATAAGAATGTGGCGTTATTTAGTTTCAAAGTCTTGTTCTTCCATCTAACTTTAATTGTCAGGTTTATGTTCTATATTGGATTAAGAATCCTAACCAAGGTCATCTGAGCTAAAAAGTAAATGAGCAATTGTGTGTGAATGCCATTATTTCACCAACACTGATTTGCTTCTTCCAAGTACTGCAACTGCAACCTAATAAAGAGCATTGGAAATAGTTCCTGAGTTAGTTGCAAATCTGTAGCTTGTCAGTTGTGGTTGACATTTAATCGTAAAATAAATGAGAAATCATAGAACATTAAATATTTGGTGCCATCTCTTTAAACACTATGGTACCCTTTTGAGATATGACTGATGAGCTCTGTATTGTCGTTGGGTATGGCCTCCCCTAATTGGTGGTCCCTAATTTAATAAAAATAAACTATTTACAGCTGGTGATCTGGAGTGTATTTTTTTTTAAGAAGAAGCTTTACATAAGGCTCCTCTTACTTAGCTATGATAAGTACTAGTGTGTGCTTATTGCAGCTTAAAAGGGCTTACCATGGGATGTGCTACACAGCCATTAAAAGCAAATTATCATATCAGCATTTAACACCATAAGTTTCCTAGTTGGTAAGGGCTCATCTGGTAATCCTGCACTAATCAATAAGCTGTTATGTAGACCCCCCTAACTGATTGATGCAGACACGCCTGCTCAACCCCCAAAAATGTATTTTTAGTGCACGATTAGTGCACATTTGGGACTTAGTACAGGATGCCGAGTGCTTTCTGCCATAAACCCTTTTAAGTATAGTATGATGATACATGCTAAATTAGAAAAAATGGAAAATGCTATCAGAGTTAAAAATCTTCGCCTGTTAAATTTTCCAATCACACATTACCTTTCTCCGATGGAGCTCTTGAGAATGTATTTGAGGGAGATATTACATTATACTAAAGTGGAGACCTTTGAGGTTGATAACCTATATTACATCTCAAGAGACTCCAAGGAAAAGGTAGATGAAGGTGGAATGGATAGAATAGTGTTACCTGATAGTTTGAATGTATCACAGTTTTTGGAGTCATCTAAAGACATAATTGATAAACGAGCAACTCTTCTCATGACCTTTAAGACAGAGCTTGAAAAACAAGATATTTTGAAGTTATATTTCCTGAAAAAACAAGAGATGTTTTGTGGTCAACGGGTGATAATTTTTCCAGATGTCTCTAGACAAACTCAGTTCAAGAGGAAACAGTTCCTTCAGCTAAAGCCCAAGGTTTTGGCAGTCGGAGCTACTTTCTTTTTGAAATTCCCATGTAAATGCTTGATTTAATGGAAGTGATAAATATGTGTTTTTTGATCCAGCCCAGGTGGAAGATTTTATTAAAGAGAAACCTTTGCTGAAAGTTTAATTTCTAATATTGAGTTTACTTTTGGAGGATGATGTATCTATATAATAAAACCGTAAGCGGCGCATGCGCAGTCTTATCAGCGTGCTTCCGTGATCCGTATGTCCGTGGCCGCCAAGACTGCAGCATGCCCCGCTCTTTCTACGGCCCCACGCGGCACTTCACTACATTTTCGCCACAGCGGTTTGCCAAGATAGGGGAAGCTGAACAGCTCACTCCCGCCTCTGCTCGACTTCCTGTTCAGAACCCCCCCCCCCCCAAACAACCGCATAGGAAAAACTCACTCCCTGCTCTCCTGCCACGGCGGTTTCTCCACATAGGGAAAAACTCAATCAATGCTTCCTCTACTCGGCACGGCGCTTTACAAAAGGTTGCCTCCCCCTGCCGTATGTCCGTGGCCGCCAAGACTGCAGCATGCCCCGCTCTTTCTACGGCCCCACGCGGCACTTCACTACATTTTCGCAAGAGCGGTTTGCCCAGATAGGGGAAGCTGAACAGCTCAATCACGCCTCTGCTCTACTTCCTGTTCAAACCCCCCCCCCCCCAAACAAACGCAAAGGAAAAACTCACTCCCTGCTCTCCTGCCACGGCGTTTGCTTCCTCTACTCGGCACGGCGCTTTACCCGGTTGCCTCCCCCTGCCGCTCTGAATACCTGACCGGCTAACTTTAAACCCGCGGCTGCAGCTGCTTTGAAGACCTGGCCTGGCCGCCTAACTTTAAAACCACGAGCTAAACAGGTATGTAGTTCTTCCTTTCACCTAAACAAAGCCCATGCAAGTTTGCATATAAAACTCCCGTCGGGGTAATAGCATGCGCGTTCGGTTGTCAAAGCTATTTCCCTCGAGCTAATAGCATGCGTGTTCCAAGGTTGTCAAAGCAATTTTCCGCATGCGCACGTTCGCATAACAACGAGTGTTCAGTGCCGGTTTAACCTACACAATTCACTCTGTGCCAATTTACGACTTTTAAACATTTACTCTGTGAGAATTTACTTTTTAGTACTTTCTCTGTGCAACTTTGAAGTTACTCTCTTCAACTTTCCTGATAAAGAAAAAAAAGGTAGGTGGAAGAAGCTCCATATTCTCACCAAAGCCCCCTGACTTCTCCACACATTACATTACTCTAACATCCCTCTGAGATCTCCACACACACACACACATAAGGACAGGGGGTTAGAGAAATACATACAGCAGCCAATAAGACAGACAGTCAGCAAAACAATAAACAATCATACAGCTATCAAAATACACACAAACAAAGGCTAAAGAGACAGAAAGCAAAAAAATATAAACATACAGCGACCAATGACACAGACCAAAATAAGTAACACACACAGACAGCGATCAAGCACATAGAAAGACAAACAGTTGGCAGTGAAAGACTGAAAAAAAATTACAAAACATACATTGCCCAAGGACAAATACAGGAACCCCCCCCCCCCCACATACAGTGACCAAGGAGTTAGACTGTAAAAAAATATATATACAGACATACAGCAACCAAACACACAGACAGACAGCGAACAAGTACATACACAGGGAAAAAAGTAACCAAACAGCAACCAAGTGAGATAAACAGATAGACAACGGTTAAGGAGATAGTCAGCAAAAAAAAAAAAAATACAGTGGGCAAGGACACAGAGAACAATAAAATACTGACAATCAAACAACAGCGACCAAGGACATACACAGACAGACAGTGTGCAAGGAGACATAGAGCAAAAAATACAAAAAAACCATACAGTGGACAAGGCAAAATAAATAAAATAACCACAAGACACATACAGCGATCAATGAGACACACAGCAAAAAAATACATACAGGCAGCAAAAAAAGAGACAGACCAAATTAAACAAAGGCGTATAAACAGCAATCAAGGAGATAGACAGATAGACAGTGGGCAGCAAGACAGACAGCTAAAAAAATATAGACAATCAAATAACAGGCAAGGAGACAAAAAGTGGACAATGAGAAATACATATATCAACATACAGAAGCCAATGAGACAAACAAATAACAAAATAAATAAATCAAAATAGACAGTAACCAAGGACACAAACAGACAGAGGCCAAGGAGACAGACAGACAAAAAAAAAACCAAAAAAACATACAGCGACCAAGGAGAGAGATAGACAGTGGCCAAGGAGACACCCAGGGAAAAAAAACCACACACAAACAGGGAGACACACATACACAAAGAAAGGAAGCAGAGAAAGAAAGACAGACTTACACAAATAAATAAATTTATCAATGTCTAAGTCTACACATCTCTTCTAGCACCTGCTGATATTTGTGTGTGGCTGTTTCCTACATCTCACTAAGAAGCCTACGGCGGTGTGCGTGTGGCATTTTTTATATCGCTACAAAGAGCCTGCATTGGACCCTGTCAGAGCTGATTCACAAAAACGGATACTTCTCAGATAAGCCAAAACCTTTTGTTTCTGGGAAGCAATTAGTAAACAGAGTGTGCTGAGAAGGGGAATAGGCAACAATCTTGCTTTGCTTTTAGGGGAGGGGTGTGTTTGGTAAGGAACGGGGTGTGCTTGGTTGGGATAGGTAGTGATCTTGCTTTGGTTTCAGGGGAAAGGTGTTGTTGGAAGGGGCCTAAAAAAATAGTTCAAAAAATTAAAAAACCTACACAATCATTGCCAACAATCAGTGTACCAAAACCAACCACTGCCACAGTTAGCCTATACAACCATTGTGAGCACTCATTGTGCAACAAAAAACCAATTAGTGGATCAAAAAAAATCAATAGCAACAACATTCCATTACTACAATCATCGCATTAAACAAACATAATTAAAATAACATTCTCAAAAATTAATACAACATGCTTAAAAAAAGACATCTACAGGAAGAACACTCAATTCAACAGGTAGAATTAAAGAGGAGAAAGGCAGAAAGAGAAAAACAAAGACGAAAAAATAAAACTGTGCAACAACAGGAAGATGAACGAAAAAAAAATGCAGCACAAAAAAAAAAAAAAAGAGCAACTCTAACTCTAGAAGAAAAACTATCACTGCGTCAGAAACTTGCAAAAACACAACATCAAAGACGATCACGTATATCTATTGAAGAAAAAAAAAAAGAACGTCAGAAAAACACAGAACAAAAAAGAAATAAAATAGCCAGTCTGTCTCCGAAACAACAGCAATCACTGCGTATAAAACATGCCAAAATAGAAAAACAAAAACGAACAATTATATCTATAGAAAAAAAAAAAAACCAACGTCTAAAAGACACAGAAAGAAAAAGAACTAAAATATCAACTCTAACTCCAGAAGAACATCAATTACTGCGTCATAAACATGCCAAAACAGAAAAAAAAAGGCGAAAAAATATATTTATTGCACAACAACAAAAAAAACCCCAAATATCTACTACAGCAACACTGACTTCAGAAGAACAACAATCACAAAGTCAGCAACAAAACAACCTATACAAACCCATTATAAAACATATCTCACATAAAAAAAAAACCCATATAAAACATACAATGACCGCAATACAACCAATTGCACTTATAAACGACATGCAAAATATTTATGAAAAAAACATTCAAACACACACATGTGGATATTTAGATCACATCTGCAACTTTTGTAATGCTAAACATTTTGAAGCAGAAAGACCTTCAGATTTAAAATTTTCACAGTGTTGCTCAAAGGGAAAAGTATATCTTCCTCAAATTACTACCAATCCTTTCATCCAGCAACTCATGACCAGGCAACATCATTATAGTAAAAATTTTTTTGAAAATATACGCTCTATAAATAGTGCCCTAGCATTTGCCTCCATGGGAGCAAACATTACTCCACCTCCTGGCCATGGCCCATACTGTTTCCGCATACATGGTTCCATTTGTCACAGAATAGGCACACTGCATCCACAAGAGGGACAAAACAGACAATATGCACAATTATATATTTTAGATCCCTCAGAAGCTGCACAACAGAGAATGCACATTTCACAAAACTCAGGAATAAACCCAGAACTTATGCACACACTAAGCACACTTATGTCACAATACAATCCATTTGCAGAGGCCTGTAAAATGTTGCAACAGGTTGAAAAAGAATATGAAGATGATACCATCACAACAGGCAATGTTACTAAGGAGGTCACTATGACAATAGTACAAGATCGTAAAAATGATCAAAGACGCTATAACGCACCAACACATAATGAAGTTGCATTTATTTTTCAAAATAATGATGGAGAACCACCACTTGAACGAGATCTCCTTATACACTGCAAACCAAATGCCGACAACCCAACACAAAGGATAACACAAAAAATTAGTGTCCTTGATCCTAATCTGGAACCCATGGTTTACCCATTACTCTTCCCATATGGGGATCAAAGCTGGGGCATTGACATACCTTTGCAGCACAGACCACAAGCCTTAGTAGGCTTAACAAATCAATCTCGAAATCCTAGAGTTAGGGTAACACAAATGCAATATTATGGGTATCGTCTTTCCATCAGAGATGAATTTAATCCCTTCTTACATGCTGGCCGACTTACACAACAATATATTGTAGATGCATATGTCAAAACTGAAGCTAACAGACTAAATTACGCACGCCAAAATCAACTAAAATTAAGAGTAGAAAAATACTCAGGATTAATGGACTATTTAATTAATGAAGCCAACGATGCAGGCCTAATTCCTGGAAAAACTTACATTTTACCTTCCTCATTTACAGGTAGCCCCAGAAACATGCTACAAAATTATCAAGATGCAATGGCAATTGTCAGAAAATATGGCAAGCCTGATCTTTTCATTACAATGACGTGCAACCCAAAATGGGAAGAAATTGTTAAAAACTTACACTATGGTCAAACTGCTGATGCACGCCCAGATTTAGTTTCAAGAGTATTTCACATAAAACTAAAAGCACTGATCAATGATATCTTTAAAAAAAAAATTTTTGGCACAACAAAAGCCTTTGTATATGTGATTGAATTTCAAAAAAGGGGATTACCACATGCACATATACTACTCATTCTTAAAGATGAAAATAAACCTAAAACAGAAGAACTTATAGACAAAATTGTATCTGCAGAAATTCCAAATATAACCAACAATCCTCACTTATATGCAATTGTAACAAAACATATGATTCATGGACCATGTGGCGTACACAATCTTAATTCTCCATGTATGACAAATGGCAAATGCACTAAGGATTACCCAAAACCATTTCAACATCAAACTATTGCAAATATTAATGGTTATCCCAAATACAGAAGACAAAACACAGGCCAAATTTCAAATTTTAATGGCAAGACAATTGATAATAGTTGGGTTGTACCATATAATCCATATCTAGCCCTAAAGTACAATTGCCACATTAATGTTGAAGTCTGTGCTTCTGTGAAAAGCATCAAATACCTCTTTAAATATGTATACAAAGGTCATGATTGTGCAAATGTTGTCATTCAAGAACACGGTAGTTTAAATCATGATGAAATTAAAACTTTTATTAATTCAAGATATGTGAGTGCTCCAGAAGCAGCATGGCGTTTGAATGGATTTGAAATGCATTATCAATCACATACCATACACAGATTAGCAGTACATCTTCCAGACGAACAAAGTATATTTTTCAACCCAAATAATATTTCTGCCGCAGCACAGATAGCTTCACAACGCAATACTCAGTTGACAGCTTGGTTCAAACTAAATCAAGACCATGAAGAAGCAAGGACTATATTATACCCAGACATTCCTTCACACTATGTCTTTGACTCTGACCATTGCACTTGGAAATTACGTCAACGGGGTGCTGAAAAAGTTATTGGACGCGTGTATTCTGTGAACTTACTATCTGATCCAGAACGCTACTCTCTGCGACTACTATTGCTCAATGTTTCAGGTGCACAATCCTTTGAACATCTGAGAACAGTAAATGGAAATATCTACCCCACTTTCCAAGAGGCTGCAAAACATAGAGGCCTGATTAACGATGATAAAGTGTGGGACAGCACTCTGGAAGATGCAGTGCAATACAGCATGCCTAAACAACTAAGGGAATTATTTGCATACATCTGCATATTTGCTTCCCTACAAAATATGAATGAGCTTTTCCTAAAATATGAACAATACCTTATTGAAGATTTAGTACAAACACATATCACTCACAATAATGAATGCACTCTATGTCGTAACATAGCACTCAAACACATATCCAACGTTTTAATACTCCATGGAAAAAAATGTGAAGATTTTGAATTACCATACACACTACAAAATACTAACATACTAACAAATAACTACGACCAAAACTTTGAAAAACAAACAGCTGAACAAATGATTACAACCTTAAACTTAGAACAAAAAACAGCTTTACAAGAAATATTGTCAGCAACCAAAAATAACAAACTCTCCCACCGTTGTTTCTTCCTAGATGGCCCAGGAGGTAGTGGTAAAACCTACCTTTACACAACACTTCTCTGTACATTTCGTGCTCAAGGTAACATTGCACTTCCTGTAGCTTCAACAGGTATAGCAGCAAATCTTCTTAAGGGTGGGAGAACATATCACTCCCAGTTCAAATTACCCGTACCTATACTTGAAAACTCAATATCAAATATGCGTATAAATTCAAATGATGCTGACAATTTAAGATCTGCTAAACTAATCATTTGGGACGAATGTACTATGGCCCCCTCTATAGCTCTTACAGTGGTTGACAAACTACTACAAGAAATAATGGATAACAATAAACCCTTTGGAGGAAAAGTTCTCTTACTTGGTGGAGATTTCCGTCAAACACTTCCTGTGGTGCCTCATGGAGACAGGACAAAAATTTTAGAAGCATGTATAAAGAATAACAACCTCTGGCCAAAATTCAGAGTCCTAAGCCTTAAAAACAATATTCGATCAATAGACACAGATTTCAGCATTTGGCTTATCAAAGTTGGTAATGGTGACACACCACACATTGAAGGCTTGCCTGATGACATTATTGAAATTCCTTCCAAAATTTTAACCACGGAAAATATGATCAAAGACTTTTTTGGAGAAAAAATTACTATTACAGATATTCCAAAATTAACTAAGAAATCTATACTTTGTGCAAAAAACTCTGATGTAAACTCCATAAATGAAGAGGTACTTAACATTTTGGAAGGACAAACTGTAACATATCTCAGCTCCACCTCAATTGATGACTCCACTCAGGAAGACATACAAAATTATCCCATAGAGTTCCTTAATGAACTAACTCCAACAGGTATGCCAAAACATAAACTCAACCTTAAAAAAGGAGCAATCATTATGTTGCTGAGAAATCTAAATACTAAAAGAGGATTGTGCAATGGTACCCGCCTCATCATTAATGACTTAAAAAACAACCTCATCATTGCTCAAGTAATAACCGGTTCAGCAGAAGGAGAATTAGTTTTTATTCCACGTATTGATTTGGCTCCAACATCCACTGATTTGCCCTTTACATTACGAAGACGACAATTTCCAGTCACATTAGCCTTCGCCATGACAATCAATAAATCTCAAGGCCAAACTTTAGAAAAAGTGGGCATTTACTTACAAGAACCAGTATTCAGCCATGGCCATTTATATGTAGCTTTTTCTAGAGTTAGAAGTTTTTCAGACATTATGATGACAATAGTAGATGGCCCTAACCAAGGAAAACTATTACCTAACTCAAACAGAATTTTCACAAGAAATATTGTTTATAAGGACATTTTATAGATATACACAATTTAAAAAAAAAAAAATCTTACAATTCTCTTAATAATAACAATACCAATAAAACCCTTACATACACATGCACACTTTTAACATCCATTCCTGCACATGCACAATATACTATTACCACCAAAAATATAAACATCTAAGCACCAAACATTACTTTACATTCTTTAATTTCTCAGGGTTTATTATGTTGCCTGGGAAGTACCGGTATGTCTGTTATATTCAGTTGACTGAGTTTTTACATAGTTTAAACTTTGCTCTACATGTTTGTATGCATTGTTGCTTGGGGAGGGTAGAACATTTTAAAGCTATCATGTTAAGTTTTCTGCAAATTTTATAAAATATTAAGATTCCACATCTATTCTAGCACCCGTTAATTTAACGGGCTTAAACACTAGTAATATATATAAAAGCCATTTGCCTGTTCCTAGATAGTAGATAGAAAGACTTGATTTGATGATTTATTTTAAAATACTGGCGATCAGCAATAATGTGGACTAGGATATGGTTGATTAGTTTCCTTATATATTTTGTTGTTCCTTGTAGGGAATTTACATTTGCATTTTTTGTGTTCATTCATGAATGTTTGTTACTTAGGTATTGTAATGAATAATCCAATAAATAAAGATTTTTTTTTAAAAACCCTTTTAAGTTGTGGTAAGCACACATTAACATTTAATCAATAACCACAGTTTTGTAAGAGGACCCCAAAATGACTTAGTGCAGCTTCACTGTTTTAAATCAGTCTTTTCTCAGTCTCCAGCAGGTGTAGGTGGTAAGCATGAGCTGCAGTTTTTGTTTTGGTTAGTGGCCTTCTCTTCTCCATTTTTGCTGTCGAACAGAGCTTCGGGGACCCTCTTGGGGATCCTACCGACCATGGGAGTGCCTCACTTGAAAGGGTCGAGACCCTCCCCCTGTATCCCCCACCTACCAATTTTTATTTCTTTAGAGGAGCCGCACCTGTACGCCTGGCCACCCTTTAGGCACAGACTACAGTTTAGAGAGCTGGTGGAGTCTGCTTTATTAGTCTTTGCAGCTGTGAGATTTGAAAATAATAATAATAATTTAAAAAAGCATTAAACAGATGAGAAAAAAAAGGGCCTGAGGCAGTCGTTTTTAGCCGACAATTTTGTGCATAGATCTCCCGCGCATACGTTATGAGCACTTTTAAAAAGCAGAAGAAGTGTGTTTTATGTTTGTGCCGAGCGGTTCATATGGCCAGTGTGTGCGTGAGATGTTCCAGCAGCTTCAAGGGGGAACTAGCGTCGGTTTTGGGTGCCGGCATGCAGGGTTCCCCTTCGCAAGTGCACCTCTCGTTGGCGATGAGCGCTGGGGAAGCCCGTGTTTCCCCTGCCACCAACACTAGGGTTTCCCCAACCGTTGACAGTCAGGGAGCTCAGGCTTTGACCACTGAGGGTGTTGGAGATTCCCTTTCTGCTGCTGCTGCTTGTGGTTCTGATTTAGCGGCGGGGTCTAGTCAGGCCTCATTGCCACTTCTGTACTCAGGAGATGGTTTGTTAGTGGGCCTTCCTTCGGTTTTGGCAGGATGCACTGCCATTTTGCCCGTGGCCTCAGGTGACCTTCCTCTTGTTTTAGAAATACAGGAACAGTTCCTATCTGTTTCTTCTGCACCTTCACTGAGTTCTGTGAGGCCACTGGGAGGTTTTTTTTGCCCTGATTTTTGTTTTATCCATGTACAAGGTTTATTTACAGGTGGCTGAGTGTCATGCTTCAGTCCTGGGGGTCTTGCAGCCTTCTGGGGGGTCTTTGCCTTCCAAGGCTGCTCCCATTCAATCTCTGGCAACGGCTGCCTCCATCCAGTCTCCCCAGTCATCGTCCAAGGGGCCGCGGGTGTCTTGGGATGAGGACTTTTTTTTGGGGGGGGGGGGCTGAACCGGATTCGCCGGATGAGGATTTAGCCTTTGGGGTGGACCTTCAAGAACTGCTAGGGGGGATGGAAGATTTGGATGAAGGATTCTTGGAGACGCTAGTTGGTGAGGCTGCATCGGTTGCATGCATTTTTCACTGGGAGGAGCTGCAGGAGCTTATTCTCCAGGTATCTTCAATTTTGCGCTTTGAAGAAGAAGCTAAGGACCTCCCTTCAAGTTGTGGGTCCTCTGCTTCAGGGGATTCATTCAGTATCCCACTCTTTCCCTATGCATCAGGATATTTGAGGTGTGGTGCATGCCCAGTGGAAGACACCTGACATGCCTCTTTGCTTGGCGAGGTCCATGGCCAGACTTTATCCCATTCCTGATGGGGATTGGGATACCTTTAAGCCTCCTGTGGTAGACGCATTGGTCTTGGCTATCGCACGTCATCATAGGGTGCCAGTTGAGAGCGGTTTGACGATTTGTAGTCGTCTGAGCAGGTCCTTGACCAGGAGTTGGCTAACTAGTCCTTAATGGATCAGGTGGTGATAAAGATTGAGTTTGGCTATTCTTATCTCTCTGATATCATGTATGATCTGTTGAGAGCTTTGGTCAAGTCCATGGCCCTAGGAGTAGCTTCTCGCCATACCCTGTGACTTCAGAGTTGGTCGGTGGATGCAGCCTCTAAGTCTAAGCTCAGTAAATTTCCTTTTTGGGTTCTTTCTTCTTTGGGGAGGAATTGGATAAACTCGTTTAGGCCTTGAGTGATTCAAAGGTGCCTCGGCTTCTGGAGGACCGCCCTCACCAAGCACCATGGGGGGGGCGCCGCCCATGGGCATTTGTGGGACTTTCATAGGTACTACCATAGCCGGGGCTCAGCTCCTTTTTCTCCTTTTTCATGCAATCCTTTTGGGGAGCCCGCCACGGTGGGACTCCACCGATGGCTCCTCCTCCTCCTGTCCAGCCCAATAATTCACTGCAAGTCCTTCCCCCAGTTCTAGTGGGACCCCGGATGCAGGAGTTTTACCAGGGGTGGACTGAGATCACAATGGATCAGTGGGACGGCTATGCTCTAGCATTTTCCTGGCCTTTACCAGATCATTTCCTCTCTCCTCCTTTTCAGGCAATTTGGAAGAAGCGGGCATTTCGTCAAATGCTGTTCAGGTTGTTAGACCTCAAAGTGGTGGTCCCATTGCCTCATCAGGAGATTCGCACTGGCAGGTATTCCATTTACTTCATAGTGCCCAAGAAAGAGGAGTCTTTTCGGCCCATTTTGGATCTGAAAGGTGTCAACAGGGATCTCCAGGTTCTGTCTTTTTGTATGGAAACCCTGACATCTGTAATTCTTGCTGTCCAGCATGGGAAATTTCTGACTTCTCTTGACTTAACGGAGGACTATCTGCATGTTCCAATTCAGGCAATTCCTTTGCTTTGCGATTTTGTGAAAGCAGTATCAATTTTGTGGGCTTCCCTTTGGTTTGGCCACGGCTCCGCAGATTTTCAAATTATGGTCATGGTGGCGGCAGCCTTGCGCAAGGAGGGCATTCTGGTTCATCCCTATCGGGACAACTGGGTGGTTAACCTGTCCAAAAGCCGATTGACTCTGTCTCAGCGTTTGAAGTATCTCGGAGTTCTCTTTGACACAGCTCGGGCTCACATGCATCCTCTTCAGTATGCTCTTCTTTGACGGTGGTCGCCGCAGTTTCATGATCTGGACTCTCCCGTCCCTTTTCGGGTGTTAGTTCATCGCAGTTTGCGCTAGTGGCAACAATCTTCCAATCTGACTCAGGGAGTGAATTTAGATCAGCCCTTGTGGTCAGTGCTTCCTCGGGTAGGGAGCTCAATGTCTTGGTCACTCAGCTCAGGGCAGCTGGTCACCAGTGAAAGCATCCTGGTCGATCAATGTTCTGAAGACCAAAGCCATTCGGCTGGCATTGGTAGCTCCAGTCGTTGATAGAGGGCAAATCAGTGCGGGTTCTCTCGGATAATGCCATGGCATTGGCTTATGTCAATCATCGGGGGGAACCAAGAGTCATCTGGTAGTGCAGGAGGCAACTCTTCTCATGAAATGGGCAGAGGTTCATCTTCTGGACATCTCGGCTTCCCACATAGCGAGCGTGGACAATGTCCAGATGGACTTTCTCAGTCATCATATGCAGGATCCTGGCAAGTGGTGTCTTGGGCTGGAAGCCTTCGAGTTGAGTTGATTGTTCAGTCATGGGGCCGTCTGATCATGGACCTCATGGCCATGAGTGTCAAAATCAAAGTGCCAAGGTTCTTCAGTTGGTTCAGGGATTTCCAGGCTGAGGGGCTGGATGCTCTGGTGCAGGTTTGGCCAACAGATGGCCTGCTGTTTGTCTTTCCTCAGTGGCCAAGGGCCATGCCCATGGTGGGCAGAGTTCTTCTTCAGATTGCCCGGCATGCAGGCCGCATGATCCTGATAATACCGGACTGGCCCAGACGCCAATGGTACGCAACTCTGGTTCATCCCTATCGCCCGACCTTCTGACTCAGGGTCCCATTCCCATGTTCTATATAGGTCCCTTTTGTCTTATAGCTTGGGTCTTGAATGGGAATGCCTCAGTAGGAAAGGCTATTCGGATAAGGTGATTTCCACCCTTTTGGGGTCTCAGAGGCTTTCTACCTCTAGAGCTTATGTGTGCATTTGGCATCTTTTTGAGGAATGGTGTTTCACGCATGGCGTGGTTCCCCTTCGAGCATCTTTGCCTTACATCTTGGAGTTTTTGCAGGATGGCCTGGAGCAGGGCCTTGCCTGGTCCTCCCTCAGGGTTCAGATTGCGGCTTTGTCATCTTTTCATGGTCTGTTGCATGGTCAGCGTTTAGCTGATTCTTCCAATGTGATTCAATTCTTGAGAGAGACAAAATTGTTCCCAGCCGCTGGTTCGTTCTTCTGTTCCAGCCTGGAATCTCAATCTGGTGCTTTCCGTACTTGTTTGTCTTCCTTTTTCGCCTCTCAGCTCCTGCATTGTGAAAGATCTTACTCTTAAGACAGTGCTTCTGGTGGCCATTACTTTCGTGAGGCAGATCTCCAAACTGCAGACCTTTTCATGTAGGCCTGCTTTCCTGGAGTTCTCCAGGAAGTGGGTCATACTTAGGCCGGGTCCCTCCTTTCTTCCGAAGGTAGTTTTGCCTTTTCATGTTAACCAGTCCATTGCCTTTCCGGTCTTGAGTAGTCAGGAGGGTTCTTTGGAACCGAGGCAGTTGCACAAATTGGATATCCTTAGGGTCCTTCACGCTTATGTTCAACGGACATAGGAGTTCCGTAAGTCGGATCGTCTCTTTCTACTTCTCACTGGCCCTCGTAAAGGGGACGGTGCTTCTAAGGCTACGATTGCATGCTGGATCAAAAAGGCTGTCGCTTTGGCATACCTTCTTCAGAAGAAACCTGTTCGGGATTTCCTCAAAGCTCATTCCACTCAGAGTCAGGCAGCCTCTTGGCTGAGAGTTCGCTTGTGCCTCCAGTGGATATCTGTAAAGCTACAGTTTGGTCTTCTCTCCATTCCTTTGTTCGCCACTACCGTGTAGACATGCTGGTGTATCGGGACGTGGTGTTCGGTGAGCATGTTCTTGTGGTGGCCCTTCAGGGGGGTCCTACCCACGATGGGTACTGCTTTGGTACATCCCATCCATTCTGTGCCGGTCTGGAGGGATGCTAAAGATGGAGAAATTAGGTTCTTACCTGCTAATTTTCTTTCTTTTAGTCCCTCCTGACTTAGACCACGCCCTGTCTTGTGTTTCGGTGTGTTTTCACAAAGGGCGAACTGAGAGGACGTTTTAGAAGGTTCTTGTTGTAATCATTATCCAACAGTGTTTACAAGTCTTATCTGAACAATTAATTTGACTTCTTCATGTGAGAGTAGAGTTGGTATATTTTTCTTGTTCAAGTCTAGTTAGCTTTCTGCTTGGCTATTCATCAGGCTGATTGTAGATGGGACTGCACAGCCCACTTGTACTACTGCAGAGGAGTGTAATCCATCTATTCTGTACCAGTCTGAAAGGACTAAAAGAAAGAAAATTAGCAGGTAAGAACCTAATTTCTCCTCAATTGTGTCATATCTCAGCCTAATAAAAGAAACACAGTCAACACATAGTATGTTGTCTCAAAAGTTCTTCTTTTGAAATGTAAAGAAAAAAAGATTTTAAAAAACATATATCTGGTCCATATCTTTCCTGAAATATGCAGGTTTTCAAAACTTTCCTAAAATGCAAATATTTAGAAATACTTCTTGTAGTTCTAAATATATCTAGTCCTGTGATGTCAAAATATAGAAGATATGAGTTTTCTTTAAAATATGACATTTCACTTCATACAGTTTATCAGCTGTTCCAATTTATATGACTAGGTTTAGATAATTTTCTAATGTTGTACAATGTGTTTTCTATTGTTTCTAGGCAGAATTTGAAAGAAGATTTGATCAAAAAATGTTGGACAGTCTACTTAACACAATTCCTGCAAACATTTCTTCAAAAGAATTGTGCCTGTGGTTTAAAGATGTCCTTATTCCATTTGTAAAAAGGACTTTGCCTAAGGGACAGGTAAAATTACTGAAATGTTCATAAGCAAGGAATGTTTCCATTGTGCTGAGCAAATAGTAAGTTTGATTTTATTTGAGAAGCTTCTAAAGATGCCTATTTTATAAAGGCCATTAAAATGCCTAAGTTAACATATTTTTCGTTCCATAAGACGCACCCTAGATTTAGAGGAGGAAAACAAGAAAAAAAACATTCTGAACCAAATTCTCCCTGCCAGGTTCTGCACCCAACCCCACACTCCTTGCCAGGTTCTGTACCCTGTCACCTTCTGGTGGCTTAGTGGTAGGCCGGGGCAGGGACAGGGCACAGATGTCAAAGCAGATGACTTTTTAAAATATGCAATGCCACCTCAGTAACAACTATAGAAAAATAGACAAATATAGTGCAAAATATAGACAGCAGATATAAATTCTCAAAACTGACACATTTTGATCACTAAATTGATTTCTTTCTTTCTTTCCTCCCTCAGGCAATTGTCCCTTCCTCCCTCCCTCTTTCCTATGTCCCCCCCCCCCCCTCAATGCCTTCCAGTATTTTTCCTCTTCCTCTCCTGTTGTCTGGTGATTTTTTTTTCTTTCTTTCTTTACTTTTAGAGTGTACATCGCCTAGATATTTCGATAGGCGATTCATAAAATGCTAATAAACTTGAAACTTCCTCAGGCACAATTGTCCCTTCCTCCCTCCCTCCTATGTTCCCTTCACTGCCTTCCAGCCACTGTCCTCTTATGCCCTCCCCCCAAGCCTGCTCGCCCGATTTAATTACCTCCCACTGCTGCCACTGTGAGGACACGTTGATGAAGCAGCAGCGGTGGGGGGGGGGAGACTCCTGGCTCAGCAGTGCAGTACCGGAATGGAAGGAATTGCTGGGAAGTGCCAGGCGGGTGCAGCGATTACATGCCGCCAGCCCAGAAGCCTTTCCCCCGATGTCAATTCTGACAGAGAGAAGGTCTGGGCCAGCCAATGGCTGGCGTGGACCTTCTCACCGACGTCGGAATTTATATTGGGGGTAAAGCTTCTGGGCCGGTGGCGTGCAATCGCTGCACCTGCCTGGCCTTTCCCTTCCCTTACTTTCGGCAGCAGCGAGCGACAGCAGCGGCGGGCGAGGGGCGGTTTAAATAAGGTAACGGGGGGGAAAATTGAGGTATTTGCTCCATGGGGCGCACCCTTTTTTCTACCCACTTTTTAGGGGGAAAAAGTGCATCTTATGGAGCGAAAAATATGGTACTTCCTCTAATTCTAAACATAAGAACATAAGAATAGCCATTCTGGGTCAGACCAATGGTCCATCTAGCCCAGTATCCTGTCTTCATGGAGGCCAAGCCAAGTGACAAGTACCTGGCAAAAACCCAAACAATAGCAGCATATAAAAATATGGACTATCATACACACGAAATAGCCTCCTTATTAATTTTCAGAGAGAGGTTCACAGTATAATCATAGGTCCACCTTTTATAGATTCTATTTTATTTTACAAAAATCATTTGTGATAATCCCAATCAAATAACTTCTGTTCAGTAAAAAGCAACTTTTTTTTTGCAATTAATGAAAAGTTATATGCCTCTTTATAGTTCTTTAAACAGAGACATCCAATGCCACCTACACGATCATGTTTGGTTTTTAGCTTTTGTCTCGTCTCAACATCAGGGTTCATTATTTAACTCAGGTCTAACTCATTCAACTTTGTCAGAGTGTGAAGCAATTAGGTGCATAGTCAGTGTTCTCATCAATCCTTCCTGTCTTAGGTAAAGGACAACTGAATGCGTGGATAGTGTTGATATGAGCACTTTGGATTCTTAGATCATGGAATGATTTTCCAAAACCTGCTCAGCAGAGATGATGTCCATCTATTGAAGAAGAGACAAAGTATCTTTAGTGACAGATTGGTTAATGTACTGAAGTGGGCTTTAAACTAAATTTACTGGGGATGGGTGTAAAATACCCCAAGGTAATTACCGTATTTTCGCGGATATAACGCGCGCGTTATACGCGTTTTTACGTACCGCGCATACCCCTCGCGCGTTATATGCGTGAGCGCGGTATACAAAAGTTTTTAAACATAGTTCCCACCCCGCCCGACGCCCGATTCACCCCCCCAACTACACAAAGGTACGGGGAAGGCGGGTGGGGGTGTCGTGGGGGTCGGCCAGGGGGGTCGCGGGTCGGCTGGGGGACGGGCGGAGGTTCTTGGGGGGGGCGGTCGTTGGGGGGAGGGGGTTTGCGTCGAGGGCAGGAGGGCCTGGGATCCCTCCTGCCCGTAATGTAGTGCGGGGTGGGGTTAGGGGGTCGCTGTGGCCAGGAGGGTTTGGGCTCCCTCCTGGCCCGATATTGTTGGGGAGTCGGCGGTCCTTCGGGGTGGGGGTGCGAGTGGTCCTGCTGGGGGGGGGATGTATCGGACGTCGGGGGGGGGCATCAGGCTTTCAGGATGGGGACAGACCTTCAAGGGGGGACAGGACTTCAAGGGGGGACAGTGCACGGAAAGTCAGGGGGGGTGAACGGAGAGTCGGGACAGCGCACGGAAAGTCAGGGCAGTGCACGGAAGTCAGGGGGGGTGAACGGAGAGTCGGGACAGCGCACGGAAAGTCAGGGCGGGCGAAAGGAGCGTCGGGCATCATGCGCGGTATACCCGTGAGCGCGGTATACAAAAGTTTTTGTACATATCATCGTGATTTCTGCGCGCTATACCCGTGTGCGCGTTTTACACGGGTGCGCGTTATATCCGCGAAAATACGGTAATAACTTTCATGAATATAAGGCATCAAATATAGTTATTAAAATTAGACAAAAAGGGGATGGTTGGAAAGCTTTGTACACCAATGCGAATAATATGAGAAACAAAATTCCAGATCTAGAGTTTCTGCAGCTCCTTTGTCTCATCTTTTCAATGCTTCCTTAGAGTTTGGTGTGGTCCTGGAGAACTGAAGAACGGAAGTAAGGAGGAAGTTGGGAATTACAGGTCAGTTAGTCTGACCTCAGTAGTGAGTAAACTAATGGAAATGCTTCTTAAACAGAGGATAGTGAGATTTCTAGAATCAAATGAACATTCAATAACCAAAAAATAGGTTTCTGAACCACAACTTAAAAGTTATGTCATTGTTGAGAGGAAAAGGTCTCAGAAATCCTGCTCCCATTTATTTATTTATTGAGTAAAAAATCAAAAAATATGAATGTCTTAAATGAATGAGGGAGAGGTTTTTGGTCAATGAACGAGAATCCTTCCTGCAGTTATCTCAATGTTCATTCATTGTACAGAGCAGGATTTTTTGGTTATTGAATATACATTCTAAGAGGTTTCTTTCTTTTCATATTACTTTAGAATCAAATGAACTTCATGACCCGAGGCAGCATGGTTTTATAAGAGGCAGGTCTTGTCAGATGAATCTGATTGATTGCTTTGATTGGATGACCAAACACTTGGACATGGGAGGGGTGCTAGATATAGTATACTTGGAATTTAGCAAAGTTTTTGACATGGTGCCACAAGGGCCATTAATAAACTGAGTGCGTTCGGTATGGTCCCCAAACTGGATTAAAAGCTGGTTAAGTGGAAGGGGACAAAGGATAGTGGTAAATAGAGTTTGCTTGGAAGAAAAGGATGTTGTTAGTGGAGTGCCGCAGGGATCTGTCCTTAGGCTGGCTCTCTTTAACATCTTTGTGAGTGATATTGCGGAAGGACCGTCTGGCAAAATTTGTCTTTTGCAGATGATATCAAACTCTGTAATAGGGTAGACACCCTGGGCGGTGTGGATGACATGAAGTGGGATCTGGCAAAACTTGAAGAATGGTCTGGTAACTGGCAATTAAGATTTAATGCTAAATAATGCATTCCCTTGGGCTGCAAATATCCAAATATCCAAAAGAACGGTTTAGTATAGGAGGCGAAGTATGAGTACTGCTGTGTACAGAAGAAGAGCGGGACTTAGGGGTGATTGTCTCTGATGATCTAAGGGTTGCAAAACAGGTAGAAAAGATGATGGTCAAAGCCAGGAAGATGCTTGGGGCTAGGAAATAAGAACATAAGAATTTCCGCTGCTGGGTCAGACCAGTGGTCCATCGTGCCCAGCAGTCCGCTCCCGCGGTGGTCTCTAGGTAAAAGACCAGTGCCCTAACTGAGACCAGCCCTATCTGCGTACATTCCGGTTCAGAAGGAACTTGTCTAACTTTGTCTTGAATCCCTGGAGGGTGTTTTCCCCTATAACAGCCTCCAGAAGAGCGTTCCAGTTTTCCACCACTCTCCGGGTGAAGAAGAACTTCCTTACGTTTGTACGGAATCTATCCCCTTTTAACTTCAGAGAGTGCCCTCTTGTTCTCCCTACCTTGGAGAGAGTGAACAATCTTCTTTATCTACTAAGTCTATTCCCTTCATTATCTTGAATGTTTCGAACATGTCCCTTCTCAGTCTCCTCTTTTCAAGGGAGAAGAGGCCCAGTTTCTCTAATTTCTCGCTGTACAGTAACTCCTCCAGCCCCTTAACCATTTTAGTTGCTCTGGACCCCTTTGAGTAGTACCTTGTCCTTCTCCTATAAGCTCTGCCTTAACCACACAAACCTTGAACACTTGTGATTTTAAAATATTTGAGGCTTCTGCAGATGAGGATGGAGCTTGCAGGAATGGGGCAGGGACAGGAAAAGAACTCGCAGGGATTGGACAGGAAAATCAGTTCCCGCAAGGACAGAGAAAAATTTGTCCCCATGCCATTCTCTACTTGGGCTCATTAAATCTATGGCCACAAAAATTAGGTTGGTATAATCCAGACAGATAATAATCAATATGTATGTCAAAGAATATGTCCAGATTGTATTGATTTTAAACCTGACGCCTCAGCCCCACCACTCCACCGCAATGTTAAATTCAAAAAGCGGGAGATTTACTGTGGGAGCCTCATCATTGGCTGTCGGGTTTGTATCATTAATTTATTTATTTTGTATTTTTAATAAGTTTTTAGTAGTTTTTTATATATTTTTCAGTCGTTAGACTTAGACTTTAAGAAGTTTTAAGAAATAAATATTCTATTTATGAGTATCATAATTCTAAAAGTACTTGATACTTATCTCAGCGTTAAACCCAGGGAGTCAGACCCGACATGTTTCACAGCATTGTGTTTTATCAAGGGTCTCCCGAGGGCGCCGCTGCCATCCGACTCCACTACAAATACAAAAATACAAAATAAATAAATACAAAAATACAAAATACAAAAATACAAAATAAATAAATTAATGATACAAACCCGACAGCCAATGATGAGGCTCCCACAGTAAATCTCCCGCTTTTTGAATTTAACATTGCGGTGGAGTGGTGGGGCTGAGGCGTCAGGTTTAAAAGCAATACAATCTGGACATATTCTTTGACATACATTCTCTACTTGGGGGCATGTGCCTGTCGCATATATGTAGACTGAATGATGGTCACGTTCATGTGCTTACTGGAATATAGATAATGTGTGATTGTCATGTCTGTCTATTTTATGGAGTTTTAGGACTCTTTTGATACTGGAAACCACCTAAACTTAAGGCGGTATAGAAATGTATTAAATAAATAAAGAGAGGAATAGCCAGTAAGAAAAGGGAGGTGATAATGCCATTGTATAAGTCTCTGGTGAGGCCCCATTTGGAATACTGTGTATAGTTTTGGAGACTTCACCTTCAAAAGATATAAATAGGATGGAGTCGGTCCAGAGGGCTAATACAAAATTGATTAGTGGTCTTTATCATAAATTGTATGGGGAGAGACTTAGGGGTCCTTTTACAAAGGCGCAGTAGCGGTATAACATGCGGAATACCGCGCTTTAAACCACCTGCCGTGCTAGTACCTAAACGCCTCCATTGACGAGGCGTTAGGATTTTAGGCTGCCGCGGGGGTTAGCGCGAGATGAAATGTCCAACGCGCTAACCCCTGTAGCGCGCCTTGATAAAAGGAGCCTTTGGAGACCTTAATATGTATATTCTGGAAGAAAGATGGGAGAGAGGCATTTAAATATCTCTGTGGTGTTGATGTACAGAAGGGGAGTCTTTTTCAAAGGAAGGAAAGCTCTGGAAGGAGAGGACATAGAATGAAGTTAAGAAGTGATAGACTCAGGAATAATCTATGGAAATACTTCTTTACAGAAAGAATGGTAGATTCATTGGAATAGTCTCCCAGTAGAGGTAGTGGAGACAAAGACTGTATCTGAATTTAAGATAGAGCAGGACAATCATGTGGGATTTCTTAAGGAGAAGAGGAGATAGTGGGCAGACTGGATGGGCCATTCAGCTTTTATCTGCTGTCATGTTTCTATGTTTCTAGCTTAGATATTTGGGTTGTTTTTTTATATTGCGTACACCTTCATGAACACCATATATTGAGTCACCCTGTGTACTTTGTGTCTGTCATAATTTAGATTGTGAGCTCTTTAAAGCAGGGACCGCCTCTTGCATGTTTAATATCCTGTGCTGCGTGCATCTGGTAGCACTATAGAAATAATAAATAGCAGTAGTAGTAATTACTCTCTTAAGGAACAAATTTGACATTGATTTTCATGGAAAACATCTTTCGAAAATTCTCTCCCCTTCCTTCATGAATGTAATTCACCTTGAGCTACCGAAAAGGCATGAGCTAAATGGAGGGAGGAGAGAGAGACACCAGAGCTGAGGATAGAGTATAGTACCAAAAAAATTGAAATATTTATGCATATTTTACTCTGTATACTTTACAACTGCCACTTAACAAAATAAAAAAATAAAAAATCTTTCAATAGTGCATTTTCAAAGGAGAACTCCACAGGAAATATCTTTTTGAAAATTGGCCTGCAAGCATGAAAATTGCCTTCTCCCTTATTCTGCCTAGCAGTTTGGCTCAGTAATCTGAGAATGTCAAAGCAGCTTATTTTGCCAGATTCTAAGACTGTTTGAATTCTTTTATATGTAATTTTCTTTTAGAGTTTTACTTTTTCTTCATATCTGATTTCTTGCATGCTTTGTCAGGCTGCGTAAGATGTGAAATTATGAATATTTTTTATTTCAGAAAGTTATTGCAAAATGGCTGGAGCACAGAGCTCGAAGTCTTGAATTGACTGATAAGGTAATTTTATTTCTGAAAAATTATTAAAATCAAATGTCCTTTCTTTGAGTCCAACCAGACTAGCCTAAATAATAAGGGTAATGTTAATCATCCAGTAGATGGAGACAGACTAAAGAGCTTTGAGTCCTCTCCTACAATAGGTTCTGTACAGCCACAGGTACTCGGTGTTTCTTTAACAAAGCAATGTTGACCAATCCTTCTTAGAATGAATCTAAGATCTCAGAGGAGAGGATGAAAAAATACACATTGTTCCTTTTTTTCTGGCCTGAACATCCAACCTATAAAAATAAAAAATAAATGCAAAGAAGACCAAGTCGTACAAACCTCTACCTAAGAAGTCACCATTTCCCTGGTCAAGTGAACTTTAAACTTGTGAAGGGTTTCTTGACCTTTAAGGAGGTCTGCTTTCAACACTCTCACACCTTCATGTCTTACAACCAAGCTTTGTAATAGTCTAAACAGCTGCAAAAACTAGCAAGGCTGCTTTCTGAACACCTGGCCTCCTAGGTCCCATGATCTTCCTGGATGGTACTTGGTCACCTCCAACTTTTTACCATTGGCTCTAGGTTTTTGGAGAATTGTAGTGGTTGATTGCTAACATAAGAATTGCTATACTGGAACAGACCCAGTATCCTGTTTCCAACAGTGGCCATCCCAGGTCCCAAGTACCTAGCTAGATCCCAAGTAGTAAAACAGATTTTATGCTGCTTATCCTAGGAATAAGCAGTGGATTTCCCCAAGCCATCTTAATAATGACTTATGAACTCTTTTATGAAATTATCCTGAAAGCATGCTAAGTCATACTTTTATCTGTTTTTTTATTTTGTCATTGAAAAATCCTACTTTTATTTTGTGTTAATGGTATTTTCTTTGATGCTTAATATTTATAACACAGGTTAATTGGCCAGAAAATGGACTAGAGATGGCAGAAGTGTATTTTACATCTAAACATCCAAGTGACCTGGGACTGGCATCATCTTGGCTTTGGATTCCCTTGGTATGAAGTTTTGTTATGAAGTAAAGTATATTTGGGCTGATTCAGACTGCTGGGGCTAGTGTTTAACTCCCTTGCAGAGGTAAGTGATACTTGAAGGGGTTTAATTTAATTAAAAATCAGATTTGTAACCCACTTCTATCACCAGATTTGAAACAAGGGGCTAAATAAAAAAGAAGAAAAGTTTTATACATATTACAGTGAACACTGTAGGAAGCCCTAGTTACTTTTTGAACTAGATGAATATCTTGCAGGTGAAAAGAATAAAATGAGATTTTAGTAAGTGCTCACACTAGTTAATTTAGAAACACAGACTATGCCAGCAGATAAGTTTCATACTATATGCGCATCCTCTCACTCAGCATTGCTTTCATTTTGTTTATTTTATATCTATAAAATCAATAAAAATATTTTGAACTAAAAAAAAAAAAAGAATCTCTGTGCTTGTCCCATGCCTTTTTTAATTCTGACACAACTTCATTTGTCACTGAGAGGCAAAGGTGCTGTAGAGAGGCACATGACAGAGCAGTGGACCCACCAATCCAACAGAGGAATTTAATAATAAATAGCAATGTCAAATTTTGCAATAAACATGATAAAAGGATAATTTTAGGATCTATGTATTAACCTACAAAAATGTTCACAGGTTGTTTCTGCAAAATTTAACTAGGAGACACAAATGAGCTCTTGCCTCATTTATATCTATTGGCTAAATCTGGCATGAAAATTTACACGTTGCCACTGACAGGGACTTTTATGTGTTCCAGGTTGGCAACACATATGAGACGCTCATAGACCTCAGTATATATATACCTTGAAAGAAAGATGAGAGAAGATATGATTGAGTCATTTAAATATTTCTGCTGCATAGATGCATAGAAGGCAGATCTCTTTCAACTGAAAGGAAGCTCTGGAACAAGAGGGCATGCAGTGAATTTGAAGAGAGTTAGACGCAAGTAATCTAAGGAAATACTTCTTTACAGAAAGGGTGTTGGATGCATGGGGAGATGCTGATTAGAGAATGACACAGTGGCGGGCTACCCGCGGCTAGCCGCATTTAGCCGTGGGTGACCCGCCGAAACGGGGAAGAAAAAATAGTGGCCTCTGCGGAACGGGGACAAGGCCATTCACCGCCCCGTGGAGCGGTGAATGGACTTGTCCCCGCAGTGAGGCAATCAAGGATTGCGCGGTCCCCGCCATCTCCCTCCCTCCCTCCTTACCGCCAGTTGAATTTCTGCCGGTCCACGCGAAAAAAAAAAATAAAAGCCTCCTTCCTTTTCCCCTGCTCTTACCGCCATGCTCATGCTGCAGCTACTAAAGCCGACAGGAAGTCTTTCCGACGTCAATTCTGACGTCGGAGAGGACGTTCTGGGCCAGCCAATCGCTGCCTGGCTGGCCCAGAACGTCCTCTCCGACGTCAGAATTGACGTCGGAAAGACTTCCTGTCGGCTTTAGTAGCTGCAGCATGAGCATGGCGGTAAGAGCAGGGGAAAAGGAAGGAGGCTATTTTTTTTTTTTTTGAGCGGCAGGGAGGCAGCAGGCTGGCTTTGGCTAGGGAGGGAGAAAGGTAGGCAGGCAGGATTCAGGGGTGGGGGTGGGACAAAGTGTGGAAGGCAGTGAGAGGGACATAGGGAGGAGGCCTAGGGGCACTAAACATAGAAACATAGAAGATGACGGCAGAAAAGGGCTACAGCCCATCAAGTCTGCCCACTCTGCTTACCCACCCCCTGTCTATGCCCTAATGACCCAATTTCCTTATCTTGACCCTCGTAGGGATCCCACATGGGTATCCCATTTATTCTTAAAGTCTGGCACGCTGTCTGCCTCGATCACCTGCACTGGAAGCTTGTTCCAATGATCAACCACTCTCTCTGTGAAGAAATACTTTCTGGTGTCGCCATGAAATTTTCCGCCCCTGAGTTTGAGAGGGTGCCCTCTTGTGGCCGAGGGTCCCTTGAGAAAGAAAATATTATCTTCCACTTCGACACGTCCCGTGAGGTACTTAAATGTTTCGATCATGTCTCCCCTCTCCCTACGTTCCTCAAGAGTGTAGAGCTGCAATTTGTTCAGTCTCTCTTCGTACGAGAGACCCTTGAGCCCCGAGATCATCCTGGTGGCCGTCCGTTGAACCGATTCAATTCTGCGCACATCTTTACTGTAATGTGGCCTCCAGAATTGCACACAGAATTGCACACAGATGAGGCCCTGTACAACGGCATTATGACTTCAGGCTTTCGGCTGACGAAACTTCTATTGATACAACCCAATATCTGCCTTGCCTTAGATGAAGCCTTCTCCACTTGATTGGCAGTTTTCATGTCTGCACTGATGATTACTCCTAAATCTCGTTCTGCTGAAGTCCTAGTTAAAGTTTCTCCGTTCAAGAAGTACGTCCTGCATGGATTTCTGCTTTCGAGGTGCATGACCTTACATTTCTTAGCATTGAAGCCTAGCTGCCAGGTTGAGGACCAACTTTCCAATGTAAGCAGGTCCTGCGCCATATAATTCTGTAAACTGCATTCACTTACTATATTACATAGTTTGGCGTCATCGGCGAATAGTGTTATTTTACCTTGAAGCCCTTGAGTCAGATCCCCTATGAATATGTTGAAAAGGAGTGGACGCAGGACCGAGCCCTGCGGCACTCCACTGGTCACCTCCGATGTTTTAGAGAGGGTACCATTAACCACCACCCTCTGAAGTCTGCCACTCAGCCAATCATTGACCCATGCAGTTAGTGTCTCTCCTAACCCCATCGATTCCATCTTGCTTAGCAGCCTGCGGTGTGGGACACTGTCAAAAGCTTTACTGAAGTCCAGGTACACGACATGGGAAGGAGGCACTGGGGGCACTAAAGACAGAAAGGGGCACTAAAGACATGGGAAGGAGGCACTGTGGGCACTAAGGACATGGGAAGGAGGCACTGGGGGCACTAAAGACAGGAAGGGGCACTAAGGACATGGGAAGGAGGCACTGAGGCACTAAAGACATGGGAAGGAGGCACTGGGGGCACTAAAGACAGGAAGGGGCACTAAGGACATGGGAAGGAGGCACTGGGGCACTAAAGACATGGGGAGGAGGCACTGGGGGCACTAAAGACAGGAAGGGGCACTAAGGACATGGGAAGGAGGCACTGGGGCACTAAAGACATGGGGAGGAGGCACTGGGGGCACTAAAGATTGGAAGGAGGCACTAAGGACATGGGAAGGAGGCACTGGGGGCACTAAAGACAGGAAGGGGCACTAAGGACATGGGAAGGAGGCACTGGGGGCACTAAAGACATGGGAAGGAGGCACTGGGGGCACTAAAGACATGGGAAGGAGGCACCAGGGGCACTAAAGACATGGGAAGGAGGCACCGGGGGCACTAAGGACATAGGAAGGAAAGAGGGAGGGAATAGAAAGGGACAATTCTTGGGCCTGAGTGCAGAAAGAAAGAAATGAAAGAAAGGATACACAGACAGAAGGAAACGCAACCAGAGACTCATGAAATCAATCACCAGACAGCAAAGATAGGAAAAATGATTTTATTTTCAATTTAGTGATCAAAATGTGTCAGTTTTGAGAAGTTATATCTGCTGTCTATATTTTGCACTATATTTGTCTATTTTTCTATAGTTACTGAGGTGACCGAGCTTGCGGAGATGGGGCGGAAACAGGCTTTTAAAATTTTAGTCCTAGTAGTTTGCCAGTCCACAAAATAATTCTTTTATTTCTGCCGGTTCACGGGTGTAAAAAGGTTGAAAAACACTGATGTAGAGTATGCCGGCTTTCTTTTTCGCCCAGCCGAGTTGATCAATCTTCTCCTCTTTTACAACTTCCTGTTTCCGGTTGCGTCAGAGGAGAATATTGAACAAATGAGCACCCGCACGTGCGGCTGGGCGAAAAAGAAAGCCGGCATACTCTACATCTAAGGTGAGATGGAGGGAGGGAGATGGCGGAACACTGCAGTCGGTCGGGTGTTTGCTGTTTTTGTATCACTGCCTGCCTGCGCTCACGTTCCAGATTGTCCTGCATTTTTAGTGTGCACAATTGACCTGATTCGAGCTATAGGTGAATATGGGGGACACGTCACTGAAAGGGAGGACAAGTTAATTGATTTATTTTATGTTCGGTTTTTACTGCAGGGCAGAGGCACTGAAACAGATTCTCAGTGCAGTAGTAGTAGTGGCAGAACTCTCTTCTGTCTTCATGGTGTTTCGCAGTACTGAGGCTTATATGGATGCTGCGGGAACGGTGACGGGGCGGTGAATGGGATGGCAGTGGCGGTGACGGGGCGGTGAAAGGGATGGCAGTGACGGTGACGGGGCGGTGAAGGGAATGGCGGTGACGGGGGCGGTGCAGAGGATGGTGGGCCGGGGACGGTGCAGTGACGGGGACAGATTTTTTCCCCGTGTCATTCTCTAATGCTGATGACAAGGACTGTATCTGAATTCAAGAAAGCACAGGATATGCATATGGGATCTCTTAGGCCAGGGGTAGGCAATTCCGGTCCTCGAGAGCTGGAGCTAGGTCAGGTTTTCAGGATATCCACAATGAATATGTGTGAGATGGATTGCATGCACTGCCTCCTTGAGATGCAAATCTATCTCATGCATATTTATTGTGGATATCCTGAAAACCTGACCTGGCTCCGGCTCTCGAGAACTGGAATTGCCTACCCCTGTCTTAGGGGAAGGAAGAGATTGTGGGCAGACTGAATGGACCATATGACCTTTATTTGCTGTCATTTTCTATGTTTGTGTAAAAAAAGGTAGGGTTTTACAGTTGCGGTATGTCAGAATTGAAGGGCCCACTGGTCTGAATGGGAAGCTACCCAAATCCCCCTCCCCTGGGGTCAACCTCCAGTCCCTGGTGGGCATGATGCCCACTTTCTAGCCCTGACATAGGGATGCAAAGTTTTAAAAGCCCCCTCAGGACCCCAACTTACTCCAAAGGGTCTGGGGGTGATGCAGAAAGAAATAATCCCTACTTGATCCTGCACCAGCAGCTGCCTTCATCAAAATGTTATTGCTGACTCCTACTAGTACTAACGCTAGGGTCAGATTGCCAAATACTGTGAAACAACTGCTACTAAAGTTCCACACTCCTCCAATTCACAAGCATCGCAGCATTTCAAATTATCTTTCTCATCACCTCAACAAGTTCAGCAGAAGATGTTTGAGGCTACTTTTGAATACCAAGGACCTCTTATCTGGAACAAACTGTCAACATACCAAAGACAACCCACCACTTAACTTGACTTCTGGAAGATTCTAAAGACATCTCTTCTCTCTATAGCCAGCCTCCTATCCTTTCACCTCTTCCCTTGAACAACCATAAAATGTGACTTTAAAAAAATGTAACTTCAAGAACTTGATCTAACTCTTATTGTAAACTGCATAGATTTCTTGTAGAGAATTGTGGGATATAAGACACTGTATTGAATTGTATTTTTATTTTGAAATCTTTATTAACATCCCACAGTACAAAATACAATATTAACCATCCAAATGCCAGATTCAACTAGGTATTCTATAGTTCTTTAGCATGTGACCAACATTAACATAAATCATACCTGTACATCTAGTTATCCCCAAATTCCCTCCCACCCCTCCTTCCCATCTCCCTCTAAATGTCATCACTATGGTTGAGAAATTGCCATATAAACCATACACCAGTCCCATCTGAACAATTAGTCTCGAAGTCCACATTTTGCCAATTGTCATTTCTGGAATGGTTGCCAAACCTTCAGAAAGAAGACTAAATAATTATGTTGTAAGGCTGTCAGTTTTGTCATCAAGTAAATGTGGTTTAGCTTAGACAGAATGTGAGCTTCAGATAGTATTTATTCTTTTTTTTAAATTAAATTTTCTATACCGTTCTCCCAGGGAAGCTAAGAACCGTTTACATGCATTTATTCAGGTACTCAAGCAGTTTTCCCTGTCTGTCCCGGCGGGCTCACAATCTATCTAATGTACCTGGGGCAATGGGGGGATTAAGTGACTTGCCTAGGGTCACAAGGAGCAGGGTGGGTTTGAACCCACAACCACAGATTGCTGAGGCTGTAGCTTTAACCACTGCGCCACACTCTCCAAGCTGCCACTAAGGCAAGTCTTCCCACCGTTACGATATGGGTTAATAGTCTTTTTCCTTATGTCTTTAAGCCTGGTGGTCCCATGTTCAGTAAAACTCCATTCTTTTGTGTACCACTGTACCTAAGATCTCCATGGCTAACCCAAAGATCCAGTCCCAAAAGAGTTGTACTTTGGGGCATTGCCACTAGATATGATGAGATGTGCCTATACCACCACATTGTTTCTAATATGATCCATCACCAGAACCATACATTTTTTGAATACGGTTTGGGTATAATACTGTACCACCTCTACAACATCTTATACCCATTCTCCACTAAGGAACTAGAAATAGATATTTTCAATAAGGAATTAAAATTTTTCCCCTTTCTTTATTCTCATACTGACACCCAATTTCTTGTTCCCATTGTGACAGATATTTGATAACTGACTAAATCACACTATAAATCTACAGCTTACTGTAGTCTTGATCTCAGGTTTTTATGCTGAAAGCAAGGACTTCTCTGAGTTATATTGGCCACTGTAAGAGGTTACTATTTAGCCAAGTCCTAATTCTGTAATCTTGGTGTCACCAGCCAGACTCTGAATTGATTGAACAGTTTCTTTATAATGAAGCAAAATCAACTTACAATTAGATGGATTCAATGCAGTTCAAGCCCGTCACAGATTTTTACTCCACCAACACATCAGAGTTAAGCTGGGAGTGTCCATCTTGTGGAGATGACACCGTTCTCCATACTTAGAGAAAAACCTAAGCTGTGTTAGATCATTAGAAATAAAGGGTGAAAAAACTTGGTGGGAGAATAATGTTACACACAGGTTCTCATCTAGCCATGTGCTCTGCAGTATGGCCACTGCTCTCTCCCAGACTGGAGAAGAAGGAGGCGAGCTTATGCTCTGTGGAAGCAGCCTAGCTCTCTGGGAAAGGAAAGCCCTCTGGGAATTTAAGTCCACAGAGCAAACACTTAACTTGTTCTTAGACAAGAAACTGAGCAAATTACTCCATAACATGGGGCAGAACAGGTGCCCCTTGCTTTAGTGATGCTCTATATATTCCTCCTCGGTACATAACCGCTCTCATTGCTATCTTGATAGGTGCCTCTGCATTCTTAAGTTTTCTGAGGACCTTTTTTGACAGAAAATCCTTTAGTTGATGGTAATGGAAATAATCTGATGCTGGGACTCCATATTCCTCCTGCAACTATGTAAAGTCTAATATGTCCTCATCTTCAATAAATTGGCCCATCGTGTGTAATCCCAAAGACTCCCATCTCCGAAAAGTATAGTTTATTCTTCCTCCCCCAAACCATTTAGCATATCGAATAGAGGAGGATTCAAAGTAACAATGCCCTTTTAAGCAAAATGTTGCATGTTTGCTTCCATATGATGAGGACCATTTGCAAATAGGGATTTCCTCTGACTAGGAGCCAATTGAACTCTCTCTGTGATAACCAAAGTATCACCCAAAGTGCTATTGTTTCTATAATGTGTTGTTCTATATGCACCCCGCTCTATTTGATTTCTGCAACCAAAAGACTATGTAACAAAGCTGCGTTGCTTTATAATATTTTTGAAAATGTAGTACACCCATAACACCCTGTACCCTAGATATAGTCAAAGTAAATCTATTAATCCGGGGGCAGTGTTCTCCCCAGAAAAGTTTTCCAGCCAGGTGGTATGAAAAAGTAGCCGGGTGGGGCAGGACGGGGAAATTTGTTGGTGGAGAAAATTAAGGGCTCATTTTACTAAGCTACAATAGCGTTTTTAGCACATGCAGAATTGCCGCGCTACACGGCCAGAACTAACGCCAGCTCAATGCTGGCGTTAGCATCTAGCATGTGGGGCAATTCTGCGCGAGTTAAGCACGCGGTAAAACCGCTATCCCAGCTTAGTAAAAGGAGCCCAAATGTGTACTATTTGTATTAGTTAATTATTTATTAGTTATTTTCCAATGCTCAATATAACTGCCTTTCTTAAGGTTTGACACTTGTTCCATCATTTTTTATTAAATTTAAGAAGTATCCAATTCTTGAAGTGAATAATTAGATATTTGCCCTCTTTCAAATGGTATAGAGCACCGTCTCAAACTTTTTTAACTTCGGCACACTAAACGGAGCAAATGTTTTTTTGTGGCACACTAAATGCAGCAAATGTTTTTCATGGCTGGAAAAAATTTCTGGGGAGAACACTGTTGCCGTTAGTTTTCAAGGTCCAATCGCGTCAAAGAATGATGCTTATCTGGGCAGTTGTATAATAAAAAGAATGGATAAGTTAACATGAGAAGTGAAATTGTCATGAATCAGAGGGATACATACCCTGTAGGTCCTAAAAGCAGGCTTGTGGATTAGATATAAACTATGAAGGCAGTGGTGTACCTAGCACATGTGACTCCCGAGGCCCAAAATTTTTTGACACTCCCCCATCTGTATGGAAAGCATGATTTTTAGTAACAATCCAAACATCACACAAGAGTGTACCTAGGAAAAGCAGCATCTTACATATTGCAGTGAGCAGTACATCAATACACCCATTGTAAAACTAAACAAGCCAGACTAGTACAGATCAATCCTACACAATCAATCCTAACTGAAAACCATGTCTTTCGAACACAGAAAACAACTTCGCCTAGTATGGAATATGTAATCACAAACTAACCCCTCTCCCTTTTACAAAACAGTAATGTGGTTTTTAGCCATGGTGGTAACAGCTCAGACTCTCATAGAATTCTGAGCAATTACCACCATGGCCGGTGCTAAAAAAACACTCTACAGTTTTGTAAAAGGGGGGATAAAATAGAAAAACGTAGACAAAGGTTAAATTGAACCACCAAGAAGCTGGACTCTGCATACAATGCAACACCACAGAAAAAGCGATGCATCTCCCCTAAAGCAAAAAAATAAATAAATAAATAAATTTTCTACATTGTCTTCTCTGGTTTCTGCTTTCCTCATAGTCTTGTCACTCTCTTCCTTTCATCCACTGTCTACCCTCTCTCTGCCCCTTCTATATGGCATTTTCTCTCCTTGTATTCCCCTTCCATCTCTCCCTTCACCCCTATTATTCTGGCATCCATCTTCTTCCCTTCCCTCCTCCAATGGTCTGGCATCTCTCTCCTCTTCTTCCCTTCCCTCTCCTACACCCCCATGGTCTGGCATTTCACTCTCTCCTCTCCCTTCCCCCCCACTTCCATCAGCATCTGCCCACTTTCTTTCCCTCCAACCCAATTCCATCCAATATCCTTCCCCCTTATGTCTCTCTCTCCTTTCCCTGCACACCAATTCCATCAGCATCTGCCCCCTTTCTCTCCCTCCACCACCCTTCCATACCACCCTGACCTCCTTTTTCTCCCTCCACCACCCTTCTATGCTCCTCTCTCCCTCCAAACCAGCAAGGTCCCATGATGACTGCTTCTGTTGCCTCTGCCTCTGGAAGATGTAAGTGACATTGGAGGGGGTGGGCCAGCAGACGCAGGAAGTTGTGGCAAGGTTCTGCAATGAAGCTGGCACTCACATGTTAGAGCCCCGAAGCATGTGTTCGCTATGGGCTAAGGCGGGAGATAGGTCATTGAAGCTTACAATTTGCTCTTCTTGCTGCTGGGTCCTGCCTACTATCTGTTTCCGCGAAGGCAGGACCCGGCAGCATTTCTCTCAATAGGTTGATCGCGATCTTGGGCTGATCAGCCTTCCTCTCCCCGATGTCAATTCTGCTGTCGGAGAGGAAGTTCCGGCCCAGCCAGGCAGCGATTGGCTGGCCAGAACTTCCTCTCCGACGGCAGAATTGACGTCAGGGAAAGGAAGGCTGATCAGCCCAAGATCGCGATCGACCTATTGAGAGAAATGCTGCCGGGTCCTGCCTTCGCGGAAACAGATAGTAGGCAGGACCCAGCAGCAAGAAGAGCAAATTGTAAGCTTCAATGACCTGTCTCCCGCCTTAGCCCATAGCGAACGCATGCTTCGGGGCTCTAACATGTGAGTGCCAGCTTCCTTTCTCTTCCCCCCCCCCCCCCGGACATATCTTCCGGTTTCGGAGGGAAGAGAAGGGAAGCCGGCACACACACTTTAGAGCCCCGGAGCATAAGTTTGCTACGGGCTAAGGCGTGAAATCTTCAAGACAGTTTTTTGTTTTTTTTAATATGTTGAGCAGCGGCGGCAGCAGCAGAATTCACGAGCGGATGATAGCCGGCCGGTCATCTAAATTACCCGGGCGGACCGCCTGACTAAAAGGCCCTAGGGAGAACACTTCGGGGGGTTTATGTTGCCAATTGTAATGAAATGCTTTTCTATTGAGTACATTAAAAAAATGTTTTGATAAAGCAACGGGAAGGGATATAAACATATAAAGCAGTTTGGAAAATAGTAGCAGTGCCTTTTTGATTAAGGTAGCCACTGGAGCATAGGAGAGTAGATCGCTCCTGCTTCAATCCCCTGGAGTGAGTCAGGGAAAAGGAGAATGGATTAGGCCTTTATTTTTAGATAGTGGGAGATTTCAGGGAGGTGAGTCTTTGGGAAGTGAAGAGCTCTTAAAACCTTTTAGCCCTGCGTCAGGATTGGGGACATGGAGAATCAGGCTCAAAGAGCCATCACGGATTAGAGATCTCCTCCTAGGAGAGGGAATCTGGGGATCCTCCCATTCAGGCCAGTAGACTTATGTTGGCAGGCTACCATCATCCAAATACTATCTTTTTCTTTTCCCTGGTACTGTTTGAAAACTGTAAAGAATTATTTATGTTGGGGGAGGGTTAAGTTCAGCACAAAGAGGGACAGAGGACACTAAACAATACAGCGAATAAAGTACAAAGGGCCTCAGTGAACAGGGACTTATCTTTATTGACTCAACATGAGCCATGTTTCGGCATACAACACCTGTATCAGGGGTCTGCCAATAAGCAAACTGCGAATACCAAACTTCGGGAATCGGAATCATTCCTAAAGCCCAAGCACAGAGAACAATCTCTTAATCCTGGGTTTTTCAGCAGGAAAGTGAAAGTACAACATAACAGTAACTTATTGGTTTGTTTCAGAAGGAGGATGCTGATTGTGAAGAGCGCCAACTGATGGAGCTGGTAATTAGCCTGCAGGAGTTGGTGGATTTGTATAGAACTTATTCCTGCAGGTTGGCACTGAATGACTTTGAAAAGGTAAACCACTAGTAGTTGGTGTTTTTTAAAAATATGTCACTTTGCCCAATGTATCTCACAGTAATGAAAAACCATTTGGAGATGGTTTGAACGTTAGAATGTTTTCATTGCTACAGCAATTTTTTTTTCATAGGAAACTACAACTACGATAGCTTTCCGTATGCTGGATAATGTTCTTGCTCCTGAGCTTATTCCATCCACCTTGGAGAAGGTGATAAGACCTTACATGCACCAACATAATTTACAGGAAGAAGAACTGCTTCTGCAGTATATTAAGGTATCATGGAATCCTAGCTGAAGGCTATTGTAAAAAACCTTGCTTGCATCCCCAGCCTAGCTAGGCCAATACCAGGTTCTTGCTCTTTTTTATCCTCCTACCAGTTGAGCTGTCGGGGCCCCCTTCCATCCTGCCCATATATTCTGCTACCTGCCTCTGACCAAGTGGTTCTGTTTCAGGCTCTGTACAGTTTTGCAAAGAGTGTGTGCAAGTCATTTAACCCTCTATTGCCCCAGGTACAAAATAAGTATCTGTATAGACAGATGGTATATTAAATCCCATCCCCTTTTTTTTTTTTAAAGCATGCATGTTCTGCACTGGAAAGTGCCCCCTCATAGTCAGTAAAGCAACAAAAGACAGGGATGTCATGCCAGTTTCGGTGTTAACTGTTTATCAAAGTTTGATGGCAATGCAAATCATTTTGACCGAAATAAAAATTGTGATCAATACTTAGTTATTCTTTTAGCCAATTTTATGAAATGATTATTTTTCTACCTTTCCCTAGTATTATGACTTTAATGTTTACTTCTATACCGCTACTAATGACTGGGATGTCAATTCAGAGTGGTTTGCATGAGCTTCTGTAAAAGGTGTTACAATACTTGAACTTCTGTGGAAGTGTTATAATACAGAGTTACAAAGAGCTTCTGCGAGGTGTTATAATACATGGGCTCTATACAGAGTTACAGGGGCTTCTGTAGCGGTGTCACAATACAGAGTTATTACTATCAGCATAAATCAGTCAATCATCCTACTTATGTTACCGGCACATCGATTGTCCTACTTGTATGTATATGTTCATACCAAATCAATTGTTCTACCTATCTTTACATCTAATATACCAAGATTCTGTAGACCTACCTTCCTGTAGAAAGTGCTGACAATCGTTGCAGCAATACAAAAATTTAAATGTTAACTCATCCATGTGCATGGTCATTGGCATCGTGTTATGGTACATACTTTTACACCAGCTGGTATTTTATATGAGATCATTTACATGAGTATGTGATAAAAGGTCTGAAAACAAATTGTTCAGATGCAGAAGCAATAGAAATAGAAGAATAATTTATATTTATCTTATCTTTCCTTTGTTCATTTACCTTGACACATCCATGGGGGGGGGGTTGGAGGGAGGGGAATAAATATTGATGGGGACATTTGGGTAACTTTATTCTTCATTTATATTATATAATATGTTATATTAGATTATTATCATATGAAGGATTACTTAAAATTTTGAAAGATATATGTTACCTGTATAGATATTAGTGTAATTAATGTAATACCTATTGTTTTGATCATTTGTATGACACTATTTTAGATTAAAAATCAATAAAGATAAAAAAAAAAAAAAGAATTAAAGAAACTACCAAATTATCTTTTTTTTTTTTTTTAACCCCAGAGAAGAAATAAGAATAAAAAATACCTAAGAGACTGAAAGACTCACCTTCCACCATCTGCTGGAGAATGAGACCACTGATTCTATTAGGGGCTGTGCAGGGTCCTTATTAGTGTGCACAATCTATCAGTTCTTTGGCTGATCTAGAGGGACACTAAGACCCTGATTCTATAAAGGGCACCTAAGCCCTGTCTAACGCTGAGCGGGAATTAGGCATCCAAACTTAGTGGTTAATGAGCCATTTAAGAGTCTTAACGAGCGATAATTGGCACATGGATGTCCAAAGGATGTGGACGTTACTTTGTAGGCGGCTATCTTGGATGTCCAAATGGCGCCTAACTTTAGACGCACTTTGCAGAATCAGGGCCTAAGGATATTGGCTTTATCACAGAGATACTACGCCTGTGGTAGCTACACACAATTTATTATTCTCTGTTTCCATCTGCTGGTTTGGAGGCATGATCTATTTGTTTAGGATTTGTCTGATAGGACTCAAAGAAAGAAAAGTAACAGATGAGGACAAATTTTCTTTACTGCAGATGGAACATTGCACATTTCTGTCTGCAAAAAAGATGAAAAACAGGCCCACAAGTCAGGCCTTTAAAGTGGCCAGTAGTAGTATAAATCACACTCCTTCCCTCCAGTGTTTTCCCAAAAATATAAAATAGAAACATTCACTCCTCCGAAGTGCAGTTTAGTGACTCCTCCCTGCCATGAAATATTGCCACAGTGAAATGCTTTTTACCAGCCCTTCTCGCCAATCTGTTGAAACAAAAATGATACAGAGGGTGATGACACTTATATAGATTAATTTACAGATACATAAGCTTTCTACAGCTAGACTCTACTGCATCTTTATGAAGTGTCTTCAAAAAGTTATGCCTTAATAAATAACAGCCTCTCTCTTAGTGGTTTCTTAATAATGTATGGAGAAAAAAATATGAAAATTTAAGACCAGTCTGCATTTTAATAACAATTGCTTAATTTGTTTTAAGGATCTACTAGAGCGCTGCAGTTCTCGTGCTATATCTTTATTTGAAACTGCTTGGGAGGCAAAAGCTATGGCAGTTTTAGGCTGTATGTCAGATACAGATGTAAGTACTTTTTTTTTCCCAGCAAATAAATCCTTGGTTGAAGAGAGATGTAGCAAAATGGTGACACTTTTACTTTCTGTAGATTTATAAGGTATATGCATATGAGTTTGCTCAGTGATATTTGTTGAGTTTGTTCACTGATTGAAAAAGATGGAAATAAAGGTCAGTAAATGTATCTTTTATCAAAAACAATAAAGCATTTTCCCTAAGACAAGAAACATTTTGCTTAATTGATCCAGGCACTGGCATAAACAACTTTCTTAGTCTAGAAAGGATCAGATTAATGGGGGACTATATGTATTATGGATTGAAAGCTAAAAACTGGATAGTGGTTTGCTTTACCCTGGTGCAGATTTTCTGTTACACTCCTAAACTAGTGTTTTGGAAGACTAGTTGGTTTATGCGTATAAAAGATATATAGGAAAAGGAAGTAATGACCTTTCTATTTTTGTGAAATACAGCTGTAATCTTAACTTATTGGTTTTAATACTCTACAAGCATGCAAAAGAGGACATTTGTTTAGATCAGACTTGTTAGCATTGCCAAAGATTTGATTTTAATGTCAATTTGTCTACAGCTTGTGTTTGATGCAGTTCTTCAGATAATGTATGGTGCTGTAGTACCCTGGAGTAAAGCAGTGGAGCAGCTGGTGAAGCAACATTTGGAAATGAATCATCCAAAGTAAGTAAGAGAATTTGAAGTGGGAAGATTTGGCCTTTTGATTTATTTTGGTGAAATTGCACTGTTGTTGAACTGTCCCCTTGCCGCCACAGTGGTCACCCATGGCCCGTTGAAATGTGTGAAGCTTGACCAACTCAGATTTGAACATGTCCTTGGCCCGTGCTCGAATATCCTTAAATGAAATATTCAACAGATTAATCTAGAAAATGAAATACTGTGCTTATTTGAAGATTGTCCTAAAGGCCACCATTCCACGATTTACAAAGCTTATGGAAGGATTAGTAAATGTTGGATAAATTTGAAGTTCTTTATAGTTTTCAATCAGGATTCCATTCAGGATTTAGCACAGAAATTGTATTGGCCTCATTGATTGATCATTTTTATGGCCTATTTAGTTTGGGGACTTGTGCACTGATTCTTTTTTTTTTTTTTTTTTAATCTTTATTCATTTTTAAAACCAGCATAAAATGCAACATATTATCAATCAATTAACTCATTAGACAGCACTCCATTCCTTCTAATGATACAATAAATACATAACCCATCCCCACCCATCCTACCTAAAAGTATAAAAACATTTAATATAATGCAAATGAACAAGATAAACAACCTTGCAATCCAATTATAAATTAATTACATACCCCACCCATCCTGGATGCATATAATCAAAGGGCTAAATCCAATCAATCTTTACAAAATTTTGTCAATGGGTCCCAAACATCCTTAAATTTTTTTATAATGTCCCAATTGAATTGCTCTCATATGTTCAAATTCTTCAGATGGGTTTAAGTAGTGCTTTTGATTTGGTAGACCATAAAAGTTTACTAAATTGCCTAGATTCAGACAGTCACTCAAACAAATAGCAGCTCTCCATAAATGCTTCTACTCTTCATCACAGTGTCAGTTACTCTCTAACTGAACTTGCAGCAAGCTTCCTAACTTGTGCAGCCAATCAGATTCATGCATTAAGATTCCAGGGAAAGCTCATGCCTGCACATTTACAGAATTATCTTGCTGAATAATATTAAAAAGTTACGTCAAAAAAAACCAAAAACTCTGTCAGGTCTCTCCTTCCCTGGGTCAGCTAGAAAATATATATTTATTCTAAATGTTTCAGCAAATTATGGAAGAGTTGCAAGTTAGATTTTGGGGGTGCTAGGTTGCGTTTGAGCTTTTGAGATCTGATGCAATCTGCAGTATTATTAAGATTTTGTGGGATTGGGTAGGATCAAAAGTTGTCAATATCTATATATCATCCCCATATTTGTTCACTATAGTGAACAAATGTGCAAAAGTAACAAGAAAGATGATCTGGTTTCAAGGCTTACTTTAAAATCGGCAATTTAGCTAAAATAGTTTTTGCCTCTTGTTATGAAAGCTATTTATAAGAACTATATATTTCTTTTTATTTGTATTAATTGATTTATTTTAGAGTAAAGTTACTTCAAGAAAACTACAGACTAATGGAAATGAAAACTCTTCTGCGAGGTTATGGAATAAGAAACTTTAATGTCACAAATAAGAAACAGATAATGGTAAGTAAATGACCTATTGATAAGACTTCTGTTATTTTATAAATTAGTTCATGACCAACATTTTTAATATTGATATTCTTACCCTGTGATAGAATTTGTACCTGAGTGATTGTATGAGTTGTAAATGTGCTCAAATTATGCTTGAGTGGTGTTTGTGTGGAATGCATTTTTAGGGAACAACAAAAGTTGTTCTCTTAGTGGACGATTAAGAATCTAAAATACACTGGCAACCAGTTTGCAAGTTAAGTTTCTCTAATGTTTCAGAATTAAAATAGTTTCTAAAATATACATCTCTTTTCTGTTGCAGGGATTAGTAAAGTATATCCTAAAACAGGATATGCCGTCATCTTTGGAAGATGCTTTGAAAGTAGTAAAGGCGCATCTATTACCTTCTGTGGAAGTATATATTCTCAGGATTGTTCAGCTGATTTATGGACAGAGGGTATGCTCATCGAGAAAATAAGCTTTTGATATTTTCAACCCCTTTGTTTTTTGGCTTGGACATTTCAATAATTAGTCTTCAGTTTGAAAACTCAAAGAGGGATAGCCACATTTTATTTAATCTGTTTTTCAATTATATTTTTCAGGGAGATGAATGTCTGAGTTTACTGAGATCTTTGGCTCCTAGTGAAGCAGAAGAAACTGTGGAACGTGTGACCTGCTGGGCAAAATTAGCTCTGCGAGAATCTGAAGAAGTATTGTGTATTTTCATTGTGTAAAATGTAAACTCAGCTTGGGTTGGTATCATATACCCTTCCTTTCATCAAGCTGCGCAAGTGATTTTTAGTGCGGGCAGGCTCCATTGTTCATGGGAATTCTATGAGCATCAGAGCATTTACTGCGCCAACTCATCCATAATAATAAAAAGTTAAGCGCGCATGCGCTTTTCAAAAATTGTGATTCCTGGTGGCGTGAGGTGTGCTTCTGTGTCAGCCTCACGGCGCCTGCGCTAGCTGGAGGCGCGTGACTGTGCAGAAGATGCCGGCGACTCCTCCCTCCCGCTGTTGCTCCTCTTCAAAGCGGCCTGCTGAGGATCGCCAGCCCCTGTAGCGAACTTCGCAGGCCGCTCTCCACCTTCCCGACATGGGCTTGAAGAAGGAGTTGGGGTTGCCGCTGCCGCCACACACGCACGTCTTTCTACCACCGCCATGAAGCAGGAGAACCTGCTCGACGATCTGGGCCGAGAGGTGAACGATGCAGCCCCAGCTCCAGTTCGAGGAATGGAGGGAGGGTAAGAATGGGAGGGGGGGAGGGTGGAAACGGAAGGGGTCCATGGGGCAGGCAGGCATTGCACAACAGGGGGAGAGGGAGAGGGACTGCTTTGGGGGGAGGGGGCAGACAGCAATCATCAGGGGGGAACAGAGGGGGGCCACGGAGCACGCAGGCATGGCACAACAGGCACAGGGCAGGCAGCCATTGCACAATAGGGGACCAGGGGGAGAGGGAAAGGGGGCTGCTGTGGGGGGAGGGGTGTGCTAGGGGCAGACATCAGTCATTAGGGGGGAACAGAAGAGGGCCACGGAGCACGCAGGCATGGCACAACAGGGAGAGGGAAAGGGGTGTGCTGGGGGGGCAGAAAACAATCATGCTTTGCTCTGGGAGGGGGGAGACAAGGGGGCCACGGAGAGATAGGCAGGCATGGCGCAACAGAGAAATACAGGTAGGCAGGGGGGCCAGGGAGAGACATAGACACAATGAATGACAGACACAGCGTCCAAGGAGAGAGAGACAAAGAAAAAAACCCAGACAGACAGACATCTGCTCTAGCGCCCGTTAATGTAACGGGCTTAAAGACTAGTAAGAACATAAGAATTGTCGCTGCTGGGTCAGACCAATGGTCCATCGTGCCCAGCAGTCCGCTCCCGTGGTGGCCCTTAGGTCAAAGACCAATGCCCTAACAGACTAGCCTTATCTGCGTACGTTCCAGTTCAGCAGGAACTTGTCTAACTTTGTCTTGAATCCCTGGAGGGTTTTTTCCCCTATAACAGCCTCCGGAAGAGTGTTCCAGTTTTCCACCACTCTCTGGGTGAAGAAGAACTTCCTTACGTTTGTATAGAATCTATCCCCTTTTAATTTTAGAAAGTGCCCTCTCATTCTCTCTTCCTTTGAGAGGTTAAACAACCTGTCTCTATCTACTAAGTCTATTCCCTTCATTATCTTGAATGTTTCATAGAAACATAGAAATAGACGGCAGATAAGGGCCCACGGCCCATCTAGTCTGCCCACCTTAATGTCCCTCCCCTACCTTTGCCCTGTGAAGAGATCCCATGTGCCGATCCCATTTGGCCTTAAAATCAGGCACGCTGCTGGCCTCAATCACCTGTAGTGGAAGACTATTCCAGCGATCAACCACTCTTTCAGTGAAAAAGAATTTCCTGGTGTCACCTCGTAGTTTCCCGCCCCTGATTTTCAACGGATGCCCTCTTGTTGTCGTGGGACCCTTGAAAAAGAAGATATCTTCCTCCGCCTCGATGCGGCCTGTAAGATACTTGAACGTCTCGATCATGTCCCCCCTCTCTCTGCGCTCCTCGAGCGAGTTTCGATCATATCCCCTCTCAGTCTCCTCTTTTCAAGGGAGAAGAGGCCTAGTTTCTCTAACCTCTCACTGTACAGCAACTCCTCCAGCCCCTTAACCATTTTAGTCGCTCTTCTCTGGACCCTTTTGAGTAGTACCATGTCCTTCTTCATGTATGGCGACCAGTGCTGAACGCAGTATTCCAGGTGGGGGCGTACCATGGCCCATTACAGCGGCATGATCACCTTCTCCGATCTGTTCGTGATCCCCTTCTTAATCATTCCTAACATTGCACGGATGGCTTCATCAACTTGTCAACCAGTACTCCCAAGTCTCTTTCCTGGGGGGTCTCTCCGAGTAGCGCATCAGACATCGGTACCTGATTTTTGTTACCGACATGCATCACCTTACACTTATCCACGTTAAACCTCATTTGCCATGATGCGGCCTATTTCTCGAGCGTGTTTATGTTACGTTGCAGGTCTTAACAATCCTTCTGCGTCTTCACTACTTTGAATAGCTTCGTATCGCCGCAAATTTAATCACATCACTCATTGTACCAATTTCCAGCACGGGCCCAAACACCAAACCCTGCGGCACTCAACTCGTGACTCTTTTCCAGTCCAAGTACTGTCCATTTACCCCCACTCTCTGTTTCCTACCCGCCAACCAGTTTTTAACCCACGTGAGTATTTCACCCTTGATTCCATGGCTCGCAGTTTTTCGAAGTAGTGGTTCACGCTAAAATCCTCCAGTGCAGCTTGATAAAAGGGGCCCATATCTTTCAGCAATGTAGATGAAAATTACAGCTTCTATTCTTAGGTGTTTATGAATTTAAAATCTAGGAGTCAGTATTCAAAGTGAGGCTCTTATCCAATTAACTCATGCTGACTGGACCTTGAGGAAATATTCAATGGCACTTACCCAGAAAGTGCCACTGAATATCCCATCTAATCACTAAAGCTGAAACCAGCTATGGTATGGGCAGCCTGGGGCAGAGTTGACACTTAACCAACTTAAGTGCTGATATCCAACCCTTAACTAGTTAAAGTCATTGGCCAAATAGGACTGCATAAATAGCATTCCTGTCTTTGGCCAATTTAACTTGATTGGGAAAGGGTTGAATATGGTCCTCCCAATGGTGTTTGTTGAAACTGGCAAGATTGATCTTTGTGAGGTTGGATTTTGAAACATTTTGAAAACTTTGATTTTTGAAAAGGCTTTCAGCAATTTATAAGTTGAATAATTTGACGACTTGTTTAAAGTTTTATTATTGTATTTTTAAATTGAATTTAATGAATGTTTCTTTTAATTCCAATGTATTCTAATAATACAAGGTCATTTTTGTTGTAAACCGCTTTTAAAACTTACAATAGAAAGTGGTATATCAAATCAATAGATCAAATCAAGTGCCAGCAATTTGCACATACCCAAATATTTAATGCTGGTACCTGAACATGGCCTAGCATTGAATTTCTGGTTATTATTTTGGTAGTAGCAGTTAGCATTTATGTAATAAACACTTATTTTAATTTTTTTGCATCAGGATGTTTTATTTTGTTTATCAGTTACAACCTAAACTCAGAAGTGCTAAATGTAATGCAGGCACGTACAACAAAATTAAGTAAATTGGTCTGCCTTTTGGTTGCTTACTGGTATGTCCTGAGTTATATCTAGGACTTCTGATTTTAAGATGTAAACAATAAACACTGACAAAATATACCTAATGTTAAACGCTTTTTTAAGAGATACTTGAAGCCCTGAATATGTATCCCTTAGAGGAAAGGAGGGACAGGGGAGATATGATTCAAACGTTCAAATACTTGAAAGGTATTAATGTAGAACAAAATCTTTTCCAAAGAAACCAGAGGACATAATTTGTGGTTGAGGGGTGGTAGACTCAAGAGTAATGTAAGGAAATTCTACTTTATGGAGAAGGTGGTGGATGACTGGAATGTGCTCCCGAGAGAGGTGGTGGAGAGGAAAACAGTGACGGAGTTCAAAAAAGCATGGGATGAACACAGAGGCTCTGATTCTGCAAAGTGCTCCTGATTGTAGGCAGCTGTGGGCGTCCTACAGCTGTCTAATCAGCCAATCGGGAGGCACTTTTTCTAAAAAAAAAAAAAAATGCTCCCTAGGCAGGCCGCCTATATTGAAGGCGCCTCCAGGTAGCCTAGAGAGGCCCACAAGCTTGCCTAAGGCTAGGCGGTAGCCTTAAGTGAACCTAGGCGGCCCTATGCGTCTCCCTAGCAGAACGGGAGACACTTACCATGTAGGCTAGCAAAATGCTGGCCTACATGGTAAGTAGATGCGGCCGCTGTATCTAATCGCGGCAAGCATCTCCCTGCCGTGATTAGTATAGCAGCCGCAGCTATGGCTGCAAGTCTCCCCTCTCCCCAGTGATCGTGGCAGGAAGGTGCCCAACCCCTCCTGCCAACAGAACCCGCCCCCCCCCCCAACGATTGCTGGCAGGAAGGTGCTCAACCCTTCCTGCTGACAGAACTCGCACCCCCCCCCCCGACAATCGCAGCAGGAGAGTACCAAACCCCTCCTGCCGACCCCCCCCAAATGGCCCTCCCAAAGATCATACTCAGCAACAACCAGCGGCAGCAGGAGACTGTTAACATCCATAAAGGGAGCACAACTCAAACAAATGGTATTGGAACCCACTAGGGCCCAGGCGATCCTGGACCTGGTACTCACCAACGGGGATAGCGTCTCGAAAGTCTCGGTAGGAGATATGCTAGCCTCCAGCGACCACAACATGGTGTGGTTCTACCTCAGGAAAGATTTCCCTAGATCAGGGGTGTCCAATGTCGGTCCTCGAGGGCCGCAGTCCAGTCGGGTTTTCAGGATTTCCCCAATGAATATGCATTGAAAGCAGTGCATGCAAATAGATCTCATGCATATTCATTGAGGAAATCCTGAAAACCTGACTGGATTGCGGCCCTCGAGGACCGACATTGGACACCCCTGCCCTAGATCAAACACGAAAACAAAAGTACTCAACTTCCAAGGCACTGACTTCGAACGCATAGGAGATTTCGTCCACCGGACACTGCAGAACCAAGCTACGACCAATAATGTGGAAGCTATGTGGTCATCCCTGAAATCTACCATACATGAATCGACAAGCCTCTACATTAAATCAGTACACAAACAGCGGCGAAACAACAAACCCCAATGGTACTCTGCAGAAATCTCGCACCTCGTCAAGGAGAAGAAAAAAGCATTTATTTCCTACAAACGAACGGAGACTAGGGAAGCTAAACTAGAACATAGGGCGAGGTCTGCAGCGGTCAAAACGGCAGTCAGGGAGGCCAAACTTCGAGTGGAAGAGACTCTGGCAAAGAACATGAAGAAAGAGGACAAATCCTTCTTCAGGTATATTAGTGATAGGAAAAAGAACACAGACGGGATAGTACGCCTTAGAAAACCAAATGGGAACTGCGCAGAATCAGATTCCGATAAAGCAGAACTACTGAATGAATACTTCTGCTCGGTCTTCACCTGCGAGGCACCGGGGCACGGTCCGCAGTTGCAGGCAAGGCCCAGCGTGGAAGACCCGTTTCAGAATTTCAAGTTCACACCTGGCGATGCCTACTATTATTATTATTATTACTACGAACTGGCAAGACTCAAGGTGAACAAAGCCATGGGACCGGACAATCTACACCCCAGGGTGCTCAGTGAGCTGCGTGATGTCCTGGCAGAACCGCTATCAGGACTCTTCAATCCAGTCCCCATAGACTGGAAAACAGCTAACGTTGTTCCACTGCACAAAAAGGGTTGCAGGGCAGAGGCTGCAAACTACAGACCGGTGAGTCTCACATCAATAGTATGCAAACTCATGGAAACACTAATCAAACGTAAATTAGACGCAATCTTGGATGAGGAGAATCTACGGGATCCCAGTCAACACGGATTCACCAAGGGTAGGTCCTGCCAATCCAATCTCATCAGCTTCTTTGACTGGGTAACAAAACAGCTAGACTTGGGAGAATCCGTGGACGTCGTATACCTAGACTTCAGCAAAGCTTTCGATAGTGTCCCACATCGCAGGCTGTTGAGCAAGATGAAAACAATGGGGCTGGGAGAAACACTAACTACATGGGTCAATGACTGGCTGAGTGGCAGACTTCAGAGATTGGTAGTTAATGGTACCCTCTCTAAAACATCGAAGGTGACCAGTGGAGTACCGCAGGGCTCAGTCTTGGGCCTGCTCCTTTTCAACATATTCATAGGGGACCTAACTCAGGGGCTTCAAGGTAAGATAACGTTATTCACTGACGACGCCAAACTATGCAATATAGTGAGAGATGGCAATTCACCCGGTAGTATGACACAGGACCTACATTTGTTGGAGCTTTGGTCCTCGACCGGCAGCTGGGCTTCAACGCTAAGAAATGCAAGATCATGCACCTCGGCAGCAGAAATCCGTGCAGAACTTACACTTTGAATGGTGAGACCTTAGCTAGAACTTCAACAGAACGAGACTTGGGAGTGATCATCAGCGCAGACATGAAAACTGCTGATCATGTGGAGAAGGCTTCATCTAAGGCAAGACAGTTGTTAAGTTGCATCCGCAGGAGTTTCGTCAGCTGGAAGCCTGAAGTCATAATGCCATTATACAGAACCATGGTGAGACCTCATTTGGAATACTGTGTGCAATTCTGGAGGCCACACTACCGAAAAGATGTGCTGAGAGTAGAGTCGGTGCAACGGATGGCCACCAGGATGGTCTCGGGGCTCAAGGATCTATCGTACGAGGAAAGGCTGAAAAATTTGTGGCTGTACTCACTCGAGGAACGTAGGGAGAGAGGAGACATGATCGAGACGTTTAAGTATATTACCGGCCGTATCGAGATGGAAGAAGAGATTCTCTTTCTCAAAGGACCCTCAGCCACAAGAGGGCATCCGCTCAAACTCAGGGGCGGGAAATTTCATGGCGACACCAGGAAATATTTCTTCACCGAGAGAGTGGTTGATCCTTGGAACGAGCTCCCGGTGCAGGTGATTGAGGCAAACAGCGTGCAAGAATTTAAGAGCAAATGGGATGCCCAGTGGGATCCCTTAGAGGGTTAAGCCAAGGGAACCTGTCACCAGGAGTGGGATCCCTAGGATAGTAGACTTGGGGGTGGGTCAGTAGAGTGGGCAGACCTGATGGGCTATGGCCCTTATCTGCCGTCATTTATATGTTTCTATATGTTTCTATGAGGATACCCAACCCCTCCTGCCGGACCACCCCAATGAACCCCCCCCCTTGGGTTTACCTGCAAGTTGGACTGGACGGCTCCTTGCACGTCCAGCCAGCAGGCCCGCCTACATCTAAATGAGTCGGGCCCACCCCTCCCCTGCCCAATCCACAGGATCCTAGGGGGGATGGGGACCCTCCTGCCACGATCTTCGGGAGGGCCGTTGGGGGGTCCGGCAGGAGGGGTTAGGTACCCTCCTGCCACGATCGTCGGAGGGGCAGGTTCTGTTGGCAGGAAGGGCTGAGCACCTTCCTGCCAGCGATCGTCGGGAGGGGCAGGTTCTGTCAACAGGAAGGGTTGAGCAAGGGGGTTATTGGGAGGGTCCGGGGAGGGGGGTTGAGCAACATAGACGTCGGTTATAGAATCAGGTTAACTTTGGGCGGGTGTAGGCCTGATTCTGTATAGGACACCCGGGACCGACGTCCTATATAGAATCCGGGCCAGAGGGTCTAGAATCAGAAAATAATAGTAAATATTGAAGAACTAAGGCCAGTACTACACAGACTTGCACGGTCTGTGTCTGTATATGGCTATTTGGTGGAGGATGGGCTGGGGAGGGCTTCAATAGCTGGGAGGATGTAGATGGACTGGAGTGAGCTTTGATGGAGACTTCAGTAGTTGGAACCTAAGAACAGTACCGGGCAGAGCTTTGGATTTTTGCCCAGAAATAGATAAGAAGAAGAAGAAAAAAACCCAACAAATTTTAGATTGAATCAGGTTGGGCAAACTAGATGGACCATTCGGGTTGTTATCTGCCGACATCTACTATGTTACTATGGTTGATTAGCTCAATGTCGCATTCATTGGGCACAGTGGAAGCTGAAGTTAAAGTAGAACTGAGCATCACAAAGCCTAATATCCTCACTCTTCATTTCTTGCATGCTCACAAAATCTCTTCTCTAGTGATTTTAATTGTGTCAATCTCATGAGGCCTTCCATTCATTCTCCACAATACCAAGTTATTCTTATTTCAATGCATCCATGACAAAATGGGGAAGTACACGGGCAGAGTTTCTGATAACGAAAGAATCTTTGACGACATACATTAGAATTAAGATCATTTTGCTTTTTGCACAGAGCATTTTGTCTAACTTCATCATAGTAAAAGTGTTGGTTTAATTGAACAATCATGTTTAGATGTTTGATATCAACAAGCATGGGAAATAATTAGCATATGACACTGGACTACCTCTCAAAATTTTACAGCTTGCTTAGCAGAAAAGGAAGATGTATTAGACGAAAAATGGGTTATCCCAACTTTACTTAGTGAAATTGTTATTTCAGTGCAACATAGGAAAAGCTAATTTAAACTTACAGACTCATATCATGTCTTTCTGTTTTTTGTAGAGCAAAGGAAGCCAGGTATCAATAGCAAAAACATTTGTTAAGATCCTGAAGCTGCTGGTCAGCTCTCTAAATGGTAAAGTGCAACTAAGTGTTTTAGAATTATTCTTTTTGGGAGATACGCTTATAATTCAGCATATTATTTGCTTATTGTGCTTTATTACAGAAGATCGTCTGAAGAATGAACAGTATGAGAAAAACTTTAAAATGTTTAGTGTGATTGCTAGTTTACAGGTAATAAATAGAAATGTTCTGTTTAATCATTCCTGAATTGTGTGTACTGCTGTACGCTGACTTCAGTGGTTACGTGTCATGCTGTGCTGCTACCTTGAGCTAAGTGTCTAGATTTTGACAGTTAACATCTGTCTCTATATCCCCTGAAGAAGTTTTCCCAGAATGATAAGTTAAGCCTGCACATTTTAAGTTGGGCCTGTTAGTAATACCAGTTGTCTGTTAGTACACCTTAAGAATACATGTAACATGATTTTTGTTCCTAGACAGCAAGAGTAATTTCCTAATTGATCATGATTAAAAAGTACAGAAAATGTCTGTTATTTCCATAAAACTTTGCTTTTGTGACCAGGATAGTCAAATTTTGCAATTTATCTACCTATTTATCTCCCCCATCTTAGCTGATCTCTGCCCACCTGGATACAAACTGATACACAGTCCTAGGCGGAGGCCTACTCTTATGTAGATCATTTCTCACTATGAAGCTAATAGATAACTGTAATGATCCAGGATTAGAATATATGGTCTGCAGCTTGAACAACCCTGAAGGTGGAAAAGACTTGGGTATAGCCCTGATCTACAGACCACCTGGCAAGTGGGAACCTAATGGAAGAAAAATATATTTAACCTGATTTCATACCGCACCACATTCTTCTAAGAGCTGGTGATTCTTGGGGACCTAAATCTGTATCTAGAGGAGGACAATGACCCTAAAGTCTGTGCATTCAAGACTATACTGACTCAACTAAATTTTGATAACTTTCCCCTGGTCATAGTTTGGGAACTAGTCATCTGGTCAGATCATTATCTCCTAACCTTCTATCTTAAGATACCTAAGGCAAAAGTAACACTAGCCAAAAATGGAGCATATGGGGATACACCGAGTAAGATACCAGCAGAGAATTCTGGAATGAAGTCATGGACCAGCTGGAATTCATGAATGATAATGTAGATAAGACCATAACCTCCTGGCAGTACCTCACCACAGCAGTCCTTCACAAAATAGCCCCAACTAAACTTGTAAAAGTGAAACAGAAAAATAATCCCTAGTTCACAGAGAAACTACTAGCCCAAAGGACAAGGGTAAGAAGACTAGAGAAGGAATGGAGGGAAAATAAAAAAGAGAAACATTATGTCAGTTAGAGAAGGAAAATAAAACAATACAGACTGGCAGTAGCTGAAGCTAAAATAATTAATTATACCTTGATTAATCAGTCAAGGAACTCATCTAAATGTCAGTTCAGAATATTTAATTCACTAATATCCACTAAAGATATTACCACAGAGCCCTCTACTCAACAACCTGATGAAGATAGCCTAGCCAACTACTTCTTGTCTTGGTAATTTGGCTGCACACATGGCAAAATGCATCTGCTGGATGTTTGCACCTTAGTAAACATCCTAAGTTTACTCAGAATCAATCTCAAATGTTTTGCAAAAAGGTAAATTTCAAAATATCTGGTCACAAAAGCAAAGTCTGAGGGGAATGAAAGCCATTTTCTATACTTTTGTGACAAAGGCAATTAAGAAAGAACACTTATTACTTTTTTAAAAAATTGTTACATAGTGATCTTTTAGAAGATATAAAAAAATAAATTTATTTTCATATTTTTAAAACATGCATTGTAGAGCAGCATACAACTCTGTGATGATAGTGACTTCTATTAACTAAGCAACCAGGGCGCCCTAGGAAAATACTATCCTTATGAAGAAACAATACATTATAAAGTTCTAAAATGAGACAAAAACTCAAAAGTAATTTCTTGAACGTGTAAGAAAGACTTTTTTTTTTTTTTCCCATCGAAGGCACCTACAACTCTCAGCATGAATTTGTAGTCATTAGAGACTGCCATAGTAGTAGCAGCAGCTGAGAGGAAGACATTTTTAACAACTTATTAAAATAGGGTTCTTGCTTATTGTTTATTACAGGAAGATTTTGATATTTTTCTTTCCCCGGAAGATTATGAAAATCAATTGTTGCTTTCTGAACTCTGTGAAAAACATATAAAAGCCTACGAAAAGTCAATGTCAAAATCAAGCAATGATCAGGAAATAATTCACAGTCCAGATGGAATTGCAAAAAAGGCTAATACTGAATCCAGGCTTCAGAAACTGGCCTTGTTACTGAAAGTGACAGATCAAGACCTGCAGGCTCAATTGGCATTAAGAGCATTGGATGCCGGGAAAGTTGAAAAGACTCTGCAGATATGCAGGTAACATGTAGTAAACTTTAGGACTGGAGAGAGACTGCATGTCATCATTCACTAGTGTGTGTTAAAAATAAATATATTTTAAAAAAGAGCCTTCTAATGACAAAATGTGATTTGCCAGGAAATGGAAGACTGTTCTTCCTATAGCAAGGGATGAACTAGGAACCATTTCCTTTTTGTTCTAACCATACCAAACCTGAAAACATGGGTTGTGTCTACCAGCCAGCAGATGGAGACAAAGAGCTATGAGCTTTCTACTATAAAAGATTTTGCACATGTACAGACCACTAGTAATGGAACAGTCCTTGCAAGTGTAGGCTTGTAGGATTTTTCCTGGCTCAGTTGGAGAACTAGTAACTATGAGGGCTGAAATTCAATTAAAATGTTTAATCATGCAATTAAAGTCAGGGCATAGCCAGTTGTCCATTGGGGTAGGCACAGGAGGGGACTGAGGGACCTCCCCCTCCTCCTCACATTAGGCATCATACTTTTGCTGTGGGGATGCCAAAGCCTCTCTAGTCAAAGCTACCTCCTTGTTCTGCCTCCAGTCTAAGTAAGTCAGTGGGGTGCCTCTAGCATTAGCTGAGCATGCTTGGGGAGTGCAAGTGTTGGAGGCTGGAGGCAGTATGAGGAAAGAGGGAATGACCCAAGCAGCAGATTTTTTTGACTGATGAGTCTTCAGCTATCCCAGTAACCATTGAATAGGTATTGCAGCTTTGAAGAGGGGTCTAAGCCCAAAGGAGGGGGCCTAGTTCTCCAAGGTGCCTCCAGTATATTCATTTCTCCTGTTCACAGGTCCAACTCTCCCCCTTCCCTACCCCAGGATCAACTCTCCCTTAACAGCTGCAGGTCCAGTTCGTTCTCCCTCCCTATCTGCAAGTCCAGTTCTCTCTCTTCCTCCCTCCCCTAGCCCCAGGTCCAATTCTATCTCTCTCTCCCCCCCTCCTTCGGTTCAACTGTCTTAATTCTCTCCCTCTCTCTCCCCTCCCCCCAGGTCCAACTGTATTGATTCCCTCTCTCTCTCCTCTCTTCTAGCCTTCCCCCCACATAGTCTGACATCTCTCCCTTCCCCTTGCATCATACCTCACTGTGGCATGATGCCCCCTCCTGCACCCTTGCACTTGGCTTACCGTTCAAGACAGTCTTTGGACCTTCGGTCAGCAACAACCCACTGAAGGGCTGCCTGCAGCTTGCATGAGCCTTTCCCTCTCACCCAGCTTGCCCCCTTCTGAAAATAGGAAGTTATGTCAGAAAGGGGTGGACTGAGTCAGAGGGAAAGGCCTGGTACAGGTAACAGGCAGCATTTCAATAGGATGGTCGCTGGTTGCAAGGCCGACTTGCTTACCAGTAAGCCGAGTGTGGGGGCATCAAGCCACGGAAGGGGGTGGGGGGATAGATGCCAGACCATGCAGAGGGAAGAGGAGGAAGACGGGCGGAAGTGGGCTGTAATAGCAATTGATAATTAACATGTTAATTGTGATTAACTTGCAGCCCTACTTGTAACCAATCTGAGAGGAGTTATTAAGATGTAAACTTGAAGAAATCCAGGACCTCCATTCTTCTTTTTCTTTGCTATTAATTATGTAAAGAGTTTGGTTTTTCTTCTGTCTTTCAATTTGCCTGATGTGAGTAGTATAAAAAAAAGGTAAGGTTCTCTTTCTTTGCAGAACAGTGACAGGAGGGAGCTCTTTAATTAACAACACCCCTCCATTTGTACTTTAGCATTGGGAGTGACATTTATTTATTGACCACAGTTTTGTTTTGTACCGAAAGTTAGGCTTTACCTAAAGGGTTTCTTTAACTGTTGACAGAACCAGTCAGAGTGCAGAGGCATCATTCAGACCCTTTTGATGGAGACATCATCAGAATCAGTCAACAGGTGCCCCCCCCCAACCCCCGTGTAGAAATCACTACAGCAGCTGCTCTGGGGAACTACTGGGTTTCTCATCGTTTTCTTCAGCACCAAAAAAATCTGCTAAAGTTGATGGCTCTAAGTGCCATTCACATGTTCCTTTAGCTAAAAAGACCTACTCTACCCCTCACAAAGTGGCAATAGACATGGCCATTTTACTTCAGAGTACTGAACAGTTATTATTAACCCCTACATCTACATCTCAGATTTTGCACGACATACTTCTCTTCAGACTTTGCCTTTACAAGAGATGACTCTGAATACAAAGGCTACAGCTTCCTTGCAGAAATATGTGAGAGTAATTTCTCCAGAATTTATCTTGTGTATTCATAAGGCTTTTCTTATGTGTTGCCCGCAGACTATATTTGATGTATCTGTCCTTGTGGATGGCATTGATACAGAAAATTCAATTCAAGCAAAGTGGCCACAATCGACTAATTTAAAAGGACTCTGAAGTTTGTTTAGTGACTTCAGTGGATAGAGGTTCATACCAATGGAGTACAGACACTGCCTTAGGTAGACATTCCCTTGCTGATCTATTGGAAGGAGAGATTCTGTATGCTGATGGGAATGGCCCTTCAGTGGTTCACCTTTTCAAAAGTGAAGAACTCCAGCAACAATTTGTCAGGCCCTGGAAGCATTAAGTTTTACAAAGCCAGCAAGAGACCATTTTTTCTAGGGATCCTATCCTAAAAGGTATTCATAAACCTTCTAAAGTTTTCTTTCTTCACCAGGCCTTCCAGGCACTTATCTATGCAGAACTAAATAGTTCTGAGTCAGGATTTAGTGGAAAGAGCAATGGGTAAGCTTTATCCTCGCTTTCCTGAAGAGAAACAGCAGTTCAACTTGCTCAGAGTTGATGTTTTGGTGAATGAAATAACTGAGAAGACAATTATTCCAGTAAAAGGTGAACAGCTTTAAATGATTACAGTGCTTACAATATAGGACGTGCAAGCATATGAAGTAGCATCGTTAGGTCTTCAAGTTGTAATATGCAGTACCTTAATGTCTAGGGCATGCTTATGCTGGCTTCAGTGATCAGTGGACGCATCTGAGCAGGAAGACATTACACTTCTCATCTAGAGTCAAGCATTGTTTATGTAACTGGGTTACACCAACTGCTAGCGGGATGACAGCAAAGGAGGATCCACCAATGCATACACTGAAGATGTGATGGGAGGAGTAGGAGGAAAGTCAGGAGAGGACAGATTCATGGAATCCATGCAAAGACAGTGTATTGAGGAGTAAGCAGTGATTAACAGTATCAAATATGAATTGATTGTGAAGGCAGATAGAGAGCCAATTTGAAGAGATTTGAAGAGAGAGGTAGCGAGGTTGGCAGAAGATAAGTTGTGCAGCAGAGTTTTGAACAGATTGCAGAGGGGAGAGACAGTTCAGTGGGAGACCTGTTAGAAGTAAATTGCAGTAGCCTAAGCATGAGGAACAGTTGCAGTGGAAATGGATAAGTTTAGGATATGAGAGATAGCAGGGATAATAGTATGAGTGATGGGGGTCAAGTAGAGGGGTTGGGAATAGACTCAGAGGGGTATGTAGTGGGCTTGGCTGAGGACTGAAGGTGTGATGGGAGAAGTAGGAGGAAAACTAGGAGAGGACAGATTCATGGAATCCAAACGAAGACAGTGTATCGAGGAATAAGAAGTGATTAACAGTATTAAAAGTCAGCGGGAGTTGAAGGAGAGTCGAGAGGGACCAGGCAAGGAGGGAGGATGTGCAGGTTTGTCATGAGTTGTTTGGGTGAAGAAAGAAGCAATGGTGGGAGCCGGAAGGTCAGGAGAGTGGAAGGAGAGAAGGATGTGATTTAACAGCAAATTCAAAGGCAATATTGTGAACATTGTCATGGAAGTTTTCAGCCATCATCTGGGAAGGAGGGGGGGCACTTTGAGGAAGGGAGTTCAGCAAGGCAAAGAAATGACAGGAATTAGAAGAAAGAGAGTTAAGTGGATGTAATAGTCTTTCTTGGCTAGTGTAAGAGCAAAATTAGAGGAGGCCAGCATAAGTTTAAAATGTAGAAAGTCAGCATATGTACGAGATTTAAACTAGAGGAGCTCTTCAGAGTGGGTACAGGAACGTAGGTAGCGGATACTAGAAGTCGGCCAAGGCTAGGATCTGGTGCACCTGACAGAATGGGGAACAGAGAGAGCAAGGGTGTCCAGAGCAAAGAATAGAATAGAATTGTATGATGAGACAGCCTTGTCGACAGACTTGGATAAGATAGTGGAGGCGAGGAGAGGTAAAACAGTGATGGAGAGCAAGGAAGGATCAAGGGATTGAAGATTTCAAAACCTGTTGCTGATGACTGGGCTTGACTGAGGGGGAGGGTGGGTAAGTGTGAAGGTTATCAGTTGATGGTCAGAGATTGATAGCACTGAAGTGGAGAAGTTAGAGGAGGGACATTTAGAGAAGAAAACAAGATTGAGGCAATGGCCATGGCAGTGAGTAGGGGTAGTGGAGCATAACTGGCGATCAAATTAGGAGGTTAAGGCAAGAAACTTAGAGGCATAAGTGTCAGAGGAATCATCAGCATGAATGTTGAAATCTTCAGGAAGGAGGGAGGGAGAAGATGAATCAAGGAAGACAGAAAGCCAGGAGTCGAACTCGGTGAGAAAAGAAGAAAAGGGTTTGTTGGGGGGGACAATAAATGGCTACTATCTGGAGCGGTAGAGGCATGAATAGGTGGGCAGAGTGGATTTCAAATGAAGAAAAGTGTGATTGTGATGGGAGAAGAGGTTGAAATCTGCATGAAGGTGAGAGAAGAAGCCCAAGACCTCTGCCTCAGCCATAGGGCATGGTATATGGGAAAAGTAGTAATCCCCATGGAAGAAGGCAGCAGCTGAAGCAGAACCTCAGGACAAATCCACGTCTCAGTTAGCACAAGCAAGTGGAAGGACTGGGAGATAAAGAGGTCATGAATGTAGGACAGTTTTTTTGTAGGCAGAATGAACATTCCACAGGGATCATGAGAAAGGGAGAGGTGAGGTTGGAAGGAGAGAAAAAGGAATGAGGTTGAGGCAGATGCACATGTGGAGCAAGTAGTAAAAGCAATTAATGAAGCTGTGTTTAAAGAAAGTTTGGACAAATTTTTGGAGGAAAAGTCAATAAACCATATTAAGGTAGACTTGGGGAGCACACTGCTTATCCCTGGGGTTAAGTAGCAAAGAATCTTGCTACTTTTTAGGATGCTACCAGGATACTACACTACTTGGACCTTTGGTCTGACCTAATAGAGTAGCTCTTCTGTTCTCAATATGTAAACTTTGGAGGAAAGGCAGGAGAGAGAGATATGATAGAGATGTTTAAATACCTATTGGCACAAATACACATGAGGTGAGTTTCTTTCAATTGAAAGGAAACTCTGGAATGAGGGGGCATAGGATCAAGGTGAATGGGGTAGACTAAGAAGTAACCTCAAAAAATATTTTTCATGGAAAGGGTGGTAAATGCTTGGAATGGCCTCTCAGTGGAGATTGTGGAAGCGAAAAATGTAAGCCTGGGACAAGTACACTGAATCTCTAAGGGAGAAGAAGAGATAGTAGATGGCTTGATTAGGCAGACTAGATAGGCCATATGGTCTTTATCTGCCTTCATTTTTCTATGTTTTTCTATACTGGTGGGCTGTGCTTGTGCAGAACCTTTTATAGAATCTCTGAAGTTTCTGTCTCCATCTACTGGCTGACAGACCATGCCGTCTGGTTGGGCTCAAGGAAAGAAAATTAGAAAGTAAGACTTTTTTTCCCCATTTTCTAAAGGCTTTCCTTTCTCCTCCTTTTCTTATGACCTTTATAATTATTTGGATTCCAGTTCTCAAAGCCCTCAAATAACTAATAGAGGCATAGTGCAGAGATGATGAAATAGTGGCAGACATAAGCTGCTACTAGTTAATTAACTGGTAGCTAAGTAAAAAATGGAGTACTATTTCATTTGGCCATAGTGCTTGCAGGGTCATTTTCAAAGAGAAACACCATGAAAGCATGCATTGGGCTTTCAAAATGAGTCTTCTACATACCTTTCCTTTCCCAAACTCTCTTATTTTGTGGGTGGATAAAATTGTGCATACTTTTTTAGTCACTATTTTGGGGGGAGAGAAGCAGCTTTCAAAGGATGTTCTTTTACTGGTTTCTCTTCCTATACTGCAATAAGGCTTGTACTATTTACAGTAAAATTCATTTGTATCTCTTGATTGACTTTGGATTTTTGAAGGTAATATATAGAAATAAAACAAAGGAAATAAGGTAATACCTTTTTTTATTGAACTAACTCAATACATTTTATGATTAGCTTTCGAAGGCAACCCCTTCTTCAGATCAGAAATAAGCAAATGTGGACAAATATAAGAATATATAAGGGAAACATGAAAGCATTTCAATGATAGTTTCACAGGAAGAGGAGGAGGGGGGGGGGGTAAGTAGGAGACAGAGAGGTGACCAAGCAGTTTAAATTTCATTGCATTGTGGACTTTTGAAGAAATTTACCCATTACCCAAGGTGGTTTACAGCAAGTGTAGGCCAGGCATAGGCAATAAAGAATTACAATAGTAATATGTTCAAACTAGTCTTTAAGCCCGTTACATTAACAGATGCTAGAGATATCTGTCTGTCTGGGTTTTTTTCTTTGTCTCGCTCTCTTTGGACGCTGTCTGTCTGTCATTCCTTCTGTCTGTGTCTCTCCCTGGCCCCCTGCCTACCTGTATTTCTCTGTTGCCCCATGCCTGCCTGTATCTCCGTGGCCCCCTTCTGTGTCCCCCCTTCCCAGAGCAAAGCATGATTGTTTTGTGCCCCCCAGCAGCCCCCTTTCCCTCTCCCCTTGTGCCATGCCTGCGTACTCTGTGGCTCCCTTCCCCCCAAAGCAGCCCCCTTTCCCTGTTCTACCATGTCTGTGTGCTCTGTGGCCCCCTTCCCCCCAAAGCAGCCCCCTTTCCCTGTCCCCTGTTCTACCATGCCTGTGTGCTCTGTGGCCCCCCTTCCCCCCAAAGCAGCCCCCTTTCCCTCTCCCCCTGGTCCCCTGTTGTTCAATGTCGGCCTACTCCGTGGCCCCCTCCCGTTTCCACCCCCCTCCCATTCTTACCCTCCCTCCATGCCTCCAAAAGGAGCTGGTCCTCTTGGCTCAGATCGTCGTGCAGCAGGCCCAGTGTCCTGCCCTGGTACCTGGTGCCTCACTGTCTTTCAGCCTTTGTCCCACCCTTCCCCTGAAGCCAGCCTGCCTTCGTCCCTCCTGGGCCCAAGCCTCTTTCAGCCTTTGTCCCACCCCTCCCCTGAAGCCAGCCTGCCTTCGTCCCTCCTGTGCCCAAGCCTCTTTCAGCCTTAGTCCCACCCCTCCCCTGAAGCCAACCTGCCTTCGTCCCTCCTGCACCCAAGCCTCTTTCAGCCTTTGTGCCACCCCTCCCCTGAAGCCAGCCTGCCTGCGTCCCTCCTACGCCCAAGCCTGGCCTACCTGCTGGCGATACTTCCTTCCCCCGGTCCCCTGCCATTCGCCGCCCGTTGCAAGCGCCGAATCCCCCTGTGGAGACGAAACTTTTTTGTCCTTCTCGCCTTGGGAGGACGGTTGAGCTTGGAGAGAGGAGTCGCTGGCACACGTGCCTCCAGCTAGCGCAGGTGCCGTGAGGACTGACACAGAAGCACACCTCACGGCGCCAGGAATCACGAAGTTTGCACAGCGCATGTGCGCTCTAGGGTTTTATTATTATAGATAGCAGTACACATTATCAGTAACATACTATGATATAATGAACATACTGTGCTATTATGTCAACACAACACATTAAAACATTTTAATAATAGACTGCAAAGGGGACAAAAGGAGGTGGAACATATAGATAGACAATAAAGAATGATTAACTTGAGGAAAGCTGTGTGCGTGTGACTTAGCTAGGAGACACTGCTATTTTATCCCTTTTGATTAAATAAATAATATATATTGGGGTCAATGTTCAAAGCAATTTAACCAGTCTGAAATTGCTCCTGGCCAGTCAAATCTCTTGTTCAGGGCTAACTGATCATATTCTTGACATTTAACTGGATAGTGCAGCTGAAAATGTTTGGTTAGAACCCAACACAGTACTGTCTATTTTGGGTGGGTGGTTGGGCAGAGTCAGCACCTGGCCGGTTGAATGCTGATATTCAGCACTTAACGGGCCAATAACCATATCAATAGGACTGCATAAAAGTCAGTTTCACCATAGTTGGTTAAGTGCTGAATATTGCACTTAACTAGCTGTGTTTTTGCCAGTTCCATATACCTGGAAATTCAATGCCAGAGCCCAGACATGGCCTGGCATTGAGTTTCTGTAGATAACGCAGGCAATGGTCAGTAAAACACAATCACTGTTGGCTGAATATTGGGCATGTTCTACAAGAACTGCATTGGAGATTTTGCTACAATATAGAAATAAAGCTGAACAAACATAAATGTGCACTATCTTTCAGGAATTACACCCCCTTCATCAGATAAGGCCTGGATTTAGGCATAGCCAACATAGGCAAAATGTCCAAACTAAAGAAGAGCCTATTCCCATCCACTTTAGTTTTAGTGCATGTGTTGACCCTTTGACCTTCCGGTAGTTCTCTATAGGCACTCCAGTCATCTCTGATATCCACCCTCCCCTCCACTCTCTGGCATCTCTTGTGTAATCTTACTTATGGCATCCAAAGGCTTAAATCTGGCATCAGATCAAAACTAAAAATGAATTTGCTGCAACATATAAGTGAATCAGGTTAAATTACAGTGGTGAAATGAAAAAAGGTGGCGTTTCAGTTAAGAGTGATTGCAGCATGGAAAAACCTTGCATTCCTTGTATCTGGAACCGCCCTGAATGATTTACTAAGTGGCATAGCCTAATGGGTTAGAACGATGGGCTGAGAACCTACAGTAGTTCAGATCCATTGTGGCTCCTTATGATCTTGGACAAGTTGCTTAACAATTGCCTCGGGTACAAATTTAGAACATAAGCTCTCCAGGGACCTTGAGATACAACTGAAAATGGCATAAGCTAAATCTAAAATCCCTTCCCTTGTATTTCAAAGTGTTAAGCATGAATTTTTTGTTTTCCTTCCAAAGAGATTTATTTGAACATCATTGTAATGCACAGACGGGACAGTTGCTGTTTTTGGTTACTCAAAAGCTATGTAGCATGCTGGAAGCAAATGTCCCAATGGTAATTCCAAATGGTGTGAACCTTCCTGTTGTGATTTACGAGTTGTCTTGCCAAGCAGCCACAGTGTGCAGTCCAGGTAATTTATTCTTCTTCTTGCAAATATTTACCAAGTGGTAAGCAAGCAAAGTAGGGAAGGAAACCATGAGCAGAGTATGACAGCTTAATTGAAGGGAGGAAAAGAAATAGGAACAGAGGACTAGATGCACAAAACACAGTCGCTAAGGGTCGATTTTTGGCCGATTCTGAAACAGCTATCGATGTTCCAACAATTTTGAATGCAAATAACTTGTGCGGAGGTTCACCGTAATCCCATCTGATCGGTTACTGTGAGAGTGACTTTGACACATTCGCAGAGCCGGTTTGGGGAAGCCCGAAAAGCTAAGCGGCAGTGGAAGCCCCAAAGCAGCCTCCTGCTACTTAACTGTTGAGGCTTTTTCCTTTTTTTTTGTTTAATGGCACAGATGTGCATGTGTTACACACACACACACACACAATATCTGCCCTGTTAAAAAAAGAAAGAAAGAAAAAGTGAGCCCTCTCCCCCAATGACAGTAACCCCCACTGACCTCCATAACCAAACTAGAGGCAGGAGGGATGCCCACTCCCTCCTGCCACCGGATGTCCCCCCCCCCCAAACCTCCCCTGTACCTCTAAATTAGGATGACAGTAGGAGGGATTGGGCATCCCTCCTGCTGTCATCCTAATTTAGAGGTTCAGGGGGGCATCCAGTGGCAGGAGGGAGTGGGACTCCCTCCTGCCAATTTTTTTTGGTTTGAGATGGGGGGGGGTGCAGCTCTTTTTTTTTGTTGTTGGTTTTTTTTATATGAGCCCGATATTGGGCCCATAGAAAAAAGTGAAAAAAACCAGATTGACCTGTAGGTTTTTTTCAAGTCAGTATAACAAATCCGATTCTGGCATGCGATGTTAGGGCCATCGGTCGGATAGTTTGTTTTAATATTAATGATCTTATTTGCATGCCAGAATTGGAGAATGTATGTCCGCATGGAAAACCACGTGGTGAGCCATTTTGAGAATCAGGTTGGCAAATTCCATCGGTCCCTAAACCAGTCAAACTGGTTTAGTGACCATTGGTACAAGATCGGAGAGTTTTGTGCATCTAGTCCAGAGGGATTAAATATATATGCTGCATGCTGAGCATTTAATTCCTTTCTTCTCCCCCCTTCTTGTGCTCAGTATCCTCTGAGGAGTTGGAGAAGGGGGACTGACATAGTGACCGAGATGTGTTGGGTATTGGGTCGCCATTTTTTTTTTTGGGGGGGGAAGGGGGGTTGGTTTTATTTTTAAGAAAGGGTAATGTTTCCCTCCTACCATTTATTTTCTGTTCCCAGATCTACTCCATAGACCTTTTTATTTATTTACTGGAATGTATTAACTGTCTTTATGAAGAGATTTACCAAAGGTGAGGTATACAGGTGCAATCTTGTTAACAGCATAAAAATTTATTTAAAAATGTATAGACTGCATATCCAACAATTCTATGCAGGTAAAAATATGACACACATAATTAAAAACAACTTGAGACAAAATACACAAGAAAATACAATACAAAAAAACAAAACAATACACATTAGTGATCTTACAAACTCTTAAAACATCAACATATACTTTTAAAACAACCCAACTGTCGAATCATCAACAGGCCACACAATAAAACATTAGCATAAATATCTTCTCTGGATGAAACAAACAGATAACTGGCACTCTGGCTCATCCAGCAAAAGTATGTGCAAATAGCACAGTTTTTAACTGTTTTCTAAACTGAAAAAGGCTTGACGCTTACCGTACAGTCAACAGTACATAGAAACATAGAAAATGACGGCAGAAAAGGGCCACGGCCCACCTAGTCTGCCTACTCTGATAACCCACCCCCTAACTTCCTCCATGAAGAGATCCCACATGCCTATCCCATTTTTTCTTAAAATCTGGCACGCTGCTGGTCTCAATTACCTGTAGTGGAAGATTATTCCAGCGATCAACCACCCTTTCGGTGAAGAAATATTTTCTGGTGTCACCATGAAATTTCCCCCCCCCTGATTTTCAACGGATGCCCTCTTGTTGCCGTGGGCCCTTTAAGAAAAAAGATATCTTCTTCCACTTCGATATGGCCCGTGACATATTTGAACATCTCGATCATGTCTCCCCTCTCTCTGCATTCCTCGAGTGAGTATAGCTGCAACTTACCCAGCCGTTCCTCATATGAGAGATCCTTGAGTCCTGAGACCATCCTGGTGGCCATTCGCTGAACTGACTCAACTCTCAGCACATCTTTTTGGTAATGTGGCCTCCAGAATTGTACACGGTATTCCAGATGGGGTCTTACCATGGATCTGTACAACGGCATTATGTCCTCGGGCTTACGGCTGACGAAGCTTCTATGGATACAGCCTATGATTTGTCTAGCCTTGGATGAAGCTTTCTCCACTTGGTTGGTAGTCTTCATGTCTTCACTAATGATCACTCCCAAGTCTCGTTCTGCTGCAGTCCTTGCTAGGGTCTCACCATTTAGGGTGTAAATCCTGCATGGATTTTTGATGCCAAGGTGCATGACCTTACATTTCATGGCATTGAAACTTAGTTGCCAAGTCTTTGACCAATTCTCTAGTAGGAGTAGGTCCTACGTCATACTGTCGGACATTGTTAATATGGTCTTGCAGTTCCCTGATAATCTCACCTCGCTTAAGGATGGCACCTCCAAAATAGTAAAATGACCAAATAAACATAGAAACATAGAAATAGACGGCAGATAAGGGCCACGGCCCATCTAGTCTGCCCACCCTAATGACCCTCCCCTACCTTTGCCTAGTGAATAGAGCCCACGTGTCGATCCCATTTGGCCTTAAAATCAGGCACGCTGCTGGCCTCAATCACCTGCAGTGGAAGATTATTCCAGCGATCAACCACCCTTTCCTGGTGTCACCTCGTAGTTTCCCGCCTCTGATTTTCCACGGATGCCCTCTTGTTGCCGTGGGTCCCTTGAAAAAGAAGATATCTTCTTCCGCTACGATGCGGCCCGTGAGATACTTGAACGTCTCGATCATGTCCCCCCTCTCTCTGCGCTCCTCAAGCGAGTATAGCTGCAGTTTGTCTAACCTTTCTTCGTACGGGAGATCTTTGAGTCCCGAGACCATCCAGGTGGCCATTCTCTGAACCGACTCCAATCTCAGCACATCTTTGCGATAATGTGGTCTCCAGAATTGCACACAGTATTCCAGGTGGGGCCTCACCATGGATCTATACAATATAAATATAAATAGAAGCATAAATACAGTCAATGATAAGGATGTCAAACTCAATCACATAAAGGGCCGAAATCTAAAACATAGACGCAGTCGCGAGCTGAATTTTTTATTAAGATACTTAGGGGTTCTTTTATTAAGGTACTCCAACCAATTTAGCACACGCTAGTAGAAGTATTGGGTTACAACCTCTCCAACCCCATGCCGGCTCTGTGATGTAAACAAAATACAGTGGAGCCTTGGTTTACAAGCATAATTCGTTCCAGAAGCATGCTCGTAAACCAAATTACTCGTATATCAAAGCGAGTTTCCCCATAGGAAGTAAGGGAAACTCGCTTGAAACGTTCCCACCCACCCCCTCCCCCTGAGGCCAACGGCACTGCTCCACCCCCCAAGAACCTGCATCGCCGCCCCCCCCCACCCCCACTCCCCCCGCCCGAACAGCCTTACCCCATCTGGCATCGGCATGCAGCCCACAGAACGTGCCGGTGAAAGAAGTTCATGCCTCTTGCCTGAGCCTTGAGCATCTGTGCATGCTCAAGGCCTTCTGGTTCACGCTCTCTCCGAGATTCTTGGAGATCTCTATTTTTAGTATCTATAATTAGTGTTGATTTGCTTCCTGAGGAACATTAATTTGCACTTGTAAAATCTTTTTGGGTCTTGAGATATCTAATGTAGAAAAAGGCCCATCCCTCATTGGTTGTGAAAAGTCAAAGTCTTACCTTCAGCTCATTTCAGCAGGCTGCAGAGAGGATCGCTAGTGCTGTAGCGATCCTTGCAGGCTGCCATCGGCCTCTGCCGTGGTCCCGCCCCTCCTCTGACATCAGGGGCAGGATCACGGCAGAGGGAACATGCTGCTGAGGACGACGACAGCCTGCAAGGATCACTACAGCACCGGCCATCCTCTCTGCAGGCTGCTGAAATTAGCTGAAAGTAAGAGCGGCACTTCCCGAATCGCACTCTGTCTACCGGAGGGCCTGCTTAAGTTAAATTTTTTAATTGTCTGGTGGGCCAAATTTAATACACCGCAGGCCAGATTTTGACATGTCTGGACAATGAGGTAAATTTGGAAATGGCAAATTGAAAGCTAGTAATAAGACTCACATGAAACAGTATCAGAAATATACACATTTAACAGCGCTGCACAACAATCATTTAATTGAAATGTTGATAAATTTCAGTCCAGTTCAAACAATACTATTATTGGTTTTTAAAATTCATTCTGTTGATCTTCCTCTTATCTCGGTAGATATTTGGCATCTTATATTCTTACACAAATTTTAAAATTCATCAGTCAAAATCGCTTAATAGTCTCTACATTTAGAGAAATGTTTTTGGATACAATGTGTGGTTCTATTTTCTCTGTACAGAGGCCAGAACTTTGGAATGTACTTCCTAATAATCTTAGATTTCAGACTTCATTAAACTTTTTAAAATGGATCTTAAATCTTTCTTGTTTACTGATGCATATGGTTAAATTTTTACATCAGGCCTGCGCAACAGTTGAACTTAGAGATCTTCCTTTTATGTATTCCTTCCCTACTTTTCTATTTTATACTGTAGTTCCTCCCTTTTGTCCCTCACATTCAAGACTTGTTTTTATTTTTATATTTGTTTAAGTTAATTCTTTTATTAAAAGCCATCTATACATTTTTTGATAGACGGGATATCAAATCTTAAAACCTGGAAACTTGGCAATGCCATAATAGCATGAAAGAACATTTAAATAGCACAGATAGACATAATATGATGTCAAAATACTATAAATGGATCGTCTAATAAGAACACATTAGAACTTTTGAATAATATAGATATAATGTTAGTGTTGTTCCTACAGTACAATGAGACATCTTACTATGTAGCCAGGGGTCCAATTGCAGATAAATAGACTGGGACAAGATGGATAGTACAAAGTCAATTGGGGTAAATAGGTGGATGGCTAAACTCAAGGCAAGTTCTAGGTACAGCTAATTTTTCTTTTCAGTAGGGGTTAGTCCGAAACCCAGTTTCTCATAGCTCACTGTTAAGGCATTTAAGCCAGAGAATAAACCACATGTGCTCTGCTTCCAAGCCCCATCTCCCATATGGAGTGCAAGAGAAGGCAAGGCCAGGGAGCAGTGGGCACATACTGCTGCTGCTGCTGTTGTGATCAGCTTTTGAACCAGCCTCTTAGGAGGAGACACTGCCCTCCCCTACTCTCCAGATTTTGCATATGTATGGAATGTAATTAGGGAAGAAACGAAACCCTACATCTAAAATTAGAGTTTTAATCGGCTTACTGTATGTAACCTGAAACACTCATTTTGATATCCTCTATGATTCTTATGCAACTGAGTATGCAGACGTTGGCAAATATTCAATGATGACCATATAGACTGAATGAAGTGGACAGGTGGCCTTTTGATTTAGAGTAACTGGCTGAGAACTAGGAAAGGCAAGGTTGAAATCTGGCTTCTCCCAATGACAGTCTTTTGGCAAGTCACTTTATATTACTGATAAACACTTTTACTTGTTAAAAGGGAAAAAAACCACAGTGCGAGCGTTTAACCATCAGTACTGCAAACACAGCCAGGTGGAGGAAAAAAGCCTTAGAATCATGTGGCAGTAATAAACACTATCAGTGGTTTTTCAGGTTATCCCTTTCCTTATTGTCCTTCCCTTAATCGTTCTTTTCTTTACTTATTGTAGTTCCTCCCTTTTCCCTCTTATTTTACTTTGTTTGTCTGGTGTATGTATTTTTGTTTTTACTGACCAATCCCCAGTAATGATATGTTTTATTTTTAATCTTCTGTTTTCGTGCTATTGTAAGCTGATGATAGATTTTATTGTACACCACTTTGAATTTTAGATTGAGCGCTATAAGAGATTTTTAATAAACCTTGGAAAAAACTCCAACCTATATATTCATAATCTTGCAGCATAGGAAACACACTCACAATTATGATTAAGGCTGCACAAAAGGCAAACTTATCTGGTGAAGTCCTAGCCTCGGTTTTCTTCTCACAAACATCATTCCATATAATGCCCAGGGATCAGTCCAGTTCCATGCAAACAAACCCCAACAACAAATCTTTTTTTTACCAGTCAGTGGGAAACTTACATACCCCATGCACTAATCCTTATGACAATGACGCCTAATTATAAAGAGAACACGCGGGAACAGCAGGCCATTTTCTGCTGAGAAAACTCCAATCAGAGAGAAGAATCACTTTCAACAAGTAAAAGTGTATATCAGTTACTAATTTATTGAAATCCTTATTTTTTGTATATTTACTTAAGTCACTTTATATCCCATTGTCTTAGTTACCCACTTAAACTAAACTAAACCTTAACTTTGTATACCGCATCATCTCCATAAAGATAGAGCTTGCCACGGTTTACAGGTAATTCAATAAATGAGGTAAGGACATAATAAGAAATTAGAGGTTATGAAGAGGATAGCTAGCTTTACATTTTAAATAGATAGCTTTACATTTTGGAGAAAAGCCAGGTTTTCAGATGTTTTCGGAATAATTGGAATGAGCCCAGGTTCCGCAGCGGGGCAGGGAGGTTATTCCAAAGCTCAGTGAATTTGAAGAAAAGAGATTTCCTTAATTTACCTGCATACATGACACCTTTAATGAGAATGAGAAAGAGAAAGAAAGAAAAAAGAAGACAGAAAAAAAAGAGAGAGGAAGAGATAGAGAAAAAAGAGAGAGGAAGAGAGGGAGAAAAAAGAGAGAGAGAGAGAGGAAAAAAAGGAGAGAGAGAGAGGAAAAAAAGAGAGAGAGGTAGAGAAACTACACTAAACTAAACCTTAAGTTTGTATACCGCATCATCTCCATAAAGATAGAGCTCGGCACGGTTTACAGGTAAATTCAATAAATGAGGGAAGGACATGTGGAGGAGTGTGTGGCGCAGTGGTTGGATCTACAGCCTCAGCACCCTGGGGTTGTGGGTTCAAACCCCGCGCTGCTCCTTGTGACCCTGGGCAAGTCACTCAGTCCTCCATAGCTCCAGGTACGTTAGCTAGATTGTGAGCCCACCGGGACAGAGAGGGAAAATGCTTGAGTACCTGATTGTAAAACCGCTTAGATAACCTTGATAGGCGGTATATAAAATCCTAATAAACTTGAAACTTAATAAACTTGACATAATAAGAAATTAAAGGTTATGAAGAGGATAGCTAGCTTTACATTTTAAATAGATAGCTATACGTTTTGGAGAAAAGCTAGGTTTTCAGATGCTTTCGGAATAATTGGAATGAGCCTAGGTTCCGCAGCAGGGCAGGGAGGTTATTCCAAAGCTCAGTGAATTTGAAGAAAAGGGATTTCCCTAATATACCCGCATACATGACACCTTTTAACGAGGGGAAAGATAGTTTGAGTATGTGGGCGGATCTGGTAGTGTCAGGTCTCAAAGAATTCCAGGATAGTGGGATTAGGGGAGGAAGAATGCCATGTAGGATCTTTAAAATTAGGCAGGTACATTTAAAGTGAATCTTAGAAATCACCAGAAGCCAGTGAAGTTTTGACAGAAGCAGGGAAACATGATCGAATTTGCTTTTTGCGAAGATCAACTTAGCCGCAGTGTTCTGGATCCGCTGAAGTCTTTGAAGATTTTTCTTGGTTAGACTTAGAGGCCCTTTTACTTACACAAGTCTTGCCCCCACATTAAGGCCATTTTAACCGCAGCATTTTATGTAGTAATGGTCATTTGCTAATGTTGCCATTGGTACACAGCCACTTTGAAAAATTACCACTTGTACAGTTATACTATTCATTTTATAGGCGGTAAGGGCTCAGGGCTATCCATGTGCTAACCAGTTACCTAGCTGCACTTATCATTGCAAGAACACCCACTCTCTTTCCACCTGACATGCACAAAAAATTATTTGGAGAAGGCATAGTTAGCATACACATATTTGACAGTTATTTCAAGGTACCTGAGTACATTGTCGTATGCCATTTTATATTGCGTCAGGTGTGCATTAACATCTAACGCAACTTAATAAAAGGGCCCCTTACAGTGAAAAAGCCCTCTGGGGAGAGGGTCTACAGTACCTGTGCCCAATGCCTTCAAACATGCCATAGTTACAACACTCCTCAAAAACCCTCACTGGACCCTACCTGCCCCTCCAACTATGGCCCTGTCTCCCTCCTCCCCTTCCTATCCAAGCTACTTAAACATTCTGTTCACCACCGTTGTCTTGACTTTCTTTCGTCTCAAGTTATTCTTGATCCACTTCAATTGGGCTTTCACCTTCTTCATTCTAGAGAAACTGCCCTTGCTAGTGTCTGCAGTGACCTGTTCCTGACCAGATCCAAAGGCCTCTACTCCATTCTCATCCTTCTTGAACTATCTGCAGCTTTTGACACTAAAGCACTATCTACTCATCACTACACAGTCCTCACTTGGGTTTCAGGGCTCTGTTTTCTCATAGTTTTCTTCTTATCTTCCCCATCGCACTTTTAGCATATGCTCTGGTGGATCCTCCTCCACTGCCATCCTGCTATGTCCTTGGACTTCTTTTTATTCTCCATTTATATTTCTTCCCTTGATGCTCTTATCTCCTCCCTTGGCTTTCAGTATCACCTTTATACTGGCAATTCAGAGATCTACCTCTCTACTCCTGAATTTCTACAGGAATCCAGGCCCGAGTCTCCGCCTGCCTGTCTGACATTGCTGCCTGGATGTCTCATTGCCATCTAAAATAAAACATGGCCAAGGCTGAGCTCCTTATCTTTCCTCCTAACCTACCTCTCTCATTTGCCTCCATTCTCTATTTCTGTGGATAATGCTCTCATTGTCAGCTTGCAACCTTGTGGTCATCTTTGACTCATCTCTCTCCTTCTCTTCACTTATGTAACAGACTGCCAAAACCTGTCATTTCTTTCTCTACAATATGGGTAAGATCCAACCTTTCTGAGCACACTGCTAAGACCCTCATCCACACACTCACCACCTCTTGCCTAAAGTACAGCAACTTCTCACAGGTCTTCTGCTAAACCATCTCTCTCCCCTTCAATCTGTTCAGACTTCTGCTGCACACCTTATATTCCTTGAGTCACTTCATTGACTCCCTAGCCATGTCTGCATACAGTTCAAACTCCTCTTATTGACCTACAAGTGTATTCACGTATCCCACAAAAGCTACCTTTTTAAATAACTGATGATGTCACTTTTCATTTTTTCAGTTCTTGCAAATTTTTCATGTTGTTGAACCAGTATTTTAGCTATAAGAGTTAAAGGAAAAAAGTTATTAAAATAATTTTTATTAAAGCATTAAAATAAAGTATTCTCGTTTAATATTCCCATGCCTTATATTTCAAGAACTAACTTGCCCTTAGTATGATATAAAACTTCTTGCATCAGAAACATGTGCTTGGGATTTATAAGAGAGATTAACTTTCTGAGCCTGTAAATATAGAATTCCTTATATACTGTATACTATAGTAATTAATGTGGTGTGAGTGGGTAATAAATATTACTTTAACTTAATACAAACTCCACTCTTTAAGCTGAAAACACTAACCCCCGGAAGAAAAAACCTCAGGTTTTCTTTTTAGGCAGAGCTGAAACCTGAGGCTTTTTTCTTCCGGGGGTTAGTGTTCTCAGCTTAAAGAGTGGAGTTTGTATTAAGTTAAAGTAATATTATATACTGTATATTCATATTGAAATTATTGTAGATACAGTAATCTACATTATCCTTTTTTTTCAGATCTTTTGTTGGATGCCCAGGAGCTATGCAAATACACACACTCTGCAGTGGAGTATTATAGACACTGCCATATAGAGGATTATGGATTCATAGCAAAAGTAATGAGGTCTTTGGTTTCTATAATTATAAAAATTCCCTTTTCAAAGGTTTGAATCATTCCCTAAAGTACATGAAGCTGAAATTGAGACAGCTAGGTCAGCCCAGCATCTCAGAAGCAGTCTGTGAGTGAAATTGATGCTTTTTGTACACCCTGAAGCTACACACACAACAGCCATAAGATGTCACTGTAACATTGTTCTTGTTGATAATAGGTGTTTAGGCATAATGAGGAAAAAGATCTTGGGGACTGTAAATAGAATAGAAAAGTTTGTTTCTGTTATACATCCCTCCGAGTTTAATTGTTGTGATCTTCATATCTTAGTGTAAAACCTACCTTTGAAATGTTAGTAGGAGGGTGGCAAAGACAAAAACTGAACCTTCAAAGAGTAGTAGTGATAGTAATGCTGGACTAGACCTAAACAGAGTTCCTATATTTCCCTCAATTGCAAGAGCTGTGTACAAAACCTCAAAATCAGACCGTGATATATTAGTATATGTGATTATGATTCAAAGTATAAACATATCTTTAAAAAATTAGCATGATATTAAAATGGAACATTTAGATGTATCTTTCTAAAAATGCCTGTGAAATACAGTATTTGTTAAGAATACCACAGGTGCCTTTTTCCTGTGGTAGTTTGCAAATGGTTTGCTAAAAATAGATGTTTATTTTATGCTTTGGTTTAGAATTCATCTTTTGGAGCAGACAGAGATGATTACGAAGAGTGGACCTATGAGAACTTCTTCAGTGAAGATGGACTAGTTCTTGATCCACTAGTTATTCTGCCAGTTGCATATGACATGACTATTGCCCTGGTGCCAAGTGCAAGTGGTAAACGTTTGTACTCTAGTTGCATTATAACTATTTTTCTTCCTCACACCTTTACTGAAACCTATTTTGTAGGTGGGAGGGGCTCACATTTTAATCGGTTAGCACACAGCAGTGTAGCTGCGTTAAATGATTAGTGCACAGTATGCCTACCCTCTGCCCTGCCCCCAGCACTAAAAAGGTGTTTTTTTATATTTTTTTAATGTATGGCAGAGGTGTCAAAGTCCATCCTCGAGGGCCGCAATCCAGTCATGTTTTCAGGATTTCCCCTGAAGGTCTGTCCCCCCTTGAAGGCCTTTCCCCCCTTGAAGGCCTGTCTCCCCCCTTAAAAACCTGCATCCCACCCCTGAAGGCCTGCCTGCCTGTCCCCCCTGAAGGCCTGTTCCACCCCCCACCCCAAAGGACTTCTCACTCCCCCACCCCCGGAAGGCCTGCGTGTTCCCCCTGGCCTCCCACTGGGGTCCAGCTCCCCCCCTCCCCCGGCATTCAGCTTCCACCCCCTGGCCCCCCGCACTGTTTACCTTCGAGGAACAGCCTGCAAACAAGATTGCGGTGCTAGCGATCTTTGTACTGCTTCGGAGCTGTTTCCTCTGTCACGGTCCCGCCCCTCCTCTGACATCAGAGGAGGGGTGGTACCGCAACAGAGGAAACAGCTCTGAAGCAGTACAAAGATCGCTAGCACCGCAATCTTGTTTGCAGGCTGTTCCTGGAAGGTGAACAGTGCGGGGGATCAGGGGGTGGAAGCCGAACGCCGAGGAGGGGGAAGCCGACAGCAGCACTTCCCAATTGACCTTCCCCCCCTCGCCCTCTAAAACAGGTGCGGCAGCAGCCGGCCAGCAAGAGCAGCGCTGCCGCTCCTGCTTTAGAGGGCGAAGGGGGGGAAGGTCAATTGGGAAGTGCTGCTGTCGGCTTACTATACAATAAGGTACATTTGTGTTAACTGTTAATGCAGCAGATAACCCAGATCATCTAACCATACAGATAACCCAGGACATTTAGCACCTTCTGAATAGGTGTTTTGTCTTTGTGCTAAGTGTATGGGAAGATGCTGGGCATGCCTCTATCTGTTAATGCTGAAGTTTTGCAATTAACACATGGTAACTGCAGAATTTTAGTATAGCTTGGTGAAAGATGACTTTAAAAATTACTACTGTAGTTATACTTTGTTGAGCTTCTTGGTTATTTTAGCTGCGTTGGCAAAGTACAAGTCTAAATCTGAAAGATGGACACACATTTTTTGTTAAAATATGACTACCTTGAGTGCTGTGATTTTGGAAGAATTTGTTTTAAAAATAGTGGATTTTAAAAAATTATCATATTTTTGCCCACTTCTTTGGATCTCCAGCTCAATCAGAACCAGCAAGCCTGACTACAGGTCTGTGAGTCTGTCTTAACAGCTACCTGGGGGTTTTTTTCCAGTTTTTAAAATTTCTATAATCTAGCATTTCCATTACAGTTAGCTAGGGGCTATAGACTGCAGCAGCCTTTAGGACACATAGGCCTAGATTCACTAACATTAGCGACTCAATCGCTGTTGGACGATTCTCTGGCTGATTTTCCAACAGCGATTGGTTCACTATTCAGTTTGCATGCAAATGATTTCCACGGAGGTACAAATCATTTGCATGCAAACTCTCCGACTCAATCATTCAGTGAGCGATTGAGTCAGGGCAGAGCCCTGACAGTAGTGACAGGAGGAGCAGCCTCCTGTCACTGCTGTCAGGGCTTCTTTTGCTCGCCGCCGATCTTATGGCAGGAGGGATGTCCAGTCCCTCCTGCCATCAGCCCCCCTCTCCCGCCCACGGCTAGCCGAATACACCTTACTCGTCTGCCCGCCGAACACCCACTTAAAAATATGGCAGGAGGGATACCGACTCCCTCCTGCCATCTGGCCGACTCCCTTCCTTCCCTCCCCCCCAAAACAAACTGCAGGAGGGATACCGACTCCCTCCTGCCACTGGACACCCCGGCCTCCCTCCTGCCACCAGATGCGGATACCCCGGCCCCCTTCCCATACCTCTAAAAGTTGGGAACAGGAGGGGTGCTCAGTTCCTCCTGCTCCTCAGCCTCCTCTGATGAACTGGGCCCATCCCAGTGTATCATGTGATGCACGGGGAGGGGCCTAAGGCCTTGATTGACTCAGGCTCCTCTGGCTTCTCCCTTGGGAGGGACCTAAGGCGCCTGAGCCAATCAGGGACTTCCTTAGGCTACTCCCTAATGAAGACCCTGATTGGCTCAGGCGCTTCAGGCCCCTCCCAAGGGAGGAGCCCGAGGTGCCTGAGCCAATAAGGATCTTAGGCCCCTCCCCATGCATCACATAATGCACTGGGACGGGGCTAAGGCCCCAGTTCATTGGAGGAGCAGGAGGGACTGAGCACCCCTCCTGCTCCCAACTTTTAGAGGTACGAGGAGGGGGCCGAGACATCCGTGTCCAGTGGCAGGAGGGAGTGGGCATCTCTCCTGCCATTTGTTTTTGGGGGGGAGGGAAGGAAAGAGTCAGCATGATGGCAGGAGGGAGTCTGCATCCCTCCTGCCATTTTTTTTTTAGCACGGTGGGGGGAGCACCGATTTGCAGGAGGGAGTTGGCATTTTTTGGGGTTTAAGGATGGGGGAAGGGATATAGCGCTTTGTCGGAGGGGAGGATTTTTCTTTTTTCTTTTATTGGCCAGATGTTTTGTGTGTGTAATACATGCAAAACATCAATGCCATTAAAAAAAAAATGAAAAAACCAGGCAGACCTCTCTGTAACACAGTTACCAACAGGTCTGCAGCAATTGGGTTTTAGGATAGTAAAACCTGATTCAAAATGCCAAGCAATTGTTAGTGAATCAATCGCTTGGCTATTTTGCATGGGGTTTTACTAATTTGCATGGGTGGATCAGAGAGGAGAGGAGATTCATCCGACAGCAGTTTAGTGATTCGGGTCGGAGAACACAAACGATCACAAAACCAGTAAAACTGGTTTTGCGACCATTGTTATAGGATCTACAGTAAATTACAGTAAATCTAGGCCATAAACATTTGTTCTCACCTGTAGGTGGCAACTATTGAGCAAAGGCTGACACTCCCTCTTCAGCAGAGGCTATGAATGCTGCTTTCAAAGCATCTCTGGCTAGCCTAGGCAAAAAAGCTGAGCCCAGGAGTCAAAACTATGTCTTCTGCATGACAACACACAGAACTGCTGTTGAACCACAGAGCAGGATTTAAATATGGTTTTGGTTCACCATTGCTGAAAGGGTAAAGGATAAAGGGGGATGAGACTTGATATACTGTACCATGTTTTCTGTGTGGCGGAACCCCATTTGTAGGGAAATAGCCAGATTCTGGGCAGGGTTTGTGATATTGCTATCCTTTCCTACAAAATTGTTTTAAGATTGTATGTTATGTATCTTTTGCAGGTAAAATCGTGTATCCTTTAGATTGTGTAAATCTAGCATATTGTTCATATGCAAAAGGTAATTGAAATATAAGGTTTATAGCATCTTAACTATTAGTAAAAGCAAATTTTAGTATTTTTTATTTTAACATGTTCCCTATCATCTTGGGTGCTTTAAGAGATGTTTGACTCAGGTGCAATAACTTTATTGCCCATCACTAACTTCCCTCTGTGGCAGCCCTTAGTGATGAGATTCTCCATTCATATTTCATGGAAACACATTTTTTTTATTTTGATTTTCATACTTCTGGTTCCTTGGAGCAGTTGAAGACTACTGGCATAAGAGCAAAATTTTCAAAATAATAAGGGGTGCTAAACTCAACTTACTCCTCCTTGGATGCAGTTATTTAATACTGGAGGTTTTCAACCACCCAATACATCCACCTATTATTGTTGGTTATAAATCAGTAATAGTCCACCATAAAACATTCTCAAAACATAGGATCTCATTTACTAAAGTAGAATAACCTGCTCATTTTCTTTCCTTTAGTCCCAACAGATCAGTTCAGAAATCTTCTGTTCCTTTTTGTATTTAAAGACTTCTCTGTTAAGATTCACAAAACTCTGTTTCAGCTGTAAGAACATTGAAGTTTTTCCTGTTATCCATGGCTTTCTAAAAGCAGAAGGAGATGTTTGTTTGGCGAATCCAATATATTTCACTGCTTTATTTGGAGCAGCTTCATAGAGTTCTGTATGGCAGAGCTAAGTTCTATACTTGATTTCCACTTGTTGGTAGATAGTTCTGGACTGATCTGTTGGGAGTAAAGGAAAAAAATTAGCACATGAGACCTAATGTAAGTACTTGCTGTCTTGTCACTACACATACGTTTGCAAATATTGTGAGGTAATTTTATAAAAGGTCTTTTCCATGTCTAAAATACCCTTTATATGTGTGCAACCTAACATTCCTATGAATTCTGTTTTGCCATCTTGAAATCAGAAAAAAATCAGCCTGAGATATCTCTCTTCTAGTAGGTATCACCCTTCTCTTTTATGTGCTGCTCCCTTGGATTTCTATACCCCAAATGTATGGCTCAACACTTTGACCTAGATTCTCTAACAGGCACCGATGTCGGCGGCTGCCTTAAAAGCGGCCGCTGATCGTGTGTCAATCATGTGACAGCGTCGGTTAGAGAATCCCACCTGCGACAGTGTCGGTTAGAGAATCTCACCTGCGACAGTGTCGGTTAGAGCAGTGTTTTTCAACCTTTTTTGGGCAAAGGCACACTTGTTTCATGAAAAAAATCACGAGGCACACCACCATTAGAAAATGTTAAAAAATTTAACTCTGTGCCTATATTGACTATATATAAAGTAATTCTCTTGAATAGGAATCAAATAAACACAAAGAAAGTATTTTATAATGCTGCCACCGCCAACAACACCGTTGGCGGCGGTGGCACTCAAGTGGCTAAAGAGCCGCAGTTTGCCAGCCTAGGGACAACACTGGAGGGTGGCCAGCTGTGCACCTCCTTGGGACGTAAACCCGGGGTGGGGCAGTCCGCCCTCCCCCCACCCTGGTATGCCACTATCTGTACCTCACTCCCTCCCTATGACCAAAAATTCTCCTTTCTTCTATTCCCCGTGTACACAACCATCTCTTTCCCTCCCTTCCTCTCTCCAAAGTCCATGCCTTCTGTGTCCAAACACTCATTCCCTCCCCCACCTCAGCATCTCTTTCCCTCCCTTCCTCTCTCCCAAGTCCATTTCTTCTGTGTCCAAAAACGCATTCCCTCCCCCACCTCAGCATCTCTTTCCCTCTCTTCCTCTCTCCCAAGTCCATTTCTTCTGTGTCCAAAAAGGCATTCCCTCCCCCACCTCAGCATCTCTTTCCCTCCCTTCCTCTCTCCCAAGTCCATTTCTTCTGTGTCCAAAAACGCATTCCCTCCCCCACCTCAGCATCTCTTTCCCTCCCTTCCTCTCTCCCAAGTTCATGCCTTGTGTCCAAAACGCACTCCCTCCCCCCTTTTGTGTTCCGTGTTTGCCTCCCAGCCCATCTTTGCAACTTTCTCAGCAAAACGAAGCTCAAGCCGCGAGGCTTGTCTTCTGCTTCCTGCCTGCCCTGCCGCACACAAATAGCCGAACGGAAGTATTCTCCGACGTCAGCGCTGACGTCGGAGGGCAGGCTTTGCTTAAGCCCTCCCTCCGACGTCAGCGCTGACATCGGGGAACGCTTGCGATCGGCTATATGTTAGCTGCAGGGCAGGCAGGAACAGAAGACGAGCCTCGCGGCTCAAGATGTATTGAACTCCGCGGGTCCCCCGTCCAGCTCTCTCCTGTCCACGTGGGGCGGACCGCCCCTCTCCCTAGACTGGTGGTACTGCCCTGATGGCGGCTCTGATCGTACGGCACACCAGGCAACATCTCGCGGCACACTAGTGTGCCGCGGAACAGCGGTTGAAAAACACTGGGTTAGAGAATCCCACCTGCGACAGCACCAGTTAAAGAATCACACCTCCGGCAAAGGGGTCTATGACAGTTGGTAGAACCTTCATACCGAATTGTCCTACATCTTCCAAATGTCCTACCCTGTCAGAAATGTCAAAATTAAAAATCTTAATAGTCCATGCCTTGCCATCAGCTGATTGTGGCAGGGGAATCTCTGATAAGCTGTGCTGGCAGATCTCCCCAAAACTGTGGTTTTGGCGAGTCCTGCTGCTTCAGCTGATTGGGGATTCCCTTGCCATGATCAGCTGAACCAACAGGGAGAACCCAAATTCCTATCTCTCTCCCTCCTTCCCACTCGCCGATCTCCCAGCCCCCTCCAAAAAGAGCCTCCGAGCCCGAAACCCCTCCACATCCCCAGAACCTTGCATCCTGGGATGCGCTGGGAGGGACCTAAGGCCCTAATTGGCTCAGGACCTTATGCCCCCATCACCACTTACTCCACACACCCCTGATATCCCCCCCCATATCTTTGGATGAAGAATTGACAGGAGAGATGCCCACTCTCTCCTGCCAATAGGGCCACCTCTTCAAAATAGCGGTCCTTTCCCCACCTTCCAGCACATATTGGGGGGGGGGGGGATCTAAGGCCCTGGATTACTCTGGAAGGGGCCTAAGACCATAATTTTTGACATTTCTGACAAGGTAGGACAAAAATTGGTAGGAAGATCCTACCAATTGTCTTCCTGTCAATTGTTGGGATCCACGGCAAAGATGGGCGCCAGAAATGTAGGCCAGGGTTTTCCAGGCCTACATTTCCAGCACCTATCTTTGATGTGAATCACGCCTTCAGAGGCACCTAATGCCACTTCTGGTATTAGCCATGCCTATAGTGGCATTAGGCTCTGATAGGTGCCTCCGGAGGTCAATTCTTTTATTTAGGTGCCAGTAGGCACTTTGAAAGTGTGAAATTCCGTTTAAAACAGTGTTTTCACTTAACTTAGGCACCAGTAGGTCGCCTACTAGCACCTGAGTTAAGGCGCCAGTTGTAGAATTTCCCCTTTCTTTCTTATACTGAAAGGTAGCTGCAAAGAACTTGAGCTTTCTTAGATCTTACCTCATTCAGTCAATTCCCTTAGTGATTGCAAAGATTATTTCATGTTTTCAGGGTTCAAAATATATCTTGATTTGTTGTGCTGAATTCAGATTTTATCCATTAATATATGGTAAATCTTTCTTATTTGATAGGAGAGAACCTACTATTGCCTGCCAAAACTCCTGTGGGTGTACTTCTGCAAAACTTGCAAGAATGCAATCAATATGAACTAGCTTTAAAGCATATAGTCAGATCCTTTGGAACCTGTCTTCTTCATGTAATTTCAAACAGCATGGATGTGTGTCTGAGTGCAAAGGTATACCTAATGTCAACAGAATGGAACCAAACAAAGTGCAGGGCTAAAAAAGATTAGTCTTGGTAGTTTTTTTTTTTGTTTGTTTGGTTTTTTTATAAACTTTCACTTCCTCAGGAGTATGCAAGCAAAATAATTAAATTGGGTCCAATGTTTCCCATGTACTTTACGGAAAGGAAAGATGTAACTTTGGACATGGTATAGTACTTCCCTCTGAGAACATTTTACTTACTCTGGCTCAGTTTTGTTGAATCACTATATTTGAAATTTGATTTTAGAAAGGCTAGGACTTACAAAATAATGATAATATTAAAAAAGAAGAATCTTTGCATGTATCTATAGTTACATAGGCCCCTGCTTAGGATATACCATGATTGCAATTTCCAAAGCCAATTACTTTGATAAATAATGATTTACATGAGAACATAAGAATAGCCTTACTGGGTCAGACAAATGGGCCATCTAGTCAAGTATCCTGTCTTCACAGTGGCCAATGTAGGTCAAAAGTTCCTAGCAAAAATCTAAATGGTAGCAACATTTCATGCTACTGATCCAAGGCAAGCAGTGGCTTCCCCCATGTCTCTCTCAATAGCAGACTATGGACTGAGAATTGCTCCCTTTTAATCCAGCTAAAAACATACATGGCACCCCTGAAGGTGTATTTTTGTGTGGGTTCAATAAAATTATGCATGTAGATATATTTTCAAATCTTCATGCATTGTTTAAAAATAATACCTGCACAACTGAAACAGAAAATATCTGAATGGTAACTCATCTTGAAAAATGTGTGAGCTAAATGTTTAAGTAAATAAACTGCCCACAGTGATTAAAGATTGCTATGTCCTTTCCCCACAGTTAAAAGTACCTGAAGACTTTAGGGCTAGATTCACTAAGCAAACTGATCGTGTACCGATCGGTTTGTGAGCCCTTTGTGACCTGATTTCCCTCCGACCCGATTCACTAACCTCTCCTCCGATCCGTGCATGCAAATGAGGGGAAACGGCATGCAAAGTAGGGCAAAGTAGGCAGGGACGCGATTCACTAAACAAATCTGGGACACCAATTAGGCTGGCCAATCAACAGAAGAAGCGACTGCTGGGGACCAGTCGCACACATCTCTGCCAACTCTCCTGCTCTCACTCTGCCCTGATCTTGCCCTACTCTCTGCCCCGATCTTGCTGTGTAGGAACAAAGGTTTGCAGCACCGAGGGGAATAACACGTTCAACCTCCTCGTGCGGCTCCTGTCCCTGCTCTGCTCTCTGCCCCGAGCTGTGCCCTGATCTTTTAGCCCTGCTTTCTGCCCTGATCATGTCCTGCTCTCTGTTCTGAGCTCCTACTCTCTGCCACATTCCCTGCAGTGCGAGCCCGCGGGTTTAAAGGGGGCTGCACTACGGCGTGTAGCCCCACTTTAAACCCACGGGCTCGCACCACAGGGAAGGCGGCAGAGTGTAGGAGAGTTGGGCGGGTTAAGGCCTAGCGTGTTCTGGCTGATTGCCCCCCCTACCCCCGCCTGCCTCCCTCTCTTCCTGCCTGCAAGGGACCATCGAAAGGCAAAGAAATGCGCATGCGTCTGGATCGCTCATTAGCGATTCCTGTGGTCAGTGGGGGGCGTTCCTCCGATTGCCCCCATTTAAATATTACCCTGTTGTGAATTGGTCGGCCTGCCATGGATTTGTCACGATCGGGCAGGTTAGTGAAAGTAGCCCTTTGTACCAAAGTGGGAAGTGTCAAATTCCCTCCCCCCTAAATGATCTTGAATATGCATGTGCTACTTTATTTGAACAATTCTTATGTGCAGTTTTATACAACTTTCATGTTTTCCTTATAGATATATGAGGAAAAAACAGTGAACAACAGTAAAGCCTTTATATTTTCTTTGGAAGAAAAATCGGTTTCATTGGTTAAAAATACTGCTGTGACATTAGTAGATAAGGTATGTACTCTGCAAAATAAAATAAAGTATTAATTTTCTGATGTGCTTTATGATTACTGGCCTCTGAAACAAAGTATCATTCTCCGTGTGTCAGAAATTTGTACCTAAAAGAAGCCCATTTTCTTAATTTGAAAAAAAAAATAAATTTAGAAATGGAATTTATTCAGCATTTGGGAAGTGGATTGGAATTAATCAATGAGACAAATATTCTTTGGATAAGACCCTCACATGATATGATACTTTATGAAAGTTTGAAGAGAAATGGGCTGGTTTTTCTATTAGAATCTCTTTTAGAATTCTGGGAGTAATATTTGATTCAACTTTATTACCAGAGGCTCAAGTTCCCAGAAGTGATTACTATTGCATTTTCCCTCCCTGAATTATTACATGAGTATTTATGGATTGCTAATATGCCCCAGAAGGAGTTCAATGTGATTTGCAATTTAGAAGAGCCTGGCCATATCCAGGGATTACATTATTTAATTAGGGTTCATGACATAGATAACTTGGTTTGTGTTCACGTAAGCATATGATTATGGTGCATGGTTTGGAGAGAAGATTGACTATATCTGATGTTACATAAGAACATAAGAATTGCCATAATGAGATAGACCAAAGGTTCATCAAGTTCAGTATCCTGTTTCCAACAGTGGCCAACTCAGGTCACAAGTACCTAGCTAGATCTCAAGTAGTAAAACAGATTTCATTCTAGGAATAAGCGGTGGATTTCCCCAAGCCATTTCAATAATGGCCTATGGCCTTCTCTTTTAGGAAATTATCCAAGCCTTTTTTAAACCCCACTAAGCTAACTAATTTCACCACATCCTCCGGCAGTGAATTCCAAAGTTTAATTACATGTTGTATGAAGAAATATTTTTCTGGTTTGTTTTAAATCTACTACGTAGTAGCTTCATCACATGTCCCCTAGTCCTAGTATTTTTGGAAAGAGTGAACAAGCGATTCACATCTACCCTTTCCACTGCACTCTATATTTTATAGATCTCTATCATATCACCCCTGAGCCATCTCTTCTCCAAGCTAAAGAGCCCTAGCTGATTTAACCTTTCCTCATAGGAAAGTCATCCCAAACCTTTTATCATTTTCATCGCCCTTCTCTATACTTTTTCTAATTCCGCTATATCTTTTTTGAGATACGGCAAATAAAAGTGCATACAGTATTCAAAGTGTGGTCGTACCACAGAACATTATAAATTTTCACCTTTGTTTTCCATTCCTTTCCTGATAATTCCTAACATTCTATTTGCTTTCTTAGCTGCCACCACACATTAAGCTGAGGGTTTCAACGTATCCTCAACAATGACACCTAGATCCTTTTCTTGGGCCGTGACTCCTAAAACAGCACCCAGCCTCACATAGCTATAGTTTGGGTTGCTTTTGTGACTAGGACAGGACATTGATGTTTTGAAATTTGCCTTTTTTGTAAAACATTCCAGATTGATTCCAAGCTGAATAAACTTAGGAGCCCTTTTACTAAGACGCAAACATCCAGCAGATGCTTTTTGATATGTATGCAGCCAATTTATCAAAACAAAGGAAAAGTACTCCATAAAAGCATCTGCTAAGTTGTGTGATGCATACAAGGCATATTTTGGCATGCCTGTTGAGGATCAAGACAAACCTTGGGCACCTCGCTTTACATGGGAGCACTGTCAAAAATTCTGGAAGGTAAGACAATTTTGTTTCTCACTAGGATGGTGGAATTTTCTGCTATTCAATTTCTTAGTTTAATTTTTAAAAATATTTAAATTTCAAATTTTCATTGTTCGAAAATATATCATATATGAAATATGTTGCAAGAATCTCATATACATTAGTCATAGGTAAAATTATTTTGTTGTTTTCTTTACCACAATTTCATTTTCTTCTTCAATAGGATGGTACAGAGGGGAAAAGAGAGCCAGGAAGTTTGCTATCCCTAAAATTTGGCAGGAATTCGCTGACCACTTAAGCAACTGCATGGTGGACCCTTCCAAATGTTGAACTGGCGAGCATGCATCTGCAGTCACATAACCGGACATTCCTTCATCCATCACCCCAGTGCTACATTGCCCTGAGCTGTCCATACCCACTCCCCCCAAAGAGAGAGCAGCTGCCTTCAGAAGAAAGTAGCAAGAGAGGGAGATGTTGTAGATTCAGTTTACAATATTAGTGGTGCTGCTGAAGAGAGAAACCCATACTATCCAAACCAAAAAGACCTTAATGACTTGATTAGAGGTCTTAGTCTCACCAAATCCACTGCCAAGCTTTTGACTTCTAGATTCAAACAACGGAACATTTTGAATGAAATTGTGCAAGTCACAGATCAAAGGAAACATCACCAAGTTTTTTCTACCTTCATCCATCAAGATGGGCTTTGCTTCTGCTATAATGTGACCAGTCTGTTTGAGGCAATTAGAATCGCCTGTAACCAAAAAAGCAGCATCTCTTCATTGACAGTTCATCCAAGAACATCAAAGCCATGCTTCTCCATAACAAGAACCTGTCTATTCCTTTGGCTCACTCAGTGCACCTCAAAGAGGATTACAACTGCATCAAGACCTTACTAGGCGCCTTGAAGTATGATGAGTGAGGCTGAGAAGTCATCGGACACTTAAAAATGGTGGCATTCCTAATTGGTCTCCAAGGCAGTTTTACCAAGTTTCCCTGCTATCTTTGCCTTTGGGACAGGAGGGACACAGAGGCAGGAGTGGCTACAGTGAACCAATTTCTCTGTGGGGAGAAACAACGTCAAATGGGAACCACTGGTGGACCCCCGGAAGGTGCTGATGCCACAACTGCACATCAAATTGGACCTAATGAAACAATTTGTCAGAACTCTAGATAAGGAGTCTGCAACTTTCAAGTACCTTCAAGATATCTTCCCTAATCTGTCTGAGGCAAAGGTTAAAGCTGGTGTCTTCGTCAGAACACAGATAAAGAAGATCCTGGAGTGCAAGGAATTTCCCAATTAGCTAACTAGGAAGAAGAAAGCGGCTTGGAACAGTTTGGTTGCAGTGGTTCGGAGCTTTCTGGGCAATCACAAGGCCAAAAACTATGTGGAGTTGGTTGAGAATCTGTTGAAGAATTACAGTAAAATGGGCTGTAGGATATCTTTCAAAGTCCTTGTCTTTGATGCTCATCTTGAGACATTCAAGGAGAACATGGGAGCATACTTAGAAAGGAGCAAGGTGAGCATTTCCACCAGGATATACTGGACTTCGAATGCTGCTACCAAGGACAATATAATGAGAACATGATGGGAGATTACATTTGGGAGCTGATTCGTGAAAGTGACTAACAATATAATCGCAAATCTTGAAAAACTACTCACTTCTAAATCTTCTGTGGTCATCTTTGTGTAAAATTCAGCATTTGCACATTTTAAATAGTTAAATTGCGAGATTTGACTATCCTGATCATAAAAGCAAAGTTTTATGGAAATAAACAACATTTTCTATATTTTTTAAGCATGAGCAATTAGGAAATTACTACCAAGGAGCAAAATATTTGTGTTAAGATGTTTATATAATGTACTGTGTGATACCTTATTGTACCCTCACTTTGTAATTTTTAGAGATGTTCTAGTTTCTTAGATATATACTCTGCGTTGAACATTTATACAAGATAGCTTCAGAATATTAAAAAAACTATATTGTATTTTATTGTAAGGCTGTTTTGGTGGAATTGAAAATATTGTTTACTTTCTACTCTTGCACAGTAGCAGACAGTTTAATAATATGTAGATGTAATAGAATTATAAACAAACTAAATTTTAAATAAAGGGATGCAAGAAAAGGGTCCGTCAGCTCTTTGTTACTCTTTCTAATTATACATGACTCACTATGGCATGCTATAAAAGTGACCCCGATGTGATACTTGGGGCAAGATTAGAAAATGATAGAGCTGACCCTGTGACTCAGTGGTAGTGCTAGATTCAATTCTAAATTCAGGCTTGCTCCATTCTAGGACAGCAGGGGCTGGGAGATTTGGAATTCTGCAAAAGTGGCTTCCATGATCACTGGGGGAAGGGAAAGAAGGGATGAGAGTTCTAGTGGGGACACTTAAAACAGTAGTATTCCTTCCCAGCCCTTGACAGTTGCAAATGGGTCAGGTTTTTAATGTATTCTTAATGAAATATGTAGGAGAGAACTAGCATACAAGGGAGGTGATACTCATACTAATTTGTCTCATGGATATCCTGAAAACCTAATTCATTTGTCGCCCTTGAGGATTACGAATGAATACGGCTGACTTGGGTAATTTTATAGCATGGTGCCTACTTGAGATGTCCCAAAAGGAACTTTTCTAAGCCTATTTTATAAAGGCAATATAGGCCCTTAGGTGCCTTTATAAAATTGGCATCCCAGAACCAGAAGCATGCATATGGCTGCTGCATGCATTTACACTTGCTCTGATGTTGATGTAAGTGTACATGTGTGTAGAGTATAACATAACAAAACAGCGGATTTTTAAACCGCATAACCGTGAGTATATTCACACATGCTTGTTTTAGAAAATACACACGTATATCACCTCTTCTCCACCCAGACTACCGTATTTTCGCGGATATAACGCGCACCATTGTAAAACGCGCACAGGGGTATAGCGCGCAGAAATCACGATGATATGTACAAAAACTTTTCTATACCGCGCTCAGGCATATAACGCGCATGCTGCCCGACTCTCCTTTCGCCCGCCCTGACTTTCCGTGCGCTGTCCCGACTCTCCGTTCACCCCCCCTGACTTCCGTGCACTGTCCTCCCTTGAAGTCCTGTCCCCCCTTGAAGGTCTGTCCCCATCCTGAAAGCCTGATGCCCCCCCCGACGTCCGATACATCCCCCCCCCCCGGCAGGACCACTCACACCCTCACCCCGAAGGACCGCCGACTCCCCAACAATATCGGGCCAGGAGGGAGCCCAAACCCTCCTGGCCACGGCGACCCCCTAACCCCACCCCGCACTACATTACGGGCAGGAGGGATCCCAGGCCCTCCTGCCCTCGACGCAAACCCCCTCCCCCCAACGACCGCCCCCCCCCAAGAACCTCCGCCCGTCCCCCAGCCAACCCGCGACCCCCCTGGCCGACCCCCACGACACCCCCACCCGCCTTCCCCGTACCTTTGTGTAGTTGGGCCAGAAGGGAGCCCAAACCCTCCTGGCCACGGCGACCCCCTAACCCCACCCCGCACTACATTACGGGCAGGAGGGATCCCAGGCCCTCCTGCCCTCGACGCAAACCCCCCTCCCCCCCAGCCGACCCGCGACCCCCCTGGCCGACCCCCACGACCCCCCCACCCGCCTTCCCCGTACCTTTGGAAGTTGGCCGGACAGACGGGAGCCAAACCCGCCTGTCCGGCAGGCAGCCAACGAAGGAATGAGGCCGGATTGGCCCATCCGTCCTAAAGCTCCGCCTACTGGTGGGGCCTAAGGCGCGTGGGCCAATCAGAATAGGCCCTGGAGCCTTAGGTCCCACCTGGGGGCGCGGCCTGAGACACATGGTCGGGTTTGGCCCATGTGCCTCAGGCCGCGCCCCCAGGTGGGACCTAAGGCTCCAGGGCCTATTCTGATTGGCCCACGCGCCTTAGGCCCCACCAGTAGGCGGAGCTTTAGGACGGATGGGCCAATCCGGCCTCATTCCTTCGTTGGCTGCCTGCCGGACAGGCGGGTTTGGCTCCCGTCTGTCCGGCCAACTTCCAAAGGTACGGGGAAGGGGGGTGGGGGGGTCGCGGGTCGGCTGGGGGGGAGGGGGGTTTGCGTCGAGGGCAGGAGGGCCTGGGATTCCTCCTGCCCGTAATGTAGTGCGGGGTGGGGTTAGGGGGTCGCCGTGGCCAGGAGGGTTTGGGCTCCCTTCTGGCCCAACTACACAAAGGTACGGGGAAGGCGGGTGGGGGTGTCATGGGGGTCGGCCAGGGGGGTCGCGGGTCGGCTGGGGGACGGGCGGAGGTTCTTGGGGGGGGGCGGTCGTTGGAGGGAGGGGGGGTTGCGTCGAGGGCAGGAGGGCCTGGGATCCCTCCTGCCCGTAATGTAGTGCGGGGTGGGGTTAGGGGGTCGCCGTGGCCAGGAGGGTTTGGGCTCCCTCCTGGCCCGATATTGTTGGGGAGTCGGCGGTCCTTCGGGGTGAGGGTGCGAGTGGTCCTGCCGGGGGGGGGATGTATCGGACGTCGGGGAGTCGGCCGGGCAAGAGGGCTTGGGCTCCCTCTTGCTCCGATCGTGGATGCGGGTGCGGGTGGGAGCGCGTGCGAGCGGTCGTTCGGGGTGGGGGTGCGAGCGGTCCTGCTGGGGGGGTGAATCGGGCGTCGGGCGGGGTGGGAACTATGTTTAAAAACTTTTGTATACCGCGCTCAGGCATATAACGCGCGAGGGGTATGCGCGGTACGTAAAATCACGTATAACGCGCGCGTTATATCCGCGAAAATACGGTATGCCTCATGAAATTCCGGCATAAACAGTGACAAATATTATAAAAGGTCTTTTCTGCGTAAAATTGATCATAACTGCAGAAAATCCTTTATCAAATTACCACTTAATTGTTGGATATATTGCTCACAATTATCAGGTTCTAAAATGAGGTACATAGCTCCTGCTGAGAGCTGGCTTCAATGACTTAAACAAGTGAATGAAGAGGGAATATAACTTAGGAAGGAAGGAAGTAGTAGTAAATGAAAGCTCACAATGCCAGTCCCCAGTTCCAGCTTTGATTCATCAAGAACTGAAAGGAGTAGAAGAAAACTCTGTAATAAAAAGAAATACAAGAAGGGTAAACAGAAGGTCTGCTGGGATACTTTGATTCATTTAAATTTGACCTGCATCTATGCAAGACCACTGCAGTTAGGGTTGCCTTACTGTTTGCAGTACAGCAGTTTTTGATGCAATTAGAAGACTGTGTTGATTCAAATCAAATGCAAAATGTTCCTACAATTTTAATTGTTATATGAAGTTATCCTAAGACATTACAACTAACTATGGTTGCATTATTTTATACAGATGTTTAATTGTCGTGTGGTGGATCATGGTCTGGCACTAGGGTATTGCACCCTATTACCAAAGAAAGATGTGTTTGAGAAGTTTTGGAATATCATAAGCAACACATGGCAGAATTATAGAAAAATTCTGGTAGGTTTGGGGCCACTTTTCTGCAATTTAACAGATAGATAATCTAAAATATCCATGGTACAGAAGAAGGTAATGCACGGAGGCTGAGTTAAGTCTTCAGTATCACTGGAGACGGTTGCGCCTGGATGTACAGTTGATTTTGCTGCTCTTCTAGGGATGTAAAATCCTTTAAAATCTTACTATTTAAAAGTTAGGAGGAAGGTGCAGTGATATAAGTCCCTTTCTCAGGCATGCCCGCACATTCCTTGGGCCTGCCCATGCAAATACCGTATTTTCTCGCATATAACGCGGGCGTTATACGTGGTTTTTACGAACCGCGCATACCCTTGCGTGTTATACGCGTGAGCGCGTTGTACAAAATTTTTTTTACATAGTTTCCCCCCCGACGCCCGATTCATCAACCGGAAGGAGCGCTCGCACTCCCACCCCAAAGGACCGCTCGCACCCCCACCCGAAGGACCTCTCGCACTCCCACAGCCTCCACCCTCCCCCATTGAGAAGCTGTCTACCTTGTTTCCGGATGCCAGTCCAGCTGCTTCCTCTGCCGGCGGTCCTGCCCCTTCTCAGAGCCCTGTGCTGCGCTGCTTTCTCTTCCGGCGGTCCCGCCCTTTCTCTGACATCAGAGAAAGGGCGAGACCGCCGGAAGAGGAAGCAGCGCAGCAGGGCTCAGAGAAGGGGCAGGACCGCCGGCAGAGGAAACAGCTGGGCTCGCTGGCATCCGAAAACAAGGTAGACAGCTTCTCCATGGGGGAGGGGGGAGGCTGTGGGGGTGCGAGCGGTCCTTCGGGTGGGGGTGCGAGCGGTCCTTCCGGGTGATGAATCGGGCTTCGGGGGGGGCATCAGGCTTTCAGGATGGGGACAGGACTTAAAGGGGGGACAGGACTTCAAGGGGGGACAGGACTTCAAGGGGGACAGGCAGACCTTCAAGGGGTGACAGGACTTCAAGGGGGGACAGGACTTCAAGGGGGACAGGCAGACCTTCAAGGGGGGACAGGACTTCAAGGGGGGACAGGACTTCAAGGGGGACAGGCAGACCTTCAAGGGGGGACAGGACTTCAAGGGGGGACAGGACTTCAAGGGGGACAGGCAGACCTTCAAGGGGGGACAGGACATCAAGGGGGGACAGGACTTAAAGGGGGACAGGCAGACCTTCAAGGGGGGACAGGCAGACCTTCAAGGGGGACAGGTAGACCGAAGGGGGTGAAAAAGCTATAAAATAAACCCACTAGCGTGTCAATGTGTTGAGAGGAAGAGGTGGTCTGGGAAATTCTGCTGAGAAAACTCCGGGTCCATTTCCACCCCCCTAGTCCACTCCACTCAACTGGTTCACACACTGAGTGGGTCTTTGGGTGTTGTTCCTGGGATCTCTTTCAGTGGTTTGTCAGTATCTCCTTGTGGTCCAAGGAAGGAAACTTTGTTAACCTTAGCATTGACCTTCAGAATATATTTGTAACAGCGCTGCTTGTGTGGCATTACCGTAGGCTATGTAGTGATGGAAAGAAAAAAACAGACCTTTGCACATTTTTGCACTAGGTATATGGTATAAGTATAGGTATTCCTGCACAGCTAAGTCCTTGTGAAGTTACGGTACCTTGTTCTTTCTGTATTTGACATCTAGCAAGGTCTCTGTTTGGAATGAAAGATTTATGTTATGGTAAAAGCAGATAGCGTTGCTGGTTTTAAAAAGGTTTGGACAAATTCCTGGAGGAAAAGTCCATAGTCTGTTATTAAGACATGGAGGAAGCGTCTGCTTGCCCTGGATCGGTAGCATGGAATGTTGTTATTCTTTGGGTTTTGACCAGGTATTTAGTGACCTGGATTGGCTACCATGAGAATGGGCTACTGGGCATGATGGACCATTGGACTGACCCAGTTAGGCTATTCTTATGTTCTCATCTGTAGGGGCCTTTGTTTTCACTTCTTATTTTAATGTATCTTTTTCTGGGAACTTATCAGTGTTTTTTAGAATGGAAACAAAAATGGACATAGGAGAACTCACGCATCATTCACACACCCTCCAACCAAAAACATCAAAAGAAAAAAACTGTTCATTCTTATAAACAACCGTATAACTTTTAATCTAGAGTTAGTGAGTATGAATTCAGCAACAAGAACAGAAATCACATGTTCATTCTTATAAACTATAACATTAACCGGTAGATCAAACGAAGTATCGAGGACAAAATAATCTAAATACAGTTACCGTAGTTACGTAGTTACTGAGGCTACAAGTTCAATCCCAGCCTGCTCTTTGTGACTCTGGGTAAGTCACTTAACTTGCCATTGCCTCAGTTATAGTTAGATTGTGAGCCTGTAAACCACTTTGGGTGAATCTCTTCATGAAAAGGTGGTTAATAAATCTCAATAAATAAATACTATCACTAAGACAAAAGTAAATTTTCTAACTAAGTAGGCTTTAAGAAGACATATTGATTACCATTCAAAGAAATAAAGTATTTACATGTTAATCTCAGGTAAAGGGTTCCATCCTTGGCCAAAATTTTGACTCTCAAACACAAAAGGACTTTCTTGTGGTTTGGGTGGCCCTTGCCATATCAACAAAACCTGTATCTATGGACCACAGAATAACAGATATTTAAAAAGAACAATTTTAGTATTTTCATTTTATCACTCTTTGGAGAATGTAACTAAAAAAAGTCATCGGTGGAAGACTCCAAAATTTTGTCAAATCTAAGGGATCAAATCCAAACTTGGCTATATTCTCCAAACAAGCACTAGAAGGTACATAATACAAATTATTCAAAGAAAAAATGCATTTCTTCAGATTTAAAAAATTTTTAACATCTGCTTAAAAATAATTTAAAAGTAAAATTTCTGTTGATAATAAACCCAGTGCATGAAAAATTTAAATATCAGAAATTCTTTGCCGTCAGGGAATTCTCCAGTCTTTTCACCCTGAAATGAATGGAAAGACTATCTCTGATAGAAGAGAAACTTATATATTGCTTTATCCTCTTTTCAATATGCCTGATTACTTTGAGGAAGAGGAGCAAAGGGTAAGGATATTGGCAGTGGGGATAGGATGACCAATTTGGCATTATCACCTGCAATAAATGGGAGATGCCAACCCCCACCCCACCATACCCTACACCAAGTTATACCTCTGAAAGCTCAATTTCAGCCACAAGCCTGGTTTACTACAGTAGATATTGCTAGCTAATATTAGACAGTTAAATGGACAAAATGAAAGATTTAATCATTAATTAGGGGTCTTTTCCTAACTGTTGGTGCATGCTATTGCTATTCTTACATGTATCTACTACAAGCCTATTGCATATAATGGTCCTGTAGCAGATAACCTAAGATAAACAATGTCAGCCTGTGCTAATCATGAGTAATTGCCCCACCCTTGTAACATTTTACACTTCTGTTATGCTCTGTTAAAGATATCTGTGGACTGTTTGAAGCAAAGAACCAATCAAGCTTATACAAACTTCTAATTCTTTTATTGAGTCTTACCTATAAAATACTAGCAGCTATCTCATTTTTAACAATTATATTTTCTGTCTATTTGGTCTAACTTTTGATTTTTACATTTGGATATAAGAGGCCTGATTACTGAGCTGTGGTACGTTAGTTTGTTCATGTATTCAAAAGCGCCATACCTTTAAGTATGCTGCCACTTATCCATTTGAGTTGGACCTGATATTTTACTTTTTAGGACAGCCCCTAGACCTTACTTCATCCCTTCTCCGAGTATATGTATAAATTTATCTGTTTGGATGTGAGTGAGATGAGGTCCAGTGCAGTGGATGGATAAAATTTACCCATAATCTTTTGACATTTTTTTTTAAAGCTTTAAGTGTTCAGTTCTGTAAGGGTTGTTGGGGTTTGGGGGGGAATATTTAGGCCAAAAATTATCAGTTTACTAGAACTAGTCCTTATATTAATTTTGAAGGAGATGCTTTCAAAAAACAAATGAGGAAGCTCTTTGACCAACATACATCATGAGAAAAGGCTAGAAACATATCCTTAAAATGTTTGACATTTATTCTTTGGCTTAAAAGACGAGAGAGATTTTCAAAGTTTATTGATCAGTACCTAATTTACACATTTGCTGTAGGCGGTTGCTAAGGTTGGAGCCCAGTTAGCCAATCTGTACAGTGATGCAGAAGAAAACCAGAAGTTTAGAGATATAATCACTGATGCAGAATGGGGCATAAGACTCAGCGAATTTGGTGTAAGTATTTTTCAGTTCTTTTAATAAGCACTTTATCAATTTCTTGAGCTAGCTGAAAGTTCAGTAATAGCAGTATATGAACTAGATTCCTGATTAAAATCTCCAGTAAGTTCTCTTTCAAATCCATACTCTTCAGGCTAGCCTAGACTGCTGCAAAGCCAACTTCTCCAAGTAAATTACGATAGCTTGTACGTGGTCTCTAGTAAGGACACCTGTTGGCAAGCTGAAGAGAGGCTCTTAGCGAATTCCACTGGGAATTGTGCCATTCCCTCTTATCTAAGCACGCATTTATCTCGGTAAATGACTTTGAAATATACTATCCCTGTTTGAATATTCTGAACATGTAAAAAAGTAGTGATTGAATGCAAAACTGCTCAACATCTGTGGTGTTAAATTTGGTTTTGATTTATATTTTTTTTTTTTTTAGATTTCTTTCCAATCTGTATTTAGGCAACCTTCAGGAAGGAAAAAAGAACTCGTCAGAACTCTTGTACAGAATCCAAATGTAGATACAGAGAATATATTGAACTTTTGCAGGTAATACTTAAAGCTGAAAAGAGATTGTATTTCCTATATTCCATCTTTATTTATATACACTTTAAAGGAGCAGAAGCAGGCTGCAGCACCATTTTCCTACCACATGGTTTGTGAGTACAGGCTGTGACAGTCTATGGGGAAAATTGAGGGGGGTCCTGACTACTATGTTTTGACTTTTTTGCAGTAAGTCCGTGGTACCCCCTTCCCTAAAATCCTATTTTATGAAGTTTTTGTTCAGCTCTGAAGCAGATTTTGGCACTAAAACGCTTCTGTCATGGCCATCTTTGATTTCCTGATTTTTTATCTAAGTTCTCAAACCTTTAAAACACCTCGTTTTTCCTCAAAACTGATAGGAATGGAGTTCTAAGACCCTAATACCCCTATAATCATGTCTTATTTGCACTGGATGGGTGGCTGAAGAGCGCCCTTATACCACATGTCAAGCAGCACAGGATGGAGGAGCGGGAGCTTCATCTTAGACCCTCCACAGGCCTCTAGGGTTGGAGAAAGGTAGATGGTCCTATCGGTGCAGATGAAACACTTTCTGGAGCCCCGGAACAGTATCCCTGTGCACCTTAAGGGCGTAGAGGCTTCGCAGCCTAAGAAAATGCATTTTCTTCACTCTTAGGGGCAAGGAGAATTGCCCTCTCAGGCCTTTACCTCCTTTGGCAGTCTTTTGCGCAAGGCAGAACTCTGCTGGTCGGGTCCGTTAGCGAACAGGCCAGTGCACAGGCCCCTCAAAAGCACTTCTTTCCTGAGAGCAGAGCATATCCTAGATTCAGAGGATGAGGCTCCCAAAGTGAGGCTTCCCTGATAGGAGTTGCAGCCTCCAATTTGGAGGACCAGGAGGTGATCTCAGCTGTTGACCAGGCAGACAATCCCACCGTTCGCTGACTTTTTAAGTCCTCCGCTTTGCTGAAGCTCATTACCAAGTCTCTTTGGAAACTGAAGACAGACTCTCCATAAACCCCATCCTCCCAGAGTTTTCTTCTGAGCAGGGTCTGGGCTCAGCCCATGTCTTTTCTGTGACACTCGGACATGAGGATCCTAGTCACAGAGCCCTAAGATTCCCCTGAAAGCTCCCTGAGGTTGCTAAAACCATGGTTAAACTGTATCCCTTGGATCAAGAGTTCCAGCAGATGTTTGCTGTGCCAAAGGTGGATTCCTTGGTGGCCCAAGTACCATACTCACTTCCTGCCAAATGAAGATAGCATAGTTTTAAAGGATCCACAGGGCCGCAGAGTGGATACGGTCCTCAGGAGTCAGTTTGAAGCCCTAGCATTAAAAATTAAGACTGCAGCTGTTGTCTCCTTCGTGACATGTGCCTGTCATTCTAGGTTACAAAGTCCGGAATGGCGGAGGCTGGACTCCTGCCAGAGCTGGTATTAGCTGGAGTGGACTATGTTGTTGTTGTTTTATTATTTATAACCCGCTTTTCCCAAAGTGGATCACAATGTAAACATGCATAATAAAAATACAGCCTTTTGCGCCGCTCTCTGCAAGAGAAGACTCGGAGGCAGCCGCGTCCAGCGAGGGAGGGTGCCAGAATTAAAATAAGGTTAGGTATTCACTCCAAAAATGCACTCTTATTTCCACCCACTTTTTTGGGGGGGAAAAAAGTGTGTCTTATGGAGCGAAAAATAGGGTAAAATGTATTGTAAACTTCGACCTTTACTGCATATGTTTACTTGTAAGCCACTTAGGAGATAAGCAGATAAGTTCTTTAAATAAATAAATAAATGTGATATTTCATTTACTGCCAAAGTTCTAAAGTTGCTTACAGAATAATTATAGCAATAATAAAACAAGTATACATAAAACAATACAAACAAAATATTGCTGCTCCATGGATAAATTTGTCCCTGCTCCTCAAATGTCCCTTACCTTCTGCTTTAAAAAGATAGAATGTGGACAGGCATTAGATTTGGCTGGCCAAAATTTATGCATTTGGCTTAGTACTGCTGGTGGTGTTCAATATTGACTCAAATAATAAAAGATTGGATAGTGTATCCAGGCTTCATAAAATTCCATTTGTCTGTTTTAGCACTTATGCACTGAATAGTGATGCAGCTCTCCAGCAATATATTGAGACTCTTCTGCTCCAAAGAGCTAAGATGAAGCACGGTGAAGGTGATTCTTCTGCTGCACAATTGCCTGACTCCAGACTCCTAGCCAAAGCAGTAGAAATCATTCCTTTACTGCAAAACACACAAGAGCTGGTCATTGGTCTCAGCGGAATTCTGAACAAGGTAGAAAACTTTCAAGGCAAAATTTATTATTTATTGGGATTTATTAACCCCTGTTTTTCATGAAAAGATTCACCCAAAGTGATTTACAATATACTGAATAGTAACCAGGTGCTCTTAAGTATTTTCCCTATCTGTCCCAGGAGACTCACAATCTAACTGTTGTACCTGGGGCAATGAAGGGCTAAGTGACTTGCCCAGAGTCACAGGGAACAGCTCCAGTTGTTCACTCTTAAGCCTATCAAGTCCTTATAAGTTTGCATGCTCACCTTATTGCTTTGTTGTGTAATGATTTTATTTTAAGCATCTAAAATAATTATCAAATGTCATTTAATATACTGTACGTTTGTAGTATATATAAACTGATATGCTTCATATATTTGTCAGCTGAATTATTTTGTTTAATACCATTTTCTGGGTCGCCTGGTAGACCGGTACAGTTCTTACTGATGGGTAATACCTCACTATGGGCTCCTTTTACAAAGGTGCGTTAGGGCCTTAATGCGTGGAATAGCTGGCATTAGTTCTAGAAGCGTAGCACGGGTTTAGCGTGCGCTAAAATCCTGTGTGCGCTAAAAACGCTAGTGTACCTTAGTAAAAGGAGCCCTATGACCAGCAAGTGGAGACTGAGACCAAAACTTGGTTGTAGTAAATTAGCTGAGGCTCCCTCTACCATCCCAGTCTTTTCTGTCTCCAGCAGGTGTGGTAAGACAATTTGGCTCCCTCTGTTAGGGCTGTTGGAATTTGTGTTAGGACTCCTGGTTCCCTTTCTTTTGCAGGACGGAGCTTGGATGGGTCCTGTTTGGAGATCTGTCCGAACTTGGGGGGGTGTCAAATCCGGCGGATCTAGTGCTGGGTCCCTCCCCCCCCCTTTCCTCCATCTCCCCAAGTTTTTGTAGAGGTGCCTCAGCTGGCAGCCTGGCCACCGATACCAGACAGGCCTTTAGCTTTGAGATCCGTGGAGTCTGTTCTGAAAAGAAAAAAAATCCTGAGGTTGTGCCGGTCTAAAGGGCTCTTTCCCTTTAAATTTACTGTGTTTTATTGTCTTTTTCTACTAATCGACACTTTTATTCTAGCTAGGTTGCATCTGGAGCAATGAGCACTTTTGCAAGGAGAAAAGTGCTTATTTTAATCCAGCTGCAAGGCATTCGCAGCTGGCCTATTCAAGCTCAGTTGCCTTGTATGAGCTGTTGCGAACTTCGGCCAAGTCTATGGTTTTCAGGGTGGCCGCCCGTTGTACCTTGTGGCTTAGGGCAGGGTCGGTGGATGTGGCCTCTAAAGCTCTAAAACTGTTGAGATTTCCCTTTAAGGGTCTTTCTTGTTTGGTGAAGAGTTGGACAGGTTGGTTTGGACTCTAACTGATTCTAAGGTGCCTCATTTGCCTGAAGACAGAGCTAGGCCGTTGGTGCGAGGTGGCACTGCTCGGGGGCACATGCGTGATTTCCGCAGGCTCCGCCCTGGTTGAGGGGCCACTTCCTTTCCAGCCTTGGGGGCTTCCTGGGGCCGTTTCAGCGTATGCAGTCCTTTCAGGGGGCCCACCGGGCAGCTGGGAATGCCGCCACAGTTTCCCTCACTGCCCGCCCTGCCCAATGACTCCTTGCCGGCACCCCCTGGTTCCAGAGGGTGCCTTTCTGCATGAGTTCTTTCCAAAGTTGGCAGAGATCACATACGATCAGTGGGTCCTGGAGGTGATTAGGGACGGTTATGCTCTAGAGTTTGCCAGAGCCTTGCCAGATCATTTTCTCACTTCTCCATCTCAGGTGGCATGGAATAAGCAGGCCTTGCGCCACATCCTTCAAAGATTGCTGGATCTCAAAGCAGTGGTTTCTGTGCCCCCTCAGAAGTGTTGCACTGGCAGGTATTCGATTTACTTTGTGGTGCCCAAAAAAGAGGTGACCTTTCGGCCCATCTTAGATTTGACAGGGGTCACCAAGGCTCTCCATGTTCCATCTTTTCGCATGGAGACCCTGTGGTCTGTCATTGTGGCGGTTCAGCCAGGGAGAGTATCTGACTTTTCTAGATCTGATAGAGGCCTCCTTGCATGTTCCAATCTGGGCCTCCTATCAGCGCTTCCTTCGCTTTGCGATTTTGGGTCAGCACTATCAGTTTTATGATCTTCCCTTTGGTCTGGCCACAGCCCCGCAGATGTTCACCAAGGTTATTGTGGTTGTGGCGGCAGCTGTGTACAAAGAGGGCATTCTGGTTCATCCCTATCCAGATGACTGGTTGATTTGAGCAAAGTCATTCCAGGAGAGCACCTGGGTCATGGCTCGGGTGGTGGAGTTCCTGCAGTCGCTGGGATAAGTTGTCAACCTTTCAAAGAGTCGGTTGGCCCTCTCTCGGCACCTGGAGAACCTTGGGGTTCTGTTCGACTCCTCCTTGGGGAAGGTCTTCCTCCCAGAGGCCTGGATAAGCAAATTGCAATCTCAGATTCGCCTGCTTATGGCGTCTCAGTGTCCTCTGGTGCAGGTTTTTCTCCATGTCTTGGGTTTGATGGTGGCTTCCCTAGACGTAGTGGGGTGAGCTCGAGCCCATATGCTTCCTTTTCAGTATGCTGTCCTTCGGGGGTGGTTGCCCCAGAGGCACAGTCTGTACTACTCTGTCCCTCTTTGGGATTTAGCTCGCTGCAGTCTTAGTTGGTGGTTCCAGACCCCCCATTTAGTCCAAGGGGTAAGTCTGGCGCGGCTACAGTGGATGGTGCTTCTCACGGATGCCAGTCTCCTCAGTTGGGGAGCACATTACCTAGTTCACTCAGCTCAGGGCACCTGGTCCACAGAGGAGGTGTCCTGGTCAATCAATGTTCTGGAGACCAGAGCCGTACATCTGGCGCTGTTAGCCTTCCACTCCTTTTTGATGGGCAAGTCGATCAGAGTTCTTTCAAACTATGCCACAGCGGTGGCCTATGTCATTTGTCAGGGGGGGCACCAAGAGTTCTCTGGTGGTGCAGGAGGCTGCTCTGCTCATGGTCTGGGCAGAGTATCATCTTCTGGACTTCTCAACTTCCCACAAAGCAAGAGTGGAGAATGTTCATGTGGACTTCCTCAGTCGTCAAGTGCTAGATCCTGGAGAGTGGAATCTCAGTCCCGTAGCCTTCCAGTTAATAGTGCAGGCTTGGGGTTCACCTCTCATGGACTGATGGCCACGAGTGTCAACGCCAGAACACCCCGCTTCTTCAGTCAGTGTAGAGTCGGTCAGGCTGAGGGGCTAGATGCTCTGGTTCAGCCATGGCCGATGGGGGTGCTTCTGTATGAGTTTCCTCCTTGGCCCTTGGTGGGCAGAGTTCTTCTTCGCTTTGTTCGTCATCCCAGCCTAGTAATTCTGGTGGCCAGCGTCCATGGTATACAGACCTGGTTCGTCATTTGTGGGGTATTTTAAGTACTAGCTAATACTTTTTGTAATATTGAATGAAATCTTTTGAATATGAAAGAAATATTTATATTTAAAGATAAAACAAAAATAAAAGAACAAAAAATATTTATTAAAAAATACTTATTAATATTTATTGATCCAATGACGATGCAACACTTAAAGCTTTTGTGAAATGAAAACTTATTGAACACAAAGTGGTGTTTCTGAGGATCACTAAACTCTTGAAGGGTGTTATATATGAGGAGATATTGCAAGAGACTATTCCCTAACTATTGACAGATATTTATTCTTCAGCAATTTGTCATTTAATGTGTTGGAAAGTATTTGTTTTTGGAAATTCATTTTAATGTGATTTGTTATGATAGATGGTTTGATTGTGTGACTTATATCTGTTTTAAATTGATTTATATGTTGCTTTGTTCTCCTCCTAGATATAGGTGGATTATAAATAATAAATCAAACCAAACTACATACAGGTCGCTCAAAAGCAGGCTCATACTTTCCATACTCACTTCACCTCTTCAAGTCTTTCTTTAGTAGATGCTCAGTTACTGCACAAATAAATATGTCAACACTTAGAACCTGTATTTTACTCCTGTGGGAATCCCTTTCTTTCCCCCACAGATATTGCATGGCAAGAGGAGTGCATGAAGCAGTAGTACTGTTATGTGCATAGATTTGTAAGGTAAATGAGGCAGTATAGCAAGTTTAAATAAACAATAAGTGAACCACAGCACATCAGACTACTTTCTGCTCCTCTGCTGGCCTATTCATTTGAACTGTAGGGCTATATAGAAGCCCACATGAACAGCCCACTTGAACAGCTGGGTCTACTCTGGCAGAGGAACCTGTCTGATGTGCTTTAATAGCTCTTAGGTTTGCAGGCAGTATAGAAGAAATTACATTTTAAAAGCTGGAGCAAGGAAGAGAGGTAAAGAGAAAGAGGTGATGGTGTGTGTCTGAGGGGAGATGGAGGTAGAAATACATCCCTGTGGAGGAAGAAGAATCATAAGTGGGAGTATTGAACAGTTATCTCCTAACCCTGCCCTTAGATGCACTGGAATAATGATAATTGTACAAATATTTCCAATCAAATATTGTTTATTAAAAATTAGTGGAGTAGTTTCAAAAGGCATTTGTACAATGGAGACACATTACAGTCAGAAGTGTAAATACAGCTTTTCTGAATAACGGTCTTAAAAGCATTTGCGTTTACTTATATACCTAATATATGACAACATTCTTCTACCTCCATATAATTGGTCAAAAATATTTGATACCATATAAGGCTCCCTTCTATACATTCACATGGGGGGAGGGTGGTTTTTTCCCCATTACAAAATAATTCCTAAAAGTTACATTCTAATATTAGCTTAAATAATAATAAAGAAAAATACTGAAGAAAACAATTATAATATTATAATATACTTACAAAGGAAAATATTCATGCACATAGTTTTAAATCAGCTTTCTCTTGTGTTCCTTAAAAATCAAACTGCTTCTCTTCCATGTTACTGATTGATTTAACAGTGTGCACTGAGAAGTCCTTTGTCTTACAGTGAAAAAAAGGGAATGGCTAACCTACTTTAAAGAATTCTAATTTTTCCTATATAAGTCATCTAAATACATTTTGAAGTAGCTATATTCTAATCTAAGGCATTTAAATGAAAGTTCCTACATTTTTAGTACTGACTTGTATTGTAATAGCTTATTAAAATTTGGTACAGATAATCATACATGCATTTACACACACATGCCCATATGTGTCCAATTAGTGTTTCTAACTTTACTCTGCTAAAGAAGGGCCCCTTGGAATGTGAGCCCTGTAGCCCAGAGTAAGAAGAAAAATCCATCTCTATAGCAACCAGGTCAAAGGCCAATCTGTGTCTGCCCATGGGTCTCTGGAGTGTAAACCTCCTAGACCAGACTGGGCACAAATTGAACAATGAACCTCTGTGAAACTAAGGGCTCCTTTTACTAAGCTGTGCTAGCAGTTTTAGCGCACACTTAGCGTGCGCTGCAATACCACGCACACTAGATGCTAACGCCTCCATTGAGCTGGCGTTAGTTTTTGGCGCATAGCGCGGGGTTAGCACACGTGGCAATGTAGCGCGCTAAAAATGCTAGCGCACCTTAGTAAAAGGAGCCCTAAGCTGCAGGCATCTGGTTTGTATTTTCTCTAGCTTTCAACAGAGCTTATCAATCAATTCTAATGCTCTAAGATGAATTCCTACTCTTCTCCTGCCTCTCTTAAATGTCCACAGCACAAAGCACATGTTCTTTCATATCAATATCTTAACATTTTTATCCCCTCTTTGTCTATCTGGTTCTGTATCCTGGTTATCCAATTTTGGTTTTATATAGCCACTCATAAAACTTTCTCACCTGATCTTGGATTAAGTCCTTATCTTATATTATATTTTCCCTAACTAGTAAAATCCTGAACAATAGTAAGAAAGTGTAGTGGCTATTTTTTTATTTCATGTTTGCCTATGCCACCAAATACCTGTCCATTTTTAATAGGCTGCAACCTCCAGGCTCATTTGAGCCAAAGGGCCACATCAGTATTGCATGCAAGAGATGACTTTGGGAGCAGATGGCATTAGGGGTCTCGCTGGGAACTAGAGGAAGAGAGAACTGGGAGGAGAACAAGGAAGGAAAAAGCAGGAGGGGATTTCAGATCTTATGAGGGCTTCTGCACAAAAAAAAAAAACCGCTACAAATAAACTATGCAGAATTTTTAATATTCTGCACAGAATTTTCAAAGATTTTTTTTGCAGAATCCCCCCAGGAGCAGTAGTTGATGTATTTGGACAAGTAACTGCTTTTCATGGTACAGTAATGAAGCGTGTAGATAAAAACACAAACTGTGAATTGAACTGATAGTGCTGAAAGCCTTTGGGACAGCCCAGTACTACGCTATGCAAGACTAAACTATATCAGTTTTATAGCACACGAACTAATGCAAGATACTAATTTTAGAAAGATTTTTTCTTTGTGCATAAAACAGCTGGATCCTTATGACTATGAAACTATTGAAGGAGTCTTGATGGTTATACAGGCAGCAGATGAAAAGAATACAAGTATCCAACTGAAACAGGTATAAGACAAGATTAACAAAATGGAGAGTAATTTTATAATAAGCCATTTACATGTGAAGGGCAGGTAGACTCCTATTTTATAAAGATACATGGAGGGGCTTTTTCAGTATGATGTCTAATTCCAAGTTTAGATGTTTTATGGAATGTGCACAAAAATCCATTAGCGAACATGATCATTTTGAAAACAGGAAAATTGTCTATCTTTTTCTTTCAAAAATGACCATTTTTCAGATGTGATTGTCCTCAGGGTGTTGATTTTTTGGTACCATCTTTGAAAGCAAAAAGTCCAAAAGAAAATGGCACAATACAAGCCATTGGGATGTAGGAGGGGCCAGCATTTTTAGTAGACTAGCCACACAGACATTCCAGAAAAGCAGTAGCACACCTTAAGGGGCATTGCCAAGAATGTCACATAAAAAGTTCCAGGTACACATCTCACTATAACCCCTTTATATAGTATGGTGAGCTCTCCAAAACCTACCCAATAACTACTGGACCCAACTGTACACCATATCAATAGCCCTTATCCCTGAAGGTGTCACCTATATGTAGGTACAGTGGGATTAAGATGGGGTTTGGGAGGCTCACATAATTGACCATAAGTGTAGTAGTTAGAGTGGGATATGGGTCTGAGTCCCCATCTCTATAGTTCACTACCCCCAACCACCAGGCTATTCCAGAAACCTGCTTGCTGTTCTAATAGGACTGGCTATAACATCTGAAACTGTCATAGAGACAGGTATGTACTGTTTCATTCATATTTTGGGGAGATGGATTGAGGTTAGTGAACATTGGGGGAATAAGGTAGGAACATGCCTTCATTCCTCCAGTGGTCATCTGGTCAGTTAGAGGACCTTTTTGGCACATAATTGTTAATAAAACAAGTCTAGCCTCAAACATTCAAATTGTACCCTGAATGTACTATGCAATGTTCCATTTTTGCAGAAAAACGTCCAAATCGTAGGCCTTCCCTAGTCTTGCCCAAAACATTGAAATTTAAATGCACTGCAAACAAATAGCATAGAAATCAGTCTACAAAATGAATTTAGAAAATAGCGATTTGGAAGGTTTAGCGAGAAAAACATTCATCTGCCTCTTTATGCCACTTTCTGGACATTTTTCTTTTTAAAAAATGAATCCCATAAGTACTTCTGTGTCTTAAAATACTGAGATCAAAGCAATAGGAAGTATGCCTAGATTGAAGCCACATATTTATGGATGCTCAGGAACAGGCATAAATATTTCTGTATAATGGTATACATAAATTGCATCTCTACTCATACTCCACTGAAAACACCCCTATACACAGATTCTGTGAAAGTACATGTCGCCTTGGCACCGCACATACAGTTTTATGTGCATAACCCTGGAATAATTTTATAAAATCATTTTTGCGTACTGTTTACACACAAAGACTCGGATTCTATATAGGACTCCCGGGAAGGGCATCCTTTACAGAATCGGACTTAGGCCCACCCAAAATGAACCCGATTCTGTAACCGACGTCCATGTTACAGACGCTGGTTACAGAACCAGGTTGCTGTAGACGCGGCTGCTATACTTATTGCAGCAAGGGATCTCCCTGCCACGATAAGTATAGCAGCCGCGGCTGCCAGTCCTCCCACTCCCATATGATCGTGGCAGGAGGGAGCCCAACCCCTCCTGCCCTATGACCACCCATGTATGATCGTAGTAGGAGGGAACCCAAACCCTCCTGTCCGAAGACCACCCACCACCACCCCATGTACGATCACAGCAGGAGAGAGCCCAACCCACCCCTCCTGTCCAATGACTGCCCACCCTTTCCCATAGGAGAGGCCTTAGGTGCCTGGGCCAATCAGGCCTTAGGCTCCTGTGGGTTGGGGAGGGGCGGGCCCACCTCATTTGGACGGAGGTGGGCCAGACAGTGCGAGGACCCGGCCAGACGGCCAACTTGCTCGGTGAGCCCAGGGGGGTTTCAGGAAGGGGGGTGGGGGTTTTCCTTAGGGACATTCTGTCAGTTCATCTCAGCTTTTGTTGAATTCAAGCCAGACAGTCCAAGATTGCCAGTATCAATCATCTCAGTGGATTTCAGATTGTATCCATTTTTGTTGTCCAAATGTGATCTTGCTTCTTCTGGGAAAGTCACAGCTCACCATATCTGAGCAAAAGCAGCCTCAAATGCTCCCCCTCAATCTGCCTCCATTGCAGAAATCTGCAAAGCTGGCACTTGGTTATCCATTGCATACTTTAGCAAAAAACTATTATCTGTATACAGCTTCTCACTACAATTCCATTGTAGATCAATCTATACTCAATAACCTGTATTCATTTATTTGCCACATTTACATACCGCCTTAACCAAAGCAGTTTACTATGAAACATCCATAATAAAAACATATACCATATGCTACTTAACTTTTCTTCACCACTCTTTCCCCAGTCCACCCCACCATATAAATTATAATTGAGTGGCCCTCAGCCTTGGACTCACAATTAAGTGTGCCTGCATCTCACTTCCTTGTCAACAGAGAAAGAAAGCATAATTGTTTACTTGTAATGGGGATTTTCCATAGAAAGCAGGGGAATACAGCAGCAGTTTACCTGCCCTCCTTCCTCTGTCTCTCTTTATTTTTTTTTTATCCCTGTTAAGTCATAGACCATGATGAAAGGAGAGGAGTCACAATTAGCTTGGGAGTAGTCCACAATGCTCAAGAGCTTTTTAAACTAAGAAGCTCTGAGCTGGAGGAGAGCACCACACATGGAACCATCCAGAGTGGCAGCATTTCCCTGCTGTCTTCAGTGAGCCTCCATTATAACGAAGCAACTACACTTTGTTGTATGCTGTAGGGAATTGATCTTTTTTTAGATTTGTAATACTGTATATAAAGTTTTAGAAATAAATAAATAGGTAAATCTAAGAGTCAAGCCTGTCTCTCTGTGCTGTTTTTTTCTTTCAGGTTATCTTAAATATAGCTTTAAAAAAAATGTTCCTTACTTTTCTTAAAGGCTCTTGGTCTTTTGAATCACCTAAAATCATATAAGAGAATCTCACCTCCAATGGAGCAAGAATACCAGTATGTTTTAGAGCATGCTATTTCCCTATCACCAGCTGCTCAGACTAGACTGCCTTTCCATTTACTGTTCTTCAGAACTGCTCAGAGTTTTTGGCATATCATATGTAAGTCAAAAATATAAAATTTTATATTCATAGTGGTAGTTACAACAATAGACAAATGATTAACTCTATTGAAAATCAGAAGAAAAGATGCATTCCTTAAGATTCATACCAGACCAGTTTAGAACCTGTGGGTTATGTCTATCAACTAGCAGATGTAGGCAGAGAAAAAAAGTAGTTCTGTATGATTCAAACCTTATGGACACCGTGCACCCTTAGAATGTACAGTATTTCTTTGTCTCTAGCAGATGGTGAGATGGACTGTGCAACTTTTGAACCATTTGCTAAAATTAGCTCCTGCAGTAGTTGGAGAGCTGGAATCCAGTAGAGCAGAGGGTTGATCTTTTAAAATAATTTAGCTCCAAGATGAATATTTCTATTTACTTGGAAGCATAAGAGATACATCAGTGGAGTCTGACCTCCCATCCCATTTATCCCCCATTTCTTCATTTAATTTTTGGATACCTGTCTGAAGGGAGACAGCAATTCCAGCTTATACCTCAAACAAGCAAGATTATCTACTTTTCTGTCACAAGACTGTTCTCTTTTTCTTTCAGCAACTCTGAGGGAGCTCAGAGACAGCTGAATCACTTTAAGAACCGATGGTATATTTTCTATTAGCCGAGTAGGTTGCAGCACTGGGCTCAATTTCTCATGTGGCTATTGCTCATGAGGAGAATTGGAATGCATAAGATGTGGGAGCCCCAGTGAAATGAAAGGTTTTGTGTCTGCTGCTGGTATTGGCGTGGCAGATGACTGCATATCTGGTTGTAGTGGCTTCTAATGCTGCCAGCCTGCCAGACCATTGGGAGGGGGGCGCACTTGCAAGTGGTGGTAAATAAGTGTCGAGGCAGCAGAGGGACCATTTTGCTCTAGTGCTACAGGCTCATAGCTCCTTGATTGGCACGGAACAGGGCTCCATTTTACCACACTCCACATTAGTACTATTTTCCACCACATTCTTTCTGGTTTAAGGGTTTTAATTAGCAGGTTTAATTGGTGAGCCAGCAGAGAAATGTTTTCAAGTTCAGAAGGCCTCTGTGAATGCCCTTCGGATTTTTGTTGGATTGAGTGAATCTCTGGGAGCAGAGGTTTAATTTATTACTACTACTAATCATTTCTATAGTGCTACTAGACATATACAGTGCTATACATCAAAACATAGACGAGACAGTCCCTGCTCAAAAGAGCTTACAATCTAGTCAAGACAGACAAACTGGACAAGAAGGTGTATCAATACACAGTGCTCAGGTGGGGAAATTAAGAGGGAATGATAAGACATGTATTGGTGCTTAGAAGGTGGGTTGGAGTTTGTAATTGCAAGCATCTTCAAAGAAGTAGACTTTGGGTCTGGATTTGAATACTGCCAGAAATGGAACTTCACGTACTGAATCAGGCAGTTTGTTCCAGTCTTATGGTTCAGAAAAGTAGAAGGGACAGAGTCTGGAGCTGGCTATTAAGGAGAAAGGTCAAATGATCAGAGTGCCCAGGGGGGAGTGTGGGGAGAGATGAGAGATACTGAGGAGTTGCTGAGTGAATAATCTTGTAAGTCAGTAAGAGGAGTTTGAACTGTATACAGAAACGGATAGGGAGCCAATGAAGTGACTTGAGGAGAAGAGTAATATGGGCATAGCGACACTGGCAGAATATGATGTGTGCAGCAGGGGAAAGAAATGGTTTAGCGGAAGGCCACTAAGAAGCAGGTTACATTAGTCTAGGTGAGGTGATGAGGTTGGCAGTGCACTCAGAAAGGAAGAGTCTAATTTTAACGAAAACCCCTGATTAGGTGCTTAATACAGCTTAGTAGAAGGGCATCGATGCTTTTCTTTCTGATGTATCTTATCTGAAACTGCATGAACAAAAAAATTGAAAAAGATCTCTGGATACAGTATTCCAGTTTAAAGGAGGTGATTAGCATGTTATAAATTTTGTTACATAAATAATATATTTGGGATTTAGTAGTAGCTTGAGGTGAATTACATTCAGATGTGCTAGATATTTCCTTTCCCGGATGAAAGAAACAGCCTGGGAAATAGATACTTTGAAATGCTACTTACATTTGTTGCTGCATTTTAATCATGAGTATTTGGGCATGGGTAAGCATATTTATAAATAATGCATGTTGACTTGCTTTTCAAATAAGATACATCATTCAAAGATTGACACCTATCTTTTGACAGCTGCAGAACTCAGTGAGGAGTCCTTCCCAACGCTACTTCTGATTTCCAAACTAATGAAGGTAAGATGATTTTTCTAAGGAAGGGGTTTGTTTCAATTTACTGGAAAAAAAAATAGCATGCATTTGATTCTTGGTTAATTGGTCAGAAACAAACCATTTTATATTACCTTTTGAATATATTTCACACAAAAATAATTACTAAAGTGTGTTTTGACGTGTGGTAGCTATGAGCTCTGACCAACACTAACAATTACCACCCAAAAAAACAGTCCTGTGTTAAAATCATTTCTCCAGGGACAAGCAGGCAGTATAGTCTCACATATAGGCAACATCATCCACGGAGGCTGTTACAGACATGTAACAAAGTGTACTATCACTTTAAAACATTAGCGCTGTCCATACTGCATGTGTGCATTCCCACCTGTCAGCTTGCAGGACCTTCAGTTCTTTGTTTTCTTTGGAGGGGCTTTTAACACTCCTGTATGTTGTAAATTTTTCTTTCTTCGACTGCCTTCCTGTACCATTTTTTTTCTCATTTTTTCATTTTCTCTTCATTTTAATAATTTTCTTTTTTTCAGGCCTTCAGGCAGCTTCCCACTTCTGTTGAGGCCGGGAATGTCAACACTTTTTTGGGATTGATTCTACTCAATCTCCCCTACAATTGAGCCCTTTGATTTAGCGTTAGTGGTCTTCCCATTGATGTCCCTGATGCTTAGTGGATTCAACAAGTACTGTTGTTGTAAAAGGACCATCTCAGGTTCAGACCCTCACAACTGGGTGGGGGGTGTGCAGTGTCTAGGTCCTGAGCATCGGGACATTTCTTGTAATATCTGTGCTCATATGCAAAAGAGGGTTATAAAGGCTTGCTAAATTTAGTTTGAGAAACTGGGTCCACGTCTACCATGTCTCCATTACCAGCCCAGGTGCCTTCTCCATCGATGCTGGCATATGCTCAGCCTCTGGCTCCAGCTTTTCTGCACAGCAGGCTTCAGAGGATCTCAGGAAAAAGTCTAAGCATTGACACTCATCTTCCAGATGAACTTCCACATCCTCACCATCTTCAAAGCCTCAGGCGGCTTCGGTCAGAACTCAGAACTTTTTCCATCACTCCGGATGCTTTCTCTTACTAGGCGCCTTCCTCCTTCTAAGTCCCCAATGCTTCAACTTGAGCTGACTGTATCTTTGACTACATTGGTTACTGGCACCTCCCCTGCAGGACCAGATTAAGGTCTTACTGCAGTAGGAATTGGCATCCTGACGCAGTACACATTAACCTCTTACATTCTGGGGGAAGAGCAAGCTATACAGCAAGGACGGACTCCACCTCAGCAGAGACGGAACGAGGCTTCTGGCAAGCAACATCAAGAGAGAAGTTGAGAGTTTTTAAACTAGGAAGATGGGGAAGCTGACAGTCGACCGAGAGAGAGAGTCGATGGTTCGGGAACCGGTATATCCGGAGGATACCGTGCAGGAAGATAGAGGAGAAGACTCACGGGATCACAGGTAAGACAGATCGAAAGGGACACAGGAGGGAAGGAAATGCAAGAAAGGAACAGGCCACAAACTCAAGTGTATATACACGAACGCAAGGATCCTAAGGAATAAGATGGGTGAATTAGAAGTTATGGCACAAAAAGATAACATTGATATCATCGGCATCACGGAAACATGGTGGACTGAGGAAAACAACTGGGACACTGTGCTACCGGGATACAAACTATACCGCAGAGACAGAGTGGCTCAAAAAGGTGGGGACATTGCCATATATGTCAAAGAGGGAATTGAATCTACTGGAGAGAACACGCCTCAACCGACGGATAAGTTAGAATCTCTATGGGTCAAAATTCCAGGAATAAATGGACTGGAAACGAAGATCGGCATCTACTATCGACCCCCAGGGCAGTCCGAAGAAATTGATAGAGAAATGACAGACGAGATTAAAAGCAACTGCAAGGGAGGTAACACAGTTAACATGGGAGACCAAGTTCCTGGATGCTGTAGGCGACTGCTTCCTGGAACAACTTGTCAGGGAAAATACAAGAGGAAATGCTATTCTGGACTTAATTCTAAAAGGACTGCGAGGACCGGCACAAGGTGTAGAAGTAGTAGGGACGCTGGGAAGCAGCAATCACAATATGATCCACTTCGACCTGGACGCAGGGAAGAAACATCGGTCCAGAACGACTGCCACGGCGCTGAACTTCTGAAAGGGAAATTACGAAGGGATGAGACTCATAGTGGGGAAGAAGATTAAGAAGAGGATAAGCACTGTAAAAACGCTAGAGCAAGCTTGGTCCCTTTTTAAAGACACAGTCACCGAGGTGCAAAATCTACATATACCGCGTATCAACAAAGGATCCAAGAGGAAAAAGAACAAAGAACCGGCGTGGCTCACTCATGTTGCCGTCCCGATCTACCGGGGCAATCAGCCTTCCTCTCCCCGATATCCCCCACCCCCACCCCAAGCTCTCCCTACAGAAGCATCGCGCTGAGCAGCATTCCTCTTCCCCAGGTCAATTCTGATGTCAGAGAGGAAGTTCCAGGCCAGCCAGGAATGCTGGTCGGTCCAACGCTTCTGCAGGGAGAGCTTGGGGCAGCGGTGGGGGGTGTCGGGGAGAGGAAGGCTGATCGCCCGGTAGATCAGGATAGCAACATGAGTCTATCACGGAGCCTGGGATGGGCTCCGTGATCGACTCGTGTTGCATTCCCAATCTACAGGTCAATCGCGAATGACGTATTGGGCACCCCTGTACTAGATTTATGAGTTATCCACTGTGCTCTGTTCATCTTCCAGATTTTGAGACCGAAGATGCAGCAAGATCTGGGAGGCCTCAAACGGTGTCATCTCCTGAAATTGTTGACCATATCCATGACCTGATTTTGGGAGATCAGTGAATATTGACTAAAACAATTGCTGAGACACTACATATATCCAGGGAACGTGTTGGGTGTATAATCCACGAGCAGTTGAGTATGCAGAAGCTGTCAGCCAAGACGGTGCCCAAATGTTTGAATGCTGACGAGAAAAAACATTGAATGGACACTTCAAAAGTGATTTTGTAGCATTTTCAGCGAGCTGGTGCCAACTTTTTTGGAATGACTAGTTACTGTTGATGAAACATGGTTACACCACTATGATTCTGAGACAAAACAACAATCCATGTAATGGCGGCACTCAGTTTCTCCAAGGCCAAGGAAATTCAAGACCCAAATGTCAGCAGGAAAGGTCATGGCCACAGTGTTTTGGGATCAGGAAGATGTTGTAATAACTGACTAACAGTTAATGCAGAATACTACTGTAACTTGCTGTGCCAATTAAAGGAGGCATTGAAAGAAAAAAGAAGGAAACTATGGAAAGGAGTTCTCTTTTTGCAAGACAATGCACCTGCTCACAAGGCTGGCAAAATGATCAGGCCTTAGGCATAGCAGGTCCGCCCACCCCCACTAACCCTAAGGTGTGATTGACCCAGGCTCGTAGGCATCTGGATCAATCAGGCCTTAGGATTAGTGGGGATGGGCGGACCCGCTATGCCTAAGGCCTGATTGGCCCAGGCTTCTAGAGCCTGGGCCAATCAGGCCTTAGACTTAGCGGGGATGGGCCGGGAAGGGGCGGGCCCGACTCATTTTGACAAGGCAGGCCTGTCGGCTGGACGGAAGCAAGACCCGTCCAGCCGGCCAACAATTTAGAGGTTAGTTGGGGGGGAGGTTAGGGGAGTCATCGGGGAGGTCGTTAGCATGGGGGGTCCGGAGGGGGTCCAGCTTTCCGGCAGGAGGGGTTGGGCACCCTCCTGCCGGCGATTAAGAGTTTCGGGGGGCAGCTTTCCGGTAGGAGGGGTTCGGCACCCTCCTGCCGGCGATTGGGAGTTTGGGGGGGTGTTCCGGCAGGAGGGGTTCGGCACCCTCCTGCTGGCGATTGGGAATTTGGAGGCGGGTGTTCCGGCAGGAGGGGTTGGGCACCCTCCTGCCGGCGATAGGACAGGCGGCCGCTATACTTATCCCTTGCCATGATAAGTGTAGCGGCCGCATCTACTCTAACACGATTCTCTAACCGGCGTCTGTAACATGGACGCCGGTTACAGAATCGGGGTTAGTGTAGGCCTGATTCTGTATAGGACACCTCTCCTGGGCGTTCTATACAGAATCAACGTGTTGAACTTAGGAGTGAATATGTGAAACAATGTGTAAGTCTCATTCCCTTCTTGGTTAGGCTGAGAACTTTTCAGCACCTCCTAGTAGATCAACATTCTAGACGAGACAGTCAGTTTGGTCAAGCAGTTCTCATTCTCAAAAACTTATTTTCTCTTTAAAAGACATCTTCCATCCATTCTCAGGGATATCACCAGCCTCATGACAGTTATATTTAACCCTCTTAGAGGCATGAGCCTGACAGCTTGGAAGTCCATATGTGAGAATTTACTGCCTGCTTGTCCTCAGAGAAAGCATATTTACTTACTTGTAGCAGGTGTTCTCCAAGGACAGCAATCGCAACACACCCACCTCTTCTAGCTGGCATCTTAGCTTTTGGACAGAATTGAAGGTCCTGAAAGCCAATGGGCAGGAACGTACACGCACAGTATGGACAGTGTTATAAAGTTTTAAAGTGACAGTATATTTTGGTCCAGGTCCGTACCAGGCTTTGTGAATGATGTCGCCCATATATGAGAATATCTGCTATGATGTCTCGCCCTACTTCACAACATGTAAAGCAGTTTTCAACAGAGAATAGGCATGTTCAGCATTGGCAGCATGCAGGATGTTACTGCATGCTAAATGTCATGGCAGCCAATAAGTGTTGTTAAGTGTACTTTGATTTCTAGCAGGCCAAATGAAAAAAAACAACCCTCTATTTGCAGTTCAAATACCCAATAGGATGGAACTTCTTCAGATTAATTAAATGTGATCTTCGAAAGGTAGAAGAAATTGAATTGTTGAAAGAAATGCATGTATTCTGGAGAGCCAAGAGACAGACTCACTTAGTTTCCCATACCCTTACCCTTGTGCATGGGACAGGAGCAAGCCCCTACTCTGCTCTCACCCAATAGTTGCTTTCATTCAAAATAGAAGCAATAACCCCTAGTGGCAATCTCATGTATTTACCACAGGGAGTCAATCACAATTGTGTTTTACATTTCTTGATATATATATTTACATATCATAATTCTTTAGCTCTTTACCTTGAAAACTTAAATTTGATTTTGTTTTTAATTTAGGTTTCTTTGGATAAGCTGTACATGACTGCGATCAGTAATATTTTTGAAAAATGTTTGAAGCCAAAAGTGCTTAAACAGACCAAATCTGAATGTTCTTCGTTGATTACCAAGGAAACAGCTAAAACCGTTCAGACAATTCAGACCTACCTTTTGTCTATAACTAATCCACAATGGGCTGCAGCTAGTGCTTACAGGATTGCACAGGAACTCCCAACAGGTATCAATTCTGATTTGTGTTGTTAGGTGCCAATTCTGATTTAGGGGAAGCATTTCGTAAAGACATTTCAGCTGAGTTAGCTTCAAATGTAGAGGAGGTTGTAAAATGGTTGATAACATGTATGTTTTGAATACACAAGAAATAAATAAGGAGTATCATTATCACCAAAACAATCAAGGTAGCCATAGTAGCTATTTATGTTCCTCATTTGTTTACCTGAATTTTTTTGTTCAATTCTCCCATTAGTCCCATTTTTACCTAAAATTCTTTTTTGACAAAAAGGGAACTACCTTGATGTTTTTTTCCACTATTATGCAGGATGCCCTTCTTTTGTATTACTGTTGATGATTTTCTTCTGTAAAACCTTCAACAAATATAAAGTTCTTAAAAAATTTTGGACTTCATCACTTCTATGGTAGGCCATATTAGGCTTATCATTCTCAACTTTGATTCTTACAACCCCAATATTTAATGCAGCTTCTAGGCCCCCTTCTGTGTCTTGCTGCCATGTTTTATAATAATCCCCAAGGTCAATAAAGTTAGTTAGACTTTTGTACCCCACAAAAAACAGGTTTCACTTACAGGTTCCACATGCACATTGAAGTTTGGGTTTCAGCCATGGTTTTTCCACAAAGATCACCCCAACCATCCTGAAAGGCCAATATTCTTCACACTTAAGAAAGTTGATAGTATACCTGAATATATAAAAAGGGCTTGTTGGTTGGAAAAGGGAAGCAATATTACTTCTTTACCCTATTCTTGAAAGTGCACCTTTAAGGTCAAAAGAGGGCCAGGAGAAAAGTATTTGGCTTACATTACAATTCATATATTGGCAAAAGGCACTAGAGAAAAGGGGAGATGTGATATGACTGTCCTCCTAAGTAGCAGGCTTAAATAAGGTATCAGGTAATGGTATCTTCCACAGAATAAGCTGTTCAAGGACAAGAGTCATCATATGAAGATGAAGGGAGGGAGGGATGTAAAGGAACACCAGAAGATACTTTTAAATCTAGAGGTTGGATTGTAAGTGGAAAACTTCCATTAGAGATGTTCAAAGCCATAACAGTTGCAGACTTCAAACATGCAGAAGTGGCAATGGCTGAGGAGGGACAAGGAAACCACAAATCATGTAGAATCTGTGGCAGCAAAGTGAACAAGCACAGATTGTAAACTGAGCACACCAAGTAGTATTTATCTGCTACTAGCTTCTTTTGTTTTTATTTTTAAAAAAAGTAAATAAAGCTAATAGACAGTGAAATTCTTAAACATATGTCATATTTATTTTTTCCCCCCCTTTTCAGGATCTGACAAGATTCAAGTACTGAAATTCTGTTTACATTTAGCTGAGAAATGGCTGAAAAGTACAGTTCCCCAGGTATGTCATCTCTGAGAAACAAATGAATGCTGACAATTTTATTTTGATTATTTTCTTCTTTTTTTTCTTTTATCCTCTTCTTTTTGATTTATCCATTGTTAGAAAATTTATTTTAGGATTCTTTTTATTATGACTTTGGTACCTGATCATCTCTACCTTTATAACATTTACTGTATCTGCTTTTATCCCAGGACAAGCAGGCAGCATATTCTTGACTGATGGGTGACGGAGCCCCGGTACGGACAATTTTAGAGTGATTGCACTCTAAGAACTTAGAAAGTTCTAGGTAGGCCACACCGCGCGTGCGCGAGTGCCTTCCCGCCCGACGAAGGCGTGCGGTCCCCAGTTTCTTAGTTTCCGCGGAGCTAAGAAGACGCATGTTTCCAACGGCTGTTGGAAAATTTTTTCAATTTTTTCTCGCCTTCCCGCTCGCGCGTTATTTCTTGTCGTGAAGTGTTCACGTTATTGTTTTCTTTCTTTTTTTTTTTTTAAAAAAAAGTCAATTTTTTTCGACTTTTTTCCGGTCGGCCCCAGCGGGGCCTGTTGGCACCATCGAAGCCTCGGGCTTCGATTTTGCTACGGCCGTTTTTCCCTTCATGTCCCCTTCACCGGGTTTTAAGAAGTGTCAGCGGTGTGCACATCCTATTTCCCTTTCCGACCCGCACAAGTGGTGCCTTCAGTGTCTGGGTCCGGACCATAGGGCTGAAACGTGCACCCGCTGCAGTTCTCTTCAAAAGAGAACTCTAAAGAATCGCCAAATTCAACAGCAGATTCTTTTCAGTGCCGCCATGGAAGTTCCCCCGACATCGATACCGCAAACTTCCTCCAAATCGGCACCGGTGACTTTGACGCCGCAAGATCCATCCTGGTGTCGCACCCTGTAGGTAAGCCGGCTAAGAAGCCATCCCCTACTGTCCTTGGCCCACCAGTCGAACACGCAGTGAGTCAAGTCCTGCAGACTGTGCGCCGGTCCCGCAAACATTCCGCTCCCATTGAAGTCACTGCCTCTTCATCGGCATCGACTTCGCCTGAGCGTCGAGCTGCACTGCAGTTACCGAGCAAGAAAAAACCAGTACCAGTGCCATCGGGACCGTCTTTGGATGAGAGAATAGCATCCATCCTTCAGGTCCAGCTTAAGGAGCAATTACAACACTTGCTCCCGGCTCTACTAACTCCACACCTTCCAGTGTCGGTACCTACTGAGCCTTCGGTGCCGATTGTCGAACAGCCTATTCTGTCGGCATCGACGTTATCGGCACCACAAAAATCTGTCTCTATGCCTGTTCTTTCGGCGGAACCGAAGTCTCTTCGACGCACTGCTTACTCGACTTCTGAGCCGGTACCGTTCTCTGACACCCATACCGCTGTACAGTCACCCGGTACGGTGTCCATGCGATCAGGTAAATCGGTATGCAAGACCAAGCATACCGAACCTTCTACTCCCCTTTCTCAGGGCCGTCTTTCATCGGTAAGGGACCCTGATTTGTGGGATGATTCTGACCCTCTCGGTACCGAGGCAGATTATTCCTCGGATGAGGATGATCCATCAGTGCAGGATCCTGCTAGCAAGCCAGAGCACTCGTCCTTCACCAAGTTTCTTAAGGAGATGTCAGACACCCTCTCCATCCCTCTATAGTCTGACTCTAAAAAATCCAAGGCATTTCTTGATGCTTTGGATTTTGACCAGCCTCCTAAAGAATTTTTAAAGTTGCCCCTCCATGACATCTTGAGGGAGACTTTTTACAAAAATTTAGAAACCCCTCTAACCGTTCCAGGAGCCCCTAGGAAGCTGGAATAGCTTTATAAAGTAATTCCTATTCCAGGGTTTGACAAACCCCAGCTGCCCCATGAATCTCTGCTGGTGGAGTCAACCCTCAAAAAATCGGCAGGCTCTAGTGTGTATGCCTCTGTCCCTCCTGGTAGAGAGGGCAAGGCCATGGATAAATTTGGCAAAAGGCTTTACCAAAATGCAATGTTGGCCAACCGTTCAGGTAATTATACGTTTCACTTCTCTTTTTACCTGAAACATCTGATTCAACAAGTGGCCTCTTTTCAAAAGTATCTTCCTGACCGTAAACTTCCTGCATTTCAACAATGCACTTCCAGTCTCCTGCAACTCAGGAAGTTTATGGTCCGTTCCATCTATGATACTTTTGAACTCACATCCCGAGCCACGGCTATGTCTGTGGCGATGAGACGATTAGCATGGCTTCGAGTCTCAGACCTTGATGTGAACCACTAGGACCGCCTTGCCAATGTTCCCTGCCTGGGTGACAAGCTGTTTGGAGAGTCTATGGATACCACCACTCAAAAGCTCTCTGCCCATGAGACGAGGTGGGATACCTTGTTGAAAAATAAGAAGAAGCCTCCTCCTCCTCGTCCTTTCAGACAGCAACCTTCATATCAGAGGCGGTTTTCTGCTCGGCCGGTTCAGCCTCATCCTCCTCAACCTCGAAGGCAACGGCAACAGCATCAACAGGCTCGTCAGCAACAGCAGCCTGCCATCAAGCCTGTCACTCAGACTAAGCCGACTCAGCCCTTTTGACTCCCTTCTCCAGGGCATTGCCAGTCTTCCTCCCTCCTGTCCTCTTCCACAGCCCATAGGAGGTCGATTAAACATTTTTTACTCTCGCTGGGAAGTAATCACCACCAACCAGTGGGTGCTCTCGATCATAGCCCACGGCTACTCCCTCAATTTTCAGACTCCTCCGCCGTTAGGCCTGCCAAAAGAGTCTGCTTCTAGCAAGTCTCAGTCCCTCCTTCTCGCTCAAGAGGTTCAATCCCTCCTTCTTCTCAATGCCATCGAAGAAGTTCCTCCGGATCAGCGAGGTCAGGGATTTTACTCCAGGTACTTTCTAGTTCCCAAAAAGACCGGAGACCTCAGACCCATCTTAGATCTCAGAGATCTCAACAAATGTTTGGTCAAAGAGCGGTTCAAAATGCTCTCTCTTGCCACCCTCTTCTCACTCAGGGCGACTGGCTATGCTCCCTCGATCTCAAAGAGGCTTACACACATATTCCTATCCATCTGACGTCCAGGCAATATCTCCGCTTTATCATCAATCAACATCATTATCAGTACAAGGTGCTACCCTTCGGTCTGGCCTCCTCTCCCAGGGTGTTCACCAAGTGTCTGATTGTGGTAGCGGCCTATCTCCGCTCTCACAATTTTCAAGTCTTCCCTTATCTGGACGACTGGCTGATCAAGGCTCATTCACCTCAGGCGGTTCTGCTTGCCACCAATCAGACCATTCACTTCCTTCGACTGTTGGGGTTCGAAATCAAACTACCCAAGTCGCACCTCATTCCGACCCAGCGGCTTCAATTCATTGGAGCCATTCTGGACACTGTTCTGATGAGGGCGTTTCTTCCATCCAACCACCTTCAGACCATCCTTCATCTCTGTCAGCAGGTGTTTCAACAGATTACAATCTCTGCGAATCACATGATGGTGCTCTTGGGGCACATGGCTTCCACAGTACATGTCACCCCCTTCGCACGTCTCCACCTGCGTACTCCTCAATGGACCCTAGCGACTCAGTGGTCACAAGCGACGGATCCTTGCTCACAACACATATCTGTGACCTCGTCTCTTCGACAGTCGCTTCTTTGGTGGTTGACATCTTCAAATCTATCCGGAGGTCTACTGTTCCATTTACCTCATCATCATCTCGTCATCACCACAGATGCATCCCCTTATGCCTGGGGAGCTCACTTGAACGAATTCCAAACTCAGGGGTTTTGGACTGCTCAGGAAAAGAAACACCACATCAATTTCTTGGAACTCCGAGCAATGTTTTATGCCCTCAAGGCCTTTCAACATCTTCTCTTTCCTCAAGAACTTCTCATTTGCACAGACAATCAAGTTGCAATGTACTACATCAACAAACAGGGAGGGACGGGCTCTCGCCTGTTGTGTCAGGAAGCCCAACGGATTTAGTCTTGGGCGACAGCTCGTCATTTATTCCTGAAAGCTGTCTACATTCAAGGGGAGCAGAATTCCTTGGCAGACAATCTCAGCAGAATTCTCCAACCTCACGAATGGACTCTCGACCCCTTGACTCTCCAGTCCATTTTCGCTCAATGGGGCACTCCTCAGGTGGACCTCTTTGCAGCTCCTCACAATCATCAGCTGCCCCTGTTTTGCTCCAGACTCTACTCTCCTCACCGTCTGGCTCCCGATGCATTTCTCCTGGATTGGACCAATCTCTTCCTATATGCATTTCCTCCTCTACCACTCATGCTGCGGACATTGTTCAAGCTCCGGAGGGAACAAGCCACCATGATTCTCATCGCTCCACGGTGGCCCAGGCAACATTGGTATTCCCTTCTACTTCAACTCAGTTCCAGGGAACCTATAATTCTTCCACTGTTTCCTTCTCTGCTTTCTCAGCATCAGCAAACCCTACTGCATCCCAACCTACAGTCTCTGCACCTGACAGCTTGGTATCTCTCGGGCTGACTTCGGCTCACTCACTTCTTTCTCAACCTGTCCGCTCTATCATTGATGCTTCCAGGAAACCGGCCACGCTCCAGTGTTATCAACAGAAGTGGTCTCGGTTTTCTTCCTGGTGCCTCTTACATCACCATAATCCCATGTCTCTAGCAGTGGGATTGGTGTTGGACTATCTTCTTTCCTTGTCCGACTCTGGCCTCAAATCTACTTCTATCAGAGTTCACCTTAGTGCCATTGCTGCTTTTCATGAGCCAATTCATGGAAAACCCCTCTCGACTCATCCTTTAGTTTCTAGGTTCATGAGGGGCTTTTTAATGTGAAACCACCTCTCAAGCCCCCTCCTGTGGTCTGGGATCTCAATGTGGTTCTGTCTGCTTTAATGAAGCCTCCTTTCGAACCTTTGGCCACAGCGCATTTCAAATTTCTTACTTGGAAAGTGGTCTTTCTTATAACTCTCACTTCTGCCAGGAGGGTCAGTGAGCTTCACGCACTAGTGGCCGATCCACCTTTCACTGTTTTTTACCATGATAAGGTGGTTCTCCGTACACATCCAAAGTTTCTCCCTAAGGTTGTGTCTGACTTTCATCTTAATCAGTCCATAGTCCTACCTGTTTTTTTCCAAAGCCTCATTCTCATCCAGGTGAACAGGCTTTGCATACCTTGGACTGTAAACGTGCTCTGGCTTACTATCTTGACCGCACTAAGCCTCACAGATCATCTCCTCAACTGTTTTTGTCCTTTGATCCTAACAAGTTGGGTCATCCTGTATCTAAACGCACGCTATCCAATTGGCTTGCGGCTTGCGTTTCATTCTGTTATGCTCAGTCGGGCCTGACACTGGAAGGTTCTGTCACGGGCCACAAAGTTAGAGCTATGGCAGCGTCTGTAGCTTTCCTCCGTTCCACTTCCATTGAGGAAATCTGCAAGGCTGCTACTTGGTCCTCAGTTCATACTTTTACATCTCATTATTGTCTGGATGCATTCTCCAGATGGGATGGACACTTCGGTCAATCTGTTTTACAAAATTTATTTTCCTAATGGCCAACCTTCCCTCCATCCCTCTTTTTGTTAGCTTGGAGGTCATCCATCAGTCAAGAATATGCTGCCTGCTTGTCCTGGGATAAAGCACAGTTACTTACCGTAACAGGTGTTATCCAGGGACAGCAGGCAGATATTCTTGCGTCCCTCCCCGGGTTGGCTTCTTAGCTGGCTTATACTAACTGGGGACCACGCGCCTTCGTCGGGCGGGAAGGCACGCGCGGTGCGGCCTACCTAGAACTTTCTAAGTTTAGAATGCAATCACTCTAAAATTGTCCGTACCGGGGCTCCGTCGGTGCCGTCACCCATTAGTCAAGAATATCTGCCTGCTGTCCCTGGATAACACCTGTTATGGTAAGTAACTGTGCTTTCCTGGACTCCAGTTCCCATCCTCTGCCAGTGCAACCATTTTATATTCTAAGAAGTGACTACAGAAGAGGAAATTGGCCAGATACAGCTCAGTCTGCCTAAGTATATAGCTTATAGAATCGGTAGAGAAGAATAGGACTGAACTTCTTCAGATTAATTAAATGTGATCTTCCAAAGGTAGAAGAAATTGGATTGTTGAAAGAAATGAATATATTCTGGAGAGCCTCGCTGCATTAACTAGCATAGTTGAAGTGTTATAAGGGAGCATACACTGATCAATAATATATTTTCATATAAAAGGGAGAAAACCAGTTGCAAAAGGCTTTATGACCAATCAAAAGCTCTACTGTGCTTTACAAGACAGGATTGAGGAGGTGGGATTATGTGGGATTGGAATTTGGTTGAAAATAAATTTAAGCTTTTTGATCATCTTTGCTCCTCCAAATAAAATTATATTTTGAAGTGATCTAGTGCTAGGGGAGTAGGAGGGTCTGGCAGAGCTTTTATTGTGGTTCAGGAGAAGTCCCTAGGGCATGAATTTAAGATTTGTCTCGGTTACTGATCTGTTAAGACCTCGATCATGTCTTATTTTTCCATGCTTCTAGGACATCTAGATGAAAGTACGAAAAGGCATCTATAGTATTCCCCTGAAATTCGCGGGGGTTCCATTCCAGGAGCACCTACGAATTTTGAAAAACCGTGAATATTGGATGCGGTTTAGGAGCGGATCTGAGGTGGGAGAGGTGTAACCCACACTGTGGTCTGACCGGGACTCCACAGCACTCCCAGTGGTTACAACGAAAAACAACACTAGCGTGTGACCCAGCCTGGAGTCACCCTGCAGGACTGGACTGACACCAAAACAGGAACCAAAATCAAAACACACAAAAGGAGTATAAATGAAAATATTTCAATTTTACTGGTCCAAACATAAAGGTCAGAATGATATGAATAAAGTAAAGTGAGGCAAAAAGGCACAAATTCAAAACAGTCCAACTTCAAGAAGAAAAAATAAACAGTTCAAAATACCGATGACACCAATGTTGAGCGCGATGTCAATGCCTGCACCAGTACCGATGCTGTAGATGGTCTGCCGGTGTCAGAGTCCACTGACATTCTTGATGCTCCCAAAGTCTCTCCAAAAGGTTTTTGGAATTGGATCTGATGAGCCTTAAGTGACCTCTTCTGCAATTTCGAAAAGTGCAGGCAAGAATCAGGTCGGTGGTAAGGACCTAGGCACTGGACACACCGTTGTGTGGGTCAGTAACCAAAATGGTCCTGTTGTACCAAGTGCATTGGACGGCTTGGACACTGAAGGGAATACCACCGATTCTAAATTGAAGTACTCATTTGTCCAGGGGAGGTCAAGTAGATGTAATACCGAAAAAAGCTCATTGCTCCCGAGGTGAAGAGAACGAGAGGGCACTCGCTAAAGTTGGAAGGGAAAAGATTCTGTACAACCGTAAGAAAGTTCTTCTTCATCCAGAGAGTGGTAGAAATCTGGAACGCTCTTCCGGAGGCTGTTATTGGGACAAGCACCCTTCAGGGATTCAAGACAAGGTTGGATAAGTTCTTACTGGAACAGAACATACACAAGTAAGGCTAGACTCAAATAGGGCACTAGTCTTTGACCTAAGGGCCACCATAGGAGCGGACTGCTGGGCACGATGGACCACTGGTCTGACCCAGCAGCTGCAAATCTTATGTTCTTGTGTTCTCCCAGCCTGAAAACAGGCTGAGGTGAGCCTGAAGATCCAAAACGAAAAAAAATTTACCAAGGTGAAGGAAAAATAAAATAATAAAGAAATTATAGTAAATTTTGAACGGGAAGGCACTACAAAAGTAGTTTGATTTGCAGGAGAAAAATACACAGCTTCTCAGCACCACAGAAAACTGAGAACTGATGGACCCAGGTGGGAAGGCACTGGTGCATGCGCAGTACGGGCAGTCTTGAGACTTGCAAAAAATTTAAAGTGACAGTATACGTTTGCACTGTCCATACCGAACTCCGTGGATGACATCACCCAAATGTGAGAATATACTGCCTGCTTGTCCTAGGATATCTCTTGTTACAGTATTATCTTGTGAATTTGTGTAAGATTAAAACTTGATTGTGCCAGAGGAGCTGTTTCCTTCCTTTACATATGGAAAAAGCTTTATAAAGTGAAAAGTGAAGGAAATCCTTTTTTTCTAACTTAAGTAATATTCTCTTAAAGGATGAAGCACATGAAAATGCTAAAATCCTGCTGAAGAAGCTGAGAATGCTGTATGAGAGATTATCCACTGAATATGTACTGATCACCCACAAACTGAACACAGAAGAGTATTTAAACCAGATAGGAAAGCCAGCTTGTCTCATCATCTCTCTTTATGAACACTGCAGTATCGGAGAAAGGATTAAAAAGCCAACTGGCAGAGATTATCCCGGTATGTATGCAGATTTTGGTGTAGTGAAAAATAATATCCTCTTTGGAGGAGGAGGAGACAGGGTGCAATTCCTCAGGTTTTCAATAGTAATGACCCTTGGGGCTGGTAATATTAACTGCATTTTAATATAATAATGGAGTGTACTGTGCATGTTTCTTCATATCTGTCAGTCACTCTGCCCACCTTCAGCAACTTTGCTCTCCTGGGCCTCTGTAAAGCTTAATACTACGTTATGGGTGGGGGTTTAATTCTTTGTTCATAGTTGGTAGTATTAGCTATTTCAAAAATATCATTGCTTCCCCTATCTCTTTCACTTGTTTACGCTTAATTTAAAAATACGTACATATATACATCCTCTGTATTTATACTCAAATTAAATGCTTCCATGTGCCTCTCCACAGTTCCAAGGGATCTTTGGTGCACTGTGCTTTAAAGCATCTCTATCTCCATAGTTATTCCTGGAATGTTTTATCCAATGCATGAATCTCTCTAAAGGGAAATAATATGATGAGAAATGGTTTTGTTTTCTTTCAAATATTCTCTTTCTTTTTGCTTTTGTTGAGGTGAGAAGGATTCTGCATTCATACTACAGTTCTGGAGCACATGGAATATGAATGGGTTAACTTCCCCTAACCACGAGCTGTGCAGAAGGAATCGTACACTTTTTCTTTAGTTCTACCTCCTTCCTCAGTGAGCTGTACTGCCTCTTGTCTCTTCAGTTTTTTCTTTGGGCATGCAAGCTGGAAGGTGTCTTTCTGATCTGCTCTGAGAAGTTTGATATGTTTGGGTTTTTTATCAAAGTTTTGAGTTTTTCAGTGCTCAAGAGGTCCCAAGTAGCTCTGTGCCAGCTTTGCCTGGGAGAAGACGCAGACCCTTTGAGTAGCAATCTGCAACTAACAGAGCAACCCTTTCAAGAAACCTGTCTAGCCAACCAGAACTAACATTTAAGGAGCTTAGAGATGGCTCCCCTGGGGGCAAGGCTTGCCTCTGATTTATCAGGCTTTTGAGCACAGGCTATTTGGCCCCGCAGTGGTTGGGGAGGACTTTGACAGGTGCCGCCTATGTTTTCTTCTCCCGATGCCATGCGTGGGTCTGTGGGGGGTCTGAGGTCTTAGTCCAGCTTCAGCCCAACTGGCAGCCTGAAGATCACAGTGTCCTGGACTGAGGATATGCTTGTATAAGGCAATAGTCTTCATCCACTATCCAGCTGCAGTGTGAGCTGAGGCAGGCTATATAGCACCATTGCAGCACAGCACAGTGAGTAAAGGATATTATAGCCTATAGGAAAATCGGGGAGTCTCAGGTTGGCAGTTTTGGTGATTTCTGGGGCTAGATATAGGGCCCCTCACTTCCAACAGCCCCTTCCCTGAATATTTTTCACTTTGCTATAGCTTTTCCAGGCCCTTTTTTTGTCACCAGAATGCTGTCAAAGCAGCCATCTTGGATTTCCTGATTTTGTTTAAAAAGCCTCTATCTGCCTCAAAACTCTTTGATTTTGCTTAAAGCCATTTATAATGAACTCACCAGAACTTTCTATCCCTATATCATACCAAATATGCGCTGGATGATGTTCTTGTTCAGCCTAGTTGATTTCTGCTTGGCTATTTGTAAAGACTGATTGTAATAGGGACTGCACAGCCCACTTGTACTGTAACTAAAAATTAGCGCCTCAGTCTCCACCTGCTGGCAGAGAAACGTAAACTCATCCATTTCTGTGCCAGTCTGGAGGAACTAAAAGAAAGAAAATTAGCAGGTAAGGACCTAATTTCTCCTTTTTTTAGATTGCTTTTACATCTTAAACCTTGGTCACAGCCTTTTTGACTTTAACCCAGATTTACCAAGTTACCCAAAACTGATAAACGTCTCCCAACTGGAACCTGAGTAAGAATATAAATAAATAATAGCTATATTGGATCAGACCAGTAGTCTATCTAGCCCAGTATCATGTTTCCACAGTGGCCAATGCAGGTCACAAGTACCTGGGGGCTCAACTTTTTTTTTTTTTTTTAAACATGGGGAAGAGGAGATGGGTCCTGGCATGGGAGGATTTAGTTGGTCAGTTCAGTGGGGGGAGTCCCGAAATAGTGGCAAATAGTAATAAGTTGGTAGCTATGTATAAACCATTCTTTTTTTATATAAATTTTTTTAGATTCTCTTGTTTTGTTTGTGTATCTTGACTAAATCATAAGTATCATGCAGTAAATAATGTCTGTTTTTTTATTTGGTTTTATTTTCTACTTCCCTGGACAAGCCATTCAAGGCAGTGCACTGCAAAACACATTGCAGAGTAAATCATCATTAAAACAAAACCTAGCATATTCTTCTTGTTGTTAGGTTCCATTCACTCGTGCCCAAGTCCTAGCAACTTGATGAATTACAGATCTACAAAGAAATCGGTTTTGTGCTAGTCCGGAGAGGTCCTCCAGCATCATCCCTGTGGTTATTTTCAATGTGACCAGCCATCTGATTGCAGGTTGCCTCTTCGCCTGGTTCCTTCAATCTTCCCAAACATGATGTCCAGTGATCCCTCTCTTCTAATGGTGTGACCAAAATATGACAGTCGTAACTTCATCATTTGGGCTTTGAGTGACATAGCCGGTTTGATCTCTTCCAAAATTGAATTATTAGTTCTTCTGGCAGTCCATGGCGTGCCTAAAATCTTATTGTATCTAATAATAATCAACAGCAGTACGTATCTCAGCAACTCCAAATATTCTTCATTCCCTCACACCATCTTTGCACCTCGAACATTTAGCCCATTCTCTACAAAGTTGGCATCGTACCTCATCTGCCCTTGACGACTTCAAACAACAGACATTCTCCCAACCTATGTGCACTTTATCTCCCTCTAATGCCCTACGGACTCGTCTTCCTGTGGGTTCCCTCCGCTGTTTCTAGGTGTTGCTGCTGTGTCACCCATTTCTTCCTTTTGGTTGTCCTCCAGGTGGTCTTCACTCACTGTAGGTGTATCTTGGCAGTTCCACTGTTGCTGGTGATTTTCCACATCCTCCCTGTATGCCTCCTCAATGAACTTCTCTAACTCCCAGACTTCTTCCTCAATGGTTTCCTCTGTCTTGAAGTTTTCTGCCTCTCTGTCCTCCTCCACTGCTCGAAGTACTTCTAGATCCAGTATTCTGCCTTCCAGAAGTCTGACTTGATTCTTCAGGCACTCCAGTTCCTCGCATCGAGTGCATACATAAGACCGCCTCCCAGAGGGGAAGTAGTTACACATATGGCAAACAGTGCAGAAAACTGGGTAGTTCAACATCCTGCTTCTGTCTGCTGCTTCCATTGCTGTCCACTTGCCAGTCTGATGTCTGAAGTGGCTTCTCCCTGTTTCCTTATGTAGCATCCTTGGTGTTACTGTGAGGTCCCTCATCTGATTTTAACCTGCTACCCTTGCTTGCTTGTGTGTACTCTGTGTCTGCCCTCTGCTCTTCTTGCTTGCTTGTTGCTTGTGTGTCCTCTGTGTCTGCTATATTTGCCCTCTGCTCTTCTTGCTTGCTTGTTGCCTGTGTGTCCTCTGTGTCTGCTATATTTGCCCTCTGCTCTTCTTTCTTGCTTGTTGCTTGTGTGTCCTCTTTGTCTGCTATAGTTGCCCTCTGCTCTTGCTTACTTGTTGCTTGTGTGTCCTCTAGGTCTACTATATTTGCCCTCTGCTCTTCTTGCTTGCTTGTTGCTTGTATGTCCTCTTTGTCTGCTATATTTGTCCTCTCCTCTTGCTTGCTTGTTGCTTGTATGTCCTCTGTGTCTGCTATATTTGCCCTCTGCTCTTCTTGCATGATTGTTGCTTGTGTGTCCTCTAGGTTTGCTATATTTGCCCTCTGCTCTTCTTGCTTGCTTGCTTTATGTGTGTCCTCGGTGTCTGCTATATTTGCCTTCTGCTCTTCTTGCTTGCTTGTTGCTTGTGTGTCCTCTAGATCTGCTATATTTGCCCTCTGCTCTTCTTGCTTGCTTTATGTGTGTCCTCAGTGTCTGCTATATTTGCCTTCTGCTCTTCTTGCTTGCTTGTTGCTTGTGTATCCTCTGTGTCTGCTGTGGTAGCCCTCTGCTCTTCTTTTTTTTTTATTTTTTTATTTCTTTATTGATATTTTGAACTTGACAATGTATACATTTGAAAAATCGGAAAAAAAAAACTATATGAAAATACACTATTAACATCAGAAATATTACAATAAAAATTTTAAATCCCTTCTTAACCTATAACAGTAATGATATTATATTATACTCATCAATATTATAGAATATTATGAAATTTATACCTCTAAATAAATAATACACCCTCCCACCCACCCTGGATGTGCAAAGGAATCTAACATAAAGAAAAAGGAATCACTTTAATTATAATGTGACAAAATTAGTTAATGGACCCCAAATCCCCTTAAAGGATTTAACAAACCCTAAACGCTCTGCCATAATCTTTTCATATTTATATGTTGCACATACAGTTGCCCACCAAAAACTAAAATTAATCCTATCATGATTTTTCCAATTAGATGTGATCATTTGAACCCCTATTCCTGATAAGATCATGAAAAGGCGACTTATTTCTATCCAAAGTGGGTTTATCATGTAGAATCGTTCCAAAAATTATTGCTTCAAATGTCAAAGGAATAGAGGATTGAAGAATATTATTAATTTGCCCCCAAATCGACTTCCAAAAGCCAAGTATCAATGGACAAAAAAATAAAAGATGATCCAAAGTCCCAATATCAATATGACAATGCCAACATCTATTAGATTTAGAACTATCTACTTTATTCAACTGAACTGGAGTCCAAAAAATTCTATGTAATAAAAACAACCATGTTTGTCTCATAGATGCTGACATTGTACATCTTAATCTCCAAGTCCAGATTCGTGGCCAACGAGAAACAGAAATATGCTGTTTTAACTCGATACTCCAAATATCTCTAAGACTATTTTTTGGTTTTTTATTTAAAAATCCAGAAATCAATTTATACCACTGGGCAGCCTGATGTCCTATTAAATCTGTTTGGTAGCAAAGGATTTGCAAGCTAAAATAAGTTTTCAAATTTTTCCATTCAGGGAACCCCATCTGAATAGCCTGCTTCAACTGCAAGCACCTATATTGTTGAGTGTTTGAAATACCAAATGAATGCTGCAGTTGTGAAAACTCAAGCAGATTACCATTAGAAATAAGATCATCTAATGTCCTAATATTTGCCTGCATCCAATTCTTCCAAGCGATTCCAGCACCGCCTATTTGAATCTTGGAGTTTAACCATAAGGACTGTAAAGTAGATTTCATTATTGGTACCTCTGTTAATTTATCAATAAATTTAATAGTTTTCCAAGTATCCAATAAAATTATATTGTCCTTAGCATATTTATGAAATCTGATACTTAATACATGTGGAAGTCTCATAGGGGACACCAAATTCCGTTCCAAATGTAACCAATCTGGTTGATGATCAATAAGCTCAGGGAGGATCCAATACATACCTTGACGCAATATATAGGCTTGATGGTACCTATAAAAGTTTGGAAAATTTACCCCACCCTCCACAATTGATTTTTGCAACGATACTAAAGCAATTCTTGGTTTTTTCCCAAGCCAAACAAATTTTGTCAAAATATTATTTAATTTTTTGTAAAAGGACTCTTCTTGCTTGCTTTATGTGTGTCCTCTGTGTCTGCTGTGGTTGCCCTCTGCTCTTCTTGCTTGCTTTAAGTGTGTCCTCTGTGTCTGCTATATTTGCCCTCTGCTCTTCTTGCTTGCTTGTTGCTTGTGTATACTCTGTGTCTGCTGTGGTTGCCCTCTGCTCATCTTAAGGCCCTTCGCAAAGGCGCTCTCGCTAAGGCGAGCGCCTTTAATGCTCGCCGTTGACACACGCTGAATGGCTGAGCACCATTGGCCCCTTTCCTTTTAAGGCAGAGCTCCGGATCCATGCTCTTCTGATGTTGGGGGGGGGGGGTAGTCTGAGATACCTCTCGCCGCTGCCCCTCACTCTCTTCTGCCTCCTCTGATTCTGTTCCCTCCTCTTTACTCCTGCCTCCCGACTCTCTCCTGCTGCTTGTCCAGCTCTCAGGGCTATGTAAGCTCCCCATGAACTGCATGGGCTCTTATTGTAAATCATCTTGAACCTGTATAGGCATAGTGTAATCCATAAATAATAGATTAGATTAAAATGGGGATAATTTTATGCTTATGTCAAACTTCGAAAGTAGGTACCTATTTCATAAAGGCAACATAGGCACCTTTATAAAATAGGGAACCAGAACTAGCCTCAGTAGTCCAAAGATAGTGTAAATGTGTATGGAAACTCCTTTATAACAAGTTGCCTAAATCGGGAGGCCAAGTAAGCAAGTATTTTGGGCCTAGTCTATAAAAACACATAGGCACTTTCTGTATACCGTATTTTCACGCATATAACGCGCGCGTTATACGCGTTTTTACCTACCGCGCATACCCCTCGCGCGTTATATGCGTGAGCGCGGTATACAAAAGTTTTTAAACATAGTTCCCACCCCGCCCGACGCCCGATTCACCCCCCCAGCAGGACCGCTCGCACCCCCACCCCGAACGACCGCTCGCACGCGCTCCCACCCGCACCCGCATCCACGATCGGAGCAAGAGGGAGCCCAAGCCCTCTTGCCCGGCCGACTCCCCGACGTCCGATACATCCCCCCCCCGGCAGGACCACTCGCACCCCCACCCCGAAGGACCGCCGACTTCCCGACAATATCGGGCCAGAAGGGAGCCCAAACCCTCCTGGCCACGGCGACCCCCTAACCCCACCCCGCACTACATTACGGGCAGGAGGGATCCCAGGCCCTCCTGCCCTCGACGCAAACCCCCTCCCCCCCCAACGACCGCCCCCCCCAAGAACCTCCGACCGCCCCCCCAGCCGACCCGCGACCCCCCTGGCCGACCCCCACGACCCCCCACCCCCCTTCCCCGTACCTTTGGTAGTTGGCCGGACAGACGGGAGCCAAACCCGCCTGTCCGGCAGGCAGCCAACGAAGGAATGAGGCCGGATTGGCCCATCCGTCCTAAAGCTCCGCCTACTGGTGGGGCCTAAGGCGCGTGGGCCAATCAGAATAGGCCCTGGAGCCTTAGGTCCCACCTGGGGGCGCGGCCTGAGGCACATGGGCCCAACCCGACCATGTGCCTCAGGCCGCGCCCCCAGGTGGGACCTAAGGCTCCAGGGCCTATTCTGATTGGCCCACGCGCCTTAGGCCCCACCAGTAGGCGGAGCTTTAGGACGGATGGGCCAATCCGGCCTCATTCCTTCGTTGGCTGCCTGCCGGACAGGCGGGTTTGGCTCCCGTCCAGTGTTCCCGCTAAGGTGCGCTGGCCTGCGCGCGCGCACAAAATATTACATCGCAGCGCAAAGTTTCTCTTCACAGCGCACACACGCGTCGCAAAGGTAAGGGGAGGTAAGGTAAGGGGACGCATTGGGGGGATTGCACTTCCCCACAATTGCCATGCTTCGGTTCCTCTTCTTCCTTCCTTCCCCCCCCCCCCCCCCCGCGGGACCCTGCGGCACCATCAACTCTTACTCCCTCTAATGTCGGCCCTGCAGCTCCAGACTTCCTCGCACCTTCTCCCCTCCCCCTTTGGATCGCTATTATTTTAAATGTTATAGCCGCGGAGCTGTATCCATCTGTGGAGATGTCTAACCTCGGCCTGCCCCGGAACTCTTACTGCAACAGTGACTTCCTGTTCCTGCCTAGACGGGCGGCTGCTGCAGTAAGAGTTCCGGGGCAGGCCGAGGTTAGACATCTCCACTGATGGATACAGCTCCGCGGCTATAACATTTAAAATAATAGCGATCCAAAGGGGGAGGGGAGAAGGTGCGAGGAAGTCTGGAGCTGCAGGGCCGACATTAGAGGGAGTAAGAGTTGATGGTGCCGCAGGGTCCCGCGGGGGGGGGGGGGAGGAAGGAAGGAAGGAAGAAGAGGAACCGAAGCATGGCAATTGTGGGGAAGTGCAGAGCTGCAGGGAAGAGTGTTGCGGTACCCAGCTGGAGGGAGAAGGAAGATGAGGGAGGGAATTAAAGGAGATGCCAGGGCTTGGAGCATAGGAGGAAGGTATGCCAGTCTAAGGGAAAAGGAAGGGGGAGATGTGAGAGCATGGAGGGGGAACGAAAGATGGAAGAAAAGGAAAGGAGAGAGATGCCAGAGAATCAGGGAAGGGGAGATACCAGACTATGAGGAGAGGTGTGGGAGAGGGAAGGCGAGGAGAGAGATGCCAGACCAATGGGGTGAAAGGAGAGATGGAAGGGGGAGGCATACAGTTTCTGGAAGGGGCATAGAAGGAGAGAAGATGCCATATAGGGGAAGAGAGACGGCAGACAGTGAATGGAAGGAAGAGAGTTACAAGAAGATGAGGAAAGGAGAAACCACAGAAGACAAAGGTAGAAAAAAATTTCTATTTATTTATTGCTTTAGGAGACATGTGTCACTGTTTCTGTGAAGCATTGTATGCAGAGTCCAGCTTCTTGCTGGTTCAATTTAACCTTTGTCTATGTATTTTTATTTTATCCCCCCTTTTACAAAACTGTGAAGCGTTTTTAGCACCAGCCTTGGTGGTAGCAGCTCTGATGCTCAGAATTTTATGAGCATCAGAGCTGTTACCTCCGTAGCTAAAATCCACACTACAGTTTTGTAAAAGAGGGAGGGGTTAGTTTGTGATTACATATTCCTTACTAGGCGAAGGTGTTTTCTGTGTTCTGTGTGTTCGAAAGACATGGTTTTCTGTTAGGATTGACGGTGTAGGATTGATCTGTGCTGGTCTGGCTTGTTTAGTTTTACAATGGGTGTATTGATGTACTGCTCACTGCAATATGTAAGATGCTGCCTTTTCCTAGGTACTCATGTGTGACGTGTGGTTTGTTACTAAAAATCATGTTTTTCTTACAGATGGGGGGGGGGTGCCAAAAAATGATGGGCCCCGGCTGTTACATATGCTAGGTACGCCACTGTATGTAAAGATACCAGAAAGCTGGCGTAGCAAAAACTTCTAAGTTTTGAGTATTTAACCCTCCCACAATCTCACGGGCACTCGTTTCAAGTTTATTGAGATTTTGATTTAAACGCAATATCAAATATTTTCAATGCGTATAACAAAAATAAATTTGGGGAAATAAATAAAACCATTTGAACCAGTGTTCCCGCTAAGCTGCGCTGGCGTGCGCTGGCGCACAAAATATTACATCGCAGCGCACACGTTTCTCGTCACAGCGCACGATCGGAAGAGGCGTACGGCAGATGGCAGGGCGGCGAGAGGAGAATCGGGCGAGTTGGCTCATAACTTGCTGGCGCCCGATATTTTTGGCTCACGGTGAAAAAAGTTTGCTCACAACACCCGCCCGCTTAGAGGGAACACTGCTCCCGTCTGTCCGGCCAACTACCAAAGGTACGGGGAAGGGGGGTGGGGGGGTCGTGGGGGTCGGCCAGGGGGGTCGCGGGTCGGCTGGGGGGGGCGGTCGGAGGTTCTTGGGGGGGGGGCGGTCGTTGGGGGGAGGGGGGGTTTGCGTCGAGGGCAGGAGGGCCTGGGATCCCTCCTGCCCGTAATGTAGTGCGGGGTAGGGGTAGGGGGTCGCCGTGGCCAGGAGGGTTTGGGCTCCCTCCTGGCCCGAACAACTAGCGGGGGGGGGGGGGGTTCGCAAGAGCCAGGAGGACTTGGGCTCCCTCCTGGCCCGATATTGTCGGGGAGTTGGGGAGTCGGGGGGGGCAAGAGGGCTTGAGCTCCCTCTTGCCCCGATCGTGTCGGGGGTGCCGCGGTTGGCTGGGGCAAGAGGGCTTGAGCTCCCTCTTGCCCCGATCGTGTCGGGGGTGCCGCGGTTGGCTGGGGCAAGAGGGCTTGAGCTCCCTCTTGCCCCGATCGTGTCGGGGGTGCCGCGGTTGGCTGGGGCAAGAGGGCTTGAGCTCCCTCTTGCCCCGATCGTGTCGGGGAGTCGGGACCGCTAAGAGGAAGCAGCAGGACACCGGTAGGAGCTTCTACATGATGGGGGGGTCAGGAGGCTGTGGGGGTGCGAGCGGTCCTTCAGGGTGGGGGTGCGGGTGCGGGTGGGAGTGCGTTCGAGCGGTCCTTCGGGTGGGGGTGCGGGTGCCTGCGAGCGGTCCTTCGGGGTGGGGGTGCGAGCGGTCCTGGGGGGTGAAGGGGGAGAGGAGAGTCGGGCGGGCGAAAGGAGAGTCGGGGTGGCCAGAGAAGAGTCGGGGCGGGCGAAAGGAGAGTCAGGCGGCGACGGGAGAGTCGGGCAGCATGCGCGGTATACGGGTGTGCGCGGTATATAAAAATTTCTGTACATAAATGTGTGTTTTTTGCGCGCTATACCCATGTGCGCGTTTTACACGGGTGCGCGTTATCTATGTGAAAATACGGTATATCTTTATAAAATGCCCTCAGAAATCTCTGGTAAAATTAACCTGTTTACATTTGCAGTTGCTTAGGAGTAGGTAGAAATGTGTGGTATAATGGTTAGAGCTACAGCCTCAGCACCCTGAGGTTGTGGGTTCAAATCCAACACTGCTCTGTGTGACCCTGGGCAAGCCACTTAATCCCCCATTGCCCCAGGTGCATTAGGTAGAATGTGAGCCCACTGGGACAGATAGGGGAAAAATACTTGAGTGCCTGAATGTAAACCACTTAGGCTATAAGTGGTATATAAATACTATAAACAAATAAAAATAAATAACGCCTGTAAATTATAACATTGCTATGTCTCCAAACATGCCTACATCCGAGTTGCATAAAAGTCTACACTTCTTTTCATCATGGGTAATTTATTTTCACATGCACATAATGGGATATACACATAATATAAGAACATAAGCATTGCCCCTGCCGAGTCAGACCAGGGTTCCATCGTGCCCGGCAGTCCGCTCCCGCGGCGGCCCCCCAGGTCCATGACCTGTAAGTGCTCCTAACCTAAAACGTTCATACCCTATTCGCTTAATTGTCCTGTAAGTAACCCTCTATCTGTACCTTGTAATCCCCTTCGCTTCTAGGTAGTCATCCAGTCCCTTTTTGAACCCCAGTATTATACTCTCTCCTATCACCTCACTTGGAAGCGTGTTCCAGGTGTTCACCCTCTGAGTAAAGAAGAACTTCCTTGCATTCGTTTTGAATCTGTCTCCTCTCAGTTTTTCTGAATGACCTCTTGTTTTTGTTGTCCCCGCTAGTCTAAAGAATCTGTCCCTCTCCACCTTCTCTATGCCCTTCATGATTTTATAAGTCTCTATCATGAACTCTCTCAGTCTCCGCTTTTCCAGGGTAAAGAGCCCCAGCTTGTCCAACCTTTCGGCATATGAAAGGTTCTCCATGAAAAAGCATTTATCAAATACCCCCAACAAGCATGCTTGCATATTTTCTAAAATCACATGAATGTCACAACTCTGCCTCCATTTTGCCCTCGCTGCTCCTCCAGGATTACCTATGCACGGATCACACAAAAATAGGAAAACTTTTTCCATGAGTCTACTTTTTACATATGAATTAGTATCCATCAACCTGGTACCCAAGCAACTGCTATCTATATTTACTTCAATCTATGAATAAAACAAGGGTATTTGAATCCTAGAAAACAGAAAAGGAGAAAAAGGGTCCCACGTAGCACACAGCAGAAAACAAACCAAGTAGGATATGTAAATGTTAATGATTCTATATCAACTTTAATCTACCACTGTAAAATAGCAGAGTTCATAAAAGTGCAAATTTAATCATAAATAACTCTCAACATGACCATGTTATATAGAAACATAAAAAAATGATGGCAGATAAAGGCCAAATGGCCCATCTAGTCTGCCCATTCGCAGTAACCATTATCTCTTTCTCTCTCCGAGAGATCCCACGTGCCTATCCCAGGCCTTCTTGAATTCAGACATTGTCTCTGTCTCCACCACCTCTTCTGGGAAACTGTTCCATGCATCTACCACCCTTTCTGTAAAAAAGTATTTCCTTAGATTACTCCGGAGCCTATCACCTTTTAACTTCATCCTATGCCCTCTCATTGCGCATTTACATTATGTAAGTATTTAAATGTCTCTATCATATCTCCCCTCTCCCGCCTTTCCTCCAAAGTATACAGATTGAGATCTTTAAGTCTGTCCCCCATACTCCTTATGACGAAGACAATGCACCAATTTAGTAGCCTTTCTCTGGACAGACTCCATTCTTTTTATATCTTTTTGAAGGTGCAGCCTCCAGAATCGTACTCAATATTCTAAATGAGATCTTACCAGAGTCTTATACATTACATTACATTAGTGACTTCTATTCCGCCTATACCTTGCAATTCAAGGCGGATTACAAAAGAGCTAACTGGACATTTCCAGTAAAGTTACAATTGTTTTTTGGTTACAAAAGAGGTAAGATAGCTGGATAATTTCCAGGAGAACTTGCAAATTGGATAATAAAATGACTGGGCATTTCTAGGTAATATTGCAAATAAGTTACAAATAAGATTACATTACATTTTAAGGATCTGTATTCTTGTTTGGTATTTTGAGGAGGAAGAGATTACCAGAGTGGAGGCTTTGGGAGGGGAATTTACCAGGGAGGATAGGGGGGAGGGTTAAGGTATCTGGATAAATTTTTTGAATAGCAGGGTTTTGATTTCTTTTCAAAATGATTTGAGGTCACCCGTTGCCGTCAGCAGATTGGAGATGGAGTGGTCAAATTTCGCTGCTTGCGTCGCAAGAAGGTTGTCAAACATCTTCTCGCGCTGAGTGCCTTTGAGCGGAGGGTAGGTAAATGGGGTCAGGTTTCTTCTTTATCTTGTGGTGAAGATCTGATTTAGGCGGTTGTTTAGGTAGGAGGGGGCAGAGCCGTTTAATGCTTTGAATAATAGACAGTAGAATTTGAATTGAATTTGTGCTTGTATTAATAGCCAGTGAGAATCTAGGAAGGCAGTGGTGATGTGATCATATTTTCTCAGAGAGTAGATCAGTCTGAGAGTGGTGTTTTGTATAGACTGAAGTTGTTTTAGCATGTTGACAGGGCAAGGTAGATAGAGGGAATTGCAATAGTCCAGTAGACCTAAGACTAGGGATTGGACAATTAGCCTGAATTGCTCTGGGTTGAAGAATTTTCTTATTTTACGTAGATTTCTCATAATTAAAAAAGCTTTCTGGGTTGTCTTATTGATTTGGACCTGCATTGTGCAGCACCTGTCTTTCGTTACTCCTAGGAATTTAAGTTCGGGCTGTATTGGGTGTTTGGTGTTCTTAATTTCCAGTTCTGTGATGGTGGGGGTTTTGGCCTTTTCGAGCAGAAGGATTTTTGTTTTATCTGAGTTTAGTTTCAGTTTGTGGTCTACCATCCATTTTTCCACTGCGTCTAGTGTTTTATACAGAGGCATCAATACCTCCTTTTTCCTACTGGCCATACCTCTCCCTATGCAACCTAGCATCCTTTGAGCTTTTACCTTCACCTTTTCAACTTGTTTGGCCACCTTAAGATCATCACATACAGTCACACCCAAGCCCCGCTCTTCTGTCATGCACATAAGTTCTTCACCCCTTAAACTGTATCCTTCCCTCAGGTTTTTGCAGCCCAAATGCATGACCTTGCATTTCTTAGCATTAAATTTTAGCTGCCAAATTTCAGACCATTCTTCAAGCTTCGCCAGGTCTTTCTTCATGTTATTCACACCATCCTGGGTGTCTACTCTATTGCACATTTTGGTATTATCCGCAAAGAGGCAAATCTTACCCAATAACCCTTCAGCAATATCGTTTATAAAAATGTTAAAAAGAACAGGCCCAAGAACAGAACCTTGAGGCACACCACTGGTAACATCCCTTTCCTCAGAGCAATCTCCATTGATCACTACCCTCTGTCACCTTCTACTCAACCAGTTCTTGACCCAGCCTGTCACTTTGGGACCCATCCCAAGGGCACTCAGTTTATTTATTAGATGTGCTTTGCTAAAATCTAAATACACCACATCTAGCGAACACCCTCTATCCAATTCTCTGGTCACCCAGTCAAAGAAATTGATCAGGGGAGGGTGTGTGGGCGGGCAGAGGCAAACTTTCACAGGTTCACAGGTTTTTTGAAAACTATCTTTAATGCTGATCCTCTACAACCTCTCTCTTAGAACCAGGCTTACTGAGGGTTAGGCACTAGGCCAGCATTCCTCCCTTCAAGGGTCATCTGTAGAGTCTGATCTCTTAAGAAAGTCCTCAGAGTTCAGTCTCCAGCAGGTCCGCCTGCATCAGGAGAAGAAATAATCCTTATTATCAAGACAAAATGTTGTGAAAAAAGCATTTAGGTCAACAAATCATGCGGTAATGGGTGAAACCCTTAGTTTATTTTCCTGACTTGGATTTGTTAACCTAAGTGCTTTTCTTATAACATTTTGCCTCGATATTAAGGATTGTTCCTTCTCCTGAAGAAGGCGGGCCTTGTTGAGAGTCTTATATAATTGAATTTGCACTTTTATGAATTTTGCTATTTTACAGAGGTGGATTAAAGTTGATATAGAATCCTTAACATTTATGTGTCCTTGTTTTCTAATTTGAATCTTATGCATGTGAATGAACTAATAAATGAAATAATTAGCTATTATTTGAACTTAATTTCTTCTTTGTCTCACCCCCAAAATACGGTAGCTAAGTTTTGTTTTTTCATTTTAAATCTTTCTATAGATATTCATACTGCAGCCAAACAGATAGCAGACCTTAACAATTTGAACATGTCCAAAATCCGAGATGTGCTACTGGAAAAATGGTTATGTACAAATTCACAACTTATTGGAAATGTGAGTATTGTTTGTGTGAGAAATTTCAAATGTTATATTTATGCAAAGCAAAATATGTCTCTTCAGCAGAAAAAAAAATGGTTATTCCCTATAGTACAAATCTGTGGGTGTAATTAAAACCCTGGTTTAGCCTGCCGCCCTCATAATACCCCTTGTCCTGATGGCTTTATATCCACTGAGAACTGATTAAAAGGCTTTGGTTTTATCAGGTAAATAGCTTAAATGAAAAATTTCCCTGGCATTAATTTTCCTAGTGTAATTTCTTTAAATATCTTTCCTTGGAAAGTATATTGGACCTTTTGAAGCTTAAATCATATAGGGAAAATATTTAGATCAATTTTATCTTGAGGAAATGTTTACTAATAGGGGGCTCTAAATACTAAGATGCCCTTTATATTCTTATAGGTGTCTTAGTGGTTAGCACACACGGCTCCTTTTACTAAGGTGTGCTAGCGTTTTTAGCATGCTCTGCATTGCCGCACGCAGTAACCCTGCGCTACGCGCCAATAACTAACACCAACTCAATGTTAGCGTCTAGCACTCGTAGAAATGCAGTGCAGCTTAGTAAAAGGAGCCCTAAATTTGTTGGTGCCCCCATAGTGTAGCTATCACAAAAGTTAAAAAAAGGAACAAAGAAATTGACCTTTGTGTTAAATCCAATTTATAGAATTCTTCAGAAACAGTTAGATTTTACTAAAATGCCAACTTCATGTGTGTTATTTACTTCCATTTGATTTCTTACATTATCCTATCTATCTTAAAGCAAGTTATGATGAAAAATAGTTCCATATAAATATTAAAAATCCACCCATACAATGGAAAGTAAATAAATTAATTCTTAAAAATCCAGCAAATACTGGCTCATATTCTTGCTGCTTAAAAATCTTTTTGTATCCTGATTAGGTTTTCAGAGCATAATTCTGGATATTCTTATGTGCTCCCTCTGGTATTTCTACAGTGGCAATATATTGGAGAAGCTGCAGAGAACTAAGGGCTCAATTATAAGTTATCTCAATCCAACTGTTTGCACCTTTTCACCCACTCTTGCCAATCATGCAAGTTCCCTTCTCCAGTGCCACCTTTTTGTGTCTGGCTAAAGTTTTTATGGGCTGTGATTTGCCTGGCCAAAATGTAACCAGTCAACTTGGGAAGGAGCAGATTTCAGACATTAATGTTTATCTAACTATCTTTCAAAGTTAATCAGTGGAGGGTCTAAGTAATTTTCCCCTATACAGAAAGCTTTGTAGCACATTTGGCCTTATGACTAATCCAGTAACGTTAATACTTTATTTTATTCATTTTGTAATCAAACACATAGCAGACAGAGGCTTCTGGATGTTTAAGAGCGAGATGCACTAAAAACGGTCATTAAGACTGTGCGGGTCGCTGTGGGCTGATTTATTGGGGGGCCGACTTTATAACGGTGTTTGATGTTCAAACGGCTTTCCATGCAAATTAGTTTTGTGGAGGTCGACCGTAATTCCATTCAATCGATTGTTTAGAAACCGACTTTCACACATGCGCAAAGCTGGCAGAGCAGCAGGGTAAGCCCCAAAGCAGCATCCTGCCACTCATCTGTAGTTTTTTTTTCGGTTTTCTTTTTTTAATTGCACAGATGTGGTGTGTTACACACACACACACACACACAGTATCTGCCCCATAAAAAAAATTGAGCTGTCCTTCCCCCCCCCCCCCCGACAATCCCTGGAACAAAGATAGAGAGTCAGGAGGGATGCCCACTCCTGCTGCCGCCACTCTCCCCCCTCCACAATGCTGCGAACCGCCTCACCTTCTAAACACTCCGAACATTTTTTTTTAAAAATTGGCAGGCGGGATGCTCACTTCCTCCTACCATCCAGTGCCCCCTTCATATGGAACTGACTCCCCCCCACCCCAGAACAGACAGGACCCCCTCCCCTTCCCCTCTCCTCGTGTTTTGAAAAAAAAAAATAAAGTTGAGCTGCACCCTCCCCCTCCAACAAACCCCGGAACAAAAATAAAGAGAAGCAGGAGGGATGCCCACTTCTTCCTGCTGCCAAGAACCTCCCCTCCCTGCCCCATGGCATGCACCTCTTCCCCTTTCCCTGAACAATGAAAAAATAATCGGCAGGAGGAATGTCCACTCCCTCCTTCTAGGGCAGTGGTCTTTGTTAATTTTTAAGCGAGGGCTGTTTTGGGTCCAAAAAGGCTGAAGGAGAGCCAACAAATATCTTACTTGGGGCCATGATGCCAATAATGCTTCTTGACATTCATTCCTACTGAACACCTGGCCTTGGTCACACAATGAACCCTATACAAATACAGAACCATAAACTAAAAATCCTAATATTCACAACTGAAACTCATGATGCCAAACTCTATGCACACAGTACACCACCAGAGAAATAGAGAGAAATGCATTTCTTCCCCAACAGTGCAAAATATAGACATCAGATATAAATTCTCAAAACTAACATATTTCAATCATTGAACTGAAAATAAAATCATTTTTCCTATCTTTGCTGTCTGGTGATTTTATTTTTCTAATCATCTTTTCCCAGGCTCTGACTGCACTTCCTTCTCTCTGTGCTTTTAACTGTTTCCAGGACCTTGTTATCCTTTTGCTGTATTGTTCTCCTTTACTTTCTGCCCTACATCTATCTTTAAAAAGATACAGGGACTAATGTATCAATACTAGTCAGAAAAATGGCTATGACAATAATAGGAGACTGACTAATGGTGATAAATACCAGTGAGGAGAAAGCGGCTAACACTCTGAAAAAAATGCTCAGAAAAGTGAAACTCTGAAGAGGGGGTGAAAACCTCCTCTTAAGGGAAGAGTTTATCGTCCAGTCATTGCATTGGTGCGTGAAAAATCACTTTCTGACCACTGGTAAAATGTTGAATTGTTTTTGCAAGCTCAACACGAAATATTCAAAATCTCTTATGCAAAAATATCTCTCAATGGAAGAATGATGCAATGCACATTTATCTCAAAAATCTTAAAGCTCTTAGGGGTCCCAACGCGGCCCCGTTTCGAGTTCTGCTTCAGGAGACCCAAAATCACGTTTTAAACCCTCTGTGCAGACATGATGCTTTTCCAAGAGAAAATCTGAAAAATAATAAATTGATATCAGAAACCACACACCGTAGCAAGCTACTCTAACATGCTACGATGAGGGAAATTATACCATCTTATAGGCAAGGATAAAAGGGAAGGAAGCACTGAACACTCACACATCGTACACTGAATTCGAACATTCCAAACCACGGGGACCGCTACCCGCCTCACTCGATTTATACTGAAGGAAGGGGGAGGGGGAGGGTGACCTCCGTCAAAACATAGTGACGTCAAAAAACGTCAAAAGGTTACTGTGACAGCTGTTGCTATGAATAAAGCCAAATAAAATAAAAAAAAACTGTGAAAATACCAAAACAGAAAAAAGTTACAGGAAAGCAACCCATTCAATCTCATTGTTTAACCCGTGAGGGTGCAACGTGTTTAATTCAAAAATCCACTGCTGTTCTTTGCACCAGAGTAGTTTAGATGTATCACCACCTCTAGTAAGAACTGCTAAATCCAGTATAGAAAATTTCAGATCGACTACATTGTGGTGATGTAGAAGCCAGTGCTGAACGAGGGGAGCTTCTTGTATGCCAGATCTAATTCTACTGATGAGCACACATACAAGAAGCTCCCCTCGTTCAGCACTGGCTTCTACATCACCACAATGTAGTCGATCTGAAATTTTCTATACTGGATTTAGCAGTTCTTACTAGAGGTGGTGATACATCTAAACTACTCTGGCGCAAAGAACAGCAGTGGATTTTTGAATTAAACACGTTGCACCCTCAGGGGTTAAACAATGAGATTGAATGGGTTGCTTTCCTGTAACTTTTTTCTGTTTTGGTATTTTCACAGTTTTTTTTATTTTTCATTTGGCTTTATTCATAGCAACAGCTGTCACAGTAACCTTTTGACGTTTTTTGATGTCACTACGTTTTGACGGAGGTCACCCTCCCCCTCCCCCTTCCTTCAGTATAAATCGAGTGAGGCGGGTAGCGGTCCCCGTGGTTTGGAATGTTCAAATTCAGTGTACGATGTGTGAGTGTTCAGTGCTTCCTTCCCTTTTATCCTTGCCTATAAGATGGTATAATTTCCCTCATCGTAGCATGTTAGAGTAGCTTGCTACGGTGTGTGGTTTCTGATATCAATTTATTATTTTTCAGATTTTCTCTTGGAAAAGCATCATGTCTGCACAGAGGGTTTAAAACGTGATTTTGGGTCTCCTGAAGCAGAACTCGAAACGGGGCCGCGTTGGGACCCCTGAGAGCTTTAAGATTTTTGAGATAAGTGTGCATTGCATCATTCTTCCATTGAGAGATATTTTTGCATAAGAGATTTTGAATATTTCGTGTTGAGCTTGCAAAAACAATTCAACATTTTACCAGTGGTCAGAAAGTGATTTTTCACGCACCAATGCAATGACTGGACGGTAAACTCTTCCCTTAAGAGGAGGTTTTCACCCCCTCTTCAGAGTTTCACTTTTCTGAGCATTTTTTTCAGAGTGTTAGCCGCTTTCTCCTCACTGGTATTTATCACCATTAGTCAGTCTCCTATTATTGTCTACATCTATCTTTGGCATTAACTTTTAGCATTCAACTTTCTTCAATTTTTCTGCTTCCTTCTCAATCTGTCTATATTTCCATGTCTTCCCCTGCTCTCCATCCAAGTGCACCATCTCCTCCCCCTCTCTGCCCCTGCCTTCCTCTTCCATGTGCACCATCTCCTCCCTCTTTCTGCCTTTCCCCTTTCTTCCTTATCTTTCATCCCACAGAGGTCTGGCCTCTTCTTCCCCTTTCCTCCCCATCTTTTTTCCCACATTGGTCTAACATCATCTTCCCCTTTCCTTCCCTCCCATCCTCCCCATCAGGATCTGGCACCTTTTTTTCCCAGCACTGCAGTTCTGCACTCTTCGGGCCACAGGCAGCATGAATGAATTAAACACACTGCCTTCTGCAGCCCCTGAAGCTTTCCCTCTGCTATAGCTTCCTACCATGGAAGCAGTAACAGAAGGAAAGCTTCTGGGGCCACTGAAGGCAGCGTGTTTACTTCATTCCCGCTGCCCATGGCCTGAAGCATGCAGGACTGCAGCACTGGAAACAAAAAGTGGCGGATTACGATGATATTCTGCACAGACTCTGCGAGCCGCCATTGGCTCATAGATCTTGCAATGAAGACCACTGTTCTAAGGTCATGGCAGCCATTTTGAAGTGGCCTCCAACATGGGCAGGAACTCCTGCCTATTTACCAGTGGACCTCCAGGGATTCATTATGATAGACCTGGAGATTGGGAGTGTTGGGATGTTGCTCTATTTTCATGGGGTGGAGGGGGATCTAGCCAGGGAGGGATGTTTTCTATTCTGGGCAGCATGGAAGGGGTATCAGGATCTGGGCAATAATTGTTTATATGGGTCCCAGCTGATATTCTGCCGGGTCCCACATAAGTGTCTTATGCATGTCCCAGCATAAACTTCAGCGGCCAGGGTAATGTGAATTAGCCCCAGATATTCAATGCCGGTACCCAGAAATGGCCCAGCACTGAATATGAAGGGGTAATTCTATTCAGAGCAGTCAGCATATTGACTAGTATATATCATTCCTTCTGAACTTCTAGGTTTCTAGTGCTTTTAGTGATTTCATTTTTCTTTGTATTATGTAAAGAAAAATCAGGAATTTGTTGGTGATATTCAAGAGGATGAAGACCTTAGAAGGTAAGTCCATTTTTGAGGCACCAATTTTGGTAAAATATTATGTGCTTCATTAGGGGAGTCATATATTAACTGTTAGCGCATGATATGCAATGGGCCCTGATGTAAAATGGAATTATCTCATGACCTTAGTAAATAACCCACTTTTCATTTGGCAAAACTATTTTTTCTCCACTTCCAAATAAAGCAAAATTGAGATGTGTGTTGAATATGAACAGAGTCTGATAATGGGCTTTCTTTTTAGATTCTTTAAATAACAATATAGATATTTTAGACCAAGGGCGGGGAACCTGTGGCTATTGAATTTTTACTTTTTTATTTATCACAGAAGATCTGTGGAGCTTTGTATATTTCCTCTTCTGATATTATGTAATGTTGCAGCCTGCAGCCCACCTCAAACTCCACTTAGAAGGATTTGGTGGGATATATGACTACAAATAACATAATAAAGTTCCCTCCCCTGTTTTAGACTCTGAAGTTCATAGCATACATATTGGAATGATATTTCTGCTGCTCTTTTTGCAGAGTTATATACCTACTTCAATCATATCCCATGGATTATAGCTCAAGAATACTCTTTGCAATTGCAACATCTGCCACATCTGTAAGTTTTTTTTTATTTAAAACTTATAAATAAACAATTTTAGATGGTTTGCATCAGAAAGGCATTATAGAAATCTTTATAAATGAGCAAACAAATACAGTAAATACAATCAAATGAGACAAAAGACATTACGTAAACGTTTCCTGAGTACTGTCATCAAAAATTAAACACTAGTTATTTTTGTTATATGTTTTATTTTGTTGCTACTATCATTTTTTAATTCTCCTCTTCCCCTTAAGAAAAGGAATTTGCCCCCTCTTTTACAAAGCTGCGCTAGCATTTTTAGCGCTGGCCGCCATGATAACAGTTTGGATGCTCATAGAATTCCTATGAGCGTCCAAGCTGTTACTGCCGTGGCCGTCTGTAAAAGAGGGGGATGATTTGGAGATAATTTCTTCATCATATTTTACAGTTTTAACTCAGCTTTTCATTCTAATGCAGTTGCTAGTCCTTTCTTGTTCAAACTAAGTACAGTTTAGAACTTTTAAACTAAGTGGTATGCTAGAGGGGTCTCCCTTATCCAATTGTTTCTCAGAGTGGAATGGAACAAGCCAAAGCCCCCATGCAAAGATTTTATAGTGATGACAATCTCTGCTCTGGTAAGACATTGGTAGCATATCACTGGTTGTATTTGTCTCCTCACTGGCAATTTTTGCTATTCAAATAATAGATATTATCCAGTGCATTTTTCTAACAGAGTTTCCTTTCCTGAGTCATAATTCTATTCCATAGTAATAAAATTCTGCAAGCCTATTTGTACTTCCTTAATTGGAGTTTAATTGGAGTTAAAGCCTTGATGAGCAAGACTATTGCTTAAAAGTTTCAATCTCATGCTAAGACACCCCCTTTTTGTGTATATTAATATGTGTCCAATATATACATATGTTTTCTTTTTCTCTTATTTAATAAGCAATTTATTCTGATAAATGTCTAATACTTATCCCTAATGTGGCAGGTATATCAGTAGCCACATGAACTAATAAATGGACTATTCCTTAGCATCCAGATCAGAGTAGTCCAGAACCTGTGGGTTATGTCTATCAACCAGCAGAAGGAGACAGCGAAACAAAGTACGGTAATTCTTGTGATTCACCCTTTAAGGGTACCGTGCAATCTTAGAATGCACAGTATTTACAAGTTGTCAACTTGGGAAACACTGTTCACCTATGCGGATGACATCTTTATATTGACTGAGATTGATTCAGATCTCACCAACCCAGCCTTTAAAATAAATCATTGTATTTTCAAACTCCTAGCCTGGGCTATATCTGTCCAGATGAAGCTAAATGCTGCAAAAACAAAACTTTTATGGCTAGGCCCAAAATTGGACTGTCTTACAGTTGGAGGAACTTTGGATTCTGGGGTCTCCCTGCAGATCAAGTTCTCTTCAAGATATTGGGAGTTCTCATAGACTCTTCTCTTACCGTTAAGAATCAAATAAACTCTCTTGCCAAGAAATGCTTTTTTAGCCTTCGAATGTTGAGGAAGGTCAGAAACCTTTTCCACCAACAACACTTCTCTGTTCTGGTCCAATTTATCATATTATCCCGGCTAGATTACTGTAACGCTATCTATCATGGCATAACAAAGACTTGCCTTCAAAGACTCCAACTGATACAAAATACCGCTGTGAAATTAATTTTGGGAAAAAGTAAATTTGACCATGTGTCTCCTTTGCTTTTAAACCTTCATTGGCTTCCGGTCTCTCTCAGGATTCACTTTAAATGTGCATGTATTTCTTTTAAAATTTTATATGGTACCTTCATCCCTCTTGTCCCTTTATTATGGAATTCTTATAGATTCTCCTATGGAAGAGGCACCCAACAATTCAAACTCTACCTCCTTCAGTGAAAGGAATCAAAGGAGTCAAAAATTTCAGTCAGTCCTTTGTTCTCAAATTTTCTCAACTATGGAACGAACTTCCTCTTATTTTAATTGTTCCTGGTCTTTTCAATGTTTTTGTAAATCTTTAAAAACTATTTTATTTGCCAAACACTTTGGAAACTAGTCATAATAATATTTTCTGATTGTTACTTTTTAAAGTATTTTTTAGTTACTGTTAACCGAGTCGAGCTCCTTTCTGGCTAAAGAGTGTCTAGAAGTATATATGTGTATGAATACAGAGAGGGTTGTTAGAAAACCTGACCCGGAGCACTGCAAGTCCTGGCAATGTGATGGCAAAATGACCGCTCGGCTCGTCACACTAAGGCTGCATGGTGCCCTTAAGGAGTGAACTACTTTGTTTCTCTGTCTCCATCTGCTTGTAAATGGACATAACCCACAGGTTCTGGACTGGTCCGATAGAACTAAAGGAAAGAAAATTATCAGGTAAGATATAATGGGTCCAATATTCATAGTGATTTATGCAGGTCCTGGTGATATTCAGTTGAAGCCTGTATAATCTAAAGCTGTCCTAAATTTACCCACTTACCTTTATGCAGGTCCTGGCTGAATATCGGGCTAGGATTCGCATAATCCTTTTTATTTTTGTTTAAAAAAGAAGGCTCCCTCCCTAGAGCCCCCAATCCCCCACCAACAATTTCCCTTTCCCCCAGCTTGCAGCAAAGCTTTCTCCCACCCCTACCACCACTTCACATGTGTAGATAGCCCCCCTGGGCCTACCTTAAATGGCCAATGGAGTTGTTGGGGGGCAGGAGTATGGCTGGTGGTCCAGCTGGGATAGGGTGTGTCATTGGGGGCAGGAATGTGGCCCCATAGCTCCTACACTTTTGCCAGTGCCTGCTAAAATGACTGCTGAGACCTTGCAGCAGCCATTTTAGCAGGTACCAGCAAGGCGCAGGAGCTATGGGGCCACATTCCTGCCCCCAATGACACACCCTCTCCCCGCTGGACCACCAGGTATTTAGGTAGGTCCAGGGGAACTGGTGGGAGAGAAAGGGAGCTTTACCACTGGCTGGGGGAGGGGGCAGGATTTTTTTTATTAAATGAAAAAAAAAAGGTTATGTGGCCATCCCGATTATTCAGTCAGGGCTTGCATAAGCTTCAGGTGGCTAGGCTGCTCAAAATTATGTACTAATATTCAGTGCCTTTGCCCACACATGGCCCAGCAGTAAATATTAGTGAATATTTTAGCCAGCGATAATCAGTGTTTGAAAAAAATGCTGACCACTGCTGAATGAATATTTAGGGGGGTGGGGGTGGTAATGTCTCCTTTAATTAGTAACTTGTTTTTTTATTCTAGCCAATTGGAGTGAACCAGTTAACATTTACTCATAGAAGCCGAGCTCTTCAGTGCCTTGTTCATTTAGTGGACACAGACACAATGATTTCGCTTGTTAAAAAACCTATTGGTGAAATAAGGTAAGTCTTGTTTGCTAATTTTGAGAAGTATGTACTCTGATATTGTTGTTCAAGAAGCCATTTCATAAACTGTAAAGAACCTTTAGACATTTACATCTTCATGGAATGGGAAAAAAAAAAAGAAATATGTTCTCTAAGAGGGATAGCATAGGGAAAAGCTTTTCAGCCTGAATGATAATGGAAAACATGCCATGCCCTCTGTTTATCAAGAGATTAGAGATATTAATGTGTATCATATCAAACACTTGTGTGTTATTGAAAATTACAGTGTAAACATCACCCAGATGAAGGATATATGCACCACAATAATGGTAGGTAATAATATAAGGGAGGGGTGCATATTTAAAGCGGTAAAGTACTGCTAATCTCTATACAGAGATGTCTTCTGTAGGTATGTTAAGCCAATCTAATGATTAGTTCTTTATTTCACAGATACTACCTAAAATGCTGTATTTATCTGGCTGAGCTTGAAATCTTAAACATCCCATACACTTTTGAATCATTTCACAACAGTCCAAAAGAAGGAATGATTAAAGGACTGTGGAAAAACCATAGCCATGAACATCGGGTGAGTTTTCCATGAAGATTATTAATGACTGGAATTGAACAAGTAAATTGGTACGCTGTCAAAAGCCCAGAGGACATCGATGCGCCAACATTTGGGTGCAGGAGAAAGCGCACTGCCACTTCCGCCGCTTTGAGGCGTTCCATTTTACGCTGTGAGTAGGGGTAGGGGAACCTTCCGACTACATTTAGAAGTCCTCACACTCTCGTTAAGGGAGGGGGATTTGTGGGGGAACCCCCCAGTACACTGAAAACTCCCGTTCTCCTTCCCATTTTTGGTCTTCGGGAGTTTTAAGTGTAGTGGGGGGGGTTCCCCACACACACCCACACCCCCAACGGGATCGCGATGACTTCTAAGTGTAGTCAGGAGGTTCCCCCACATACACCCTCTCACAGCATAAAACAGAACGCCTCAAAGTGGCAGCACGCTTTTCTCCTGTGCTCAAATGTCAGCATATCATTATCCTCTACAGTTTTGATGCATCATCAGTAAATTGTAGATAATACTGAATATTTGAGGGTCAGAATATGAAAATTTTAAATTTTGTAGTACAAGGTGGTACTAAAAAGTTCTCAGCCCAACCAAGAAGGAAATGAGGTTGAGCCATGAAACTTACAAGTTATTTCACATATTTACCCCTAAGTTCAACAAACTTGGCACATTGTGACTAAAGTTTCTGTAACCCTTCCAAAAAAATACTGATGTCTGGTCACTGAAATACAGCTCTGCTGCAGCAGTCACCTCCAAATTACTCGAATTGTCACCCTTTCAAACTCTTTTTAAGATTTGGAAACAGAAAATAGTCAGATGGAGCAAGATCTGGTGAGTAGTATGTACTTAGACCCCCAACTGCATCAAAACCTTCATCATTTTGCCATCCTTGTGAGCAGGTGCATTGTCTTGCAAAAAGAGAACTCCTTTCTGCAGTTTTCCTCTCCTTTTTTCTTTCAGTGCCTCCTTTAATCAGCACAATAAGTTACAGTAGTATTCTGCATTAACCGTTTGACCCCCCCCCCTTGGAAGATAGTCAGCCATAGAGTGTGGCGAGTGATTAGAGCTACAGCCTCAGCATCCTGAGGTTCTAGATTCAAACCCTGCTGTGCTCCCTGTGACTCTGGGCAAGACACTTAATCCTCCACTGCCTCAGGTATATTTGATAGATTGTGAGCCCACCGGGACAGATAGGGAAGATGTTTCAAGTACCTGTATGTAAACCACTTTGTGTGTGGTTGTAAAACTACAAAAAGGTGGTATACAAGTCCCAATCCCATTTCCAAACCATTATAACACCTTCCTGATCTCAAAACTCTGTGGCCATGACCTTTCCTGCTGACTTTTGGGTCTTGAATTTCATTGGCCTTGGAGAACCTGAGTGCCACCATTGCAAAGACTGTTGTTTTGCCTCGGGATTGTAGTGGTGTAACTATGTTTCAGCAACAGTAACTGGTCATTCCAAAAACTTGGTACCAGCTCTCTGAAAATGCTACGAAATCAACTTGGAAGTGTCCACTCGACGTCATTTCTCATCAGCAATCAAATATTTGGGTACCCACTTGGCTGACAGCTTCTGCATACCTAGCTGCTTATGGATTATACGTTCCCTGGATATCTGTAGTGTTTCAGCAATTGTTTTAGATTCCATCTTTCAAAATTAGGTCATAGATGTGGTCAACGATTTATGGAGTTGACACCATTTGAGGCCTCCCAGACCTTGCTGCATCTTTGGTCTCGAAATCTTCACACTGAAAGTTTGCCCACCACTTCTTCACTATGGAGAATGATGGGCATTTGTCACTCATACATTCATGGATTTCCTTTGGAGTTTTCTTCTGTAGGAATAGGAATTTCATGATGGCTTGGAGTTCCACTCAAAACATAGCATTACAATTCTGCAAATTGGCTCTTTGTAAATTAAAACAACACTCTTTTCAGCTACAGTGGCAAAATAACACTCAGAATTTAGGAAGTTGGTTGGCCTGAGAACTTTTCAGCACCCCATCGTAGTCCTATCATTAAATCGCTAATGGCACGTGCTATACAATATCAGGTCAAACAGAAACTATAGAGTAAAGGCACTTGTAGGTTAGTGCTGCCCAATTCAGGGAAAAATATTTCAGTTCGATTCATCCTGTTGAATAGATTTTATCAATTTGATTTGCCTCTCCTCCTCCTCCCCACAGTATGCTGCGGCAAACCTGAAATCTCAGGAGGCACACTTGTGCCGTGGCACACAGTTGCGATACACTGCCCTAATCCCTTGAATTGCTAAATGTTGTGGCTTGATATGAATTCAGGTTTCAACAGATTGCCTTTAGCTTTTGGGTCCCTCTGCTATCTCTGTGTTGTTCATCTCTCCCTCTCCCCATTTTGCTCTCCTCCACCAAGTCCATCTCCCCTCTCCATCATCTCCCCCAAATCCATCTCCCCCTTCTTCCCCAACTCCATCCCCCCTCTCCACCAAGTCCATATCCTTCCTCTCTACTAAGTCCATCTCCCCTCTCCACCAAGTCCATCTCTCCCTGCCATCATCTCCATTTCTCCCTCTCCACCAACTCCCCCAAGTCCATCTCCCCTCCCTATCTGCCTTTGTTTTGTTGTAAAATATGTTGCCGATGGCTGTAGTGAATCTAGCGATCCAAAGAGTTCTCCTGCTGCCACTCATGGCGTCTTCTCTCCACTGTAGCCCGCCCTCAGTGACAACTTCCTGTTTCCACTGGGGCAGCCACAATGGAGAGAAGACGCCTGAACTAGCGGCAGGGTAGCTCTATGAATCGCATTCGCCACCGCCACTCGGCAACAACTTTTGCACTGACTTAAAGGTAGATGCAGGGGCGGGGGGAGGAATTAGATAAATGCTGTTGGTGACAGGATCGATGCCGGAAAAGACAGAGCCAGCTAGTAAAATATAAAAGTCAAAACTCTATTTAGAATAAGAGAATCCAGGGAGATGTGAGCTCACCTTGCTGCTGATTTGCGCACATAGGCTCGCTTAGGTGTTCCCTTTGCTAAAATCCTTTCATCTGGTGTAACTTCTTGTTTCAACAGTGGTGTGAAAGAGACTGGGTGGAACTGCTGCAAGCTTTTTTGCAGGCCAGTCTGGAAAAAAGTGTTCTAGTAGCTTCCCTCAAGGTGCAAGTGGCAGGCCTTTCATGCTTCTGGTTGTAAAGTGATACAGTTTCACCCAGCTCACCCAGATAGCCAGATTCCTAAGAGGAGTGTCTGGTTGAGGCCTCCACTAAGGCATCCTTTCCCATCATGGAATCTTAACACCATTCTAAAGGGCCTTACTAAAGCCCCATATAAGCAACTCAAAGATGCATCCCTATTGGACCTCATGGTCAAGATGGTGTTCCTGGTGGCAGTCGTCTTGGCAAGATGATTCTCGGAATTGCAAGCTCTCGCTTGTAGAGCGCCCTTTCTCAAAATCACGGAAACAGGTGTAGCTTCCTTCCTTCCTTTCTTTCGAAAGTTGTATCAGATTTTCACATCAACCAAGTTTGTCTGCCTACTTTTCAACCCACAGGCTTGGACAAGCAGGATAGAATATTGCAGAATCTGGATGTGCGAAGAGTTTTACTTCACTACTTGGAAAAAACCAATGGCTTTCTTCTTTCCAACCATCTGTTTATGCTAATCAGCCAGTCTAGGTGTGGTAGACCGATGTCCAGAGCCTCTATAGCCAGTTGGATTTGCATACATTACCTGTGGCTGCCAGTTTATTTCAAGGTACACTCAACCAGGAGTGTCAAGTCTTCATGTGTGGAGTCTCAGGGAGTTCCTTCTGCAGAGATTTGTAGAGCAGCTACTTGGTCTACTCTTCATGTCTTTACAAAGTTTTATACAATGGGTGTGATGGCTTGAGGGGACACCACCTTTGGGTCCTCAGTCTTGCAGGCAGGCTTTTCTGTCCCACCCTATACATCATCCATTGCTTTGGTACATCACCTAACATATGGACTCCTGAATAGATGTTACAGAATGAAAGATTAGGTTCTTACCTGGATCATTTTTTTTCTGTTAATCTTCTCAGGAGTCCATATGGACCACCTTTAGTATATCCTGTTTTGCCTGCCTCAGATATTTCTAGATTCCAGACCTGGAGTTCTTCTCCTGTCAGCTAGATGACTAAGTGTAAAGAAATCCTGTATAAGTAATTGAATTGCTCAGCCTCTGGCTCCTTTGATGTTAGTGCTTGTTGCACACAGTAGGTTGGTCCATTATTGTTGCTATGCTATGAATTCCTATTGATAATTGTTCTTCTTTTTTCTAAGTTACAAAGCAGAACAGAATTGTATGATGTCTGCGGGGAAGTTCCCCGTAACCCTTCTTCTTTGTATTTTATTCCAGCGGAGATTGATTGCTTTGGAACATACTGAAGGGGGCACTCCACTCCACTGACAATATGGGAAGTGCTGAAAGTTGCGAGTGACACACTTCTGCAAAGCCCAATTCATGGGAATGGATTGAATACCTAACGTACAAACTCCTGAGAAGATAAACAGAAAAATAATCCAGGTAAGAACCTAATCTTTCATAATCAAGGAAGCTATTGAATAAATGTAGTGATTCATTTTTATGCTTCTTTTTAGGTCGTGAGACTGGTGACTGAACTTAGTTTAGAATATCAAATTTATGATCCCCAACTCTGGAATAATTTAATTCAAAAATTACTTGGTTTCAACATGGTAAGATACTGTGAAATATTTCTGAAAAATTTGAAATTAAATATTACCATTTTGTATTCTATTTTATTTCATTTTGTTCATCAAATTTGTATACTGCCTCTATCCTCTAATGAGGACCCGATGTGGTTCACAGAATCTCACAACAAAGTATTTCTGAAGGTTGCGTTTGGGTTTTTTTTTAACATGCCAAACCTAGTACAAGGGGCATTCAATAATTTATCTACCCAAGTATGAAAGAAAATAGAAAATGTGTTGAAACAAGTCTGTGTATGTTGTGACATGACTCAAGGTAACTCATGCACAATTGCAGCTCAATGCGAGTCTAACCTTCCAAGAGACAGGATGTCAAGAGAATGCGAGTCAAGTAAGAAACTGCTAGATTTGGAACACTGTAGAGAGTGTATGGTTGAGTAGACTGGATGGACCATTCAGGTCGTCATCTGCCGTCATTTAATATGTTACTGTTCAGTGATAAAATTTCTTACAAAAGGAGAGAAAAAAACCCAAAAGAGATCCATGAACTCATGACTGCAGTTTATGGTGAGTCTGCCCTATCATCCTACAAAGTAAAATTTTTGAGCAAGCAGTTTAAGTGGGGTAGAGAGTCCATTGAAGATGACCCTCACACTGGATGGCCTGTGAAGCAACTTCCACAGAAGTGTGGAAGAAAGTCGAGGATTTAATTTTGTTAGACAGATGAATTAAGATTTCCCGAATAGCTGAAGAAATGGGCATCTTGGCAGGTACAGTTTGGAAAATAATTCATGAACAGTTGGTCATATCTAAGGTTAGTGCAAAATGGGTTCCGAGAATGCTGATGCCATATCAGAAGGTCATGAGGCTCCATTGCTGTCAGGAGAACTTGGAGATGCTCCATGAAGACCAAGTGAATTTTTTTCATCGTTTGGTGACTGGAGATGAGACTTGGGTCTATCACAGAGATCCTGAGACCAAAATGGAGTCAATGCAATGAAAGCACAAGTCATCCCCCACCCCAAAAAAGTTCAAGACAGAAAAATCTTCAGGCAAAGTCATTCTAACTGTCTTCTGGGATGATGAAGGACTTTTGCTTCTGGAGTTCGTGCCACACAAAGTTACATCAACAAAATGATCACTTTGCAGGAGTCAATCAAGGAGAAAAGACAAGGAAAATTCATAGCAGGTGTACTGTTTCTTCACGACAATGTGCTGGTGTATATGTCACAACAATCACAGGCTGTCATCTCAGAATGTGGGTTTTAGCAGCTGAACCATCCACCCTACAATCCTGACCTGGCTCCTTCAGATTATTTCCTGTTCTGAGTTTTGAAGAAATCTCTTAGTAGATAGTGGTTTTCAAATGAAAACGTCAAGGAAGCTGGGACGTCCTGGTTTGAAGGTCAAACAGAATAATTCTTTTCAAAGGTGTTAGGCATTGCAGGAAAAGTGAATGAAGTGTAAGGTGCTATCAGGAGACTATACTGAAAAATAAAACAAAACTTTTTTGAAAATTTTTCTTTCCTACTGAGGTAGATAAATTATTGGATGCCTCTTAACTATCAAAAATCTTTTTTCCATATGAATGTAATGGGGAGGTCATTGGACATACAGTGGGCTCAGCAGATTGATTGTATTGAATGTAGGGTGCAATATTCAAATGATTAAATGACCAGGAGAAGTTTCTGGTAGTGTAAATTGTTTGTTCAGGGTTAACCAAGCATTTTCTGGATGCTGGTGCTAACTTGGCACTTAACTGGATAGTGCTGCTGAAAATGCCCAGTTAGCGCTCAAGCTGAAACCAACTACTTTGGGAGCACTCCAGGGGCAGAGTTGACATTAAATGCAATATTCCTCAATCGATTAACATTAACCACATAAATAGAGGAGCATAAAAGGCAGTCCTATCTTTGGGCCCCTTTTACAAAGCCACAACAGCGACTCCCACATGGCCAATGTGACACAGCCCATTCAGTTTTTATGGGCTTCATCATATTTGCCTCTCCGGGATTCACTACTGTAGTTTTGTTAAAGGGTCCCTTTATGCGGTTATCTATAGCTGCTTAGGTTCCGAATGTCAAACTTATAATTTGGCCAGTTCCCTGGAAATTCAATGCCAGAGCCCAGACATGGCTCAGCATTGAGTTTCTAAGTATAATGCTGGCAGTGGTCAGCAAAACGCTGAACACCGCCAGCTGAATTTTAGGCCCATAGCATTTTTTCATTGAAGAGATCTATAACTTACGGCCTCTTTTACAAAGCCGTGCTAGCGGCTGCGCTGCGCTAACGGCCCCGAAGCCCATAGAGATTTAAATGGCTTTGGGGCTGTTGCCACGCAGCTTTGTAAAAGAGGCCATTAATCTTATCTGAACCTAACAACATTTTTGTCCAGCCCTTTTTTATTAAGGCAATATATGGTCTATAGAGGTTATGTGAACCTTATAGGGGTGTGTGGTGTGGCGGTATCCAAGAATAAAGTTATTATTATTATTATTACCTGGTTGTTACTAATGGATTAAACTGAAAAATAAAAACATGCAAAATGATTAACTTTGAAATTATTTGGGTGGATAGCACAGGTAAACTGGGGAACAGTCTGTAAAAGGTTAATTTAATTGGCTGTGACAGATAATCAAGCTGAATAAAAAATATAAAAGTTTTTGTAAGCTGAAGTTCACAGAAAAAAACCAACAACCCAGAGGTAGAGGGGAAAAAAACATGCTGTTATGTGATGATGCTAGGACAAAGGAAGGTTTGGATGTAGTTCCAATGTATTCCCGGAAAGGACAGGCCATATGATCAACTATACCATTGTATTCTAACATATGTTAATTATCACAATGATGTCAGATGAAGTATAAATATTTAAGTTTTGGAGCTCTCCTTTGGAAAGAAAGGAAGTAGGACAAAATGCATATTTCTCTCCCCAGATACAAATGCCATTAATAAACATGAATTTGATGGTCATACAGCCTTTATGTCTGATTTATTTGAAATTACAGAACAGGAACCCTTGCCCAATCATATTGGGGGTAGGAACTCATTTTGGAAATTCTTTCTGCCCCTCTGTTCAAGTCTCCAGCCTTGGCTTGAACAGGTCTAAGACTAAGAAACCATGGAACAGGCATGTTCACATCTCCTTTTCCCCCCTGATTTCCCCCCCCCTTCTTTATTCCTCTGAAGCCTTTTCAAATAACACTAGTTCCTTTATAGACTGCATGCTAAAATGAAAGTTTCTAATAAACTTAAACATGTTGCCACTCTGTCATCAAGAGTCATCTTCCCTGCTCCAGACTATAGAATGACACTGTGACAAAATTCTTCACCGTTCCCGTCCCCGTGGGAAACCATCTTCATGTCATTCTTTAAGGAGAGAGGAAAGAATCAGAGTATAATTGGGCACAACCACTGCCCGCAAGCTTTGCTTTGAAGACTGCTGGTGTAGAAGGACCGAGGTTGAAATAGACACTAGAAAATGGCATGGGATTATTTCCCGCAGTTATCCGCTGGGACGGGAACGGTGATGAATTTTGTCACCATGTCATTCTCTACTCCAGACCAAGCAAATCACCACCTCTGAGTTTCAACAGCATGCTGGGCACTGATAGAAAGGAAACATGAACATAATTTTCTTACTGTACACGAAGACCATCCAACCTTTAACTTTCACCCTTTTGAAGTCTGAAGCAGCAGTAGAGTGGGATAGTCCCATGGCTTCATTTAGCATCTTTGCTGCTAAACAGTGGTTGCAATTTTCACGTTTCATCTTATAAACTCAGGCTGTTTCCTCTTGAATGATTCCAATACAGTTTGCTGCAGTAATGGTATTACTATTTTCCAGATTCAGTACCTCCAGAAAGTTTTAGTAGCCATTACTGGCGAGCATTCCTTGTGGCAGGTATGTAAACAGCAACAAAAGATACATTTTATTTTGTCTTTTTTATATTATTTGCCCTGCAGAGTTGTTGTTAAGTGCTTTCATGTACTGTACATTTTATAGACTATATTGAAAATTACTTGATAATCTAAACATTTTGACCCAAAAGCTTCCTCCTGCTATTTTAGATTTCTAGTTCAATAAGCGCATCATTCTTGAACCTGTGAGTTGTGTACCTCTGATCACAAAATCTAGTGTAAACGGTCTAATTTACTTGTTTCTGCTCCACCTCCCCTCACTCTGGGCTGTCCTGTAATTTCTCAGTTTTACTTTTTACACGCAAGATAGTAGGAGGCTGTCTGTTCTACATGTGTTTATTTTTCCTTTAATTTCAAGTTTTTATTTGGTCGTGAGGCTTTTCAGTGCTGCAGGGATCCCAGTTCGGGACATCTCTGACTGTAAGAGACCACAGACTCTGAGGGCAGTAGTCTGTAGCAAAGAGGCAGCCTGCTTTAATTGCAGGGCACCTGCTTAGCCAACCTGCACTACCCTTTTGGGAGCTCAGGGACCATTCCCTTGGGTGCAAGATTTGCTCCAGGTTTTGTCTGCAGAGAGCTTGAACGCAGGCTGAGTGGCCCTGTTGCAGTTTTTCACCAGGATCAACTGCTGACTGCTGTTCCTCCCCACAACTTCCCTTTTGGGTTCCAATAGGGGTTGAGATCTCAGTCTGGCCGGTTGGACTGAGGAGTAGTCTGAAAAAGCAAGCTATTCTGGTTTCTAGGCTTCTGTGAGGCAGAAGTTCTCTGGCTGCAGTTTCAGTCTTAGCATCTCCCAGCATCTGCATGTCACAGTGAGTACAGGCTATGACAGCCTATGAGAGAAATCGGGGGGAGGAGGGGGGAGATTATCTCTAAAAGTGGTATTTAAAGGTTTCTGGGGCTAGGGACAGGATCCCGCACCTCTAAAATATTATTCTCTAATTTTTTTGATCCATTATTAATCTCTCATGGGCTGTTTTTGGCACTAAAATCGCTGCTGTTGCAGCCATCTTAAATTTGCCAGTTTTAGAATAAAAGCCTCTATCTGCTTCAAAACAACTTAGTTTGGCTCAAAAACATCTTAGATGGACTCCTAAGGCCAGGATACACAGGATTCATGCCAGATTTGCGCTGGATGGCTGGCCGAGAACCATCAATGTGGCACGTGAGGGGGGTAGGGAAGCGGGAGCCACTGGCTTGACCTCCCTTAGTCCCTCTAGTGGTATGGGGACCCAGATGACTCAAGTTCCAGATCAAAAATCTTGGCTGGTGCTGGAAAATGGTAAAAGTGCGTCCCAGTGAAGAGCAGCCACACTTCTGCTGTTAAACCCCAAAGTGGAGCACAGGAACACCTGCAAGGGCCATCTGGGCATCCTGGTCCAGCTTTTGCTTCAGAATTTATAAGAATGATGTAGATGTATGAAGCATACAGTACTTAAATTACAGTGGTCACATTGATTCCTCAGAGCCATGCACAAGGTATGGAGGGACAATCAGAAGAGGACTTGGGATGAAGTAGGTTCTGTTTTTATGCCTTTACTTTCCTAGTTTGATTCCTCAGTACTAGGAGATTCTGCATCATTCCTGGGAGGGCCAGGTCCCGACCATGTGTCAACCATGGATCTTGGAGAGGACCCAACTATGCACAGGCTGTTTAAGCCCACAGCGCTTTTGGAGATTTCTCTCTAAGAATTAAAGATAAAGCCTCCACAGACCTCTACTGTCTAGTGCTCGCTTATGAGCAGTATTAAAGCTCAGACCTCATTCTTTCCCTCCCATCCGGACATTACTAAGATGGGAGGTCTCAGAGAGACCCCTTCAGGTGGCCAATGCCATGATGAAACTTTGCCTGATGGATGCTGATTTTCATCAGCTATTCCATCAAAGGTAGATTTCCTGGTGGCACAGGTTACTAGGCATACCTCCCTCCCCAGTGAAGGGGGAGTGCTGTTGAAAGATGGCAGGCTGGATTTTGTCCTTAAGAGACAATTGAGGCTGCAGTGTTGGGGTTGAAGGCGGCAGTAGTGGCATTGTATGTCTCACATGCTTGCTACTCGGGCTTACGTCATGCTCTGGGAGCGGATGCTGGCATGGATTCCCAGTTTTTTATGTTTGGAGTGGATTATGTGGTAGATGTTCTGTATGATATCTTCAGAATCCTTAGCAAGGTCTCTGCATATGCTATTTCCGCTCACAGAATGCTTTGGATCAGACTGTGGGTGGGACAGTTGTCTTCTAAGGCTACACTAAGCAAACTGCCTTTTAAAGGTCAGTTGCTCTTTGGTAAGAGGCTGTACAATCTGATGGTTAGTGTGCAGGATCACAAACCAAAGTCTTTACCAAAGAGCAGGCCAAGGGCCCCTAGGGCATCAGATCAAGCTAATTTTCTTGGCTCTAGACCAGGGATGGGCAACTCCGGACCTAGAGGGCTGGAATCCAGTCGGGTTTTCCGCTATGAATATGCATTGAAAGCAGTACATGCAAATAGATCTCATACATATTCATTGGGGAAATCCTGAAAACCCGACTGGATTCCAGTCCTCGAGGACCGGCGTTGCCCACCCCTGTTCTAGATGTTTTCACAAGTACTCAGCAGGACCCTCTGTCCAGAGATCATTTCAAGGCTCGAGACAGAGATATGGAGGTGCCAAGCGTCCCCTGACCTCAGGATGCCTCAGCGACTGCCATAGATTCTCCAGAAGGAAAGCCAGAGAAAGCAATCGGAGTCTGAGCAACAGTAAAGAGGCTACTAGATTTAGCAGTCATAGAAGCCATCCTGGACAAAGAATTGTGCTTAGACAGATACACCATATACTTTATCGTGCCCAAAAGAAACCTAGAGGACTGGAGGCCGATTCTGGATCTGAAGTCAGGCAGTGCTGTCCTCAAGATATCATTCCTCTGCTTGGAAACGGTAAGGTTGGTCATTGCTTTCATGGCACTGGGGGAACTTCTCACCTCACTGGATTTGACAGAGGCCTAACTACATATCCCCATTTTTCCAGATCATAGGAAGTTCTTGAGGTTCCACGTTCTAGAGCACTAGTTCTTGGCTCTTCCATTTGGAATGGCCACAGCACCACGCACCTTCACCAAGGTGATGATCGTACTAGCAGCACACCTCCTTAAGGAGGGGATACTGGTGCATCCATACCTGGACGATTGGCTGATACAAGCTCCATCCGAATACAAAGGAAGGAAAGCAGTGGAGTGTGTGATCGAGCTTCTGCAGAGCCTGGGCTGAGTTATAAACTTCCTAAAAAGCCAACTATTCCTGAAGTATCTGGGCATTCAGTTCAGTTTTTCTCCCAGAAGCCTGTAGAGAGAAGCTCACACATCAGATCAGGGAGTTTTGGAACAGGCCAGCACCAACAGCTTGGCATTACTTGCAGGTGCTGGGGTCCATGGTAGCAATTATAGATGTTGTCCCTTGGGCAAGAACACATTTACACCCTCTCCAGGATGCCCTCTTATCCTGATGGTCCCTGCAAATGGATACATTACAGATTCCCCTACTTTGAACAACGGAAGCGTGTCACTGTCTGAACTGGTGGCTGGAGCAGCAATCGCTATCCTGTGGAGTGTTGCTTCGCATCTCCACATGGGTGATTTTGACAATAGATGCCAGCCTAAATGGCTAGGGAATGCATTGCGTGGAGTTTCTGGTGCAGGGATATTGGAACCCCTCATAGAGGAAATGGTCAAACAAGCAGTTAGAGCTGAGAGCCATTTGCCTGGTATTGCAGGAGCTCAGAAGCTCACTGCAGGGCAAAGTGGTACAAGTTTTCTCAGACAGTGCAAAGTTGGTAGCGTTTGTCAATTGGCATGGAGACACCAAGAGTGTTCTACTATATTTGGAAGCTCAAATGTTGTTTCAGTGAGTAGAGATCCATTTATTGGCTCTCTTGGTGGCACATGTAGCAGGAGTGGACAATATGCAAGTGGATTTTCTCAGCCGGCAGACTCTAGACTCCACAGAATGGACTCTATCTCAGAATGCATTCGATAACATTGTGGGTCTTTGAGGACACCTGACATTCGATCTCATGTCCTCAGCGGCTAACAGGAAAGCAGCTTGATTTTTCAGCTGAAGATACGAGCCAGAAAACGCCAGCTTGGATGCCCTAGTGCAGCCATGGCCACGGATAGAGCTTCTCTATGTGTTCCCTTCATGGCCCATGATAGGCAGAGTCCTGCAGAGAATAATGTTGCACCAGGGGCTGGTAGTTCTAGTTGCAGTAGACTGGCCGAGACATCTGTGATATGCAAATCTGGTACATCTAGAGAGGAACCAGAGTCTCAGACTACCCTGTCATCCGGATTACTATCACAAGGCCCAAACGCCCTGGAGGATCCAGAGCACTTTGGTCTTAAGGCATGGCTCTTGAGTGTGCAGCCTTAGCGTGCAAAGGCTATTCAGATGTGGTTATTGTCGTTCTCTTAAGGTCCTAGAAGCAGACAGGCATTGGCCACTTATGCGAAGGCTTGGAAGTGCTTTCAGGGCTGATGTGCACAGAAGAGCATTCATTCAAGAGGGGCTTGAAAAAGGCCTGGTGGTTTGAATCCTCAAAGTACAGATAGCAGGCCTTTTGTGCTTCAGGCCCCAGCCTAATAGAAGGCCTTTGACCTCTCACCCAGATGTGTCTAGATTCTTGAAGGGAGCACTATGTCTGCATTCTCCAGTAAGTCAGCCTTTTCCAACATGGAATCTTAATCTCGTTCTGCGGGCTTTCTCTAGAGCGCCGTATGAAGCATCAGTAATGGATCTGACAGTTAAAACGGTGTTTATAGTGGCGGACACATCAGCACAGCGAGTGTCTGAGCTGCAGACTTTATCCTACAGAGAACCCTTTCTTAGATTTTTGGAGTCTGGGGTATCACTGCAAACAGTTCCCTTTTTCTTACCAAAATTAAGTCTCAAGTTTTCATGTCAACCAAGAAGTATGGTTTCCTGCCTTCACACCCTTGGGGTCCAAGAAGAGTGACAAATTTCTGAAGGTACTGGATGTTCTGAAGGTACTGGATGTTGCTTTGTTATCAGGAAGTGATGAATGAGTTTCGACTGTCTCTTTGTGCTGGTGGGTACCAGCCACTGGCACCAACCAGCTTTGAAAGCAACCATTTTTAGATGGATTCGTATGGCTATTTCTTTGGCTTATATAGCACAGTTACTTACCGTAACAGGTGTTATCCAGGGACAGCAGGCATATATTCTCACATGTGGGTGACGTCATCTACGGAGCCCCAACGCGGACAGCTTTTCAAGCAAACTTGCTAGAAGTTTCAAGTTTGCACACTGCACCACGCATGTGTCTGCTTCCTCGCCCACTAGAGGGCGCGTTCCACCTCGTGGTCCTCAGTTCCATCACTAGCAAAGAAGCCATCCCCGGGGAGGCGGGTGGGTTGTGAGAATATATGCCTGCTGTCCCTGGATAACACCTGTTACGGTAAGTAACTGTGCTTTATCCCAGGACAAGCAGGCATGATATTCTCACATGTGGGTGACCGCCAAGCCAACCAAAAAAGGGCAGGTGGGAGGATGGCAATTTATGAAAACAGATTACGTAACACCGACTGGCCAAACCGGCCATCGCTTCTGGACAAAGTGTCCAGGCAATAGTGGGAGGTGAACGTATGAACCGAAGACCAAGTGGCAGCTTTACAAATGTCCTCCATGGGAGTAGATCGGAGGAAAGCAACCGAAGCTGCCATCGCTCGGACCTTATGCCCCGTGACACGCCCCGAGAGCGGGAGACCAGCCTGAGCGTAGCAAAAAGAAATGCAAGCAGCCAACCAGTTGGACAAGGTGCGCTTGGAAACCGGATGTCCTAGACGATTAGGATCAAAGGACAAAAACAATTGAGGAACCTTCCGATGAGACTTGGTACGTTGGAGATAAAATGCCAACGCCCTCTTACAGTCAAGAGAATGGAGCGCCGTCTCGCCAGGATGGGAGTGGGGCTTAGGAAAAAACACAGGAAGGACAACGGACTGATTCAAGTGGAAATCCGATACAATCTTTGGCAAAAATTTCGGATGTGTGCGCAAAACCACCTTGTCATGATGGAACACCGTGAAAGGTGGATCCGCAACCAAAGCTTGAAACTCACTAACTCTTCGAGCCGATGTGAGAGCAATCAGAAAAACCACCTTCCAAGTAAGGAATTTGAGAAGGGATACGTCCATAGGCTCAAAGGGAGGTTTCATCAGGTGAGCCAGGACAACATTCAAATCCCAAACAACAGGAGGAGGCTTCAGAGGGGGACAAACATTGATTAGCCGCTTCATGAACCGTTGCACCATAGGGTGAAGCGAAAGAGCACGACCATCTAAGTGCCGGTGAAAAGCTGAAATGGCACTGAGATGTACCCGGACAGATGTCGTCTTCAGGCCTGATTTAGACAAATGTAACAAGTAGTCTAAAACCGAAGCCACCGGGACAGAATCAGGATTCAGATGACGCGAGGAACACCAAGATGAAAATCTGGTCCACTTCTGTGAATAACAAAGCCTGGTCGAGACCTTGCGTGAGGCTTCCAAAACCTCCCTCACTGACTGAGAAACCTGGATTGAAGTGAAGGGGAAAGGAACCAAGCAGTCAGGTGCAAGGACTGAAGATTGGGATGCAACAGCGAACCCTGACTCTGAGATAGCAGAGAGGGAAACACAGGCAGAAGCAGAGGTTCCCTGACACTTAGTTGAAGAAGCAGGGAGAACCAATGCTGACGAGGCCACCGAGGCGCAATGAGAATCATCGTGGCCGTGGATGACTTGAGACGTACCAACGTTCTCATGATCAAGGGAAAAGGAGGAAACGCATACAGGAACCTCCCCTCCCAGTCCAGAAGGAAGGCATCCGCCTCCAGACGGTCCGGGGAGTACATCCTCGAACAATATAGGGGCAGTTTGCGAGTCTCCGAGGAGGCAAACAGGTCCACTTGCGGAGTCCCCCAGCGGTCGAAGACCTCGCGCAGGACTCTGGAGTGGAGAGACCACTCGTGCGGCTGAAGAAGCCGACTGAGCTTGTCTGCCAAGCAGTTTTGGTCTCCCTGAATATAGACCGCCTGTAGGAAGATGTTTCGGGAGATTGCCCACTCCCAAAGGCGAAGCGCCTCCCTGCAGAGGGGCCAAGAGCCCGTCCCACCTTGCTTGTTGACATAGTACATCGCTACCTGGTTGTCCGTGCGAACTAGGACTACCTGATCGCGAAGAAGGTGGTCGAACGCACGAACCGCCATGTAAATGGCTCGAAGTTCCAGCACATTGATGTGACATCGACGGTCCTCCGACGACCACAGACCCTGGGTCCGCAGCCCATCTAGATGGGCCCCCCACGCATACTCCGAAGAGTCCGTGGTCAGGACCTTGCGAAAGGGCGGGGCCAGAAACAGCAACCCCCCGGAAAGATTGGAACAGTCGGTCCACCAACGGAGCGACCGTTTCAAAGAAGGAGTGACCGTAATGAGACGGGACACCGGATCGCAATCCTGACGCCACTGGGAGGCCAGGGTCCACTGAGAGATTCTCAGGTGCAGTCTGGCAAATGGGGTGACGTGGACCGTCGATGCCATGTGGCCCAGAAGCATCATCATGCGCTGGGCCGATACCACCTGCAGCTGCGAGACCCACCGCCCCAGCCGAACCAAGGCCGCCAAGCGAGGCTGCGGGAGGTACGCACGTCGGCGCACAGTGTCCAGCACTGCGCCTATAAATTGAAGAGACTGGGCCGGCTGTAACTGCGACTTGGGGAAATTCACCTCGAACCCCAGTCGCTGAAGGAAGGCGATAGACTGTCGGGTCGCTGAGATAACCCCCTCCCTGGTCGTGCTTTTGATCAGCCAATCGTCCAGGTAGGGGAAAACCTGAGGGCCCCGATTTCTCAGGGCCGCCGCGACCACGACCATGCACTTCGTGAAGACTCGAGGGGACGAAGCTAGGCCAAAAGGCAGGACCCTGTACTGAAGGTGCAAGTCCCCCACCTGGAACCTCAAGAACTTCCGGAAGGCAGGATGCACCGGAACATGAGTATATGCCTCCTTCAGATCGAGGGAGCACATCCAGTCCCCTTCCTCCAAGAGAGGGTATAGAACCGGGAGAGACAGCATTCGAAACTTCTCCCGGACCAGGAATTTGTTGAGCTTCCTGAGGTCCAGTATAGGGCGTAGGTCCCCGGTCTTTTTCGGGACCAGAAAGTAGCGGGAGTAAAACCCGGTCCCCCGCTGATCTGCGGGAACCGGTTCGACCGCCCGAAGCTTCAACAGGGCCCGGGCCTCGGCCAGCAGGATGGGAAGCTGGCTCCGATTGAAAGTGGAAGGTCCCGGAGGCATATCCGGTGGCACAGACAAGAAATTGAGAGAGTAGCCCTCGGAGACGGTCCGGAGCACCCAGGCGTCTGATGTAATTTCGGTCCAGGCTGGGTAAAAGGACCGAAGACGCCCCCCTATAGGCAGGGAATTCTGAGCGGTCGCGGAGGGGAACCTGCCCCATCCGCTCAGCCCGTCAAAAAGAAGGCGCGGGCTTGGAAGGGCCCTGCGCCGGGGCTTGCGTTTGTCCCCCTCTGCCCCTCTGAGCCTGGCGTCTAGGTGGCGGTCTGGAAAAGGCGGGAGTAGATTTTTGGGGGTACCGCCTCGGGGGAGGGCGGAAGGGTTTCTGCTGCGGGGGTCTAGGCTTGGGCCGGACCAAGGAGGCTAACGAGCGCTCCTGCTCAGACAACCGCTTGGTCGCCGCCTCTAATGACTCGTCAAACAGTTCGGACCCCACACAAGGCAAATCTGCAAGGCGATCCTGCAGGTTTGGGTCCATGTCGAGGGTGCGAAGCCAGGCCAGACGGCGCATGGCCACCGCGAAGGCCGACACCCTCGAAACCAGCTCAAAAGCGTCGTACAAGGCGTGAAACAGGTACAACCGCAGTTGAGACAGGTTGGACATGAATGTATCAAAACCTGCCTTCTGGGAGTCCGGTAGGGAGTCACGAAACTGAGGGAGGTCCTTCACCATACCCCGAAGATAGGAGGAAAAAGTGAAGGCATAATTTAGCACCCTGGTGGCCATCAGGGAATTGGAATAAAGGCGACGGCCAAACTTGTCCAGGGTTCGGCCCTCCCTACCAGGTGGAACCGCCGCAGAAACCCTGGAAGGCTGAGACTTCTTAAGGGCAGATTCCACCAGCAAAGACTGGTGGGAGAGCTGCGCCTTGTCGAACCCTTTAGCCGGCACCGTCCTGTATTTGCCTTCCATCTTGGACGGGACTGACGTGACCGTAAGAGGGTTTGACAAATTTTTTAACCAAGTCTGCAGGAGGACCTTATTGTATGGGAGCCGAGGAGCCTCCCTAGGTGGAGTTGGAAGGTCCTGCTCCTCAAGGAACTCCTTAGAATATTGGGATCCGACCGAGAGGTCCAACCCGAGGGCCTTGGCCATGTCCTGCACAAAAACCGAAAATGAGGACGGTTTAGCAGGCGGGGAAGGAGATCTCGACTTTTTCGCCGAGGAAACCGGAGAGGCCTCGTGCGAATAATACAAGGGATCTCTCCCTGACCCCGAGCCCCACGATGTCCTCTCCACAGGCCTCGAGGGGGTAGGAGAATGAGTCCGCCTCGACGAGGCCCGGGGCGAGGACCCCGGGGTCCGGGGGACGAGAGCCCCCTCCCGTTTCCTCGGCGAGGAAGAACTGGACACCCGACGCGCCGGGGAGCGGAGAAGCTTCGGATTGTCAATGCGCAACTCCGACACCCGCAACGCCTCGCCCCCGATCGGGGAAGACCGACCGCGCCCTCGAGGCGAACCCCGTGAGCGCTTCGGCTTACTCGGCCGGCGCCTCGACCGAGTCCGAGGCGAGGGCGAAGACCCCCGGGAGGACCTCGAGGACGACGACGAGGAAATGCGGCGGACCCGACGCATCTTGTCCCGGGGCCGCACGCTACGCTCCGGCTGATCCCCCGCGGTCGATGGTAAGACCGAAGCCGAGGCCGAGGCGGGCGGAGCCTCGACAGCCGAGACCGAGGTCGGAGGAGCCCCGGTCTCCGAGGTCGAGGGAGCCCCGGCACCCGAGGCCGAGGTCGCCGAGGCCGAGGCCACCGAGGCAACAGCCGCCGGGGTCGAAGCCCGTTGCAGCTGTTCCAGGGCCCCCGACAGCTCCGTTGATATGAGCGCTCTGAGGAGCTCCTGGAAAGCCGGGATCCCGACGAAAGTCGGGAGGTCCGAATCCGGGGCATGCTCCCTGGAGGGCGACCTCGGTCTCGAGTGTTCCCTCGGGGCTTGCACGGGCGGGGCCCGAGGCGGGGCCGAGGACGACCCACCCGCCTTGGTCGAAGCAGAGGACGGCTTCTTTGCAGACCCTGTAGGGGATGGAAGGGAGGACTTACCCGAGGTAGTCTTCGTTCCCGAGGTCGACTTGGAAGTCGAAGGGCGAGGAGAGGCCGAGGGCCCCGAGGTCGTCGAGGCCGGGGCCGAAGCCGAGGCCGACGTCGAGGCCTTCACCACGGGGTCCGCCGTAAACAACTCTGCCATTCTGGCCCTCCTGCGACGGAGAGCCCTGGGCTGAAAGGTGGAACAGCGATCGCACGAGGTGGTAGGGTGTTCCGGGCCCAGACAAATGATGCACCACCGGTGGGGGTCTGTAATAGAGAGCAGCCTCTCGCACCGGCTGCACTTTTTGAAACCCGTTACAGGACGGGACATCAACGACGAAACTGGCCGGGAACGATCGACGTCCCGCGGCCACGGCTGCCGGGAGCCCCCGGAGCCCAACGAGAAGAAAAATATATTTTTTTTTTTTTTTTTGAAAAGAAAAGAACAGAATAAAAACGACACAGAAAATCGAAAAGCACAGCGACCGAAATAATCAGACGCGGTGTCAGGAAGCAGCGACACAAAAAAGATTAGGAGCTCACAATCCACAGGGCTTACTGGCTCCGCGGAAAAAAATGAACTGAGGACCACGAGGTGGAACGCGCCCTCTAGTGGGCGAGGAAGCAGACACATGCGTGGTGCAGTGTGCAAACTTGAAACTTCTAGCAAGTTTGCTTGAAAAGCTGTCCGCGTTGGGGCTCCGTAGATGACGTCACCCACATGTGAGAATATCATGCCTGCTTGTCCTGGGATAACAGCTTATATTGGCTTATACCTCCGGTATCCTTAAAAGCACATTCCACTAGGAGCATAGCATCCTCCTAGGCAGAGTCCAGAGTAGTTTCCCCTGAAAAATTTATAGAGCAGCTCCATGGTACTCACTCCATACTTTCAAAAGGTTTTATGTTCAAATAATTTTTATTTAGCTGAAACAAAATAAGGTAATGATAGTTACATTCTTCCATTTCAGAGCTCAATAGTTTGATATAAAGACAAATTTTGACCATTACCCCCTACCCCCCAGAGTTCCAATCCCAAAATACCATCCCACTTAGCCGTAGAGACACAAATAACCGGATACATTTGCAGGTAACAAAAAGCATCAACAGTTAAGGATTCTACTGCACGCAAGCTGGGTTAGAGTATTCCAAAAGGGCTCCCAGGATGTCTGGAAGCAAACTCCATGTACAGATGAGAAGTCTGTTATATTTCTCCATTCCCAAGCTACCAAGTGTAGCAGTTGAGTCTTCCAGAGTTGAATGGTGGGAGCTCCAGTATCTAGCCACATTAACAAAATACAGGCAAGCAATATCAGCTTTGTATCAATTAAGTGCTGTAAGAATCTTAGGGCTAGATTCACAAAGCAAACAGATCGTGTATCGATCGGTTTGCGACCCCTTTATTATCAAATTTCCATCCAGCCTGATTCACTTACCTCTCCTGCGATCCGCTTCGAATCCATGCATGCATATGAGGTGAAACGCATGAAGGATGCGATTCACAACACCAAATTTCCGATCCGACTGGGCTGGCCGATCACCTGAAGAAGCGACTGCTGGGGACCAGTCGAAAACGTCTTTCCGACTGGAAGCCCTGCTCTCTGCCCTGCAATCTCTCCTGCCTGCTTGCCCCGAATGCTGCCCTGCTCTGTCTCGATCTTCCCCAAATCTCTCCTGCCGCATCGCTGTTCTCCTGCCCTTCCCTGAAGCTCTCCTGCCGCACCGCCATTCTCCTGCCCTTCCCTGAAGCTCTCCTGCCGCTTCGCCGTTCTCCTGCCCTTCTCCAGTGAGCCCATGGTTTTAACCTGCGGGTTTAAAGCGGGTTAAAACCACGGGCTTGCAGGGCTGAAAACTAACAAAAAAAAGTTTTCAAGTTAAAAAAAAGATTGCGTCTCAGATGGACATGCGCAGACCATATACAGATGATCTGCGCATGCACGGGGATCGCTATAGAGCAATCCGTGCAGGCAGATGGGGCATTCCTCCGATCGCCCCCCCATCTGCATATTTTTCGTTCCTGAATTCATCGGACCTGACCGGATCGGGCCCGATCGGGCAGGTTAGTGAATCCCATTCTAGTGTGCACTTGACAGGGGAAGTTATTCCCCCAACATTCCAGATCAGCCTAAGAGAAGAGCCCACTATGGGGAGGCCAAACAGCGAAAGTAGAAATCAAAAGAAGAGAGTGTGTGAAACACCCTGGAAGCCGAGCCTCCCCCTAAGTGCGAAATCTCACAAAGCATTTCGCACAAGGCCCCAACAAGTGATTAATACCTATGTGTAAGACAGGCAACAGTCAGTGAGAATTGTACTGCAGATAAAAAGAAGTAATTACAAAATTGAGAAGGAATTCTAAGGAATTCATACCCCACCCTCAATTCTCCCACCCTAGTACGTACTGTGCAAATAAGAATCTTGCAATTTGGCAGTAGTTCCTCACTCTCCCAGGAAATATTAAGGTGCAAAGTGTCTAAAAATTAGAGAGACACACGAAGGGCACAAATAAATGTCTGCAACTCCCTGATGTAATCCCATCAACAAAACAACAGAATAATTCGTTAACAAGAAAAGAAATAAAAAGCTTAGTGAGACTCAAAACAAGGGTAGAAACCACAAAATACTAAAAGCTGTGTAGAACTACCAAAGATCATTTAGGAGCGTCCAGCGTATTCAAAAAGTCCTGTGCAGAAACCAGAGTGGCAAACTGCTTCCATTGCACTTTTTGTATGGCCAGGTATATTAACATGAAGCTTACTACAAATAGGTGTAAATTTCCTGCATTGTTCCATCAATGCAGCTGAAAAATCTTGAAAAATGCATAAAACCCAATGGTCAAGACTAACAGAGCTAGATTCACATAAGAACATAAGCAGTGCCTCTGCTGGGTCAGACCATAGGTCCATCCTGCCCAGCAGTCCGCTCCCGCGGCGGCCCAAACAGGTCACGACCTGTTTAAATCACCAGAAGGGGCCCCCTTGCCACCTTGGTTTCCTATTGAGTCCTATCTTCCCATCTAAGTCCTAACCCTCCGGTCTTGCACATGCACGATCTGGTTGGGTTTCTATTACTTATTTTCTGGTTAGCTTTCTCAGTATCCCACGATCCCTTTATCCCTCAGGAATCCGTCCAGTCTCTGTTTGAATCCTTGTACCGTACTCTGCCTGATCACTTCCTCCGGTAGCGCATTCCAAGTGTCCATGACCCTTTGGGTGAAAAAAAACTTCCTTGCATTTGTTTTGAACCTATCTCCCTTCAGTTTCTCCGAATGCCCCCTCGTACCTGTTGTCCCCTTCAGCCTGAAGAATCTGTCCCTATCCACCCTCTCTATGCCCCTCATGATCTTGAAGGTCTCTATCATATCACCCCTGAGCCTCCTTTTTTCCAGAGAGAAGAGCCCCAGCCTATCCAACCTCTCGGCGTATGGGCAGTGTTCCAGCCCTCTTACCAGTTTCGTTGCTCTCCTTTGGACTCTCTCAAGTACCGCCATGTCCTTCTTGAGGTACGGCGACCAATATTGAACGCAGTATTCCAGATGTGGACGCACCATCGCTCGATACAATGGCATGATGACTTCCCGCGTCCTGGTTGTTATGCCCCTCTTTATGATGCCCAGCATCCTGTTGGCTTTTTTCGAGGCTGTTGCGCACTGTGCAGATGGCTTAAGTGATGCATCCACCAGCACACCCAAGTCTCTCTCAAGACTGCTGTCTCCCAACAATGCCCCCCCCCAATTTGTAGTTGAACAATAGGTTCTTTTTCCCTATATGCATGACCTTGCATTTTTCCACATTAAAGCGCATTTGCCATTTGTTTGCCCAGTCTTCCAGCTTGTCTAGATCCTTTTGCAGGTCCTCACACTCCTCCCTGGAGCTAACTCTGCCGCACAGTTTGGTATCGTCTGCAAATTTTATAACCTCGCACTTTGCCTCCTTTTCCAGGTCATTGATAAATATGTTGAAGAGTAACGGCCCCAGCACCGATCCTTGTGGCACACCGCTCGTGACTCCCCGCCAGTCAGAATATTGGCCCTTTACTCCGACCCTCTGCAGTCTACCCGACAACCAGTGCTCGATCCATCTGTGCACATCCCTTCCCACCCCGTGGTTCCACAGCTTCCTAAGCAGCCTTTCATGTGGCACCTTGTCGAAAGTCTTTTGAAAATCGAGGTAAATGATGTCGATGGGTTCCCCATTGTCCACCCGACTGCTTATTCCCTCAAAGAAGTACAGAAGGTTCGTTAAGCACGACCTTCCCTTACAGAATCCGTGCTGGCTTGTTCTCAGTAGGCCATTTCTCTCGATGTGCTCGCAAATGCCGTCCTTGATCATAGCTTCCACCATCTTCCCTATAATTGAAGTCAGGCTCACCAGCCTGTAGTTCCCGGGGTCACCCCTCGATCCCTTCTTGAAGATAGGTGTGACATTCGCCAATTTCCAGTCCTCTGGTACCTCTCCAGTTTTCAAGGATAGGTTGCAAACATGCTGGATTGTGCTCGCTATTTCTTGTCTTAGTTCCTTCAGAACCCTTGGGTGGATCCCGTCCGGACCCGGTGATTTGCCACATTTTAACCTGTCTATCTGTTTGAGGACATCCTCCTTACTTACCTCTATGTGCTCCAATTTTTCAGCCTGTTCCCCACTCATGAGCTCCTCTGAGTCCGGTATATTAGATGTGTCTTCTCTCGTGAAGACCGACGAGAAGAACGTGTTCAACCTCTCAGCTACCTCTTTATCCTCCTTAATCACTCCCTTCCTATCCCCATCGTCCAACGGCCCCACCTCCTCTCTCGCTGATCGCTTCCCCTTTACGTAACTGAAGAATGCCTTGAAGTTTTTTGCCTCCCTGGCCAGCCCCTCTTCATATTTCCCTTTTGCTTTTCTAACCTCTCGGTGGCATTCCTTTTGGCATTTCCTGTGCGCCTGGTGATTTTCCTCCGTTGGGTCCTTTTTCCATCTCCGGAAGGATACTTTTTTGTTATTTATTGCCCTCTTTACTTCTATTGAGATCCAAACCGGGTCCTTTGACCGCTTGTTCTTACAGCCTTTCCTGAAACTGGGGACGTATATTCTCTGTGCTTCCTGCAGGGTGTCCCTGAATAGGGTCCAGGCGCTTCCTACAGTCTCCATCCTAAAGATGTTTCTGAGCCTCCTCCCCACCATTTCCCTCATAGCAACATAGTTCCCTTTCCTGAAGTTGAGCGCAGTTGTTGCGGTCCTCCTTACTATGGGTGTCCCCCTTTCTAATGTGAATCTGATCGCATTGTGGTCACTGTTGCCTAGTGGTCCTCCCACTTCTACCCCACTTGCAGGCCCCCCTAATCCGTTCAGGATGAGGTCAAGAGTAGCACTCCCTCGCGTCGGTTCCCTGACCAGTTGCTCCATGAAGCAGTCCCTCACAGCTTCTACAAATCCTGTTTCCCTAGTGCAGTTGGAGTGACCCGTACTCCAGTCTATCCCCGGGTAGTTGAAGTCCCCCATCACTGTTACACTTCCAGTCCTGCACTCCTGTCTCAGTTCAGCTTCCAAGTCGTGTCCGACTCCTTCCGGCGTACCAGGTGGGCGATAGTACAGCCCCAGTTTTATGCCTGCACCCTTGTTTCCCGGCAATTTGACCCATAGCGATTCCAGCCCCTCTGCCTTCGTTGCCATATCCATCCCGACCGAGTAGATAGAGTCCTTTATATATAGTGCTATGCCTCCCCCCTTCTTGTGGGTCCTGTCCCTCCTGTGGAGCTTGTACCCCGGCAGCGCCACATCCCATTGATTCTCCTCTGTCCACCATGTTTCTGTAATTCCAATTAGATCCAGGTCTTCCCCCTTGGCCACGACCTCTAGTTCACCCATCTTGGCCATGAGGCTTCTTGCATTTGCGTATAAGCACCGCAGGTCCCGTCGTTTTTCCTCCACCTCTGCATTTACCTGGGCCGCCTCTCCTGTTCCCTGTGCTTCTGCTTTGCCCTCAGCCTTTACCCTCATAGCTTTCAGCTTCCCCACATTCCCGCCACCCCACATCCCCGCTTTTCCTCTGGGTTTTCTAGCCCCCTCCTGGGCCCTGGCCTCTGTTCAAGATAGCAACTTGGTCGCTGTTGTCTGATTCTCCCAACAGCGATCGATGTACTATCAAATTTGCATGCAAACCCGACCGATTCAATCGCTCAGTGAGCAACTGAGACATGCGCACAGCCTTAATAGCAGTGACAAGCAAAGCAGCCTCCTGTCACTACTGTTAGGGCTTCTGTTTGGGGAGGTTGTTTTATAAGCACAGATGTGCACCCTCCCTGTGCACCCCCCCAATAAAAAATGCCAATCGGGTTTTAGGATCGGTAAAATCCGATGCTAAAAAGCCAAGTGATGTTTGTGCATCAGTCACTTGGCTATTTTGCATGGGGTTTTACTAATTTGCATGAGTAGAATCAGATCGGAAAACACGTGGTGGGCAGTATTGTGCATCAGGGATTCCGATCTGATTCATTGCTAAACTGGTCAAACCGGTTTAGTGACAATTGTTAAAGGATCAGTAAATTTAGTGAATCTGGCCCTATCAGTCCTGGTTACAATAAAGAAGATTAGCAAGATAAGAGCCTAATCTTTCCTTCAGGGAATGTAATAGTCTAGGTGAATGTACCTAACGCACCTTGGTTTTCAAAAGAGCTTTAGCGCTCAACTTACATTAGACCAGAGCTTTTAGAAAATCCATTCAACATTTTGTCTTTTGACACTGCAAGCTTGGAACTGCCATATCTTTTTATTTTAGAAATGTTCAAATATACATCAGTTCAATGCATTCTATGATAGGTATGGGTCCTGCCTAAAGATTTAAAGTGACAATGCACTTAGTAGTATCTGTACAGGGTTCTGTGGATGACATTACTCACATGCTGACCTCAGAGAACACCTGCTCCAAGTAAGTATCTTTGTATTTTGGATTAGAGGCCATACAACAAAGCTCTTCAAAACTGCAATTTTGAGTCCTGAATCTGATCACTAAGCATCACCCTTAGAGCAGTAACCATGTTGTACTCCAATTCCTCCTACTCCCACATGGTACTGAAATGTGCCTTCACAGCATGTCCAGATAAACACAACACACACTCCAAAAACTACTGCCACAGCCCGCCCTCCAGCCTCCCTCATTTTTCTTCGTCGGGTTCCTGGGTTCCTGAAGAAGGGTTCTTCCCTGAAACCAGCTCGGTTGAACCTGTTATCCGGACGCGTTTTAATTTTGTGTTTTAGTGATGAGTTTCTTCTTCATTCTTCAGTTAAGTTATCGTTTTTCTGATTTTTGATTTTTTGCTGGAGTTTTGGCTGGTAGGGTTCATTTAGGGGTCACTCAGGTCTCACCTGTTACTCGCTTTAGTTGATTCACTCGTTTTTGATTTGTGAACGTTTTCACCTTGATTTATTGCACACCCTGGGTGCTCAGTGATGGTGTGCGGGTGGGGGTATATTACCTCTACCTGAGTCACGAAGTGTCGGAGCTTGTCTCCTGTTGCTGCTTGGTCACACTGAGAGCACCCTTAAAATTTGAGATTATCTCGTTAGTTTTCACGCGGTTTGCGTGGTGTGCACAGTTTTGATCCTGAGCGCCCCCTTTGTGAACCTTTTTTACTATTTCCTCCTTATTGTTGTATCTAGTTCACAGCATGTCCAGCAGACCTGAATCAGAGTTGGAATTAGGATTGTGTAGCTATACCAAAGAGCCACCAGGCCAATTTATGAATGTAATTTTTGATGGTAACGTAGAAATATTTCAGAATATTATAGTAAATTTGGGGTAAAAATGTATTGAAAATTTTTACCATAAGCAAAATATGAAAAGATGTTTGAAAAGTTAGGTCAGAAAAATGTACAAAAGAAATATGACTTGGATCACATTGAAGTATACATTCTGAATATTGTTAGGTTCTTAAAATAAAGTTTCCATTTATAATATGCTCCAGTTTTTGTTGGCCTGTTAAATACAGGAAATTGTAACTTAAATGCATTTACTTTCATCAGATCCCTAACTTTAGCCGAGCCTGGCGAAGTGTAATTCTAACACCACTCCTTTCAGGTAAGAAGGCTTTATTTGATAACTTCAAAAAGATATAAATAGGATGGAGTGGGTCCAGAGGAAGGCTACTAAAATAGTGTTTGGTCTTTGTCATAAGGCATATAGGGACAGACTTAAAGATCTCAATCTGTATACTTTGGAGGAAAGGCAGGAGAAGGGAGATATGATAGAGATGTTTAAATATTTGCGTGGCGTAAATGTGCATGAGTTGAGTCTCTTTCATTTGAAAGGAAGCTCTAGAATGAGAGGGCATAGGGTGAAGTTAAGAGGTGATAGGCTCAGGAGTAATCTAAGGAAATATAGAAAGGGTGGAAGATGTGTGGAACAGTCTCCTGGAAGAAGTGGTGGAGACAGAGACTGAATTCAAGAAGGTCTGGGATAGGCACGTGGGATCTCTCAGAGAGAGAAAGAGATAATGGTTACTGTGGATGGGCAGACTGGATGGGCCATTTGACCTTTATCTCCCATCACGAGAACCTCCATCTTCCCCTCTTATTGTACCCACCAAACCAACTTAACTCAATGACCGTACATTCCTGTAAAAAAAATTTTTGACTCCCTACTGTACTTTCTTGCATACTCCTGTCAACTACAATGACCTGTATATTCCTAAAATTGTTAACTCCAATGTTTTACTATGTCTGTAATCTTAATTTAATTGCTGTGAACTGCCTAGAACTCTCTGGGTATGGCGGTATACAAAATAAAGTTGTTATTATTATTATTATTATCATGTTTCTGTTTCTAACTGTTTAGCACATTTTCTTTTTCTTTTCAGTAAATACCTCCTTCTTTTATTTGCCTTTCAGCTTCTTGTCCACTGAATCTGAAGCAGATGGAGGAATGCTATAATTGTTTTGTTGCTCTGCTGAAGTAAGAGGATTTTTATGTAGGGGATCACTGTTCAGCCAGCATGGTCATCACTTAAAAAAAACCCCACTGACTAAATTATCTAAATTAGACCCAGATAATCAGTGTTGGGCCATTTCCAAGCACTGGCACTGAATAACCAGGTCTTTAGAAGCATCCAGGTACAGCTGATATTCAGTGCCTTACCTGCTGGAATAGCTAACCAGGCTAATTTAGAACTGTGCTCCAACTTACTTGGTTTGGTACACATGCATCAGTGCCCATTCAACTCTAACTCTGGCCCCAGACCACCGTGATATTAACAAGAGAATCTATCACTATAATAAAGAGTCTAACATCATTTCAAAGCTTGTGTCAATTGCCTATACTTCAAACTATCCATAAGTCCTCACTGAATTAGAAATGTAAAACTTAAACAGAATACAAAGTTGTGAATTTAAAGTGCTCAGATCACCAACCTTAGTGCTTAATAACAAAACAAGCGTAGGCTGTTTCTAATTCAGTGAGGACTTGTGGATAGTTTGGCCAGAGAATGCCATAATGGTCAAAGTGGATATTCAGCAGCACTGTCGACTGAATATTTGCTCCCAGCTTGCTCAGTGTGATTTAACTGGGCAGGAGCCTCTTTGACCCCACAGCAAACAAATACGGTATCTAAACATTTTGAATAAAAACACATCTAAGGCAGCCACACTTTGAAATCTCTAGCTAGAAAAACATGAGATAAATAATGATTTCTTTATCTAAAGGCACACAATAATATCCATTAAGATAAAATATTATAATAGGACCCTAATGAATTAAGAAGCAATGCACCCAGAATCCCTCTCCTAAAAGATCCTCAAGAGCAGAAGTCTCAGGGGTCCTTTTATCAAGCTGCGGTAGGGGTTTGACGCACGTAATACCGTGCGTTAAACCACCTGCTGCGCTAGCCGCTAATGCCTGCATTGAGCAGGCGTTAGTTTTTTAGCCAGCCGCAGGGGTTAGCGCGTGATGAAATGTACAACACACTAACCCCACTAGCGCGATTTGATAAAAGGAGCTCTCAGTATATTATTAAAACACCTTAAATATCAGTCCCTCCCTACAGCCAGTATACACCTAAAACATCATGGCCTTCATTTTTGCAACTCTCAAAAAATAATCACCTTTTTCAACATATAAATAAATAAATACATCTCACGGTCACAACAGTGACTGTAGGCTTCTAAGTGAACTCTAGGCTTCATTTTTACAAGCCATATTCACATTTGATAAATGCGTAAACCAACACTTAAACATTTATCTTGCATAAATGTCTGTGCCCATTTTACATGCCGTTGGGAGATACTTGTATCAAACCCAAGTGCATGCAAATGGTAAGGGGGGCATAGTCTGGGTGAGCCTTAGATAGGACAAGAACTAGGCATTTATTCCCCTTTTCAGAAGGGGACAAAAGATTAGGAGTTATACCTACTGCCACGTCAGTCAGCCGGCGCCTGGGCCTCTTCTCCTCGCCAGCACCTTTGCTCCTTCTCCTCGCCTCTCCTGCAGCCTCTATTTGAAAAACAGCTCTATTGAGTAGCATTCTGCTGAAGGGATGAGAGAGAATTGCCCCCTTAATCCCCCAGTGGTTTTTGTCATGCCCCCCAAATGCCAAACTGGCAAGAAAATAGTGTTGGGATAATAACCAGTTTTATTTTAAGGTTGCAAAGATAATTAGTTATGTTGCCAGTTTTGAATCCATCAATTTTTTGTTCGTTTAATTTTCTAAAATAAAAGTGCTAGTATATAGTATATGTAAACCACTTTGACTGTACCCACAGAAAGGTGTTGTATCAAAACCATAACCCTTTACCCTTTAAAATGGATGTTATGCCTCAGGCATCCAAGGCATAAACATCCATTTCTTCTGTTCTAAAATAGAGGTGAAACTTCAGAAACCCTGACTTGAATGTCTCAATATCCATTTCTACCATGTATCTAAAATGGGTCTATATACCTCTAGTCAGAATTGCTTATTGAAAAGCCACATTCTAAAGTTCTCTTGAAACCTAATAAAAAGCAATTATTTTTAATCTCTAAGGCCAGCCTCTTCCATTGGAATGAAACAGCGTAACTAAGGGTTGTATGAAATTGATTTTTAGATCTCCACTTCCCAAGCTTTGTAAACTTTTCCTTCTCCTGTTAGCCTACTTGTGTTCAGTTCGTTGCCTTATCTTGGTCCCCTTACACTGTCTGTTTTATTTTTTTTATTAAATTTTAACTTTTGCCCTTGATGTTACTCTTGTAAACCGCTTTGATTTAACTTTTATGTTAAAAAGTGCAGTATATCAAATAAAATAACTGTAACTGTTTCCTAGTCAGGGAGTGCAATGGCTGAATAGGTGTTTAAGAGCTTATTTTTAAGTGTCAAAGAAAGTGACCCATACCTGGTTCATAGTCATTCGCGCGCTGACATTGCAGCGTCGACAATTGGGCGTAAGACACCAGCGCGCCACCTAAAGAGCACCTAAAGACTTTTAAAGAGCTCCGACGCGGGATGTGAGTGGGAACCCCCCCCCAGTTTGCTTCATACTCTTTGCGCTGCCATTGGAGGGGGGTTGGGGGGTTTGAACCCTCCATTACAGAGTAAACTTAACTTTTTCCCGATATTTTAGGAAAAAGTTAAGTTTTCTCTATAATGGGGGGGGGTTGCACCCCCCGTCGGAGCTCTTTAAAAGTCACTTTTTAGGTGGCGCGCTGGTGTCTTGCGCCAAATTGTCAGCACTGCAATGTCGGCGCGCTGAAGTCTCGCGCACTTTTGTCCTGTCACCCCCATACCCTGTTGGAACTTGTAGATTAATGCCTATACTTTGAACCTATTCTTGTTTCAGTGTGAAGCTAGTAAAGTGTCAGCCAAGGTGATGACAGATGGAACACTACAACCTTTGTTATTAACAGTGGGGTTAACTCCTGCCCCAACCCCTCAAAAGAAAGTTTTTGCATTTAGGCTGAGTCCTAATTCTGTAGTTGCTAAAAGTGCTCCTCTTGTCCAAGGAATCCAAGTTTATTCCAAATTTGATATACTGTCTTATCAACGTGTACCTAGATCAGGGGTATGCAATTCCAGTCCTCGAGAGCCGGAGTCAGGTCAGGTTTTCAGGATATCCACAATGAATATGTATGAGATGGATTTGCATGCACTGCCTCCTTGCGATGCAAATCTATCTCATGCATATTTATTGTGGATATCCTGAAAACCTGACCTGACTCCAGTTCTCAAGGACTGGAATTGCCTACCACTGACCTAGACGGTTTACAATACTATAAAATTTTAAAAGGGTAAAAAAGAAAAGCTTAAAAGTTTTTTATATATATATATATATATATATATATATATATATATACTGTATAGACTGGACATAGGGCAGGATTCACTGAAGTCCCAAAATCTATCCTATTCATATCCTATCCATTTCCGAGTCATTGTAGCCGAACGATTCAGTACAGCTTGTCCATGCAAATGATCCAATCATAAACACGCCGCTATTAGCACTGAAACCTCGATCAACACGTGCGCAATGTATCCTGGTTGGTTTTGAAGCTCATAACGCATGCGCTAGCTATTTAGGAATTCACTGCGTAGAAATGGGGTGTGGTTCAATCGCGGATGTCATTAGCGGGCTCCGAATGCGACATTCACGCGACAATTCAGCTGGAAGGAAGGGAGGCAGGATAGCTGACCCATAAAATAGTTTTATTTGATTTTTGGTTTTTTTGGTTATTTGGAATTGATATTTGAAATGTGCAATGCGCAAGGAGAGCACAGGGTTAATCCGCAATTTTCTCGCTATTCGCATTACAAATACGAGATTCACTCCCGCGCTCGCTATTCGCATTCCAAAAAAGAACAAAATATATTTCTAACGCTTATGTACATGAAGGTTTACATATATTTAAAAGTTTTGATATATTTATGATTTTTGGAGGGGTAGATATATATATTTTTGATGGGGTTCTTAACATGCACGGGTCAGTTGCTAGGCAGAAATAGCCGGCGAGGATTTAAACGACTGATCCTCAGCAGTCGTAACTTTTTGGAACGGAAAGGCCAGTCGGTTTGGAGGAAATGGTTTCATGAATAGACGCGTTAAGAAATTTACATGCATTTTTACTCATTTGCATGCGCTGGTCGCATACGGTGCAGATGAGGTCTGGAGGGTGGTTAGTGAATCGAGCCAGGGTCAGAAATTGAGCGCCAACCAAGCGGTACACGATAGGTTTGCTTAGTGAATCTAGCCCAAAGTCATACAGAAACAGGAGAATCTGGGGCTAGGCAAGAGTGAAAATACATCGAGATAAAATAAATAAAAAAGGGTGGTAAAGGGGAAGGGGAAAAAAACAAAAGGGAATTAATGTCCAAAGGATAAATGTTGTCACCCAAAGTTCTCTTACCCACCCCGCACTGCCAAACTCCAATCACATGCCTTGCTTTTCCTGTTGTAGAGCATCACTAGTGCCTTTGTTCTCCCATAAATAAGGAAATGCTGTCAGGATTAGTTAGATGAGAATCTGAACATTTCTAAACGCTTATCCTTAACATACCTACTGTACCAGAATGTAACTTGCCTTGAGCCAATATTGGAAAAAGTATGACCTAAATCTTGATCTGCTACTGCTGCCTATATAGTTCTGCCTTGAATTTATTTTTAGCCTTTGATTGTCTTAATATCTATCTTTATTTTATTGAAAATTTTAGGATCGGCTGTGTCATATTCTAAAAACTGATAGTTGCACTGGTAGACAGCTGCTCAACAGCAGCTGACTCAGAAGGAAAAAGCCCTCCATTTCCCCATATATTTGTGCTGCTCATTTTACAAGTCCTGACAGAATGTTTTGTAACATTTGTCTGCTGGATGTCATTTTATATTCTTATTTTTCTCTACAGTCTTATAAAATATTTCTTTATTCAAACTGACACTTTATCTCCATGTTTTCCATATAGAGTTTTAGACCATTAAAATAAGAGGGTGCAAGATAGATAGTTGCACGGGGACAGAAATTCCACCCATCCCCGCCAGGATCCTCTCCGTCCCCACCCGTCCCCGCCAGGATCCTCTCTGTCCCCACCCGTCCCCATCAGGATCCCCTCCGTCCCCACCCGTCCCCGTCAGGATCCTCTCCGTCCCCACCCATCCCCGCAAGGAATTACCTCCATCCCCGCCCGTCCCCATAAAAAGCAGCAATTTCTTCTGACAGGATCATCAATTCCACAGTTTCTTTTGTGTTTGCGCTGCTGTTTTCCTTATGGAATCTCTTTGGTGGAACCCTTTTTTTGTTTTCTGTTCAGGTAATTAACTTATAAACCCCCTCTTTTACTAAGGCTGACGTATTCATTATATTATATAAACGAACCCTGCTTCCAAAGCCTTCCATCCCCGTGGGAGTCCCGTTGGCTAGAGGGGGGTCCGCGTGGGAGTCCTGTGGGTTAGGGGGGATTCCCGCGGGACCCATGGGATTCCTGCGATCCCCGTTCCCGTGCAGACCTCTAGTGCAAGATTCTTAGGGCTCCTTTTATGAAGCTGCATTAGCGGCTTTATCGCAAGCACATTTTTAGCGCGCACTAGCCAAAAAACTACCGCCTGCTCAAGAGGAGGCGGTAGCGGCTAGCGCAGCTGGCAAATTAGCGCGGCTTCATAAAAGGAGCCCTTAGTTTTGTGACTTGAAGCAGGAATAAGTAAACTCATAACTATGATTTATTAGAGACTAGATACTTCTTAGGTTCTTACTGGATATTATTTTTCTCTTTAAGGTGTCCTGTTTTACCAGAGTTAGATGTGGTTGGAATTGCAAAACAGTATGCCCAGTTAGACCTGCCGGCTTTCACACTAGGATGTCTGCTGCTGATTCCCCATTCTGAAAAAAGGCAGCAACAGATTCAGGTAACTGAAGCACATTAACGGGTAAATTATTATTTTCTGCTGGTAAAGAATCATAATTGGATCATAAGAGAATGAAGCATCATAGCCTCTGGATTACGATATTATGGTTTGTTTATCTTAAGTGGCAAGTGCCAGAGAACTGAGTTTCTTATTTCAGCACTGTATAGACTAATGCGGACACCAAAATAAATACTTTTACTAGAGTTAATAGAACCGAGTGCATGTTACAACATCTTAATTTGATCATGTTACAGACCAACTCTGGATCAAGCTTGCATATTTTCGTTTTAGAATGGGCTGATAATTTTTTTTTTCCTTGATATTTTTGGCACACTCATATTCTTGTTTTAGAATATGCAGTAATCCCTTAATTGTTGAAGGGATTTTTATCATTTTGAGAGACCAAATGAAAAAAGAAAAATATGTCTACTTGCTCCAGTACGTTGGGCTCAGAATATATATGAAGATACTGCGATATACATTTCTGTTTAATTCAGCTATGTGTTAAAATTCATTTTCACTTTTCCAGGGTTTCATTTCTTCATGCAGTGCTGAGACTGTTCTACAGCAGATAACTGATTACATGAACACTGGGGAAGTAGCAGGCTTTGCAGCCAAGGTAACTCCAATAAAATCACCTTGTTATTTAGTAATCAGCTTTCAGTGTTGACTTACTGCTCATTAATCATCTCAAAAAAGATATACTGTATTGTTTACCTAGAGTATGCTTTGGATTTAAGAGAGCTCCTTTTTTTGTCTGCACAAATTTAACCTATGACTTAGGTGCAGTGGGAGAGACTGAACTCTTCCCATCCCCATAATACCTCTTAGGGTTATAGATCAATTCTCAAGTGTTTATCCTGTAATGCAGTGCATACATTTTGATAAGTTGAGTGATGAGTATCACTGAAATTTGTATTAATTCAGGGATATAGGCTAGAAAATAGCTTATTCCAGAAAGCATCCAAAGCATACACATTTGCCTCTTGTTCTGTATTGTAATATATTTCCAGTAGTGGAAATCATGAGATTTTTCCATCAGAGGCCTGACAAAGAATGTTAGAATTACTGATTAGTAATTGTTTTATTCAGTAAGCATAACTGTAGATGGCTAGGTGCTTGAGTGATTTGTAAATTGGAAAGTTTGAATTGTCTTTACTGAGACAGTTAAAAGCATTATTTTTTGTACCTAGAAAAGGCCTTTTGTAACATTGCATAGTGGTACACAACACATAGCATCAAGATGCACATACTTATCTGCATCATATATAAACATTCCTGAGTGCATAGTTTGGGTGAAGCAGGGACGGAGTTGGGATGTGTCATTTATAAAATACTGAAGTACACGCACACGTTTACATGAACTTCAAAGGAGGTGTCAGTGGGCATTAATACTTGTGTACTACTGGAGCTGGTTTTGGGGTGCCTCTGTTGCACTTTAAAAACAGAGCTATTACCCTTTATACCCGAATATATACTGATCTGAATATAAACCAAGGTAACTTTTTTCCCCAAAAAAAGGTTGACTCGAATATAAACTGAGGTAGAAATTTGAGTGTCATTTGTCATCCCCACCAGAACACCTGGCTTCAGTCAGGCATGCAAAAAACAGAACCCCCCCCAACCTTTTCAAATACAAACCCACAAACTAAAAGTACTATTGTACACAAACAAAACCCTAATATGCCAGACTGCACACAGTACACCAGAGGAGAAATAGAAAGAAATGCATTTCTTCCTGAACAGTCCAAAATATAAAAACAACCATTTTCCTACCTTTGTTATCTGGCAATTTTATTTTTCTGGACTTGTTCCATCTGTGCTCTTAACTCTGTTTCCAAGGCCTCCTTATGCATTTGCTGTTTCTTTCCTCTCCTCCGCTTTTTGCACTACATCCTTCTTTGGCATGTTTTCATATTCAGTTTTCTTCCATTTTTCTGCCTCCATCTCAAATCTATCCTTCCAACTCTTCCCCTTCCCTCTGCCCATGTGTACCATCTTTTCCCTCTCTTCCCCCATCCATGTGCACCATCTCTTCCCTCATTCTCTACTTCCCTCCATCCATGTGCCCAATCTCTTCCCCTTCCCTCCATCCGTGCCCCATTTCTTCCCCTTCCCACCATTCATGTGCCACCATCTTCCTCTTGCTGCCTGCTGCTTCCCCTGCACCATTCCTTTGCTGCAATCCACCCAAGCAGAAACAGGAAGTTGCTTCAGAGGGGGTGGACCCCAGCAAAAGAAAAGTACAGAGGAGGCCACCATCTTAGGTACTCCTATCCTCCACTACCCACTCCTTCCTGCCTCATACCAACATCGCATTTTCAGTCCCAATGCTCCAGAAGCCGACTCCAATGCTGTGTCCTGGGCTGAAAGGCCTTGAGCATCTGTGCATGCTCAAGGCTTGCTGGACTCCCTTCAAGAATCCCGGAGAGGGCAGGAGCCAGCAGGCCTTGAGCATGCACAGACGCTCAAGGCTCTTAGGCCCAACACAGTATCGGCATCAGCTTCTGGAGCATCGGGACTATAAGTGTGATGTCAGTCTAGGGCAGCGGGGCATGGGTAGTGAAGGATAGGAGTGCTGGTCAACGAGGTGGTGGGGGGGATAAGAGTGCTGGTCATCAGGGGGGATGATAGGAGTGCCGGTCTTGGGGGAGGGAGATAGTAATGGTCATCAGTGGGGATAGCAGTACTGGTCATCAAAAGGGGGGAAGGAGATAGCAGTGCCAGTCATGGGAAGGGGGTGGAGGATGATAGTGCCAGGCATCTGAAGGGGTGGAAAGTAGCATTGTTGGTCATCAGGTGGGGAGAGGAGAAAAAAAATTGCCATCATCCAAAGGAGACTTGAATATAAACAGAGAACCCCATTTTTGGGACATTTTTTGGCCCAGAAATCTTTGTTTATATTCAAGTATATACGGTATCACAATTTTTGTGTGTGTTTTGCTCATATATTATACACATTTTTTTTTCATAGAAAACTAGTATTAGCTGGCATTTTTTTAAATAAGCACCTTTCTGAATTTAACACATAGGTATTTTGTCATAAAGTCAGGCCCTAAAAATACCAAGTTTGACACAAAATCGATTCATGACCTACCAACAAAATTTGCTAAAATTGATTTTAGTAAATAAATATCAACCTTCAAGCTTTATTAAACATATTTTCCATCCCTAGTTGCTACTGTGATCTGTATTTTAGGCAAGATGGAATGCTCAGAGAAACTGATAAGCATTGTAATTGCATTTTATATATTCTTATGACATGTAATGCGAGAAAAGCAAATCTGTTAGCAGGTTTGTTCTAAGATTTCAGGAGAGGAGTTTATAAATTTTTTTTTCCTTGAAATTATTAATATAATAACCCTCCAATTGCCCACCAGCAATTTAGATAACACTTTTTCTCTGTATTCAAACTGTATTTGCCAAGCTACTTAAAAAATTTATATTTTATGTTACTGTTATTGTGTTTGCAGATCGAAGATTTGATTCTTGATAGCATCTTCAGTAAGAAACAATTTGAAAAGTTCATGACAACAAAATATTCTATATTGTTGAAACAGCATGCAATTAATACCAGCCAAGTGAAAGACCTAGTAAATTACCTTGTAAACAAGAGTTGGTAAGTGAGTGTTCAATATCGGTGTATAATTATGATAAAAATCCATGGCACATGGACAGTTCCTTTTAAAAAGAATTCCTTACCAATTGAAATCTCAAGAAAAATAATATACAAAAACATTGGCCAAAATAAATTTAAAACTTTATTAATTTAAAGATGAATTTACACAACTCTAGTTTAGTTAAGATTGCATTTCAGATACACCATCCAATTTCAGACCAATATTTATAACATCTTAATGATAGTTACCAGATACCAGGGAGGAGGTGGGACCGCTGGATGAAGGAGATAGGAAGGGAGTGGTGAAGGTGGAAAAAGAAGTGGCGGATAGACTAAACATGTTCTTTTCGTCAGTATTTACAAGAGAGGACACATCCAACGTGCCAGAACCTGAAAAAATCTTCAAAGGAGATCAAGCAGAAAAATTAACATCCATAGAGGTAAGCCTCGAAGACGTACTCAAGCAGATAGATTAAAAACTGACAAACCTCCGGGCCCGGACAGAATCCACCCTAGGGTTTTGAAAGAACTAAAAGAAGAAATAACGGAATCACTACAGTAGTTTTACAATCTATCCCTGAAAACAGGGGTGATCCCAGAGGAATGGAAGATAGCCAATGTTACACCCATCTTTAAAAAAGGATCGAGAGGTGACCCGGGGAACTACAAACCGGTAAGTCTGACATCGGTCCCGGGGAAGATGGCGTAAGCGCTGATAAAAGACATCATCAAAGAGCATCTAGAAAGAAATAAACTGATGAAAACAAGCCAACATGGCTTCTGCAAGGGAAAATCGTGCCTAACGAACTTATTACACTTCTTTGAAGGAATTAAACAAATGGATGAAGGAGCCCCATAGACATCGTATACTTGGATTTCCAAAAAGCCTTTGACAAGGTACTCCATGAACGCCTACTACGGAAACTGAAGAACCATGGGGTAGAAGGAGATGTACATAGATGGATCAAAAATTGGCTGGCGGGTAGGAAGCAAAGGGTAGGAGTGAAGGGCCACTACTCAGACTGGAGAAGGGTCACGAGTGGTGTTCCACAGGGGTCGGTACTTGGACCGCTGCTGTTCAATGTATTTATTAATGATCTAGAAACAGGGACGAAGTGCGAAGTTATAAAATTCACAGATGACACAAAACTTTTTAGTGGGCTTAGGACTAAAGAGGACTGTGAAGATTTACAAAGGGACCTGAACAAACTGGTAGAGTGGGCGAATAAATGGCAGATGAAGTTTAATGTAGAGAAATGTAAAGTCTTGCATATAGGAAACAGAAACCCGATGTACAGCTATACAATGGGAGGGCTGGTAATGGGTGAAAGTAGCCTAGAGAAGGACTTAGGGGTACTGGTGGATAAGATGATGAAGCCATTGGCACAGTGTGCAGCAGCCTCAAAGAAGGCGAACAGAATGCTAGGTATTATCAAGAAAGATATTACAACCAGAACGAAGGATGTTATCCTGCCGTTATATCGGGCGATGGTGCTCCCGCATCTTGAGTACTGCGTCCAGTATTGGTCACCGTACCTTAAAAAGGATATGGCAATACTTGAGAGGGTTCAGAAAAGAGCGACGCGATTGATAAAAGGTATGGAAAACCTTTCATATGCTGAAAGATTAGAGAAACTGGGGCTCTTTTCCATGGAGAAGTGGAGGCTTAGAGGGGACATGATAGAGACGTACAAGATCATAAAGGGCATAGAGAAAGTGAAGAGGGATAGATTCTTCAAACTCTCGAAAACTACAAGAACGAGAGGGCATTCAGAAAAATTATGAGGGGACAGATTCAGAACCAATGCTAGGAAGTTCTTCTTCACCCAAAGGGTGGTGGACACCTGGAATGCGCTTCCAGAGGGTGTGATAGGACAAAGTACGCTATTGGGTTTCAAGAAGGGATTAGATTTCCTGAAGGAAAAGGGGATTGAAGGGTATAGATGGAGAATTACTGTACAGGTCCTGGACCTGATGAGCTGCCGCGTGAGTGGATTGCTGGACGCAATGGACCTCTGGTCTGACCCAGCAGAGGCATTTCTTATGTTCTTAAATAAACTGCTTCTTAGCCAAACTTTCTAGTTTTATTTTAACTGCACAGTTTTTCAAAGTAAAACTTTGTATGAAAATGTACTCTCTCATCCTGAATGTTTTAGAAAGTAGAGTATGTGATGTATCCAGTTTGGCAAAAATACCCTGTGACACGTCTTGTCATTTATTCATGTCAACAAGTTGAACTACTTGGGATCTAGCTAGGTACTTGGGACCTGGGTTGGCCACTGATGACAAATTTGTCCCCGTCCCCGTGAGTTTGTCGCTGTCCCTACCCTATTCCTGTAAAGTCTGCCTTAACATCAAGTATAAGGGGGCACTCGGAGAAACTGAAAGGGGATAGGTTTAGAACCAATGCCAGGAAGTTCTTCTTCACCCAAAGAGTGGTGGACACATGGAACGCACTCCCGGAGGTTGTGGTGGGGCAGAAGACACTACAAGGATTCAAAGAAGGTTTGGATAAATTCCTGAAGGAAAAGGGGATTGAGGGATACGGATAGAAGTAAGGATAGGTTTTCTAGGGCAGGGAACACTTGACAGGTCATGGACCTGATGGGCCGCCGCGGGTGCGGACCGCTGGGCGCGATGGACCTCTGGTCTGATCCCGGTGGAGGCAAGTTCTTATGTTCTTAACCGCACAAGCCTCAAACACTTATGATTTTAAAGTGTTTGAAGCTTGTGCAGATGAGGATGGAGCTTGGTGGGGATGGGATGGGAAATGAGTTCCTGCAGGGATGGGGAAATATTTGTCCCCGTGTCATTCTCTAGACCAGGGGTGCCCACACTTTTTGGCTTGCGAGCTACTTTTAAAATGACCAAGTAAAAAAAGATCTACCAACAATAAAATTTTTTAAAAACACAAAGCACACTGTACGCAAAGAAAATGTTAATTATCATTTATATTCTGGAGTTTTTTCCAAAGAGGTCAAGGCAGATGACTCTATGCAATGTCACCTCAGTAACAACTATACAAAAATAGACAAATATACCCCCCTCCCTTTTTACTAAACCACAATAGCAGGTTTTAGCACAGGGAGCTGCACTGAATGCCCCACGCTGCTCTCGACGCTCAGAGGCTCCCTGCGCTAAAAAATGCTATTGCAGTTCAGTAAAAGGGGGCCATAGTGCAAAATATAGACAGCAGATATAAATTCTCAAAATGGACACATTTTGATAACTAAATTGAAAATAAAATCATTTTTCCTACCTTTGTTGTCTAGTGATTTCATGAGTCTCTGGTTGCACTTTCTTCTTCTGAATGTGCATCCAATATTTCTTCCCTTCTTTCAGCCTACTGTATGCTTTCTCTCCTCCAGACCTCATTCCCTCCCTCAACTTTTTCTTCTTCTCTCCCTGCCCCCTCCCCTTTCTTTTTCTCTGCCCTCCTTTTTTCCTTCTGTCTGTCATTGTCTCCCTGCCCCCCTTTCTTTCTCTCTCCATGTCCCCTTTCTTTCTGTCTCCTTGCCTGCCCCCTTTCTTTCTTTCTGTCTCCCTGCCTGCCCCCATTCTTTCTTTCTCCCTGCCTGCCCCCATTCTTTCTTTCTCCCTTCCCTTCCCCAAGCCACTGACGCCGCCATCGGGCAAAAGGCCCCCAAGCCACCGCCGCCCCAAACTCTCCCTGCTTCCTGACGCAGAAGTGTCAGGCCAACCAGCATTCTTCTCCCCAACGTCAGTTCTGACATCGGAGAGGAAGTTCTGGGCCAGCCAGGCAGCAATTGGCTGGCCCGGAACTTCCTCTCTGTCATCAGAATTGACGTCGGGGAGAGGAAGGCTGATTAGCTCGGAGCTTCTGCATCCTGTTTACAGTGTCAGGATGCAGATAGAATGCGAAGGCAACACAAGTCTATCATGGAGCCCTGTATGGGCTCCGCGATCAACTCGTGTTGCCTTCGCGATCTACTGGTCGATCACAATCGACCTTTTGGGCACCCCTGCTCTAGACCTTCGGTCTGTCCCAGGATGGCAATTCTTATGTTCTTATAAACAAAAGACAGCAAGATGTTAACTGCAGCAGCAAAGAAGCTACTGGTCTGATATAGCTTTTATTGCTTTTAATTGTACAGGACTCGATTCTAAAAAATGGCGCCTGAGGTTAGGTGGCAATAGGCGCCCAACCAACAATTATTTGGTTTAATCAGCACATTAATTGGCTGTGCTGATTAAAAATCAATAAAAAATTTTAAAAAACAGAAGCGCCTAAGGACACCTCCATAAAGGCCGCTGTTAACCCACCTATGCAAGTGTGTTATGATTCATATCGCCATTGTAGGCGTGGTTAACACCAGAAGTGGCGTTAGATGTCATAAGTCACCTCCGTAGACGCAATTCTTGTGAAAGGCACCAGAAATATAGGCTTCTAAAAGCCTGGCCTACATTCCCAGAGCCTATCTTTCATGTAGCCATGATTATACAAACTGCGCTATTGCATAATTGATATGCAACCGGCCACTGAAACGGCGCTGTTTACAGAATCCCAGGCCACAGTGGCTATTCACACCATCCACCAAGAAGCATAATAACAATTCTCAGCTTGTATCTATCAGGATCAAATTGGGGTAAAGGCCAACCATGTGCCTGAAATTCACCTATTGAAAATGACTTCAGCCTCATAAAGTGGAGGTTTTTATCAGTAATGATACATTAGGAAGCTCTGGAAAATTCTTGTGTGTGCTTGATTTTCACTTCCTTCCTCGTTAAGAACTTTGATACAGATAATTGTAAAATAGCTTCGGTCAAGAGCACTGAGGGGGGCATTTGTGCTGCTTTGGCTGGTTAATTGTAGTCCTGTTAAAAGATGATGAAAATGATCATATATGCTGTGGCTTTTGATAGAATAGTTTGCATTACATTAACTAAATAGACTTCTAGATGTAAAGGAAAGGAATGTTTATTTCAACATGAAATAATCTCTTGTTGTTTACAGTCTAGATGAAGCAGCCAGAATCATAGATGATTATCAAAAGCACTGTGGAAAACCTGCTCAGCGCAGTTCCTCTCCTGCTGACCTCCTGAAGGTAATGCTTGTACCAGACCTGAAGCATGAATAATTTAGCAGTTACCTTTTTTTTTTTTTTAAAGTGGCAAAGCACTCCTGCATTAATCTTGTGCATCCCACAGTTAATTGTGCTAGATTAGTATGTTTTTTCTGTTTTGAAGAATATCCTTCTGTGGCGTTAACAAAAATGTTACTGGATTATCTTTTGAAGGAAAAGTTCCTCTCTCTAGGAGTCGGAAGCAACTAGAAGGATTATTTCGTTGTTGCTTTTTACCCGCCTTAAAAAATTCTCATAATAATAAAAATGAAAAGTTGTGAATGTATTCCATGTTTTAGAACTCTTCTTGATGAAGCATCTTTTAGTCTTCTTAACTTAGTAAGGCTGCATTAAATGTGTTAACATACAATAACTTTGTTTTATGTTTTATATTTCAGGCCTTCCTCACTGGACAAAATTAAACCACCACTTTTGCAGGCAGAAATTCTAGTACAGTACTTCATTATCTTTACAAGACAGGATATTACTAAACCTGTCAGCATGTTATATTAGCATATATCATATCGCAGTTTGGTTGATGGATAGATGAGTCTAAATATCTGTTGTTATGTTTCTGGCAAATTAATGGACATTGGTTTTTTTAATTTTTTTGCCTGTACTTTTGTCTAAAAATCTAGAAATATCCATACAGATCTGAGTTCTACAGTAGACCCCTGCGAATTTGCAGTTCGTGGATTCAGTCATTTGTGGTATTTTCTGACCACCTCTTCCGGTCAGAAAATACCACGAATGACTGACCAATGGAAAAGCAACTTTCCCCCTTCTTTGCCTGCTCAAGAAAAGAATGGCTAGCAGTTTACACAGGTTACTTTTTTTGGTGGGAGGTTCCTGACGACACCCCATCCAGCACCCCAGCTTTACTTTCCTGACCCTGCACAGCACTCCATTTCCACCTTCTCCACAGCCAATCAATCCCTCCATTTCACTGCCTGAATATTCATTCACCTTTACCTTAGCTCTTAGTGGCACCGGTCTCAACATCGCCTCCTGCCAGCCTAACTATTGTTTTTCAGCACCCGCCACCGCCCCTGCAGCCCTCTCCCGCTTCCAATCCTCTCCTAAACCGCATTTGTGGTTTATTGAAATTCGCGGAGGCTCCTGGAATGGAACCCCCGAGAATTTTGTGGGAGTATAGTACTCATGAAATATAGGTTAAGATATTTAATATATTTTCTTGAGTCTTCCTTGGAGCATCTCTAATTCTTTTATTATACTTTCCATTTTTACTTAATATTAAAATTACACATGTTTGTACATTTCTGTAATCTGTATTTAATTTTCATACATAATTTATATAACGTGTGAATAAAGTGTAACTGGCTTTCTCATCTGTGTGCTGCTTCATTATCCTTCAAGCTCTTTTAATAGTAATATTTGTTCTATTAGCAGTTTTCTAAACTGAAAATGTTATTCCTGCAGTCTGTCATACATCACATGTATCAGACGTGTGCTTCAAATGAAAAATCTTCCATAGGATCTTGCCTGTCTCGAAGCCTTACATTCAGAGCAAAGGAGGGATGGAGGAAACTATATGGTAAAAATTGGCATAAATATGTGCACTAGCTTCTGTCTATTCAGTTCTACTCTTTATTTTCATTGCAAAGAAAATCTTATGGTTGACACAAAAGATGTATTTTGCCACTATTCCTCTTTCTCTTTCATCCATTACTTTCTTAGATATGGAGGCTAGGAAGTAATCCTCTTTGGGCCTGATTCTGTATAGGACGCCCAGTCTCAGCAGCCGCATAAGCAGCTTTTGTGAATCAAACATGGGCATCCTATACAGAATCGCATCTGTTCTAATGGACAGACGCCTAACCACCCCAATTAACCAGAGTCCGTGAACAGTGTTATTTAGAGCAGTGTTATTCAACCACTGGTCCGCAGACTGGTGCCAGTCCTCAAATATTTCCTGCCGGTCCTTGCAGGGCTTGCATGTGCCTGGGGCCCAAGGAGATCAGGGGGGCCCGATGAGCTGGGTACCCGCATGTCTCTCTCCCTTCTGTGCAGCAGCCATTTTGCTTTCCTCTCCCCCGCCCCCGGGAATAGCAGTGGCTCTCTTCCCAGCCTCAGACTAATAGTGGCTTCCTCCCCTCCCCTCTCAGCAGCTTTCAGTATTCTAACTTGCCTGAAGCAGTGCCAGTAGTGTCAGCGCAGTGATTCACTTAGGCAGCCTTGGGGCTTTTGCTGAGCGCAACCCGCCTCTGATGATGCAACTTCTTCTTTCCTCAGAGGCGGGTGCGACCCCCTCAAAGGACCCAAGGCTGCCTAAGTGAATTGTTGTGCTGACGCTACTGACACTGCTGCAGGCAAATTAAAACACTGAGCTGCTGCTAGTCCGGCTAAGGGAAAGTGCTGTTGCCACTGGTTGGAGGTGGAAAGGGGAGCTGTTGCTGGTAGGGTGAAAGGGGGAAGGAAAGCTAGAGCTGGTTGGGGGAAAGGGGGCACTGCTTCTGCTGGTCAGGGGAGTTGCCACACTGGACTGGGAATGGAGAATAAGGAAGGGGGAGCTGCTGCTGGACAGAGGAAAAGAAAGGGAGAGCTGCTACTGAACCTGGAGGGAGGGAGAAGGAAAGATGCTGCTGGACTGTGGGGAGGGCAGTGGAGAAGGGGACAGAGAGAGTGAATTGGTGGAACAGTGGACTCAAGGAGGGAGAGATGCTAACAGGGGGAGAGCAAGGAAGGCATACAAGGCATAGGGTGGGGGGCCTGGGCTCCGGGCAGAAAAGAATAGAGAGATGATGCCCAGAGAAGAGATGCTGTGAGAAGAGATGAATAGGGACAGACACAGAGGGGGAATGCTGGATGGAGAAGGGATGGAGACACAGAAGGGCAATACTGATCACAGGGGTACAAAGGGACATGGACGCAGAGGGTAGTGGTTTTTATTTCAGTCTTAGTAGTTTGCCAGTCCACAAAATAATTCTTTTATTTCCACCGGTCCATAGGTGTAAAAAGGTTGAAGAACACTGGTTTAGAGAATTGCATTGCCACTGAGTTGATTGGCAGTTGAGCGGCATCAGCAGGGAACACCTGATCCCCCTCCCTCCCCCCCACAAGTTGGCCAGCAGGTGGGATGCCCACTCCATCCTGCTGGAACCCCCGAACCACCTCCCCACCCCCAATGTCGGCGACAGGAGGAGTGCCCAATTCTTCCTGCTATTATCCCCCCAAAGCATCCCTCAGTAGGAGGAGTGCCCACTCCCTCCTGCTTCCAACCCCGTCAATGCCCCACACTCCCGACACCCCCACCCAACATCCAATTGACAGGAGGGATACCCACTCTCTCCTGTTACTGGCTCCATTGAACACCTGACACTCCCCAGCACCCACCCGACATTCCCCAGGACCCCCAGACACTCGCCTGACATTCCCCAACACTCACCTGACATTCCCCAACACTCCCTTACACCCCAACAGCCCCCTGACACCTCCTGAACCTCCTTAACTTTAGGGGATGGCCGGCAAGAGGGATGCCCATTCCCTCCTGCTGGCAAGCCCACCTCTTCCAAAATGGCAGGCCTTCCCCTTCCCGGTGCATTTTGGGATGCACCAGGGAGAGGCCTAAGGTAGAGAATGACACGGTGACAAAATTCATCACCGTTCCCGTCCCCGCGGATAACCGTGGGAAATCATCTTCATGTCATTCTTTAAAGAGAGAGGGAAGAATCAGAGTATGAATGGCCACAACCACTGACCCACAAGCTTTGCTTTGAAGAATGCTGGTGTAGAAGGACTGAGGTTGAAATAGACACTAGAAAATGACATGGGATTATTTCTCGCGGTTATCCGCGGGAACGGGAACGGTGATGAATTTTATCACCTTGTCATTCTCTAGCCTAAGGCTCTAATTGGCTCAGGCGCCTAAGGCCCCAATAAACTAAATAACAAAGGCCCCTCCCATGGGAGGGGCCTTTGATGTCTGGCCAATCGAAGTCTTAGGCCACTCCCTGTGCATCCCAGAATGTACCGGGAAGCAGAAGGCCTGACATTTTGGAATAGGTGGGCCTGCTAGCAGGAGAAAGTAGACATCCCTCTTGCCAACCATCTCCTAAAAGTATTGGGAGGGGTACGGGAGATGTCAGAGGGTATGTTGGGGTGTGAGGGAGTGTTGGGGAATGTTGTGTTGGGGAGTATCAGAGAGTGTTGGAGAATGTCAGGTGGGTGTTAGGGAATATCGGGTGAATGGGGGTGTCGGTGTATGTTGACGTGTCGGTTGGGTGCTGGGGAGTGTTGGGGCCAACTGGATGTGGGGGAGGGGTGTTGGGAGTGTCAGGAGTTCAGGGGATCAACAGGGTCAGCAGCAGGAGGGAATGTGCATCCCTCCTGCTGCGGACAGTGTCGGGGATTCAACAATGACCGCACGAGGGAGTGGGCATCTGTCTTGCCAGCCATCTCTTAAAGGTATGGGGGGGCTTGGGAGGTGTCAGGGGGGATGTTGGGGTGTGAGGGAGTGTTGGGGAATGTCGGGTGAGTGTCCGGTGATGTTGAGATGTGTTGGGTAATGTCAGGTGGGTGTAGGGGAGTGTTGGCTGTTCGGGGGATCAATAGGACCATTTGCAGGAGGGAGTGGGCAACCCACCTGCCAATTGGATGTTGGGAGGGGATGTCAGGGGTTTGGAAGACACAGGCAGTCCAGGTTCCAGGCTTTTTGAGGCAAAGGATCTCCCTGTAAGCTTTTGCAGCTTCCAGCACACAGCATGGTACAGTGAGTAACAGGCTGACAGCCTGGAAGGTCAATACCGGGGGGGGGGGAGGTGTCTCAAAATACAGGCTTTATCCTGCAGCAATCCCTTTCTTCAGACTATAGACTTAAGTGTTACCCTGTGCACTATCCCCTCTTTCTTGCCAAAAGTGGTTTCTAGCTTCCACATCACTCAAGAGATGCAGTTGCCAGCCTTTACACCCTTTGGTTCGAGCAAACATGACAAGGTGTTGAAATCTCTGGATATTTGCAGACACTTGCTGAGGTACTTGGAAGTCAGAAACAAATTTTGTTTGTCAGATCATCTGTTAATGCTGGTTGGAGCAGCCCATAAGGACAAACTAGCGTTGAAAGCAACCATTTCCAGATGAATCTGGATGGCCATTTTTTCCATCTATGTCATAGCCAGAAAGCGGCCTCCTGTTTCAATGAAGACCCACTCAACACAAGGTGTTGCTTCCTTGCGGATGGAATCTTCAGCGGTTTCCTCGGAAGAGATTTTTAGGTCTATGTCTTTCTTTATCAGTGCTTTGCATCTAACTTGCCAGTGCTTGTGTCTCTCCTTATTTTCTTCATTTAGATCCTTTTTCCATTATTTAAATTATTTTTTTTTTTTTTTACACTAATAGCCTCTTTCACGTCACCTTCTTAACATGTTGACATTCTTTTTCTCTTCTTTCCACCTTTAATATATGAAATACATCTGATCTGGGCTTCCATGATGGCATTTTTAAATAACATCCACGCCTGGTTTACAGTCCTAACCTTTACCACTGATCCTTTTAGCTTCTTTGTAACTGTTTTCCTCATTTTATTGTAGTCACCCTTTCGAAAAATTAAATGCCACTACAGTAGATTTCTTTAGCGACATCACTTCAGATATCAGCTCAAATTTTATCACATTATGATCACTGTTTCCTAGTGGACCCAACATAGATACCTCCTGTACTATGCCCTGCATTCCACTAAGGACCAAATCTAAAATAGCCCCCCCTCTTGTCGGTTCCTGGACCAGTTGCTCCAAGAAGCAGTCATTTATGACGTCTAGGAATTTTACCTTTTTGGCATTCCCTGATGTAACATCCAGTCAATGTTGCAGTAATTTAAATCACCCATTATTATACTGTAGCCCAATTTGCTAGCTTTCCTAAGCTCTGAAAACATTTCTTTACCTGTCTGCTCAGTCTATCCTGGGGGAAAGTAGTATAACCCTACCCATATATTCCTTCTCTTCACACATGGGATTTCTATCCATATGAATTCCACACTGCTATCTATTGTATGTCATGCAGAATGTTTATTTTGTTTGATTCAATTTCCTCTTTAACATATAGCGCAACCCCACCCCCTCTCCATCTGGGTTTTACTTCCATTGAAAGCAAAGGAAGTAAGGAAGACAGATTGAGGCATCTGGGTTTAACTTCCATTGCTTTCCTTTTTCTGGAGCCACAAGGTAAGCTTAGCCTCGCAGAGCTTGCAGGAAACTTATATGGTCTGGTTACATACCAAGCTCCAAATCTAGAGGAAAAATAACTTCAAGTTAAAATTGTTCTTGCAAGACTGTAGCAATGTGTCCCCTGACTATGAGACCATCAGTTTGAAATGTCTTTTTCATTTACAAATTGTTTAACTCCAATTTAACAAAATAAGCTGTCAATTTGTGCAACATTATCTTTAGTGGTTAAGACACATTTTTGGATTGTATTAGTTGAAATAGCCAGTGTAGATTCAATTATAGCTCTGCACAACTGTGACCAAGGACTTTGATTTTTTTTTTGTTATTAACAATTTTATTTTTTTAATACTTGTGAAAAATCTTTACAATCATTTTCAGTTTTCCAGAAATAAAGGTAGTGGAGATGTTGTAGATGATGGGAGTCGGAAATCAAAGTGAGAGAAAAAAATCATGGACTCCGGATGGACACACACATCATAATCTGATTACATTCTCCACTATCATTTGAGAAATGATTAGTATTTACTATAATCAAGAATTGTTCCTACAATAAAATTGTGCATGTTCATCTGGATATTGTAGGGAGGGTTCCCACTTTACATTGTGACCTTTTGACTATTGGTGTAGGTCAGTGTTCTTCAACTGCCGGTTCATGGACCGGTGCCGGTCCGCAGAAATTTTCTGCTGGTCCACAGGGCCGGAACCTCCATCGGGCCCAAGAGATTGTTCTGTAGCCACCGGTCCTCGGTACGATCAATGCGGCATCTTCGGGCTGTCTCCCTGAGTGCTGGAGTGCACAAAGCCATGGGAAAAGGCTCATACCTGTGGCAACATCAGAGGGAAGGCTTCCAGATGAGGCGCGGGACGCTGAGGCGTGCTTCCCACAGCTTTGTGCAATGCAGCACTCAGGGAGCCGGACCGAAGACCCTGCATTGATCGCACCGTGGACTGGCTTGAAGCTAACACCGGGGGGCAGGCCAGAAGGCAAGGCACATGGAGGGAGAGAAACAATAACGATAGAGGAAATGCTTTTATTTTTTTTTATTTAGTGATTTTATATCTGCCCTAATTCTGTCCTATCTGTCTGTTCAGGAAGAAATGCATTTGTTTGTTTTTCTTTGGGGGTTGTACTGCTTGCAGAGTCTTGCATCTTAGGGTTTGATTGTGAATATTAGTACTTTTAGTTTTTGGTCCTGTATTTGCACGGGGTTATCTGTTTGCTGGTGGGAATGAATGTTGAAAAGCAAACAGTGTGCTTTGTGTATTTTAATTCTGTGGTTAACCATTATGTGTTGTTAATACGATTATATTGTATGTGTGTATATATGAAAAATGGATGGAAAAAATGGTGTTACAATTAGTACTATTATGGGGGTGGGGTCTGGGGCAGAGATGGGCACGACTTCAACTGCTGGTCCGCAGACCGGTGCCAGTCCACAAGATAATTATTTTATTTCCGCCGGTCCATAGGTGTCAAAAGGTTGAAGAACACTGGTGTAGGTAATTTTCCCCCTCCCCTTTTTTTTGGGGGGGGAGATGTTGTCATTTTGCAGGTACATTCGTATCACATTGGACTACATTCTATATATGGCGCAGAAAAAAATATTGAGTGATATTATTTATTGGGATTTATTAACCGCCTTTTTCATGAAGAGGTCCACCCAAGGAGGTTTACAATACACTGAAAAGTAATCTGGTATTCTTTAAGTATTTTCCCTGTCTATCCTGGCAGGCTCCCACACTAACTGTGGTTCCTGGGGCAATGGAGGGTTAAGTGACTTGCCCAAAGTCACAGGGATCAGGCTGGGCTTGAACTCACAACCTCAGGGTGCTGAGGCAGCAGCTCTAACCCCTAGCCCACTTCTCTTAACAGTGGTCAAAGTTACACTGTTTATACAATAGTCTTGGATCCTCCCTTAGTCTGTAACTGTGAGAAATACCCCCAAACTGCCTATTATCCTCCCTTTTTTGCTCCCCTAGTTGGACTCGGACATAAAATTTAGGTGTGAATCCTGTGCCTTCATTTACATGCCTACATATCAATTAAATCTAATTAGCACCAATAATTGCTTGTTAAGATTCCAATTATCATTGTTAATTGATTTGTTAATCAGCACTTGCCCAAATTTGCACACAATTTTTAGAACTTTTTAATGGAATTTGAGGGATTAATCAATGCAGGTTGCATTTTACATATCGCACAATGGCACTCTTTAGTGACTGTTACTGGACTAACCGAATACATTTGTGGCTAACTTTGGAGATCTGTGATCCATTTATCAGATAAGAACATAAGAAGTTGCCTCCGCTGAGGCAGACCATAGGTCCATCCTGCCCAGCGGTCCGCTCCCGCGGCGGCACATCAGGCCCATTGCCTGAGTAGTGGTCTATACCTATCTATACCCCTCAATCCCTTTGTCTTCTAGGAACCTATCCAAACCTTCTTTGAAGCCCTGTAACGTGCTCCTGTCTACCACATCCTCTGGAAACGCGTTCCATATATCCACCATCCTCTGAGTGAAAAAGAACTTCCTAGCGTTTGTTCTAAACCTGTCCCCTTTCAATTTCTCCGAGTGCCCCCTTGTACTTGTGTTCCCCCATAATTTGAAAAATCTGCCCCTGTCTACTCTTTCTATGCCCTTCAGGATCTTGAAGGTTTCTATCATGTCTCCTCTAAGTCTCCGCTTTTCCAGGGAGAAAAGTCCTAACTGCTTCAATCTGTCGGTATATGGGAGATTTTCCATACCCTTTATCAGTTTAGTTGCTCTTCTCTGGACTCCCTCAAGTACTGCCATGTCCTTCTTGAGGTACGGCGACCAGTACTGGACACAGTACTCCAGATGCGGCCGCACCATTACACGATACAGCGGCATGATGACTTCCTTCGTCCTGGTCGTGATACCCTTCTTAAGGAAGTCATCATGCCGCTAATGCAGAAATGTGGTAGGTTTGTCCAGTACAACCAAACCACTTCCAACTTTACTCACTTCTATTTCTCTGTGATTAGAGTTAAAAAAAATTATCCACAAGTAACTTTTTTTGTCAGTTTACAATTCTTATATGGATGAACTATAACTTTAATATTAACATACAACAACATGGTTGATTGAGTGGTAATCTTTACTATTTAAATGGAGTTCCTTTCTGTATTTATACTGTTTGAAGGTTAATTATTTTGTAAACCATTTTGGTCTTTTGTTTAGCTAAGTGTTATATGAAGTATTTTAATAAACATTTCATATTGAGAAGGGTTGTTCCCAGCATCATTTTCCTGCAGATAATGAAGCTGAAAAGGAGGTTTCTTCATGAGTCTTTGCTAATTTCGGCAAAATATTTCTTAACACACCTTTGACAGCTGTGCTGTGAAAATATGTGAAACAGACAGTCAAATAGAATGTTGCTCTTACTAGCATCTTAAAGTGTTTGTATCCTTCTTTGTATTGGAGCTTTTTGATCCACACAGAGATTCTGACTAGAGAATGACACGGTGACAAAATTCATCACGGTTCCCGTCCCCGCGGATAACCGCGGTAAACCTTCTTCATGTCATTCTTTCAGGAGAGAGGGAAGAATCAGAGTATGAATGGCCACAACCACTGACCCTCAAGCTTTGCTTTGAAGAATGCTGGTGTAGAAGGACAAAGGCTGAAATAGACACTAAAAAATGACATGGGGATTATTTCCCGCGGTTATCCGCGGGGACAGGAATGGTGATGAATTTTGTCATCGTGTCATTCTCTAATTCTGACTAGAGAATGACACGGGAACAAATTTTTCCCTGTCCCCCAGAAACTCATTTTTCTGTCCCGTCCTGGCGAATTCTTTTCCTGTCCCTGTCCCATTCCTGCAAGCTCTGTTCTCATCTGCACACTTTAAAATCATAAGTAGCAACATTCTAGATCTCAGATTGTGATGTCATAATGCCTCATTCCACCAATGCCTAAGCTCTGTCCTCATCTGCACAAGCCTCAAACCCTTTAAAATCATAAGTAGCAACATTCTAGATCTCAGATTGTGATGTCATAATGCCTCATTCCACCAATGCCTGAGCTCTGTCCTCATCTGCACAAGCCTCAAACCCTTTAAAATCATAAGTAGCAACATTCTAGAGCTCAGATTGTGATGTCATAATGCCTCATTCCACCAATGCCTAAGCTCTGTCCTCATCTGCACAAGCCTCAAACCCTTTAAAATCATAAGTAGCAACATTCTAGATCTCAGATTGTGATGTCATAATGCCTCATTCCACCAATGCCTGAGCTCTGTCCTCATCTGCACAAGCCTCAAACCCTTTAAAATCATAAGTAGCAACATTCTAGAGCTCAGATTGTGATGTCATAATGCCTCATTCCACCAATGCCTAAGCTCTGTCCTCATCTGTACAAGCCTCAAACCCTTTAAAATCATAAGTAGCAACATTCTAGATCTCAGATTGTGATGTCATAATGCCTCATTCCACCAATGCCTGAGCTCTGTCCTCATCTGCACAAGCCTCAAACCCTTTAAAATCATAAGTAGCAACATTCTAGAGCTCAGATTGTGATGTCATAATGCCTCATTCCACCAATGCCTAAGCTCTGTCCTCATCTGCACAAGCCTCAAACCCTTTCATATCATAAGTAGCAACATTCTAGAGCTCAGATTGTGATGTCATAATGCCTCATTCCACCAATGCCTAAGCTCTGTCCTCATCTGCACAAGCCACAAACACTTTAAAATCATAAGTGCTCAAAGCTTGTGCCATTAAGGCAGAGCTTACAGGAATGGGACAGGGAAAGTGACAAAACTTGCAGGGACGGGGAAATTGAGTTCCTGCCGGGACAGGGACCATATTGTTGGGAAAACAGCAGCTTGTAAATACAATTGTCATAGTGACAACAAATCAAACTGCTCTCTGAATCTTTCCATTTTGATAAGTAATGCAAACTGTGCGTGCAATATGCAATATTGCAGACAGAAATGAGGAACTGTGAAATGTAGTAAGCATCGTGCCAGAGAGCTGAGGAAAGGGAAGCGTGGCGTATGTTAAAGCTCTCACACTAGGTTGAATTCTGGAATTGAAATACATGAGGTCTGGCCAGAAGATAGACTGCCATACTGAAAATTACGATCCATAGAAGGCATGGAATTATCATGGCATCCCTACCAGAAACTTGATTTATTTTCCAAAATGGATGGACATTTTGGAGGTAGCAGTCTATGGCTACCAACAGTGAGAAAGATAATGCCAGTTCTGTTTGCAGCAAGCATGAAAAACAGGAACCAGCAAGGCATATTGCCATAAATCCAGGTGTTTTTTTTTTCCTTCGGATAGTAGTCTTTCCTAAATAGAAGGCAAAAGAGCACAATAAAGTCTGCTACAGCCCAGTCGAGCATATAAATTGAACCGGGTTTTCATGTAAAAACAGAACATCCACAGATCAAGTCCATTACCAGCCATTCCAAATACAAGCTCCATGATCAGGACTGGTGGCACAATTGCGTAAAGAAGTGGCTTGAAATATGTTCATTATGCCAACCAGCGAACTGGCTGATAAAAATGAAAGCATCAATTTGTTATAAAGGATTTTCATTTACTGACAGGCTCATGGACGCTGTATTCATATCTTCTAAAAGTCATTTTGGCTAACTTTGTCCATAGGTTTTTAATAGTTTTCAAATTAGTGTTTCACCATAAAAGTCCAACTGCATCCTGGGACTCTGGTCTTTTGTTGCTAGGATCACTTTGCTAAGGGCGCTTAATAGGATAAATTTGCATGTATTACATAACAGGCTAGGAAAAACAAAGGTGTTATCTATGTACTAGGGCTAGGCAATTCCGGTCCTCGAGAGCCGGAGCCAGGTCAAGTTTTCAGGATATCCACAATGAATATGTACGAGATGGATTTGCATGCACTGCCTCCTTCAGATGCAAATCTATTTCATGCATATTTATTGTGGATATCCTGAAAACCTGACCTGGCTCCGGCTCTCGAGGACAGGAATTGCCTACCCCTGTACTAGGGGACACTCAATTAAGTTACATAGTAATACTTTATAGTTTATTTACCAGCACTTTGGCCTGAATGCACTAAAGATAGTTGGAAATACCAAATGGATCGCTGTTGGCCAATTCTCAGGCTGTTTCTGAACTAGCGATCAATGCACTACCCTGATTGGCTTAGACTCCTCCCCTTGTATCCCAGGATACAGAGGGAGGATCCTAAGACCCTGATTGGCCCCTCCCCATGCATCACATAATGCACCAGGAAGGGAAAGCCCTGCCATTCAGAAGCGGTGAGCCTACGAGCAGGATTGACTGAGCTTCCATCCTGCTCCAACATCTCTGAGAAGGTATGGGGGCTGGCAGGGGACCTCCGGTGGCAGGAGGGAGTGGGTATACCTTCTGCTTTTTTGGGGGGGAGGGAAGGGGGAGGGTAGAGGATGTTTGGGGGGGCCACCTGGCACGGAAGTGGGCCTTTGGTGGCAGGACAGAATGGACTTCCATCCTATCCTATCGCTGCCCTGGAAGGGGGGGGGAGTCACATTGGCAGAAAGGAGTGGGCATCTCTCCTATCGCATCACTGCTGTGGAGGGGAGTCACATTGACAGGAGGGAGTGAGCATCACTCCTGCCAATTTTCTTTCATGGGGGGGGGGATTTCTGCATGGCAGGAGGAAGTGGGCATTCCTCCTGCCATTTTCGCTGACATGGGGGGGTCATTTTGCGGTGCCAGTTCATCAGGGAGGGAGGGCCGTCACTGGTGGGGGTGCTTTTTTTCTTCTTTTTTTTTTTTATGTGACAGATATTTTGCATGAGTAACACATGCAAAATATCTGTCCCGTTTTTTTTTTAAATGAGGCTGACCTGTCGGTAACAGTTCCAGGTATAGACTGTCATTTTTGTCCGACAGCTAAAACCCCTGTTTTGGGGTTGGTTTTTTTTTGCATAGCCAAGCAATGTTAGTGCATCAGTCGCTTGGCTACTTTGCATGGAGTTTTACCTAATTTGCATGGCCAGATCAGAAAATAGGCGATCGAGAGGAAAAACATGTGGTGAGCCGTTTTGTGAATCAGGTCGGTAATAGCATAGCAATTGTTGCTAAAGCTATGAAAACTGGTTTAGTGATGATTAATGACTTTAGTGCATCTAGCCCTTTGTTTCCAAATGTAAATGAATCACAAATTAAGTATAATTCTAAATGCATGTATGCAAAAATTAGGTATCCGATGATTATATGCCTACTTTATCCAGGCTCCTTTTCTAATTCAATACCATGAAATAAATTCTTGTTTGAAGTGTTCTGTCTTCATCCCTTATAAAACATATGCCACTCCATTTCTCTGAAGTTATGATTAACGTTAAATGAAGCCCCCTGTGGCAAAGATGAAGGGTACTGCTAGTCAAAAGAGAGAAATTTTTGATAAATGCTTTCTTGATTTAGGGGAGCATACATTCTGTTCACAAGAAGTGCAGTCCATAAATCATTTCTTTTATGGAAAAATGAGATTCTTTCTCAGATCTGTGGAATATCTGTGAATATCATACATTTCCTTAAATATAATTCTAAAATGCACACTTTCATCTCTTCGGGGCTCAATGAACTATATAACAGTCTAATTTAAGCAACCTTTAAAAAAAAGAGATTCTTCCATTTAGGGTTTATGTGATGATCTAATCTTTTATAGAGTAATAGTCTAATTTAGCTGAAAGATAATGTTACATAGTCTGTATTCCTTAAAGCAATCTTGGACTTTCTGATGAGGATCTATTTTAATGTCTCTCAAGCACTGAGTTATGTACAAAAGGCTCAGTCCTTGTATCTTTCCAATTGAGTTTTTACTCCATTTTTTAAAAAAATTTTTATTTTAAGCTAAATTTACATTACATAACAAATAAAATGAACAGAAAATCATGCTAATTCAATAAAAATTAGGCAATTCCCCCCTCCCCCCCCAAAAAAAAAAAATATAGTTTACCAACATTATTCAAGTCCATCAAATTGGAGGTGGGGAATATAAGATAGAAAAGAAAATTACTGCTATTAAAGCAAAACCATCTACACCAGTGGTCTCAAACTCACAGCCCGGGACCAAATACGGCCTGCCAGGTACTATTTTGATGCCCTCGGTATATTTATCATAATCACAAAAGTAAAATAAAACAGTTTCTTTATCATTTGTCTCTTTAGCTATAAATGACAATATTATTATTAAGACAGCCATAAGGAAAGATTTATAAACTATAAAGAGTTTTACCTCATGCAAAATTGTCATTTCTTTAATAAGATATTAACTATTTTTTCTGAGGCCCTCCAAATCCAAAATGTAGCCCTGCAAAGGGTTTGAGTTTGAGACCACTGATCTACACCTGTTGATAGGAATGGATTAAAATATGCCTCCAGTATAAGTCTATTTCATCATAAGAGAAAACCATCAACCTTTTATTGGTTAATAATAAACCAACTATGTTGGTTTAAAAAAAACATTGACAATACATTTACAAACAACATTTTAAATAGATTAGGGCACCCAGCTGATGCATTTAGGAATATAGAAAATGAAGGCAGATAAAGACCATTTGGCCTATCCAATCTGTCCATCCATGCCATCTTCCATCCCTTCCTCTCCTCCTAGAGATCCTATGTACTTGTCCCAATTAATTCAGATAACAGTATTTATTTATTTATTTATTATCTCTACTACCTCCACTGGAGGCCATTCCATAAATTCACCACACTTTGTCTGTCCCTTTTCACCTTCATCCTATGCACCCTTATTCCAGAGCTTCCTTTCAGTTGAGAGACTTGTCTCCTGTACATTTATGCCATGCATGTATTTAACATAAGAACATACGAATAGCCTTACTGGATCAGACCAATGGTCCGTCAAGCCCAAGCAGCAACATTCCATGCTACCGATCCAAGGCAAGCAGTGGCTTCCCCCATGTCTTTCTCAATAACAGACTATGGACTTTTCCTCCAGGAACTTGTTCAAACCTTTCTTAAAACCAGCCACGCTATCTGCTCTTACCACATCCTCTGGCAACGCGTTCTAGAGCTTAACTATTCTCTGAGTGAAAAAAATTTCCTCCTATTGATTTTAAAAGTATTTCTCTGTAACTTCTTCGACTGTCCCCTAGTCTTTGTAATTTTTGATGGAATGAAAAATCGATCCACTTGTACTCGTTCTACTCCACTCAGGATTTTGTAGTCTTCAATCATATCTCCCCTCATCCATCTCTTTTCCAAGCTGAAGAGCCCTAACCTTTTTTTATTCTTTCCTCATACGAGAGGAGTTCCATCCCCTTTATCATCGTGGTTGCTCTTCTTTGAACCTTTTCTAGCACCACTATATCTTTCTTGAGATAAGGAGACCAGAAATGAATGCAATACTCCAAATGAGGTCGCACCATGGAGCGATACAGGGGCATTATAACATTCTTAGTCTTGTTAAACATCCCTTTTTTAAACATCCCTAATATATCTCTCCTCTCCTAACTTTCTTCCACAGTGTACATATTGAGATCTGTAAGTCTATCTGCAGTCTTCTTAGTCATGTCAAGGAAAATCCTGATAGAACAATTAAAAAATATCACGTCTTAAACCAAACTTCAGAGCAGCCAAAATCACTAACATTGTAGCAGATACTGTAGTCTCTGCATCAGATCTTTCCAGAATTCCCTTCTTGTCCAATGTGTCCTATTAATAATAATAATTTTATTTCTTATATACCGCTATAAGCGGTTTACAATGAGAATCGTGCAGTGAGAGAATGCAGTGATTACAGCAAGAGACATATGTTTACAACAAGATACATATGTTTGGAACAGGATACATCTGATTAGGGCAGCTTGCAAGAAGATACATGCAATGAGAATACATGATGTTTGCAACATGAAGCAAAAAGTTTTGGGTCAGGTTACAGTACGAAATGGTTCAGAACATGGTACAAGAGATCAAAGCTGTTTATAGGAGGATATTTACAATGTGAATGAGAGGGTTACAGCAATATATGTCGAAAGGGGAAGGGTAATGGCAGGGAAAGGGCTTTCGGGGAGGTAAAATTGGCAGAGGGGGATAACTCAAGAAGCGTTAAAGAGACGGGTCTTCAGTGATTTTCTGAAGTCAGCGTATGATGTGGCCTCGAGTATTGGTTTTACTAGCCATGTGTTCAGTTTAGCTGCCTGGAATGATAGCATTCTGTCTAGGTACTTCTTGTAGTGACATGATTTCAGTGATGGGTAATTAAAGAGGATTGCTCTGTGAGAGGTCTTATTCGGGCAGTTGGTGAAGAATTGGGAGGCGAGGTAAGTTGGTAGCATCCCGAAGATCGCTTTGTAGCTGATGCAGGCAAACTTGAAGAGTATTCTGGATTCTACTGGCAACCAGTGGAGTATTTGGAAGTATGGGGTGATATGTTCCCATTTTTTTAATCCGAAGATGAGTCGGACTGCAGTGTTTTGGATTAATCTTAGTTTGTGAAGTGATTTTTTGTAAGCTCCCAGAAATATGATGTTGCAGTAGTCCAGTGTACTCAAGATGGAAGCTTGTACGAGTAGTCGAAAGGATGATTCATCGAAGAATTTTTTTTTTTTTTATGGTAAGAGGATCATCTTGATGCTTTGATGCAGTTCTCCTTGTAAACAAATGATATACCTTAGTAATAGGTACTTTGTCTGGTGTAACCTTCATAACTCACATAAATATATTTTGAACACATCCATAAATGTTACAATAGGTGGACTTAGAGACATTTATTTTATTTATTTAATACATTTATATCCTATATTATCTGAAAAGTCTAAGCAGATAACAAGCTACCCAGTTAAAAATTGGTAAAACACAACAATCAACACTAGAAACATTAAATAAAAACAACAAATTACATCAAAAAAATAACATTCCACTCCACAATTTCAGACTATCAGACTGTAATGCCTCATATACACACACACACTTAAAATGATATGTTTGCCTGTTTAGTCATAATTAATACTGCAACTCTGAAAAAGGCCTGCCTGAAAAGTATTATTTCAGTTGCTTCCAAAAGACTCTGACAGAACAATCTGTCTCGGCTCTGTGACACTGCATTCCAACAGAAGAAAAATTAGGACAGAATCTCTTCCAGCCTGACTTGATGGACATCCAAAACGCACTTATCTTGGGACCTCAGCAAATTACAACTCATTCTCTTTCAATTTTGTAATGTAAAGCAGTACCATGTTTGACCACATTAGCATTTCTAGCCTGAATACTCTGAATCTTATCTTCCCAGGCCTCTCTTCACTTTTAAACTTGGGATAATTCATATTCTAAGTTCTTAATAGCATCAAACGGTTGAACTTTGGCATTCAGATCTTTAATTTGAAGAATTACGGCTATTTCCAGAGCTTGAATCACTTCCCATATGGTCTCAAGGGACAAAGTCCTTGAGCAAGGCAAGAGAAACTGAAATGGGGTTCTAATTATCAGCGTTGAATTTTTAATAGTACAGGCCAAAGATGACCAGTCCAATCCCTTTTACTCGCAGTTGAGCCAAAAGATCCTCTCTTCTCTGCTGAACCCTACTGTGACTCCAGACAAAGGTTGGAACGAAACAGCTGTGCTCTCAGCCAGCCCCTATCCCTCATCCTGCAAGCACTGTCATGGATAATTCTCTTGGTGCTGCAACAGGAGCCTCCAGCTAGGATTTCTCTCTTGATGGAGGCAGAGGGGCTTGCAGTTCAGGACTTAATCATGTTTCTAAGCCAAAAAATGATGTGGGCCCATATCATCCGTTTTGCCAAATGAAGTATGAGGGTTGATGCTTTTTATAGGAACTAATTCTGAAGTCTTTTGACGTGTCTGGTTTGGTTTGTTGTTTTAATTATGTATGGTTGTAATCTGCCTTGTTAAAAGGTGGAATATAAATAATAAACTATAAGCTATCAGTACAAGCAGCAAATCACATGAAGCATTCTGGGAACTCCAGCATACACAAAAGCTTCCACAGAATCCAGAGGAAATGGTAGCTACAGGTTAAAGTGGTAAATGTGCAGCTTACCCGTGCGCTTCACACCAAGATGGCAACTGCAAATAACACAGTCCTGGAGCAAACAGGTGCTACCATCTTGAAATCCCCTTTAAACCAAGAGTGAGTCTTGACTCTAATAATGTGACAGCCTCAGAGAATGTAACTTTACTTAGCATCTGGACAGAGCTTGACTGCTTTAAGGGTTTGCTTCAAAGTCATTTGTTTAAAGAAGCATTTACACTATGACAACTCTCATTTCTAGACTCTGTCCACAAACTATCAAGGAAACACAATCTTGCCCCGGTCGTTTTGTCCTCACCTTGAACGTCTTCCTTTCGCAATTGTACTTCAAACCCCTTCATCCTTGCATTTCCTGTTAGTCAAATGTTTCATTTTAGCTCTGTTACTCGTATTGTAATTTTTTTTAACTCCCAAATCTTTTTATTGTAACTCGCTTAGAAATCCTGATAAGCGATTTTATCAAATTTTAATGAAATTTGGGTATCTCCTGAGGAAGCAGTATATGAAACGGGACATAGTTGGAATTTATAAGCTAAGTGCTCTTCCAGTTACACACACACATATATATATATATAAACTCATTTCTTAGTATTGCAACGGAAAGTGAAACGAAACAAAAATCCATATGAAAAAGGAGATTACCGTTGAAAAATAGCTGGAAAGCGATGACCACAAATGCTCGCAGTCTAAGCAACAAAGTTCATGATCTGCAAGCCCTGATGTTAGAGGCAGATCTAGATATCGTCGCTATCACAGAGACATGGTTCAGTGAATCCCATGGATCCATGGATGGGATGCAAACATACCAGGATATAATCTCTTTAGGAAGGACAGAGATGGTCAAAAAGGTGGAGGAGTAGCTCTATATGTAAAGATCAATATCCAAGCGACCGAAATGCAAGGGACCTGGGGAAAGGAAGAAGCGATATGGATCGCTCTGAAAAGAGAAGATGGAACTTCTATCTACGTGGGTGTAGTCTACAGACCGCCGACTCAATCGCAGCAAATTGATAAGGATCTGATTGTGGATATCCAAAAGTTTGGAAGGAAAAAGGAGGTTCTGCTGTTGGGAGATTTCAACCTGCCAAATGCGGACTGTAATGTTCTGTCAGCGGAATCAGAAAGAAGTAGGGAGATTGTGGATGCCTTTCAAGAGGCTCTGCTCAGACAAATGGTGATGGAACCCACAAGGGAAAAAGCGATATTGGATCTGGTCCTCACAAATGGAGAGAGTATCTCTAATGTTCGAGTGGATGCTCACCTGGGAAGTAGCGATCATCAAACGGTTTGGTTTGATATAACGGCTAAAGTGGAGAGCGGCCGCACATTACTTAAAGTCCTAGATTTCAAACGTACAGACTTTAATGCAATGGGAGAGTACCTGAAGAAAGAGCTGTTAGGATGGGAGAACATAAAAGAAGTGGAAAGAAAGTGGTCTAAACTGAAAGGAGCGATAAAAATGGCTAGAGACCTTTATGTGAAGAAAATCAATAAAAACAAGAGAAAAAGGAAGCCGATATGGTTTTCCAAACTAGTGGCAGAGAAAATAAAGGCGAAAGAGTTGGCGTTTATGAAATATAAAAAAAACCAAGAAGAGGAGTGCAGAAAGGACTACAGGGTGAAACTGAAAGAAGCCAAGAGAGGGATACGTCTGGCGAAAGCACAGGCGGAAGAACAAATGGTTAAAAATGTAAAAAAGGGAGACAAACATTTTTTCAGATATACTAGTGAAAGGAGGAAGATGAAAAATGGAATTGCTAAACTAAAAGATGCTGGGAACCAATATGTGGAGAGTGATGAGGAAAAAGCAAATGTGCTAAACAAATACTTCTGTTCTGTGTTCACAGAAGAAAATACTGGAGAAGGACCGAGATTGTCTGGCAAAGTTACACGAGAAAATGGAGTAGATTCTGCGCCGTTCACGGAGGAGAGTGTTTATGAGCAACTTGAAAAACTGAAGGTGGACAAAGCGATGGGACCAGACGAGATCCATCCCAGGATACTAAGGGAACTCAGAGAGGTTCTGGCGAGTCCTATTAAAGACTTGTTCAACAAATCTCTGGAGACGGGAGTGATTCCTGTGGATTGGAGGAGAGCAGATGTGGTCCCTATTCATAAAAATCGTCACAGGGATGAAACAGGAAACTACAGGCCGGTGAGCCTCACTTCAGTTGTTGGAAAAATAATGGAAGTGTTGCTGAAAGAAAGGATAGTGTATTTCCTTGAATCTAATGGGTTACAGGATCCGAGGCAACATGGCTTTACAAAAGGTAAATCGTGCCAAACGAACCTGATTGAATTTTTTGATTGGGTGACCAGAGAGCTGGATCGAGGCCATATGCTAGATGTAATTTACTTAGATTTCAGCAAAGCCTTTGATACAGTTCCTCATAGGAGGCTGTTGAACAAACTTGAAGGGCTGAAGTTAGGACCCAAAGTGGTGAACTGGGTTAGAAACTGGCTGTCAGACAGATGCCAGAGGGTGATGGTTAATGGAAGTCGCTTGGAGGAAGGAAAGGTGAGTAGTGGAGTCCCTCAGGGTTTGGTGCTGGGGCCAATCCTGTTCAATATGTTTGTGAGTGACATTGCTGAAGGGTTAGAAGGAAAAGTGTGCCTTTTTGCAGATGATACCAAGATTTGTAACAGAGTAAACACCGAAGAGGGAGTGGAAAATATGAAAAAGGATCTGCAAAAGTTAGAGGAATGGTCTAATGCCTGGCAACTAAAATTCAATGCAAAGAAATGCAGAGTAATGCATTTGGGGATTAATAATTGGAAGGAACCATATATGCTAGGAGGAGAGAAGCTGATATGCACGGACGGGGAGAGGGACCTTGTGGTGATAGTGTCCGAAGATCTAAAGGTGAAAAAACAGTGTGACAAGGCAGTGGCTGCTGCCAGAAGGATGCTGGGCTATATAAAGAGAGGCGTAGCAAGTAGAAGGAAGGTGTTGATGCCCCTGTATAGGTCATTGGTAAGGCCCCACTTGGAGTATTGTGTTCAGTTTTGGAGACCGTATCTGGCGAAGGATGTAAGAAGACTTGAAGCGGTCCAGAGTAGGGCAACGAAAATGATAGGAGGCTTGCACCAGAAGACGTATGAGGAGAGACTGGAAGCCCTGAATATGTATACCCTAGAGGAAAGGAGAGACAGGGGAGATATGATTCAGAATGATGTTCAAATACTTGAAGGGTATTAACCTAGAACATAATCTTTTCCAGAGAAAATGGTAAAACCAGAGGACATAATTTGAGGTTGAGGGGTGGTAGATTCAAAGGCAATGTTAGGAAATTCTACTTTACGGAGAGGGTGGTGGATGCCTGGAATGCGCTCCCGAGAGAGGTGGTGGAGAGTAAAACTGTGACCGAGTTCAAAGAAGCGTGGGATGAACACAGAGGATCTAGAATCAGAAAATATTAAAAATTGAACTAAGGCCAATACTGAGCAGACTTGCACGGTCTGTGTCTGTATATGGCAATTTGGTGGAGGATGGGCTGGGGAGGGCTTCAATGGCTGGGAGGGTGTAGATGGGCTGGAGTAGGTTTTAACGGAGACTTCGGCAGTAGGAACCCAAGCACAGTACTGGGTAGAGCTTTGGATTCTTTCCCAGAAATAGCTAAGAAGAAAAAATTTACAAATTTAAATTGAATCAGGTTGGGCAGACTGGATGGACCATTCAGGTCTTTATCTGCCGTCATCTACTATGTTACTATTTTACTATATATATATATATATTTCTTTTGAGCTGTGAACCATTTGTTCCACTGTAGAAATGTATTTTGTGAGACCGAGTCTAGTGTTGCTTGAAAGAAACTCATTGAAGTGGTTTTGAAGGTGCAAAGGAGAGGTGGGGGACAATAAAAGCAGGGAGTAGAATGAGTGAAAAACAGCATGCCTGTGTTATGATCAAGTACCGAGCTGTAAATTATTTAAAAAATACAAGCAATAATGAGAGCAATAAGTTCTTTATGGTTTTTATTTTTTTCTTTGACATGTATGAGTATTATGGGTTGGTTTGGAGGCTTTTTAAAGCATAAAGCAAACCAAAATGTTGTGCTAGGAAGAAAGTGACCACCTGGTTTTCTGTAAAACAATCTGTTGAACAGTTGGAAAATATTATGATTGCTTAAGTTTTTCTCATCTCTCCTAACATTGATATTTGCATGACATGTTTGCTACACAAATCTATTCATAACGTCTTTGGAAACAGGTGTACAGATCTATTTTGCTGTTCTGCATTTTTGATTTCTAGGAATATAATTGTCATTCTATACTTAACAAACCATGTAAGGTACTTTGCTGTATCTGTCTAATTTCATGTCAAAATAAGTAGATGTTATTACATGCAGCTGTTGTGCCAGAATACTTAAGCAATCACTAACACCTTATTTTGGAAATAATTCCTGCACTCATCAAGATCAATTAATAAATACTGTAATGTCAAGCAGTGACTTAATTCAGTCTAATATCGAATGCGTCCAAACCACCAGGCTTAACAGTGTAACAGACGCTCCTGTAGCTCTAGTTTCATATTGTTTAGGTAGAAGGAATGTGTGTATAAGTGATCCCTTACAAATTTATAATTTGCCTCTGAAAGTAAGGCTGAATCACATTCAGAAACCTCCATTTATCCAGAAACCTAATGGTATGAAGAGTGGATTAGAGGTAGTTGGCAAACTGGAAAATATGAACCAGCAAGGCACTTCCTGGGAATTGCTGCTGTGGGAATTCACACCACCTCCTCCCTTTTTTACAGCAATTTTAAAATATCATTGCTTCCTTTAAAGAAGGCATCTACAATTCTACATTACTACTGCTATTTTCTTTCTATAGCGCTGAAAGGCATTTAACATTCAATAGAAGAGCTTACAATCTAATTTGGACCGGCAGGACACCTCAGGGTTGGGGAGTTTTTTGGCAGAAGGAATGATACAATGGGTATAGGTGTCTGTTAGTGATTGGGAGTTAAACATTGAAAGCAGCTTAAAAATGGGATTTGAATACTACTAGCATGACGTATTGACTTTGGCAGCCTGTTCCAGGCATACGGCATGGCAAGAAAGAAGTGATGGAGTCTGGAGTTGGCAGTGGAAGAGAAGGGTACAGAGAAGAGGGACTTACCCAATGAACAGAGTTCATGGGGGGGGGGGGGAAGATAAGTGAGGAGAAATATTGCAGTAGAGAAACAGAATGATTAATTTAGGATGGATTAAAATTAACTCATGATGAAGGCCCTTGCTGGAAGAAGAATTCTCCAGTTGTAGAATAGTTGGGAGCACATGGAGCCAGCAAAATAGAAACATAGAAATAGACGGCAGATAAGGGCCAAGGCCCATCCAGTCTGCCCACCTTAATGTCCCTCCCCTACCTTCGCCCTGTGAATAGATCCCTCCCTTACCTTCGCCCTGTGAATAGATCCCATGTGACAATCCCATTTGGCCTTAAAATCAGGCCTTAAAATCAGGCGTTGCAGAATAGAGAATGACAGGAACTCAATTTTACCATCCCATCCTGATCCCGTCTAGATGAATTTTGTTGCTGTCCCGGCCCCATTCCTGTAAGCTCTGCCTTAACCGCACAAGCCTCTAACACTTATGATTTTAAAGTGTTTGAGGCTTGTGCAGATGAGGATGGAGCTTGCAGGAATGGGACAAGGACAGGAAAATGAGTTCCTGCAGGGACAGGGAAAAATTTGTCCCCATGTCATTCTCTATTGCAGAATGTCCAATGGCAATCCAAAAGAGAAAGAGCTTAGGTAACTCTCCCCTTTTTATGGACCCTAGGGGCTTGAAGTCGGGTCCAAACCCAAGTCAGGAATAATTCAAAATTAGTTTCTGTTCTGGGTGGGTGATGACATCTGGTTTGGGTCCCTAGCTGGGCAGCTTTGATTGGATTTTATAGTGTTAGTCTGGAAATGTCCAGTGGCTTTTGTCTTATCCCAACTTGTGATTGCTACATCCTAATAAGGTTTAAAGAGAGTCATTGACCTGGATTCACTAACTTGCACGATCGGGCCCAATCCGGGCAGGTCTGACGAATTCTTCAAGCCACAATATGTAGATGAGGGCAATTGGAGGAATGCCCCCATCTGTAGGCACGGATCACGGTTAAGTGATCCCCGCGCATGCGCAGACCATCCGTAGATGGTCTGCGCATGCCTGTCCAGCCGCAACTTTTTGTTGTTATTTTTTAATCCTTCATGCAGGCTGGCTCTCCTGCTCCCCCCCTCCCTCCAGGCAATCTTGCCGCCCAGACTCTCCTGCTTTCTGCCGCCTTTCATGCAGTGCGAGCCCGCGGGTTTACAGCAGGGCTGCACTGCGGCGTGCATCCCCACTTTAAACCCGCGGGCTCACACTGCAGGGAAGGCGGCAGAGAGTAAGAGTTCGGGGCAGAAAGCAGAGCTGGAAGATCAGGGCGAACAAGTTCTTGGGCTGAGCTCCATTAATTACTATTGCATGTGCTGGACCCAGGGGAAGGATGGGAGAGTCGGGGCAGGCAGGCAGGCAGGCAATCGGGGCATGCAGGCAGCTTATAGCTATGAGTTTCAGTTCCGCCAAATAGGGAGAAAGAAGCTGCACAAATGCTGTTGTGAAAATAGAGTGTTTCATCCCTCTACTAGTCATGACGCTGAACCGGGGCTGACAGGGCAGACGGAAAGGGCTTCAGCGACTGGTCCTCAGCAGTCGCTTGTTTGTGATCAGCCAGTCCAGTCGGTGTTGCAGGGTTTTGCTTTGTGAATCGGGTCCCTGCCTACTTTGCATGCCATTGCCCTCATTTGCATGCACGGATGGTCGGCAGAGAGGAAAGTGAATTAGGTCGGGCTCGCTAAGGGCTCGCAAACCGATAGGTACACAATTGGTTTGCTTAGTGAATTTGGGCCATTGTCTTGGAGTTTTAGGCCCAATTCCTGATTGCTAAGTATTGTTCAAGTAGACTAGGGTAGTTAACACTTTTGCGTCCTTTGTTATCCACTGAGTACTTAACCTCTTTTGGTTTCAGGTGTGCAATAGTATGAAGACAGATTGCTAGAGAGCCTTTCAGAGTTCAGGTAATACACATTAGGTTACACAAAGAGAGGAATATATCATGTACAATTTATATATACTTATGATTTGAATTAATTCACTAATTTTCACTTATGTCACATGCTGTAATGTATTTTAGTTTAGCAATTATTTCACTTAAGGTTAGGGCTTAGTTACACTAACACATTTACGAGGGCTGTTCAAAAAGTATCAGACCTTAAATTTTCTTGCGTCAACAAATAAAGCTAGGGAGGTGTGGTTTGGTGCATATATATAGGCGACCCTAAAGCACATGCTTTAATTTTTTCCTGCCTACAGAAGCTGTCAGTCGCTGGCAGACTGCCGATGAGTGAGGAAGTGTAAGTGAGCACCATCTGATTTTCATTAAATTTTGTGTAAAGTTTGTTGATTCCCAAGTGGAAATGATCCGCAAGATTCAACAGGCCTTTGGGGACGAAGAAATGGGCACCACACAGATAATCTGCCTATGATACGTAATTTTGATAACTATTTGCACACTGGCATTCAACAAACAAAGCAGGGGGTGTCAAAGTCCCTCCTCGAGGGCCGCAATCCAGTCGGGTTTTCAGGATTTCCCCAATGAATATGCATGAGATCTATTTGCATGCACTGCTTTCATTGTATGCTAATAGATCTCATGCATATTAATTGGAGAAATCCTGAAAACCCGACTGGATTATGGCCCTCGAGGAAGGACTTTGACACCCATGAAACAAAGGCTCTGTTTAACAGTACAGATTTCTCTATTAAACTGTTCTGGATGTTAATGAGAAAAGGAATTTTGTAACTAAGTCATTCAGCTTGTTTCAAAAATAAATCAATCAAGTTAAACCCTTAATTAATAGCAACAGAGTATGTACAGTATTTATATTCAATTCAAAGAAAGGAAACAAGCTTATTCTAATGTTGTTTAAAAATCTTTGACCTGTCCTGGAATTATGCAAAAGTTAAACACTGAGGAATGGGTGTACTCCCCCCACCCCCTCACATCTGGGATGCTTTAGTGAGAAGCAAGATAAGATAAGATGCCTGTGTCAAAAAACACAGCTCTGTTTCCAGGATCACAATTAAACGGTCATTGATGATTTATGACATAGGCAAGTGAATGGAACTTTCCCATACAGCCACAAAATATTTTAGACGTTGTTTCTGATTACTTTAAGCCCTGTTTCACTCATTAAATCATTGGATTTCAAAGGTCTCGCTGTTTTAGTGTGAGTCAGTGGCGTAGCAAGGGGGGGGGCAGTCCTCCCAGGCGCCGTCTTGGTGGTGGCGCTGGCACCCATCCTCCTCTCTGCCCTCTCCCCCACTACCGCGTGCACACCCCCCTTCCACCGTATCTCATTAATGTTCCCAGCACGAGCGGCAACCCCCAACCTGCTGCTCGTGCCAGCGCCGGCTCTTCCTCCGACGTCACTTCCTGGACCCGCGCCTAGGAAGTGACGTCGGAGCGCATTGGAGTTGCTGCTCGCGCCGGGAGCATTAAAGAGGTACGGGGGAAGGGAAGGGAGTGCGCTTGTGACAGGAGGGGGGTAAGGAAGGAATGGATGGGGGAGGGGCGCCTCTCACCCCTCACTGCGCCACTGGTGTGACTAAATAGGCTGCTTGTAAAGCAACAATCCTAGAGTGCAACACCTATAAAGGAAAAAAATACGATCATGTTACTCCCTTTTTGATTAAATCACACTGGCTCCCCATTAATCATCGGATTACTTATAAAATCCTATTATTAACATTTAAAACTCTCGACACTAATGAACCTCAATTTATAAATAAACTACTTATTCCATACAATACCTCACGTTCTTTACGTTCAAATAACCATAAACTTTTAACTATTCCCTCTTTAAAAATGATTGGTACCCGCCGTCAGGATATGTTCTCAGTATCAGCGCCTCAACTTTGGAATTCTTTACCTTTACATTTAAGAGAAATAAATAACTTAAACGATTTCAAAAAGAACTTAAAATGCTTTTTATTCAAGGATGCTTTTAACGTTTAGTTTTAAAATTAATTACGAGCTCCTCTTACATGTAAACATTTTTTACATCATTTATAAACTTTTAGCTTATTATATAATAGTTAAGAAAAATTTTCAATTTAACTTTTATTTTACAACTTTATAATATTCCATATGTTATTTCCTATTTTTTTTTTTAACATTTTTTTTTTTTAATATTATTACTTAATGTATAAATTGTTAACTTTTATTGTACTTCATGTTATTTACTATTTTAGCAAATTTTAGTATAAATTGTTAATTTTATAATATTTCATGTTACTACTTTAGTATTATGTTTATTCATACACTGTACTTCGCTTAGATATAATTTTAATTAAGCAATTAATCAAATATAAATAAAACTTGAAACTTGAAACTGTGAAATCAAATCATCTTCCGTGCTCTGATGACAAATATGCAAAATATTCAAATTTGTCTGCTAAGCTTGGTATATAGATGAAAGCGTGTAGGACAATCACACCCGGACAAAGGAGCTCAGACAAATGCACTCCGGATTAAAAGTTACATTTAAAGTGCTCTGAGGGGGTATGGGGGAACCCCCTTAGTTTACTTAGAAATGTTGGCGCTGCGGTTGGGGGGGTTCGAGGGGAACCCCTCCCCATTACAGAGAAAAGTGTAATGTTTCTTTGTTCTAGGGAAAAATTAGTTTCCTCTTAAGGGGGGTGTTCCCCCCACCCACTCTCCAATGACAGTGCCAACACTTCTAAGTAACACACCCACCCTCGGAGCGTTTTAAATTTAACTTTTAATCCAGCGCACTGACGTCCTGTGCGCATTTGCCTGAGCTCCTTCGTCCGCGTACGATTGTCTGGCGTGCTTTAGACCCATCACCGCTAAGCTCAGTTTCAGTTTGTGCTATAGTAGCTCTTTATTTTTTTTTTTAAACATATCTTTTTATTAACAAAATAGAACACAATATAATACACATGCATTGGTGTTATCCACACATACAATGGAAAAAGCACATTGGAAACACAACCTGTGATGACAAGTTAATACGATCAAAAACAACCCCTATGCATGATATAGGGTTTGTTTTTGCATGATAGCTCTTTTTACCCCCTCCTTTACAAAGCCACACTAGCGTTTTTAGCGCCAGATGCAGCAGGAATGGCTCGGACGCTCATAGGAATTCTACGAGCATCGGAGCTGTTACCATGGCGGCCAGCATTAAAAATACTAGCGCGCCTTTTAAAAGGACGGAGATAGTGTAACAAACAGCCCGAGTCACCCGTTCACATAACTTTAGAGTATCTGAACTTATGCTGCCAAGAAATCGGAAGAATTGGTCCCCAGTTGACACATAGAAAGCACGCTGTATGACTTTTGCTAAGTGATATAAAGTTTGAAATAATCAAATATATTGAATATATGAGAAGTTTTACATGAAATTCTATACTAAACTCGAAAAAGCTGATCAATGAGTGCAACACGTCAATTTCAAAAAGAGCTGGTGTAGAAAGCAGTGCGAGGCTCCAGTTGGTACAATAAGCACATTCTGAAGATACAGCGTAGAGCAGTGGTTCGCAACCCTGTCCTGGGGACTCCCCCAGCCAGTCGGGTTTTCAAGATATCCCTAATGAATATGCATGAGAGAGATTTGCATACCTGTCACTTCCATTATATGCAAAACTCTCTCATTCATATTCAATAGGGATATCTTGAAAACCCGACTGGCTGGGGGGCCCCCAGGACAGGGTTGAGAACCACTGGCGTAGAGGTTTAACAAACACCTTCAAATTTATAATCAGAGGTTATATCAACATACATGATTTAGGGATGGTAACTTAAGAATATAAAGATTAACGAATGAGATGGAGCACTCAGTTTTACATATAATGTAAGTTTAAAACAGAGGAAAAAAAGACCTCAAAAATCCCCTGGACTATAATCAAACAGATCATAACCAATTGGGGTTGGTTTTCATCACTGGTCAAAAAACCCCTGTATAATTCTAATTTTTATGTGAATTTATTTTTTATTAAATATGTATTATAATCATATATAAATATAATGATAGAATATCAAAATTTTTAATATCAAGATCTCTCTTGTTTGTAATTGAGCATGACCAAACCAGCAGCTCTATATTGAAATTCACAAATGAAATTGCATGTCTTGAAGCTATATGCAATTTCATTTGTGAATTTCAATATAGAGCTGCTATGACCATGAAATCACTAGCATTCCGTTTTCACATTCTGCGTATAGCAAATTGCTGATCTCTCGCCACAGTGCTCTACACTGTGTAATAGTATCAGAAGAAGGCTCAAGCAATTGTCTGTTTAAACCAACTGTTTGCATAGTCACAATCTCTGCAATCCCTCCTGCTCTCGCTACAAAAAATTACAATTTTAGTGTGCTGTAGAAGCTTGATATTCTCACTGGATAATTTCCAGTTTTATCAGATTACTCCTATACAACAATGATTTACAGTCTCCTGTAACCTCTGAATTGTCATAGACAGAGTTACTTTTACAAGCAACAGAAATGTTTGCCATGCCATACAATATACATTTCACAGAATGAATCTGATCATTCAGGAAACACATCCTGAGGCAGATCCCATCATGTAGGGATACTTAATCTAAAGAGAACAAAATAGCACAGGTGAAAATCCCTTATGTAGGTGCTTTTGGGTCGTAGAATCTATGCAAAAGATATGTTAAGCTGTAACTTAACTTTAACCGCCAACACCCTTGCAGACTTCTTCAACACCAAGATTCAAAAATTAAGATTAACACTACCTACCAGGCCCAACCCACTCGAGTTGTTCTCCATTCTCCTGGACCCGGACATATCGAACCCAGACACAGGAACTAGAACAGACCTAAGCTGGAAACAATTCGCAACAATCGACTGGCATACATTTAATACCTACTACAACAAATACACACACTCCTTCTGCAAACTGGACACATGCCCACCAAACATCATGAAAACCGCCCCGCCCCATTTCAAAGCAAACATGATGATCTGGGTTAATTCACTTTTATCCACAGGAAACTTCCCGTTAGAGCATGGTCATATTATGATCACCCCAATTATAAAAAACGCGAAAGAACCATCAAACTCCCCTGCTAATTATAGACCAATTGCTAGCATCCCCCTATTTACCAAAATAGCAGAAGGGATGGTAAAGGCGGAACTCGTTGCATATCTTGAAAAATTCAACATCCTAAGCGACAATCAATCAGGTTTCCGCGCAGACCACAGCACTGAAACCATCATAGCCTCCCTTCTCGACCACCTCCACACCCTCTTTAGCCAGGGCTCAAGCGCCCTGATTATACAACTTGATCTGAGCAGTGCCTTCGACCTGGTCGACCACTCCATTCTCCTTGAATGCCTGGCCCACATCGGCATCTCCGACCAGGTCCTCAACTGGTTCCAGGGGTTCCTAAGAAATAGATCCTACACGGTGCTCAAGAACAACTTGTTCTCATATAGTTGGGACAATACCTGCGGGGTCCCTCAGGGCTCCCCCCTGTCACCCACCCTGTTCAATATCTACCTGGCCTCCCTAGGGAACCTTCTACACAACCTCAAACTTAAATCTTTCATCTATGCAGACGACATCACAATAGCCATCCCACTAACCGATTTCTCACAAGAACGACTCAACTACATTACAAACATTCTCAACCAGATCGAACTCTGGATGTTATCTTTTAGACTGAAACTCAATCCCGACAAATCAAAATTCTTCCTAGCCACCCCCAAGGACAAAATCAAGGACACTTCAATTCAACTAAAAGGACAAACTTTCCCCCTCGAGCCCACGCTAAAGATACTGGGAGTCACTCTGGACAAAAATCTATCCTTAGAAAACCACACCGATCTCATGGTCAGGAAAAGCTTCTCCGTACTGTGGAAACTCCGCACCATAAAAAAATACTTTGATGACACCTCTTTTCGCCTACTTGTACAATCCTCCATCCTCAGCATCCTTGACTACAGCAACATCATATACCTCAACGCCACAAAGAAAACCACCATGAGACTAAAAATAATCCAAAATACCGCGGTGCGTCTCATCTTCGGCCTTAAGAAATGGGAACACATCACCCCCTTCTACCACCAACTTCACTGGCTGCCATTTGAATCTAGAGTCCTCTTTAAATTCGCATGCTTCTGCTACAAATCGATAAATGGTTCAGCACCAAGTTACATCAATTCTCACTTTAGCCTCTACAACACAAACAAGAAATCCCGTAGAATTCAGTTGTTCGCCTTCCCGTCTCTAAAACTCTGCCACCTTAAAAGATTCCTAGACAAAACCTTCGCCTTCCAAGCAGCTAAGCTCAACCCATGGCTTGCACAAATGATACTCGAGGCCCCCCACTTACCTCGGCTTCAGAAAATCACTCAAAACCTACCTATTCGGCAAACAAGACCCCTAACAACCCCCCCCCCCCCCGCTTACATTACTACACGCCCCCCCACCCCACCCCCGCTCTTCTCCTCCCCTTAATTGCTCCCCTCTCCCCTATCTCCCCTCCGCCAGTCATCCTCTGTTAAGTTCGATTAACACTGCTTATATCCGATAAACTATTTATATCGGATAAATTGTCTTTACATGATAAAATGCTGTAAACCCCGCTTTAACATTTGTTTCTATCTGATAAATTGTGTATTGCTGATAAATTGTTTAAATATTGTTCAAACTGTTTGTAAATCTGCGTGTCAACGCAGATACTACTGTAACTGATGTAAACCGCCTAGAACTCTCCGGGTATGGCGGTATATAAGAATCACTGTTGTATATAAGAATAAAATTATTATTATTATTATTATTATAAAATGAATTTGCGCTGTTCTTGGTTTTCTTTTACTGTGTATTTATATTGTCCACTGCTTAGTTGTAGGCGGGTTACAAATGTGAAAAATAAGTGCCCAAATTATTTATTATAGGCTAGCTGACTTGTCTAGAGGATGATTTGTGCCTAAGCGTCCTTTAGACTCTATGTAACCCTGCTAATAAAGGCAGACAAGGACCACGTTCTGGAAATATATTACAGTTTATTGGTTTTATATAATACTAGTCTTTAAGCCCGTTACATTAACGGGTACTAGATTAGATGTGTCTGTCTTTCTTTCTTTCTCCTTGGCCACTTTCTGTCTGTCTGTCTTTCTTTCTGTCTCTCTCTCCTTGACTGCTGTCTGTCTGTCTTTCTTCATTTCTATCTCTATCCTTGGCCACTATATGTCTGTCTTTTTTTGCTGTCTGTCTCCTTGGATGCTGTATGTCTGTCTGTCTTTATTTCTGTCGCTTTCCTTTTTTTCTGTTTCTCTCTCTCTCCTTGGCCACTGTCTGTCCGTCTTTTTTTTTGTCTCTCTCCTTGGTCGCTATCTGTCTGCTGTCTCTCTCCTTGGCCACTGTATGTCCATCTGTCTTTTTTTTTTTTTTTTGTCTCTCTCCTTGGCCACTGTTTGTCTGTATTTCTTTATTTCAGTCTCTCTCCTTGGCCACTATATGTCTTTTTGTCTTTTTTTGCTGTCTGTCTCCTTGGCCGCTGTATGTCTGTCTGTCTTTCTTTATTTCTGTCTCTCTCCTTGGTCGCTGTCTGTCTTTCTTTATTTTTGTCTCTCTCTCCTTGGCTGCTGCCTGTCTGTATTTCTTTATTTCGGTCTCTCTCCTTGCCACTATACGTATATATGTCTTTTTTTGCTGTGTGTCTCCTTGGCCACTGTATGTCTGTCTCCTTGGCCGCTGTCTGTCTCTCTTTATTTCGGTCTCTCTCTCTCCTTGGCTGTCTCTATTTCTTTATTTCGGTCTCTCTCCTTGGCCACTATATGTTTGCCTGTCTTTTTTTGCTGTCTGTCTCCTTGGCCGCTATATGTCTGTCTGTCTTTTTTTCCGTCTCTCTCTCCTTGTCCGCTGGTTTTTTTTTTGTTCTTTCTATCTCTCTCCCTGGCCCCCTGGCCTTCTGTGTGTTGTCTTTATTTATGTCTGTCAGTCTATCTCCCTACCCTGTGCCTGTATATTTCTCATGCCCCTTCTCCCACCTACCTGTCTTTCACTCCCACCTGTCTTTCAGTGTGTGTGTGTCTCTATTTCTGTCTGTCAATGTCCCTGCCCACTGCCTGTCTGTTTATCGTGTCCCTTCTCCCACCTACCTTTTTCTTTTTTTTAATCATATTGTATACAGTGGAAAGGGCAACTGGCGCACAATAACTGCCGCAGGATACAGGAAACTGCCATGCGTGCACTTGTAGAAAACCGTCATGCGCACATACAACACACGCTTTAACATTTCTCTGCCATGGAGCTATGGATTACGGAGGCAGGGATCACGGAGGTAGGAGTCCTCATGCGCGCTTAGGGTTTTATTATTATTGATAAAAGAATAGACATATTAGTATGGCAAAAACAATAAACCAAACTTAGCAGCTAAGCTTATCATTTCATAGTAGAATACACAGTGAGATAGCGATATGAGCCACATGCCAAAAAGTTCCTGACTCACACTTGGGAACTTGGCTCCCTCGATGTTGCCTCTGCTCCACTGTGTCTCTGGGTTTATTGCGAAAGGCTGTCAGCTCAGAACAAGCTGGTATGCGCACAGCTCTTCTCTGGAACTATTTTAGTTGAAACTTTTGGTTCTTATTCAATTTGGTACATACTTGTGATTCTGTTCCTTATGGGTGTGGATGACATTAGCCACTCAAGCCCTGATTCTATAAAAGAAGTCTACAGGCAGTGGCATAGCGAGGGTGAGAGGCAACTGGGGTGGTGGCGCCCCTCCCCTTCCCTCTTCTCCCCACCCCCACATCCACACACTCATTCCCTGCTCCCTCCTGCCACGCGCACTGCTTCTCTTCCCCTGTGCCTCTACAATATTCCTGGTGTGAACAGCAACCCCCAAGCTGCTGTCGGTGCCTGCGTCGGCTCTTCTTCTGATGTCACTTCCTAGGTGCAGGTCCAGAAAATGATGTCAGAGGAAGAGCCAACGCTGCTCATGCCAGGAATGTTACAGAAGTACGGGGACAAAGAAAGGGCCCAGGTATTCCACAGTCAAAGAACGGAAGTCTAGACAAAAAAGAATAAAAACTGTGGAATGCAATGATCTTGACAAGGCGTTTATTAAGACAAATAAAATTAAATAATAATAATAAAAAATGTAAAAATAAAATGATCTCCGCTTTATGAATGACTGGCGTGTGATGTAATACAGACCCTACACGGTCTGTATTTCGGCAAAAAGCCTTCTTCAGGGGTCCTAAGAAGAAGAGTGAAACGTAAGAAATGGCTAGATGAACAAACGTGATGGTGCACTCAAATTTGGAGGCAACCGCAGGTGAAAGTGAAGGTGAACTAAGTGAATCTGAGAATGGAAATGAGGGAAGAAGTGCTATAAAATAATTGTCAGTGAAAATAAATCGTGAGAAGCAAAAAGGTTGTGAGGAACACAGTGAATCGAGGGGGATGTTGAAACACCCAAAAGGATGAACCCATAAGGGAGACATCCATATGAACACGTGTAGAGGACATCCATAAAAGACATATGTGGGAGACATCCATAAAAAAGAGTATGGGGAAAAGGAAGCGGCATGCAGGTGTAGCGGGCGGTGGGGGGGTGGAGAGGAGGACAGGTGCCTGGACCCTCACCAAAATGGCACCCGGGGTGGACCTTCCCCCACCCTCCCTTACGACGTCACTGCCTACAGGTAAGCATCTATATTTGATTTTATTTCTTATATACCGTGAGGTTCAAAGCGGTTTACAATGAAATGAGATTAAAGATACATTAAAATAAAATAAATAAAAATGGTACTTTGGATTTACCTAGCTGTCCCGAAGGCTCACAATCTAGCTAAAGTACCTGAGAAAACAATAAATAAAAATAAATGAAATGAAATGAAATAAATTCCAATCAGACAATAGGATCTGATGTTAGAAGTTCATAAAGACAATATGCCAAGGAGAGAAAACTGGTATGCTCCTTGAGCCCTGACGTATGCAGCCAAGCCAACACACAATATTTCAGCCATGAGGTTTCCCAGGAAGTAGTAATGAGTGCCAAAATACAGGCTAGTCATTTAGATATTGGCGCGTCTAGCCAATCTAGGCACCTAACTTACATTTTGTAATTGGCTTAATCAGTGCTGATAATTGAAAGCGCCATTAAAAATCAAGTAAGCATAGTTAGGGGTGCATTCAGAGTAGATTTGAGGCACAGTTTGGATGTTTGTTAGCAGCCAGTGAAATGAGAAGCACTTTTGGACCTTCTCCTGATGTAGCTGTGGGAATCGCAAAATGGGAGACCCCTCGGGAATTTGATTGTTTTGCCACCAGAGGAACAACTGAAGCATGCTAAGAGAAGGGCAGTTTTTGAACTTTGTGACTGTGTGTTGTGTCCCTGGAAGCGTCCATTAATGTTGGTCCTTGAACGGCAATGTCTGATTTATGAAAAACCCTTTCATCAACTCACCACAGACTTATGAAGCATTTTGCAGCTTTTTGGCATTTATATTATAACTTATTAGATATATATCTTAGGTAGCTATGTAAGTGTAATATTATATTGAATGTCTCTCACTATGAGATGCATTGCAGTGAAATTTTTCAGCTGATGAATAAAGATGAGCCAACCTGTTTTACATGCCCCATTGGGGTTCAACAGTGCTGAGCTCTTTACATCTGAGGCTTTTTCCTCTACTTCTTCTTTTTTTTTTTTTTTTTTTTTTTTAAATAATGTTTATTAACAGAGGCAACACAGAAAGTACAGAAATCCAACGGTACAAGGACACAAGGTCCAAAAAGAGGAAATATAACTCAAACTGTATAAATCTAATCTAATCTAAACCTTAAGTTTATATACTGCATCATCTCCATGAGAATGGAGCTCGACACGGTTTAAAAGAACTTAAAATAGTGGGTAGAGAAGAAGAAAAAGGATTACATGAACTTATGCTTGTCAATCAACTAGTGGTTGATTGACAAGCACGCCAAAGAGCACCTAGGAGTAAGACGCCATTTGTAGAATCAGGGCCTCAGTTCTACGTCAAATTTCAACTCCTCATGGTGGTAACTTGTCTGAAGGGTTTAAATAAGGAAATTGAATGGCCAATGGGGTAGCATTGCAGTTATTTCAGCCTGTCTTAGGCTTACAACCCCACCAGCAGAAGTGCGCCTCCCATCTGCATCCACTGCCAGTGCCAGTGTTCCCTCTAAGCGGGCGGGTGTTGTGAGCAAACTTTTTTCACTGTGAGCTAAAAATATCGGGCGCCAGCAAGTTATGAGCCAAATAAATATGTTGCTTTCTACCACAGAACTTCCTTACGTTTGTATGGAATCTATCCCCTTTCAACTTTAGAGAGTGCCCTCTCGTTCTCCCTGCCTTAGCTACTAAGTCTATTCCCTTCAGTACCTTGAATGTTTCTATCATGTCCCCTCTCAATCTCCTCTGCTCAAGGGAGAAGAGGCCCAGTTTCTCTAATCTTTCGCTGTACGGCAACTCCTCCAGCCCCTTAACCATTTTAGTTGCTCTTCTCTGGATCCTTTCGAGTAGTACCGTGTCCTTCTTAAAGTACCAGTGCTGGACGCAGTACTCCAGGTGAGGGCGTACCATGGCCCGGTACAGCAGCATGATAACCTTCTCTGTCTCTTCAGTCCAGCATCTGCCCCTTCCATTCACTGTCTGTCTTTCCCTGCCATCTCTCCTCCTGCCCCCCCCCACCCCCCAATTTGGTCTAGCATCCATCATCTTCCTTCTGTTCCCCTCATGGTCTGGCATCTCTATCCTTCCCTCCCCCCTGTGGTTTTTAGCATATCTCTCTTCTCATTTCCTCCACTCAGATCTGATCATTCTCTGCTCTCTCTTCCCTTTTCTTCTCTGGTCTTCCTTCTCTATTTTCTGCCTCCATCTAAATTAAATTCTTTCTTACTATTTAGTCCCGTTTCCCTCTTTTCACTGTGTCTACACACAGCTTGTCACCCCTTTCCCTCACCCCTCCATTATCTTACTATTTTCTTCCCCCTTTATTTATCTCCTCCTTCCATCCAGTATGTGTTCTTTCCCCACTTCCATTCAGCATCTGCTCTCCCTTCTCAACTGACATCCATCTGCCTTCTGCTCTCTCTCCCTTCTTCTCACTTCCATCATCTGTCCCCTTCTCTCTCTCTCTCATCTCCTCCATTCCATCATCTGCCCCTTCTCTCTCTCTCTCTCTCTCCCCCCCCCCAACTTCCATCATCTGCCCCCCTTCCCCTCACCTTTGTGGGTCACTTTCTTTCCCCTGAGGGTGGCTCATGTCACAGGGGAAGCTTTGGCCGAGCAGAACCGCTTGATTGACAGTGGAACTTACTTGATTGATGTCGATGCTGGGGCCCGTTGCCGTTTGAAGGAAAAAAAAAAAGGTGGAAAAAAGGAACCTGTAAAGGCGAGAGGAAGGGAAACCTCCAGGACAGCTGCTTTTTGCCCTCCTTCAGCGGCCCAAGAGTTCAGACCAGCAGCGGCAGCTCTGTATGCTTTTAACTTCGGCACAGAGCTGCCCCTAATCAATAGTTTAGCGCGGTTTCATGAGGCAGCCTCGGGGCCTTTGATAGCCGGCCCGCTTCGATGATGCGATGTGGGCCGGCCTAGCAAAGGCCCCGAGGCTGCCTTATGAAACCGCGCTAAACTATTGATTAGGGGCAGCTCTGTGCCGAAGTTAAAAGCATACACAGCTGCCGCTGCTGGTCTGGAGGTGCGGAGACAAGGCAGGAGGCAAACGCGGTGGAAGGCAGGAGTCCCGGCGAAGGCAGGAGTCCCGGCACAGCGACTGCAACAGGAAGTTGCAAGTCAGCTGACGCCGGCCTTTCGTTGCGGCGGGGACCGAATCCTTCGCGGACCGGCAAGATTTTGTTTGCGGACCGGCGGTTGAAGAACTGTGCTCTACACTGTGTGCGCTGTGACGAGAAACATGTGCGCTGCGAGGTAATATTTTGTGCGCCTGCGCACCCCAGCGCAGCTTAGCGGGAACACTGAAAAAAATTAAAAGCAGCCATGCCTCCCTCCCCCCCCTAGCGCCTGTTCAGTTTCTGTGAAAACTGGCCATAAGTGGTGAGGGGAGACCTGGTGTTGTGGCAGTGGTGGGCATGAGTGGAGGAGCACTTCCACTGGTGAGGCACAGGGAAACTCACGCCAGGGTCCTGAACATAAATTAGAGTGGGACTCAAAACCCCTCCCCCACCCCATGATTATGCCCTGGTCCAAACTATCCTGCATCAAATCTGCGTCCATCTTTAAAACAGCTTCCCTCGGTGCTGCCTGAAGATTTTCTCTGAGGAACATCATACACTTTTGCAAAGAGAGGAATTGCTTCTTTAGGTATTTCGCAACGTCTCTTCTAAATAAATCCACAGTAAGTAAAACAAGATGTTTTTGAAAGTTCAGGAAGTATAAATTAAGGCAACGCTGGGATTCTAACGTATGTTCGAGCTTCCTCTGAACTTGTAGCTTATCTTTAATTAAGACATCTCAGGCACCTGCCCCTCTAATTTAGCCAAGCTCCCCTGAGTATATGAGAATGTCACAGTTATTTCTAAGGAATTTTTCTGATTGGCAACTACAACAGTCTGCAGAGCTATAATTGATTTATGCAAAAGGGTAAAAGCATCCCACAAGGAGCTCAGAGTTAATGGTGCTGGTTTCTGTAAAGAGGATATTTCAATTAAAGGTTCCAGAATTTTTTTTGCTTTAAATGAAGCTGCTGATGTGGTGTACTCAAAATTTTCCCCACCTTCTTTCCTTCAATTTCTGGAACCCTAATTTTTCAAGTTTTATTTAGATCTGATATACTGCATAACAAAAAGGATATCAATGCAGTGTATAATAAGCTAAACAGAGAAAAATAGAGAGAGAGAAAGGTTAGAAGAAACTACAATGTACGAGTATAATAGGAAAGGGAAAGAAAGAGATTAGAGAACCCTCTGCTTCATAGGAGTTGTTCCAGATGTGTCTGTGTCCCCATTTAGACATCTCTTTAGCAGTAGGCCTAACATCCTGTGATAGACTAAGTTGCAGTTTCAGCTCTGGAGATGCCATGCTTGAAAGAGGTGGAGCTTGTCAGGAGACTAGGCTCAAAGATGTTTCTGCCTTCTCAAAGGATGCAGCTTCAGTCATCCCAACGGGGCTGTCTGGCAATACATTTGGTAATTTAGAGGAAAATTCTAAAACTGGTGCATAGGCGCCCTGCTGATGCCTAAATTAATTGAAAAACGCCATTAGAAACAACAAAAAACGGCAAGGTCAAGGCGCCTACCAGTACCTAAATAAAAGTCACCGGAATCATGCCTATGTAGGCACTTCAGGCTGCTGAACGCCAAAGAAGGTGTGGCCAACACCGGAAGTGGCATTAGATGGCCTAAAGCTCTTACATAGGCGCAATTCACGCAAAGATAGGTGGCTGAAATGTACATAAGAACATAAGCAATGCCTCCACTGGGTCAGACCTAAGGTCCATCGGACCTGTGCAGTAATCCTCTATCTATACCCCTCTATCCCCTTTTCCAGCAGGAAATTGTCCAATCCTTTCTTGAACCCCAGTACCGTACACTGCCCTATTATGTCCTCTGGAAGCACATTCCAGGTGTCCACCACACATTGAGTAAAGAAGAACTTCCTAGCATTCGTTTTGAATCTGTCCCCTTCAACTTTTCCGAATACCCTCTTGTTCTTTTATTTTTTGAAAGTTTGAAGAATCTATCCCTCTCCATATTGAGGGATACGAGTGAATAAGGTATTCGCCAGGGTACACTTGGCTGAGCCTCCGCGTGTGCGGATCACCGGACTGGATGGACCCCAGGTCTGATCCGGTGCAGGCATTTCTTATGTTCTTATGTTCACTCTTTCTATGCCTTTCATGATCTTGTAAGTCTCTATCATATCCCCTCTAAATCTCCTCTTCTCCAGGGAAAAGAGTCACAGTTTCTCCAATCTCTCAGCGTATGAAAGGTTTTCCATACCTTTTATCAGACGTGTCGCTCTCCTCTGAACCCTCTCGATTAATGTAGGCCCAGAAAAACTGGTCTACATTTCAGCTGCCTATCTTTGCCAGGGGATCCTGAAACTAGACCGCAGCTTGCTATCAACTGATTGTGGCAGGGTAACAAAAAAAAAAAAAAAAGGAACTGCTCAAAAGCAGAACCTACTAAATACAACAGTATACAATCTTAAGACACAAAATTAATCCTGGCTTGGTACCTATTTTGAAGCTTAAAGAGCTAAACCAGAGGGAAGGAAAAGCCTCAGATTTTCAATGGGAGTAGTATGGAAAAATTCTCCGAGTTCCCTGGCTCAGTCACTAGCATAAAAACCTCCCCTCTGGTGCTCCAAAAACTTTAAATAATTACAATATTCAGCCACTGTGTAGCAATCTATGAAATGTTTACTATTGTGAGAAATACCAAAACAGTCCTTCTTTTTTTGCTTTTTCTTATCACTAAAAAGAAGTTTCAAAGCCTTTCCTTGGCCAACAAGTAGTTAACACACCTACTTTTTCAAAAATTGTTCATACTATACTTGCTAGCAAAGCTACCATCCAGCATTCCCCAACTGATCTTAAGCAGGCTTCACGCTCTTCATCTTAGCACACTTTTTCTTCTGCCTATAGAACATTCAGAGTAATCTCTAGTGCTGTTTTACATCCTATTCTTTGTTCACAAGTATATGAAACTTCACTAATATATGAAGTATATTATATGAAACTATACTAATACTAATTTGGGCCACTCTGGACTGGGCCACTGGGTATGGTCTGGAACTCCTCTCGTATGAGGAAAGACTAAAAAGGTTAGGGCTCTTCAGCATGGAAAAGAGACGGCTGAGGGGAAGATATGATTGAAGTCTACAAAATCATGAGTGGAGTAGAATGGGTACAAATGGATCGATTTTTCACTCCGTCAAAAATGACAAAGACTAGGGGACTCTCGAAGTTACAGGGAAATACTTTTAAAACCAACAGGAGGAAATGTTTCTTCACTCAGAGAATAGTTAAGATCTGGAACACATTGCCAGAAGTTGTGGTAAGACCAAATAGCGTAGCTGGTTTTAAGAAAGGTTTGGACAAATTCCTGGAGGAAAAGTCCCTACTCTGTTATTGAGAAAGACATGGGGGAAGCCACTGCTTGCCCTGGATTGATAGCATGGAATGTTGTTACTCCTTAGGTTTTGGCCAGGTACTAGTGACCTGGATTGGCCATCGTAAGAACAGGCTACTGGGTTTAATGGACCATTGGTCTGACCCAGTAAGGCTTATTCTTATGTTTTTATATTCTTTGAACTGGCCAAGACTGATTTATCCAAGTACAAAAATCATGAGGAAAAGAAACCACCAAGCAGGGATATGTCATCAAATGGAATCTTGATTGGGTCTGGACTCAATAAAGATTCCATTTGATGACATGTGCCTGGTTGGTGGCTTCCCTTCCTCACGACTTTTGTACTTGGATTTTCATTTCCTTTGTGAAGGTGTTTGTCAAGTCCTACTTTGGTGATTCTATTGAGACTGATTTATACCAGTCTAGATCAGTTTGACCCAGTTTGGACAGATTGGAACTAGTCAGGAATGCTCATGATAGTTTGGACCAGTCAGAACCGGTTCGGTGACTTGGACTGAATAGAACCAGTCTTGACTGGTCTGGACTGGTTGGGAGTGGTTTTGGACCAGTCATGCCTAGTTTGGACTGTTCAGGATTTATCTGATCCACTTTGGACTGGTTGGGCTGGTCAGAATGTTTCTGGACTGGTTTATACCATTCTGGACCAGTCAGAATGGTCGGGTCTGGTCTGAACCAATTTGGATCAGTTCAATATCACTTCTGCTTTGTAAATACCCTAGCAATATTAAGAGGTGTGCTAAACAATTTCTACTAGCACTAATACTTTGCAAATGAGCCCCACAGTGTTCCGAGGTGATTGATCAAAGGGTGAACAAGAAGATACTCATACTGATGACTAACTCCCTACCCCCTCCTTTTACAAAACCACAGAAGCGGTTCTTAGTGCTGGCTGGTGTGCAGAATGCTCTGAGCTGCTCCAGATGCTCCTAGAAACTCTATGAGTGCCGGGAGCATCAGCCTGCACTAAAAACCACTTCTGCAGTTTAATAAAAAAAAAGTTCAGGTTGATTTTTATCTCGTTGCACTTACTATCAGGCAGTATTTTTGCCAAATGTAGTCTGGACTGACCTCAGGCTACAGGTTTCTGACAATCTATGCATTTTTCACTGAGTATAACAATATTTCAACCTAGGTTTGGTGTTTAATTATGGTTTGGTGTTTATTTTATTTGTTTGTGAAAATCTTCCATATATCCAAGAGATATTTTACATTTTTATGGCAATCTATAGAAAGAAAGTAACATACAAATGTCCCAGACAAAAGATATATCACAACGACTTAGAAACTAAGAACAGTCAACCCAGCAGCATAAGCTGGACTCATCCATTTCTCATGGTGCAGAGACTGAGAAGTCTCTAATTGGTTTAACTGCTTATACAAGATGTGTTGAAATGTGGTTCACATTGGGGCTCATAATCAAAAACTATAAATGTCTAAAAGGCATCCTAAGTCAGCACTTGGACTTCCTAATCACCAGGACATCCAAGATGGGCACAGTGGAGGCATCTTATAGGTGGGCTTTGGACGTAGATAAGGGTGGGTTAGACTTGGGTGTCTTGCAGCGATAATTGAATGTTTTGGAAGACTGTCCTGGATGGAACATAGACATTCAAAGCTAGACTCATTTTAGAAGCATCTAAGTGCCACAAAGCTGCCCAAAACTGACCAGATGACCACTGCATGTATCAAGGTAAGACACCCCCCACAATGCTCACTGGCCTCCTTCCACCACACAAAAATGAGAACAAAATGGTATATACCTGGTTCTACAGCATCTGGTATGGGGAAGCCTAGTAGAGCATTAGGTGTGTAGAATTACCTGGTGGGTGGCCTAGTGAACCATCGAGAGGAGGACCCAGGCCCAAAAGGCACTCTAACCACATCTATGGCATTAAGTATGAGTCCATCAAAACCCAACTATACTGCCATATAGGTGGCCACCTACAGCTATAGGAGGTATTGGGATGGTACATAGGTGGGTATAGTAGGTATTAGGGGGCTCCCTAAGGTGCCCCACTGCTCTTTATATCTATGTGGGCAATACATGACTATGCTGGCCCCTCCCAAATGGTCTGAATTAGGACGTTTTGAAGATGGATGTTTTTGTATTTGAAAATGGCCAAAAAGGTTAGACGTCTTAAAGGCCAAGACATCCAAATAGGTTATTCCCCCCCCCTCCACCACCCCGATATTTGAACATTTAGCAGGAGTTGTACTTAGATGCACTATTGAAAATTCCCCTCATTAAGTCTAAAATAGCACGCTGATTATTAACCTGAAATTCATCTGGTTTTTCTCTACTTTTAAATCGAATGTTGCTGATGAAGGATGAAATGTTAAAGATTTGAGCAACAAATTTAACTGTAAGGAGCCCCACAGCTACTCTGTTTCCCTGTCCCTCAAACCTCCCTCCCCCCTCCGAAATAACTTTACAAATGCCTAAAGAGCCCTGTTCATTTACGTAAGGTTTTTGTTTTATATTTTCCAAATGAATGACATGCTCTCCATTTTCCAGACTGTCAACCCCTGCACTCTTCTTATTGATTAAATTTGCAAATAAATGCACTTGTTCATGCTGACTTTTCCTCCAGCTTTATGATTTACGTACTCTGTTTTCCTTGTCATGGTGTCTCCTCTTGTCTTTCCATCCTGTCGCCTATCTACTGGCAGAGCTCCAGGACTTCATTATCTGGCTAAAATGATCTGCCAGCGCATCTTCTCCTTAATGGGCATTTTCTCTCCTTGTCTATGAAAGCTTTTATGGTTTCATCTGTGTCTTCACATGGAAAGGCAAGGGAGACATCCCATACTATTAAATAAAGACTTTGTACTGTTGATAGCCTAAGGCAAGGTGTTTTTTTGCCCGTTTGCTCTTCATATGGTATATAATGACCGTCTACAGAACTGGGACCAGTGAAATGAATGAAACAAAAAATATAGTAAACAGAATAGGTATGTGAAAAGGTGTTTGTTTTTTTTTCAGAACCTCTATTTTGTGAAAGATCCTGATGCTAGGCAGGGTTTGCCTATCATAACAAAGATTGTGCATGCTATTCAGAACTCAACCTCAATTCCCTAGTACAGGATGCTCCCACTTTTTTGGCTTGCGAGCTACTTTTAAAATGACCAAGTCAAAATGATCTACCAAAAATAAAATTTAAAAAACACAAAGCAGAGAAAATGTTAATTATCATTTGTACTTGGGGTTTTTTTCAGAGGTCAAGGCAGATGACTTTAAAATATGCAATGTCACCTCAATAACAACTATACAAAAATAGACAAATATATCCCCTCCCCTTTTACTAAACCACGATAGCGGTTTTTAGCGCAGGGAGCTGCATTGAATGCCCCTCGCAGCTCCCGACGCTCATAGGCTCCCTGTGCTAAAAACCACTATCATGGTTTAGTAAAAGGGGGGCCATTATGCAAAATATAGACAGCAGATATAAATTCTCAAAACGGACACATTTTGATCACTAAATTGAAAATAAAATCATTTTTCCTACCTTTTTGTTTGGTAATTTCATGAGTCTCTGGTTGCACTTCCTTCTTCTGTAAAGCCAATATTTATTTATTTCTGCCCCCTCCCCTTTTCTTTCTGTCTCTCTTTCTTTCTCTCTCCCCCTGCCCCCCTCTTTATTTCTGTTTTTCTCTCTCCCCCTGCCTGCCTGTCTTTCTTTCTCTCTCCCTCTGCCCCCACAAGCCACTGCACCGATTTCTTCACTTCCCCGAGCCAGGCCTTCCCCCCTCCCACCCCACCCCGACGTCAATTCTAACATCAGAGAGGAAGTTCCAGGCCAGCCAGGCAGCGATTGGCTGGCCCAGAACTTACTCTCCGACGTCAGAATTGATGTCGGAGGTGAAGGTTTGTGGGTCCGGTGCTTGTACGCACCTGGCCTGGCTCAGGGAGGCAGGAAGAACAAGATCGGAAAGGCAACGCGATCGACTCGCGTTGCCTATGTGATCTACTGGTCGATTGCGATCGACCATTTGGGCACCCCTGCCGTAGCACATACAAGTTTCTACTTAGCATATAAAGTTGCAAGCGCAAATTATAGAATACTAACAGTTACATATACAACTTAATATGAGAATTAGCTTCCAATTGGCATTAATGATCAATTACTGGATGTAATTGGAGTTAAATGGTGCTAATTATCTGTTTTGTGTGTAACTATGCTTAGTCAGGATGCTGCATCTTGCACATGCAAAATATGTAATGTGTGACTGCAAGGGGTTGGCCCTGGCAAGGAAATGGGGAGTCAGGGACGTGGCTAGCATTTGTGCACACAGGTTATAGAATACGACCACTACTTAACAGTTAGCTGTGAGTATTTACATCCAGTGGCGTAGCAAGGGTGTGAGGCACCTGGGGTGATAGCGCCCTGCCCTCTTCTCTGCTTTCCCCCCCTACTGTGCATTCATGCCCCTTCCCCTGTACCTCTTTAACATGCTGCCCATACAAGCCTCAGTTCTCCCTCTAACATCACATCCTGGTCCCATGACCAGGAAGTGACATCAGAGGGAGAGCTGAGGCCAGCACGAGCAGCAGGTTGGAGTTGCTGCTTGCACAAGCAAAGAGCTAGAGATACAGGGGGGAGGGAAGGTGTTCACATGGAAGGGGAGGGTTGGTAAGGAGCATGGGGTGGAGAGGAGGAGAGGTGCTAGCACTCCCACCAAGACAACATCTGTTGTAGTCCACCGCCCCCTTACTTTGCTACTGTTTACATCAGTCGTTGACCTGGCATAGGTGTTCATACCTAAAGTTAGGTGTGTACCTGTGAACTTACGCTCATATTCTAAAGCAGCAATTGCATATGCAATGGCAGTTATACAATTTGAACTTAGCACTGTGGCCGGGTGTTGGTGCTAGGCATGAGCCTAACTGGGTTCTGGACCAAGTGATTTTGTCCAACAATGGAGTTGGTAGAACAGGCTGCTTGAAAGAATTAGGTCTCCAAATGAATAAGCAAAACAATTTATTCACTATCTCTTTTGCAGTACAATTCAAAGGCCCCGATTCTTTAAAGGGCGCCTAAATTACGCCTAATGCTGAGCGGGACTTAGGTGTCCAAACTAAGTGTTTAATGTGTTTAATGAGCCATTTAAGAGTCTTAACAAGCGATATTTGGCACATGGATGTCCAAAAGATGTGGGTGTCACTTTGTAGGCGTGTCCATAATTTCATGAATGCCCATTGGGAAAACTCACACCTAACGGAATAGGCATGGGCATGGTCTGGGGGAGGCTTCAATATGGGCGTCCTTCGATTCATTTGCATAACGCTGAGTGATCTAGGGCGCCCATCTCATGCCTAAATTGTAGATGAATGAAAATCAGGTCTACTTTTGAGCATAGTTTGGGTTTCAGATAGACACGATAGGAACTTAGGTACTGTTTGGATGTCCTTAATGCGATTTGCTAAATAGCTCTGTGGGTTTTTATTTTTGCTTTATTAAGCTCAAAATACATTTAATAAGTCAACACATAAACAGGACACATCAAAACAGATACAGTGGTACCTTGGTTTACAAGCATAATTCATTCCAGAAACATGCTCGCAAGCCAAAGCATTCGTATATCAAAGCATAATTCCCCATAGGCCATAATGCAAACTCAGAAGATTTGTTCCACAACCAAAGTTTGCAATGGTGGCCTAGGGGTGGGTACCTGCCTGTGGGTGCTGCAGCGCTTTCAGCGTGATGGTTTCCTTCCCTCGGGGTCCCCGTGCGGCTGCCCTCCTGCTTCGGCTGATGCCTCTGCCATCCACCAGTGCCTCCCGGTTTCTTATTCAAGCTGGCTGCCATCCTGCAGAAGCATGCGCAGGACCTCTCAACTCCCGAGTCAAGCCGGCGCCGCCCCGACAACACGCTCACCACATACAAGCACGCAGGAGGGGCGGAACCGCGGCAGAGAGAAGACAGCTCGGAAGACCCAACGGCAGCTTGCAAAGATCGCTAACACTAGCGATCTTATGCAGGCTGATTAAATGAGGTAAATCGATGCCGGGAAGCCAGGGGGGAAGCCGGACAGAAGCACTAACACTCCCCACTCACCCTCTAAAGCAGGAGCGACAGCGGCCGGCCAGCAAGAGGCAGCGCTGCAGATCCTGTTTTAGGGGGCAAGGGGGGGGGAGGGTCAGACGCCGAATCGGGAGGCCGATTTTTTTGGCTTTTGAATCAATTTGAACCGATTCACCCGAAATGAATCGGTGAATCGATTTGAATCGTGAATCGGGCAGCACTAGTAGGAACCCCCGTGACTAAAAGGAAGCAACTGTGGCTCAATGGGTAAAAGCCCTATGCTCAATTCCCATAAGTAATGGGTTCAAATCCCAGCCCATATTTTAATTGTGGCATTCTACCTTGCAGGTGCACCTTGATGATCTCACAATGAGGTCAGCATTGTGCAGCTGCACACCTCCATTTGTTTTTAAGCTTTTGCAAATGAAGTTATGTATGCAATCTATATATTTTTTTCATGTGCTTTCCTTGTTTTCAGTAATGAGCTAATTGGAGCACTGTTTAGTCAGAAAAAAGGGTAGCTTTTTAGCAAGAAACCTAAAGCTGTGTTTTTTTTCATATGCTCTGCTTCAGTTAATGGATGTTTTTGTCTAATTAGCAAATAACATTGCTGTTTGTCCACAACAATAGAAAATTTTGAAAGCAATATATCTATTTTGATGTGACTTGTTTAAGTGGTGCCTTATTAAGAAAGAGCACAAGAGCTGGGCAACCTTAACAATGGGCTGGATAGCCCGAGTTGGTCGGCCATGGGAGGTCAGCTCTGCAGGGATGCTGGGAGGGGTAGTAAGGTTAGGGATAGCAGGAATTACGAGAAGAAACCCAACTTCCCGCCGAAAAGACTAAAAGGGATTGGATGAAAAAGGGGCTAGACTTTTCATAGCTTTTAAATGATTGGAGAGAGTACAAGGACACAAGCCTCCGACGCACAGGATCTTCCCCTGTTCCTCGGAGGCAACTTTCCCTCCCACCAGCCCTGTGGTGAGCGAGTTTGTGAGGGTGGTGGTTCTTGGGGCTGTCACAGCTGCGGTAATCCCGAGCTACAAGCTTTTGGCTCATCAGATGAGTGGTTATTTGAAAGCGAACTTAGGTAAGCGGTTACACTTCGAGTCAGGTGATCCCGAAAGGGGGCCTGGAGGTCAATGTCCACTCCCAGGCTCATTGGGGGATGAGCGGTTCCTGGGAAGTGAGCTCAGGGGAGCAAATATTATTTGAGACAAGTGATTTGGAATAGGGGCATGGTGATCCATGCCTACCCCCTGGGCTCTTGCTGATACGGCGGGATCAGGGGTTATAGTTCCTTATTGGTCAATTGAGCAATGTTTCTAGCTCAGGAGGTGAAACAATTGTTGTTAATTTAATTGTACCCCAATAAACAAGGCTGCGGCCTGATTTTACCATCAATAAAGTGTCTGTGGTCTATTGATAGTAGGTACTATAACTGAGGTTGTCTAAGGCCTGGTTTATATCCAAGGTAAAGCATTGGTATTTAGGGGGCAAGGGAAGTAGGGGTGGGCTGGGCCACAGGGGCGCAACTCAGCCATTCCAGATCCATATATTAATGTATTTTGAGCTTAATAAACCAAAAATAAAAACCCACAGAGCTATTTAGCAGATTGCATTACGTATCTGAAGTGCAAACTATGCTGAAAAGTAGACCTCCTTTATAATGCCTATAGGACCTAGTTTTACAAATGCTAGACTTTTCATAGCTTTTAAAATACTGGCTTTATACTCAATGTTTTATTGTCTCAATAAATTTATATTTTAACACACAAGAGTATATTATCTCAAGATGTGTACAGCCCCTTCCCCACTTTTTCTTTTTTTCTGCCTAATGATTGATCGACAATGTAGGCACCGCTAGGCACTGTTTATAGAATCTGGCCCTAAGAGCTCCCATATTAATATTTTTCCAGGTCTCATGCACTAATGGAAAAATTAGCTTGAAACCTGCAAAAATATAAAAAGAAATTAGCCTTATTTTTAGGCTGCATTAAAAACAGACAATGCACATGAAAGTCCCCTATTAAAAATGCACCAAGTCCATTTCCTAATGCTTATTAGTAAAAGGGCTCTTTAGTCATTTTAAAAAAGTGATTACAGAATATTTTTCTTCTCGATTGGTAGTTATTTTCTTCTCAGCTACTTGGCTGTGTAGCACTCACTCTTTGACCAATTTTATATATATACTAGTCTTATAGCCCGTTACATTAACGGGTGCTAGAATATATATGTGTGTGTCTGTTTTGTTTTGTTTTTTTCTCTCTCCTTAGTTACTTTCTGTCTGTCTTTTTTTTTATTTTCCTTGGCTGTCCACCACTACCCCTTGCCTGCTCCCCCTGTCCATTCTCCCTTCCTTTTACCTCCCCTATGTCCTCCACCACCCCATCACTGCTCACCTTATCCAGCAGAAGCCCTTCTCCCTTTGTTTTACCTCCTCCTGTCCATCATCACCTCCTTCCTGCTCCCCCTGTGCAGCAATAGGCCTGTCTTTATTTTTCTGCCCCCCCCCTCCCTGTTCATCAGCAACTCTTCCCCTGTCCATCAACCCCTTTTCTGCCCTCCATTTCCGTGTGTTGCAGCATTTCCCTCCCACTCCACTTCCCTGTGCAGTATTTTCCTCCCCCCCATACATTCCTTCTGAACTCCATGCCCTACTTATGTTAAAATGTTTTCTGGGTTTGGCTGCCACGGCCTGCAGCCGCCGACAGCCACCGCAGCCAGCAGTCGTCGCAGCCGACATCCGACTCGGGCCACCGCGCCGCAGGAGAAGCAGTGCCCAATTTAAAACCCGGAAGGGTTGGCTTTTGATGTGAGCGGCACAGTTAATCTGTCCTGATCGTAACGACATAAGGAGCTTGGTCCAAGGAAGAATGTAGCTCTCTGGATGCAAAGTTGCAAGAAAAGTGTTACCTTAAAATGTTTTCCGGGTCTGGCTGCCGCGGTCGATATCCGCCTCGGGGGGGGGGAGGAAGAGAGAGAGCGGAGAGGCGGCGACCGCTGCGTCTTTCAACAGGGAGCAGGACAGACCGTAAGCCACGCATGCGCACTTCCTATGTGTCGCTACAGCTCACGGAAAACCGGCGCACACATAGGAAGTGCGCATGTGCGGCCTAGCGTTTTATTATATTAGATATTTTTTTTAACAGGTTGGGATATTATGAATTTTTAAAAATATTTTGAAATGTGGGTCTTGAAAAATAAAAGACCAGGGGATTAAGCATACTAACATGTTTCCCCCCAAATAAGCCCTACCCCAAAAATAAGCTCTAGTTGAAGCGCTGGATTCGCAGGCAGCAGCACTTCCCCCGCCCCTCCCCCGCCAACCCTTCCATCTCTCCCTCCCCACGCCAATCGCGAGACTGGCATACCATTACCTTCTTCCAAATGGTCGTGTCGTGGCAGCAATCTAAACACGCTGCTTCGTGCCTTCTCCCGCCAGGGCATTTCTCTGCCGCATCACTGATGATGTCATCAGCAACACGGTACAGCAATGCCCCGGCAGTAGAAGGCCCGAAGCAGCCCATTTAGAATGCTGCTGTTTGGAAGAAGGTAAAGGTATGTTGATCTCGCAGTCGGTGTGGGGAGGGAGAGATGGGAAGGGTCGGTGGGGGTTTGGCTGCGCGGTAGGGGGGGGGTGAGATAGAAAGATGCTGTGGGTTTGTGATTGGGCATTGTTTCCCCGAAAATAAGACCTAGTGGGTTTTTTGGGCCCAAAATTAATATAAGACAGTGTCTTATTTTTGGGGAAACACGGTATTAAAGTCAATCACAGGAAGGGAAACAGAGAAAACTAACCCGGGCACTTCAAATGTTTTGCACCAAAGTAAACTGCTAGAGATGAGAAGAAATCAGTGGCTTAATAAGGGGGGGGTCTGCCTCGGGTGCCATCTTCTTAGGGGCATGGCACCCATGCTCCTCTGTCCCCTTGCTCCTTCCCTGCCCCCCCCTAGCCATGCACGCACACCACTTTCTTTCCCCCGTACCTCTGTAACATTTCTGGCGCAAGCAGTAACCCCCAACCTGCTGTTGCGCCTGCGTCGGCTCTTCTTCTGACATTACTCATACCCCATTCAACCCACGCTAAAACTTCTTGGAGTACTGATTGACAGAGGCTGTACCATGCAACCACAAATCAACAAAATAATAAAAACATCATTCGCAATTATGAGAAACCTAAGACAAGTGTGAAAATTCTTCGACAGAAAACAATTCCAACTCTTGGTACAATCTCTAATCCTAGGCCTAATAGACTACTGCAACATACTATATCTCCCCTGCCCAGCAACCACGATAAAACAACTACAAACAATACAAAACACAGCCCTAAGACTTATCTATTCGCTGAAAAAATATTGAAAGGTCACTTTGGGAAGCCACAAAACTTAGAGATTTGAAGAAAGCAACAGGTTTTATTAGCATACATATGCGACTTCTGAGCTCCAAGCTGGCTTCAGAAGTCCAGAAACCAGGAAGTTACAGTGATATTTATACATTCTTCTGGGTATACAACTGAATTCTAGAAAAAACTTTTCACGTGTTACTTTTCTTAACAATCATTGGTGCTAAGCTCACACTAGCAGTTCATTAGCAGGTCACTTATCTAAGCCCTGCAGTCTTTCTGTTACATGTCGTTTATGCTGAGATAGACATAAGAAGCTAGAATGCCCCAGCTAACACCCAAGGCAGGCAGGCTAGAACATGAGATAAGTTAGGTCTGCAGCTAAACATAATTCAGCATTTTATTAAAGAGAAAACTTAGTTCAACACTTAGGAAAACCAGTCCCAGACTCTTTCAATATGACCACATCACAGAGGCATACTACGACTCACACCGGCTCCCAATACAAGCCAGAGTACACTTCAAATTCCACTGCCTACTATTTAAATCTATAAATAGATACAACCTAACCTACTGGAACAATCGACTAATTCAATCCACCTCAACCAGACACAGGAGAACCCACACACTATTCACACACCCGCCAACCAAAAATGTCAAACAAAGAAAACTGTATGACAACCTACTGGCCACCAGAGCAGCAAAACTGGACAGACAACTCACCAATCTGCTGATTTCGACCACAGACTACAAAACCTTCAAAAAAGAAGCAAAAAATACATAAAACTAATATAACACAAATTCAAGCAATGTCTCGCTTCCGGCTCACCACACACTTGTTTCCCACGTACTCACATTATAGGACACCCAGGGACTCCTGAAGAAGACTTTTTGTCGAAACGCGGACCGTGTTGGGTCCTGTATCCCTAGCGGACTAGGTCCTTTAAGGCTCTTATGTGGATGATATATTTTTATGTGGATGGAATTATTTTATGTGGATGATTTCAGTGTACCTTTGGAACTCTGACACTTTCAAATAAAGTCCATTTAGGAACATCGTCACTCCACAGAGTTTTTTTGGTTTTCTCTGGATTTTCTTCTTTGTGGATATTTCGGGGTCAATTCCTTTTGTTTTTTTACTAATATAACACAACCAGATCTGTCCCAAGCTTCACTTGCAATACTACCTACTCCTTAGTAAATTAGAAAATGTTCAAACTTCTTAATATCATGACAATTCTTATGTAATCCGTCTTGAACCGCAAGGTAATGGCGGAATAGAAATTACTAATGTAATGTAATGTAATTACTTTCTGGACAAAGGAAATACAAGTCACCAACTTGGCGCCTTTTAGATCTTATCCTTTTTGTCTTTGAGCTGGTGTCTTAGTTGCTTTACAGCAGACCAAGTGCAGAACAAAATGACGCCAAGCGGCAGAATAAACAAGAAAGCAGGATGCCAGACCACTATGGAGCTTCGATTGCCGCCGAGACTAAAGCTCTCACAGAAGAGTTTTGTTTATTTTACTTGTTGACAGATAGGACTGAGGGGAGGATTCTCAAAACTTACCCTGCCTCTAATGAGGGTCGCTAAACTAGATCCAGATGGTTTAGCATGGAAGCATTTTACCAGCTGATTATCAGAACGGCACACCATTGGTCTTTTCCGAGATTCCTGGCAGACTCCAACTCTGCCATGCAAATATATTACAATGAGGTCATATTAAAGTGGTAGTAAAATGGGCTCATCAATATATAAAGGAGCATTCTGGGTAAATCTCTATCATTGCTGGGTGATTCCCCAAGTGATGATCAAAAATTACCATCTGGTCCAGGGGTGCCAGTACTGTGAAAAGCGTGTCTCAAGCGTGTGATTCTGTCTGTGGCTCATCGTAAAATTTGAGAAAAATAAAAATACACCACAGGCATCAGAACAGGAGAGGCCACAGGATCCAAGGCCTCCCCAAAATTTTTCAGTTGCTGATTTTAGCCCTCCCATCTACCCTTCCTCCAGTGTTAAGCTTTAAATCTTCAGACAGCTGCTGTGCAGTGTGAAACAGCAGGCCTGCCCCGGAACCCTTCATTCTACTTACAGGGGCAGGCCTACTCATGGACACTGCATGGCGGCTGCTGAAGATTGAAAACTAAAGCGCCAGGAGGATGTCGGTGAGGGATTCGGGAGTTGCTGAGCAGTGGCGTACCTAGCATATGTGACACCCAGGGTCCATCATTTTTTGACACCCCCCCATCTATATGAAAAATATGATTTTTAGTAACAATCCACATATCGCACAACAAGAGTGTACCTAGGAAAAGGCAGCATCTTAAACACTGCAGTGAGCACTAGAACACCAACACATACATTGTAAAACTAAACAAGCCAGATCCTGCAAAGTCAATTGATCCTGTACAGTCGATGCTATCAGAAAACCATGTCCCTTTCATACACACAGAAAGATACACCCTTGCCCAATATGGAATAATCCAAACTAAAAATAGAAATATGTAGACAAAAGTTAAACTGAACTGCCAAGAAACCAGACTCTGCATACAATGCAACACCACAACACCACAAAAACATAAGAACATAAGAATAGCTTCTGTTGAGTCAGACCACAGGTCCATCATGCCCAGCAGTCCGCTCCCGCAGCGGCCCCCTAGGTCAATGACCTGTAAGTGATCTATTACTCTAAAGCATTTGTACTGTATAGTACCCCTCTAATTATACCCTTCAATCCCCTTTTCCTTCAGGAATTTCTCCAGTCCCATTTTGAAACCCAAAATCGTACTCTGCTTTACTACCTCCTCCAGAAGTGCATTTCAGGTGTCCACCACCCTCTGAGTGAAGAAGAACTTCCTGGCATTTGTTCTGAATCTGTCTCCCTTCAATTTTTCCGAATGCCCTCTAGTTTTTGTTGCTCCTGCCAGTCTAAAGAATCTGTCCCTTTCTACCTTCTCCATACCTTTCATGATCTTGTAAGTTTCTATCATATCCCCTCTAAACCTCCGCTTCTCCAGGTAAAAGAGCCCCAGCCTGTCCAGTCTCTCAGCATACGAAAGGTTCTCCATGCCCTTTATCATTTTTGTTGCTCTTCTCTGGACCCTCTCCAGTATCGCCATATCCTTCTTAAGGTACGGCGACCAGTACTGAATGCAGTACTCCAGATGCGGTCGCACCATTGCCCTATACAGCGGGAGGATAACCTCCTCGCTTCTGGTAGCGATACCTTTCTTGATAATGCCCAACATTCTGTTCGCCTTTTTCGAGGCCGCGGCACATTGTGCCGCCGGTTTCATTATTTTATCCACCATAACCCCCATGTCCCTTTCTAGGTTGCCCTCCCCCAGTGATATCTCCCCCATCGTGTAATTGTACATCGGGTTTCCTTTCCCCATGTGCATGACTTTACATTTCTCCACATTGAAGCTCATCTGCCATTTATTAGCCCACTCACTCAGTTTGTTCAGGTCCCTTTGGAGTTCTCTACATTCCTCAACTGTGCTAACCTCACCGGAGAGTTTTGTGTTGTTCGCAAATTTTATAATTTCCCACTTCGTCCCTTGTTCCAGGTCATTAATAAATATATTGAACAGGAGCGGTCCCAGCACTGACCCCTGCGGGACACCACTCGTAACCCCTTTCCAGTCAGAATAGTAACCTTTCACTCCTACTCTCTGTTTCCTGTTCGCTAGCCAGTTTCTGATCCATCTGTGTATGTCCCCTTCCACTCCGTGGTTCCACAGTTTTCTTAGTAGGCGCTCGTGAGGCACCTTGTCGAAGGCTTTCTGGAAGTCAAGGTACACTACGTCTATGGGGTCACCTTTGTCCAATTGTTTGCTTATCCCCTCAAAGAAGTGCAGTAGGTTCGTCTGGCATGATCTACCATTACAGAAACCATGCTGGCTTGTTCTCATCAGCTTATTTTTTTCAATATGCTCATTGATACTGTCCTTGATTAATGATTCGGCCATCTTCCCCAGAACTGAAGCTAAGCTGACCGGTCTATAATTCCCTGGGTCGCCTCTGGATCCTTTCTTGAAGATGGGTGTAACATTCGCTATCCTCCAGTCCTCCGGGATCACTCCGGTTTTAAAGGATAGGTTGCAAATCTGCTGTAGTAACTCAGCTATTTCGTCTCTAAGCTATTTTAGTATTCTCGGGTGGATTCCGTCTGGGCTTGGAGATTTGTCCGTTTTTAGTCTATCTATCTGCTTGAGTATGTCCTCAAGGCTTACCTCCATGCACAATAATTTTTCCTCTTGGTCCCCCTTGAAGAATTTTTCGGGTTCCGGCACGTTGGATGTGTCCTCTTTTGTGAATACCGACGAGAAGAACTTGTTTAATCTGCCCGCCACCGCCTTTTCCTCCTTTACCACTCCCTTATCCAGGAGTCCCACCTCCTCCCTCGCCGGTTGTTTTCCTTTCACATAATGAAAGAATGGTTTAAAATTCCGTGCCTCCTTGGCAAGTCTCTCTTCATACTCTCTTTTCGCTGTTCTGACCACGCGGTGACATTCTTTTTGATGCTTCCTGTGCTCTTTCCAATGTTCCTTGGTTTTGTCCTTTTTCCACGTCCTGAAGGATTTTTTCTTGTCTCCTATCACCTTCTTAACTTCATTGGTTAACCATGCTGGGTCTCTCACTTGGTTCTTTCTGCGCCCCTTTCTAAACCTGGGTATATACAGGTTTTGCGCTTCGTTTACCGTGTCCTTGAATAGAGTCCAGGCTTGCTCCACCGTCTGTACCTTTCTGTGGCTGTTCCTGAGCTTTCTCCTTACCATTTGTCTCATGGCATCATAGTTCCCTTTCTTGAAGTTGAACGTTGTTGCAATGGTTCTCCTCCCCTTTGGCCTACCTATTTCCATTTTGAATTGGATCATGTTGTGATCACTGTCTCCTAATGGTCCCACTACTTCCACTTCGTGGGCAGGTCCTCTCAGTCCGTTGAGGATTAAATCTAGAGTAGCTGCCCTCTCATTGGATCTTTGACAAGCTGTTCCAAGTAGCAGTCCCGTACAGCCTCTAATACTGTGCAAAATATAAAGACAGTAGATGTAAATTTGAAAAAACTGATACATAACACTTTACAAATTAACAAATAAAAATAAAACAAATAATGAGAATTAAGAAAATACCATTTTATTGGACTAATCCCTGTAAGCTCGGTCCCCATTCCCACAAACCATCTGATTCCATCCACACAAGCCTTGAATTGTTTTATATTGAACTTATTATATTAAAGTATAACAAGAAACAATATTCTGTACAATTGTCAATTTATAAATCAGCATCTTGTCCCCACTCTCTCTTCCCCATTTCCCTTCAGCGTCCTCAGCCCACTCTCTCTCCACTTTCCTTCAGCGCACGCACATAAAAACAAGCAAGTAATTTTATATCATTTACATTCTATTAATTCATAGGAATTAAAGTCTAAATAATGCCAGTCACATAACAAAACATGATTTTACAAAAATAATTCCCTGCACAGTCAAGCCTGCAAGGATTACTAGATGTCTTTCAGCAGCTCCCCTCCCTCCCTCCCCCTTACCTTCGTGACCAAGTCAAAATGATCTACCAACAATAAAATTTTAAAAACACAAAGCACAATGTAAGCAGAGAAAATGTTAATTATCATTTATATTCTGCAGGTTTTCAAAAAGGTCAAGGCAGATGACTTTATGCAATGTCACCTCAGTAACAACTATACAAAAATAGACAAATATACCCCCTCCCTTTTTACTAAACTGCGATAGCGTTTTTTAGCGCAGGGAGCTGCACTGAATGCCCCACACTGCTCTCGACACTCATAGGCTCCCTGCGCTAAAAACTGCTATTGCGGTTTAGTAAAAGTGTTGACCATAGTGCAAAATAATAATAATTTTATTCTTATACTAGTCATTAAGCCCGTTACATTAACGGGTGCTAGAATATGTCTATCTGTCTTTCTTTCTTTCTGTGTCTCTCCCTGCCCCTGTCTTTTTCTTCCTTTCTTTGTCTCTCTCTCTCCCTCCCACTGTCTGTCTTTCTTTCTGTCTGTCTCTCTCCCTGGCCCCCTTTGTCTGTCTGTGTTTCTTTCTTTCTGTCTCTCTCCCTGCCTGCTGTCTGTTTTTCATTCTCGTGCGTTGTCTGCCTATCTTTCTGTCTCTCTCCATTTTGTCTCCCCCCCAAAGCAAACCAAGATTGCTCCCTGGCCCCCTTTCCCCCCCCCCACTTCCCTGTGCAGCAACAGCAGCATTCCCCCCCTTCTCTGTGTAGCAGAAACAGAATTCCCCCCTTCCCTGTACAGCAGCATTCCCCCACACTTCCCTGTACAGCAGCAGCATTCCCTCCTTCCCTGTGCAGCAGCATTCCCCCTTTCCCTGTGTAGCAGCAGCATTCCCCCCACTTCCCTGTGCAGCAGCAGCATTCCCCCCTTCCCTGTGCACCCACCCCTTGCCTGCTCCCCGTTCGATTCCTTTTCCCTTCCCCCACCCAGCAGCATTCCTTTCCTGCTCCCCCTGTGCATATGCCCCACAGAAATCTACTTGCCTCACAGAAAAGCGCTGCACCGCGCTGTTGCTGGCCTCGGTGTCTTCTCTACAGTGCGGCCAACCCTAGCGGAAATAGGAAGTTGTGAGAGGGCGGGCCGCAGTGGAGAGAAGATGGTGAGGCCAGTGGCAGCACAGTGCAGCACTTTTCAGTTAAACGCTGTGAGCAGGCAAGAGGGAGGAGGAGGAAAAATAGATGGCGGCAGGGGGTTTGGAAGTCAGGGCACGTGCGGCGTTTGGAGGATCAGGGTGCGTGCGGCAAGCCGCCGCTCGCGCCTGAAGATTTTAAAAGGGCGCTTGGCGTTGGGAAGTTGGGGTGCGTGCGGCAAGCCACCGCTCGCGCCTGAAGATTTTAAAAGTGATTCCAAGGTCTGCTGCGTGGGAGTTTAGGGGCATAGCAACAGGCGTATGGCTTCGGGTGGGGAAGATCTGGTCTGCTGATACTGGCCTCCTCTCACTGGGTCCCCGTGCCGTCTATGCGTGCAGAGGTTTCCTTGTGGAGCCTCCAGCACTCCCCCTCTTGGTCAGCTGGAAGAAAGGCAAGGACAGCTCAGAAAGGGAAACTGCTTCAGGAGAGGGGGGAAGGGAGGAAAGTGCCAAATCAGGAAGTAGAGGAGGAGAGTTTAAAAGGAAGAGCCAGGATCAGAACCAGGGGGTCCCAGAGTGAAGGAAGGACGTGAAGGACCAGGAGAGAACTGTAACTTACTCCCAACTGAGGTAGGAACCCGCTGAACTGAGGTTTTTTGCTTACACAAGAGTAAGTAAAAAGGCTGTATCCTAAAACTCTCTCTCAAGAGGTGGAGTTACATGAATTGTGCGCCTGGCTGGACGCGAAGAACTGTCACCCAGAACTCTGAACTAACCAAACTGAACTGAGAGGGGCACTGTATTTTGGGAAAGCAGCAGGTTTCTGTGAGGGGAGATATGTGAGGAAAACAGACCCCTAATTCTGTGTAAATAAAAGCTTATTCTCCTATCTCCCCAAACTGCTTGTTAGCATTTGTGTAACTCTTGGTTGGGTCACCAAGCTATGGCTGTTACAACACCATTCACATAAAATATAGTAGTTGGGGGGAGGGGGGGAAGAGATCTCAAAAGCACGCAAGCAAGGTAAATGCTCCGACGCTCATAAAAATTCTATGAACATTGGAGCATTTATCTTGCTGCTGTTTAGTAAAACCCAGCGAAAGTATTTCTGGATTGACAAATTAAAAAAAAAAAAACTTATCTAAAGCAGGAAGGCAGGGGAAGGGAAAACTACAGTATCAAAACAGAAGATGAGGGAGGGATGAAACAGTAGGGGAGTTGAGATGAAAATAGAGTGATGGGAAAATTATGTACTTGTTAGGATTCTTCATCAGTAAAGGCCAAAGAATGAATTTAGTCTCTCCGCCGGGCCCTTATCATCCCTAAGTGCCCCCTTCACTTCTTGATGATCTAACAGTCCCACTGATTCTTGCACAGGCTTTTTGCTCCTAAAATACCTGAAAAAGATAGTATGAGTGGTTGTTTCTATAGCCAGTTTCTTTTCTTATTCTCCTGTAGCTCTCCTTATCAATGTTTTGCATCTAATTTGCCAGTGTTTGTAGGGTTTATTGTTTTCTTAATTTGGATCCTTTTTCCATTTTTTTTGAAAGACGTTCTTTTAACTCTAATAGCTTCTTTTATCTTACAGTTTAACCATGCTGACATGTCCGGGGAAATCAGAGAGAAGTGGGAGCCAGAAGGCCTTGAGCATGCGCAGATGCTTAAGGCCCAGTTGGGGGAGAGGCACGATCTTCGGGCACCGGCACCTCCTATGGGTTGGTGTTGCGTGCCGGTTCCACATTGGGGGTAAGCATTCAGTTTGGGCAGGGGATGCCGGTTCGAGTGGGGGGGAGCATTCACAAGGAAGGGCGATGCCGGTTTGCGGGAGGGGACTCGCAAATCGAGTCAATGCTCGGTTTTTGAGTCACGATTTGCAAGAATCTTTTGTTCGTCTTGCAAAACACTCACAAACCGCGGCACTTGTAAACCGAGATTTGACTGCATGTTGAAGAGCACAGGTCCAAGCACCGAACCCTGCAGCACTCCACTCGTAACGCTTTTCCAGTCCGAGTATTGTCCATTTACCCCCACTCTCTGTTTCCTATCCACCAGCCAGTTTTTAATACATGTATCTCACTCTCGATTCCATGGCTCGCAATTTTTCATACTCGTTCATGCAGAACCTTGTTGAATGCCTTCTGAAAATCCAGATATACAATGTCTACCGGGTCACCCTTGTTTATCCGCCTGTTTACTCCCTCTAAGAAGTGCAGCAAGTTTGTCAAGCAAGATCTTCCTTTGCTGAAGCCATGCTGGCTGGTCCTCATCAGAGGAAATCCTGACTTCTTTACTGCTTGCTTTTGGCCATCAATGGTGCCAGAGCCTCCCAGCAGGGTGATTTGGTGCATTGGGTTTAGTTTGAGTGACTCCAGTGAGGTGCAAGTTTTGTTTATTCCCTATTTTTCTTGATCTCAACTAAAATTACATAACCAGTGGAGAATTCAGCAGAGCTGCAGGCAAGGTGAACGTAAAATGGGAGAGAATTGTCCAGTGACTTCCTGGTATCTTTTTTTCTCTCTCTGGACATGTATTTAAAAATTAAGCAAAGAGATAAAAATTAAGCAAAGAGATTAAAATGTTGTCTTTTCTTCCTTTTCAGTTAAAAATTAGCATTGCCTTTCCAGGTTGAGTTCTAGACAAATTCTTAGTAAGTTGAGGGGGGGGGTTTCCCCTCTTTTGAATCCTATTCATTAAAATTTAAAAAACAAAATTCTGGCACTATAGGAGAAGACTCTGTGTTAAGAAAACATTTAGTACATGATGATGTCTGCCAAACTTAAGTACTGCCAACACAGATAAGGTTAATATCCCCTGTCTCAATTACTTGCTTATTAAGCAAATACGTTCCAGCAGCAGAAAGCTTTAAATTTAATTTGCTCACGGAATGGATGTTCATGTTAATTTTTTCCCTCATGCATCACAAATGAAGAATTTAATCATGGAAACACTACTGATTATGGAACAAGGACAATGCTTTCAAAAATGATGAGAACTACATTACTGAAGTCTGAAGCCTTTCCTCGGATCAAATGAATCTGATGCCAGGGATAGTCACGGTTGCCAACTGTCAGCAAATTTACTGAGGAGTCATTGAAAACTGGTATGTGGCTCCAGTGATTAAAGGGTGACTCTTGCAGAGTAAGTTCAGGTATTCACAGCATAGTAATAGTAAAAGGTGACTTCATAAAAAAAAATAGTAAGGTTAGCAGCAAAAATCTGGCAGACTATCCTTAGAAGGCATTCAAGAGGTAATCCTAGGCACAGTAACAGAAAAATATCCTTTCCTCCTGAGATGACTGTGCCTGTGCTCTTTGGCCCTGGTTTTATAAAAAGCGCCTGCCCCTAGGAATCTATGTGCCTATCTTAGGCCCCCTTTTATGAAGCCACGTTAGGCTTTTTTTTATCGCCGGCCACAGGTGTATTAGCTCTGACGCTCATAGGAATTCTATGAGCATTGAAGCTTTTACCGCTGTGGCCAGTGATAAAAAAGCCTAACGGGGATTCATAAAAGGGGGGATGGGGGAGTTATTTTTTAATTGGTTTAATTAGCGCTGTTACTTGAACAGTACCATTAAAAACTTTTTTTTTAATGTAATTTTGGGGTAAGCGCCCAACTCATAAGAACTGAAGGTCTATCAAGCCCAGTATCCTGTTTCCAACAGTGGCCAACCCAGGTCTCAAGTACCTAGTTAGATCCCAAGTAGTAAAACAGACTTTATGCTGCTTATTCTAGGAATAAGCAGGGGATTTCCACAAGCCATCTCAATAATGGCCTAGGTTATTAATGGGAATTAACAGGATGGCACATATTAAGCTAATTCTGAAGCAATTACTTTGGTTACCAGTTGTATTTTGGGTGCAACATAAAGTTGTTTCTCTGGTCCACCAGACTATCTACCATCAAACATCATGGTACGACGATGAGACATTCTATAAGCTTAATAGATTTTTACGATCCAAAAATCAAAAGCTATTAATTCCAATAGCGCAGGGAAATTATGCAAATACTAGAGCAATGACTTTCTGCATTGTTGGTATTAAAATGTGGAATGCTCTGTGGGCCAATTGCGACTGTGTGTAAATTGGTTTCAGTTTAAGAAACAGTTAAAAACTCAGCTGTTACTGCATTTTTGTGATCTACTGGTAGGTATTTGAAAAGAATCTGTTTAATCATGTTTGCTATTATAATCTTGCAATTTATTAGGTGACATTTGAAAAGAAGAAATTGTTTAATTATGTAGATTTTATGACATGGTTTGTTTTTATCGTATGTATGTTTTAATTGATGTAAAACATTTAGTTTTTTTTGTAAATGGTATAAAAAAAGTTTTAAATAAATAAATTAAATATGAACTTCTCTTTTAGGAAATTACACAAGCCTTTTTTAAACCCTGCTAAGCTAACTGATTTCACCACATTCTCCAGCAGCGAATTTCAGAGTTTAATTATATGTTGTTTTAAATCTACTACGAAGTAGCTTCAGTGCGAACAAGCGATTCACATCTTCCCTTTCCACTCCACTCGGTATTTTATAGACCTCTATCATATCCTCACTGAGCCGTCTCTTCTCCAAGCTGAAGAGCCTTAGCTGCTTTAGCCTCTCCGCATAGGGAAGTCATCCCAAACTTTTTATCATTTTCATCACCCTTCTCTGTACCATCTAGGTGTCTACCTGAACGTAGGTGTGTTTAGGGGTAGAATTTGTGCATGGATAAAGTTAGGCATTGGTAATTTAGGCCAAGAAAACCCCACCTAATATACTGGCGCCTAACATTAGAATGCCTACTGGAGCTTAATTCAATATAGGCACCGCTAGAAGTAGGGAGATCCTGGATTCTCTACAAGTAGAACTGTTCCAGCAGTTAGTAATGGAACCCATGCGAGATGGGGGTCATACTGGACTTAGTGCTTACAAATGGGGAAAATGTTTCTGATGTTACAGTGGGTGATCATCTGGCATCCAGTGATCACTGCATGGTATGGTTTAATATTAAAACGGGTTTAGAGAGGGCTCATTCAAAAGTAAAGGTTCTAAACTACAAAAATGAACTTTATTCGGATGGGGGGATTATGTCAGAATTGTTGTCTGGATGGGAACATTTGGAAGGAGTAGAAATGCAGTGGGCAAAACTGAAAGGAGTTATTGTAAGAATGACATACCTTTTTGTGAAGAAAGTAAGTAAAAAGTAAGAGGAAAAGAAGGCCACTTTGGTTCTCAAAAGCAGTAGCTGAGAAGGTAAGGAATAAGAGGTTAGCTTTCATAAACTACAAAAGATCGCAGAAAGAGGAAAACAGGCAAAAATATCTAGAAAAGTTAAGAGAGGCTGGTTGAGTAGTCAAGAAAGCAAACGTACAAATTGAAGAAAAAAATAGCTGATATGGTAACACAGGGAGACAAAACATTTTTAGATATATCAGTGATAGGAAGAAGTGCAAAAGTGACATTGCGAGACTCAAAAGTGAAAGGAAGAAATACGTAGAAGCTGATAAAGAAAAGGCTGAATCATTTAACAAATATTTCTCTGTTCATGGCTTAAGTGCCGGGAGTGGGACCGCAGAAGACAAACATGAATAGGGATGGAGTAGTGGTAGACCCTGAATGATTTTCAGAGGATTGTGTTCTTGAGGAGCTAGTAAATTAAAGGTGGACAAAGCGATGGGGCTGGATGGTATACATCCGAGGGTGCTGAAGGAACTTTGAAAAGGTCAGTCAGTTGAACCACCAGAACTTCCCTGAGTCTCTAGAGTCGGGAGTGGTACCGGAGGACTGTAGAAGGGCAGATGTTGTCCCTCTACACAAAAGTGGAAGTAAGGAAGTAGGGAATTATAGGCCACTATAATGGAAATGTTTTTAAATCAGAGAATGGTGAAGTTTCTGGAATCCGGTATTACAGGACCGAAGGCAACATGGATTCACTAGAGGTAGGTCTTGTCAGACAAATCTGATCAATTTCTTTGACTGGGTGACCAGAGAATTGGATAGAGGGAGTGCACTCGATGTGGTGTATTTAGATTTTAGCAAAGCCTTTGACAGTGTTCCATACAGCCGTCTAATAAATAAACCGAGTGCCCTCAGGATGGGCCCCAAAGTGACGGACTGAGTCAGAACATGGTTGAGTGGAAGATGACAGAGGGTAGTCATCAACAGAGATTGGTCTGAAGAAAGGGATGTTACCAATGGTGTGCCTCAAGGTTCTGTTCTTGGGCTTGTTCTTTTTAACATTTTTATAAGTGATATTGCTGAAGGGCTGTCAGGTAAAATTTGTCTCTTTGCAGATGATACCAAAATGTGCAATAGAGTAGACATCCCAGATGGTGTGAATAACATGAAGAAAAATCTAGCAAAGCTTGAAGAATGGTCTGAAATTTGGCAGCTAAAATTTAATGCTAAGAAATGCAAGGTTTTGCATTTGGGCTGCAAAACCCAAAGGAACGGTACTTTTCTGGGTGGAGGGGGAAAAACCTGGGAGGGGGGAAGAACCTATGTGCACAAAAAGAAGAGCGGGACTTGGATGTGATTGTATGTGATGATATTAAGGTGGCCAAACAGGTTGAAAAGGTGATGGTGAAAGCTAAACAGATGCTAAGGTGCATAGGAAGAGGTATGGCCAGTAGGAAACATGAAATATTGATGCCTCTGTATAAAACTCTGATGAGACCTCGTTTAGAATATTGTGTACAATTATGGAGACCATAGCTTCAAAAGAATATAAAAAGGATGGAGTCGTTCCAGAAGGCTACTAAAATGGTGCATGATCTTCATCATAAGATCTCAATATGTATGCTTTGGAGGAAAGGCAGGAGAGGGGAGATATGATAGAGACATTTAAATACCTATGTGACGTAATTGCTCATGAGTTGAATCTCTTTCATTTGAAAGGAAGCTCTAAAATGAGAGGGCATAGGATGAAGTTAAGAGGTGATAGGCTCAGGAGTAATCTAAGGAAATACTTTTTTACAGAAAGGGTGGTAGATGTGTGGAATAGTCTCCCGGAAGAGGTGGTGGAGACAGAGACTGTGTCTGAATTCAAGAAAGCCTGGGATAGGCATGTGGGATGTCTTAGAGAGAGGAAGAGATAATTATTACTGCAGATGGGCAGACTGGATGGGCCATTTGGCCTTTATCTGCCATCATGTTTCTATGTTAGGCACGATTCTAAAAACAGCGCCTAATATTGAAAGACATGCGGTAGGCGCAATTTCCATAGATGCCTCGTAGGAGTATCCCTACCCTACAACTGTTTATAGCAGTGTATCGCAAACTGTGTACCTCCTGAGATTTCAGGAGTGCTGTGACACACTGGGAAGGAGAGGCGCCGGTGCCGGCTGACTGCCTACAGGATAGTGAGAGGTACATCCTGTAGGCAATCAGCCGGCACCAGCGCCTCTCCTTCTCTACGGCCCTCTTCCCTGCTGGGACCTCCTCACTGGCAGCTCAGAGCCCAGCTGGAGGGCCTTCGCGCATGCTTGGACATTGACGTGATGTCATCAGAGCGATGTCCACGCACTTCCGGATGCCTCGAGCCATAGACCGCTATGTTTAGTGTGCCACGGCTTGGCAAAAGTTTGCAGGATGCTGGTTCATAGAACTTGGCCCTGTGTCCTTACGCTCGTCCAGCGGTGTTGCAAGGGTGAGAGGCGCCCGGGGTGGCATAGGGGTCACATAGGTATTTAAATGTCTCTCCATCGCCCTCTTCCCAACCTCCCTGCTGCGCGCAGGCACCCCTTCCCTACACTGTACCTCTTTCAACTTCCCCAGCACAAACAGCAGCGCCAACTCGCTGCCCATGTTGGCTCTCCCGCCGACGCCACTTCCCAGGCATGGGATCCAGAAGTGACATAAGATGGAGAGCCGATGCAGGCGTGAGCAGCAGGTTGGAACTGCTGCTTGTGCTGGCGAAGAGATAGTTACAATGGGGTGGGAGGGGGGAGGGAGTGAAGGTGTGCGCACGGCGGGTGGAAGGAGCAGAGAGGAGGTGGGATGTCAGCGCCCTCACCAAGATAGCGCCCACGGTAGACTGCCCCCACCCCTCCCCTTACTGCGCCACTGTGCTCAGCCACCTTTTAAAATGTGAAAAGGTAAAGGTACCAAGTCGTGAACAATGCAGTAAAAAAGGAACCAGTTAACTGAAAAATAATCTCCGTTTAGTATTATGCAAGACAATTATCTTGTCTGCAAGGTAATGGCTCACTTTAATCTTTAGTGTCATGTAAAAATTGCTGTTTCTCATCTCTATCAAAGTGAATTCTTATGCCATTTATGCTCTCATATTTTTCCTATTTGGAACAACGAGCGAGGTATTTAAATATGCAGATGACACTGTACTGTTCAGAGTTGTTAAAATGCATGAAGATAGTGAAAAACTGCAGGCAGGCCTTAGGAAACTGGATGACTTGGTGTCCAAATGGCAAATTGAATTTACCACCCCCCCTCCCCCTATTTTACTAAGTTGTGGTAGAGGTTTCTATCACTGCCTGGAGCAATAAATGCTCCGACATTCATAGAATTTAGCCCAGAATTTTCCTGGTGCCTTTTCTGCTAGTTATAATGGTGACAGGTCAAATGCGCGCAAGACAAAAGCGCGCAGATAAAAACACCAAGACAAATCAGCGCAAGACAATTGAGCGCAGGGATAACTCAGCGCAAGACAATTGAGTGCAAGGATAACTCAGCGCAACGACAATTCAGCGCACCTCAAAATGGCGTGTGGCGAAGGAAGGGCACATGCACGTTCAGCACGTCAACACGTGATCACGTCACCATGTTATCAGTATGGATGGTTCCCTTGCCTCTTTGTGTTTTGAATATAAGTCACGTGAATGCATTTTCGTTGCTATGGTTACGTTTCCTCTTTATAGATGTGCTCAGAACAGCCTTCCTTTCGCTGCCTGACCGTGTCAGTTATAGGTAAAGCTCTGGTTTTGCTAGAAAGCAATGTTACTTACCGTAACAGTTGTTATCCAGGGACAGCAGGCAGCTATTCTCACTAGTGGGTGATGTCATCCGACAGAGCCCCGATACGGACATCTTGCAAGCATGTCTTGCTTGAAGAAACTCAGAAGTTTCGAGAGGCCTGCACCGCGCATACGCCAGTGCCTTCCCGCCCGATGGTCCGGGCGTGTCTCCTCAGTTCAGGTAGCTAGCAGAGAAGCCAACCCAGGGGAGGTGGGTGGGACGTGAGAATAGCTGCCTGCTGTCCCTGGATAACAACTGTTACGGTAAGTAACATTGCTTTATCCCAGGACAAGCAGGCAGGTATTCTCACTAGTGGGTGACCTCCAAGCTAACCTCAATGGGATGGTGGGAGAGTTGGCAACTTAGGAGAACAAATTTTGTAACACTGTTTGGCCAAACTGTCCATCCCTTCTGGAGAAAGTATCCAGACAATAATGAGAGGTGAATGTATGAACCGAGGACCAAGTGGCAGCCTTACAAATCTCCTCAATCGGTGTCGATCTGAGGAAGGCTACAGAGGCCGCCATTGCTCTGACCTTATGGGCTGTGACCTTACAGGGAAGGGGTAATCCAGCCTGGGCATAGCAGAAAGAGATACAAGCTGCCATCCAGTTGGAGATGGTGCGCTTTGATACAGGTCGTCCCAACTTGTTTGGATCAAAGGAGACGAAAAGTTGAGGAGCAGTTCTGTGAGGCTTGGTGCGATCCAAGTAGAAAGCCAAAGCACGTTTACAGTCTAGAGTGTGAAGAGCTGATTCTCCAGGATGAGAATGAGGCTTAGGAAGAGTCGATGCCTCCCCTGACGACGCCCAAGCTTGATAGGGGGTTCGGAAGGACTCGTCCTGCTTCCTGCTATGCCCAGGACTGGGAGGCCTCGAAGGTGGACGCCACACTGAGTCATGGGGCGGGGTAACAGGTTCCAAAGGAGGCAAATCGCTAAACGAGGCTTTCCTCGAGGGGATAGGCTCCAAGGGGGGCATATCACTAAGGGAGGCCCTCTTCGAGGGAATCGGTTCCAAAGGAGGCATAGCACTAACCGAGGACCTCCTTGAGGACCCGGACACCGCTCGCTGCTCCTCCTCGCCGAGCAACGAGGTCGTGCGACGCGGCGGAGGAGGAGGGGCGGTCCGCCCCTCGGAACCGGAACTGGGAGGTCACCCTGGATCGAGGCAATCAGCCGGGTTCCCATGGTGTGCATGAGTTCCACAAACTGAGCCTCCAGAAGGGACTTCAACGAAGCCGATATGGAGGGATCCGCACCAAAAGGGGGCCCTTCCGCACGGTCTCCGCGCTCTTTCGGTGTCGTGTGCTTCTGCTTGCCAGCCTTCGGCACTTTAAGCACCACCGGTGGAACTGTAGGTGTCGATACCTGCTCCGGAGGAAGACACCGGCGCCGAAGTCGAGGCCGAAACCGGCGTGAACGATGCCGGTTTCAGGAGGCCCGAAGCAGCCGGGGAGGCAGCGGGCTTCGCCGATGGAGTCGAAGCACCAGTCGATGTTGAAGCTGAAGGATCCAACGAAGCTTCCATCTTGAACATGGACTCCCACAGCAGACAGCGCGCTTAAACGCTCTCGCCGTCAAAGTGGAGCAAGGCTGGCACGATTTCGGGAAGTGATCCGGTCCCAGACACTGTAAGCAACGTCGATGAGGGTCCATGAGCGAAATCGCGCGCTGGCACTTGCTACACTTTTTAAAACCAGTAATCGGCCGGGACATAGGCCGGAAAAGTTCCGCCGCAAGGTCGAAGGCGCGGGGCCTTAGCCACGCGGCCGACCCGGTGTCGGAAGAAAAAAAATTTTTTTTTTTTTTTTGAAAAAGAAATCAAAGAAAGAAACAAATGCACAGGAGAGCCAAAAGAACTCAACCCGCGGCAAAACAGAAGGCAAAAATGAGATTCAATGGGCGCGAAATTGAAGATAGACTTCTCAGCTCCGCGGAAGAAAATTAACTGAGGAGACACGCCCGGACCATCGGGCAGGAAGGCACTGGCGCATGCGTGGTGCGGGCATCTCGAAACTTCTGAGTTTCTTCAAGCAAGACATGCTTGCAAGATGTCCGTATCGGGGCTCTGTCGGATGACATTACCCACTAGTGAGAATACCTGCCTGCTTGTCCTGGGATAACTTGCTCTATAACGGATATTTGTCTTGCGTGGATTTTACTCGCCCGTTTGTCCGTGCGCTGTTGTCTTGCGCGCATTTGACTATGAACCAGTTATAACATCCTCCCCACACTTCTGCATATGGAATAAAAGGCTTTTGTTGCGGTAATCAGAAGAAAGCTACTTCATATACTGTATATTATATTAAACACTTCACCTGTAGCAGGGATCTCAAAGTCCCTCCTTGAGGGCCGCAATCCAGGGGAAATCCTGAAAACCCGACTGGATTGCGGCCCTCATGGAGGGACTTTGAGACCCCTGACCTACAGTATATGCAAACGCAAGCCATAGCTTGCCCCAGTGTCTGTTAGAATTTTGTACTATGCAATTCACATAACACTTACACGGGGCAAAGGTTAAAATTTGCTTTTATTGATTAATTTAAGCAGTTGAAAATGAATTGTGTTGTTAAACTCATATTTAAATCAGAAAGTACACAGTACTTTTTTAACAGGCATTAAAGAGCAGGTCTAAGATGTAAACTTAAGTAACGCAGTTAGGCTGGACCATCCAGTTCCCCAACCCCCACCCTCTACTGTTATGCATGAAATCCATGTACAAGGAAAGAGAGACAATAGAGAAAGTGTGAGACTTCAAGGTCATAGCTTTGATATAAAACTGCAATATAAACACATGTGAAACAATTTGGATCAGTTTTACAACAGGCCTTGCAGTATGACGTCCAATCCCAGACCGCTGGTCTGCAGGCTAGACCAAGCCAAATTCTCTGCCTAGTGCCAGCAGGAAGTCCATACTAGGCATGTCTGAACCCAATCACACCCTATACCCTCCAGGGCCAGCTTGACCTGGTCCTCAGTGTTGCCCTGTGCATCCCCAGTCCACATATTCTCTACCTACTAGTTGTGACAACCAAACAGTAAAACCAATATCAAACTACATAGACACATAGGATAGAAACATAGAAACATAGAAATAGACGGCAGATAAGGGCAGAAGAGAGCAGGAATAATCTTAGTGCCCTAGCCTATATACTCTTGGAACTCAATCCCTTTTCTTTTATTCCTCAGAGATCCACTTATGAGAAATTAACTCTGCAGGATGTGAATTACTAAGGAGGAAGGGTGCCCCTCACTCAGCTCGGCCTGTCCTTAAATGTCAATCCTTCCCTCCCTAGAAGAGCAAAGGGGACTCTACACAAGTATGTCAAGGCTGAGCTCAGCTGCTCTCCATTAAAATAAACATAGGATGAAAGCTATGATAGTACCAGTACTCTTTCTTAAATTTATGAGGGCCCAGATAAGTGAACTTTTTGCAGATTGTCTAACATGGTCTTCTGCAAGAGCTCTTCATCTGTTCTTGGAAATGTGCTTCTATTTATATCTTAGTCTCTTTTTCATATTTATCAGCTAATAAAGAATAAGAACATATAAGGAATGGAATATTTTCTTACAAAATCAGATAAAAGCACATACTTTCAGGGTCACTGGCTGCCTCTCAACCATCTCCTTCCTCCCTGGCCACTCTCCCTCAGGCCCAGAAGGACCTCTGCCCCACTGAACAAGTTGTACAACCATTACTGGTCTTGCCTGAGCTTCGGTTCAGTTTATAGTATGAGTTCCATAGGCACATTGAGGCTGACATTCAAATTCACTTATGCAGTGAGTAATGATGCCAACCCCATAAATGTTAAAAATGAATGGTTGTACTAACAATGTTGGACACCCTTCAGCACCACACTCACATCATATGTTAGACGACAACTTTGGGGCACCTAACCTTTGTGCGCTCTTGATTATACCCCTACAGATTTCCTTTGTTTAGCTACCCACTGCTGCTGCTCCCAGGGAGGGTGGATGGGAGGGGGGTTGTGAAATTGTGAATTTTTGAGAAGTGTATTCTTTCTTGCACAGTATTGTTGTATTTTGATTATTGTACAATTTTCAATAAAAATGATTTAAACATAAAAAACCGAATGATTGCACTTATCAGGATAATATTCAGCATATGGTAGCTTTTATCCAGACATTGTGTATACAAATCATTCATTTTACAAAAGTTTCTGTTGAAGGTTTTCTCTTGTTTGTGGGTATGTTACTACGTTATCACAATGGTTTTCCGTCTGATCCAGACCATACCTAACCCTTGTTTTATAAGCCAGTAAGAATTAGTCCAGCATCTTTAATTATCCATTTTACATTACTCAGTCATACAGTAAAGACAATTGCAATATGTGTGACCTTTATTGAAGCCAGGAATACCATTGATAAACCAAGAGAAACATGTCAGAATACAGATGAGTGTGATCCATTTGCTTTTTGCACATTTCAGTATTCCTTCATATCAGTAAGCTTTTTGTATCAAAGTTCAAAACAAATGTTAGCACATTAATATAATGCTATAGAGAAAACACCTCTAAGGGGCTCTCATTCAATCCTGTGAAAGAGCCACTGACTGCCAGACAAACTAGAAGACACGCTTCTCTATAAAGAAAAAAAAGTGATCCAAATGTGCTCATGATGGTCATTCTACTTCTCCAAACTGGTTCCGGATTGTGAGGTTCCTTGTGTCAGGATCTGGAATGGACAGAATGTTGCACAAAGCCCTGTACGGTGCCAACACCAGGGCCAGGTTACTAGGCACCTAGGCAAGTCTTCAGCCTTGTGCCCCTTCCAATTAACTTTTAGGTAGGGTTACCATGGCTCCAGAAAACGGAGGACGGATTGAGACATCTGGGTTTTACTTCCATTCCATCTTCCTTTTTCTGGAGCTATATGGTAACTCTACTTTTAGGTCCATTGCCATCCTCCCATTCCCTCCCCCTACAATCATGATTACTCTATTGCCATCCATCCTGGAATAATCTATGTAAATGGTCTATATCAGCAGTCTCAAAAACGTGGCCCATGGGCCGCATGCGGCCCCCCAGGGACTATTTTGCGGCCCGCAATCTGTCCTTTCCTTCCCGTCTCACTGCCCTCCCCCAAGCCACCGCAATCGGGGAACAGGCCAGCACCGAGATCTTAGCTCTCCCTGCTTATCTTCCCCAGCTCAAAGCCGACCAATTCTCGCCACCCGACGTCAATTCTAACGTCGAAGAGGAAGTTCCGGGCCAGCCAGGCAGCGATTAGCTGGCCTGGAATTTCCTCTCCGACGTTAGAATTGACGTCAAGTGGCGAGAATTGGTCGGCCCGCGCTGGGGAAGATAAGCAGGGAGAGCTAAGACCTCGGCGCTGGCCTGTTCCCCAATGGTGGTGGCTTGGGGGAGGGTAGGGAGAAATAAAGAAAGAAAGGGGAGACAGAAAGAAAGAAGGGAGATGGGACACAGACAGAAAGGGGCATGGAGAGAGAAAGACAGAAAGAAAGGGTGGGCATGGAGAAAGAAAAAAAGAAAGAAAGGGGGCACAGAGAGAGAGAGACAGACATATAGAAAGAAAGGGGGCATGGAGAGAGAGAGAAAGAAAGAAGGGGGCAGGGTGAAAGAAATAAAAAGTTGGGGGAGGGAAGGAGACAGATGCCAGACCAGGTGAAAGGAAGGAAGAAGTTGGGAGGGAGAGAAAGGAAAGAAAGAGATGTCAGACCATGGAAATAGGGACTGAAGAAGAGAGAGATAGAAGGGAAGGTAAGACATGGAAACGTAGATTTTGAAAAGAAAGCAGAAAAATTGAATATTAAGTTAATGCCAAAGATGGATGTAAGGCATAGTTAAAAGCACAGAAAAATAAAGTCACCAGCCAACAAAGATAGGGAAAATTATTTTATTTTCAATATAGTGATTGAAATGTGTCAGTTTTGAAAAAGGAAAGATATTAAACTTTAAATGTGAGGGCCGCAGAAAAAATAGTTAATGACAATTTTGCATAAGGTAAAACTCTTTATAGTTTATAAATCTTTCCTTTAACTGTTAAAGGAAATATTTATGGTTAAATGTATTTTATTGAGCTCAACAAGTAGAAAAACAAAGTTACAACGAAATACAGAACAAGCTTACATTATTATCGTCAGAAGAAAAATCCCCCCCCCATCAGATCACCCCTGCAACCCCTACCCCAACGCCAAGAGTCCCATGACCATGTGCCCCAAAAGGAGCAGACCAGGAACAAGAAAAGAGAATACATTCCAACAGGGAAGACAAGCACATGAGTAAAACAATACTAATCAACTCCCACCCCAGTGCACACCCCCAACTCCCTCCACCCCCGGTCCTCCTTCAAGTCCACCCCAAGATACCAAACAGGTTGGAAATACAAAAAATCCCAAAGAAAACAAAAGGTGTAAACAGCAGCCCCAGACAATAGAGCAATAGATCAACAGTTCAATAAGCGACTACGAGCCCTTGGGGGTCAGGGTGTTCCAAAAAGGCTCCCAGGTCCGCTGAAATATACGTCCAAGTAGGGAAGAAAAGTCAGTTATGTCTCTGCGTTCCCACTGCAACAAGGTGATCAGGTGACATCGCCAAAGAGAATAATCAGGACTCTACCTCCAGCCATTTAAGCAGGATGCACTGTAAGGCTATCATTACTGTCCACTGGAGGAAAGCTGCAGTTCCTGGTCGAGGAGAAAAGTGAAGAGGAACCCCAAATAGGAGTAAAGGGGAACGGTGGATGCGTATCTGCCAGATCCTTTCCACAAAAAGAAAAATGGCTTCCCAAAAAGCCTGAATGGCAGGACAGGACCAAAACATATGACCTAAGCCTGCTTCAGGAGCAGCACAGCGGAGACAGGCAGAAGTTGCTCTAAAGGTAAGCCCTTTTAGGGGAGATATACAGTCTTAAGACCAATTTGTAATGAAAGGGAAGATTTATGAACTATAAAGTTTTACCTCATGCAAAGTTGTCATTTCTTTAATAAGACATTAACTATTTTTTCTGCGGCCCTCCAAGTACCTACAAATCCAAAATGTGGACCCACTAAGGGTTTGAGTTTGAGACCACTGGTCTATGTGAAAACTGACAACCACAAAGGAGACAATCAACTCTGCACAAAAAGAATCCTATTCCAAGAGAAGGAACAGAGCGTGCCTGGTCTTCAAACCCTCTTTATTAATAGAAAATAAAATATATGCAAGTGTTCTAAAACAGTCACATCAAAGTGCCGCTAAAACTGCCCACCTTCTCTGCTTGGAAAAATGCCTTCTATTATTTCTTTGAGTTTAAGTGGCTGTCAGGACTTAACTGTTTTGCTCTTACTATAGCTACTCTTTGGTTTCCTCCCTTGAAGCTGCTTCCCTAGGCAATGATCTAGTCCTGCCTAATGACTGGACTGGCCCTTTCCACCACTTACATGTGTACAAACTGACTGAAGCATGGTGGTGTAAGTCTGGATTGATGGACACTGCCTCCCCTACGTGTGTTCTCATTGTTCATATCTCACAAGGTACACACACACACAAAGAAGGTATCTGGAGCTCTGTTTAATAAGAATTTTGTTCCATGAGCACAGAAATGGGTAATAATCCTTTCTAATAGTGCCCTAATTTACTAAGCTTGCTCCCCATAGTCACAGAGTGGGATAAAGATTTTTATTGTGGCATGTTTACTCTTGTGTGTAATCAGTGAAAAGAGCTTTACTCAGCTGGCATTGTGCACTGAACATTGTTCATTACATATTCTTTTCACTTCTGACCTATTTCTGGCAAAAATATTTGCTAACAGCATTTTTATTATTACTATTATAGTCAGCATATTACAATCAAATGCTTGATCTAGTTTGTATTTGGAGAGTGATTTTTAAAGGTCATTTGCATGGTTAAATAGATATTTACCTTCTTAAATCAACTGTCTGAACCAGAAACGTAGCCAGGTTTTGATGTCAGGGGGAGCAGATCTTTAGTAAAATAAGTGCCGGAGTAAGACTTCAGGCCCAGTTTACATTCCAAATCCATTTAGCAGAGCAACTGTTCTCCTTGCAACCCACCTAGCTACGCCTCTTGTCTAAACATTTCCAGCTACCCTATGGAGAAAAGCATGGGCTTTGTTCCTTCATAAAAACATGGCAAATCTTGCAGAGATACTTTAAAAGAGAAAGTCCCCTCCCTCATTGGTTTTTTAGTATTTGGTGTTCTCCTTGTACCCCTTACCCCACATAACCTGCCCAGGTATCTCCCTTTCTCTCTCTCTCTGTACTAGAGAGTTGCGCGGGGACAGAAATCCCACCCATCCCCACCAGGATCCTCTCCGTCCCCACCCATCCCCGCCAGGATCCTCTCCGTCCCCACCCGTCCCCGTCAGGATCCTCTCCGTCCCTACCCATCCCCGCAAGGAATTACCTCCATCCCCGCCCGCCCCATAAAAAGCAGCAATTACTTCTGACAGGATCATCAATTCCACAGTTTCTTTTGTGTTTGCGCTGCTGTTTTCCTTGTGGAATCTCTTTGGTAGAACCCTTTTTTTGTTTTCTGTTCAGGTAATTAACTTATAAACCCTCTCTTTTACTAAGACTGACGTGTCCATTATATTATATGGATGAACCCTGTTCCAAAGCCTTCCATCCCCGTTGGAGTCCCGTTGGCTAGAACGGGGTCCCCGTGGGAGTCCCGTGGGCCAGAGGGGGGTCCCCGTGGGAGTCCCATGGGTTAGGAGGGATTCCCGCGGGACCCACGGATTTCCCGCAATCCCCGTTCCCGTGCAGACCTCTACTCTGTACCTCCAAGGATATACTCCAGCTGCCAATCCTAAAACATGACTGCCCACATGACACCGCTCTCTATCCACAGCAGATTTTGTCATCTTCCTCCATGATGCTCCTTCGTTTATATAGATGAGCATACAAAATCCCCCACCAGTTTATGTCTAATTCTTCTGCCTTCCTACTGTATGTTGAACTACAAAACTATTTAAGTGTTTGGCTTCTCCTGCATTGATAATTTAATTCTAGATGTTATGTTAATCAGGTTTTCTATTCCACATTTACCTATTCAGTTCAAGGGTGGATTATATTACAAGAGGTTGGGTCAGTTACCCAGGAAGTTATAATGGACAGTTTGACACAGATATTCAATATCGTTTCTAATACTGGTAGATCAGTACAACTATTAATGCAGTTAGGTTGTAGTTACAAATACATTTACAAGTACAAGTAGGTCATTGTTGGCTTTTTGTTTTGTCCTAGAAGTTGCATTAGACTGTTTACACATGGGCTTTTACAATTGCCTTTCAGTTACTTCAGGATTGGTTCCTTGTCTTGGTACAGAAATGCTTTTAAAAGTTTTCTGAACCTGAGATAATTGTCACAAGATCATAGTGTAAGCAGTAGTTGGCTCCAGCAGTTTGCTCATTGATATTGGATGGATAAGATAATTTGCTTGTCAGACTTTATATTGTTGCATGCTGGGAATTCTAAGTGGAAAAGATTTCTGGTAGAATATCTGTTGGAACACCCTGGAGTAGGGTAGCCAACTCTGTTAGGTAGGCAGGGGCATTCTCCCTTAGGATCTTAAACATAGTGATGCCTAATTTAAATTTGATCCTTGTGGTTATGAGCAACCAATATAGTTTCATATAGTAGAGCTGTAGGTGTTCCAATTTCCATTATCCGTGTATGAGTCTTACTGTTGCATTTTGAACTAGTTGAAGTTGTGATAGTAACGTTTTAGAGCAGAAAACTAGCATTACATTAAAATAGTCTAGTTAAGATAGGATTAGGGATTGCACTAAGATTTGGAAAGCCTCCGTTTCAAAGTATTTTTTGATGAATCTTAGTTTTCTCATCACAAGGAAAGATTGTTTTGTTATTGATTGTACATGGCTTTTCATGGATAGGTGATAATCAATTTTTACTCCTAAGATTCGGAATTTTAGTTCTAATGGAAAGTCTGCGTCGTCTACTGTAATTCTCGGAGTGTAGCATGTGTCAGTCGAGGGTCCTAGCCAAAGGAATCTGGTTTTGTTCTTATTTAGTTTGAGGTGGTGGGTTGAGGTCCAGCTTTCTATAATGTGGACACATTAGTTGACCTTGGTGACGGCATTGACTAACACAGTTGCTATAGGTAGTACGATCAATATGTTTTCCACACAGGTGAAATGTTTCATTCATGCAAGATCTAGGTCAGCTCCCAAGGATTGCATTAGGAGTTTGAACACCGATGGTGAGAGGGGATCCTTGGGGGACCTCGTTGGGAAGGTGCCAGCTATCAGATAATTTACCATCCTTATATACAGCATAGTGCTGAGTCGTTAGGAAGCCTTGGAACCAGGAGAGGACCAGGTCACTAAATCCAAAATCAATGAACATCTCAGACATTTGATTGACATCTACTAGGTCAAATGTGCTGCTTAGGTCAAATTGGACTATGATTGTGCTGTGACCCTTGCTTAGTAGTTCTTTGCCATATGCTGTGACCAGTGTTCCCGCTAAGCTGCGCTGGCGTGCGCTGGCGCACAAAATATTACATCGCAGCGCACAAGTTTCTCGTCACAGCGCACGGCGTACGGCAGATGGCAGGGCGGCGAGAGGAGAATCGGGCGAGTTGGCTCATAACTTGCTGGCGCCCGATATTTTTAGCTCACAGCGAAAAAAGTTTGCTCACAACACCCGCCCGCTTAGAGGGAGCACTGGCTGTGACCACCCTCGTAGTGCTGTGATTTTTCCTGAATCCCAATTGTGAAGGGTGGAGAATGTTTAAGTGTTATAAATAGCATTCGAGTTGTTCTGTGACTTATCCCGCCATCATTTGATGAGTAGGGGGATAGAAGCTACTGGCCGGTAATTGGTCACATCAGAGGGACTAAGTTTTGGGTTCTTAGGAATAGGAGTTAAGATCATTCCTCCTGATTTGGGGAACAGGACAGTTTTTAGCTATAGCTGAGCCATTGGGTTATTTTTCCTATGGTTGTCGGGGTAGCTGCTTTGATCAGGTAAGGTGGGCAGGTGTCGAGGCTGCAGTATGCTTTGGAGTATTTTAGGAGAAGGTGTTGGTGGTCTTTGAATATAATCTCTTCAAATCATTCCAGGATCTGTCTGCTGGTATTTCCATAGGTGGTTTTGTAGTAGTGGGTCTAGCTGGATTGGTGGGGGCTAGCTGGTCTTGTGTAGATTGGACCTTTGTTTTAAAACAGTTGGCTAGTTCTAGGGCAGTTCGAATAGAGGGGTTTGTGATCTTGTTCATGTTGGTTCTGTTATCTAATATTGAGAACAGTTTATTGATTTTAAGATTATCTTCTATGCTGATCTGTTTAAAGTAGTACTCTTTCTTCTTTTGTGTACCTTGCCAAACAGACCCAAATATGGGCAGGATTCACTAAACCTTCAAATCGTGCACGATTCATTTCCTATTGCATGCCGGCCAACTGATTCAGTAAAGACCTGCATGCAAATGGAGATTATCATTAGCATGCCCCCTACACGCCCTCTACCCATGGCCAGAGCGATCCCTGCTCATGCGCACACCCTGACAGTAGTGACAGGAGAAGCAGCCTCCTGTCACTGCTGTCAGGGCTCAGCCCAGCACAGATCTTTCTTGCCTGCACCCGGACTCTCCTGCTCTCTGCCACCATTCCCTGCAGTGCAAGCCTGTAGTTTTAAAGCGGGCCTGCATTGCGGGGAACGGCGGCAGAGATCAGGAGAGTCCTGGAGCAGGCAAGAGATCTGCCCGACAACCCCCCAGGCCGTGATCTCTCCTGCCTGCCCTGCTCTGCTGCGCCACCCCTCCCCCCAACTCCCTCCTGCCATCAAAAATGTTAAAACAGAAAAAAAACCAGAGCGGCACTCCCCCCTCCAACCAACACGGCCCCCCCCCCCCGACACAGAACGCCCAACCCGACCCCAGTTGGGAGCAGGAGGGATGCTCGGTCCCTCCTACTCCTACGCACCATCAAAAGTTCTCCTCCTCCTGTTCTCCGGCCAGCTGCCACTTCAATAGGGCCTTAGGCCCCGCCCCAGCGCATCATCTGATGCACGGGGAGAGGCCTAAGGCACTGATTGGTTGAGGCACCTCAGGTTCCTCCCTTTGGAGGGGCCGGGGCACCTCAGAAAATCAGGGACTTCCTTAGGGAGGAGTCTAAGGAAGTCCCTGATTGGCCTGCTCCCGAAGATGTTGGGGAGCCTTGCCCAAGGAGCAGGAGGGACCGAGCACCTCTCCTGCTCCCAATATTTTTAAAGGTATGGGGAGGGAGGGGGGTGGCTCTGGCCAGCCCTGCCAGGCCCAGCCATGGGTGGACCGGTGGGGTGCGGTGGCCCAGTCTGGGATGGGCCATGCCGGCAGGAGGGAGGCCTAAGGAGCAGGACGGACTGAGCATCCCTCCTGTTCCCAACTTTTAGTACCGGAGAGGGTAGTGTTGGGGTGAGCAGCCACGACTTTTAAAAAAAACAACTTTTCCTTCGTACGGGCTGGCTCTCCTGTTCCTCCCTTCCAGGCAATCTTACCGCCCAGACTCTCCTGCTTTCTGCCGCCTTCCCTTCAGTGCGAGCCCGCGGGTTTAAAGTGGGGCTGCACTGCAGCATGCAGCACCACTTTAAACCCGTGGGCTCGCACTGCAGGGAAGGCGGCAGAGAGTAGGAGCTCAGGGCAGAAAGCAGGGCTGGAAGATCGGGGTGAGCAGGCAGGAGACAGAGGGCAGAGCCGGGCTTCTATGGAGCCGGAGAGTCAAAAAGGCGCACCTGCCAGCATCTTCCCTCTTGCCTGCTCACCCGTCCGCCGCAGCTCTTCTCTTGAACGGGCCGGGGACTGGCGTTCCACAGACAGGAGGCTGCCAAAATGCACCAAGCTTCCCCGGGGGGGGGGGGGGGGGGAAACGGCAAGCGACGATGAGAAGGGAGTCGGAGCAGGCCACAGAGACTGTCGGTGCCTGCAGGCTGCGGCGGCTTCAGGCGGATGTCGGTGGAGGGTAGAGTTGTCGGTGTCGGCTTCAGGCGAATGTCGGTGGAGGTAAGGGTTGCTGCTGGACAGGGGAAGAGGTGCTGATGGACGGGGGGGGGGGGCAAAAAAAGGAAGGGAGGCCTACTGATAGACAGGGGGAACAGAAAAGAGGTACTGCTGGACAGGAGAAGAGGTGCTGATGGACGGGTGGGGCGCAAAAAAGGAAGGGAGGCCTACTGCTGGACAGGGGGAGTAGAAAAGAGATGCTGCTGGACAGGGGGGGCAGAAAAAGGAAGGGAGGCCTACTGCTGGACAGGGGGAGTAGAAAAGAGGTGCTGATGGACAGGGGTGGCAGAAAAGGGAAGGGAGGCCTACTGCTGGACAAGGGGAGCAGGAAAGAGGTGCTGCTGGACAGGGGGGAGTTAAAACAAAGGGGGAAGGACTGCTGCTGGATAAGGAGAGCAGTGAAGGGGTGGTGGTGGACACAGGGGAAGAAAAAGGAAGGGAGAATGGACAGGAGAGCAGGCAAGGGGTAGTGGTGGACAGCCGAGGAAAAAGAAAGACAGAAAGAAAGAAATACAGAAATAGGCTAAGGAGAGAGAGAGAGAAATAAATAAATACAGACACACACACACATATTCTAGCACCCATTAATGTAACGGGCTTAAAGACTATTTTATATATAAGAGAGTAATAAATAGGTAGTTAGTTGACAGGGAGATTGTTGAAACCAGTGATAGCTCGTAAAGCAATGTTACTTACCGTAACAGTTGTTATCCAGGGACAGCAGGCAGCTATTCTCACTAGTGGGTGATGTCATCCAACAGAGCCCCGATACGGACATCTTGCAAGCATGTCTTGCTTGAAGAAACTCAGAAGTTTCGAGATGCCCGCACCGTGCATGCGCCAGTGCCTTCCCGCCCGATGGTCCGGGCGTGTCTCCTCAGTTCATTTTCTTCCGCGGAGCTGAGAAGTCTATCTTCAATTTCGCGCCCATTGAATCTCGTTTTTGCCTTCTGTTTTGCCACGGGTTGAGTTCATGTTATCAGTATGGATGGTTCCCTTGCCTCTTTGTGTTTTGAATATAAGTCACGTGAATGCATTTTCGTTGCTATGGTTACGTTTCCTCTTTATAGATGTGCTCAGAACAGCCTTCCTTTCGCTGCCTGACCGTGTCCGTTATAGGTAAAGCTCTGGTTTTGCTAGAAAGCAATGTTACTTACCGTAACAGTTGTTATCCAGGGACAGCAGGCAGCTATTCTCACTAGTGGGTGATGTCATCCGACAGAGCCCCGATACGGACATCTTGCAAGCATGTCTTGCTTGAAGAAACTCAGAAGTTTCGAGATGCCCGCACCGCGCATGCGCCAGTGCCTTCCCGCCCAATAGTCCGGGCGTGTCTCCTCAGTTCAGGTAGCTAGCAGAGAAGCCAACCCAGGGGAGTTGGGTGGGACGTGAGAATAGCTGCCTGCTGTCCCTGGATAACAACTGTTACGGTAAGTAACATTGCTTTATCCCAGGACAAGCAGGCAGGTATTCTCACTAGTGGGTGACCTCCAAGCTAACCTCAATGGGATGGTGGGAGAGTTGGCAACTTAGGAGAACAAATTTTGTAACACTGTTTGGCCAAACTGTCCATCCCTTCTGGAGAAAGTATCCAGACAATAATGAGAGGTGAATGTATGAACCGAGGACCAAGTGGCAGCCTTACAAATCTCCTCAATCGGTGTCGATCTGAGGAAGGCTACAGAGGCCGCCATTGCTCTGACCTTATGGGCTGTGACCTTACAGGGAAGGGGTAATCCAGCCTGGGCATAGCAGAAAGAGATACAAGCTGCCATCCAGTTGGAGATGGTGCGCTTTGATACAGGTCGTCCCAACTTGTTTGAATCAAAGGAGACGAAAAGTTGAGGAGCAGTTCTGTGAGGCTTGGTGCGATCCAAGTAGAAAGCCAAAGCACGTTTACAGTCTAGAGTGTGAAGAGCTGATTCTCCAGGATGAGAATGAGGCTTAGGAAAAAACACTGGAAGCACAATGGATTGGTTGAGATGAAATTCAGAGACCACTTTAGGCAGGAATTTCGGATGAGTGCGGAGGACCACCTTGACATGATGGAAGACTGTGAAAGGCGGGTCCGCCACTAAGGCCTGAAGCTCACTGACCCTGCGAGCAGACGTGAGGGCCACTAGAAAAACCTCTTTCCAAGTGAGAAACTTTAGTGGAGCCTTGTTGAGAGGCTCAAAAGGAGGTTTCATAAGCTGAGAAAGGACAACATTGAGATCCCAAACCACTGGAGGCGGTTTGAGAGGAGGATTGACATGAAAAAGTCCTTTCATAAATCTAGAAACCACAGGATGAGAAGAGAGAGGTTTCCCTTGTAGAGGCTGATGGAAAGCCGCAATAGCACTCAGGTGGACTCGAATAGATGTCGACTTGAGACCAGACTGAGACAGATGTAGAAGATAGTCCAACACAGAGGATAGAGAGGCTCGCCGAGGCTCCGTAGAGTTGGAAATACACCATGAAGAAAATCTAGTCCATTTTTGGGAGTAGCATTGACGAGTAGCAGGCTTCCGTGAAGCCTCCAAGACATCCCTCACCGCCTGGGAAAACTGGTGAGGAGTTACGTTGAGAGGAACCAGGCTGTCAGGTGGAGAGACTGCAGGTTGGGATGAAGCAGAGACCCCTGATGCTGAGTAAGCAGTGAAGGAAACACTGGAAGTAGGCACGGTTCCCTGCTGCTGAGTTGAAGGAGAAGGGAGAACCAAGGTTGCCTGGGCCACCGAGGAGCTATCAGAATCATGGTGGCATGGTCGGACTTCAGCTTGACCAGAGTCTTTTGAATGAGAGGAAACGGAGGAAATGCATACAGAAAGCGATTCCCCCAATTCAGCAGAAAAGCATCTGCCTCAAGGCGATGAGGATCGTAGATCCTGGAGCAAAATTGAGGCAGCTTGAAATTGTGGGGAGCCGCAAAGAGGTCTATTTGAGGCGTCCCCCACTGAGCGAAGATCTGATGAAGGGTCTTGGAATGGAGTGTCCATTCGTGAGGCTGGAGAAGACAACTCAGGTTGTCCGCCAAGACATTGTCCTTCCCCTGAATGTAGACAGCTTTGAGGAAGGCGTTGTGGCGAACCGCCCAATCCCAGACTCTGAGAGCTTCCTGGCAGAGGGAGGCCGAGCCCGTGCCCCCCTGCTTGTTGACATAATACATGGCGACCTGATTGTCGGTGCGAATGAGGACCACCATGTCGTGAAGCAGATGTTGAAAAGCTTGAAGAGCATTGAAGATGGCTCTGAGCTCCAGAAGATTGATTTGATGCAGTCGGTCCGCACTGGTCCAGAATCCCTGAGTGCGAAGACCATCCAGATGAGCTCCCCAGGCATAGGTCGAGGAATCGGTTGTGAGAACCTTCTGGTGGGGAGGAGTGTGAAACAGCAAACCTCTGGATAGATTCGAAGAGGTCATCCACCAAAGTACAGACTGCCGAAGAGCAGGAGTGACGAAGATGTGTCGAGACAACGGATCTGACACCTGAGTCCATTGAGATGCCAGGGTCCACTGAGGAATTCTGAGATTGAGCCTGGCAAACGGCGTCACATGAACTGTAGAGGCCATGTGGCCCAGGAGGACCATCATGTGTCTCGCTGAGATGGACTGGCGAGAAGACACAGACTGGCAGAGTTGAAGAAGAGCATCCATGCGCTGAGGAGGAAGGAACGCTCTGAGGCGAATGGTATCCAGGACTGCCCCGATGAAGGGGAGAGACTGGGTAGGTTGTAGATGAGATTTGGAAAAGTTGATCTCGAATCCCAAACTCTGCAGGAACAGAATCGTGGACAGGGTCGCCGAGATGACCCTTGAGGCTGAGGGAGCCTTGATCAGCCAGTCGTCGAGGTAGGGAAATACCTGAAGACCTTGGTTCCAGAGTGCCGCGGCCACCACCACCAGACACTTCGTGAAGACTCTGGGGGACGAAGACAGGCCGAATGGAAGCACTCGATACAGGGAAGCAGGACTCTAGAGCAGACTACCTGGCCAAATCAAAAGCCGTCAAAACAGCAGTCAGGGAGGCTAAATTCCTCATGGAGGAGTCTCTAGCAAAGAACATCCAGAAGGGAGATAAATCCTTCTTCAGGTATATCAGTGATAGAAGAAAAAACTCAGGCGGGATTGTACGTCTTAGGAAACCAGACGGAGACTATGTGGAAAAGGATTCGGAAAAAGCCCAACTATTAAATGAATACTTCTGCTCAGTCTTCACCCGAGAAGCGCCAGGGCTCGGCCCTCAGCTACAGACAAGGGTTGGCTCAGTTGACCCGTTTAGTAACTTTGAGTTTACGCCCAGTAGTGTCTACGGTGAGCTGTCAAAGCTCAAGGTTAATAAAGCAATGGGGCCGGACAACCTGCACCCCAGGGTGCTTAGGGAGCTGAGTGATGTCTTGGTGGAGCCACTGTCCGTGCTCTTCAACCTCTCCCTTAGTACAGGCAGCGTCCCGTTGGACTGGAGGACGGCTAACGTCATTCCACTCCACAAGAAAGGCTCAAAGATGGAGACAGCAAACTACAGACCAGTGAGTCTAACATCGATAGTGAGCAAACTAATGGAAACTCTAATCAAACACCAATTAGATAAGATCCTGGATGAGGAGAATCTACGGGATCCCCGACAACATGGATTTACTAAGGGGAGATCCTGCCAATCCAACCTGATCAGCTTCTTTGACTGGGTGACAGGGAAGCTGGATATTGGGGAGTCCCTGGACATCGTGTACCTGGACTTTAGCAAAGCATTCGATAGCGTACCACACCGCAGGTTACTGAGCAAGATGAGTTCTATAGGATTAGGTAACACATTGACGAAATGGGTTGGGAGCTGGCTTGGAGGTAGGCTCCAAAAGGTGGTGGTGAACGGCACCCCCTCCGAAATGACGGATGTGATTAGTGGAGTACCACAGGGCTCAGTCTTGGGCCCAATCCTATTCAACATCTTTATAAGAGACTTGGCAGAAGGGCTTCGAGGTAAAATAACATTATTCGCCGATGACGCCAAACTGAGTAATGTAGTGGGCAAATGCACAACAGACGAAGATTCAGTGCCCGACAACATGATGCACGACCTACTCCTACTGGAGCGATGGTCTAGGACATGGCAACTCAACTTCAATGCCAAAAAATGCAAAGTTATGCACCTGGGCAGCCAGAATCCATGCAAGTCTTATACCCTTAATGGCGAGATCCTAGCAAAAACGGTAGCAGAACGAGACTTGGGGGTAATCGTCAGTGAGGACATGAAGTCTGCCAATCAAGTGGAGCAGGCTTCGTCCAAGGCAAGACAAATCATGGGCTGCATACGAAGGGGTTTCGTCAGTCGTAAGGCGGAAGTCATTATGCCATTGTATAGATCCATGGTGAGGCCCCACCTGGAATACTGTGTGCAATTCTGGAGGCCGCATTATCGCAAGGATGTGCTGAGACTGGAGTCGGTGCAAAGAATGGCCACCCAGATGGTCTCGGGACTCAAGGATCTACCATACGAAAAACGGCTTGACAAATTACAGCTATACTCGCTTGAGGAGCGCAGAGAGAGGGGGGACATGATCGAGACGTTCAAGTATCTTACGGGCCGCATCGAGGCGGAGGAAGATATCTTCTTTTTCAAGGGTCCCACGACAACAAGAGGGCATCCGTTGAAAATCAGGGGCGGGAAACTACGAGGTGACACCAGGAAATTCTTTTTCACTGAAAGAGTGGTTGATCGCTGGAATAGTCTTCCACTACAGGTGATTGAGGCCAGCAGCATGCCTGATTTTAAGGCCAAATGGGATCGGCACATGGGATCTCTTCACAGGGCAAAGGTAGGGGAGGGACATTAAGGTGGGCAGACTAGATGGGCCGTGGGCCCTTATCTGCCGTCTATTTCTATGTTTCTATGATACTGTAGATGGAGATGTCCCACCCGAAATCTGAGGAACTTGCAAGAGGCCGGATGAATGGGAATGTGAGTGTAGGCCTCCTTGAGATCCAGAGAGCATAACCAGTCGTTCTGCTCGAGGAAGGGGTAGAGAGAAGCAAGCGTCAGCATGCGAAACCTCTCTTTGACTAGGAATTTGTTGAGGACCCTGAGGTCCAAAATAGGTCGCAGGTCGCCCGTCTTCTTCGGAACAAGGAAGTACCGGGAGTAAAACCCCTGGTTCAATTGGTCCGTCGGGACCGGCTCTACGGCCGAAGCCGGAGCAAAGCCTGAGCTTCCTGAAGAAGAAGGGCGGTCTGAGTCAAGTTGGAAGGATACTCTCTTGGAGGGTGGTCCGGAGGGACCTGATGGAAATGAAGAGAGTATCCTTCCCTGATGATAGTAAGGACCCAGAGGTCGGATGTTACGGCCTCCAAGCGATGATAAAAATGATGGAGGCGCCCTCCGATGGGAAAAACAGGGGGAGGCAGAACGAGGTTGGTTATGCCCTCGACGAAACAGTCAAAAAGGCCTTAGGGACAGCAGGCGACTGAGACTTCGGCTGACCCTTCTGAGGAGGCTGTCGCTTCGCCGGTTGCCTCGCAGGCGGAGTTTGCCTCGGTTGATAACGCCGCTGATAAATCAACGGTGGACGAGAGGGTCGAGACTGTTGAGGCTTGGGCTTCGGCCTAAGAATGGACTGGAAGGACTTTTCATGATCAGACAATTTCTTCGTGACTGTCTCGATGGATTCGTCAAAAAGATCCGCCCCCGCACACGGGACATTTGCCAGGCGGTCCTGAAGATTCGGGTCCATGTCAATGGTCCGCAACCAGGCCAACCGGCGCATCGCCACAGAGCAGGCCGCTGCACGGGCCGAGAGCTCGAAAGCATCATAGGCAGATTGCATCAACTGAAGACGAAGCTGGGACAGTGAAGCAACCACTTCCTCAAACTCAAACCGAGCCTGGGACTCGATGTATGGTGTGAATTTCCGAAGCACAGGCAGAAAAAATTCCAAGTAGGCGGCAAAGTGGAAATTGTAATTCAGGACTCGGGACATCATCATCGAATTCTGATAGATGCGGCGACCAAACTTATCCATGGTTCTGCCCTCGCGTCCCGGAGGCACTGAAGCATAGACCTGGCCAGGATGAGACTGCTTGAGCGAGGATTCGACCAGGAGGGACTGGTGAGAAAGCTGAGGACCCTCGAAACCCTTATGATGCACCGTGCGGTACCGGGCATCCAACTTTCCAGGGACCGCAGGGATAGAGTAAGGAGACTCAAAGCACCTCATGAAGGTCTGGTCGAGGAGCTTGTGCAGAGGAAGGCGCAAGGACTCGGCCGGAGGACAAGGCAAGTGCATGGTATCGAGGTACTCCTTGGAGTATCGAGACCCAGCATCGAGGGTAATGTCCATGTCATCCGCCATCTGTCTGAGGAATGAGGAAAAAGACAGTTGGTCCGCCCTCGCCGGTTTACGAGAAGGACTAGAAGAAGACGAGGCTTCGGGCTCCATAGAGGCCTGTGAGCAACAGGGCGAGTAGAAAACCTCGGGGTCCTCGAACTCCGGGCCCGGAGGAGGAGACCCAGCCGAAGCAGCATACCCCATCCGAGGCAATTTCTTCTGAGGCAAGACGGTCGAGTGTCGAGAGGAATGCCTCGAAGAGTGTCTGGAACGATGCCCCTCTCGATGCCTGGAAGGGGATCGAGCCCGTCTGTGAGAAACCTGGTCAGACGCCTCCAAAGAGCAGATCGGACTCGATGCTGTCGATCGCAGAGGCGGAAGAATCGATGCCTCCCCCGACAACGCCCAAGCTTGATAGGGGGTTCGGAAGAACTCGTCCTGCTTCCTGCTATGCCCAGGACTGGGAGGCCTCGAAGGTGGACGCCACACTGAGTCATGGGGCGGGGTAACAGGTTCCAATGGAGGCAAATCGCTAAACGAGGCTTTCCTCGAGGGGATAGGCTCCAAGGGGGGCATGTCACTAAGGGAGGCCCTCTTCGAGGGAATCGGTTCCAAAGGAGGTATAGCACTAACCGAGGACCTCCTCGAGGACCCGGACACCGCTCGCCGCTCCTCCTCGCCGAGCAACGAGGTCGTGCGACGCGGCGGAGGAGGAGGGGGTGGTCCGCCCATCGGAACCGGAACGTCATCCTGGATCGAGGCAATCAGCCGGGGTCCCATGGTGTGCATGAGTTCCACAAACTGAGCCTCCAGAAGGGACTTCAACGAAGCCGATATGGAGGGATCCGCACCAAAAGGGGGCCCTTCCGCACGGTCTCCGCGCTCTTTCGGTGTCGCGTGCTTCTGCTTGCCAGCCTTCGGCACTTTAAGCACCACCGGTGGAACTGTAGGTGTTGATACCTGCTCCGAGGAGACGGAGGAATGCACCGGTGTCGAAGTCGAGGCCGAAACCGGCGTGAACGATGCCGGTTTCAGGAGGCCCGAAGCAGCCGGGGAGGCAGCGGGCTTCGCCGACGGAGTCGAAGCACCAGTCGATGTCGAAGCTGAAGGATCCAACGAAGCTTCCATCTTGAACATGGACTCCCACAGCAGACAGCGGCGCTTAAACGCTCTCGCCGTCAAAGTGGAACAAGGCCGGCACGATTTCGGGAAGTGATCCGGTCCCAGACACTGTAAGCAGCGTCGATGAGGGTCCGTGAGCGAAATCGCGCGCTGGCACTTGCTACACTTTTTAAAACCTGTAATCGGCCGGGACATAGGCCGGAAAAGTTCCGCCGCAAGGTCGAAGGCGCGGGGCCTCAGCCACGCGGCCGACCCGGTGTCGGAAGAAAAAAAATTTTTTTTTTTTTTTTGAAAAAGAAATCAAAGAAAGAAACAAATGCACAGGAGAGCCAAAAGAACTCAACCCGCGGCAAAACAGAAGGCAAAAACGAGATTCAATGGGCGCGAAATTGAAGATAGACTTCTCAGCTCCGCGGAAGAAAATGAACTGAGGAGACACGCCCGGATCATCGGGCGGGAAGGCACTGGCGCATGCGCGGTGCGGGCATCTCGAAACTTCTGAGTTTCTTCAAGCAAGACATGCTTGCAAGATGTCCGTATTGGGGCTCTGTAGGATGACATCACCCACTAGTGAGAATACCTGCCTGCTTGTCCTGGGATAATAGGCAGTTATGTTTTAGACTAGTTCTAACAATCAAACTGCCGTGAGCGCTTGAGGTTTCTTCATCCTATCCCCAGTTGAAATTTTAATTATAATGTATTTTCAGTCGAATATGAATGTCAACGTGAGGGGTTTGTAAAAGGAAAAATTTATTTGAATAAATTGGAAGAAGATTGAAGACAAGGGATGAGTGAACATATTTAGTCTGAAAGGAAACCATTTCTCTCTCATCATCAATTTTGCTATAAGGAGTCCTTTGTGTAACCCACCAGACAGACCCAAATATGTTAGCACGTATGCTTCTTTCAGGGCTACTACTGTCAGACAGAGCCAATTGATAATTTAATTCTGGATCCCTTGTGTAACCTGCCAGACAGACCCAATTATGCGAGCGCCTATGTTTCTTCCAGGGTTTCTAGTTATTACTGTACTAGCAGCTTGTCAGACAGACCCAACTGATGATTTAATTCTAGGTCCCTTGAGTAATCTGCCAAACAGAACCAGTTATGTGAGCAAGTTACTACTGTACTGAAGCCCTCCTTACAGATCCAGCTGTTAGACAAAGGCTGCAGTTATAGTACTTATCTCCTTAGACAACTATTGATTCTTCCCAAAATTGAAATGACTATAGTTCCGATGAAGAGCCAGAACGTATGTATGCTGGCTTAGTTGGTCCCACAGCTAAGACAAATTTCATTACACCCAAGGTGGCTCTGATACTGAGTCTTATTGCAACTTAAAAGGTGCAATCCCCAAATGAAAAATTAAGATTAATTCAGAAGTGCATTATGACTCTGTGGGGCCCCCAATACACACAATACACACAAACCATACTATAGGATTTTGAGAGATTTTCTTTGTCATACACACACACACACATATATACCGTATATTCACACTACAAAGGAAATCTCCCCAAATCCTATGGTATCATACTGGAACAGTTTTTATTATATAATTACAAATCTGACAAAATATCAATTTTTGCAAATAACATGAGAATAAAAGTCTCAAAAATTCACCTTTTGAAATTTTGAAGGGATACATTTATCAATAGAAATCTCTTTTAATAAAATCATTTTAAAACTGAATTATATTGATAAGTTTTATTATTTTTTGTATAAGATAGAATAATGCTATATATTACTATACATAAAACTTACCAAGTTGGGTAATGAAAGCTAAATTGGCAAGAGAGGGAGGAGGTGAAAGAGAGGGTCTGTTGCAGCACTACACAAAAATGCAGCATGTAGTCTCCGAGCTCTAGGGTGCTGATAGGCTTTGAGTCTACTCCTTGCATGGGGTTCTTAGATAAAAGGAGACCTGTGATGGAGGAAAGGAAGAATCTATGAGTTCGTTTGCTGAATGTATTATTTTTATTTTCAATAATGCTGCCTATATAACAGTCATAAATATGTGTGTGTGTGTGTGGGTGGGGGGGTGCTAGCCACATCCCTATTGTATCTACTGGATAATACAGCACTAGATCCATTGATCCCTATAATACCCTCCTACCTGATAACTCCAGATGTTTGACACTTCCTGATACCTAGGGACTTCCTACCAGGATTCCACGCCCAAACTACTAAAGCATAAACAAACAAAAACAACCCCTGAATAGTGGGATTTACTTTCTTAAAAAAAAAAAAAAAGTGTTTCCTTTGGCCTGGCATTTTAATCATTGAAATAGGCATATTAATGAGCTGTTTTATTTGCCACATAGAGAATGACAGGGGGGACACATTTTTCCCCATCCCCACGGGAGCTCATTTTCCCGTCTCTGCCCCACTCCCGGAGGCCCTGTCCTCATCTGCACAAGCCTCAAACACTTTTAAAAGTGTTCGAGGCTTGTGCAATTAAGGCAGAGAAGGACAGTGACAAAACTCATTGGGGACGGGCCAGGGAAATTGAGTTCTTGCAGGGACGGGGACAAACCAGTGCCAGGAACCTAGACCTACCGATTTTCAAAAAGAGCCAGCGAGTGTATGTGTAAGTAAACGTTTAAGTCTATTGCCACTTGATATTCTAGCTTTCATTGGATGCCAAAGTGGTTTACATAAAAAAAGAAGAGCAAAGTTACAAATGGGAAGGGGGGGTTTAGTCAATGGAACAAGACGATCAGGGAAGCAGTGACAGAGGTAAAAGAAGATGCCCAGTGCCTTACCCTACCAGAAGCCCACAGCTCCAAAAGGGTCCCTCCAAAAAGCCTTTGCAAAAAGATGGAAGCAGTGTCCGTGAGGGGAATCCGAGTGGGCGCGGGAAGAGCTGTGTCCTCGTCAGTGAATAGGTCCGTAAGTGTGCGTGGCTTTCTTCCCGCCAAGGCAGCTTCTGGTCACAGGCGACTGGTGGACCGAGCCCCTCCCGCGGCCGCACTGACGCTCCGGTGCCCGGCCGCCTCCGGCCGCCCCGAGCCCGCCTTGACCTTAAATATCTTCAGGTAAAAAGCCCTGAAGGAAGGGCTCGAGACGTAGTAGACCAGAGGGTCCAGCGCGCTGTTGATGTACGTGAAGTTGACCGTGATGTAGAAGGCGCAGTCGGCGGAGCGCAGGGCCTCGCAGCCCGCGGCGCGCGCCGACAGCCGCAGCACGTGCAGGCGGGCGGCCACGCTGGGCGAGAAGCAGAGCACGAAGACCACGGCCACCACGGCGACGAAGCGCACCGCCGTGCGCGCCCCGGCGCGCCCGTCCAGCCGCCGCCGCCGCAGCCTCCAGACGATGCGGCTCGAGCAGTAGAGCACGACGCCCAGGGGCAGGAAGAACTCCAGCAGGAAGAGCAGGTCGTGCCAGAGCAGCTGCTCGGCGCACACGGTGAAGCTGTCGCAGTGCACCGAGCCCTGGCCGTCGACGGCGAGGTGGGCGCTGGGCAGCAGGTACGAGGTGCCGGCGATGGTCAGGAGCCAGATGAGGCAGGCGACGCCGGCGGCCGCCCGGCTGGACACGGAGTTCAGCCGGTGGTGCGGGTGCACGACCCTGAAGTAGCGGTCCACGGCCACCAGGGTCAGGAAGGAGATGCTGCCGGCGCGGTTCATGGCCAGCATGAAGAGCACCAGCCGGCAGGGCACGTCGCCGTACAGCCAGCTGCTCCTCCGCAGGTAGTAGTCGGTGCGCAGCGGGAGGCAGATGATCAGCAGGAAGTCGGCCACGGCCAGGTTGAACAGGTACACCGTGCTCGACTTCCAGGGCTTGAGGTGGAAGCCGAAGCCCCACAGGGCGATGCCGTTGCCCAGGGAGCCCAGCACGAACTCCACGATCAGGAAGGGGGGCAGCAAGTGGGACAGGAGGTCGCCTTCGAACACGCAGCACGACCCGTTGCTCATGGTTTTGGGTTGTTGGTTTTTTTGGGGGGGAGGAGGGAACCTCACGAGAGGGTAAAATGCAAAAAAAAAAAAAGTGTCCACACTCGCGCTGCCTCGAATACCCGGCGGCAAAAGAGGGTAAAATGCCAAAAAAAAGGGTTCACTCGCTCACGCACTGCCTCAAATAGCGGCAAAAGGTAAAATGCAAAAAGTGGCCATTCGCTCACGCGCTGCCTCAAATACTCAGCGGCATAAGAGGGTAAAATGCAGAAAGTGACCACTAGCTCATGCGCTGCCTCAAATAGCAGCGGCAAAAGAGGGTAAAAACATGCAAAAAGTATCCACTCGCTCACGCGCTGCCTCAAATAGCAGCAGCAAAAGACGGTCAAATGCAAAAAGTGGCCACTCACTCCCGCGCTGCCTCAAATACTCAGCTGCATAAGAGGGTAAAATGCAGAAAGTGACCACTCATTCCCGCGCTGCCTCAGATACTCAGCGGCATAAGAGGGTAAAATGCAGAAAGTGACCACTCACTCCCGCGCTGCCTCAAATACTCAGCGGCATAAGAGGGTAAAATGCAGAAAGTGACCACTCATTCCCGCGCTGCCTCAGATACTCAGCGGCATAAGAGGGTAAAATGCAGAAAGTGGCCACTCGCTCACGCGCTACCTCAAATAGCGGCAAAATAAGGTAAGATGCAAAAAGTGGCCACTCGCTCACGCGCTGCTTCAAATACCCAGCAGCTGGGGGATGCTCTACTCAGATGAACTAATGGCCTTTTAAGATAGTCACACCAAAGGTGTGTAGTGCTCCGGAGGAAACCACCTTAGAATCGGAAGAGCAAACCAAGGGTGACTGGAAAAAAAAGAACAACCAAAAGACAGGCAAAATGAGGGAGTGTGACTGCAGCCCACATGATCAGCAGAAAGCCCTTTCGAAAATTGTCATTTACTGCCAGAGTTCATTTGAAAGTTCAAGGCGAAACGATATAGTACACCGCAAAACATCTCAAGTCTGTCTCTAAATGCATTTTGTGATAGGACTCACTTTATTTTCTCTCTTCTAGGTTGAAATAAAATGTGTAAGCTTCAGAGTCTCAGGAAGAATAATATCCCTTTAAATCTCAGCCAACATATAAATTACACTTCTGGTCACATCTTTGGCGCTCATTCGTTTTAGATGCTCATATGAAATTGCATTTTATAGATTAGATGAAGGTGAAATATGTTGTTATTTTTAAACTTTAAAAGTTTGGTATCTCAAATTAATTTTAAAGAATTCATAAAGAGAAGGTATTGCCACTTATAAACATGCTTAGATCCTTTGGAAAAATCTCAACTTTTTTATTTTTTTCAAAGCCAGTTTATCTTATTATTCCTATAGTTCAGGGATAGGAACTCCGGTCCTCGAGAGCCGTATTCCAGTCGGGTTTTCAGGATTTCCTCAATGAATATGCATGAGATCTATTTGCATGCACTGCTTTCAATGCATATTCATTGGGGAAATCCTTAAAACCCAATTGAAATATTGCTCTCAAGGACCAGAGTTCCCTACCCCTGCTATAGTTGTACCCTGGATCCAGGACTTATTTACTAGGTCTGACAATTAAGTTCATGAACTTGCCACTGTTCGCTTAGGTTGGCCGCACTGTACAAGCAGCTCAGTAAAGTTTCATAACCTATTAGTGTCTCACAGCTCTGTTCGTGTTGACTTGTGGGTCTTGATGAGTGGCGTTCATTATTGTTTCTGTTTGCCGTCGCGAGAATGTTGGAGCTTGAATTAGAGCAACAAACAAACATTAAATTTCTTGTTAAACTTGGCAAGAGTGGAAGTGAAATTAGGGCCGTTAATCCAATTTTATGGGGATAATGCCATGAAGAATATGGCAGTGTACAGATGGATCAAACGTTTTTATGAGGGGAGATAAAGTATCACTGATGAAGAGAGGTCAGGGCAGCCAGTAACGAGTAGAACTAATGAAAACTTTGCAAAAATTTGGGAAGGGGTAAAACGCGGACCTCACGGATCTAAAACTGACTATTTAGCACCGACGGATCCGTCTCAGCATAGGGAGGGAAAAGTATTAGGATCCGTCGGCGTTAAATTGTCATCGAGGTCTGTCAGAGCCAGAAACTAACTACAAGTGGCACGGACCTCAGATTTTTAAGGACGTGCGGTTTTAGATTCGTGAGATCTGCGTTTTACCCCTTCCCCCAAAATTTGTTGAATTGTGCATCAAAATCGTTGGCTAACTGTTAGAAGAATAGCAGACCAAGTAAATATTGATAAATAGGAAAATCTTAACTGAAAATCTTGACATGAGAAAAGTGTGTGTGCAAAATGGTCCTGAAGGAGCTCACCGATGAACAAAATCAAAGAAGAGTTCAAGTTTGCCAAGACCGTTTGGCGAGGCAAGATGATGTTTTGGGCTATTTTATCACTGGTAATGAAACATGGGCATACCAATACGACCCTGAAACAAAACGTCAAAGTGCCCGGTCAATTCTCCATGACCAAAGTCAGCCAATTCTCCACAACCAAAAAAGTTCCGTCAGTCCAAATCAAGAGTCAAAACAAATTTGCTAACTTTTTTTTTTTTAAAAGAGGGATTATTCATTATGAATTTGTACCAACTGGACAAACAGTTAACCAAGTTTACTATTTTGAAGTGCTGAAAAGGCTGCGTGAAAAAGTTAGATGAAAACAACCTGAACTTTTTGCCAACGACTCATGGCTCTTGCATCACAACAGTGCTCGCATGGCACTGTCTGTGAGGGAGTTTTTACCCAGTAAACAAATAACTGTATTGGAACACCCTCCCTACTCACCTGATCTGTCCCCCAATAACTTTTTTCTTTACCCAAAGATAAAGAAAATATTGAAAGGAAGACATTTTGATGATATTCAGGACATCATAGAAACATAGAACATGATGGCAGAAAAGGGCCAAGGCCCATCTAGTCTGCCCACACTAATGGCCCACCCCCTAACTACCTCCAAGAAGAGATCCCACATGCCAATCCCATCTTTTCTTAAAATCTGGCACGCTGCTGGCCTCAATTACCTGTTGTGGAAGATTATTCCAGCGATCAACCACCCAAGGGTAATACGACAACAGCTCAGATGGCCATTCCAGAAAAAGAGTTCCAAAATTGCTTTGAAGGGTGGACTAGGTGCTGGCATCAGTGAATAGCTTTCCAAGGGAAGTACTTCAAAGGGACCGCAGTGGTATTCAACAATGATGTATATAGCACTTTTTCTAGGATGAGTTCACTAACTGAATTATCAGACCTCGTATGTTAGCTTGAACAACTGGTCACTACTACACACAAAAGACAGTCTAATCCAGTGTATCTCAAACTGTGTGCCTCCTGAAATTTCAGGTGTGCCATGATATGCTGGGGAGGAGGAGAGGCACCAGCTGACTGTCTAAAGGACGTGCCTCTTACAGTGAGAGGCACATCCTGTAGGCAATCAGCCAGCGCCTCTCCTTTCCACACGTCTTCCCTGCTGCACCCCCCCCCCCAACTGGTGGCTCAGGGCCCATCTGGAGGGCCTTCACGCATGCATGTGACATCATTGCGTCGACGTCTGCGCACTTCCGGATGCCTCGAGCTGTGAACACTACGTTTAGTGTTCCATAGCTCGACAAAGTTTGCAGGATTCTGGTCAATGTGCACCCTCTCCCCAACCACAAAGGCAAAACTGAAATTTTCGGGCATCACCCAAGTAAATGTCGAGTGTGCTGTCTGAGAGATTCCACAGTGGACAGGATTAGGGTCTCTAAGCAGAACTGAACCTCAGGGTATCTCGGGTGCATGATCTCAACGACTCAAAAATGCATTACTAGTGGTAAGTGTCCTGTGTTGCGCCAATAATAGTTTCCTTCTGGAGCTAACAAAGATGCACAAGCATTTGTAGATATACAGTATATGGAGATGAACTTGGAAATTCTTTCTAATGAGGTTGGTGGCACATGGGACAAAGGGAATGAGATCTGCATATTTCTGCCATATTTCCCTGGTCTCTGAATCATTTGGTGGTCGATGTCTGTCAGCTCCATTATGTAAGTCAGTCTGTCACAGCTGAGTTGCATTATGAAGAAACTAGAGCGTGGTGGCGTTGTCTTCCTTAATGTACCATGAGTTCAAGATTGCAGTGCCTCTCTGTTTAATCCGGAACACAGATCAGAAATTCAAGCTCCTTCCAATCCTTCCGCAAACATTTGAAAACTTGGCTCTTTTCAAAAATCAAATCACCTCCCATTCTCTAGTATCCTGTCCCTCTCTATCTTCTTAGTCCCTCTCCTACATCCTTTCATTGTAGTTCCTTTCCTCTTAACTCTGTAAACCGTGCCGAGCTCTGCGCTTGCGGAGATGGCGCGGTAAACAAACCTAAGGTTTAGTTTAGTTTAGTTAGTATCATCTCTCTTTAGTCAAACATAAAAATGTTTCCACCCAGTTCTTTTAAAGTTACACAGTGAAATACAAAGCAAAAAAACCTTTTGGCCCTGGTTACACTCTCTGGGGATTTTTTGTTATTTTTCTGGTCTTACTTTATAACATTTTATTGAAGAAATGCAATAAATACATAATAATATAATACAGTAAAATAGTCATTGCATTTAAATTTACCATATTAACTTCTAATAAATGTTTATCATTCCTTCAAAATAAAATTTTCAAATTACACTCTCTGTTTTAATGGTTTGTTTTTTTAATGCACATAAGAACAGAAAAAAGTTTCACATAATGCCTTTTCAAATCACTAAACATTCTTGCTTGTTTTGTTTTGGCTGTCCTTAGTAATCTCTTTTATTTTGCAGATTTCTTAACATTGACAAGATGCTGAAATGGTGGTGCGTTGAGTGCTGATCACTATAGCCAGGTACACACACACAATGTCCTAGTTAAGTTCTATTTTAAAGAGCTCTGTAATTAGTTACTTTAATCCACACATCTGGGGGATAATCCATTGTTCCATAGATGACTAAATTAGCTTATTAAAATAACTGTCCATACTATGAGGTTTGAAAGAGCACGGGAGATTAAGAACATGAGGGTGGGCTTCATTCCTGTCATATTGTAGGCAAAATTAACCCATTTGGAGGCATTACACTACTACTACTATTTATTTTTTCTATAGCACTACCAGACCACATAGCACTGTACATTAAACACACAAGAGACGGTCCCTGCTCAGAAGAGCTTATAATCTAATTATGAAAGACACGCCAGTCAAAAATGGTGAATCAATATACACTGCTCATGAAGGAAAATACAAAAGGAGAAGGAGGCAGAGAGGGTAGGGGCTATAGAGGGAATGACAAAAAAATGTACACTGAGAAATATAGCTTACATTTGCAGGTACTTTCTTAATCCTGGCAACAAAGCCCTAAGATTATTGATCTGAGGGTAAGTAAAAACTACACTTCTCCCTCCATATTCGCGGTTTCCGTATCTGCAGATTCGCTTATTTTTGATTTCTCGGATGCTGACTCTGCCCCCCCAAAATTACATCATCACTAAAGTTCTTTTTCCTTTTACTGTACCGATAAAAAGTTTATTGCTTACCATTCACTCTGAAAATCTCTGTTTCCATGCTTTCTGCCACAAATTTGCTACTTTCATGCTTCCCAGTGTGCACTGAGAAAAACGCTGCTTCCCAGAATCCATAGAGAGAAAGGCTTCTTCCCAGCATGCTTGCCTAATCCAAGCCCAGAAATCACTGCTCCAAGCCCAGAAATCGCTGCTTGCCTAATCCAAGCCCAGAAATCACTGCTTACTGCTCCAAGCCCAATAGAAAAGTTATTCGCAGTTTCAATAATAAAAACGAAGGCTTTTTCTAAAAACCGCTAATAACATTTAAAAAGTTATTCGTGGGTTTTCCATATTCGCGCTTATGGTCCACCCGCATCACCCGCAAATACGGAGGAAGAAGTGTACTTTCTCAGACACACCTTCACCATTTCTTCCAGCTTAGATTTATCTATAAAATGGGTACTATCTTTAATGATCATCTCAATTCTGGTAAAAAAAAATGTTTTTTTAGTCTTCACATGTTGAGGAAAGTAAGATCCTGCTTCCCCAACAACATTTTGCTGTCTTTGTACAATCAATCATTCTTTCCAGACTGGACTATTGTAATTCCATCTATCTAAGTCTAACCAATAAAAATCTTCAAAGACTTCAGTGGATCCAGAACACTGTGGTTAGGTTGATCTTCGCAAAAAAGCAAATGTGACCATGTTTCCCCGCTTCTGTCAAAACTTTACTGGCTTCCGGTGATTTCTAGGATTCACTTTAAATGGACATGCCCTAACATTCAAGATCCTACATGGCATTCTTCCTCCCCTAATTACACTATCCTGGAATTCTTCGAGACCTGACACTACCAGATCCGCCCACAAACTCAAACTATCTTTCCCCTCGTTAAAAGGTGTCATGTATGCAGGTAAATTGGGGAAATCCCTTTTCTTCAAATTCACTGAGCTTTGGAACAACCTCCCTGCCCCGCTGAGGAACCTAGGCTCATTCCAATTATTCCGAAACCATCTGAAAACCTGGCTTTTCTCCAAAACGTAAAGCTATCTATTTAAAATGTAAAGCTAGCTATCCTCTTCATAACCTCTAATTTCTTATTATGTCCTTCCCTCATTTATTTAATTTTCCTGTAAACCGTGCCAAGCTCTGTCTTTATGGAGATGATGCGGTATACAAACTTAAGGTTTAGTTTAGTTAACTATTTAGGTGACTCTTTTTCACACCATATTTTAGCCAACTTCACATTCTATATTGCTTGAAACCACTGATTTTGCCCTCTGATTTTCAAACTGTTGTGTAGGGATGGTTCTATGTAGGTTAGACTATTGTAACGCCCTCTATTTTGGAATTTCTAAAACAAGAGGGAGAGAGTTGCAGTTGGTACAAAATGCTGCAGCCAAACTAGTACTGGGGAGTTGTCAGGATGATACATATTACCCCAATTTTGAAGAAATTACACTGGCTGCCAGTTTTATTTCGGGCACAACATAAGGTAGAACAAGAAGTTCCTGGACATGCAGGTTTCTTCTGGTGGAAATGTTTATTATACTCAAAATGTCAAATAAAACCAACTTGGATAATGCTGAGTCTATGCCAGAAATGGTACAATGATTTCTCTTTTGTACTCTGTAGTATAATCATGAATGTTAGACCATGCTGTTAACGGTTTCTACTAAGGGCTGTCAAGTGTGAATTGTGTTCAGGATAGTATCATTGTCCTTCAGAACTTTAGGTCTATGTTCATTGAAATGATGAAAGCAGGTTTCTTCCGAAACACGGCCTGTGTAGGGTCTACCATTTAGGAGTTTTTAAGATTTTAGTTTTTTATTTTATGCATATTCTTATCGATGTAAACCATTTAGTTTTCTTAAATGGCATAAAAAAGTTTAAATAAATAAAGTGTTTTGGCTCTGTTTTACAATAACTGGCCTGATCCAATATATAGAATACAGTCAGTTGCGAGAGGAGGGGGAGCTTAAAGAGTAGAACAACATCTTAGAAATAAGCTGAGAATTTTCCCAAACCCTTTTGAAACCCCGTTAAGCTGTTTTTCACCACATTCTCTGGCAATGAATTATAGAGTTTAACTACACGTTGAGTGAAGAAATATTTTCTCTGGTTTGTTTTAAATCTACTACTTAGTAGCTTCATTGCATGCCCCATTAGTCTTAGTAATTTTGGAAAGAGTAAAAAAATGATTCCCATTGACCTGTTTCTTTTATAGACCACGCTGTGTTTTATAGACCTCTGTCATATTTCCCCTGAGCCATATCTTCTCCAGCCTGAAGAGCACGAGCTGCTTTGGCCTTTCCTCATAGGGACATCATTTCCATTGCCCTTCTCTGTGCCTTTTCTAATTCCACTATATTTTTTTGAGATGTGGAGACCAGAATTGTACACAGTATTCAAGATACAGCTCCCCGCTTTACGAAGCCACATTAGGCCGTGGTGGTATTAACTCAGACGCTCATAGAAATTCTACGAGTGCTGGAACTAATACTGCCATTGCCGGCGATAAAAAAAGCCTAATAACAGCTTTTTACAAGGAGCTCTAAGAGATTTATTTTTAATCATAAGCACAAAATTGTAAACAATCTTAGTTCCCAAGGTTCTCAGTTTAAATTTAATTTTTATTAGTGCCTTCAGTCTACTACAAGTCCATGAATGTGGGAAGGGCTACAAACTCCAGGCCTTCCTGTGTAATTCCGCAATTCTAGTAGAATCACCAGGGAGTCCCTGGCATGGACTAAGTGGATCAGGCAAGCAGAGATTGGTGACACATTTAAAATGTCTCCCCCCTTGCTTTCCATTGAGCCATGTCCTTTCCCTCTGCCATCCTAGGACAGACTGCTTTAAATGGCACTGAAAGGCAGTATATCAAATACTTTACCCATACCACTGTTCAAGAGGAAGGATGTAGTGTGTGTATTTGAGAAAGAGGAGTTATGAAGAAGAGAGATAGAAGAGGAACAGACTCGAGTGAGATGATGTGAAGGGAGGAGAAACAGTGACTGGGGAAGGTAAAGAAATACTAATGGAATGTGGGGAATAAGGAAAGAGATTGGAGGAATTGTGTGAAGAAAGGAGGAGAAGAGAGTAAGGGGCTACAGATTCTGAGTAAAGTGATTAGAGAGAGAATGGGGGAGAGACAGAAGTGATCCAGAGGTTTTTGAGAGGGTGAAGGAGACAAGTGGATAAATATGAAACAGGAAGCAGGAAGAGAGAAGATAGGAGGTGCAGTGGGGTGCGAGTGTGGATCAGAGGCGGCAGGCAGAGATTAGAGGGACTCTTTTGTGTGAGGGAATAGAAATGGGTATAAAGGGTCCATCTCTTGAACCTGAATTCTCCTCTCCAATCCTGGATTCTCTCTTTCTCCTCCCTTCCATTCTGTTCCATGAGTCCCTGTATTAATATCTGTCTACACACCCTCTCTCTCTCTGTTCCTTCCAGCTGAGATCCCCTCGCACCTCTAAGATTCCTTTCCCCTTTACAGCACCCAGATCCCTTTCCCTATTCCCTATCTCCTTCCTCCTTTCCTAGCACCGCTCACTAAGATCGTTTTCCTCCCAATAAAGGACAAAATAAATGAACCGGGCCCACAAAAATGGTCTTTTTTATAAAACTAAAATGTAAAATTATATAACTTACAAATATATGCAAATATACATACTTTTGAAAATCCCGCCAGCAAAATTTGCAAACACTTGCTGCAGAATGGTGAAAAATTTGTTGTATACAACCAGTGGCATAGTGAGGGTGAGAGGCATATGGGGCAGTGGTGCCCCTCCCCACCCTCTTCTCCACCCTCCACCTCCACACGCTCCTTTCCTGCTCCCTCTTGCTCACACGTACAGCTTCCCTTCCCCCATACCTCTGTAACTTTCCTAGTGCGACCAACAACTCCCAAGCACTAGCGTTAGCTCTTCCTCTGATGTCACTTCCTAGGCATGGGTCCAGGAAGTGACATCAGAGGAAGAGCCAATGCTGGCATAACAGCAGCTTGGGGGTTGCTGCGCGTGGCAGGAACCTTACAGAGGTACAAGGGAAGAAGCGCACACACATGGCTTGGGGGGTGGGCAACGAGGAGGACGGGTGCATGCATCCTCACTCACCAAGACATCGCCCGGGGCGGACCGCAGCCCCCCCACACACACACTTACTATGCCACTGTATACAACCTGGGGCTATATTACATCCTGAGTTAAGAAGTTTCAAGTTTATTTGAAATATGATGAATCACTTATACATAAAATACTAAGCGAATTACATTAAAATCCAAGTTTGTACATACACTAAGATACAAAAGAATAATGATAACAAATCAAAAAAAATGGGTGAGACCTACAGACCAACAGACATGACTGGATATGGAGGGATGAGGGGATAAGGTTACAATATTAATCATTTTTAAAAAAGGGAGACAATAAGGGAGAAAACATTAGGAATGGTATCTTTTTTTTTTTTTCTTTTTTTCTTCATCTATTTTTGATAAAAGGACTGCTGCACTGTGATTATTCCATACAGGAGGTAAAGGCATCTTTAAACAGGAAGGTTTTTAGATTACTTTTAAAATGGCTAATGTCTTTTTCATCTCTTATATATTGGGGAAGAGAATTCCAGACTTGAGGGGCTACAATCGAAAATATATCATGTCGTCTGGTACCGATCACTTTTAAGGAAGGGACTACAAAAAGACCTTGGTTTGATGAACGAAGGGGGCGAGAAGAGTTCTATGGAATAAGTATCCTGTTTATAAATTGCGGTTCATTTGTGGATAAAGTTTTAAATACTAAGAGCAGAATTTTAAAGGTAATGCGATGATTAATGGGAAGCCAATGTGAGGCAACCAGAAAGGGGGTTACATGGTCATATTTTTTCCCATTGTGAATAAGTTTAACGGCAAGATTTTGAATTATCTGTAAATGTTTCTTTTCTTTTTGAGTAATATTTAGTAGTAGTGAATTGCAATAATCTAGCTTAGAGATAATAAGTGAATGTATGAGTATGTTCAGAGATTTTGGTTCCAAGAACTTGGAAATGGAACGGATTAAATGTAAGCGATAAAAACAAAATTTAACTATGCTACTTATGTGCTCATGATAGGAGAAATTTTCATCGATGATGACTCCTAGTAATTTTAATGATGAAACTGTATTGATAGGAGTGTTATTAATGTTGAAGGGGGAGCACAACTTTGTTCCTTGTTTGTGTGGGAAGAGCATGGCTTTTGTTTTTTTAATATTTAACGATAATCTGTTGGATTTCAGCCAATTTTTGATTATTTCAAATTTTTGGTTGATCTGGTTTATTTCTTCTAATTTTTCTGGGTTTAACGGATGAGACAATTGGATATCGTCTGCGTAGGTGTAAATTGTGAAACCTATGGATTGACATAGACTCAGTAGGGGTGATAGAAAAATGTTGAACAATAATGGGGACAGTATAGAGCTCTGGGGAATACCGTAATTCAGAGAAAAGGACTTAGAAGTAGTATTGTTAAAGTGTACGGTATATTGTCGATTTGACAAGAAAGAAGTAAACCATTGTAAAACTTGGTTGCAGACACCGATAGATTTTAGCCTGTTTAAGAGTAAAGTGTGATCGATGGTGTCAAATGCGGCCGATAGATCTAAGGAGAAGAGGATAACAGAATTGTGATGATCCAGATGATAAATTATGTTTGTAGTTAGCCCGATCAGCGAATATTCTGTATTGTGATTTTTCCGAAACCCTGTCTGATTGGGATGCAACACATTGTTTGCTTCAACAAAGTCAGATAGTTGGTCAAAGACTACTCGTTCCGTTAATTTTGCCAAGAAAGGGATATTTGTGATAGGGCGATAATTTGAGACTTCCTCTGGGCTTATCTTTCTGTCTTTTAGTATAGGAAAAATTGCTGCAGATTTCCAAGATGATGGAACAAAGCCTGTGCTAATGCTTTTTAGTACAAAATGGTGTATGAATGGGCCAAAACAGGAAAAAAAATTTTTTAGAATTAGTGGAGGGATAATTTCTAAACTGGAGCCCTTTAAGTTAACTTTGAGAAAAAGGCGTTCAGTAACCTCTAAAGATGGAAGGTTGAAAACAGAGCATTTTGCAAGCGGGAGATAACTGTTATTTAAGCTATCGGTGGGACCGTCAGATATGGGATGATCAAAGGTTTTACATATGATATTGATTTTTTCACAGAAGTAGTTAGCGAGATCTTGAGCTGTTAAATTGTTTGTATTGACCTCTGTTTGTAAGTTGGGGGAAATGGATTTTAGGATGGAATACAGGATAGAAGGGTTTCTTGCTTTTAAGATTTTTTTTGGAATAATATTGGTTTTTTGTGTAATCGATTTTGGTCTTGTATAGACATGCATGTTCTTTATATGATTTTAGGTTTTCGTCAGATTTATTTTTCCGCCATCTTCTTTCCAGGCACCTTAGTTGCCGTTTCAGAAGTAAGAGTTCATGAGAGAACCAAGGACTACATGTTTTTTGAATAGAAATGGACTTGCTGATGGTTGGGGCTTCCTTGTCCAATAAAGATTGAATTGATGTGTTCCAGATTGTGAGAGAATAGCCATACTGGATAATAATAATAATAATAACTTTATTCTTATATACCGCCATACCCAGCGAGTTCTAGGCGGTTTACATCAATTAGCAAATGACCTGCATTGACAAGCAGATTTACAACAAATTACAAGCAGATTTACAATAAATTACAACAATTTACAACAGTCTGCAATGAAGGGTAGATTTACAACAATTTATCAGAAATAGCAGTTTTGATCGAACTAGACAAGGGAAGTAGAGAGTAGGAAAAAAGGGAAGGTCTAGTGAAGGAGGAGGGGGGCAGGTGTTATGTGGGGTGAAGGGATAATTAAGGGTCGTGTTTGCTGATGGTCCATCTAGCCCAGAATTCTGCTTCTAACAATGGCTAATCCAGGTACAAGCACTTGGCAGAATCCCAAAGAGTAGCAAGAGTCCATGCTGCTGGCCTCAAGGCTTTCTCCATGCCTACCTTATTAACAGTTTATGGACTTTCACTCCAAGAACTTATCCAAAACCTTTTAAAACCCAAATACATTAACCGCTTTTATACATCCTCAGGCAACAAGTCAGACATAAATACAGTATACTGACCTAATGTAAACCCCCCTGCAGGAATGCACTCTAACACTGCAACAGAAAACATCTGAATACCAAATTAACCCCCCCTTTTACTAAACCGTGATAGAGATAATTAGCACAGGGGGGCCGCACTGAATGCTCCTCGCAGCTCCCGACTCTCATAGGAACTCCGGAGCATTCAGCGCGGCTCCCTGCACTAATAAGGGGGGGGGGGGTAAATATAAACATTTGCTTTAAACACCAATAATATTAGGCAATTGGAGTTGAATCAGAGATGCAATTATATTACAATTAAATTATTACAATTAAATATGATATATTATAATCACAGATGTTTCAATAGATTTCCCCTTCAATTCACACCAACAAAGAGATTAAACATTTAAATATTTGAATTTATTTGCTGTAACATAAAAACAATAATAATAATTGAGGGTGAAAGAAAACTAAATAGGTATGTCCAACAATGTTGTTTAAACATTACATTACATTACATTACATTAGGGATTTCTATTCCGCCATTACCTTGCGGTTCAAGGCGGATTACAAAAGGTTAATTTAAAAAAGCAGAGTTACAATGATTAGCTAGAGAGGTAAGTTGTAGATCTTATAAACATTTAACGTGTTGTTGTGGGTGAGGTGGTTTGTAAAAGAATTAAAAGGTGGTCACAGTGGAGGTTCTTTTGTTATTATTAGTGCGGTAATGGGTAGATCTAATGTCAGTATTAGAGTTACTAAGAGGTCGTGATGTTATTGCTGCTTCAGGAATTTCTTGAAAAGTATGGTTTTTATTTCTTTTCTGAACGTCCTATAGTCTGGGGTGGTCATCAGAAGGTTGGAGATTTGGTTGTCCAGTCTTGCGGCTCGAGTGGCTAGGAGGCCGTCGTGTAGTTTTGTTCTTTTGACTTCCTTGATTGGGGGGGGTATGAATGGGGAGTGCGTTTTTCTGTGTCTGGTAGTGGGTGCTTGGATGAGGCGATTGTTCAAGTATGATGGGCTGTCTCCGTGTAGGGTTTTAAATAATATGCAGTAGAATTTGAATTGGATTCTTTCTTGGATTGGAAGCCAATGTGAGTTGATGAAGGCTTCAGTGATGTGATCATGTTTTCTCAATGAATAGATGAGTCTCAAAGCTGTATTTTGGATTGTTTGGAGTTGTCTAATCGTCGTTGCAGGGCAAGGAAGGAAGAGGATGTTGCAGTAGTCCAATATACCTAGTATTAGGGATTGCACTATAAGTTGGAATTGTGTTCTTTCAAAGAATTTTCGGACTTGTCTCAGATTTCTCATGATTGCGAATGATTTCTGGATTGTTTTATTTATTTGCGGTTGCATAGTGCCGCGTCTGTCTATGGTCATGCCAAGTAGTTTTATGGTGGTTTGGATGGGGTATTTGATTGCGTTTATATCTAGGTTGATTGTGGTTTGGACCTTGTCATTTTCGAGAAGGATGAATTTGGTTTTGTCTTGGTTGAGTTTGAGTTTGTGGTTTTTCATCCAGGTTGTGACTGTTTCAAGTGTTTGGTGAAGTTTGTCTGTCATGGTAGGTTTAGAATGATCGTATGGGATGAGGATGGTGATGTCATCGGCATAACTATAGGTGGTTATGCCTAGATTGTCCAGATGCGTTCCTAGAGAAGCAGTGTAGAGATTGAAGAGGGTAGGGGATAGTGGAGATCCTTGTGGTACGCCGCAAGGGTTTGACCAGGATTCTGACTTTTCTTTGTTAGATTTTACACTGTAGGTTCTGAGTTTTAGGAATCCTTCAAACCAAGAGTATACTTTATCTGAGATGCCTATTGCGTCTAAGATCTGTAGAAGGATGTTGTGATCCACTAAGTCGAATGCCGCAGTTAGGTCCAGTTGTATGAGCAGCATTTTTTTCCCTTTACTAAGGTGTTGTCTGACGGTATCCATAAGGGAGCCTAGTAGTGTCTCTGTACTGAAGTTTGTTCTGAATCCTGATTGCATGGGGTGGAGTAGGTTGTGGTCATCTATGTAATTGGTGAGGAGTTTGGCTACTAGGCCTTCTATAATTTTGACATATAGCGGAATTGAGGCTATAGGTCTAAAGTTAGATGGGTGGTTTAAATGTAAATTAACAGCAAAGCTGATTTACCATTCATGTGTGATCAAATTTAGATTGATTACACTATTACAGTTAGTGATAATATTCAAACCTCAAATAAACATGTCATGCCTTTCAGCTTAATACCAGGATACTATATCCAAAACCACAGGTAAGTATTTGACTAGATGACTCTTTTAAAACCAGAGTATTTTTCAGTCCCAAAGTTCAATAAAATATAAAAAATGTGTATATGTATGCACATAAAAATATTTTTAAAAATCTGTTTTTCACCGCCAGTTTCTCGAGCTGGGTACCGCTGAATTGTTGTCCTATCATCTGTCTGAAACCAGCAGCTTCTCTGAAGATCTGGATGTTTTCTACTATTCCATCTGTAAACAAATGAAAGGAAGCAAAACCCTAACCTCCTTGGATGAATGCAGGCTAAAGTCAGTATCTTAGGCTAATGCCAAGTATTTCTAACTACATGTGCAAAAGAACAGATAATTATTTTATCCCTAAGCTGACCCTCCCAGGAAACCCCCCAAAATGCTTCTGATATGGAATAGGCTCAGCGTTTCAACATACACATTCACAGAATATCTGAACAACATAAGCTTTATCTGAATATCGCAAGTATTTTTGATTCAGAAATAATGAAACCCCTCAGTAATTACCTCACAGTTTCGCAGCATCCTCACACAAAGCTTGATAGTTCTGTATATAAGGAATACTGACTGGAAACAGCTGTGCACCACAGAACTTCCCAGAATCTCAAGACAACAAGTTTCAAGTTTTATTAAAATTTTGATGTATCGCAATATCATGAATTCAAAGCGATTTACAATTAAAAACATGGTCTTAATTATTAACTACAATAAACACACACGAATATGACGAACCGATACATAAGGGAAATAGGGAGAACCACAATAAGCATAGTAAAGGACACATGAAAGGTAAGTACAAAATGAGGGTAAAAAAATTGAAAAGTATTGATAAAAATTGAAAAGAAAATTAAGAACTTCTTTAAAAAAAAAATTTCTCAGAGCCTAAGACAGAGGACATGTGAGTTTATGCAGAGAATGGGATCAAAAGAGACTCCGATGATTAGGTCTCAAAAGCATCCTTGTACAAACAGCATTTTAACAGTCCTTTAAATGTACTTAGTGATTTTTCTTCCTTAATAAATGATGGTAAGGAGTTCCATATTCTGGGTGCTGTAACCCCAAAGATCGTATCTTGTCTTGTATTTATTATACTAAGCGATGGAATTACTAGAAAGTTTTTTTTTCTCTGATCTCAAACTTCTAGGAATATATGGAATAATGTACCTTTCTAGGAATGATGGGGCTTTAGTTGTTAATATTTTGAATGTTAATAGTGCTATTTTATAGGAGATTCTTTGAACAATTGGAAGCCAATGAGCTTCTTTAAGAAGAGGAATCACATGATCGAATTATTTCCTGTTTGTTATAATTTTAATTACGGTGTTTTGAATTAGTTGTAATCGACAGATTTCTTTAAGAGCTACTCCTTTATAGATTGAGTTGCAATAATCTAAATTTGAAATGATCAGCGAATGTACAAGGATATTCAGTGATGATTAGTCCAAGAAAGGAGCAATTGATCTGATCATTTGTAACCTCTGAAAACAACCTCTTACTACTGCACTAATTTGATTATGATATGTCAATTTTTGATCCAGAATAACCCCTAAAACCCTAATCTTAGTGACTTCTTGCAATTGGATATTATTTATGTTGATTGGGGCGGCGAGTTATAGTCCTTCTTTCCAAGGGAAGTGTATTATTTTTGTTTTATCTGTATTCATTACTAGTTTATTTTCATCAAGCCAGTCAGAGATTGTACTTAATTTCTTATTGATATTTTGGAATTCCTCTGTGGAATATGAGTCTAATGGAAGCAGGAGTTGAAGATCATCTGTGTAGGCCAGGGGTGTCCAATGTCGGTCCTCGAGGGCCGCAATCGTCGGGTTTTCAGGATTTCCCCAATGAATATGCATTGAAAGCAGTGCATGCAAATAGATCTCATGCATATTCATTGGGGAAATCCTGAAAACCCGACTGGATTGCGGCCCTCGAGGACCGACATTGGACACCCCTGGTGTAGGCGAACACTGTAAACCCAATAGATTGACAAAGAGTCAGCAGAGGGGCTAAAAAGATGTTAAATAGTAGGGGGGATAATATCGACCCCTGTGGGATGCCATAGTTGGTGGATATCAGGTCTGAGGTGGAATTATTAAAGATAACATTTGATGATCTTTCTGAAAAATAAGACTGAAACCATTGAAGCACAGTAATACTAATTCCAATGGATTTCAGTCTTTTTATAAGGAGATGGTGTCGAATGTGGAAGAAAGGTCTATGAATATGAGGAGAACAGATCGGTGATCTAAAAAATAAAGGATAGCTATAGTCATACCTATCATCGAGTGTTCTGTTGAGTAGTACTTCTGGAATCCTGTTTGATTAGGATGCAATACTCCCATTTTATCTATAAATATGGATATCTGATTCAATACTACCTTTTCAGTCAATTGTACTAGGAATGGAATTTTAGGTATTGGTCAAAAATTTGTGATGTCATTAAGATTTGCCTTTGGATTTTTGAGAATTGGGTAGATTGTTGTCTGTTTCCAGGATTTTGGAAGAAATCCTATTTCTAGGCTGCTGGTGATGATTTTATGTATAAATGGCCCTAACTTATTAAAAAGACGTTTTAAGACAAATGGCGGAATAATTTCAGAGTTATTGCTTTTTAGGTTTATGGACTGAAACAGCCGTTGAATGTTGCTTATAGATGGTAAATTGAACCAGGCATATTTTGAAAATGGCAAGATATTGTCAGGTTCTGTAGGGTCTAGGTCAGTTTTTGATCTGAATTGGCTTCTGATATTGATGATTTTTTCTTTAAAATAGTGTGCTAGATCTTGGGCGGTGATTGTAATAACAGAATCGGTATTACTTTGGGGTTTAAACATAGGGCTCCTTTTACGAAGCCGTGTTAGCGGTTTAACGTGCGTAATAGCGTGTACTAATTTGCCGGCCACACTAGCCGCTACATCCGCCTCTTGAGCAGGTGGTAGTTTTTCGGCTAGCGCAGGGGTCAGCGCGTGCTAAAAAGTTGCATGCGATAAAGCCGCTAATGCGGCTTCGTAAAAGGAGCCCATAGTTGATTATTTTAATATTGAGAATAACATGGCAGAGTTATTCGCCTTTCCAATTTGTTTCTTATAGTACTCTTTCTTTGCAGCATTTATTTTAATCTTATTGGTTTGCTTGTTCCTGATATTTTGATAAATTCAAAGGTGTTTTAGTCTGACGCCATTTTCTTTCAAGAGCACGTAATTGATTTTTAATTAATGTTAACTCGGCTGTATACCAAGGGTTTTTTTGTTTTTTAACCGATATTAATTTTGTTGTAGTAGGAGCCAATTTGTTTAGCAAATCTGTGCAAAACTTATCCCACTTGGATAATCAAGTGACAGATTATCAAAGTCATTGATGTTCAACTTGATAGCTGAGGCAACTTTTCTGTTGAACACAATGCAAATAAATCTGCTATATGTATTTCCCAAAGCTAACATATTTCAGTCAATAAATTCCTTTTTTTTTAAACTCACATTTTATTGAAACATAAAACAACCCAAAGTTTACAAACAAAGACCCAGTACACTGTGGGTTCTGGTACCGGAAAACACATTCCAAACAGAAGGCTGATCCCCTCCCCACCACACCAATAGATACAAACCTATAAATTCCTTTTTTTACCTTTGTGGTCTGGAGATTTATTTTTCCATCAAGTTGGTTCCAGTTTACCCTTTTTCTACTTTCCTGTCTTCTGCAAATTCTTCTTGAAGTAGTTGCTGTCCATTGGTTCCTCCTACCATGGTCCAGCATTTCTCTCTTCCCTCCCTCCCATTGTACAGCATCCCCACCCTTCTATCCTGGATCATTATCCCTCTTTTTCCTCTCTCCACTCCTGCACAGCATTTTTTCCTCTCTCCTCTTTCTCTCATTCCCTCCTTGCTGTAAAGGGAGTGAGGAAAGAGAGAGGGGGTGGTAGAAATGATCCAGGGTGCATCTCTCCTCCCCCCTTCTACTGCAATATCCATTTCTCCCCCAGACCATGTGCAGGATCTTTTGTCCCTGCCCACCAGCCCAATGCCCATTTCTCCATCACCCCTCTCCAGCATCATGCCGTATCCATTCCCTCCACCACTATATCCAATATTCTTTCCTCTCATCTTTCTCTTCCCCATGCATCTCTGCCTCACTCCTCTCCATCCTTATACCCAATTCACCTTGTTTCCTTTCCTCATGTTCACTCTCTATTTCCCTCTCACTCATACAAACATGTCCAACAATTATCCCTTTCTATTCCCACCGCCACTTCAGCATATTTTTCCCTCCCTCCTATGTCCCAAGTTCATGCCCCCTCCCTTCCTTCTGTGTCCAAAAATGCTCTCTCCCTCTGTTCTGTCCCGAATTTGTGCCATCTTCCTTCCTTCCAGCCTGTCCCAAGTTTGTGCCCCTCCCATGTCCCAACATGCTTCTTCCCCCCTCCTTATTTCTTCCTTCCTATGTCTCACATTCATGCCCCTTCTTTTCTCTACATTTGAATGTGCTCGCTCCCTCCCTTCTGTGGCCAGGTTTGTGCCCCCCCTTACAGATGTGCACCAAGGCCATCCAGGTGGGCCTCCTTCTTCTTGCCTTCAGCTGCAATTCTCCTCAGGGCCGCAATCAGTGGCTCCTGTACGTAGCTGACATGGAATTTTCCCTCCGATGTCAGCTCTGACGTTGGAGAGGCTTCTGGGTTGGCTTTGGTGATGTGCTGAGGGTGCTGCATGCAGCTTTGTGGAGGGGCAAGTACAGCTGAGGACAGGAAGAAGGAGGCGCTTCTGAGGTAACACGTGGAAACCCTTCAAGGTGCCTCCATCCCCGCAGGATCTTCATTGACCCAGGTGGGAAACCCGCAGGATTCCCATTCCCGTGCAGCTTTCTATTCTGAAACACACTTTAAAAGTTCTTAACATAAGAATAGTCTTACTGGTTTAGGCCAATGGTCCATCAAGCCCAGTAGCCTGTTCTCGCGGTGGCCAATCCAGGTCACTAGTACCTGGCAAAGAGTAGTAACATTCCATGCTACCGATTCAGGGAAAGACAGTGGTCTAAGCTGAAAGGAGCGATAAAAATGGCTACGGACCTTTATGTGAAGAAAATCAATAAAAACAAGAGAAAAAGGAAGCCGATATGGTTCTCCAACCTAGTGGCTGAGAAAATAAAGGCGAAAGAGTTGGCGTTCATGAAATATAAAAATACCCAAGAAGAGGAGAGCAGAAAGGACTACAGGGTGAAATTGAAAGAAGCCAAGAGAGAAATACGTTTGGCGAAGGCACAGGCGGAAGAACAAATGGCTAAAAATGTAAAAAAGGGAGATAAAAATTTTTTCAGATATATTAGTGAAAGGAGGAAGATAAAAAATGGAATTGCAAGGCTAAAAGATGCTGGGAACAAATATGTGGAGAGTGATGAGGAGAAAGCAAATGTGCTAAACAAATACTTCTGTTCTGTGTTCACAGAAGAAAATCCTGGAGAAGGACCGAGATTGTCTGGCAAAGTTACACAAGAAAATGGAGTAGATTCTGCGCCGTTCACGGAGGAGGGTGTTTATGAGCAACTTGAAAAACTGAAGGTGGACAAAGCGATGGGACCAGACGGGATCCATCCCAGGATACTAAGGGAACTCAGAGAGGTTCTGGCGAGTCCTATTAAAGACTTGTTCAACAAATCTCTGGAGACGGGAGTGATTCCTGGGGATTGGAGGAGAGCGGATGTGGTCCCTATTCATAAAAGTGGTCACAAGGATGAAGCAGGAAACTACAGGCCGGTGAGCCTCACTTCAGTTGTTGGAAAAATAATGGAAGTGTTGCTGAAAGAAAGGATAGTATATTTTCTTGAATCTAATGGGTTACAGGATCCGAGGCAACATGGCTTTACAAAAGGTAAATCGTGCCAAACGAACCTGATTGAATTTTTTGATTGGGTGACCAGAGAGCTGGATCGAGGACATATGCTAGATGTAATTTACTTGGATTTCAGCAAAGCCTTTGATACAGTTCCTCATAGGAGGCTGTTGAACAAACTTGAAGGGCTGAAGTTAGGACCCAAAGTGGTGAACTGGGTCAGAAACTGGCTGTCGGACAGACGCCAGAGGGTGGTGGTTAATGGAAGTCGCTCGAAGGAAGGAAAGGTGACTAGTGGAGTCCCTCAGGGTTCGGTGCTGGGGCCAATCCTGTTCAATATGTATGTAAGTGACATTGCTGAAGAGTTAGAAGGAAAAGTGTGCCTTTTTGCAGATGATACCAAGATTTGTAACAGAGTAGACACCGTAGAGGGAGTGGAAAATATGAAAAAGGATCTGCAAAAGTTAGAGGAATGGTCTAATGCCTGGCAACTAAAATTCAATGCAAAGAAATGCAGAGTAATGCATTTGGGGATTAATAATAGGAAGGAACCGTATATGCTGGGAGGAGAGAAGCTGATATGCACGGACGGGGAGAGGGACCTTGGGGTGATAGTGTCCGAAGATCTAAAGGCGAAAAAACAGTGTGACAAGGCAGTGGCTGCTGCCAGAAGGATTCTGGGCTGTATAAAGAGAGGCGTAGTCAGTAGAAGGAAGAAGGTGTTGATGCCCCTGTACAGGTCATTGGTGAGGCCCCACTTGGAGTATTGTGTTCAGTTTTGGAGACCGTATCTGGCGAAAGACGTAAGAAGACTTGAGGCGGTCCAGAGGAGGGCGACGAAAATGATAGGAGGCTTGCGCCAGAAGACGTATGAGGAGAGACTGGAAGCCCTGAATATGTATACCCTAGAGGAAAGGAGAGACAGGGGAGATATGATTCAGACGTTCAAATACTTAAAGGGTATTAACGTAGAACAAAATATTTTCCAGAGAAAGGAAAATGGTAAAACCAGAGGACATAATTTGAGGTTGAGGGGTGGTAGATTCAGGGGCAATGTTAGGAAATTCTACTTTATGGAGAGGGTGGTGGATGCCTGGAATGCGCTCCCGAGAGAGGTGGTGGAGAGTAAAACTGTGACTGAGTTCAAAGAAGCGTGGGATGAACACAGAAGATTTAGAATCAGAAAATAATATTAAAGATTGAACTAGGCCAGTTACTGGGCAGACTTGTACGGTCTGTGTCTGTGCATGGCCGTTTGGAGGAGGATGGGCAGGGGAGGGCTTCAATGGCTGGGAGGGTGTAGATGGGCTGGAGTAAGTCTTAACAGAGATTTCGGCAGTTGGAACCCAAGCACAGTACCGGGAAAAGCTTTGGATTCTCGCCCAGAAATAGCTAAGAAGAAAAAAAAAAAAATAAATAAATTTTTAATTGAATCAGGTTGGGCAGATTGGATGGACCATTCGGGTCTTTATCTGCCGTCATCTACTATGTTACTATGTAGGGCAGGGAGTGGCTTCCCCCATGTCTTTCTTAATAACAGACTATGGACTTTTCCTCAAGGAAATTGTCCAAACCTTTCTTAAAACCAGCTATGTGTTTCACAGCTTAATTATTCTCTGAGTGAAAAAATATTTCCTCCTATTGGTTTTAAAATTATTTCTTGAAACACATAAATGTGTACAATAATTTACCAAACGCCACGCCTCAGAGACCGAATGTTCAAGCAAATCTTGCTAGATGAATAAATCGGTTCAAATCTCAATCATTGGCAAGTGGCTATTGTGAGTATTGTAATACTTTCATTCAATGTCTCAAAGATTTTTTCAAAAAGATTTTTTCAAACAATATTATTTTTTCAAAATTTTCAATAGATGTATACACATCTTAAGTACCAAATACTATGAGAGATATAAGCGAAAGTGCATATTTTCAAGATAAAGCACTTATCTTAAACGATGTTCACACTGTTTCAATCCCTACGGGGCCACCGTTTCACCTAAGTGGCTTCTTCAGGGGAACGACATAGACAGTGTCTAAAAGAAGTAACAAAAGTTACATTAAATCTTAAATCTTAAATATAGTATTTGACTCTAAATAGTACATAACTTTAAAACTATGTGTTAAAGTAGTAAGTAATCTTACGGAACAAATGTAACCTTCAGCATATCTTTCTCAAAAATGGCGCTGGTATGAAACAACGCTAAACAATTTAAAGAGCTTTCAATCAGCTGCGGTACAGCGTCAGAACGTAATGACGTAAAATAGCAAGGAGAATGCACAAAAATTTTTTTTATCTTCGACCAATTTAGGTCAAGATAATATTAGTTTGATTTAATAATATACTGTCCAGTCAATACGATCATTTAATCCTGCAGGAAATAATGATTGTAACGTGTATATCCAATATGTTTCTCTTCATTTGAGTGCTGCAGCTCTATCTCCTCCTCTTCTATTCTTATGAATGACATCTATGACCAGGCCTTTGAGATTATTAAAGGAATGAGAAGCATCTACACAGTGCTGAACTAATGGTTCCTGAAGTTGCATTCTCTTGATGTTTGATTTATGTTCAGCAAGTCTTGTTTTAAACGGTCTTGTAGTCATGCCCACATATATTTTTGAACAAGGGCAAATAATAACGTAAACTACATGATCCGTTTGACAAGTGCTAAAATGTTTAATTGTGTAACTCTTTTTGTTGATAGGATTAATAAATTCTTTTGTTGTGATTGAGAAATCACAATACATGCAATGTCCGCACTTAAAATGTCCATATAAACCTGGCATGATGCATTTTGTTTGATCTTTATTACTGGTGAAAAATTCTTTTAAGATTTTTTCCCCTTGCATATGCAAAACGTAGTCTGTTGTTCCTAAAATGAGGAAGAGATTGTACAATAGCCCAATGTTTTTTAATAATTTTTGTTAATTGATGACTGTTAGGTGAATGTTTCAAAACAAATGTTGTACACAGATCTTCTATATTGCCTGCTTGAGTATGGTCACTTAACAACAAATCCCTATTGTTGTATTTGGCCCGTCTATATGCATTTTTGACAATGTGTGAAGGATACCCTCTGGCTTTTAATTTTTTGCTCAATAACCTGGCTTGGATCTTAAATTCAGATATTAATGTGCAATTCCTTCGTAATCGGAGCATTTGTGAAAATGGAAGACTATTTTTTAAATGATTCGGGTGACAACTTGTATAATGCAAAAAAGTATTTTTGGTTGAGGGTTTCTCATATGTCCGTGTGGTAAATTTTTGATGTTCTAAAGTGACTTCAATGTCTAAATATTGTATTCGTATGGTTGAATATGTAAATGTAAATTGTATATGGTCATTACATGAATTTAACCATACGACAAATGCTTGCAATTGTTTTTCTGAGCCTCTCCAAAGGAGAAAAACATCATCGATGTATCTCCACCAAATGGATATGAGTTGCTCAAAAGGAGAATGTTCTATCCATTGTTGTTCAAATGCTATCATGAAAAGGTTGGCCACAGATGGGGCAAACGCTGCCCCCATAGCTACACCTTGTATTTGTTTAAATAATGTCCCTTCAAAGTCGAAAAAATTTTCTTGCATAGCTAAAGAAGTTAGAAAAATTATGAATTCTGTGGGAACTGATTGAGGTTTAGGTTGAGATTCTATTACATTTTTTATGACTTCAATAGCATCCTGTTGTGGGATGGAGGTGTATAATGATGATACATCCAATGTTGCCATAATATAGGGTCCTTCTTTTAAATCAATGTCATCCAATTTTTTCAAAAATTCTTTGGAGTCCTTTATATATGATTTACATTTTGGGATTTCATATTTAATAAATTGGTCTACATATCTTGACAGAGGTTCCAATACTGACCCTCGTGTTGATGTTATGGGTCTAAAAGGTGGATCTGCCTGATTTTTATGTATTTTTGGTAAAAAGTATATGTTTGCAGTTGTTGGATGTTTTATGTTTAAAAACCGGTAATCACGTTTTGTGATATATCCTGACTTGAGTGCTAAATCTGTAATTTTCCTTATTTTATTCTGAAGTCTTTTCGTGGGATCTAATTTTATTTCCACGTAGGCCTGTGTGTCATGCAGATGCTCAAGTGCCTTTGATGTATATATCGTCTTGTCCTGAACTACAATTGCACCTCCTTTGTCTGCTGATTTAATAATAATATTAGTATTGTTTTGAAGATTAATCAATGATTTATGTTGGTCTCTCGTTAAATTAGATTTAAATTTGTACGTTCTGGGATTCTGAAATATTTTTTGTGAGTCTTGCTGGACTAATTCTTTAAACACAGTTAAAGTGGGATCCACGGGTCCAATTGGTTTCCACGTGGATTTAGGAGCAATAATTGTCTTATCTATGGATTCATTTCTGGATGCAAAGAATAATTTTACTTCCAAGAGCCTACAGAACCTTTCAAAATCAATGTTGAATTGAAATTCATTATTGAGTACTGTGGGTACAAATGATAAACCGTAGTTAAGTAGTTCTATATCTGACTGTTCTAATCTCTGTTGGGAAAGATTGACTGTTACTGTTGGCTGGATTGTTGTTGTGATCTCGTCCATGGTTTGCCTCTGGTCTGATTTCTGCCTCGCCTGTTTTTTCGGTTTTGAAAACCTCCCCTTGAACCTAAAAAAGGTTTCGATGTGTTAGAACTGCCTGAGGAGCTAAGACTACTAGAGGATGAACTAGGATCAGTTATATTTGTAACAACTACTTTATTTGATGTTTCACTAGTATTCATCCAACGATATACCCTGTTATTTAAATAGTCTTTTTCGTCTCTATAGAACTTTTTTAATTTGAATTTTTTGATGTTTTCTTTGAATTTTTCTAAGTTGTCATTAGTCTTAGTCAAATGATTTTGATATGCTTCAATAGTCTGAGTAGATTTAAGAGTGTTAATAGTTTTTTCTACTTCCACTTTCAAATTATCAACTTGTTGTCTACTCTTTTCTATGATAAGCAACATCAAGTCAAAGGAACATTTATTCAAAATCATGTTCCATTTCATTAAAAAGTCTTTGTCATCTTTATAATTTTGAGGTTCTTTATTAATGCGTAAGCCTCTTGGTATTCTTTCGCATTTACAATACTCTACTAATATTCCACTATTTAATTCTGTTTTGATTATTTTTTTATTTAAATTGAAAAAAAGTCCCCAATCAGTATTAGGGCTGTCTGTACCCATAGAGCTGATTTCATATTGTGATGGTACATTGAGTATAGACTCAGTTTGTTCTACATTATATCCAAAGGTCGTGTTCCAGTTACTTGAAGTCATTTTAGTAAGAACTGGACAAAATCCAACAAATTTTTACTAAAGAAGTGTCAAACCAAACGGATACCCAAAATTTCACTTCTTGAAACACATAAATGTGTACAATAATTTACCAAACGCCACGCCTCAGAGACCGAATGTTCAAGCAAATCTTGCTAGATGAATAAATCGGTTCAAATCTCAATCATTGGCAAGTGGCTATTGTGAGTATTGTAATACTTTCATTCAATGTCTCAAAGATTTTTTCAAAAAGATTTTTTCAAACAATATTATTTTTTCAAAATTTTCAATAGATGTATACACATCTTAAGTACCAAATACTATGAGAGATATAAGCGAAAGTGCATATTTTCAAGATAAAGCACTTATCTTAAACGATGTTCACACTGTTTCAATCCCTACGGGGCCACCGTTTCACCTAAGTGGCTTCTTCAGGGGAACGACATAGACAGTGTCTAAAAGAAGTAACAAAAGTTACATTAAATCTTAAATCTTAAATATAGTATTTGACTCTAAATAGTACATAACTTTAAAACTATGTGTTAAAGTAGTAAGTAATCTTACGGAACAAATGTAACCTTCAGCATATCTTTCTCAAAAATGGCGCTGGTATGAAACAACGCTAAACAATTTAAAGAGCTTTCAATCAGCTGCGGTACAGCGTCAGAACGTAATGACGTAAAATAGCAAGGAGAATGCAAAAAAAATTATTGTACACATTTATGTGTTTCAAGAAGTGAAATTTTGGGTATCCGTTTGGTTTGACACTTCTTTAGTAAAAATTTGTTGGATTTTAAAATTATTTCCCATCGAGTGTCCCCTAGTCTTTGTAATTTTTGTTGGAGTGAAAAATCGATCCACTTGTACCTGTTCTACTCCACTCAAGATTTTATAGACTTCAATCATATCTCCACTCAGCTGTTTATTTTCCAAGCTGAAGATTCCTAACCATTTTATTCTTTCCTCATATGAGAGGAGTTTCATCCACTTTATCATATTAGTCGCTCTTCTTTGAACCTTTTCTAGTGCCGCTATATCTTTCTTGAGATAAGGAGAACAGAATTGAATGCAATACTCCAGGTGATGTTGCACCATGATACAATACAGAGGCATTATAACATTCTTAGGCCTCCTTTTACGAAACTGCGATAGCAGTTTCTAGTGTTGGGAGCTGCACGGAATGGCCTGTACTGCTCCTGATGCTCACTGAGTTCCTATGAGCGTTGGGAGCAGCGCGGACCATTCAGCGTGGCCGTGCTAGAAACTGCTATTGCAGTTTCATAAAAGAGGGGGGTTAGTCTTGTTAACCATCCTAGTAGTGCTGCCCGATTCGTGATTCGAATTGATTCACCGATTCACTTTGGGTGAATTGATTCAAATCGATTCATATTTTTAAAAAATCGGCCTCACCAATTCGGGGCCCAACCTTCCCGTGCCTTCAGTTTAGTTTTAATACACAGCTTCTAAACATCAATAAAGCGCAGCACTTTTGGCAAACCCGAAAGACAGCAGTTTCAGATCAGATCGAGCCAAACTGTAGGTTCGAAGGTGTGGGGTGTAGAAAAGGCTACAAAGCAACGTGTAAACTTCCCTTCCCTCCCTTCGCTGAACCAACAACTCGTCCTCATAAGGAATCAGAATGCTCTGACAGTGTTGCTCTGTGGAGAGATGGGGTGGAAGACACCTAATAGGGAGGGGAGTAAGTTTTTTCTCGAGAGGGACAGAGAATGTGTGTGTGCTGCAGAGTCCGTTCAAACCTCATTCCCCAGCAGCTGGGAAACAAAGGTGGGTTGCAAGAGCCAGAGTGATTTAATCAAAGTTATAGGATTGTGCAAAAAGCAAGTCGTGTTTTCTTTAGTTGCTCTTGTGGATTGCATGAGGTTGATCTTTCCTGGCTTCCTTTTCTGGTTTTGTGAAACGTAAGGAAGGCTACTGCTTGTTTCCCCTTCAAGTTTTGACCAAGGTATTCATTGTATTTGGAATCACCTCACTTCTAGACAATGATGGAGTGACCATAAAATGAGTTTTCACAGTCCACACCTTATGCTCGTGGTTTTCAAACCAACCCCTCTGGAGTTTTGCAGTGTGCAGAATACAGCAGCTTTCCAAATTCAGGCAAGCAATTTTGTAGTGCAAGAGACTGTAGGCCAGGGGGGAAGCCAGAGGACGCTACAAAGAAGAGGGGAACATGCATGCCTTTGGGGGGAGAGGACTCTGGTGTAGAAATACATGGAGGGAGGGGGTTCAAAGAGACATGCATATGCCTGATGGGGGGAGGGAAGAAATAATGGGTCTAAAAATAGAGGAGAGGGAGAGAGATGGTGGACAATGGGATTTAGGGAGGGAAGGAACAGAAAAGGAGAGAAGTTGGACATAAGGGATGGTATGGGGGGATAGAGATACTGGATAGGAGGATAGTTGGGAAGAGAAAAAGAGAGCTGGTGGACCCTGGGGTGTTGGGGAAGGAGGGAGAAATCCTGGATGAAAGGGTAGTTGAGAAAAGGAGAGATGGTGGATCTGAGGATCGTGAGATTCATTGCTGCAGCTGCAGGGATGGAGACGAAAAAAAGGAAAGATGCCAGACCTCCAGGGAAGGGAAGGGGAGGACAGAAATGGAAGATGGATGGTTAGCACGGAGAAAGAAGAAAAACAACAAATGGGCAGGAGACCCTGGTAAGCGAATTATCTGATCTGAATAATGAGCAGCCAACAAAAGGTAGAAAAAAAATTTTATTTTCTGTTTTGTGATTACAATGTGTCACATTTGAGATGTGTATCCTGCCAGAGTGGGTGTTGGACCGCAAATGTGAGCTAGGATTTAACAGAGAGGAAAAATCTTTTTTGTTTGTTTGTTTTGTTTACATCACAGCACCAGTGTGGGTAGGAGAGGGCAAAGGGGGTGGGGTGGGTGAAGAGGCTATAAAATAAACCCACCCGGATGTTTGGAAAAAAAACAAACACCCAATTGGGCAGGAAAATTGAATTGAAAAATTGATTCAATAGGCTGAATCGAATCAAAATATTTTTTCCTGAATCAGGCAGCAAAACATCCGGGTGGGTTTATTTTATAGCCTCTTCACCCACCCCACCCCCTTTGCCCTCTCCTACCCACACTGGTGCTGTGATGTAAAGTTTCAAGTTTCAAGTTTAATATTCATTTGATTAATCGCTTATAACAATATCTAAGCGATGTACAATTTAAAAACCATCAGAATGTGGTAATACATTTAATTTACAAATATGAAACAAAAGACAGACAAATTTGGACAAACAGGAAGGGGTGGAGAGAAGGGGGGAAAGTTACAATTTTGTTATGTATTAGAATTTAACATCAAAAGGAAAGCACATTGGGTAGTAATGGGTTAAGATGAGATAAGAAAAATGCGGGAACCATGAAATGTTGCGTTTTATGAATCAAATGCATCTTGAAATAAATATGTTTTTAAAATTTTCTTAAAAGAGACAAGATCTGTTTCGTTTTTAATAAAATTTGGAAGGGAGTTCCACAATGTAGGGGCTTTCACGGAGAACATATCATTACGTCTTGTGCCTATGGTTCTTAGTGAAGGGATTGAGAGCAATTGAGATGAGGAAGATCTTAAAGAACGAGGAGATTTGTATGGGACAATCATTTTAGCTATAAATTGGGGTTCATTGAAGCTCAATGTTTTGTATACCAAAAATAAAATTTTGAAAGTAATTCGATGAGTTATAGGGAGCCAATGTGATTTAATAAGTAAAGGGGTGACATGGTCGAATTTTTTTGCATTGTGAATTAATTTAACTGATGTGTTTTGGATGATTTGGAGACAAAAAAGATTTTTCCTCTCTATTAAATCCTAGCTCACATTTGCAGTCCAACACCCGCTCTGGCAGGATACACATCTCAAATGTGACACATTGTAATCACAAAACAGAAAATAAAATTTTTTTTCTACCTTTTGTTGGCTGCTCATTATTCAGATCAGATAATTCGCTTGCCAGGGTCTCCTGCCCATTTGTTGTTTTTCTTCTTTCTCCGTGCTAACCATCCATCTTCCATTTCTTTGCTTCCATTTGTTTGCTTTTTTGGCTGCCGCCACACATTGGCCAGAAGGTTTCACCATATTGTCTACAATGACACCCAGATCCTTTTCTTGGGCACTAACCTCCAAGGTGGATCCTAGCATCCGGTAACTGTGATTCAGGTTATTCTTTCCAATGTGCATCACTTTGCATTTGTCCACATTAAATTTCTTATTAATTTTCCTTTAAAATATAACTCCAAACGTAATTTAGAAATCTCCTGCACAGCTTTCTCAGTCATTACACATCTCAACAGCCCATAAGCAAGTTTAATTTGGAACATTTCTAATGAAATTCAACATAAGAAATATTATTTCAAAAATATGCACTCCTTATACACACAATTTCTGCTAGAGCTTTACATTTATTTTTTTTCCTTCCTTGTTATACTAAATTTTAAAAAAAGCTAATAATTATATTTGTTTATTGTTTACTTCCTGGATTCATACTTAAGGTGGTTAAGGGTAAAAACAGAACACTTTTTAACAAACGGGAGAGAATTAACTCTTTGCAGGGCTATACCCAACCAAACACATTGTGCCTCAATTGTTATACTGTTATATAGAACTTACTAAAGAAGGTGGGGAAAAATAGACCCTTTCTAGTAACCGTGACTTTGATCCCTTCTCCCCTCCCTTTTTCTCAGCAACTGGCTCATCAGGGCAAAGCTCTGTCTTGAAAGCCAATCCGAGAAGTCCTAAAAATAGACCAATCCAGTTTTAAACGCAAAGGGCAGCCCACATTAAATATGGCCGCTGAGCGCATAAAGATGAAGTCACGTGCCCAGCTCCCGAGCTTTATAGGGGCATCTTTCCACGCATGCGTTTCCAGCTCTCGCGGCCCTCGCTCTCAGCTCTCGCGAGAAGCGGTCGCCTCGCGGGTCTTGGGGAGTTGCATGTGTACCTGCTGCCGTTCTGCCCCCCCCTCCCTACAAGTGCTGGTCTCGGTGGGCGTTGGGGGAGCGACGGCGCGTTAGGGTGTTTCCCGGTAGGGGCGTCTCCCTCCCGCTCCCCGTGGCTTGCGGCAGGGAGGGGTGTGCTGGCAACGGCCACCGAGCTTGCTGTCGCCCGCTTGTCTGCGGATACCGGGGAGATGGCTGCAGCAGACGCCGGAGCAGAGCCCATCTCTCAGGACTGCAGAGGAGACCTGCGGCCTCCCAGGCCACCAGGAGACGCCGAGTACCCCATGAAGGTCCTTTACTGTGGAGGCAAGTACTCGTGATGGGAAGATTGCCCTCCTTGGTCATTCACCGTTCGGAAGCATCACCTTTATAAAAGACATTTACGTTAAAATAGCCCTCGTGAGTGGCCCAGCAAGTTCAGATATGTGGGCTTGAGAATGGTCTTGTTTGCTAGATAGTGTAGTGAATTATTGCCTGCTGGGTGGGTATATACGACTACTGTATCGGAAGACTCCCTGCTCGGAAGAGCTTACAATCCAAGATGGACAGGCAGAATAGTAACAGAGTAAATAACGGCAGCTAAAGCCCTGAACGGTCCATCCAGTCTGTCCATTCTACATGATTAAATTAACTTGTCTCTCCTCGGATTTTTCTGGGCCATAGACTGTAAAGTCCACCTGATATTGTCCTAGGTTCCAACTGCCGAAGTTGCCATCTAAGGGCTCCTTTTACGAAGGTGTGCTAGGGCCTTAACGTGCGGAATAGTGCGCGCTAGCCGCTACCGGCTCCTTTTGAGCAGGTGGTAGATTTTGCTAATCCGGTGCGTGCGCTAAAAGGAGCCCTAAGCTCACTCCCACTATTCCGTTATTTGCAGGATAACTATCCTAAACGTCCTTGGTTTGATAAATTTATTACTTGATTTAGATGGTTGTATTGCTGTATCTGTGCACTTTTTTTCTACAATTGTATCTTTTCACCGATTGTCCAGCTCTCTTTTATGTAAACCGCCTAGAACTGCTGGTGTTAGCGGTATAAAAGAATAAAATTATTATTATTATTTCTATAACGCTACTAGACATTCGCAGCGCTGTATATCAAAACACATCAGAGACAGTCCCTGCTCAAAAGAGTAGCTATGTGCCTCGGTAATAACGCCACTAAATCTGTTTTTATGTTTTTCTTCTGTAACCTTTCACTCCCTAAATTTGAGCTGCTGGTTTCAAGCATTCTAATTCTTACCTTTTGACATTTTTTTTTCTTTGGGAATGGGGGATTCGTTGTACTTTTTTCTGTGTTTCTTTACATAAGCGAGACTCCAAACTTTTCTTACCACTTCCAACATTGAAAAGTGAGTCTAAGAGGTCCCGTTACTTAGGTATGGTAAAATGGCCCTAGCATTCACTTATGTGGCTTTTCCTGCATATTAAGGCTATTGTTAGCTCTGTTAGAAAATAGCCATATTTTATTAATAATTAATCATGCATTATTGCCACTAGCATGCAGTCATTAAAAAAAAAAAAAAAAAAAAAATACTGCAGGATCACTTACAACAGGAGCAGTAGGCAGTGAGGGCTCATTCAGTAATCTGGCACTATATAGTGCCAGAACAAATTTTTAAGTTGAGCCACTTTGGATCCAAATGAGCTGAAGGAGAGCCACTAAAACTTTCCATGCGACGCTGCTGACCAATATGTGGCAAAAACATTCATTTAATTTGCTGAAAAATGCCTTGTCCTTCAAGCTTGTGACTCTTACTCCCATTCACTTTCCCTTTTCACTTATGAATGATTAGAGAGGCAAAGAATAGCAAAAAATAAAATAAAAAAGCCAGAATGAGGTCTGCCTCAAAGGTCTCTAAGGGCTTCTATTGGCCCCCAGCCCTTGCATTGAAGAACACTGCACTAGTACTTACCATATCCTAGTAAATGTTGCCCTTAAGTTATGAATTTAGAGCTGAAACAAAAAAGTTCTAGAGAAATTTGTTACAAAATGAGTTTTGTATATATTTATTTGAAACCATATTTTATTTATTTTTACCCTGCTCATGTTCCCTACATCTTGCAGATAAGTAAAATATGTATGTATGTATTTTACTAGTCTGCAAAATGTAGGGAACATGGTTTTCAAATAAATATATACAAAACTCATTTTGTATATATGTACTACTAGCTGATGCCCCGGCGTTGCATGGGTATTTAATTATAGCAATAACACTGTAAATGGATTCAAATAAAGATACTTTATAGTGGTGAATGAAATTATTTTTTTACAGCTTAATAAAAAGTACAATATTCAAATTATAATGTGAAATATTTGACAAAATGAATACAATACAACTAACGCAAAACGTGATTATAAACAACATTTTTAGTTTCACCTCCTGGAGCAAGAACATATAAATTCTTGGGTGAACCCACCCTTGAGCAAGCAACATAGAGTTGTGGGCCGCGAGACCCCCAGAACATATCACCCCAGGTAGTGAGGGATCTGCATACCAAGTTTCGTTCAAATCGGTCAAGCCGTATATGAATTACTGTGAGAATGGCAGCTTTTTACATTTTTTCCATTGACATGAATGGGTGAAATCTGATTTTCTGTTTGTAGCTCCGCCCATGTGTGCAGGTGGGCCGCGAGGCCCCCAGAACATATCACCCCAGGTAGTGAGGGATCTGCATACCAAGTTTCGTTCAAATCGGTCAAGCCGTTTTTGAATTACAGTGGGAATGGCAGCTTTTTACATTTTTTCCATTGACATGAATGGGTGAAATCTGATTTACTGTTTGTAGCTCCGCCCGCGTGTGCAGGTGGGCCGCGAGACCCCCAGAATATATCACCCCAGGTAGTGAGGGATCTGCATACCAAGTTTCGTTCAAATCGGTCAAGCTGTTTTTGAATTACTGTGAGAATGGCAGCTTTTTACATTTTTTCCATTGACATGAATGGGTGAAATCTGATTTTCTGTTTGTAGCTCCGCCCATGTGTGCAGGTGGGCCGCGAGACCCCCAGAACATATCATCCCAGGTAGTGAGGGATCTGCATACCAAGTTTTGTTCAAATCGGTCAAGCCATTTTTGCGTGATCGCGGCACATACACACACACATACATACACACATACATACCTCTGATTTTATATATATATATATATATATATATATATATATATATATATATATATATATATATTTCATCTGCTTCAGATTACAGTTAGCAGTGTGGTACTGTACTAGTATTAAAATGAAGCTAGCACAGAATTGACTCATCAGTTGTTTCACAAACACTGGAAACTTTTGTGTATGTTCTTACTGAAAGTGATTTTGCCTTTTTCACAGTTAATAATTCCAGGTACCGTATTTGTCGGCGTATAAGACGACTTTTCAGTACCTTAAAATCCTCCCCAAAAGTCGGGGGTCGTCTTATACGCCGGGTACTGTTTACATCACAGTTCTTCAACCGCCGGTCCGCGGTGCCGGTCCGCCGAAAATTCCTGCCGGTCCGCACAGGACTGGCGAGATGGACCCATTAAATTTTCTGCCCCGATGGTGTTTGCAGAAATCTTCTGTTCCTCCCAGCCTCGGGCGATCAAGACAGGCGGTCATTCCCTCTGTGAGTCTCGCCTATGCGGAAACAGGAAGTTGAAACAAAATAGGCGGGACTCAGAGAGGGAAGGTCCCGACGTTTGCAGCCTGTCTTGATCGCTGCCCCTGCTGAGTCGCCGAAGAGGGCCGCGGGGAAAGTGCAGGCAGAGAGAAGATGGTCAGCGTGCGCGGGGAGGTCAGCGTGTCGATTGGGGCCATCAGCAGCGTTTGTGCTGAGTCTGCCCACGTGTAGGATGCGGCGGGTAGGGGCCTCCGACTCGTCTTGGGCGGCTGGGCCTGCGGTGCAAAGCTGTTTTTGCCGGCTTGGGGGGGGGGTCGTGAATCGGAAGAAGGGGTAGTCTTATACGGCGAGTATATAACAAACTCTATATTTTAACTGTAAAAGTTGGGGGGTCGTCTTATACTGTCTGCCATCCTGGGACTGTCTGCCAAGTCTCTTCCCTGAAGAAGCCCTTTCTGGAAACGTCAATCGCTCCTCCTAAACTTACTTGCTCCACTTCATCACTGACGCTGAAACCGTGGATTGAAGACAAAGTTTTATTTTATTTTTCTTTCCAGCTTATGATTTATCTTTAATCTTATCTATTGTTTTGCCTTTTGTCTTTGTTTTGTTCTATTTCTATCATTTAAATTTCTCCAGAATTCTACTGTTCAACGGCTCCCCCTTCTGCTTCTATTCCTTTCTCTCCTCTCTTCTACCTTCCAAAGTATTTAGATCAATGCTGTCTTGTTAAAATGTTTATTTTATTTTATTTTTCCTCTAACTCTACTTTTCACTTCTCTATTACCCTCCAGGTACTTTAGTTAGATTGTGAGCCTTCGGGACAGTAAGGGAATTTTTCAAGTACCTTTCTTATTTCTAATCTTAATGTATATTTTCTGTAAACCGCTTAGAACCTAACGGATGAAGCGGTATATAAGAAATAAATTACATTACATTACATTATACGCCCAGTCGTCTTATACGCCGGCAAATACGGTAAATCCCCAGGCAAAGTGTGTGATCAAAATTACTTTGAGGCAGAAATTTAAGTGTGCTAGTTTTTTGTTTTTTTTGGGGGGGGGAGTTTGGGGGGGGTTCTGCCCATATTAGCCTGTGGTAGGTATGAAATAGTTATGCAAGGACTGAATAGTTTTCAGTCTATGAAATATATGAAACAAAATGAATATCACATGTTCAAGTTATGATGCATTAAAGTAACCAAACTTACATGATGTATGAAATAATTTGAAGATGCATTTGTGTGTTTCATATTAACATTTAGCATGCATTAATATTCTTAGGGCCTGATTCTATAAATAGCACATAACGCTTGGGTACTACTAAGTGTGGTTGTTAGGCACCATTTATAGAATCATGCCTAGCAGCACATAAGTCAACTTAGGTATCTGTGTTAGGAAAACCCTTGCCTTAAAATATACCAGCCTAAGTCAGTCTTGGCTATTCTCCACTCGTAACCATATCTACTTTTCAAGATGGTGTCTTGATTTAGGCATTGCTCCCAAGTTCCATGTGGAACTCTTTAAATTAATGTTGGTGGCATGGTTAATTACCATGCCAATTACAAATTGAGTTCCATGTGGAAATTAGCTAGGTGGTGCCAGTTATAGAACCAGGCTGTTGTGTAGGTAAGATTCTTCTTTTTTTGGTTCTTATCCAGCCCAGGTACATATAGCAATATTGGCTGTCCCTTTCACTCCGATCCAACTTCTTTCACCTTCGGTCCTACCATGGTGTGCATCACCTTTACCTGTAGGTCATTCTAGGCCTACAAAGGCAGTACCCAGCCAACACCCAGATCCTCTTCCATACTGTTGAGCAACCAAAACTGGTGAAGTTATTGTTTGAAACAACTAGCCCTTGCCATCTTTTTAATTTGATTTTTATTCATTTATATAAATTTTACAAGTACAACTGCTTGTTCCAGAAAAACAGAATTGTATCTCACCATAATGTAAATTTTTAAGAAACAAAAGAAAGGAAAAGAAAACAAAAATTAAAATAGTAGATTTAAGATTCTTCCTTAGACCCCATTACAAGTTTTTTGGGGGGAATTTAAGAAAATTGAGAGAATAAAATCATAACATTAATTAAAGGTAATGGCTTAAACGGCTCCTTGCCATCTTTATTAACTGACTTTTAATCTTGGTTCTGTGCAGATTTCCCTTGTTTTCGTGCAAGGCTAATGCAGCTCTTAGGATTATAATAATTTCTTAAATTAAGAGTAATTCATAGCTGTGTACTGCGAGCTAATTTCAGCTGACATTGTCATGAGTCGCAAAAATTACCTGGAAATAAGAACTGAAACATACTTTCTGAGGTAGTTTATTTCTTAGGAAGCTAAACAGCTTTTCTCATTAGTTCCGTTTGTGCTCTTTTGATTGGTTACCTGCATGTTTCTGCATACACTGAACATTTTTTTCATATTGCTTTTCATTACAGCTGTACAAAATCTATCCAATGAATGCCTGCTGCAGTATTCTAAACTGATAAGTGTAATATTGTATAGTTTTGAGATCTGGCACTTTTCCTTCTCCTTTTTAGTTTAGACAGCTGAAAGCTGGGCCTTGGGCATGAATGAAGGCATGAGGCATCCTAGCCCAAGTATACGGAGTTTTGGGTTCCCCCCCCAACTAGTTTTATAACCCTCACCCAGACCAGCTGTTTTAGTAATCATCCTTTGCAGCAGTCCTGTTGCATCTGGTTGCATACACCCTGAGCTGGATCCCCTATGGCAGGGGTGTCAAAGTCCCTCCTCCAGGTCCCCAATCCAGTCGGGTTTTCAGGATTTTCTCAATGAATATGCATGAGATCTATTTGCATGCACTGCTTTCATTGTATGCTAATAGATCTCATGCATATTGAATGGAGAAATCCTGAAAACCCAACTGGATTGTGGCCTTTGAGGAGGGACTTTGACACCCCTGCCCTATGGGGACTGTGAAAGTAGCCTCTGCAGTATCTATAACCCAGGGTATTGGGAGATCCAACTTGGGAATCAAAGCTAGATCTTCATGGCAGCACAAAGCACTACAGTTTACTATATTAATTATTTTAACAACCTTTTTTTTTTCTCCACAGTCTGTTCTTTGCCTTTAGAGGTGAGTGTTTGCTTTTTTTTTTATTTTAATGTTTTTTCGTTCTTGCATTTTTAAGGTTGGGAGGGGTGTTAGGTAATCTAAATGCCAATATGAAAGTATCATTGTCCACTAACCTCCATTTGCTATAAATTCTCAAAAGTGTGCCAAGATGAGATATGCTAAGTGCAAATTCTGCAACAGGAGTTTGCTTTAACACATCTAATTTTAGGCCTGAGCACGTGCACTAGTTTGGCTGGCATAAATGCTGACGTTCTATATGCATAACTTCCTGACACCCCCAACCCTTTCCCCTTCCCATGTCCATGCTCCCCTCAAATCTGTGCACACAACTTATTGAATACCAGCTAAGGCAGTGGTCTCAAACTCAAACCCTTTGCAGGGCCACATTTTGGATTTGTAGGTACTTAGAGGGCCTCGGAAAAAAAGTTAATGTCTTATTAAAGAAATGACAATTTTGCATAAGGTAAAACTCTTCATAGTTTATAAATCTTTCCTTTTGGCTAAGTCTTAATACTAATATTGTAAATTATAGTTAAAGCAACATATGATCAAGAAACTGTTTTATTTTACTTTGATTATGATAAACATACCGAGGGCCTCAAAATAGTACATGGCGGGCTGCAAATTTGAGACCACTGAGCTAAGAGAAGGTATATGTGTAACTACTAATTACTGCCAGTTAATGGCACATTATAGCTTATACACCAATTCTGTAATTTGTATAAATATGCTAGAATTGGGGAGTTTGGGTGTTATTTGAAGCTACATTCTGAGCATGAAAGGTTTTTTTTTGTCTCTTTTTTTTTTTTTTTTTAATGCTTGTCCTGGAAAAAGATGGCATTTTGTGGTTTTTCTCTTTTCTGCTAATTGTGAACTGTTGGTTCTCTTCTAGTACTGTGAATACATGCCCGATGTTGCAAAATGTAGGCAATGGTTAGAGAAGAATTTCCCAAATGAATTTGCAAAACTTACTGTAGGTATGAAGCTTTTCATTCTCGTTTTCTTCCCATGTGCAGCACCTTTCCTTACTGCCTTTCTTTTGTCTGATCTATCCTTCTAGACATATAAAATGTTTTAAGGGGTGAATTTTTTAGATGTGGAGAAAATGGATAATTGTCTATTCATTTTGGCATAGATCTAAATTGTCGACAACCACTGATCACACATTTAGAGAATTATTCCTTTGGGAAAGGTAGGTGCCAGTATGTAGGTCAGGGTTTTCAAGATTTACATTTCCAGCACCTACCTTGACGTGAATCGCATCTATGGAGGCGCTTTATAGTGGTCAACACCACTTCTAGTATAAGTCACGTCTACAGTGGGGTCATTACAGGTCAAGTGGTACAATATTGAAAATCATCCCCATTTGACCACCTCCAAATTGAATAAAATTTTGTGTGGATGTTCTCTAGAACCTCAAGTGAAACCATGTAAAATTTTTCAGCTGGATCTCTATTGGTTCCAGACCTAGAGGCTGTCGCATGTAGGTAGCTCTGGGAGTACTGTGCTGTGTGCAACACAAAATGGCAACTTTGTCCAGCCACTAAGAGAATTGAAATTTTGTGGATTAATACAACCCCTGGTACTAACTTCATGTGTAAAGTTTGGAATGGAACATTTGTTTACCTCTCCTTTTATGAGCCAGCAAAGTAGGCAAAAATTGCTGTTAAAGAAATTTTAATGCCTACTTAGACTACTCATTGCTCCTGACAAGGCATCATTTTGTGGTTTTTCTCTTTTCTGCTAATTGTGAACTGTTCATTCTCTTCTAGTACTGTGAATACATGCCCAATATTGTAAAATGTAGGCAGTGGTTAGAGAAAAATTTCCCAATTGAAATCAAAGAGATAATTTCACAAAAAATTAGTGTTTTATACAAATTTTGGCCGTTTCTCAACTGTACATTTTTTTTTTTTTAATTTTATATTGCTTGAAAGAGCATCTTTTTTTTTTTTTTTTTTTTGCTACAAAAGCCATTCTGTTTCATATTTGACCCAGCCTTACTTTGGCCAGAAGTTAAGGTCTCAAATGCATGCATTATTTACATGCGTATACATGCAGTGGTATTTTATAGACTTTAATCATATCTTCCCTCAGCCATCTCTCTTCCATTATAAAGAGCCCTAATCTTTTTAGTCTTTTCTTATACAAGAGGGGTTCCATCCCTTTTATCATCTTAGTCGCTCTTCTTTGAACCTTTTCTAGCACCACTATATCTTTCTTGAGATAAGGAGACCAGAATTGAATGCAATACTCCAGGTGAGGTTGCACCATGGTGCGATACACAGCCATTATAACATTCTTAGTCTTGTTAACCATCCATTTTTTAAATAATTCCTAGCATATTTGGTTTTTTTGGTTGCCGCCACACATTGGGTAGAAGGTTTCATCGTATTGTCTACGATGATACCCAGCTCCTTTTCTTGGGCGCTAACCCCCAAGGTGGACCCTAGCATCTGGTAACACTGATTTGGGTTATTTTTTCCAATGTGCATCACTTTGCATTTGTCCACATTAAATTTCATCTGCCACTTGGGTGCCCAGTCTTCCAATTTCCTACGGTCCACCTGCAATTTTTCACATTCCGCAAGCGTTTTAACAACTTTGAACAGTTTTTAGTGTCATCTGCAAATTTAATCACTTCACTCGTTCCAATTTCCAGATCATTTATAGATAAGATAAATAGCACCGGTCCCAGTACAAACCTTTTGGCACTCCACTGTTTATTCTCCTCCATTGAGAAAAATTACTATTTAAGCCTACCCTCTGTTTTCGATCCAATAACTAATTTTTAATCCACAACTAAACTTTGCCACCTATTAAGAATAGCGGGTCAAAAATGTGGCTTGGTGAATTTTGTAGCCAAAAAAATTGCTCTTTCAAAATGGTTCAAGAAGGAAAGAGATTGGAAGATGTACAGTTGTGTCAAATATTTGCCACAATAAAACTTTTTAATCAACTTTGTGGTCCCCCAGTGATACACCAAAGCATGCCCCAATGATCTGAGTGGTATATTTTACGCGCCACTCTACTTGTTTCAAGCCATTGTTTTTCTGCTCAAAGACACGTACATTGTTTTTAGTTCATACTTTTTATCTGTGTACTCTACATACCCTGAGGAAGGCGGTTTTGCCGAAACACGGACCGTATAGGGTCCGGTAGGACAATCGCACGTGTACTACAAACTCAGAATTTTATTTGTTTTTATTGTGAAGAGCGAATAATAAATTATCTTTCAGAGCATCTTCATCCAGTCTTGTTTTTATCAGTATATTTGGATTCGGTATAAAAAAGTTGTACTAGAAATATGACACTTAGCTTGGTTGAGAACTATTCTTTGCATGGAGGAGACGCATATTTGGGTCTGCAGCTGGCAGATTAATCCCTTTGGGACCTGTTTGGCCAGCCTGCAGAGATCTTTGTGGACTCGCTGATATCCATTCCACAATCTAAACTAAAAGTTAACATTTTTTTCCCCACTATCTCCATGGAATGAAAAAGTTGCCCCAATAACGAGGCCTCTAACTTTGGAAGAAGTCGAGATCCTGCTCTGACTTTGCACATATTCACTGCATGTCCTATTGTACGTCAGTAAAAATTTCACCAACTTCTGAGGTGGTCAAATGGGGAGGCCTTGACATGGAATGGCCCAGTGGTGTTAGGTATTATAAAGAACCTCCATAGGCATGATCCTGGTGCCATTTTTTTAGGTGCCTTAAAATTTGTTTTAAAAATTTTTAAATAGCGTTTTTGCACTTAGGTGTCAGTAGAGCACTTACCAGCACCTAAGTTAAGGCACCATTTATGGATTGTGGGCCATTATGCATAGCAAAGCAAACGCTGCAGCCTCTTCTAATGAAACAAACTTTTGCTGTGTGGATTTTGAAATCTTCTAATTGTGGGCTCTCTGAAATTTTAGTAATTTTTCATTTATGTAACTAATTTTATTGTGATTTGTATGCTTCCTGCCATTGATATTTTGGATTGTAAACTGCTATAAATATTATGGTTAGTGGAGTAGAAGGATTTTAATAAATAAATTAAGGCAGGGTTCACACCAGACTTTATTAGAGGCCAGCTGAAACTGAACCCGTGACTAAATTTTGTTGCTTAGTATCGGCTGAAATGGAAAACAAAACTGTGCTGAAGCCCTCTCTCCGTCCTGGAACAGGAGCAGCTTGCCTCGGAGGCCCGAGCCTCCTCCCCAGGCTTAGCTTTAAAAGCATTGGTGTGCAGGTGCAGTTGAGGCAAGAGACGTCCACATCCACTACTGCCTCTACCAGCTCCATTGTCAACATGGCTGCTGATACTTTAAGCTTGTCTCATGAAACTGCTGCTTAGAAAAGTCCTGGCTGCCATGTTGACAATAGAGTTGGCAGGAGTGATTATGGATCATTCCTGGCACCAATGCACCACCAGTGCTTTTAATGAAAGCTTTGAGTTGAGGGGGGGGGGGTTTCCAAACTTTTTTGGGGGGAGGGGGAGGAGGGAGCACAAGAGTTTTGGTTTCGGCCTAAAATACACTTGTATTTTAAGCCGAAACCAAACAGGACTGAATTAAGATTTTGGATTGACTTTTGCACCAAAACCGAAATTTGCTAAGCTTCTACAGGCTATATGATCATGCAGTTGAAATCTTAGCACTGTTCGTACTTGCCCATACGTTTCCAGGACATTAACAGATGAACTTTGCCTATATTTTTAAATTTAAAAAAAAAAGCTTTAACTTGCTTAATCTCCAAATCTGAGCAGATAACAAAATCAACAAACATAGTCTTAAGAAAAATAATAAAATATGTAAATCATCCAGTCTACAAGTTGATAACGGTACTAATAACTGAAAACTCCGTCCTAGTTTATAAACATTACTGTGGTGTAGGAGTGCTGAGAATGAGCTTGCTGAAAAAAGGTGAGCTTTCAACTGCCTTCTGAAAGTTTGCAGTATATAAAACACACCGGGGAAATCTAGAACCGGTGTCTAAACTTGCAGGTGCTGGTAGGGGAAAGTGTGGCACAGTGATTAAAGCTACAGCCTTGGCACCCTGAGGTTGTGGGTTCAAACCCAAGCTGCTCCTTGTGATCCTGTGCAAATCACTTAATCCCCTTCCCCCCCCCTGCTCCAAATACATTAGAGAGATTGTGAGCCCACCGGGAGAGACAGGGAAAAATACTTGAGTATCTGAATAAACTCATTTAAACAGTTCTGAGCTCCCCACCCCTTACATTTCCAGTGCCTATCTTTCACGGAGGCGTAATTTTCTTTAGGGGGCTGTCACATGATTGATATTCAATCGGTGGGCACTTCTTAGGCGGCCACTGATATCAGTGCCCTATAGAGAATCCAGAGCACACTGGAAGAGCATCAAGCATAATCTGTCTAAATGAGGGAAAATACACACTGGCTTATAAACTTTTTAAAAGATACAGCAATGCAAGGTGGTGGTCTTCAAAATTTCAATAAAACATTTATGGGGAAACTCTCCCCCCAAACCTTGGCAGAGAGCAATTTGGATAATGGAAAATTAGGATGATTGGACATTATTTATTTATTTTATGTAAGTGTTTATTTATAACAAAAATCATTGGTGGTGCTGCCCCCCCCCAAAAACAAAAAACAAAAAAAACCAACAAGAAAAGTCAGCATTGCCCTCTCCCCAAACAGACACCACCAACCCCCCTCCCGGACCCAGAGGAAGGATCCCAGGCTTACCTTGTTTCCCTGGTGCTTTAGTGGCGTTCTGGGGCAGGAGCAATTTCCCACTCACTCCTGCACATGCTCTTTCAGCTATGAAAATGACTGCTGAGACTTCAAATGTCAGTCTCATGAGGTTAGGGGGGGTACTTAAATATAAACTTGAGACCACCAAAGCAATCTGGATAATCATGTCCTACTCTGTTTTTGCTCAGTAAAATAGCTCATGTGAGCTAAGGTCTGCCAGTTTAGTTCTTTGTCTCTCGGTGTGAACAATATTAGGCTTACCATTCAGTGTTATCATTTTAAAATTACAGAAAGAAGGCCAGTAAAGTGAGCTCTGGAAGTACACTGTATTTCCAGAGTCCAAGATGGATACCTGTATTTAAAGATTATTTTACTTGTTTTGTTATTTAGGGAATTCCCCTAAACAGGATGCTGGTTTTGGAGAAGGTCCAGGAGCAGCAGGGGAAGAGGAAGAAAAGAAAAAACAGAAAAGAGGTGATGCCTAAATGTATAGGGATATTATCAGTCATTATTTTAAGAATATGAGTTACCATACTGGGACAGATTGAGGATCCCTCAAGCAAAGTATCCTGTTTCCAACAGTGGCCAACCCAGGTCACAAGTACCTGGAAAAATCCTAAGAAGTAAAACAGGTTTTATATTGTTTATCCTAGGATAAGCCGAGGATTCCCCCAAGCCATCTTTAATAATGGCTTATTGACTTTAGTTTTAGGAAGTTATCTAAATCTTTTTTTTTTTTTATTTTTTTTTTAACCCTGTTATGCTAACTGCTTTCACTACATTATCTGGCAACGAATTCCAGATATTATTTAATGCAGTGATTCCCAACCCTGTCCTGGAGGAACACCAGGCCAATCGGGTTTTCAGGCTAGCCCTAATGAATATGCATGAGAGAGATTTGCATATGATGGAAGTGATAGGCATGCAAATTTGCTTCATGCATATTCATTAGGGCTAGCCTGAAAACCCAATTGGCCTGGTGTTCCTCCAGGACAGGGTTGGGAACCACTGATTTAATGCTGTAGGCTCAGCTATTGAGGTAACAACAAAGAACTCCCTTCCTTGCAAAAGACAATGATGACCTTGAAGAGGGTATGTAAAGCTGATGGTACAGTTCACAGCGCAATCGGCTTGTTTTGAGAGCCACATCGTGTTCAGAATGTAGAGGAACATTTTGAAATGGGGAGTTTGTTTCCGATGCTGGAAGCTGAATATTGATATCAAATATTCAGCTAGTCTGATTTTTTCACTCACAATTATTGCAGCAAAAGGCACTAAAATAATGAGCAGAGGTTAAAACAATAATCAAAATGGATGTATGCTCTTGACAACAATTTCCTGTTATATCTTTTAATCTAATCCTTAGGTTTGTATACCGTATCATCTCCATGTTCGTAGAGCTCGACGCGGTTTACAGTAGGAGAAATAGGAAAGAACTACAACAGAAGGTTAGAGGTAGAAGTGTGAAGAAAATTTAGAGGACTTGGGATGCCAAGATGAGTTTCCTTGATTCCTAAATTGGAGGGAGACTTACATTTTTTGAGAAAAGCCAGGTTTTCAGATGTTTGCGGAAAACTTGGAGAGAGCTCAAGTTCCGAAGAGGGGAGGTAAGGTTGTTCCAGAGCTCAGTGATTTTGAAGTGGAGGGAGGTCCCTAGCTTTCCTGTGTGGGAAATGCCTTTTAGCGAGGGGAAGGATAGTTTTTAATTTGTGGGAGGATCTGGTGGTATTAGGGTTTGAGGAATTCCAAGAAAGAGGGATAAAGGGAGGGAGGATACCATATAGGATTTTGAAAGTTAAACAGGCGCATTTATAGTGGACCCTGGCAATTATCGGAAGCCAGTGGAGCTTGGCCAGGAGCGGGGAGACATGGTCAAATTTACTTTTAGCAAAGATGAGCTTGGCCGCGGCATTCTGAATCCGTTGGAGTCTGTGGAGGTTTTTCTTAGTTAGGCTTAAGTAGGTAGAGTTGCAATAGTCCAATCTGGAGAGGATGATGGATTGGACAAGGAGGGTAAAATGTTTTTGATGGAAGCAGGATCTAACTTTCCTCAGCATGTGAAGGCTGAAAAAGCATTTTTTTACCAAGGATTGGAGGTGGTCATTGAAGGACAATGTGGAATCAATAATGATGCCTAATACCTTGCTCGAACTCAAGCTGCAGAGAGGAGCCAGAGGGTAGTGGGATGGAGGTGGGTAGGTGATCTAGTTTTGGACCGAGCCAAAGAAGTCTTGTTTTGGACTCATTCAATTTCATTTGCACAGTGTGGGCCCAGGATTGTAGGTTCATTATACAAGAGGATATGTTCTTAGACAGGTCGGTGAGGTTCGAATCGGTCTCGAGGAGGACGAGGATGTCGTCTGCATAAGTGTAAATTGTTTCAAGGGGGGATAGGTGGAGGAGTTTTAGGGAGGACATATAGATGTTGAAAAGATAGGGGATAGTGGAGAGCATTACGGGACTCCACAATTCGGTTTCCAGGGGGAGGATGAGGTGCCATTCATCTTAACAATGTAAGAACGAGAGCGGAGGAATTTAGAGAACCAACCTAGGACTGTGGAGTTGATGCCTATCTCAGAGAGTTGGTAAACAAGAATATCATGGTGAACAACGTCGAAAGCAGCGGAAAGGTCAAATTGTAGGAGGACGGTGAATTTGTTTCGAGAGTGAAGTTTTTGAACCCTTGAAATCAGGGAAGACAGTAGGGATTCGGTGCTGAAGTTAGGATGAAAGCCATATTGATAGGGTAAAAGAATAGAGAATCTCTCTAAGTATGATGAAAGTTGGGAAGAAATGATGAACTCTAGCATCTTGGTTAGGAGAGGGATATTTGCAATTGGGCGATAGCTGGATGGTATGGAAGGGTCAAGGTCAGATTTTTTCAGTAGTGGGGTTAAGGCGATATGACCCATTTCTGGGGAGAAATGGCCCGACTGAAGGGCAGAGTTTGAGAATGGTGATAGAAGAAATAGCCTGAGCGGGAATGTTCTCATATAGGTAGGAAGGGAATGGGTCCAAGGAGCAATTACAGGATTTCAGTTTGAGGCAGAGATTGAGGACCAGGGATTCAGATACGCGCTCAAAGGTGGTCCAGGATCTGTCAGCTGGGATAGGGTTGGAGACCATTGGGGTGGGAGTGGAATCGGTGGGCACTGTAAGACTGAAGGAGGGAAAGAAACCTTATTGTTGAAGAATTTTGCTAGAACATCGGCTGAGGGAGAGGAGGGGAGCACGGTGGGGTCTCTTTTGGAGGTTAGGGAGCGCCAAATGTTGAATACTGCTTTGATTGTTGGACCTGGAGATTTTGTCACCATAGAAGTTCTTTCTTGCTTTTTTTAGTGCTGTATTGGGCACCATTATCAACCATATAAAATTTCTAGCACTCCTGAAGGAAAGCATGAAATTTAGTATTAAAATTAAGGTATATAGGGAACCTCCATTGTCTAGACCCAGTAACATCACCCACATCTCCAGCCAAACAAATGCATGGTCAGCGACGCAGCAAGGCCCTATACCCGCCAAATTTGGCCTAGAGGATAGGGAAGAAGAGAGCAGCAGGTAATATATTTGGGATTGGGTACCATGTGCCTGAGAGACATGCGTATAATCTTTAATTGGGATGGAGAAATCTCCAAGAGTCCAACAAATGGAGATTACCAGTGCTGTGCCTCAAGGTTCAGTTCTTAGGCCTGTTTTTAACATTTATTGTAAGTGATAATGCTGAAGGACTCTCTGGTAAGATTTGCCTCTTTGTGAATGATATCAAAATCTGCAATAGAGTAGACATCTTACATCCCCTGATGGTGTGGAAAACATGAGGAAGGGCCTAGTGAATCTTGAGGAATGGTCTGAAATTTTAACAGCTAAGATTTAATGCTAAGAAATACAAGATCATGACACCCAAGGGAATAGTACAGTTTAGGGGGGGTATGAAAAAGGAGTGCATAAAAAAGGAGTGGGTCTTGGGTGTGATAGCATGTGATGATCTTAAGGTGGCCAAAGAGGTTGAAAAGGTGATAGTGAAAGCTAGAAGGATGCTTGGGTGCATAGGGAGAGGAATGGCCAGTAGAAAAAAAAGGAGATATTGATGGCCCTGTGTAAGACTCTAGTGAGACCTCGTTTAGAATATTGTGTACAATTCTGGAGGCCGCACTTTCAAAAAGATACAAACAGGATGGAGTCAGTCCAGAGGAAGGCAACTAAAATGGTTGGTGGTCTACATCATAAGGCCTATGGGGACAGACTTAAAAATTTCAATATGTATACTTTGTAGGAAAGGCAGAAGAAAGGAGATGTGATAAACACTTAAATACCTATGTGGCATAAATACACGAGGCGAGTCTCTTTGAAAGGAAATTCCAGAGAAGGGGCATAGAATGAGGTTAAGAGGTGATAGGCTCAGGAGTAATCTAAGGAAATACTTTTTTACAGAAAGTGTAGTTGATGCCTCCCAGTAGAAGTAGTGGAGATACTGTCTGAATTCAAGAAAATGTGTGACAGGCACATGGGATCTCTTTGGGAGAGTAGGAGATAGTGAATGCTGTGGATGGGCAGACTGGATGGATGCCGTCATGTTTATGTTTCTAAGAATGCCATTGTATTTGTAACAAGGAAAATGCTTTTTTTACATTTCAGGAAGGGTCGAAGGCACACTTGTTTAGGATAGTATTTAAGTAGGAGTACTAAGAAAGCTTTCATAAAAGCTTGATAAAACTGAATTAAAACATATGTTAACCACCTAGATTAGAGGCTAGGTGAGTTAGAAATTGTATATAAGAACATATGAATTGCCGCTGCTGGGTCAGACCAGTGGTCCATCGTGCCCAGCAGTCCTCTCACGCAGCGGCCCTTAGGTCAAAGACCAGTGCCCTAACTGAGACTAGCCTTACTTGTGTACATTCTGGTTCAGGAGGCACTTTGTATACATGTTTCAAAAGAAAGGAATTTATTTTATTTTTTTTTTAACTTTTGAAAACTTAAAATAAATAAATTTGGGAGTACCTGTTTTCTGTGTCTATTTAAATAAATCCCTTACTTAAGGGTTGCAGCATTTAATTTTCATAATTTAAAGAATGCAAATCAGAGTGCTTTATAGCAATCTTTATTTTTTGGCAGGCTCTCTTTAATGAATATGGATGAGATATATTTACATACAGTCTGCTTCTTGGAGCCAACATATGCTTGTATTTCTCGTGCATATCCATTAAGGATCTCTTGTTAGGAGACTCCCAAATATAGAAGCCCTACTCGGGCACTGCAGATCAATTTTTTGGCTTAGGGATGATATTTCCTCCAGGCCCCACCCTTTACTGCTCAAAGCCAGAAAGTACTGCCTTAAGGAAGCACCAGACTGGTCTTGGTCCTATAGGTACAACACCAATTTTCCAGCAACGGATGGTCTGGCACCTCCTTTAGACCGGTGGCAAGCAGCATCTACAACCTAGTGCTCACGCTGGCCTCTGCTCTTCCTCTGATGTGACATCCTGGTCCCACAACCAGGAAGTGACATAGGAAAGCCGAGGTAACTAATTACATAATGAAATGTGTAGAAGCATAACCTAAAACAGGTGCTAGAAATTGAGTTTTTGATAAACTGAAGATATTTACACACACTTCAAGCTGTTCCTTTAATTGTGTTTTTAAGGTGGACGAGGTCAAATAAAACAGAAAAAGAAGACGGTGCCTCAGAAGGTAACAATAGCCAAAATTCCAAGAGCCAAAAAGAAATATGTCACAAGAGTTTGTGGATTAGGAACGTTTGGTAAGTTCTGGATTTATTAGAAATGCTATAGTTAACACCTTGCTTTTTTATAATTGGAATACATTATGTTTTTTAAATTTTCCTATGTGTCATCTGTCTCAAGATTTTGTTGCACAAATATTTCAAGGAGATATTAATTTTGGATAAAACTGAGGAATTAATTATTTCTGACTGTAGATATATTTCAGTTCCAAAAGCTGAGAAGGTTGGAGAGCACAAAAGAGGGAGCTAATTTAGAAACCTTTAAATATGACAAATGTCGTCATGAGGATATTGCAACAAGAGACAACCTTTTAATTACCTTTTCGACCAAACAGGAAAAAAATATAATAATCTTAAAGAAATATTTCTGGAAAAAAGGTGTTCAGTTTTTTGGCCATCCTATTTGGATATTTCTGGATGTGGCTAGGACCACACAACTACGTCGAAAGGAATTTCAAAAATTGAAAGACAATGTAACATCTTTAGGAGGAGTTTTCTTCTGGTAAGTTTCAGTTGAGGGGTAAATGGTAGTGGACATAGTAAAGTAATAGAAATTAGTTGGAGAAAGGGGTGGGTTTTTATTTTTTCTAATTTTAATACTTGTATAATCTCTTGTTGATGTGGACTGTTTCATTTTATTTAATTTTGTTTGAAATATGTAATATTAGAAAAGGTACTAATAAGGAAAATAAGAATAATGGTCACTAACTGTTTAGCACTGCTGTGCTCTGGGTATTGTTTCAGGGCTCAACATGTATAAATGGCAGCTGGTCAAAACGTTCTCATGCAAGCAGAAAAAAATCCAGCAATTCAGAACAGCACAGCCAAATACTCGGTGATCTGTCGGTAGGGGTAGGGACCTCATGAAACCAAACCGCAGACCCAAATTTTTTCTGTCGTACTGGTTCCATATTCACATGGAGGGGCAAAATCGAAAGGGACTTACTTAAGTCCGTTTACATCCATCTCGCAAGTCGTCCAAAGTTAAAAAGAGCCTAAGACATTTTCGAAGATGCATCAACTTTTTTTGACTTTCAAAAATCGTCTAATTATACGTCCTGCTGGTCTGATCGTCCAAGCCGCTAAATCATCCCATTTTTATACCACATTTCCGTCCTACTTTCCGTCCAAGTCCAAAACGTCTAGAACAAGCCCTGTTGGACGTGGGAGGAGTCTGCAAAGTGATGGACTGCACACCCAGACATGCCACCTAAATAGTGGGGTACCTTACAGGGCACTGCTGTGAACAAAAAGGGTGCCATGGCTTCTCCTCACTACAGCTCCCTTATAAGTGACGGTGAGCCCCCCAAACCACCTCTAGAATCCCCTAGACCCACTTATCTACCACCCCAATAGCCCTTATGGCTTCATGAGCCACTTATATGCCAGTAAAAAGGGTTTTGGGGGTGTATAGGGCAGTGCACATGTTTCAGTATCAATGCAGTGATTACAGGGGCTTATGGGCATGGGTCTTCCTCTATGGGTCCCTAACCCATCCCCAAGACGACTTAAGCTGCTCTGGGCTGGACGACTAGGCTTTCCTATGCCAGGCGGCCAGGTGATGATGGTCTGGAGGCTGAAATTTAAAGTTGTGAATAAAAATTTTTGTGGGAGGGGGTTGGTGATCACTGGGGTAGTGTGTGGGGGTCTATTTATGTGTTTCAGTGCTTATCTGGTGAGATTAGGTGGATTTTTGTGACTTAGACCATGTTCCATCTAGGCTCTGTTAAACTTTTGGTTATACATGCTGTACAACTAAGTCTAAGCTGGCCCACATCCCGCCCAACTCCCGCCCTCAACACGCCTCCCGAAACGCCCCGTTTAGCTTTGGACGTTGAACGGCACTATGAAGGCCTAGGTCGTTTAGAAATACGTCCAAAACCCGGTTTATTATCGGCGCTTGGACGTTTTTGAGAAATGTTCATCCAAGTGCCGACTTAAGCCGGTTTTTGGACGTTTTTCTCTTTCGATTATGAGCCCTCTGGTTGTTTTGGGGTTTTTGTTTTGTTTAATTTTAGTCTGTGTAGTCTAGGGGTGGGCAACTCTGGTCCTAGAGGGCCGGAATCCAGTTGAGTTTTCAGGATTTCCCCAATGAATATGCACGAGATCTATTTGCATGCACTGCTTTCAATGAATATTAATTGGAGAAATCCTGAAAACCCAACTGGATTCTGGCCCTCTAGGACCGGAGTTGCCCATCCCTGGTGTAGTCTTTATTCAAACATGCAATTCACAAATTTCAGCAAAAATATATTTATCTTTAGAAAAACAGCCAACAAAGTGACCATGAAGCAACCTGCAATTTACACTGAACTTTTAATATGAGAAGCCGGAGGAAGCCCATTGTGAAGGGTAAAACGTACCCCTTTGGTGGTTTTCTAAAGATAAGTGCATTTTTGATGCCATGAGCTCCCGTCATAGTCTTAAGAGACTAAGAGAACTCACGGCAGCCATTTACTACGAGTGATCTGCAATGGGCAGGAGTGTAGGAAGGCTCCTACCCCGAAAACCCACTAGACCACTAGGTACAGTTCCAGGGAGTCTCGGAGGGCTTAAGGTAAGGTCTGGGATTCTGGGGGAAGGCAGGGGGTGGGTCAGAACCGGCCCAAATATTTGCGTTTTTTTAATATTCGTGGGCCGGCTCTGTCCCTAACCCCCGCGAATATTGAGGGAGAAGTGTAGTCTGTGTTCAAACATAATTTAATATAAAATTAAACAAAAAACAGGAGTTTTTAGGACCTATGAATGAAAATGGAACCAGTACACTGACAAAAAATTTAAGGGTCTGCAGCATGGTTTTCTGAGGCCTTTTCCCCTACCAAGGAATCTGAGTGATTGCTGTGTTATATTGTTTGGTATATTCAAACCGTATGTGAGCTTCATACAGGACTGGGCTATGCTTTCACAAGCAGGTTTGAGTTTTGATAGCTGGCTGGGTAAATCCATTAGGATCATCCAAAGATATTTGCTGGCCTCGTGTACTAGAGAATGACACGGCTCTTTTCAAAAATCTAATTACCTCCCGTTCTCTAGCAACCGGTCCCTCTCTATCTTCTTAGTCCCTCTCCTTTATCCCTTCATTGTAGTTCCTTTCCTCTTAACTTCTGTAAACAGTGCCGAGCTCTGCGCTTGCGGAGATGGCGCGGTATACAAACCTAAGATTTAGTTTAGTTTAGTTTAGACACGGGGACAAATGTTTTCCCCGTCCCTGTGGGAACTCATTTTCTTTTTGCATTAAGCTCTTTTCTTGTCCCTGCCCCATTCCTGCAAACTCTGTCCTCATCTGCACAAGCCTCAAACACTTTAAAATCATAAGTGTTAGAGGCTTGTGAAGTTAGGACAGAGCTTACAGGAATGGGGCAGGGACGGTGACAAAACTTGTAGGGATGGGGAAATTGAATTCCTGCAGGAATGGGGAACATTTGTCCCCGTATCATTCTTTAATGTGTACTATCTGTACCTTCATGACCCTTCTTTTTGTAGCATTGTTTCACTCTCCATTTTACTTTCTCTGGGTTGGTCTCGCTTTCAGCCACCTAACCAAATGCAAGAAAGCAAGGGACAAGCACAGAGAATCTCCAAGGGAAAGGATGGGATAGTAGATGGTATGGATGAGCAGGCTGGATAGGCCATATGGTCTTTGTGTTATTGTTTTGTATGTTCCTAAGATGTTAAATGCACACCTTTTAGAGCATGAGCAAAGAAGTGGACATCTGCAGAAGAGCAAAAACTGGAAATAGCATCCATTTACACAAGGTTAGAATTAAGGATCGGTTCTTTTATTGAAGGAAACAACTTTAAGATCTCACAAACATAGAATGCCTGATGTGGTCATGTTTAGCCCATTAAGGGCTGCATCAGGGAACAATACAGGGAACAATACAAGGACTGATTCTTGATCCTAGCTTCACATGTGACATGATGCTGTTTCTAGTTTGGAGCATGGACAGCGGGAATATGCATTCTATTCCACTCCCTGCCAGTTTGTCTTGTGTACTCTGTACCAGTGGTTCTCAGCCCAGTCCTTGGATTTTCTGTATATGCACTATGAGAGAGATTTGCAGGTGTTGCCTTTGTGAGCATATCTGTCTCCTGCTTATTCTTGGCAGGTAGACATAAGTTGAGAATCCCTGCTACACTGTTGTCTTTGTGAGAGTTGTACCTTACTTACCCTGTCGCTCGGAGATTATGATAATTCTTCTTGATCCAGTATGTACTGGTATTTTCATGTTTAAATGTTAATTGTAAGTTTAGAATATAAGAATCGGAAGTGAACAGTATGAATTTCTCTATCAAAGCATAGTTTTGTGACCTCGGGTTTTGCCATAACTGGAATTCTGAGACTGTCAAATTGACAAAATGCATTAAATTGTAATGTGCTTTGGGATAGAAGTAAGTCAGGAAGTCATTCATTTTTTTTTTTTAAATTATTCAATTTTTATTAGAATTTTATAATGAAAACAGAAACAATAAAATCGCCACAAGTACACCACTCTGGGATACTACATCCACGCAATATAGAATACAGAGTAAACACTTCTCTATTATATCCCAGCCCCACACCCCATCATAACATAAAATAGAAAGAAAACAATAAAAACAAAAGAAAACACCAGCAAAATAAACACCATATGGAAGTCCCATTGTGGGTCCTTCAAAGAGACTCCCAAAGAACCCCACCACCCCTCCCCCCATACCCAGCCACCCACACATGAAGTCATTCTTTTATGATAGTGGTCAACAATTTCATTTAATATAGTTGTAATTGTCAGTCAAATTGTGCTCATACTAACATCTCAATTAATGTAACAGGTACACATTTTCTTTTGAATTGTTTAGGGGTGTAGCTTAAATATAGCTTATGGCTCTGTATATCATATACCACAAATTATCTTTCAAGGTGCCTGAAAGTACTCTGGTTCAGCCTTAAAAGGCGACCAAAACTGTTTTTTCCAGGCAACTGAATCTGTGACCAAAATTCATTCGTGTTTCAGCCAGAAACTGAAACAGAGTTCATAGCAGTCTAATTGGCACTATGCCCCTCAAGCCTACTTTACAATTGCCAGGGTTCTAGTTCATAGGGCAGGAATGATCCCCAGTCACTTCTACCCATGCAAGCTGTGCTGTCAAATTGCTGACCAGACATCCAGCAGCAGTCTCGTGAGACTACCACTATAGATCACAGTAACCACTTTGAGATTGGAGCCAGCATGGACAGGAGTGATTTAGGGATCTTTCCTGCTCTGGCTACACTAGTAGACTGCCAGCGATTGCAAGATAGGCCCAGGGGAGGGATTGGAGGCTACATCTGTTTTGGGAGAGGGGAGTAAGGGCTGCTGGATAGAGCAAGGAATCTAAGGGACACAGCTCTAATTTTGTCAAAAATGTAAATCATGCTTGGCTAAAACTATAAAAAAAAACCTCCACCAAAAAACAAATATGGTTTCAGCATCAGAACCAAAACTGAAGCTGAAATTGTCAGCCTCTAATCAGTCATTTGGTTCATATTTGTATTTGAAGCATAGCAAGGTCTCATTAATGCTATTTTATATTTGTATATGTTTTTTAGTTTTGGAGTTGTTGTTTTTTTATTTAGGCTTTAGTTCTCACTTTTTCAATAGTAGCTCAAGGAGAGTTACCTTCAGGTACAGTAAATATTACTCTGTCCCCTGAAGGACTTACAATCTAAGGGGTCAATAGTCAAAAGCAGTTTAACCAGCTACAAATAGCTCCTGACTGGTTAAAATCACATGTTTGGAGCTATCTGCCGATATTCAGAGGCACTTAACCACTTAAGATTAGTGGTTAGATTAGACCGTGTAAAAGACTGTCTGGTCTATGTATGCACTTAACTGCATAAGACTCTGGTCCTTGCTAATTTTTAAGCGAGGGCCGTTTTGGGTTCAAAAGGGCTGAAGGAGAGCCGATAAATATCTTCCTACTTGGAGCCCTTATGCCAATAGCGCTTTTGGACATTCATTCCTACCAGAACTTCTGGCCTTGATCACACAATGAACCCTATGCAATTACAGGACCACAAACTAAAAGTCCTAATATAGACAACTGAAACCCATGATGCTAGACTGCATACAGTACACCACCAGAGAAATAGAGAGAAATGCATTTATTCCTGAACAGTGCAAAATATACACAGTGGAAGTAAATTCTCAAAATTGACACATTTCAATCACTGAATTGAAAATAAAATCATTTTTCCTGCCTTTTGTTATCTGGTGGGTTTTTTTTTGTTTTTGTTTTCTCCTTCACCCCCCCCCAAAAAAAAAAATCATCTTTTCCTAGGCTCTGACTGCACTTCTGTCTGTGCTCTTGACTGTTTCCAGGACCACCTTATCCATTTTTTTTCTCACCTTCATTTTCTGCCCTACAACCATCTTTGATGATGATAATATTGAAAAATAGATATAAACCAGCGTTTACCATTTCTCAGAGAGTGATTTATCAAATATGCAATGACTGGATGGTAAACTCTTGTCCCAAGAGGGGGTTGTCTCTCTTCAGAGTTTCACTTCTCTGAGCGTACTTCAAAGTAATTTCACTCTCTTGGAATTGGTGTTCATTATAGTCAGTTTGTTTCTATCATAATTAGACTTTATTGACGTTCTATGAAAGCGTATTATCCCTGTTTTTTGCTACATCCATCTTTGGCATTGTGGGTTTTTTGTTTTTTCTTTTTTATAACATTCAACTTTCTTCCTTTTTTTTTTTTTCTGCTTCCTTCTCAATCTGTCTACTTTTCCATGTCTTCCCCTCCTCTCCATCCATGTGCTCCATCTCCGCTTTCTCTCTGCCCTTCCCCTTTCCTCCCTACTTCAATCTTGCCCTCTTTGGGCCATGGGCAGCTTGAATGAAGTAAACACACTGTCTTCTGTGACCCCTGGAAGCTTTCCCTCGGCTTCACCTTCCAACCATGGGGACAGAAAGCTAGAAGCAAAAATTGCTGGATACTGATGAGGGGGATGAAATTCTGCACAGGCTCCACAGATTGCCACAGAGGTCTCGGAGGACTGCCATTGGCTTGCGGGCCTTGCAGTGAAGATCACTGGCATAAGAGATAAAGGAATTGAAGGGTACAGATAAGAGTAGCGGTAGGTTATAGGGATAGTCTGGGACCATTGCTCAGGCAATGGGCCTGATGGGCCGCCGCGGGAGCGGACCGCTGGGCGAGATGGACCTCTGGTCTGCCTCAGCGGAGGCAACTTCTTATGTTCTTAAGAGATGTTGGCTGCATAAACTGGATATTCAGTGCTGGTTCCTAAAACATGGTCAGCATTGAATATCCAGGAATAATGCCTGAGGCAGTAAATAATACCCGAGGCAGTGAAGAGTTGAGTGACCTTCACAAGAAGCAGTGGTGGATTTCGTTGTCAGCCTGGTGCTCAAACCTTAGGCTACTCTTTTTTTATTTTTATGTATGATTATACTGTATAAAAGATATGGTCATATTTAGGAAATGTTTTGGAATGAGCTAACTCCTTGCTGTTTTCTTTGAACAGAAATAGATCTTAAGGAAGCACAAAGGTTATTTGCTCAGAAATTCTCCTGTGGGGCTTCAGTAACAGGAGAAGATGAAATCATCATTCAGGGAGATTTTACAGATGACATCATTGATGTGATTCAGGAAAAGTGGCCTGAGGTAATTGCCAGATACGCCCTATGTGGAGGGGGGGGTAGTTTTTTTAATTGGCAGAGAAAAAAAATAGAACTATGCAGATAGAGGGGGCAAGAGGAGACTAGGGGCTGGATCAAGCAGGGTGACTGCTCTCTGCTGCGTTCCAGGCTCATACCTCCTCTGCAGGCTGCCTCTAAAAGAGGCGCTAGAGCAGAACACTCTTGCTACTCTGGAGTTTGAAAAGAAGTAAGGGAACTGCTTCCATGTTCCCCTAAGTAGGGGGTGGTTAAATATACACTCCCCCCCCCCCCTCAATATTCATGGGTTTAGGATTCACAAAGTCAGTTATTCATGAGTCTACCGCCCTGCCTTCCAGACCGTTCCACACTTTAATTTTAAAGCCTGGTGGTCTAGTAGTGAAGCGGGGCAGGAGCAATTTTCTAAGCTCCTGACCCATGTAGATCTGCTATCAAAAATGGCTGCCCACATTTGGTCTCATGAGTTCCTGTGGTCTCGTTAGCCTGACTTGGAACGTGGGGCATTTTTGATAGCAGATCTACATAGGGCAGGAGCGAAGGAAGATCACTCCTGTCCCGCTTCACTGCTAGACCACCAGAGTTTTAAAGGTAAGCTGTGGAGGGGTCTGGGAGTCGGGGTGGAAGCTGTGCCCCTAACCCCTGTGAATATGAAGGAAGACCTGTACTGCTATAACGGAAACTGTGATAGATTAAACACTGGATGAGATGCAGAAAGGGTAGTCTGCTCCTTCCATTTGAGGAGATCTCATTTGTGCTTGACTTGCTTGGGGGGATGTTTCAGCTTGGAGCCCCCTGCGAAATAGCTTCCCCCAGCACAGGCTGGGGAAAAGCCATTTTGAATTAGTCCTAATTGCTGCAGGACAAGGACACCTTTTGTAAAATGTGCTGCTTATTAGTGGTTTTCATTATTACTTTTTGGCATCAACCTGAAGCCTAGAGCAACTATGCACTAAGTGAAAAATTGTATTTATGAACCAAAAGCAACTATAGCGATTAAAATGCTTTGATGTGGGTTTGTTTGTTTTTTTTTGTAGGTGGATGACGACAGCATTGAAGATTTGGGAGAAGTAAAGAAGTGATAACGTGCCTGTATTTAATGACTTAAAGATATAAAGAATAATGCAAAGCAAGAAATGCTTTTGAAAATAGTTTTAAGTGTACAGTACAACCATAGACCAGCCTTATCTTTTGGCAACTTCACCATTCTGTACAAGGCAGCTTGCTTGGATATTTTTTAATTGCTAAAGCTAAATTATGAGAGTTTCATCATGCCGTTGCATGAGAGAGGTATTTGGATTAATAAAATATTGATTTTGGTCATTAAGTAACAAGTTTTCTCTCTTTTTGGTGTAGAGCCAGCAGCTAGTGGATACTGTATAAAGTCTCATCTGAGGCTTACATCTTTTTGGTGCAAAGCTCTGGGAAATGTGCATTAAAAAAAGTTAACCATTCTGGACCAGCTGAAAATCAGTTTTTGTAAATGACAAATGCTGTTTAACTATTAGAAAAGTTATCCTGAAGTCAAAGCTCTGGAAAATCTGTAGGCATTTCCCTTTCAAGTTTCAAGTTTATTATTTTTCTTGATTAATCGCTTAATCAAATTCTAAGCGATGAACATGTTAAATATAGTCTAATAAGGACAATACAATACAAAACAAACTTTAAATAATAACATTGGGTAAAAACTAATACATAATATTTTATACTTAAGACATAGGGTAAGATAAGGGTTAGAAATACAATTGATAAAGAAAAGGAAAACAAAGGAAAAATACATTAGGGGAATCAATTAACACATAGCATAACGCAGTAAAATAACATCACCAAATTAAGAACTATTTAATTAAATATTAAAAGCATCTTTAAAAAGAAATGTTAACAAAAATGATTTGAGGATAGGACTGCTGTTGGGACAGGCTGGGGCCCATGGCAGAAATATGGGAGGGGGGGCCCAAAGTCTCCCAAGTTCTCACAGTGGCCAACATAAGTCCCTCGTACCTGGCCAAAACCCAAGGAGTAGCAATATTCCATGCTACCGATACAGGACAAGCAGTAGCTTGCCCCCATGTATTTCTCAATAACAGACTGGACTTTTCCTCCAAGAAATTCAGACCCTTCTTAAAACCAGCTATGCTATCCAAAACCTCCTGGCAATGTGTTCCAGAGCTTAACTATTCTCCGAGTGAAAAAATATTTCCTCCTAAACAGTAGCTCTATGTAGAAGTCAATGAGTCCCATTAAAACTCAGTTTGAAAAGCCGTGAGTGCTGCTGTCTGATCCCTCTGCAAGGTTTGTAGTTTCTCCTTTTAACTCTTTGCTCTGTATTCCTTGCTGATTTTCCAATGCAGCAATGACCAGTGACACATTGAGAGTATGGAACATTATGCCACATACCTTCCTCTTCTGTCTCTGGGTAACTTGATTTATTCTGCCTTCTATCATGGCACGGAAACTTCCGATTGAAAACAGAAGGAAGTCAGAAAGTGCTTGTATCAAAAAGTAAACTGACCTCACTTAAAACCTGTCTATGGAGATTGATCAAAAATTTGGAAGTTGCTCAGGGACGTGGAACTCTTCAGGGAAGGTATATACCTCCCCAGTATGGGTACAGAGTTTATCTTCCAGTCATTGCAGCTTTTTCAATAATGATCACGCTCCAAGCCAGGGAAATTTAAAGAATATCAGTCTTTTAAAACTACTTCAAAAATGATGGCATTCTTTGTATGTTTCATGAAAGCAAACATCACTTAAAATAGGTGACTTATAATGCTATTACTTAGCTTTATGAAAAGTTTGGGGTCCCAACATGGCCCCGTTTTGTTTTTCTTCAGGAGACCCAATTGTAAAAGTACTGAGTCCTTTAAAGCTATAAATAACTATTTTGAATTGGTGATGTAAACTCATCACTGCTGGAAACAGCTACCAATATGGGAGGTTTCAACTGCCTTCCCTGAAGAGTTTCATGTCTCTGAGCAACTTCCAAATTTTTGATCAATCTCCATAGACAGGTTCTATCATGGCATAGCAACTTATTTAGCTTCCATATTCTTTAGTTTTGCTTCTTAGTCCTGCACTCCCAGCTGAATTCTGAGTGCATGCAGAGAATGGGCTGCTCTGATAGCTAATGTAGGACTGTGTGAATCTTTTGGTAGCATGCACTTGGGAGGGAATCTAATTTCTCATTGAGAATAGCCTCTTACAGACAGAGCCATGGTGATTTCTTGAAAATGACTGGGTACGGTGAAGGGAGTAGCCTAATAGTTAGTGCTGTGAGCTGAGAACCAGGCGACCTATAGCACCTTGTGACTGTGCAAGTCGCTTAACCCTCCATTGCTCCAGGTACAACTGAATGTGGGCTCAATAGGGACAGAGAAATTACCTACATATGTAAACCACTATGGTTGTAGCCACAGAAAGGTATATCAGAATCCATGACCCGTTACACCTTGATACTAACCAAATCTCTTAAATTGGGGTGAAGCTAATTATAGATTCTGAAAAATTGTGGGTGCTCAGTTATAGAATTTCCCTTCAGGTGTCCAGCATCTGCATGTCACTTGCACAGGTAAATGGGCAGAAAACCAGCCAGCTGTGACCTGGCATTGAATATGCAGGTATGTTGGTGGTGGCTGTGTGTTGAAAGAAACAATAACCCTCCCCCCAACTGCTGACTGCTACAAGCTGTATACTATCCCTACCCCTCCCCACAGATGCTACCATCGGTTCTACCATGTGCTTCTGGTTTTGTGACTGATGCTACATGCAGTGACTAAGTAAGAAAGGTGGGTTAGGGGGCATCATAGGAGTAGGGGCAGGCAAAGGCACAGACAGTAACACAAAAAAGCTGAACTTGGGTCAATACAACATTAAAGATAAAAACTGAGGTGAATTTTGTGAAGTGCTGAGGAGAGATGTACGCACATCTGTGGATGTTAATGAGAGTGGGAGGCAATGCTGGAATCATGTTGTTTTGCATGAGCTAGGAAAGTATTCTGCACGCAAGGCCCTATCTGCTGATCTCATCGTTGAGTAGGGCTGCATTCCCTTATGTTGGCCATGAAGAACTAGGAGAATCAGCCCTACTCCAGCTCCAAGTCATTTACTTTATGCCCCTTTTTTATTAACTTTAAACCTCGAGCACAATACCCCCTCTGCTCAGCTAATGCCCAGTTCTCCAAGTGGAGCAGAAGCTGTATAGCCTGCCTTCACCATCAGATGGAGACAGAGAAATACTGAGCATCTAACGCTGCCTGGTATGTTTATGGGGTGGACACTTTTTTTTTTTTTCCTTCTGCCTCTATCCACTAGTGCTGCCCAATTCACCAGTGAATCAATTTGTTTCCCCCAAATATCGGAATTGCCAATTTCAGTAACCACCCCTAGTGAGACCTGCCTTACCTCTGGATCTCGTTTAGTATCCAAATATTCCATTTTTAACAGTAGAAACATCTCATTTCTCCATAATGTAAGAGTAGGAGTGTCAGATTGTCTCCACTGTAACAGAATACATTCCCCCCCCTGGACAAGCCCAAGGACTATACTTGAGAAAACAGCAGGTTACTGCCCTCAGAGGGATCTGTTTACGTAATACTGTTTGGAAATAAAATCCTATACAGGACCAAAAGGTTTGTATCCTCTCACAGGAGCAGACCAACAGGAGTATAATGACACTTAAGACACAGCATGAGAAGCACAACCAGAAAGATAAGCATGATAAGGTGATAAGATACAGGCAAAGAAGGAACTTATACTGCTGTTCCTATAAAGGAACAGAATGTCTCAAGTGCTTGAGATGTTTCATAACTTACAAGTCATCTCCTGTAATCTGCTCCAATGTTGAAATATCCTGGTTCTAGACTTCTGCCAAAGCATCATAATCCCAGGGAGTACTGAAACTGCCCAGGCTAACCTGGTAAAAGGATAAGCTGGCTTTGGTTTGTTGAGACAAGGTGAGGGTTTCCTGAAGCAGGTTGGCCATGTTCTCAATCAAAGTATTGGTATCCAAAGAATGAATATAGCGTGAGACCTGGTGATAAAAAAGCCAATCCCGCTCCTGCAAGTAGCAGATCCGTTGGTAAAAAGGTTTAAAGTGGGAAGAACAGTTGTAACCAACAAAGGTCATTCTGGTCACTCATCAACATCGTGCACACGAGCACATTGACAAGGCGGATGCTTTGATAGAGAAGACCAACAGATAATGGTGTCTCAGTTGGCTGCGAATTTGGATATTTATTTGGTTTTATATCTTGTTCTCCTAGGAGAGCTCAGAATGTGTTACAAGTTTTACATTATAAAGCAGCTATGGATCTGCATTTGCTGTAATGCATGATGACTTGGGATGCAGGAAAGTCTGTGCACAATGGGTTCACAAACAGCTTACTGATCTGCACAAGCAACAGTGTGTGGACTTTGTGACTCAGTTCCTGAAACGGTTTGAAACTGATCTGAGTATTCTGAAGAGCATCGTCACTGGCGACAAGACACAGGTGCATCACTGTAACCTGGAGAGTAAAAGACAAAACATGATGAAGTAAAGGAAGCAGTGTTCACCTGGCTTTGGGAGCAGCCGAAAAACATCTTCTCTGCAGGAATGAAGAAACTAGTTGAATGATGCAACAAATGCATCATCTTGCATGGGGACTTTGTGGAAAAGTGATATGTTCAATTGCTCACAGTTCTATTAAAACTGTTAAATATATTTTGCCTTTACTTTTTGATTTACCCTTGTAGAAGGAATGCAACTACAACCACTTAAGCTTAAAGTGTAGTCTGTTACCTCTTAGTATTCTGTATCTGCCTAAGGAACTGTAACTTCCAAACCTCTGATCAAGCTGGATCCCATCCTCAACTCTCTCTGGGGCAGGAAGCTGAAATCTCATGAGTTGCATGGTTGGTTGGGATATCACAAAACTGAGAGCCCTGCAGCCTGGTGGAGGAAAGGGTATGATTGTTCAAATAATGTGACTTGCTAGGGGCGAGGTGGTTACCAGCAGGTTCCTGTTTCTAGTAGTAGGATAGAAGTTTTATTTATTTAAAAAGTGGCTGCAGCAGGGACACTGGTTTACTGCAGCACCTGCTCAGTTCCTGTGATGTGTAAACTCATATACACAGCTTATCCTGTGATAGCAGTACACTGTAATAGGGTTTCTGTTTCCAAACCACCATTTTAATGAAAATACAAGGTGATTTTCTGTGCATAATAAATGCAGAGAAGCAAAGGGTGGTCCATCCCCAAAGAGTGTGATTCACCATCACAGTGAGTGAAATTGAAGGCTGATGAATTAGGCTTTTTAACACTATCCAGGATATGAGTTTGGAAATATCTTCATGTTTTGCTTCTAAATGCAGCTGATCAATAAGCTGGTGACCCCTGACACAGAAGGTAACACTTTCATCTCTCCCTTGTTCACTACTCCCCCACATGGTCCAGCATCTCTGCCTCCCTCCCCAGCCCTGTAGTCCAACATATCTCCCTCTCTATGTTCCCGTCCTACCTTTCAAACCCCACTAATGCATCCAACCCCACGCTTTCAGGCACTTATTGTCAGCTGTAACGGCAAACCGCCTTTGTGTTTACAGTCAAAGCCATCGGATCCATAAGTGGACACAAGGGGACAGATCATTCTCCTGGGTCCCGAGAAAGTCAGCCTGCTCATTTTCCACTTCCGCTATGTTCGTGGAAAGAGGGCCTGCAAATTAGCTTCTGCCTACTGAATGAGGAGTTGAGCTTCTAGGCGTAATGGGGGCACTTCTGGTGTCTCCTTGCCTGTTGACATAGGCCACCGCAGTTGCATTTTCTGAGAAGACTCTGACTAACATGTCTTCCAGAGACTTCTCCAGTACCTGAACTGCTAGTAAAATGGCTGAGTTCTAATCAATTTATGGACCACTTTTGCTGAGCCAGTGTGCAATTACCCCCTCCCAACCATAAATGTTGGCATTGGTCATTAGAATCTCCCTTGAAGTAATTCAGAGAGGCATGTCCCTTGAGAGGGCAGGCAGCTTTAGCCACCACTGCAGCTGCTCTTCACTTCCAGTAACCAGGGAAGCTGTTGCTAAAGCAAGTCCATCTGAGGAGATCATTGAGAGATAAGAGTCTTGGAAAGGCCTTGTGCACTCTTGCCCAAGGAACCACCTGTATGGCTGCTGCCATCGACCCCAAGACCTGCAGGTAAGGCCACGCCTTGGGAGTCAGACTCTGTAGCAGTCTAAAATCTGTTGCCAGAGCTTCAGTTTGCATGGCTCTGGAAAAAAGACCTGGCCCAAGACCATGTCAGAATTTCCAGATACTCCAGGCACTAGGTTAGCTCCAGCTGGCTCTTCTGGAAGTTGATCTATCCCAAATCCTGGAGGAGTTGGACCACTCTTGAAACTGCCAGTTCACCTTCCTCCATGGATGGGGCTCTGATTAGCCAATTGTCTAAATATGGATGCACCTCTATCTCTGCCTTGCGGAGGTGCACTGCTGCCACCGCCTTGTCACCTTGGGAAAAGTGTGAGGTGCTGTTGTGAGGCGAACAGGAGTGGCAAGAATTGGAAATGCTTCTCCAGAAAATTAAACTGTAAGTGCCTCCTGTGGGACGGTAAGATGGAAATAGGCCGCCATCAAATTGAGGAAGGCAAGAAACTACTCACTTTTATACCTCCAAACCGTTAAGTTCTATGCAGTTCACAAGTATTTGGAGTATATGCCTCAGCCCAATTCTTAGGTACCGGTTCTATGGCACGAAGATCCAGTAGCCTTTGTACCAATGCCTGGGCTCTTTCCTGCCAGCCAGCCAGAGAGTCTACAAAGAGTTCTGGGAGGGAGGCACAAGACTTGATTTTGTAATCTTCTCAAACAACTTCTAGGGCTCAATAGTCTGTTCCTATCTGAGCCTAGCCCAACCAAAAAGCTGACAGCCTGCACCCTTTGGTTTTTGTTGGGGGGGGGCCTTGGCACCTGTCATGGCATCATTGTGCTTTCTTGGAGGTAAGGGGGGACAAGAGCAAGAGGTTTGCTATCTCCTACCCCCACTGAACCTCTGCCATGACTCCTAGAAGGATCTCTGAGTTGCTTGGCCTCCTGCATAAGGACAGAATCTTGAGATCCTCAGATATTCCCATGTCCCATATCCTGCGTTATCTGGGGTTTGCTGTCTGTAATGCTGGCTGTCAGGTCATCCAGACCTTTGCCAAATAGCATCTGCCCTTGAAAGGGAAGCCTGCTCAGAGTGGCTTTAGAAGCTGAACCTCCTGCCCACTGTCTGATCCAGAGCATCCACTGGGCAGAGATAGCATAGGCTGACACCTTGCTCATAATAGAGAATGACACGGGGACAAATTTTTCCCCGTCCCTGCAGGAACTCATTTTCCCATCCTGGCGAGTTCTTTTCCTGTCCCAGCTCCATTTCTACAAGCCTCAAACACTTTAAAATCATAAGTGTTTGAGGCTTATGTGGTTAAGGCATAGCTTACAGGAATAGGGCAGGGACAGGGATTGTGACAAAACTCATGGGGAGGGGAAATTGAGTTCCTGCGTGGCCGGGGACAAATTTGTCCCTGTATCATTCTCTAGCTCATAACTGATATCATACAGAGCGTTTCCTATATAATTCACCCCAGATAATAGTATTTGGGGATTGTCCTCTGAGGTCAGGACTTGAGGGAGATGGATATGGCAAGCACATGCCACAGAGGAAGCCACAGCTGCCATCTTATTCCCCAGGGCCAAAGCTTCAAATTGCCTCTTGAGGACCACATCTGCTTTACGATCCTGTGTATCCTTTAATATCATACCTCCTCCATTAAGCAAGGAGGTTCATTTTGTGATCTGCACCACCAGTGAATCCACCTTTATCGGAACCAACAGCTGCTGGAAATTTGGAGCCATTGGGTAAAGATTGGCCATAGTCTTAGACACTCTCATGGATCCTTTTGGTGACTCCCAGTGGTTTGTGATGTCCAGATGCAAGGGAAAGAACACTGTCGGAGCAACTGAGCTGCTCATAATTGAGCACTACAAGAAGATTGGAGGAAGTTCCAGCTTCAATTCTCGTAGTGAGGTAGAAATAAATACTGAACAGCCGGCACAACGTGGGATTATCTCCCTGATCCAGGGCCACTACCACTTAACTGCTGCTCTCATGCAAAGAACCAGATTCTACCAGAGAAACTGCATCCTGGAACAATAATGGCATGGAATTGGACTTTCCATCCTCCCAGTCTACGTCAGACTGATCCTCCTGGTCCAGCTCTGTGCCCTCTTCTGGTTGGGGCGCATGCTGAAGGGAGAATCGTTGCGCCACAGCCTCAGTCGTGCTGAACACAGTTGCTGAAGACCCTTTGCAGTTAAAATAGACATTTCACATCAGGCTTACAAAATCTGGGGTGAATCCTTTGTACTTCTGGTCCTCCTGGGCTCCATGGTCACTGTATGAAGGGACACGTATCATGAACCTTGGTAATTTTCCTTAGGCATTTGTTGTTTAAAGCTGTAAAGCCAGGCCCTGTTTGTCTTTCCTTCTTTGAAGAGAGTACAAGGACATTTATGTTTGAACAGAGATGTTCTTAACTTGTTGTGAAGTGAATTCAATTGTTTTTATAAGCCGTATTTGCAAACAGATTTAGTTAAGAGGTTTTGCTGGTCAAGGTTTTTCTGACATTTTGGACTCCAGACTCCAGATAGAAAAAATGCTGATGTCTTTAAAGTTTCATGTGACCTGTGTCCATATATGGTTTGTGTTTACGTCACATGCTGACACATGCTGACAACACTGATTCATGTAAAAGATATAAAAGGTATGTGAATCTCATAATAAAATTGGACATGTTTGGAGATCATTTCTGGCCTCTACAATATGTCCCCAGGTGCACCTGACTTCCAAATGGCAGAGAAAGTATGGGGCAGGAATTGGGACCTAAGCCTTTTCACTGTGCATCTGTGTTTGGCCAATACAGTTTTGGAGGGCTCTGTAAAAGGTATCTTCCATTGGGAATGCACCTCCTGCAGAACTCCAACCCTGGAGGAGTCAAGAGGCTGAGCCTAAGGGATGGACTCCTCAGGCATTTTTACCCCTGTATCATGCCAGGTTTGTGCTGGATGGCCAGCCAAGGAGTGTCCATGTCCCACAGGGGAGGGATCCTCTATCCTTCCCTCCCTCTGTGGTCTGGTCTCTCCTCCTTCCTCCCCCATTAGTCCGGTCTGTCTCTCTTCCATTGCGGTCGGGTATATCTGCCCTCCTCCCCCTCCCCAGTTGGGTCTCCCTCTGTGTGTGTAAACTTGGATGCAATTGTATTAGTGTAAGACAGTGGTTCTCAACCTTTCTTGTATTGTGACACGCCTGACAGACGCTGTTCACCTCCAAAACACACTAAGCGCTATAGTTTGTGGCTGAACAAAATGTCCATTATATAAGAACATAAGAAAACATAACATAAGAAATGCCTCTGCTGGGTCAGACCCGAGGTCCATCGTGCCCAGCAGTCCGCTCACGCGGTGGCCCAACAGGTCCAGGACCTGTGCAGTAATCTTCTATCTATACCCCTCTATCCCCTTTTCCAGTAGGAATTTGTCCAATCCTTTCTTGAACCCCAGTACCGTACTCTGCCCTATTACGTCCTCTGGAAGCGCATTCCAGGTGTCCACCACACGTTGGGTAAAGAAGAACTTCCTAGCATTTGTTTTGAATCTGTCTCCTATCAACTTTTCCGAATGCCCTCTTGTTCTTTTATTATTAGAAAGTTTGAAGAATCTGTCCCTCTTTACTCTCTCTATGCCCTTCATGATCCTATAGGTCTCTATCATATCTCCTCTAAGTCTCCTCTTCTCCAGGGAAAAGAGACCCAGCTTCTCCAATCTCTCAGTATATGACAGGTTTTCCATACCTTTTATCAGACGTGTCACTCTCCTCTGAATCCTCTCGACTAACGCCATATCCTTCTTAAGGTAAGGCAACCAATATTGGATGCAGTACTCCAAATGCGGGCGCACCATCGCTCGATACAACGGCAGGATAACTTCTTTCGTTCTGGCTGTAATACCCTTTTTGATTATACCAAGCATTCTATTCGCTCTCTTAGCGGCCGCTGCACACTGTGCCGACAGCTTCATTGTCATGTCCACCATTACCCCCAAGTCCCTTTCCTGTGTACTCTTATTCAATAACATCCCTCCCATTGTATAGTTGTACCTCGAGTTTCTGCTCCCCACATGTAATACTTTACATTTCTCAATGTTGAACTTCATTTGCCATCTCGCCGCCCATTCCTCTAGTTTGTTCAAGTCCCTTTGCAATTCTTCGCAGTCCTCTGTAGTCTGAGCTCCATTAAATAGTTTGGTGTCGTCCGCAAATTTTATTATCTCGCACTTCGTCCCTGTTTCTAGATCATTTATGAAGATATTAAATAGCAGCAGCCCGAGCACCGAGCCCTGCGGGACACCACTCGTGACCCTTCTCCAGTCGGAGTAGTGACCCTTCACTCCTACCCTTTGTTTTCTACCCTCCAACCAGTTTCTGATCCATCTATGTACGTCTCCTTCCACCCCATGGTTCTTCAGTTTCCGGAGTAGACATTCATGGGGCACCTTGTCAAAGGCTTTTTGGAAATCTAGATATATGATGTCTATGGGGTCTCCTTTGTCCATCCGTTTGTTGATCCCTTCGAAGAAGTGCAATAAGTTCGTTAGGCACGATCTTCCCTTGCAAAAACCATGCTGGCTGGTTATCAGAAGTTCATGTTTTTCAAAATGTTGATCGATGTTTTCTTTTATCAGTGCTTCTGCCATTTTCCCCGGAACCGAAGTCAGGCTCACCGGCCTGTAGTTTCCCGGGTCACCTCTTGATCCCTTTTTAAAGATGGGCGTAACGTTGGCTATCTTCCAATCTTCCGGGATCTCGCCTGTTTTCAGGGATAAGTTGCAAATTTGCTGCAGTAGTTCCGCTATCTCCTCCTTTAATTCCTTCAGAACCCTTGGATGTATGCCATCCGGGCCTGGGGATTTGTCGGTTTTTAGTTTTTCTATCTGCCTGCGAATGTCCTCAAGGCTCACTTCTATGGATGTTAATTTTTCTGCCTGACTACCGTTGAAGAATTGCTCAGGTATGTTGGACGTGTTTTCGTTAGTAAATACAGACGAGAAGAACGTGTTAAGCCTTTCTGCCACAACCTTCTCCTCCTTCACCACTCCCTTCCTGTCTCCGTCGTCCAGCGGTCCCACTTCCTCTCTTGCCGGCTGCTTCCCTTTAACATATCTGAAGAATGGTTTGAAATTTCTTGCTTCCCTGGCTAGCCTCTCTTCATACTCTCTTTTGGCTTTCCGAACCTCACGGTGGCATTCTTTTTGATGCTTCTTGTGCTCTTTCCAGTTCCCCTCAGATTTGTCCTTTTTCCATTTCTTGAATGAATTTTTCTTATTGCTTATCGCTTCCTTCACTGTTTTGGTTATCCACGCCGGGTCTTTTGTTCGATTCTTTTTGCACCCCTTCCTGAATCTGGGGATATACAGATTTTGCACCTCGCTCACCATTTCCCTGAAGAAGGACCAGGCATGATTTACCGTTAGCCATGTTTTGGAAGAGTTCCTAAGCTTCTTCCTTACCAATTCCCTCATTGCTTCGTAGTTTCCTTTCCTGAAATTAAAGGTTGTCGCAATGGATCTCTTGCCTTTTGATACTCCTACCTCAACCTTGAACTTGATCATATTATGATCGCTGTTTCCTAACGGTCCCACTACTTCTACTTCCTTTGCAGGTCCCCTTAACCCATTTAGGATTAGATCCAGAGTGGCATTTCCTCTCGTCGGTTCTCTAACAAGCTGCTCCATGAAGCAATCCTGTGTAGCTTCCAGGAATTTTGTCTCCCTAGTGCATTTCGAGCTTCCAAGACTCCAGTCTATCCCAGGGTAGTTGAAGTCTCCCATAATAACCGTGTTGCCGCTTTTGCATTCTCGCTTCATCTCGGCTTCCATTTCCTCATCGATATCGCCGGTTTGCCCGGGTGGGCGATAATATAGGCCCATCTTTATTTCAGGCCCTTTCCTTCCTGGTATTTTAACCCATAGAGATTCCAGCTTGTTGGCCATCTCTGCTGTGTCCATTCTTGTGGATTGTATGCTTTCTTTTATGTATAGGGCTATTCCACCTCCTTTTTGTCCTGATCTGTCCTGGCGATAGAGCTTGTATCCTGGTAGTGCTGTATCCCATTCGCTTTCCTCATTCCACCATGTTTCAGAGATTCCAATGATGTCGATGTCTTCTGCGTTGGCCAAGGCTTCTAGTTCCCCCATTTTGTTTCTTAGGCTCCTTGCATTAGCATATATGCACTTTAGATCCTGGTATTTTGCTGTCCTCCTTTCCTTTCCCTGTGTTTCGGTCCTTATTTTCTTCTCTTTTGCTGCAGACCTTGTAACCTCCTCTTCTGGGTTAGTCGACTCCTGCAATTTGTCCCTTGTTTCTTCCCAGCCATTTTTCCCCTCAGTATCTTCACAGGATACTGTCTTCCGAATCGTCGACCCTTGGTCAACTGTCGGCTTTCCCCTCCTTCTTAGTTTAAAGCCTGTTCTATTCCTCTCTTGACGTTGTTTGCTAGAAGTCTAGTTCCTGCCGCGCTCAGGTGCAGTCCATCTTTCTTGTACAGCTTGCTCTTGCCCCAAAACGCTGTCCAGTTCCTCACGAAGTGGAATCCTTCTTCCTCACACCATCTCCTCATCCACGTATTTACTGATTGTAGTTCCTCCTGCCTTTTCACATCTGCCCTCGGTACTGGTAGGATCTCTGAGAACATTATCTTCTGGGCCCTCATCCTCAGCTTCCTTCCCAGAATCTTGAATTGTTCTAACAGCGTGCTTCTTTTGTAGTCTCTCCTGCTGACATCATTCGTCCCGATGTGGATCACTATAACGGTCTCTTCTGTCTCCGCCCCTTCCAGGATCATTTCAATTTTGTCCACGATGTCCTTGGTTCTTGCTCCCGGAAGGCAGGTCACCAGTCGGTCCTCTCTCCCTCCTCTATGTGGCTGTAGATTAGATCACAAGCTGAAATTGAACCCAGACAAAACTAAATTCATCCTCCTCGAAAACAACAAAATACCAACCATAACCAACATTGAAATCAATGCAATCAACTACCCCATACAACCCACTCTAAAATTACTAGTTTTATTGTAACTTGCAGAGAATCATAACTGAGATATAAATAGGATAGATACACTTGTAACCCGCAGAGAATGAAGAACTTGTCCAGTATCACCCCCTCCCCTTCATCCAGCTCATCTTCTTAATAAGTAACAAACTCCTCTCAGATTTCCATCTCTCAGTTCCAAGCCCTGCATCTCCTTTCGGCAATGCTACCCCTTCTTCCCGCTCCCTTTCAGGTATCTTTCCCCAGACACCCGTCCTAACATAGTAGATGACGGCAGATAAAGACCCGAATGGTCCATTCAGTCTGCCCAACCTGATTCAATTTAAATTTTTAAATTTTTTCTTCTTACCTATTTCTGGGCAAGAATCCAAAGCTTTACCCTGTACTGTGCTTGGGTTCCAACTGCCGAAATCTCTATTAAGACTTACTCTAGCCCATCTACATCCTCCCAGCCATTGAAGCCCTCCCCAGCCCATCCTCCACCAAACGGCCATATACAGACATAGACCGTCCAAGTCTGCCCAGTACTGGCCTTAGTTCAATATTTAATCTTATTTTCTGATTCTAGATCCTCTGTGTTCATCCCATGCTTCTTTGAACTCAGTCACAGTTTTACTCTCCACCACCTCTCTCGGGAGCGCATTCCAGGCATCCACCACCCTCTCCATAAAGTAGAATTTCCTAACATTGCCTTTGAATCTACCACCCCTCAACCTCAAATTATGTCCTCTGGTTTTACCATTTTCCTTTCTCTGAAAAATATTTTGTTCTACGTTAATACCCTTCAAGTATTTGAACGTCTGAATCATATCTCCCCTGTCTCTCCTTTCCTCTAGGGTATACATATTCAGGGCTTCCAGTCTCTCCTCATACATCTTCTGGTACAAGCCTCCTATCATTTTCGTCGCCCTCCTCTGGACCACCTCAAGTCTTCTTACGTCCTTCGCCAGATATGGTCTCCAAAATTGAACACAAAACTCCAAGTGGGGCCTTACCAATGACCTGTACAGGGGCATCAACACCTTCTTCCTTCTACTGACTACACCTCAATTTATACAGCCCAGCATCCTTCTGGCAGCAGCCACTGCCTTGTCACACTGTTTTTTCACCTTTAGATCTTCGGACACTATCACCCCAAGGTCCCTCTCCCCGTCCGTGCATATCAGCTTCTCTCCTCCCAGCATATACGGTTCCTTCCTATTATTAATCTCCAAATGCATTACTCTGCATTTCTTTGCATTGAATTTTAGTTGCCAGGCATTAGACCATTCCTCTAACTTTTGCAGATCCTTTTTCATATTTTCCACTCCCTCTTCGGTGTCTACTCTGTTACAAATCTTGGTATCATCTGCAAAAAACACTTTTCCTTCTATCCCTTCAGCAATGTCACTCACAAACATATTGAACAGGATTGGCATAACTATAGGTCTGCACGGGAACGGGGATCGCGTGCACGAGGACCCCCTTCTGGCCCAGGGGACTCCCACGGGGACCCCCCTCTAGCCAACGGGACTCCCACGGGGATGGAAGGCTTTTGAAGCAGGGTTCGTCCATATAATATAATGGACACATCATCCTTAGTAAAAGAGGGGGTTTAAATTATAAGTTAGTTACCTGAACAGAAAACAAAAAAAGGGTTCCACCAAAGAGATTCCACAAGGAAAACAGCAGCGCAAACACAAGAGACTGGAATTGATGATCCTGTCAGAAGTAATTGCTGCTTTTTATGGGGACGGAGGTAATTCCTTGCAGGGACCGGTGGGGACTGGAGAGGATCCTGGCGGGGACGGAGAGGATAATGGCGGGGATGGGTGGGATTTCTGTCCCCGCGCAACTCTCTGGTCCTAACTTCAAATTTGGGCGGTCCCGATTCTTCCTCTACTCACCCCCCCCCCCTCCCGCCCTGCCTAGTGTCGCCCACTCTAACGACACTTCCTGTTTCCGGTGGGAAAGTTGCGGGTCAGTTGCAGTCTGTTTAATGTACTGTAAATATTAGGAGGAAAGAAAACCATTTTGACCGGGTAGGGGGTGAGGGGCTTGAGAATGTGAGAACGACTCCGGACCGGCGTGGGGGTGAGGAGCGGTGGGAGAGATGTCAAACTCTAGAGGGGGTGGGGTGGCTTTTTCTGCTAGGCGTGTGGCTTTGTGTCTTTGGTAATGATTATAGGCCACCAGGACGTTACTAAATGCTGGTAATATTTTAGAAGAGCTCCGTCTCTTGAATCCGAAAGTCATTACCTTGACTGGAGTAGTGTTTCCAGTGTACACACCAGACCATTAGAGCCATTCACTTTTTGTAATGCACGTGTTTAGGTTTGTACTTTAATCTGTTCTTTTTTATTTATTTTTTTTCCACAGTGGTAGTTATGGATACTTTATGGACGGTTCAATTTTTGACTAGCGAATCATATAGGATCTCTCATTGAACGCTGAAAGCAAAAGATCCCTGTTTGTGTCTGCATGAAGAGCCAGATCTGAAATACCTATGAACTCATTACCACTATCGTCTACACCCAAGGTAAGAGCAAAAACAAAAAAAGACAAAACGGTTCATTAACACCTTGCGCATTCCACCTTTTATACTTCACTGATGTTTTCCAAGACAGTCTGTTCTGAGCTCTTTGGGGAGAACGGGAGAGTAACGAATGAAATAAATAATATTTTAAACAGCATAAAACCATTAGTCATGTACAGTACATGTTTTGAAAGTGTAATAAACGAAATCATAGCTGTGCAGCTTTTTATTTTTTTGTTGGTTTATGCACTTCACTATAGGAAGTGATCAAGCTAGATCAAGTAGGACAGTTAACCTTTTCTAGCAGGAACTCTTGTAGGGAGCTTCATTTGCATTCTTTTTGCTCCTTCTTCCTTACCTCTGGGCTGTTAAACTCCTCAGTTGTGTTACTACAAGCAAGACAGTAGGAGCTTTTCTTTTCTGCTTACAGATTTTTGGGAGGTACTGGAGTGGTCTTTTGGGGTGCTAAAGCTATTTTAAAGCTCTGTCCAATGGAGGCTGCATTTAACCAGCCTATTGTTCCACCAAAGATAGATTCACTGGTGGCACAGATTATCAGTCTTATCTCTCTTCCTAGTGAAGGTGGCATGATATTGAAGGATACCCAGGAATGCATATTAGATTTTGTGCACAAAATGCTTTTGAGGCCATGGCCTCAGGATTTTAAGTAGCTGAGGTGGCGTCTTTCATTGACCTAGCTTGCCACTCTAAGTTGTGCCATGATCTGGATGCTATCGTGGACAAAGATCTCCAGTTTTTATTGACTGGGGTGGATCATGTGGCTGATGCTCTTTATATCCTTTTCAGAATTTTGAATAAAATATCTGCTTATTCCATTTCTGCCCGCAGGATGCTATGGATCAAATAGTGGGCTGAGGGGGATTCATCCTCCAAGGTAACCCTGAGTAAACTGCTAATTCCTTTTTGAGACAGACCTGGATGATCTTATGGCCAGTGTATGGATCTGTAGCATGCAGCGCAAAGGCTTCTTGGATGGTTCATAGTGAGTGGCGCAGAAGACACCAGCGTGCTGACAATTCAGCGCAAGACAGAAGCGCGCTGTAGAAAAACTTATTTTTTAAGAGCCCTAACAGCAGCGTGAACACTGTGCATTAAAGTGGGGGGTTCCCCCCACAACCCCCGTCGGAGCTCTTAAAAAATAAGTTTTTCGGCGGTGTGCTTCTGTCTTGCGCTGAATTGTCGGCGCGCTGGTGTCTCGCGTGCGATTATCCCGTCACCTCTTGGATGAAGTGGTCTACACCATTTTGGGGAGAGGGAAAAATTTGACTGTGGCAGCATACACAAAGGCTTGGAAGTGCTTCCCTACTTGGTGCACTCGGAGGAACAAAGATCCGAGCTCAGCCTCTGTCTCAGTGATACTCGTCTTTCTCCAGGAAGGTCTAGAAAAGGGCCTAGCAGTTGGCTCCCTGAGAGTCAGGTAGCTGGGCTCTCCTGCTTTGGACCTAGGGTCATTAAAAACACCCTTGCTACACATCCTGAGGTATCATGATTTCTGAAGGGTGTGTTACAACTCCACCCTTTAGTACAAAAGCTTTTTCCGATGTGGATTCTTGGTGTGGTTCTCCAGGTGTTTTCAAGTCCTCCCTATGAGTCTCTTGACCAAGCTTCATTAATGGATCTTACCATCAAGATGTTGTTTTTGGTGGTGATCACCTCTGCCTGGAGAATGTCAGAACTCCAGATTTTGTCTTGCAGAGATCCTTTTCTTGGGATTACGGATTCAGACGTGACCTTGCGCACAGTCCCATCTTTCTTGCCAAAAGTGATTTCTAGCTTCCACTTCCAAGCTGGAAGTACACTTACCAGCCTTCACACCCTCTTCTTCAAGACAACATGATCGGGAATTAAAAATCATTGGATATGCATGTACTTGCTGCGGTATCTAGAAGTTTCAAATTAATTTCAATTGTCAGATCATCTGTTTTGTGCTGACTGGAGCAACCCGTAAAGGTTGGCCAGCATTGAAAGCAACAATTTCAAGGTGGATCTGTATGGCCATTTCTTCTGCCTATGTTGGAAATGGAAAATGCTCACCCATATCTGTGAGGGTGCATTCCATGAGAGATGTTGCCTCCTCGTGGACATAATCCTTTGCAGTTTCCTCAGAAGAAATACATATATATAGCCATAACTTGATGATGTTTGCATACGTTCATGAAGTTTACAGAGTGGACATGGCGGTCAAACAGAACTCCGCATTTGGATCTTCAATTCTAGCAGCAGGCTCATTTATCCCTAAGCATGAGGGACTACTCTGTTAATGTTCCACAGATTCAGGAATAGAGTGTCTATTGTACTAGAAGAAAGATTAGGTTCTTACTTCGATAATCTTCTTTCTAGTAAACATAAACTGTATTCCTGACTCTTGCCCTGTCAGCTGTGAATTCATCTGCTTCTTGCCTCAATAAGACCAGATAATTCAAGCTTTGGTTTTTTTTCGGTTCAGCCTTGACAAATATAGAGGCAGTGGCTACCACGTTGAAGTATCCAGGGGGTATCTGTACAAATCTTCCACACTCTTAGTGCAGGTTGCAGTTAAGTAGGTGCAATGTTAGTTTTTCACCTTGTTATATATTGCAAATGTTTGGTTAGGTATTTATGGCAAAATAATTTTTATTATTATCAGAGCAGGTAAAACACAAGTACCAAGATTCAGCCTAACAAGCAGTGTTCCAATAACTGGTTTACCCAACATGTGGTGGACACTTGGAATGCGCTTCCAGAGAGTTTAATAGGGCAGAGTACGGTACTGGGGTTCAAGAAAGGATTGGACAATTTCCTGCTGGAAAAGGGGATAGCGGGGTATAGATAGAGGATTACTGCACAGGTCCTGGACCTGTTGGGCCGCCGTGTGAGCGGTCTGCTGGGCACGATGGACCTCTGGTCTGATCCAGCAGAGGCATTGCTTATGTTCTTATGACGATAAATCCTGACAAGCAGGATGCAAGTTGGTCTTAGTCAAAGAGGCACATAATGCGCAATCTGCATATAGGCAAATCTATCAACAGCTGTAAGACCATGCTTCTGACACAACGTTTGGAAAGATTGAATTGAGCCATCCTCCTGCACCAGATGAAATAAAAAGATCAACCCCCTTGCCGCCCACTGCTTAAATCGTGAGACCCCCATGCCCGGGGAAAAATTTCGATTACCACACAATGGCAAGAGGGGAAACTCACAGGCACTAATAACCATGAAATTTACACACCCATTTCCACACCTTTCGTAAGGGGAGACCAAACACCCGGAGTCGCACATCAGAAGAGTAGATAGAGGAACAGAATAAAGGTAAGTGCTGAAATGCTCCTGTTGATAGCACGCTAGCTCCAGCGGAGTATTAGAGAAGGCAGATGTATCCCGAAAGTAGTCATTAATGTGACGCATGCCACAGCCTTTATTAAGATATCTAAGGTTAAGCAAACCCAGACCCCCCTTGTATTGTGGGTGCACCTGCGAATAAGATAAACGAGCTTGACAACCCCTCCATAGAAAACGGCGAACCAAGTGAATATAGATATTCTCGTCCCGACAGAGCAAATACAGAGGGAGCATCTGAAATTGGTAAAGCCAGGTGGGAAGTATAATCATATTAAGGAGAACCACCCGCCTCAGGAGAGAAAGGGGATAGTCCTGCCACAATCGCAATTTAATAGCCAAAGAATGCAATAATAATAATAATTTATTTTCTTATATACCGCCCAATCAGAAGTTCTGGGCGGTTCACAGCAAGAGAACTGAGACATAGCGAAGACACAAAATACAGTAGAATTCAGTGGAATACAATATGATGCAGTACAATGTAATATAATGTGAAATCATCGCATAAATTTACCAAATAAATAGGTTATCATCGATTTTCTGAACTCAAGGTAAGATTGAGATTCGGCAATTAGAGGACACAGTCAAGAGTTCATTTTCCCCGCTTGAAAAGCCAGAGTTTTGTCTAAGAAACTTTTAAAACGACAGGCTTTCAGAGTGGGGTACATAAACATACTCGAGTTTCTTGTGTTCTTATTTGATGAGAATAATTTTAGTTGGGTAGATAAGTATGATGGTAGTAGTCCGAAGAGTGCTTTAAAAAAAACCCTAGTTTCAAAAGGGAGCCAATGAAGTTGCACGTAAAAAGGGCTTACATGGTCAAACTATATTTTAATCCAAAGATCAGACGAACAGCCACATTTTGAACCAGGCGAAGTCTTAGCAATATTTTCTTTGTTGACCCTAGGTTTGTGATATTACAATAGTCTAAGGTTAGATAGGATGGTGGATTGAAATAGTATCTTAAAGGACTCCTTGTCAAAATATTTTTCTATGGTTTTTAGTTTCCATAAAATAGCGAAGCATTTTTTAGTCAGTTGGAGTCACATTAGAAGAGTATACAGTGGAAAGATCAGTAGGAATATAAACACCCAAATATTTAATAACTTTATCAGCCCACTTTAAAGGAAAATCTCCCAGCCAAGAATCACGAATGGAAGAATGAGAGGGCAAAGCCACTGATTTGTCTAAATTAATGGTAAGACCCGAGTAGAAGCCAAATTCTGCAATAAGATCTAGGGCTGCCCCGAGAGAGCGCGCCGAATTCATAAGAACAAGCATTAAATCGTCAGCAAAATTTAAGGTTTTAATAACCTGATCTGCTATGGTTAATCCACGCACTTCCTCAAATTGATGGAGGGTGCATAATAAAGGTTCCAAAGTAAGAATAAAAATGAGGGGGGAAGGGGGCATCCCTGCCGCGTGCCCCGTCGAATAGGAAAGGTATCTGAAAGGGTACCATTAACAACGAGAGTCGCAGTCGGGCCATTATACAGCGAGGCAAAGGCGGCACGATAGAAGCCCGAGATCCCATTATAATCCAGAGTATGAAAAAGATAGGGCCACGAAACATTATCAAAAGCCTTAGCCGCGTCTAAGTTTAGATATTTATATACTGCCTATCAGGCAATCTAAGCAGTTTATAATCAGGTACTCCAGCATTTTCCCTATCTGTCCCGGTGGGCTCACAATTTACCTAATGTACCTGGGGCTATGGAGGATTGAGTGACTTGCCCAAGGTCACAAGGAGCAGTGTGGGATTTGAACCTACAACTTCAGGGTGCTGAGACTAGCTCTAACCACACACCTTCCAAAGAATTTTGTTATATGTTTTTTGTTTGTTTGTTTTTACATTTAAGTATTTTTTTATTGATTTCAATATAATATCAAGTGAAACTTGTACAGAAAGCAATTTTAACCAAGCATATTGCAATCATATAAATCCATACTTAACAAATTAAGCAGTTACAAGAAAAAGTATTATGGTAAAATTAGCTCAAGTCCTCTTTAGATCCAAGAATTTACTTGCGAGTAAAACAAGAAAAACAACCAAAAGAAGTAGTAGCATGCCTATGGATCGGGAAGGGAGTTAAAATTTTCTTTTAGAGCTCAAGCTTGAATTTTCTCCTTGTCCAGATGGGATATAGCCAGAAAATTAGTCAGATGTTGGGGCTCAAATAATACATATTTAATTGAATGATAGCGGACAATGTACTTACAAGGATGTCTTAAGTAAAAAGTAGCCCCCAATGAGATGACCCCCGGTTTCAAAAGAAGAAAATCACGTCTACATTTTTGAGTTTCCCTTGAAACATCAGGAAACATTTGAATTTTACAGCTAAGGAATTCCTTCTGTTTGTTCTTTAGAAATAGTCTCAATAACCAAGATTTATCAATAGAAAGAGCCAATATAGCTACTAATGTTGCAAGTGTTACCACTTCTTTATCTGACTTCTCCACAATCTCAGTAATATTCAATGCTTGTCCTTCAGTAGGGTCAGGTTGCTGTTGATGCGGAGTTTTACTAGGGAGATAATAAACTTGAGAAAAAGGTGGAAGATTGCCTTCTGGAATTTCTAAAACTTCTAGTAAATATCTCCTAAGCATATTTCTAGGTGTAACCATAGTTATTCTTGGGTAATTTATCAATCTCAAGTTATTGTTACGTGCCTGATTCTCTAATGACTCCTCTTTTCTTCTGAGATTCAAATTATCTTTAATTATAGTTTCCTGGAGTTGTTTTACTGAAACCATATCCTGCTGAGTCTTTTGAAGTAAATTGTTAGAATAAGTCATATCCAATTTTAATTTTTCTAATTCTTCTGAATGAGAAATAAGTTTATTTTCAATCTGTTGGATATTAGGACTAATTATCTTCCCAAAATTTGCTACCAGGTCCCAAAGGGCTTCTAGGGTCACCTCAGCAGGCCTATCCCCAAAGGAAGCTTGTATTGAAGTGCAGAGTCCCTCACCTTCCTTAGGATGTTCTGGTTTCTGTTCCTTCTGATTCAATCCTCCTCTAGCTGTCATGGTTCCCACAGAATCTTCCTGGGAGATTACCCGAACCGGGGGTCTCCATTTCCAGGATCCCCAATCTTAAGTTGTCTGCCTCTGGGGAAAGTACCACCCCTTCTTCCGGGGTTTCCTGACCCCTGGGGGAGCTGGTCAACTGTGGTGGAGGAGGCGGTGCTCTAACATCCGGGCTAAGGGTGGGATCTGGCCCAAGAGGAGTCCTGCCAGCCTCGCTCACGCCCGGGATCCTCAGCGGGCTGGCAACTGGACTCACCGACACAGCTTCCTGCATCCTCCGAAGCAGTTCCCCGATTTGCCGAGGGACGGCCCCTCGGAGCGCCGCAAAGCACCAGCAGCACTCCTGCCTCTCCTCTTCGGCATCACGCTTCAAAAAGAAATACAGCCAGGCTGAAAACAACAGCTTCCGGCAAGAAATCAGATAATTAAGAGCGCTTCGGTCAGCAGCATATACCCGATCACTCAGGCAGCAGCCATCTTGGATCTGCTTCGTTATATGTTTAATGATATGAACAGAACAGACATGTTTCTTGGGGAGATACTTCCTTTTCTGTTTCTAGGGCTGACTGTCTGCTTTGTTACTAACTGAGGAGTTGAAGGAAGGCCCAGAGGTAAGGGAGGAGGAGCAAAATGAATGCAAATGAAGCTGCTTTCAAAAGTTCTCATGAGAAGAGATTGACTACCCACAGGTTCAGGAACTGAGTGTATGTCTACTAGAAAGTTAGGGCTCTTCAGCTTGGAAAAGAGACAGCTGAGGGGGGAAATATGATTGAAGTCTACAAAATCCAGAGTGGAGTAGAATGGGTACAAGTGGATCGATTTTTCACTCCGTCAAAAATTACAAAGACTAGGGGACACTCGATGAAGTTACAGGGAAATCCTTTTAAAACCAATTGGAGGTATTTTTTTTTTTTCACTCAGAGAATAGTTAAGTTCTGGTACACGTTTCCAGAGGATGTGGTAAGAGCGGATAGCGTAGCTGGTTTTAAGAAAGGTTTGGACAAGTTCCTGGAGGAAAGGTCCATAGTCTGTTATTGAGGAAGACATGGGGGGGGAAGCCATTGCTTGCCCTGTTATTGGTAGCATGGAATATTGTTACACCTTGGGTTTTGGCCAGGTACTAGTGACCTGGATTGGCCACCGTGAGAACAGGCTACTGGGCTTGATATACAATTGGTCTGACCCAGTAAGGCTATTTTTATGTTCTTAAGGTAAGAACCTAATCTTTCCATACAAGCAAAAAGTTTAATTTAAGAAATGCCTTTAAAATCCTAGACAATCCAACCACCCTCTCAACTTAGCTAATTACTTCTTTCTGTAAAAACATTTTCATTTGTAACTTGAAACAATTTTGTTTTACAGAATCTTGGTACAGACTTTGAGAATTCTACTATTCAGAGACAGAGGAAGGAACTACAGCTCTTAATTGCAGAACTAAAGGACCGTGATAAGGAGTTGAATGATATGGTTGCAGTGCATCAAAGGCAGCTGGTAGCATGGGATGAAGATAGGCAGAAAGTACTTAATTTAGAGGAGCGGAGTAGCAGATTGGAAAGTGAGTAGATAGAAATATAGAAACATGATGGCAGATAAAGGCCAAAGGGCCCACTCAGTCTGCCCATCTGCAGCATCTACTATCTCCTCCTTTCCCTAAGAGATCCCACATGCCTTTCCCATGCTTTTTTGAATTAAAATACAGTCATTGTCTCCACTACCACCTCTACTGGGAGACTATTCCATGCATCTACCACCTTTACTTTTGTTACAGAATTTCCTGAGACTACTCCTATCACCTCTTTATCGTATGTCCTTTCATTCCAGAGCTTCCTTTAAAATGAAAGAGACTGAATAAATGCATAAATTTAAGTTTATTTGATTTTTGATATACCGTCTATCAGAAACTTCTAAACGGTTTACAGCGTAGTTAAAAAAAAATAAATAAATAAAAAGAGTATCAGTTACAGGCAAGGTAATAATCGACTGATATGAAACAGAAGAGCTAAAGGAAAGAAATACAATGTAATCCTTATTGATAGTTAATAATAATAACGTTTTTATATATTGTCGGTACCTAGAACTCTAGATAGCTAACAAAGCATGGCATAAGCCTAAAGATGTCTAACAGAATCAGACAATTAATAACAATTTAAAAATCATTAAATAAATTTTTTAAACAGCCAAGGCTTAAGCTACCTGCAAAAATGTAAATACAGTAAGTATATTCTGATTTTAGCTCAATGAGGAGCGAATTGCACAATTATGGATTGTGCAAATAGGATTCTTTGTTTTTTTAATATAATCCAGCAGCAGCTGTTTCTTTTACAAAGAATTACAGAAGTAAAGAAACTGGCCTCTACTTTAAAATATATTACTAAACTATAAAAGTGAAATAATATGGGGCTGTGGTTCCTTACCACCTCTTTGGGTTTTTTTTTTCTTTTTTTCAAAGGCAGAAAGGAACCTAATTTAACAAAGAAATTTCTTCAACTAGAAGACAATAAATTTTTTTTTTTTTAATTCTTTATTCATTTATTCATCTTTCAACAAGTGTAAAAAATATTAAACAATTGAAAATGAATACATCACTTGAATTACTATCAATTATAGCGTTGAATAAAATTTAATCCCTCCCCTCCCCTCCAACTAGATTTCAATCAAAAATATCATATAAAGATTCGTTCCCTTTTTTTTTTTTTAAACTAAACATTTAATAAAATAAAAAAAACCCTCACATCCCTTCATTCACAATTGTACTTATAGAGTAAGAATGGCATCTATTCATTACAATATTTAGTTAATGGCCCCCTTATCTCTTTAAATTTATTATAACTCCCCTTTTGTATAGCTATTGTTCTCTCCATTTTATAAATATGACATAATGAGTTCCACCAGAAATTATTTAGTCTGTTCCAGTTTTTCCAATTAGTTGTGATCTGTTGTATGGCGACTCCTGTAATTATCAGTAAAAGCTTATTATCCCAGGACAAGCAGGCATGATATTCTCACATGTGGGTGACGTCATCTACGGAGCCCCGATGCGGAAGCATTTTCAAGCAAACTTGATTGAGGATTTAAGTTTGCTCTGCTGCTCCACGCATGCGTGCCTTCCTGCTCCACTAGGGGGTGCATCCCCTCGTGGTCTCCAGTTCAAAATTTTCCGCGAGCCTAGAAGACGTGTTTTTCAGGCTCTGCCCCAACTGCCTTCTAGCACCGCGATTTTTTCTTGTTTTTTCACGATTAAGTCGCTGTGCGCGAATTCCTTACCTTTTTACTTGATTCCTGCTTCGTTTCCAACGACCCGGAGGCTTCCGGGTCCCCGTGGCCGCGTGGCTAATCGAGCCGCGGCTACTTTCGATTTAATGTCCCGGCCTTTGACCGGCTTTAAAAAGTGCACCCGGTGCGAGCGGCTTCTTTCTCTCACAGACCCACATCGCCGGTGCATCCTTTGTCTGGGGGCGACTCATCCAACCGACTCCTGCCCCCAGTGCGCTATTTTCCAAAACCGGGCCCTCCGCCGAAGAAAAGCCCGCATGGCGGATCTCTTCACCCCGGACCAACCCCCCACTTTGGCCTCGAGGTCGGCCCTGGCCTAGGCCCCGGCCTTGACCTCGGCCCCGGAAACCTCGGCATCGCCTCGAGACTCGACCCCGAAGTCCTCGGGACAACAGAAAGCCTCGGCTCCGGGTAAATCCCCTCTTCCCTCTTCAGGTTCTGTAACAGCGAAGAAGCCAGCCTCGGGGACAACGGCGACGCATGGCGGAAGCCCCATGCTTACAGCCCCGTCTAAGCCCTCCAAGCCTTCGGGCCGTGCCTCCACCCATCGGGAATACTCTAATACGAGGTCGCCCCCGGTGGAGCGCACAGAGGCAGGGGACATGCCTTCGATGCTGTCCGTGCCCGTCTTCCAGGACCTACTCCGAGCGAAGATCACGTCGGAGCTGTCCGCTGCAATAGCCCAGTTTCAATCGGCCTCGACCTCGAATGCGCCAGACCAACCTGAGCCTCACACCGAACAACCTCGAGGAAAGGTGCGCAATCCTCGCCGCATCCCATCCTCCTCGGACTCCTCGCCGAGACGCCCGAGACATTCCCCCTCTGCGGACCGCCGAGGGGCAAAACGTCGGGCTAGAACGACAGAAACCTCGAACCGCCGTACCTCCAAGAAGGCCCGAGGTTCACCAACCCTACGAGGCTGTTCCCCCACACCTCGTACAGGACCACTAAGAGTGGCTGAGTTATCACTCTCCGACCCACGTATCCTCCGAACTCCCCCTCGGACGCATTCTCCGAGGGAGTCCGGATCGAGGTCACCAACCCGACATCGATCGGTACCCCTAACCCCGGCATCGTCTCCGAGGGGATCCTCGAGACGCCGAAGATCGACAACCCCGGAACACTCTCACAGTGCTTCCCCAACCTCGGAGCATGGGTCAGAGCATGAACCTCGATACTCGAGGGAAGCCTCCTTATCCTTCTCCACCCGGCGAAGGTCTCGTTCCCTGACCCCGCACGGGGCTCCGGGGACATCTCGCCCATCCTTCACTCGCTTTGTCCAAGACATGGGCCAAGCATTGGACTTAGATCTCCAGTCCGACTCCAGATACTCTAAGGAGTACCTGGCAGAGCTGGATATGCCATCACTGCCCAGAGAGTCCCTCCGCTTACCACCTAACCCGGTACTCCAACAGGCCTTCTTCAGGAACCTGGAGACCCCCTACATGGTCACGGCCGTACCCTCCAAAATGGAGGCCAAGTACCGCACAGTACCTTATCCGGGATTCGAGCAACCACAGCTCTCCCACCAATCGCTGCTGGTGGAATCCTCCTTGAAAAAGGCTCACCCGTCCCGTGTCTCAGCAGCGGTACCCCCAGGCCGGGAAGGCCGAACCTTGGACAAGTTCGGCAGGAGACTATACCAAAACGCAATGATGGCCTCTAGGGTGCAAAGCTACACTTTCACCTTCACATCATACCTCAAACACCTCATTGGACTATTGAGAGCCTTTGAGACTGACCTACCGGCCTCCCGACAGGAAACGTTCGGCCTGCTTTTAGAGTCCCTCTCCAACCTGCGCCTTCATCTATTCCACGCGGCCTACGATGGCTTCGAACTCTCCTCCAGAGAAGCAGCCTTCGCTATCGCCATGCGCCGACTAGCTTGGCTGCGCCTGGTCGACATGGACCCCAACTTACAGGACCGGTTAGCAAACCTCCCCTGCGTGGGAAAGGAATTGTTCGATGACACTATCGAGGCGGCGACAAAACGCCTCTCTGAACATGAACGCTCATTTGCCTCCCTTGTCCGGCAAAAGCCCAAACCGCCAGCGCCCAGGCCATACAGGGCCCCTCCGCGCCGCTACCCACAAAAGTCCACCCCTGCTTTCTCGCGGCCCCCACCCAGACGTCCGCAAGCCCATCACAGGGCCATGCCCAAGTCCCAACCGCCCGCGACCACCAAACCATCCCCGTCCTTTTGACGGGACACGCGGAAGGGGGCGGGCCCCCTCCGCCATAGTCCCAGACCACCTTCCCATCGGAGGTCGACTCAAAGCCTTTTACCCTCGCTGGGAACAACTCACGACGGACGCATGGGTCCTTGGCGTGATCTCATCAGGGTACTCTCTCAACTTTCGGGCCATTCCCCCGGACAACCCCCCAAGGAATTGCCCTCCCAACAGGACTCAGCTACCTCTACTCCTCTCCGAAGCTCGAGACCTGCTTCGCCTGAGAGCAGTGGAGAAGGTCCCCCCCAACCAACGGGGGAAGGGCTTCTACTCCCGTTACTTTCTGGTACCGAAAAAAACGGGAGACCTACGCCCAATACTAGACTTGAGACGCCTCAACAAATTCCTGGTACGGGAAAAGTTTCGGATGCTCTCACTACCAACACTCTACCCCCTGATCGACGAGGGCGACTGGCTCTGCTCCCTCGATCTCAAAGAGGCGTACACACATGTCCCAGTGCATCCCGCTCACCGCAAGTTTTTGCGTTTCCAAGTAGGGGACTGGCACCTACAATACCGAGTCCTCCCCTTCGGACTAGCATCATCGCCTCGGGTCTTCACCAAGTGCCTCGTGGTGGTAGCAGCAACCTTACGCTCCCAGGGCCTCCAGGTATTCCCCTACCTGGACGACTGGCTAATCAAAGCCCCGTCTAAAGAAGGGGCTATCTCAGCGACCCAACAGACTATTACCTATCTACAAAGTCTGGGGTTCGAAATAAACTTCCCAAAATCTCAACTACGCCCCTCACAATCCCTACAGTTCATCGGGGCCACGCTGGACACGGTTCGCCTCCGTTCCTTCCTCCCCCCTCCGCGCATGGAGGCGTTAGTAAGTCTGAGCCGAAGGATCTCTCGGCTGACCTCAGTATCAGCCCGACAGATGATGATCCTCCTGGGCCACATGGCCTCCACCGTCCATGTCACACCCTTCGCCCGCCTCCATCTGAGAATCCCTCAATGGACCCTGGCGTCTCAATGGCGTCAAGACCGTGACCCGATCGACCACTCAGTGACAGTGACTCCTTCATTGCAACGATCGCTCCGCTGGTGGGCCGACTCTTCAAATCTTTCCAAAGGTTTGCTCTTCCTCACCCCACCCCACAGCAAGGTACTCACCACGGACTCGTCGGAGTACGCTTGGGGAGCCCATCTGGACGGCCTGCGCACCCAAGGAATGTGGTCAGCACAAGACCGCCGCTGCCACATCAACGTGCTAGAACTTCGGGCCATCTACCTCGCAGCAGTAGCCTTCCAACATCTGCTCCGCGACCGAGTGGTTCTCATCCGAACCGTCAATCAAGTAGCGATGTACTACGTAAACAAACAAGGGGGCACAGGGTCTTGGCCCCTTTGCCGGGAAGCCCTGCGCCTCTGGAAATGGGCAATCTCCAACAACACCTTCCTTCGGGCGGTGTACATACAAGGAGAACAAAACTGCCTGGCGGACAGACTCAGCCGCCTCCTCCAGCCACACGAGTGGTCACTACACTCTCAGGCCCTACGAGGAGTGTTCGAACGGTGGGGGACGCCTCAAATAGACCTGTTCGCATCCCCTCACAACCACAAGCTGCCTCTCTTCTGCTCCCGGATATACTCCCCGGACCGGCTCGAGGCCGACGCCTTCCTCCTCGATTGGGAGGGAAGGTTCCTGTACGCGTTCCCGCCGTTCCCTCTGATACTGCGGACGCTTGTCCACCTGAAAACGGTACAAGCCACCCTGATCCTGATTGCCCCTCGCTGGCCACGCCAGCCGTGGTTTTCCCTTCTACTTCAACTCAGTGTCAGAGATCCACTGCCTCTGCCTCTGTTTCCCTCTCTACTGTCACAGGGTCAGGGTTCACTGTTACATCCCAATCTTCAATCTCTTCATCTGAATGCTTGGTTTCTCTCCCCCTGACTGCTCTCCCCGTGTCTCAATCAGTCAAGGAGATATTGGAGGCCTCTAGAAAAATCTCGACGAGAACCTGCTACTCCCAAAAGTGGACCAGATTCTCAACCTGGTGCTCCTCCCACAGCCAGGACCCGGTGTCGGTCCCCGTCCCCCTGGTCCTTGACTATCTACTTCAACTATCTCATTCCGGCCTAAAGACCAACTCCATTCGAGTACACCTCAGTGCGATTGCGGCCTTTCATCAGCCCCTGGAAGGGAAAGCCCTCTCGCTCCATCCCTTAGTCACTCGCTTCATGAAGGGCCTGCTGAACTTCCACCCCCCTCTCAAACCTCCACCGGTGGTTTGGGACCTTAACGTGGTTCTGGCTCAACTAATGAAACCTCCATTTGAGCCCCTAGACAAATGCCATCCAAAATTCCTCACTTGGAAGGTAATTTTCCTACTTGCACTCACGTCCGCACGGCGGGTTAGTGAGCTACAAGCCCTGGTAGCGGACCCACCCTTCACGGTATTCCATCACGACAAGGTGGTACTCCGCACCCATCCAAAGTTCCTACCTAAAGTAGTGTCTGATTTCCATCTAAATCAGTCCATTGTCTTACCTGTGTTTTTCCCCAAGCCCCACTCTCATCCCGGAGAAGTGGCGCTCCACACTCTTGACTGCAAAAGAGCGTTGGCCTTTTACCTCCAACGCACTCAGCCACACCGGAAAGTCCCACAACTGTTTTTGTCCTTCGACCCAAACCGGTTAGGTCACCCAGTTTCCAAACGCACCTTGTCCAACTGGTTGGCCGATTGCATCTCCTTTTGCTACGCTCAGGCTGGTCTCGCGCTGAATGGTCGAGTAACGGGACACAAAGTCCGAGCGATGGCAGCCTCCGTAGCCTTCCTCAGGTCAACACCTATCGAGGAAATCTGCAAGGCTGCCACATGGTCTTCGGTTCATACCTTCACCTCCCACTACTGTCTGGACTCCCTGTCCAGAAGCGATGGCCGATTCGGCCAATCGGTGTTGCGAAATCTATTTGCTTAAATTGCCAACTTCCCTCCATCCCTCTGCAGTAAGCTTGGAGGTCACCCACATGTGAGAATATCATGCCTGCTTGTCCTGGGATAAAGCACAGTTACTTACCGTAACAGGTGTTATCCAGGGACAGCAGGCATATATTCTCACAACCCACCCACCTCCCCGAGGTTGGCTTCTTGGCTAGTTAAGTGAACTGGAGACCACGAGGGGATGCACCCCCTAGTGGAGCAGGAAGGCACGCATGCGTGGAGCAGCAGAGCAAACTTAAATCCTCAATCAAGTTTGCTTGAAAATGCTTCCGCATCGGGGCTCCGTAGATGACGTCACCCACATGTGAGAATATATGCCTGCTGTCCCTGGATAACACCTGTTACGGTAAGTAACTGTGCTTTGTTGTTTGATGATATTTTGCTCTTTGATCTCATTAATGTACCAAATAAAATTGTATCGTATGATAATGCTATGTGGTTTTCTAATAGACAATTAATTTGGGACCAAATTGATTTCCAAAAGATCATAATACAGGGACAATAAAATAATAAATGATCTAACGTCCCTGCTTCAAGATTACAATGCCAGCATCTATTAGACTTAGAGCTATCTAATTTCTGTAATCTAACTGGGGTCCAAAAAGCTCTATGTAATAAAAAGAACCAAGTTTGTCTCATAGATGCGGACACTGTACATCTCATCCTTCAAGACCAAATTCGTGGCTATTGAGATACATCAATTTGATGTTTGATCGCAATACTCAAAATGTCCCTAAGTCCATTTTTAGGTTTTTTATTTACATATCCGCTTTATCAATTTATTCTACTGTGCGGCTTGGTGACCCAAGAAGTCCATCTGAAAGCATAAAAATTCTAAAATATATTTTGTATTAAGAATCTTCCATTCAGGGAACCCTGCCTGAATGGCTTGCTTCAGTTGCAACCATCTATAGCTTTGTGATTTATTAAGACCAAATTTATGTTGCAACTGTGAAAATTCAAGCAGTTTACCATTTGAAATAACATTACCTTGAATTCATATACCTGCTATCATCCAATGCTTCCAGATGACTTTAAATCCGCCAATTTGGATCTTGGAGTTTAAACATATAGTTTGATTTGTTGATTTATAGATTGGAATAGGTGTTAAATTGCTGACATATCTTAGGGTTTTCCATGTGTCCATAAATATTCTATTATCTATATATAAATTAGGCATTTTAATACTAAGAACATGACATAAACGTAGAGGAAACATGAGTCGCCATTCCAACCATAACCAATCTGGGGTATTATCAGTGAGCTCTAGGGGGACCCAATACATACCCTGGCGTAAAATATAGGCTTGATGATACCTATAGAAGTTTGGAAAATTTACCCCACCCTCCGCAATTGGTTTTTGTAAAGATACTAAAGCAATTCTAGGAGTTTTGCCCAGCCAAATAAATTTTATAAGAATACTGTTTAATTTTTTATAAAAGGACCCCTTAAAAAACACTGGTAACATTCCCATCTGATAACAAACCACAGGCAATATCATCATTTTGATAGTTTGAACTCTTCCCCAACAAGACAGATGTAATGGTTTCCATAAATTAATACTAGGAAGTGATACTTAGTCAGTATTTAGTGAGTGATTTAAAGGGTAAAGGTAATATAATAGCTTAAGGTTCTGGGAAATCAAAATGCAAGCAGAACCCCAGAAAAAATAAATCTAGGAGGTTTTGTGTTTTTTTATTAGATGAACTGCACAAAAGAGATGACATAATCAAAACTCTAACCAAGAGGATCCAGGTACTCGAATCTCGGCAACGAGGTGGACAGGCTATACTTGAAAATACTCAACAACAGCTTCATGAACTCTCCCAGAAAGAACTGGAGGCATCTAGTCACCGTCAAGACCTGGAAGTACGGATACATTATCGATTCAGGGTCTTATTTCTATATTTTTTCTTTACCCCTCCCCTTTTATGAAGCCGTGTTAGGGTTTTTTTTAATTTGCTGGTGCATCGGTAAAAGCTCTGACAATAGAATTCCTATGAGCATTGGTGCTTTTACTGCTGCAGCCGATGATAAAAACTCTGAATGCGGCTTGATAAAAGGGGGGGGGGGTTAAATTTGTTAAACAAAATTTTAAGTGTTGCAAACAATTAAAAAAAATTAGAATTAATTTGTATATCAGATACCCTTAAATCTAATTGCTCAAAACTATTGTCTTTTCAATATAAAGCCATACTTGCACAATGAAAATGAAAACCTAACTAAAGTGGTATTAGTAATAAAGAAATACATTTTTGTTCTCTAATGATAGCCTGAGATTTGAAACCTCTGCACCAGAGACCGGGACTCTGACCCCTAAGCCAATTTCTTTCAATGTATATGAAAAATATGTTTTTATTTGAGTATGCTCAGTGCTCTAATTTAAAGGTCCTATAGTAAAGACCAGTGGATTCAGGAGCCATTATTGCATTCCCAAAGTTATTCATCTTTCAACATTAAAGTTGGATAAGGAGAAATTAGGGATGCCTTCAATTAAGGTAAATTGATTTTTATTGCTAACCGGCACTTGTATTTTTTTTCTTGTAGCGGTTTTCGCAATGAGCACTTTTAAAGGGAAAAAGTGCTCATCGTGCTTCAGGCGCACAATCTATGTGGACAGCGTGTGCACGAAGGAGAGCAAGCAGTGGAGAAGTGGGGATACCGCCCACACAGGGATTTCCTCACCTGATGATGGCTTCCCTTTTTGCTGCTGTCGGCTTGCCCGCTTTAGCGGCTGTGTCTGTTTAGGCCTCTTTGACGATGTAGGCCTCAGGGGAGTCTTCTTCAGTGGGTTTTTCGCCTGTTTTGGCGGGAAGCTCCGCCATCTTGTCTGCAGCCACAGGTGACCTTCCCCCTGTCTTAGATAGACAGGAGCAGGTTTCTGCTGGGTATCCTGCCTTGGCAGTGAGTCCTGCTTTGCCGCTAGGGGAAATTTCCCCAGATTTTGTTTTAGCCTTGTGCAAAGGTTTTTTGCAGGTGGCTGGGAGTCCTGTTTTTTCCCCGGGGATCTCGGGTTTTTCAGTGGGGTGGTGCTGTTGCCTTTTGCGTCTACCCCTGTTTGGCCCCCTTCAATGTCTTCCCCGGACCCATCCCCTCTGTCTTTGTCCAAGAGGCCATAGGACAAGGATTTTTTAATTGGGGAGATATTTTCTCCTGCTGAGGACTTGGACCCCTTGTTGGACCCCAGAGATCCTCTCAGGGGGACGGATGCCACTGGCATATGTTTTTTGGAGCCTCTGGCTGGTGAGGATGCATCAGTGATGCAGGAAGAGCTCCAGAAACTTATTCTTCAGGTTTCATCATAAGAACATAAGCAATGCCTAGTTTTGTGTTTTGAAGAAGATGCAAAGGAGCCCCCACATGTGGTGGATCCCCTTCTTTGGGCAATCCGTTTGGCCTTCCGTTCTTTTCCTATGCATCAGGATATTTGGGACATAGTATTTGCGCAATGGAAGGCAGCAGAAACATCTTTTAATTTTTCACAGTCAGTGACTCGGCTGTATCCCATCCTTAGGGTCCTCTGCGCCTCTGTTCAGCAGACCTAGGAGTTCCATAAGTCAGATCATCTTTTTATATTTCTCGCCAGCCCTCATAAGGGGGACGGTGCTTCTAAAGCTATGATTGCGTGCTGGATCAAGGAGGCTACTGTTTTGGCGTACCTTCTTCAGAAGAAGCCTGTTCTGGATTTTCTCAAAGCTCATTCCACTCGAGGGCAGGCAGCCTCTTGGATTGAGTGTTCTGTTCTGCCTCTGGTGGATATCTGTAAAGCTGTGGTTTGCTCTTCTCTCCATTCCTTTGTTTGCCACTACTGTGTGGACATTCAGGTGCGTCGGGACACGGTGTTTAGTGATGGGTACTGCTTTGGTACTTCCTATCCATTCTGTGCCCGTCTGGAGGGACGCTAAATAAGGAGAAACTAGATTCTTACCTGCTAATTTTCTTTCTTTTAGTCCTTCTAGACAGGTACAGACCCCGACCTGTCGTTTTATTCAGTGTTTTTTTGTGAAGAATACGATTTTTCCAGCAGTTTCTTGTTGTCTTAGGAGTTTTTGTTGGGTTGTTGTTTTTTTTTTGGGGGGGATGAGGGGAGTATGGTAAGAGCAGCAGCATTTTGGTTCATCTGGCTTAGCTGGCAAACTGAGGAGATGCTTTGAAGGATCTTGTTCTAATCAGTATCCAACAGTGTTTCCCTGTCCAATCTGGGCACCTACTTCGCCTTCGCCATATGAGAGTGGAGTTAGTTTGTTTCTAGTTCACAGTTATTTAGTTCCTGTTTGGCTATTCATCAAACTGATTGTAGATTGGACTGCACAGCCAGCCCACTTATACTACAGCCAAAAGTCAGTGTCTTAGTCTCCACCTGCTGGCAGAGGAGTGTAAACCCATTCATTCTGTGCCAGTCTGGAGGAACTAAAAGAAAGAAAATTAGCAGGTAAAAACCTAATTTCTCCTTATCCAACTTTAATGTTGAAATATGAATAACCGGGAATGCAGTGATGGTTCCCAAATCCACTGGTCTTTACAATATGACCTTTTAGTTGGAGCACTGAGCATATACATTGGGAGAAGTTGGCTTAGGGGTCAGAGTCCTGGCCTTTAGTGCAGAGGTTTAGGGTTCAAATCCCAGGTCATCATTAGAGAGCAAAACTATTTTTCTTTATTCCTAAAACTACTTTATTTAGGTTTTCATTTATATGGTTTAAGTATGGCTTTTTATTTAACAGATAACCTGTTTTGAGCAAAATATTTTTTATGACACAACAGCAATCTTTATTGACTATTTGAGAACCATTGTAAAATGAGATGGTATAAGAATACTTTTCTCATTATGGATTATTTTCCGACAAAAAGGAAAGTTATTCCCACACATAAGTGAGATTTGATTTGACAAGCATGAGTATGGTGTTCAGTTTAATATTTTCATGGACCTATTTGAATGTTCATCAGTTTAACATTTCATTATATCTTCTGAATTCTATGATAGCAGCTGTTTCAGTAAAATTAATTGCAAATTGTGATTTTGGCATATTAACATTTGTGAAAACAGGATATGAAATGTTGATAATCCTGCAGTATAGCAATATGTTTGACTCTATGCTATATTTCCCTGAAAATGACAATAGAAGGAATTATGATAAAATATATATATTGCAGTACACCGCTTTAATATTTTGGAAAGGCGGTTTATTAAGTATTTTAAATATGCCATAAACTAGCAAGAATATAGAGTGTCTTCTTTATTTTCTTTATTTGCTAGGAGAAAAATCAAGCACTCAGTGTATCAACATTAGAACTTTCTGCCCTAGTGGGACAATTGCAGGCAAGAGAGCAAGAGCTCCGAACTATGCTGCATCTAAAGGTAATAGTCACAGAATAGTCTCACACATCAGTTTGTTTGTAAGAAGCTTACTTGTGTGCACTGTTTCCTCTAGCCTGCATGGCCACCCAGCCCCACCACTTAGCCAGCACACTGGATCTCCCTCCCTACCCTACTGCTTTCTGAAATTAGCAGTGGCAGCAAACTGAAATCCAACCATTGTAGGACATTCCTGCACCTACCTGCAGCTACTGGTCCATCCCCTCTAACGTCACTTCTTTGTTCCAAAGCAGAGCCAGCAGTCATGGGTAGATACCAGAAGGTCCTGCAATGGCTGGATTTCAGTTTGCTGTTGCTGGTCCAGGAAAGGAGCAGCTGTGGTGGGGAGCTAAGGGGGCAGGAAGATGGATGGAAGTGTGGTGGAGGAGAGAGAGGGGAGCAGATGCTTGATGGAAGTGTGGTGGAGGAGAGAGAGGGGAGCAGATGCTGGATGGAAGTAGGGTGGAGAGAAGGGAGCAGATGTTGGATGGATGTGGGGTGGAGAGAAGGGAGCAGATGCTGGATGGAAGTAGAGGAGAGAGGGAGAAAGGGGGAGCAGATGCTGGATGGAAGTGGAGGGAGAGGGAGAAAGGAGGAACAGATGCTGGATGGAAGCGGAGGGAGAGGGAGAAAAGGGGAGCAGATGCTAGATGGAAGCGGAGGGAGAAAAGGGGGAGCAGATGCTAGATGGAAGCGGAGGGAGAGGGAGCAGATGCTAGATAGAAGCGGAGAGAGAGGGAGAAAGGGAGAGCAGATGCTGGATGGAAGCAGAGGGAGAAAGGGGGAGCAGATGCTAGATGGAAGCGGAGGGAGAGGGAGAAAGGGTTGCTGGATGGAAGCGAAGCGAAGGGGGAGCAGATGCTAGCTGGAAGCGGAGGGAAGGGGGAGCAGATGCTGGATGGAAGCGAAGGGAGGGGGGAGCAGATGCTGGATGGAAGCGGAGGGAGGGGGAGCAGATGCTGGCTGGAAGTGGAGAAAGGGGGAGAAGATGCTGGAGGGAGGGGAGCAGATGCTGGAGGGATGCGGAGGAAGGGGGAGAGAGGGGGAGCAGATGCTGGATGGAAGTGGAGGGGAGCAGATGCTGGAGGGAAGAGGTAGAGGGTAGGGGAGTAGGCGCTGGAAGGAAGTGGGGGGATAAAAAGGGCATATGTTGGATGAGGGGTAAGAAGATAGAATTAGATACTGAGGGGGTGAGGGAAAGAGGTGGCAAGCAGTAGGTAGACACAGTGAAGAGAAGGAAATTGAGGACTGAATAAGAATTTAATGTAGAAGAGGCAGAAAATAAATTGAAGAAAGCTGAAAGGAAAAGGAGAGAAAAACAACAGACAGAAAAATATGGCAAGAGAGTTAAGAGAAAATGAGGAAAACAGAAACCAGAGATTGAGTTCACAATTGGTGGGGGGGTGAAGTGGAAAAAGCAATGGTTTAAGATACAAGTAGTTTGGTAGCTATGTTAATATTCCACTTAATTCATATACAGAACCCCTGTCTTCGGGTGTGTTAGGCAGCCTAGGCAGTTTGCCTAAGGCACGAATGGGTCCATCTACATCAAAAGAATGTGACATAGATTCGAAGTATGACAGCCAACCTGGCTACCAGTATGGATGGGCCTGAGGACTTTAAAATCGTAAATTACTTAGCTAATCAAGAAGGAACATTGAGTGACAGAACTGGTCTTTGACTTCAGTATTCAGGCTATTAAATTGTTACAATAACATAAAGCTGCCACCCTGAAATTCCACTAATTGTCTAGCTTATTGATTTTAAGTGAAATCTAGAAATAGAGATAGGATACCAGGTGGGTGGTCACAGTAGTCTTTTGTTTGTGTTTACCTGATATTTTGTTTGCAGATTTTATTCTTGACTTTTTTTTTAGTCACTGAGCTGCTGTTTTGCTCATATATTTTAAATTAATTGACTTCAACAATGGTGTTATAAATGTTTTATTGTTGTGTATGAATATCAACAAATTCTGGTTTATCTGATGTGTTTCTTTATATTGGCTCATGTGATCTTGCAGGTCTCCATGTAGAGATAACAGCATTTAGCTCTTATACTATAGCCATTTAAACTTAATTTTTTTTTAGGACGTGATTTTGATTTCCCTTAGGACAAAGATATAATTGAAGCAACCAATCACATTACAGAATTTACCACAAGATTTAAGAAGTTAGAAGCTGCACTGCGAGAGTCCCGAGTGGCAGAAACCAATGCTAACAAAGAATTACAGGAGTTGAATTTGAGACTTAAAGGACTGAAGTGTGAAATAAATAAGCTAAAAGGTGAGGACACAAAAATAAATCTATTACTTTCATAGCCTTACTGTCTTGTACAGTATAGTACAGTACACTCCACTTATGTGCATATCAGATAAGTGTATACTCCATGCATTGCAAAGTGTCCGTTCTGTTTTTCTTTTTTTCTTTATTATCTTTTATTTACATCAAAGCACAAACTTTGAAAAAGAAATACAAATCCTCAAAGAAAATTTTTCTCATATCTTACATACTATATTACAGTCCACAAAAGGGAGAGAGAGAGAAAAAACCTATCACAACCAAGGGAAGTTGGAATTAAGGAAAAGACAAGAGGAAATACGGAGACTGTTAATCAAATTTATGTTCAGCCAGATTGCTGGACATTGGCTCCACTATCCAGGTTCCTTGAAACTGCTTTGCCTTCCAGGAAAAAATTGTAATTGTTCAGGTTCAAAAAAGACATAATGATTACTTTGATAGGAAATACAACAATTACATGGAAAGCGTAGTTGGAAAGTATCCCCCAAATTCAAAACTGATTGACGAAAGGTTAAAAACTTCTTTCTTCGGGATTGTGTCCATTTAGAAACATCAGGAAATATTGCACCTTTAGAGCCAAAAAACTCAGCTTTTTCAGTTTTATAAAATAGTCAAAGAATTGCTTCTTTGTCTTGGAGAAAGACAAATGTCACTAATAGCATGACTCTAACAGTAATTTCTACTTGGGAGGATTCTAAGAATCCAGCAATATCCAATCCGGTTGGTTCTTCTGCCACTGCTTCTTCCTTGCTAAAATTAAGGTAATACAGTTTCTGGAGTGGCAGCATATTTGTCTCTGAATATTTCAGGACAGAAGTAAAAAATAATTGAAACATTTCCTTTGGAGAATACATTCTGGAGACAGGAAAATTAAGGAGTCACAAATTAAGATTTCGATTTGCGTTCTCCAAATTTTCTATCTTCCTAATTAGTATATTTCTGTTTCTTAGATGTTGACCAGATTGAGTTTTAACTTCAGAAACTTATTTTTTCAACTTGGTCTATTCTAACTGAATGTTGCTGTATTTTCTCCTCCAAAGTTTTTATGTGTTTAGTGGAGTCGATGAGAGGAGCAATGAACAGGGAGCATACCTGGTGCAAGTTTTCAGTGGCTCCCCAGCGTGCGTCCGTGTCCACAACATCAGGCTTCACAAGTGGCTTTAGGGGTGGAATAGGGGAAATTCCTGAAGCTGAAGTCAAATTCGTATTCTGTATATCTTCAACCACTCCCGGTGCCATCTGAGTGCCTGATCCTCCATGCGAGAGCGTCTCCATCGAGGTGCTCCTCTGAGATGCAAATCCTTCCGGGGTCATAGGGGAAACCGGCAGTGCCATTGGCGAAGAAACTCCCAATGCCTCCCGCTGCAATGTTGGATCACCTTACATTCCAATGTTGGATCACCTTACATCCCTGGTCCCGCCGGGCTCAATGATATCTCATCGTCCAAGACGGGGTCTGCCCACTCCCGGCTGCAGATACACCCCAAGTAACAGGCACAGCAAAGGTGGTAATTGCTGTTTCTTTAGCACTCTCCAGACCAGTAGAGGTTAACTTTACGAATGGGTATATATCTAATCATGACCAGCAGGTGGAGACTGAAAACAAAACTTTGGGACAGTATATACTATCCTCCCTTCTCTATTTCCCTCAGTCTTCTTTCAGTCTCCAGCAGGTGTTGAGTGATCTGTACCCATCTCTCTTGGTAGGGCTGTTGGAATTTGTTTAGGGGTTTATTGTCCCTGTTTTTGGCCGGACGGAGCTTGGTCGGGCCCTGTTTGGGGGTTCGTCCGACCTCGGGGGTGTCAAACCCGGCGGGTCACGAGCGGGGTCCCTCCCCCCAGTGGCGTACCAAGGGGGGGGCGGTCCGCCCCGGGTACCAAGCCCTGAGGGGGTGCTCCCGGTCCGGTCCAGTTACCCCCCCCTGCGCCGGGTGTCGCGTCTGGAAACAGCCTGCAGCAAGATCGCGATGCCAGAGATCTTTGCCTGCTTCGACTGTTTCCTCCGCCACGGTCCTGCCCCTCCTCTGATGTCAGAGGAGGGGCGGGACCGCGGCGGAGGAAACAGCCGAAGCAGGCAAAGATCTCTGGCATCGCGCGATCTTGTTGCAGGCTGTTTCCCCAGGGCAGTAGCGTACCAAGGGGGGCGAGGGGGAGGTCCATCCCGGGTGCCGCCTTAGGGGGGGGTGCACAGCTGGCCCGGTCCCTATCGCGCTCCTACCCTCCCAGCGAAAGCAGCATCGGCGCCATTATCGAAAAAGGTAATGGCGCCAGGCCTTGGAGCACCAAGGCAGACCGCTTCTCCCCTCTCCCAGCCGAAACCCCGCTGACCATCCTATCTCTCTCCCCCCCCAAGTGAACCTTTCTGACCCTCCCAGCGAAAGCAGCAAACCTCCCTCCAGTAGCGTCGGCTTTATCCTCCCTCTGCCGCATCACTGATGACGTCATCAGTAACGCGGCAGAGGGAGGAGAAAGCCGCGAAGGAGGTTTGCTGCTCTCGCTGGGAAGGTCGGAAAGGTTCACGGGGGGGGGGGAGATAGGAGGGTCAGCGGGGGTTCGGCTGGGAGGGGGGAGAAGCGACTGCCTCGGTGCTCCATTACCTTCTTCGGGCAGCAGCAGCGTTTACAATTCGCTGCTGTTGCCGGCTTCAGGCCTTGTTCTCTGCCGGGTCCTGCCTACTTCCAGTTTTCATGAAGACAGGACCCGACAGAGAGGAAGGCCTGAAGCGGGCAACATCAGTGAATTGTGAATGCTGCTGCTGCCCGATGAAGTTCAGGACATCAGGACATCGGGGAAGGAGCAGGGAGAAATCGGCTGCTGGCTTGGGGGTGAGGGTAGGGAAAGAATCGTGGAAGTGGAGAAATCGGCACGATGGCTTTGTGCAGGCTAGGGGGAGAGAGAAAGAAAGGAAAAAATAAAGAGGGGGGCCAGGGGGAGAGAGAAAGAAAGGCAGAAAGAAAGAGGGGGACCAAGGGGAGAGAAAGAAAGGCAGAAATAAAGAGGGGGACCAAGGGGAGAGAAAGAAAGGCAGAAATAAAGAGGGGGTCAAGGGGGAGAGAAAGAAAGGCAGAAAGAAAGAGGAGGGCCAGGGGGAGAGAGAAAGAAAGGCAGAAAGAAAGAGGGGGACCAAGGGGAGAGAAAGAAAGGCAGAAATAAAGAGGGGGGTCAAGGGGGAGAGAAAGAAAGGCAGAAAGAAAGAGGGGGGCCAGGAGGAGAGAGAAAGAAAGGCAGAAATAAAGAGGGGAGCCAGGGGGAGAGAGAAAGAAGAAGGATCAGAAGAAGGACCAGAGACTCATGAAATCACCAGACAAAAAAGTAGGAAAAATGATTTTATTTTCAACTTACCGTATTTTCACGCATATAACGCGCGCGTTATACGCGTTTTTACCTACCGCGCATACCCCTCGCGCGTTATATGCGTGAGCGCGGTATACCAAAGTTTTAAAACATAGTTCCCACCCCGCCCGACGCCCGATTCACCCCCCCAGCAGGACCGCTCGCACCCCCACCCCGAACGACCGCTCGCACGCGCTCCCATCCGCACCCGCATCCACGATCGGAGCAAGAGGGAGCCCAAGCCCTCTTGCCCGCCCGACTCCCCGACGTCCGATACATCCCCCCCCCCGGCAGGACCACTCGCACCCCCACCCCGAACGACCGCTCTCACGCGCTCCCACCCACACCCGCATCCACGATCGGAGCAAGAGGGAGCCCAAGCCCTCTTGCCCGGCCGACTCCCCGACGTCCGATACATCCCCCCCCCCGGCAGGACCACTCGCACCCCCACCCCGAACGACCTCCGACTTCCCGACAATATCGGGCCAGAAGGGAGCCCAAACCCTCCTGGCCACGGCGACCCCCTAACCCCACCCCGCACTACATTACGGGCAGGAGGGATCCCAGGCCCTCCTGCCCTCGACGCAAACCCCCCTCCCCCCCAAGAACCTCCGACCGCCTCCCAGCCGACCCGCGATCCCCCTGGCGACCCCCACGACCCCCCCACCCCCCTTCCCCGTACCTTTGGTAGTTGGGCCAGAAGGGAGCCCAAACCCTCCTGGCCACGGCGACCCCCTAACCCCACCCCGCACTACATTACGGGCAGGAGGGATCCCAGGCCCTCCTGCCCTCGACGCAAACCCCCCTCCCCCCCAAGAACCTCCGACCGCCCCCCAGCCGACCCGCGATCCCCCTGGCGACCCCCACCCCCCTTCCCCATACCTTTAGTAGTTGGCCGGACAGACGGGAGCCAAACCCGCCTGTCCGGCAGGCAGCCAACGAAGGAATGAGGCCGGATTGGCCCATCCATCCTAAAGCTCCGCCTACTGGTGGGGCCTAAGGCGCGTGGGCCAATCAGAATAGGCCCTGGAGCCTTAGGTCCCACCTGGGGGCGCGGCCTGAGGCACATGGGCCCAACCCGACCATGTGCCTCAGGCCGCGCCCCCAGGTGGGACCTAAGGCTCCAGGGCCTATTCTGATTGGCCCACGCGCCTTAGGTCCCACCAGTAGGCGGAGCTTTAGGATGGATGGGCCAATCCGGCCTCATTCCTTCGTTGGCTGCCTGCCGGACAGGCGGGTTTGGCTCCCGTCTGTCCGGCCAACTACTAAAGGTACGGGGAAGGGGGGTGGGGGGGTCGTGGGGGTCGCCAGGGGGATCGCGGGTCGGCTGGGGGGCGGTCGGAGGTTCTTGGGGGGGAGGGGGGTTTGCGTCGAGGGCAGGAGGGCCTGGGATCCCTCCTGCCCGTAATGTAGTGCGGGGTGGGGTTAGGGGGTCGCCGTGGCCAGGAGGGTTTGGGCTCCCTTCTGGCCCAACTACCAAAGGTACGGGGAAGGGGGGTGGGGGGGTCGTGGGGGTCGCCAGGGGGATCGCGGGTCGGCTGGGGGGCGGTCGGAGGTTCTTGGGGGGGAGGGGGGTTTGCGTCGAGGGCAGGAGGGCCTGGGATCCCTCCTGCCCGTAATGTAGTGCGGGGTGGGGTTAGGGGGTCGCCGTGGCCAGGAGGATTTGGGCTCCCTCCTGGCCCGATATTGTTGGGGAGTCGGCGGTCCTTCGGGGGGGGGGGGAGGGATGTATCGGACGTCGGGGGGGGGGCATCAGGCTTTCAGGATGGGGACAGACCTTCAAGGGGGGACAGTGCACGGAAGTCAGGGGGGGTGAACGGAGAGTCGGGACAGCGCACGGAAAGTCAGGGCGGGCGAAAGGAGCGTCGGGCAGCATGCGCGGTATACCCGTGAGCGCGGTATATCAAAGTTTTTGTGCAAATCATCGTGATTTCTGCGCGCTATATCCGTGTGCGCGTTTTATACGGGTGCGTGTTATTTGCGTGAAAATACGGTAGTGATCAAAATGTGTCCGTTTTGAAAATTTATATCTGCTGTCTATATTTTGCACTATGGCCCCCTTTTACTAAACCGCAATAGAGTTTTTTAGCGCAGGGAGCCTATGAGCGTCGAGAGCAGCGTGGGGCATTCAGCGCAGCTCCCTACGCTAAAAACCGCTATCGCAGTTTAGTAAAAAGGGAGGGGGAATATTTGTCTATTTTTGTATAGTTGTTACTGAGGTGACATTGCATAAAGTCATCTGCCTTGACCTCTTTGAAAACCCGCAGAATATAAATGATAATTAACATTTTCTCTGCGTACAGCGTGCTTTGTGTTTTTAAAATTTTATTGTTGGTAGATCATTTTGACTTGGCCACAAAGGTAAGGGGGAGGGAGGGAGGGGAACTGCTGAAAGACATCTAATAATCCTTGCAGGCTTGACTGCAGGGAATTATTTTTGTAAAATCATGTTTTGTTATGTGACTGGCATTATCTAGACTTTAATTTCTATGAATGAATAGAATGAAAATGATATAAAATTACTTGCTTGTTTTTATGTGCGTGCGCTGAAGGAAAGTGGAGAGAGAGTGGGCTGAGGATGCTGAAGGGAAATGGGGAAGAGAGTGGGGAGAAGACGCTGATTTATAAATTGACAATTGTACAGAATATTGTTTCTTTTTATACTTTAATATAAACAATTCAAGGCTTGTGTGGATGGAATCAGGTGGTTTGCGGGGATGGGGAACGAGCTTACGGGGATTAGTCCAATAAAATTGTATTTTTTTATATCTCATTATTTGTTTTATTTTTATTTGTTAATTTATAAAGTGGTGATTGTTATGTATCAGTTTTTTCAAATTTACATCTACTGTCTTTATATTTTGCACTGTATTAGAGGACATGTGTTACTGTTTTTTGTGGTGTTGCATTGTATCCAGGGTCTGGTTTCTTGGCGGATCAGTTTAACTTTTGTCTACATATTTCTATTTTTAGTTTGTGATTATTCCATTTTGGGCGAGGGTGTATCTCTGTTCTGTGTGTATGAAAAAGACATAGTTTTCAGTTGGCATTGACTACAGGACCAATTGACTGTGCGGGATCTGGCTTGTTTAGTTTTACAATGTATGTGTTGGTGTTCTAGTGCTCACTGCAGTGTTTAAGATGCAGCCTTTTCCTAGGTACACTCTTGTGGTGCGATATGTAGATTGGTACTAAAAATCATATTTTTCATATAGATGGGGGGGGTGTCAAAAAATGATGGGCCCTGGGTGCCACATACCCTAAGTACGCCACTGCCTCCCCCCACTTCCTCCACCTCCCCACATTTTTTTAGAGGAGCCTCAGCAGTAAGCCTTGCCCCCTAAGTCAAGCAAGGCATATTGCTTCGAGAGCCTGTGGAGTCTGTTCTGTAAAAAAAAAAAAAAAATCCTGAGGTAGTGCTGGTCTGAAGGGTTGTTTCCCTTTAAGAAAACTGTATTTTACTGTATTTTTTCATGTAACCGGCACTTTTTTATAGCTAGGTCGCGTATGGAGCAATTGTGCCCTTCTCCGGGGGAGTAGGACACAATTGAGTCCAGCCGCGAGGCACTCGCGGCCGGCCTGAACTCGGCGGTTTGGGTCGGTGAGGTGGTGGAGCTCCGTCGGCAGCGGCTGCAGGCGCCCAGAGCTCCCCGCCGATGGTGCCTCGCGAGTCGGCTTGGAGCAGTGGGGAAGCCCGGTCTTCCACAACCGCCCACGGAGGGATTCCCCGAAGGATTCCCTCTCAGCTGATTTTTTGACAGCTGATGCCGACTTGCCTGTCTTAGCGGCTGAGACTGTTCAGTCTTCTCATCCGCTAAAGGCCATGGAGGGAGCATTTTTGGCGGGAACTTCGCCATTTTCTTTGTCTGGCCCCTCCATTTTGTCTGCAACCTCAGGTGACCTTCCCCCTGTATGGCGAACACAGGGGCAGGTTTCAGCATGGACCCCTGCTGGGGCAGGGAGTCCCTGGGGACCCCCAGGGTTTTTTTTGCCCCCAATTTATTTTCTTTCTTTGTGCGGACTTTTGGGGGTCCCACGTGCGCCTGGGGGGTTTCGGGGGGGGTTTCCCTCCGCGCCCCCTATGGCTTTGCCTCCCTCTTTTCGTTTGGCGTCCCCTCTTCCTCCTCCCTCATCCAAGCGCCCGCGGGGGGACTTGGATTGCGAATTGGTGGGCGGAGGAGCGTGTTGGCCTGGTTGAGGACCTGGCTGCTTTGGCGGGCTTCCAGGATCCTCTAGAGGGGACGCCTGTTGGCAGCGGGGCGGCGGGTTTCCCGTCTTCCAGAGCAGATGCGTCCGTGGTGCGCTTTTTATTCAGAGGGATGAGCTTTTAGACCTGTGTAGCAGGTCTCCTTGGTGCGGCAATTTTGCAGTGTCGCCGCCGGAGACCCCGCGTATGGGGGCCCCTCTGCTTCAGGGGGTCTGTCCTGTTTCCCGCTTTTTTCCTGTGCGTCAGAATTTGCGGGATTTTGTGTTGGCGCAGTGGCCTATGGGCGCAGTTTCGTTTGGTGTGCGCCTTGGCTCTTGGGTATCCCGTCCCGGAGGGAGGTAGGGCTACCTTAATTTCGCCAATGGGGAACGCGGTGGTCTCGGCACTTCCTAAGCGGCATACCGTGCCTGTTATGGACGGTTCTGCTCTTAGGGTCTCGGAGGAGCGTGCGTTAGAGACACTTCTTAAGTATGATTTTGATGTCTCTGCCTTTGGGGTCCAGGCGGCTATTTGTGGGGAGCTAGTCGCTCGCGCCGTGTTTCGGTGGGCTGAGCGTGTCCTGGATCGGGAGTCTGATGACTGGTCTCTAGTGGATCAGGAGGTAGCGAAGATTGCGATGGCTGCCTCGTTCCTCTCAGCTGCTCTTTATGACTTGGTGCGGATTTCGGCTAAGTCTATGGCGTGGCCGCGCGGCGTATTTTGTGGCTGCGCGCTTGGGCGGCGGATTCTGCGTCCAAAGCTAAGTTTACTAAAGTTCCCTTTAGGGGGTCTTTTTGTTTGGAGAGGAATTAGATGAGTTGATTCAGACTCTGACGGACTCGAAGGTGCCCCGTCTGCCTGAGGACCGTGCCCGCCCTGCGTCTAGGTGTGGGGCTGCCCGGATGCGTTTGCGGGAATTTCGCAAGTAACGCCCGGGGCGTGGGGCTGCTTCTTTCCCGGCTCAGGGTTTTTCCCAGGGTCGGTTCTTCCAGCGCATGCAGCCCTTTCGGGGGGCCCGTCGGGGGGCAGGGAATCCCTCCGCCGGTTCCCCCGCTTCCCGTCCTGCGCAATGACTCCTTGCCGGCGCCCCCTTTGGTTCCGGCGGGGGTCCGGCTGCGCAATTTTTTCCCCAAATGGGCCGAGATCGCGTCCGATCAGTGGGTCCTTGAGGTGGTGCGGGACGGTTACGCTCTGGAGTTTACCCGCTCTCTGCCGGGCCTTTTCCTCGCTTCTCCATGTCAGACTCCATGGAAGACGCAGGTTTTTCGTCAGACCCTTCAGCGTTTGCTAGATCTCGAGGCAGTGGTGCCGGTGCCCCCTACGGAGTGGGGCACCGGCAGGTACTCCATTTACTTTGTGGTGGCCATAAAGGAGGGGACCTTTCGGCCCATCCTGGATTTGAAAGGGGTCAACAGAGCTCTCAAGATTCCGTCTTTCCGCATGGAAACGCTGCGGTCGGTCTTTCTGGCGGTTCATCCGGGGGAGTTTCTTACGTCTCTCGATCTGACGGAGGCCTACTTGCAGGTTCCAATTCGGGCCTCTCATCAGCGCTTCCTTCGCTTTGCGATCTTGGGGCGGCACTTTCAGTTCTGTGCGCTTCCCTTTGGTCTGGCCACGGCTCCTCGGACGCTCACCACGGTAATGGTGGTCGTCGCGGCAGCCTTGCGGTCGGTGGGCATCCTGGTTCACCCCTACCTGGACGACTGGTTGATTCGGGCAAAGTCGTTGCAGGAGAGCTCCCGGGTTACGGCTCGGGTGGTGGTGTTTCTCCGGTCGCTGGGCTGGGTGGTCAACCTTTCCAAGAGTCGGTTGGTCCCGGCTCAGCGTCTGGAGTGCCTTGGGGTTATGTTCGACACCTCCTTGGGGGCCAGAGGCCCGGGTGAGCAAATTGCAATCTCAGATTCGCCTGCTTTTGGCGTCCCGGGGTTCTCGGGCGCGAGATTTCCTCCAAGTCCTGGGGTCAATGGCGGCGTCCCTGGATGTGGTGAGGTGGGCGCGGGCCCACATGCGTCCTCTTCAGTATGCTCTGCTCCGGAGGTGGTCTCCCCGGAGGCAAGATTTGGATGTTCCGGTTCCCCTGCGAGGCTTGGCGCGCTGCAGTCTGCGCTGGTGGCTCCGGACCCCTCACCTGGTTCAGGGGGTGGGTCTGGATCTCCCGCAGTGGACGGTGCTCCTTACGGATGCGAGTCTCTTCGGTTGGGGGGCTCAGTTTATGGGCCACTCAGCTCGGGGCACCTGGTCCGCGGAGGAGGCCTCCTGGTCGATCAACGTGTTGGAGACCAGAGCGGTCGGGCTGGCGCTGTTAGCTTTCCACTCCCTTTTGCTGGGCAAGTCGGTCAGAGTCCTGTCGGACATTGCCACGGCGGTGGCTTATGTCAATCGTCAGGGGGGCACCAAGAGCACTCCTGTGGCGCAGGAGGCGGCTCGGCTCATGGTTTGGGCGGAGTCCCATCTTCTGGACCTCTCGGCTTCTCATATAGCCGGGGTAGAAAATGTTCAGGCAGACTTCCTCAGTCGTCACTTCCTGGATCCAGGAGAGTGGTTTCTCGGCGCCGGAGCGTTTCGGTTGATAGTGCAAGCTTGGGGGCAGCCCCTGATGGACCTGATGGCCACGAGTGGCAACGCCAAAGTGCCCCGCTTCTTCAGTCGTCGCAGGGACGGGCTGGCCGAGGGTCTGGATGCTCTGGTCCAGCCGTGGCCAACGGAGGGGCTGTTGTATGTGTTCCCTCCTTGGCCGCTGGTGGGCAGAGTGCTTCTTCGCATTGTTCACCATCCGGGTTTGGTGGTGCTGGTGGCTCCGGATTGGCCTCGACGTCCGTGGTATGCGGATCTGGGGAGGCACCTGGTGGCGGTTCCTCTTCCTCTGCCTCTCTCGGACGACCTTCTGATGCAGGGTCCCATTCCCATGTTCGACCCGTCTCCCTTCTGTCTTACGGCGTGGCTCTTGAAAGGGGTCGCCTTAGCAAGAAGGGATATTCAGACAAGGTGATCTCTACACTTTTGGGGTCCCGGAGGCTTTCTACCTCTCGGGCTTATGTGCGGGTTTGGCGTCTCTTTGAGGAATGGTGTCGGGCGCGGGGAGTGACCTCTTTTCGCGCTTCTCTGCCTAACATTCTAGAGTTCTTGCAGGATGGCCTGGATAGAGGCCTGGCTTGGTCTTCTCTCCGGGTTCATCTTGCGGCCCTGTCGGCCTTTCGAGGGTTGGTGTCAGGTCAGCGTTTATCGGCTCTTCCTGATGTGATTCGGTTTCTGCGGGCGGCCAAGTTGCTTAGGCCTCCCCTACGGCCCTCGGTTCCCTCTTGGGATCTTAATCGGGTTCTCTCTGTTTTGGTGCGCCCGCCTTTCGAGCCCTTGGACGACTGTTCTTTGAAGGACCTTACTTTGAAGGCGGTCTTTTTGGTGGCCATTACTTCTGCTAGGCGTGTTTCTGAGCTGCAGGCTTTCTCTTGTAGGGCTTCCTTCTTGGAGTTTTCTAGGGAGCGGGTCGTCTTGCGGCCTGTTCCTTCCTTTCTGCCGAAGGTTGTTTCTCCTTTTCATGTCAATCAATCGGTGGTTCTCCCGGTCTTGGGTGGTCGGGAGGGCTCTTCTGAGCAACGGCAGCTGCGCAAGTTGGATGTCGGTCAGGTCCTTCGCTCTTATGTGCAGCGGACCCAGGAATTCCGGAAGTCCGATCATCTCTTTGTCCTCCTGGCTGGTCCTCGTCGGGGAGCTGGCGCTTCTAAGGCTACTATTGCGCGCTGGATCAAGGAGACGATTGCTTCCGCTTATCTTCTGAAACAGCAGCCTGTTCCAGAGTTTCTCAAGGCTCATTCCACTCGGGGTCAGGCGGCTTCTTGGGCTGAGTCGTCGCTCGTGCCTCCGGTGGATATTTGTAAGGCTGCGGTTTGGTCCTCCTTGCATTCATTTGTTAGACATTATCGGGTAGATGTTCAGGCGCGTCGGGACGCGGTGTTCGGTGAGCGTGTTCTGGTATCGGCCCTTCGGGGGTCCCGCCCGTGAGAGGGACTGCTTTGGTACGTCCCATTCGTAAAGTTAACCTCTACTGGTCTGGAGAGTGCTAAAGAAGGAGAAATTAGGTTCTTACCTGCTAATTTACTTTCTTTTAGCTTCTCCAGACCAGTAGAGGTCCCCACCCTGTCTGTTGTTGTTGTTGTTGGGGCTGTTTTCGCGGGCAGTTTTTGTTTTTTGCTGCGGGTTCTAGTATTTTTCTAGGGCCGGGGAGAATTAAAGAACAGCGGCTGTGGCTCGGCTGGCTTAGCTGGCGAGCTGTGGGGACATTTTCCTTCGGGTATTTCTCCTCTGCATTTTCCAACAGCATTTGGGTATGTTATTTGTTACTCCTGTTTGGAGTATTGTTTTCTTCCTGTTTGCCAGTTCTTGGTTCTGCTTGGCTATTCGGCAGACTGAGGGAAATAGAGAAGGGAGGATAGTATATACTGTCCCAAAGTTTTGTTTTCAGTCTCCACCTGCTGGTCATGATTAGATATATACCCATTCGTAAAGTTAACCTCTACTGGTCTGGAGAAGCTAAAAGAAAGTAAATTAGCAGGTAAGAACCTAATTTCTCCTTGCCGCGGCATTGAAGTAGCAGTAGAAGCGGGAGGAGCTATCCTCTTCCTCCCTCTCCTCTTCCAAAATAGAACAAAACTCAAAAGATCCCCCCTCTCATCAATCCTGGGCAAGTTTCTCAAATAATATCATGTACTATTTAAAGGCTTTTAAATATTTAAATGTGCTCATAAGCTCAAAAATGTGTGAATTGATCATATCCAGTGAGCACCATGGAATAAACACTGTATAAAACCTTTTTCTTAATAATACAACCCCTAACTCAGCAGCGCTCAGCCCATGAAAACAAGAACTAAAAAGATATTGTGCAATTTAGATAGGAGAAAAAAAATGGGGATAAAAAACTCCAAAAATGGCCAATGTTATGTTTTCCAGGGTACCTCACAAACCAAACAGACAACACAGAGATTACATGGCACAAACAATCAGAGAGCTCCAGTAGGCCTTAAACTTTTTTTCATCCGTCAAGGATTCAGGGCTGAACTTAAATCTGCAAATAAACACACAGTAAAAGGAAGAAGAAAAACAACATCATAGCATTAGACATATTTGTTTGCACACATTAGCAAAGTAAATTTCCATATAACACATGCCACAATAATCAATAATCGGCAAAGGCATAATCAAATGGTCTGGAGGCTAAGGCCACGATTCTGTAAACTGCGCCTAACTGCATGCTTTAGGCATCCTTGTGGCGCAAGTGACAATCAGCATTACTTAGGTGCTACATATGCATCATATAGACGTCTCTAATGTATTAAGCGTCTATGTGGTGCCTATCCTTAACCACGCCCATGTTACACCCCTGTTACGCCCCCGTCTACAAACTTAGACGTGACTATTCTCAACCTGCGTCTATCTCACATCTGTGTTCTAAGAACGCCTAATCAACGCCTAACTCCATCTAAGTCCCAATTAACGCTTGTTAAGACCCTTAAATCGCTCATTATCCACTTAAATTGGACGCCTAAAGCATGCCTAAAGTTAGGCGCAGTTTACAGAATTGGAGCCTAAATGTCTGCTTGAACTTCTGAAAGAGAAAACAAAGAATTTAGTCATTTGGCTCCATTGCTATGCCTATTTCATTCATAGGGCATGTCTTCAGTCCCAGGCTCACACAGCCATAAGTCACACAGTCATAAGAGATAATGCAATCAGGGACACAACTTGCTAGGCTGTGCTTCAATCTATAGAAATAAGCAGATTTTACTGGTTAAAGCAAGATACAGTGTACAGGGTTAGATACTGAGATATTATGAAGTATTGCAGTGTCAATGCTAAGAGGAAAAATAAACATTTTAAATCTTAAAGTGCAAGGTCATTTCAAGGTTACTTGAAGCACAACTTTTTTTTTTTTGGTATAGCAAAATATTTTTTGTGCCAAAACTGGTCCAAGATAGCTATGTATGTATTCCAACTGACTGCTAAGAGAAAGAAGAAGAAACATTTCAAATCACCATCATAAGGAAACACATACTCATAGTAAAGAAAAAAGAAAAGTGATAGGGGAAATGCCCCTTGCCAGACACTGGTGGTAAATCAGCCACTGACAATTGGCATCTCCCAGTCCTGTAAAAGAGACTTGTACAGTGTTCTGTAAAACCAAAAAAAAAGTGAAACACTACAACAGTGCTAATGCAGATCTACTAGTCTCAACAGATTAAACTATTAAATTACACTTTCCACTAGAACATATGAATTAGTGTCAATTCATATTTGCTTTATACGGTTCCTACCTCAAAGAGCTTACCTAAACAAAAATAACTTAGAATAGAGAGTTGCGTGGGGACAGAAATCCCACCCGTCCCCGCGAGTAATCCCTCCGTCCCTGCGAGGAATCCCCTTTGTCCCCGTCCGTCCCTATAAACTTCAGAAATAGTTATTTCATTTAATTATGCTACTGAATTATAGGCTCTGGTAGAGACCCATTTACAAATAAGCAAAGACACTTTATTAATTTGGAAATATTAATTGGGAAAAATACATACTTTGTAAACGGTTTTCTACCAGAGCCTCTAATGTAAATATAAAATATAAATACTCAGCTGATGAGAATCCCCAAGCTGTCAGCTAAGGACTTCCTTTGCAGTTGGCCGGGGGTCCTTTTGCCAAGTTTGGCAGGCAGCAGTAGCATCCTTGAGTCACAGATGCTGGCCCTTCAGTGGCTCATGGATGGTGCCAGTGACTGCGTGCTTGATGGAGGGGAGTTCTGGCTGTCTCTAGAGGAGGTCCTCTGCTGGTGGTGCTTGGGGATCCCCACCAGTCACAGCAAGGGTCAGCAAGTACTTCAGCACTGTAGAAATAAAACCAGAAATGCATTTCCTTTTCTTTTGAACACAATACAAAGACATATGCTATATATATTTTCCAAAGCTAACATATTTTAGTCAATAAATTCCGTTTTTTACCTTTGTTGTCTGGAGACTTATTTTTCCATAAAGCTGGTCCCAGTTTCTTTTTTCCGCTTTCCCATCTTCTGTAAATTCTTCTGTTGCTGTCCATTGGTTCCTCCTACTATGGTCAAGCATTTATCCCTTTCTCATCTTTCGCCCCTGCCCACCAGCCCCATGCCCAACATTTCTCCTTCTATCACCCCTCTCCAGCACCATGCCACATCTCTCCCTCCATTCCCTTCACCACTATGTCCAACATTCCTCCCTCTTGCATCCATTTCAATCTGTCCCACTGTTCTAAACTAAACTAAACTAAGCCTTAAGTTTATATACCGCATCATCTCCACGGAAGCGGAGCTCGACACGGTTTACAAAGCTTAAAAATACAAGAAGAGGGGAGAGAGAGTTTACAAGGGCATATGAAAAGGGGGAAGTAGGAAGGAGATGTTATATATTAGAGAAAAGCCAGGTTTTCAGTTGTTTCCGGAACAGCTGGAGGGAGCCCAGGTTTCGCAGCGGGATAGTGAGATCGTTCCAAAGGCCCGTGATTTTGGAGAGGAGGGATCTTCCCAGTTTGCCTGCGTGGGGGATGCCACGTAGAGAGGGGAAGGATAGTTTATGTCTGTGGGCGGATCTGGTGGTAGCAGGCGTTTGGGCGAGGAAGGATAGAGGGATTAGTGGCGGAAGGATGCCATGAATTATCTTGAAAGCTAGACAGGAGCATTTGAAGTGAATTCTGGAAAGTATAGGGAGCCAGTGAAGCTTGGTAAGTAAGGGGGAGACATGATCAAATTTTCATTTAGCAAAAATCAATTTGGCCGCAGTATTCTGGATGAGCTGGAGTCTGTGAAGACTTTTTTTTGTTAGGCACAGGTAAGTGGCATTACAGTAATCGAGTTTGGATAAGATGATGGATTGTACCAGGACGGTAAAGTGTTTTTGGTGGAAATAGGATCTAACTTTCCTAAGCATGTGGAGGCTGAAAAAACATGATTTTGCCAAGGAGTTCAGGTGATCGTTTAGGGAGAGGGAAGAATCGATAATGATGCCGAGGACCTTGCTTGAGAACTCAAGGCGAAGAGCGGGACCTGTGGGTAGAGTGAAGAGGGTGGGCAGGTGTGCTAACTTTGGGCCGAGCCAGAGTAGTTTTGTCTTTGATTCATTTAATTTCATCTGAACAGAGAGGGACCAGGCATGAAGTCTCATTATGCATGAGGTGATGTTCTCTTGGAGGTTTGTAAGGTTCTGGTCTGTTTCGAGGAGGATAAGGATATCGTCTGCATATGTGTAAATTGTTTCAAGGGGGGATAGTTTGAGAAGCTTCAGGGAGGTCATATACATGTTGAAGAGGATAGGGGATAGGGGAGAGCCCTGTGGGACCCCGCAGGATGGTGTCCACGAGGTGGATTTGGAGCCGTTTGCGTTGACAGTGTAGGAGCGTGTGCGAAGGAAGTTTGAGAACCACTTTAGGACAAAGGAGTCTATTCCTATCTCGGAAAGTTGGTAGATTAGTATGTCGTGGTGCACGACGTCGAAAGCTGCGGAGAGATCGAACTGTAGGAGAACAGCAAATTTGTTTCGGGCGTGTAGTTGTTGCACCTTTGAGATTAGGGAAACTAGGAGGGACTCGGTGCTGAAGTTGGGCCTAAATCCGAATTGGTAGTGTTGGAGGATGGAGAATCTCTCTAGGTAAGAGGAGAACTGGGTAGCGACTATGGTCTCCAGAAGTTTTGTTAAAAGAGGGATGTTGGCTATGGGGCGGTAGTTCGATGGTAAGGAAGGGTCAAGATCGGCTTTTTTCAGAAGAGGGGACAAGGCAATGTGGCCCATTTCTGAGGAGAACAGGCCCGATAGTAAAGCTTTGTTTATAAGGTTTGTAAGGGAAGAGGTGGCCTGCGCTGGGATGTTTTCGTAGAGGTAGGATGGGAAAGGATCTAGGATGCACTTGCAGGATTTAAGTTTCAGGCAGAGTTTAGAGATCTGGGGCTCGGATACAGGTTCGAAAGTAGTCCATGATCTGTCAGCAGGGATAGGGTCGGAGTCTTTCAGAGGAAGAGAGTTGTAAGAGATAGCTGGGGGGAACGAACTCTTTATGGTAGAGATCTTCTCGTTGAAAAAATTGGCTAAGTCATTTGGAGATGGGAGGGTGGGGGAGGGGGAGGAGTCGTTTTTAGAAGTTAGGTTTCGCCAGATGTGGAAGAGTGTACTGTTTTGGTTTTTTGATCTGGAGATTTTATCTCCATAGAAGATCTTCCTAGCTTTTTTTAGTATGGAGTTGTAGGATTTGATGTTTTCTCTCCAGGATTGCCTATCTGAAGGGGATTTCGATTTTTTCCATCTTCGCTCGAGGGCTCGGCATTTCTGTTTTAATTCCCTGTGGTATGGGAGATACCAGGGGGCCTTGTGAGAGTAGGAGATGGATTTAGTGGCTAGAGGGGCAAGAGCACGGTACGTGGTTTCCGAAAGAGTCACCCAGTTGTGCCAGAATGCGTCTGGGTCCATGAGAGTGGGAAGAGGAGGGAATTTGTTGAGGAACTGGGACCAGAATAGTTCACTAGTGATTTTTTTTGCGGTAGGTGATGGAGTTTGAGGTTCGGGTAGGGGTACCAAGGACTGACATGAAGACAGGGAGGCAAAAATGGCCTAGGAGGTGATCAGACCAGGGAACAGATTCCCAACGGGTCTCAACAGTGGAGGTTTTGTGCTCAGTCAGGTCAAGAAAGCTGATGATGTCGATGGAGTGCCCCTTTTCGTGGGTAGGGGTGGGTGGTGGGGCAGTGAAGCCTAAAGAGATGAGGAAGTCTTTGAAATCAGTTGTGTCCTTGTTGGTGTTGTCCTCTAGGTGAAGGTTTATGTCGCCAATGATCAGTAGTCTTTGGAATTTTAGATAGGCCCTTGTTATGGTCCCTTTCCACCACAATATTTCTCCCTCTCATCTTTCTCTTCCCTCTCATCTGTACCTCAATCCTTCCCTATGACCAAAAATTCTCATTTCTTCTATTCCCTGTGTACACAACCATCTCTTTCCCTCCCTTTCTCTCCCAAGTTTGTCTTCTGTGTCCAAAAACGCATTCCCTCCCCCACCTCAGCATTTATTTATCTCCCTTCCTCCATCCTTTCTCCCAAGTTCATGCCTTGTGTCCAAAAATGCACTCCCTCCCCCATCTCAGCATCTTTTCCCCTCCCTTCCCCTCTCCCAAGTTCATGCCTTGTGTCCAAAAACGCACTCCCTCCCCCTTTTGTGTCCCACGTAGGCCTCCCATGTTCGACCCCCTTCTGTCCCACATTTGCCTCCCATTTTCATGTCCAGCCCTCCTCATCTTCTAGCAAATTTCCTTTCAGCAACTTTCTCTGAGGTAGCTCAAGCCGCGAGGCTCATCTTCTTTTCCTACCTGCCCTGATGTCTTCTATTTCCTGCCTGCCCTGCAGCACGTAGCTGACCGGAATTCTTCCCCCGTGGTCAGTGCTGATGTTAGATGGAAGGCTTTGCGTCATTCGCGTGCAGGGCTCGTTGCCCTACATGCTGGCACGTAACTGATGTGAAGCCCTTCCTCCGATGTCAGCACTGACATCGGGGAAGACTTCCAGTCGACTACGTGCTGCAGGGCAGGCAGGAAATAGAAGACATCAGGGCAGGTAGGAAAAGAAGACGAGCCTCGCGACTCGAGTTGCATCGAACCTTGCGGGATCTCCGCAACCCGAGGGGGCGTCCCCACAGGATCCCTGCGACCCGAGGGGGGGAACCCGCAGGATTCCCGTCATCCCCGTTCCTGTGCAGCTCTCTAACTTAGAACTTTGCTCACATCTGCCTATTCCAACTAAAATATCCCTTATAATAAGGACATAATACATTCACATACTTTCAAACATGCGACACATACCCTGTTTATCAACGTATGCTATCCTGTCTGCAACCTGCGGCAACTATCATGCATCCTTACTTCACCAAATTCACATCAGCCACAAAGCAATCATGAATCTGCAACCTTCCATGTTTCCAATCCAAATTATTTTCTTTCTCCCCTGGTAATTTCTTAACATCACCAATTTCTCTTTCTCTGTATCTTGTCTTGTTTCCCCAGTTCTTTCTTTTACCAAGTTTATTAAAAATTTGATTAAAAGCCAAATACTAAGTCTTTCACAACAATAAAAATAAGGGTGAAGACAAATTAAAACAACAAAGATTAAAAATTACAAAAATGTAGACAAACACAGAATTAAACATATAAGAAACAAGAAGGAGAAAAGGAAGAAGTACAAGGAGTAAAGGAAAGAGAACATAGATGGAAGAAAAACAAAGAGAGACAATGGAAAAATAAAAAGAGAATTTTAACAGCCGAATGCATCTGTAAATAGGAAACTTTTTTTTGTTTTTTTTAAAGTTCCTTTGAATTTATCTAAATGTCACTAAACCATAAGATTAGGAGAGTTAATCCAGTCCAAGCATGACTGTGTAAAGCCTGTAACCAATTCACTACTAATTAGCATACCTTATTTTATTTATTTATTTATTTTAGGCAAAATACATTGCAAGCCCTAAAATAATAAACTAAGAACAATGTGCTTGGCTCCTATTCCTCTCCAAACTTCAAAAATGTGCACATTGCTATAACTTTTGGCAATAATCCTATTCTTTTTTTTTTTTTTAATATTCGGGCGATAGTGTTTGTTTTTCCTGTCACATCAAAATGTAATCTAAATAAAAATGTGCATTACGGTGCACAGTATTTCTTATAACCAACGCAGAAAGGTCTGCCAGCTTAAACTGGTTCTAGCAAAAAGAAACACACACAGTTATATAAAAGAATTTTAATGTCTCCTGAAGCCAAAAGATATCCTAAAATTATTTATTCATAAATTGTTTATGTAAATTAGAACAACAGGTCTATCTAGCTAAGTTATCACACAGATTGTTTGTTGTTGTTTTTTTTCTATTCAAACTAATTTAACATTGATTATCCATAATTACTCAAATAAAGATTGCATTGTATTGTATTGTCTTCTGCAAGCCTGCCATAACTGGCAGGGTTGAGATGTTACATCTCATGATTAAAAGCAGTACTATGTATGCTATATATTCCCCTCTCTTGTAAGAAGAAAAAGAAGGACGTCCAGAAATGCTTGCCATAGGGGTCTCTACAGCAGACAGTATGCATACCACAGTTAGAATAAAAGAACATAAGAACAGTTCCTCTAAATATAAAATTGTTAAGAGAAGGACTTGCAAATTCCTGACACGGCATGAGCATTGTGCCACTGCATCAAAGCAGTGTTTTCTAATAATTCACTGTTCTGATGGCGTGGCTTGGCGCGCGCACAAGATGGAAGTGTAATCGTGACGCTCCTCTAACCCGGGCAAAGGGTTAGAGGAGCCTTTATTTCTTCCCTGCAGTAGTAGCAATTGATATAGGAAGATGGCAAGTATGCGTCAGGTGAAAATTGATATGGCTTTCGCAATTCCAGGGACGGCGAAATGCGTCAAAATTATCATGGTACGCCGTCTAAAGCCCCACTTCCTGAGGAAGTAATGGAAGAATTGGATAAAAAAGAGGTAATGGCGGAACTGCGGAACATACAAAAAATGCTTCAGGACAACGCAATTAAAATAAATGAAGTTAAGGAGGAGGTCTTAAATATCAACAGACAGATGGAAGTCGCTAACCAATGAATGTCTCTATTGGAGAACAAAATGGATCAAATGGAGTTGAACACAGCCCAATGCAAAGCTGATAGTAAAACTATTAAAGAAATGCAGAGACAATTAGAAGAATATGAGAATAGAGGAAGAAGAAAGAATTTGAAAATTATTGGCTTAGGTGAAGGTTTGGAAGGGGGGAATGCTATTCAATTCTTGGAAAACTTATTACCTAAGATACTACAGTTAAATTTTAAACAACCCCTAGAAATAGAACCGTGCACACCGGATTCCAAACGGTCAGCAAATCAAACAAGACCAAGGCCTTTGATTTTCAAACTTTTGCATTTCCAGCAGGCAATTACTATATTAAACTTGGCCAAAGCGGACAAAAACCTGAATTATAAGGGCTCCAAGTTATTATTTGTGCCTGACTTCGCAAAAAACAAGGCGAACATTAGAAAGCAGTTCCTCACGTTAAGACCTCAAATGAGAGAAAAAAGGCTTACTTACGGATTATACTATCCGGCAAAAATGAGTGACAAGTGGAAATAAGTCCTTATTTTTTGAAGACCCGGAAAAGTTAAAAGATTTTTTGCCAAACAATGAACCAATGTCTATGTAAAAGAATTGGATTATTCAACATGGTCAGAGTGATGTTTATTGGTTTCTGAACATGGAATTCGATCTGGAGGAGGAGACTTGAAGGAGAAATGGAAAAGAATATGATTTTTGGAAGCAACTTGAAATAAAATATTGTTTCTTTGAAATTGTGTCACAAGATACAAGGAATTGATTTTATTGATGGAGTGGAAAGATTAGAGACATCAAACACCATTATTTCAAGAGGAGTTCAAAAAGAAGAAATCAAAGTTGCTGTTCTTGCCGGATTTCGTAAATAACACTGTGAACATACGAAAATAATTCCTCCAGTTAAGTTCTCAAATGAAAGAAAAAGGGGCTCACATATGACTTGTACTATCCCGAAAAAAATGTGAGTGACAAATGGAGATAAATCCATATATTTTAAAGATTGGAAAAGTTAAAGGACTTCTTGACAAATTCTGAGCCAATGTCTATTTGAATGGTTTTAACTTAATATACCTAGACTTTATAATATTTTTGAGGATTTTAGATAAGTTAACTTAAAGAAGAAAATGGTCTATAAAGAAAGGAAAAGACTAATATCTAACAATAAGATGCAAAAGAAAATGGATGAATTCAGTTATATTTAACAATCTAAAGATGAAAAGAGGAAAGGAAAAAAAAAAAAAAAAGAGAGAGACCTATTCAGCAGAATCGCTAGTCCGCTCCTTAATGAAAAGATATTCATGTTCTGAAAATATCAACTTCAGTAAGAAAAGATTGTTTTAAATGCATCAGTCATGCTTAATGATAAAAAGCAAAAGAAGAGTCTTTATGATGAAATTGGATTCAACAATTTTAACTGAGCAATATCTGTTGTTTTCTGAATATATTATTGAATGGAAAAGATGGACCAATGTGTGTTGAAGATGTCAATGGAATAATAGTCAAATGGGAAAAAGGTGACAATATTTCTGCATTTTGGAATGGTCATGGTAAAACTTAAAAGGATATACAAGAAAGTTTGGAAAATATGAATTAATTAATAGAAGTTGAATTCTGTTGTATGAAGTTGTATGGAGATGATTAACTAAATTTTCATTTATAGGATGTTAGAGGAGGAAAAAAAAATCTGCTATATTTTGGAAATATGAATTGTTTAATAGGAAAGATGACTCTTATCTTTGATTTTAAAGGTTCTATAAATTCTAACTTGGATTATATTGAGTAAGATTTTATTATATGGCAAGCAATAAATTGATTTAATGTCAATGCTATACATTAATGGTCATGTAAAACATGGAATAGTTTTTAGTTGAAAGTTTAGGGCTGATTGAGACTATTGTTTTGATAACAAGGATCATATATATGTCATTTCTTCTATTGTAAATGGTAGTAAAACATTTATGGTAATGGTAAGATATAATTTGGTAAATTTGAGTTAATTGGAAAAGTTTAAAATGGGTTTTTATGAAACACTTCTTTAATATAAATAATTAGGATTACATTATTGCAAAGAAATTATTGCGGGATTACTTGATTTATAGTGTATTAAAGAATAAATCTATTACTTTAAATATTGTAAAAGGAAAGATGTGATGAAGTTGCCTGGGGGGAGGGTATTGTGATTACTAATCCTATGTGTGTTCCAAGGCAATCAATTTATGTGGGGGGTGGGGGAGGGAAAAGGGAGGGGTTTCTTCAAATTCTGGGATGGGAGGATAGGGAATAAAGGGATTGAAGAGGATCATTTTATTTTTTCAGTGGTTATAAACTGTGTAATGGTGTCTAATCATATTAAATAAATTTAAATATTATTGTTGGATTATATATATGGAAATAGATGGAGATTAAAATATTTTCATTGAATGTCAATATCCTTAACCATCAAATAAAAAGGAAAAAAATGTTAGCTTTCCTAAAGCAACAAAATGCTGATTTGTATTTTATTCAGGAGACGCACCTATCAATGATGGAATTAAGAAAACTGGAAGGGGGTTGGGTACGCCAAAATTTTTTTGCCCTTGCAGTTGGCAAGAAAGCTGGGGTTGCCATATTAATAAATAAAAAATGTACAGCTAATTTTCAGCTGATTGATTCGGATCCTTTGGGTAAGTGGGTACATGTAAAAATGAGCATGGGAAATTCTACCCTGGAATTGTTTAATGTATATGCCCCAAATACGAATCAAATGGAATTTTTTAAGACTCTACCACAATTACTACTTCCACTAGCTGCTTCTAATTTAATAGTGGCTGGAGATTTCAATGCTGTAATGGATCCATTAATGGATAAAAAACCAAGTAAAATTATGAAGTCACTAGGGTTAGATAATTTGGCAAAATCTTGTAATTTAATAGATATATGGCGTATACTTCATTTTAATGATCGGGAATTTTCCTTTTGTTCACAGGTCCATAATTCTTTTTCAAGAATAGATTATATTTTTGTCTTGAATCAAATAGTTCAAAGAGTGACAAAAGCCGCCATTGATCCTATAATTTTATCTGATCATGGTGGTGTATGGATTGAATTTCAGTTTGATGAGCAAGATTATTGTAAGTCTGTATGGAGATTTGATAATACATTGATTGTGGATGCAAATTTCTTTGAATAATTTAAACTAAAAATGATTGAATTCTTTCAACTTAATACTTCAGAAGATATTAACATAGAAATGTTATGGGATGCATTTAAGGCTACCGTGAGAGGTAGTATTATTTCATATTCGGCATATATTAGAAAACAACTTAAAAAACAATTTTATAATTTGGAAAAATAAATTAAACATTTGGAAAATAAATTAGTTGACAAATGGGAGCAAAATACCCTACAGGCTTTATAAAAGCAAAAGGTAAATATAATGAGATATCTTCTAAATTCGTAAGGAAACAATACGATCAATCGCCAAATTTCTTGAGCCCAAATCGATTAACATTCTGGTTCATTCTTTGATTATAGCTAAAATGGACTACTGTAACTCACTATTACTTAACATCTCCCAAAAAGAAAAAAGAAGACTACAAATTATCCAAAATACAGCCATTAAACTAATCCACAATGCCAAGAAATATGACCACATTACGCCATTATTGATCGACTCCCATTGGCTCCCAATCAGCCATCGCATTTTCTTTAAGGTCATGCTGTTAATATTTAAAACCTTAACCTTTAATGAACCTCAGTTTATAGCTAGAATGTTAATACCCCATAACACTATACGACCACTCAAGTCAAAAGCCGTCAAAACAGCAGTTAGGGAGGCCAAATTCCGCATGGAGGAGTCTCTAGCGAAGAACATCCAGAAAGGAGATAAATCCTTCTTCAGGTATATCAGTGACAGAAATAAGAACTCAGGCGGGATAGTAAGTCTTAGGAAACCAGACGGAGACTATGTAGAAGCGGACTCGGAAAAAGCCCAACCGTTAAATGAACACTTCTGCTCAGTCTTCACCCGTGAGGCGCCAGGACTCAGCCCTCAGCTACAGACAAGGGTTGACGCAGATGACCCGTTTAGTAATTTCGAGTTTACACCCAGCGGTGTCTACTGCGAGCTGTCAAAGCTTAAGGTTAACAAGGCAATGGGGCCTGACAACCTACACCCCAGGGTGCTCAGGGAGTTGTGTGATGTCTTGGCGGAACCGCTATCCGCGCTCTTCAATCTCTCCCTTAGTACGGGTAACGTCCCGTTGGACTGGATGACGGCTAACGTCATTCCACTCCACAAGAAAGGCTCCAAGATGGAGACAGCAAACTACAGACCGGTGAGTCTCACATCAATAGTGTGCAAACTAATGGAAACTCTAATCAAACACCAATTGGATAAGATCCTGAATGAGGAGAATCTAAGGGATCCCCGTCAACATGGATTTACTAAGGGGAGATCCTGCCAATCCAACCTGATCAGCTTCTTTGACTGGGTGACTAAGAAGCTGGATGTTGGGGAGTCCCTGGACATCGTGTACCTGGACTTCAGTAAAGCATTCGATAGCGTACCACACCGCAGGTTGCTGAGCATAGATGAGTTCTATAGGATTGAGTGACACATTGACGAAATGGGTTGGGAACTGGATTGGAGGTAGGCTTCAGAGGGTAGTGGTGAATGGCACCCCCTCCGAAATGACAGAGGTAATCAGTGGAGTGCCGCAGGGCTCGGTCCTGGGCCTGATCCTATTCAACATCTTTATAAGAGACTTGGCAGAAGAGCTGCGAGGTAAAATAACATTATTCGCCGATGACACCAAACTAAGCAATGTAGTGGGCAAAAGCACAACAGACATAAATTCAATGTCTGACAACATGAAGCACGACCTACTCCTACTGAAGCGCTGGTCTAGGTCCTGGCAACTCAGCTTCAATGCCAAAAAATGCAAAGTCATGCACCTGGGCAGCCAAAATCCATGCAAGACTTACACCATTAATGGCGAGATCCTAACAAGAACTGAAGCAGAATGAGACTTAGGGGTTATCGACAGTGAGAACATGAAGACTGCCAATCAAGTGGAGCAAGCTTCATCCAAGGCAAGGCAAATCATAGGTTGCATACGCAGGAGTTTCGTCAGCCGTAAGCTTGAAGTCATTATGCCATTGTATAGATCCATGGTGAGGCCCCACCTGGAATACTGTGTGCAATTCTGGAGGCCGCATTACCGTAAGGATGTGCTGAGACTGGAGTCGGTCCAGAGAATGGCCACCCGGATGGTCTCGAGACTCAAGGATCTCCCGTACGAGGAACGGCTGGATAAGTTGCAGCTGTACTCACTCGAGGAACGCAGAGAGAGGGGTGACATGATCGAGACATTCAAGTATCTCATGGGCCGCATCGAGGTGGAAGAAGATATCTTCTTTTTCAAGGGTCCCGCGGCAACAAGGGGGCATCCGTGGAAAATCAGGGGCGGGAAACTGCACGGGGACACCAGGAAATTCTTTTTCACTGAAAGGGTGGTTGATCGCTGGAATAGTCTTCCACTTCAGGTTATTGAGGCCAGCAGCATGCCTGATTTTAAGGCCAAATGGGATAGACACGTGGGATCTATTCACAGAGAAAGGTAGGGGAGGGTCATTGGGGTAGGCAGACTAGATGGGCCATGGCCTTAAATGCCGTCTATTTCTATGTTTCTATCCTTCCAAAATCTCCTATCTATCCCCTCTCTGAAAATAGTAGGCACGAGAAGATCTGATATGTTCTCCGTAATGGGCCCCCAATGGTGGAACTCATTACCACAATATATTAAAAATGAAAAGGATCTCACTTCCTTTAAAAAATCCTTAAAATCTCATCTTTTTAAAGACGCTTTTAACATTTAAATTTTAGATTTGTTAAATATTCTCAGATTTTTATCTTTCCCGTTCCCTATTGTTCTCTTCCTTTTTTGTCTATTTCCTCTAAAAAAAATTGTAACTTCCCCTCCTTTCCTCCCAATTCAAGTTTGTCTTATCCTCAAGAATTTTGTCATTTGGTTTGTCTTTTTTGTAATTTTACTTCTTTTTATAATTTTGTACATCGCTTAGCAAACCGAATAAGCGATTCATCAAATATTAATAAACTTGAACTTGAATTTGAACTTAAAGCAAAGAAAAGAAGAAAAAAAATTATTGCAATAAAGGATGAAAATGGAGAGACACATACTAATATTGAAAATATTTTAAGTCAATTTCTAAAATTTTATAAAGACCTATATTCTTCTGAGCCTTATGAAGATAGGGAAAAAGATGGTTTAAAAATTTTAAATCTAATTATTGGACCGAAGGTTCCTGAACATATAAAAAGAAGTTTAGAGGAGCCTATATCACTAAAAGAATTAGAAACAGCATTGAAGTCGAAAAAGATGGTTTAAAAATTTTAAATCTAATTATTGGACCGAAGGTTCCTGAACATATAAAAAGAAGTTTAGAGGAGCCTATATCACTAAAAGAATTAGAAACAGCATTGAAGTCTCTTAGAGTTGGATTCGCTCCAGTTGGTGATGGTTTTACAGTAGAGTTTTATAAATCATTTCAAAGTACCCTTTTACCTTATTTATTAAATTTATATCAGTTTCAACTGACTAAAGTTTGTATTACAGGTACTATGGCAGAATCATTAACAATTGTTTTGCCAAAGCCAAACAAAGATCCCACTTTGGTTTCAAACTACAGGCCTATCTCGTTAATTAATGTTGATGGAAAACTTTTAGCTAAGATATTGGCTTTACGATTGGCTAAGGCTCTCCCTTTTATTATTGATATGCACTAAACAGGATTTGTTGCTAAGAGACATTCTTCTAACAATACTAGATTGGCTTTTTATACGTTAAATTTAACAAAAGGCATGAATGATCCGACTTTCTCTGTCTCTTTAGATGCGGAGAAAGCCTTTGATTGAGTTGAATGGACTTTCATGTGTCAGGCATTAGATTGGTTTGGTATAGGTTCAGGATTTATACAAATGATTCAGACGTTGTATAGCTCCCCTGCTGCAAGGTTATACATTAATAATAATTTATCAGAGTTTTTTAACTTGCAAAGGGGGGTTAGACAAGGCTGTTCATTATTACCTTTGCTTTTTGATAGGTATTCCTCGTACAGATTGGGAATATAAAATCTCTGCATATGCAGATGATATACTGCTTTATTTGAGAAATCCAGAAATTACCATGCCATGCTTGCTTGAGTTGATAGAGAAATTTGGAAAATTTTCAGGATATAAGATAAATTGGAGCAAGTCAGAAATTCTTCCACTTAATGTACATTGTGCTAAAGGCTTATTTGATTCATTCTCATTTGTATGGAAAGAAGATGGTTTAAAGTATTTAGGTATTAGAATAAAAAATACACTAGAAGACACAATGAAAGAGAATGAAAAATTTTTATTAAAAAAAGTAACAGAAATGTGTGAGCAATGGAATCCTTTACATATTTCTTGGTGAGGGAGAGTCCAAACTATTAAAATGATGATGAAATCACGTGACGCCATGCCGCGGGACAGACGCTAGCCTGTGTCTCTCCCGCTGCCCTTCTCAGAGTCCCCTCTCTTCGCCGGAGTTTTTCGGCTCTTCGAGCCTTTGGATTGGGCTCTGTGAGTGCCTCCACCCCTCCGGATCCAGTGGGCGAGTTCCGGGTCTTTTCGGGGGGGGGGCATGTCAGTGAAATCGGCCCGACAGAATAAGGACCGCGGCAGGCAAGGGGATCTTAAAATGGCGGCGCCGCCGAGTCCTGGAGCCGCTACGGGGGGGCCAGGCTTGGATCGCCGAAATAACATCAGGAGTAACAGCGGCGATGGAGCTCGTTTTAGAGCAGAAACTTCTGCCTCTGGACCACAAGCTGGCTATGGTCCAAGCCTCGTTAGACTCTATGGGCCAGGAGGTGATAGCATTCAGGCAGCGGGTGGGAGCTGTGGAAGATCGGCTGCAGCATGTGGAGGATGCCCAGACCAGACATCAGCGCCTTCTCTCTGCCCTCGAGGACCGCATTGAGGACCTGGAAAACAGATCTCGCCGGTCCAATTTGAGATTTATTGGTTTCCCAGAAGCTGTTTCGGAGCGGGACTTGAGGGGCGAGCTGGAAACCTGGCTGGCTACCTCCGTCATCTTCCCTGCTGATCTGGGCCCTCTTCGCATTGAGAGGGCGCATCGCCTGGGCCTCCGCTCTGCTCATCAGGCCCGGCCGCGAGTGGTGATAGCGAAGATCTTGAACTATGCTCACAAACAGTCTATTCTTCAGGCGGCTCGGGGGGAACGCGCTCTCACCTATCAAAACGGCAAGGGTGCTTTGCTTCCAGGATTATTCCACCAAAGTGGCCCAGCAACGGCGAGCTTTTGCACCGGTGTGTTCTACCTTGGCTGCCCGCCACATTCGCTTCGCCCTTCTCTACCCCGCGCGGTTGCGGGTTCATCATAATGGTACTACTCAGTTTTGTTCTACTGCAGCGGAGGCGCAGAACCTGCTGGACGCGTGGAATGCGGACCTGCCTTCTACCAGTGCTGCTGGAGTGATTTCGTCGACTGCTGGTCCGGCCTGATGAGTGCCTGTCCCTGGGGCCGCTCTTTCGGGCTCAGCTGAGACCCTGGACTCTATATTGGATTTCCGTTTGGACCTTGGCGGGACTTGTCCGGCTCTTTTTGACTGTGGTTTTCTTCTGCTCTGTTGCTTTGAGCTGTGACTGTGGGGATTTTCTGCTGCCAGAGATGGCCCAGGGTCCCTTTTCATTCCCGTACGGCTAGGGTTGCCCCTGAGGGCCGGCGATACTGGTTTGCCTTCTGGAATGGCTGTGGTTGAGATTGCTGACAGGCGTGATGTGCGTGTTTGGGGAGGTGTGGTAGGCTGTTTGTGTGTTGTGCTGGGCTGGAGGGAGGAGGGGTGGTGTCGGGATGGGGTTCTATGGTACTAGTTGAGCTCATGTTTTAGGGGTTCGTTGTTCGAATCTTTTGGGGGCTGTTCTTGGGGTGGGTGGGTGCTGGGTTTGGGGTCATCTGGGTGGTGGTGTCCAGCTGGGACATTGTGGTACGATCTGGTGTCCTGGGTTTGTGGTGTGGGTTCTAATTCTGTCTGTTTGGCCCTTTGGGGTTCTGCCTAGTCCATTTTGTTGTTTTCGGGGGGATTCTGGGGAGGGGGCGTCTGTAGTGATTGGTTTCCTTCGGGGACCGGAAGGGATGGGGTGGGGGGGGGCAGGAAGGACTTGGTGGGGTTGGAGTAGGTGGGTTGGGGTCTAGGGTTTGGATTGGTTTGGAGGGGGGGGGGGGAGGGCTGGTTTTGGGGGGGCGGGGAGGGTTGGGGGGGCAGCGTTGTTTCTCTCGATCCGGGGTGACTGCTGGCACTGGCTTCCGCATGGGTATGGCCTTAGGAGGGGGGCTTGCTGGGACGCCTCTTCCTGGGCTTTTGAATTTTTTGATTCCTTGTTGGTTCATTTTGTTTCACTTTTATGTCCCTTAAGCTATTATCTTGGAATGTGGGGGGCATTCATTCCCCTATAAAGAGACAGAAGGTGCTTCGACAGCTTCGGAGGAACCGGGCGGACGTGGCCTTTCTGCAGGAAACACATTTGACAGCTGCGGAACATGCCAAATTGAGGACTTGGTGGGTGGGGGATGTCCTGGACTCTCCTGCTTTGGGTAAGAAGGCTGGGGTGGCTATTCTTGTGGGTAAACATCTTCAGTTGCTTGTTAAGGATGTCCTTAAGGACCCGGAGGGTAGGTATGTGATTGCCTCGGTTAGTTTGAACTCTAAACCTTATATTCTTTGCAATCTTTATGCCCCCAATAGCCCGGGTGTGGGATTTTTTCATCACTTAGCGGATCTTTTGTCGGTCTATGACGATGTTCCTCTGGTGGTAGGGGGTGATTTCAACGAGGTGGCGGATCCTTTTTGGGATCGCTCGACTGGGGTGGGGAGGGAATCTCGGAAATCTGCTACTGGAATTGCAATCCTTTGTGCCTCCCTCGACTTGGTGGATGCCTGGAGAGTTTTGCATCCTCTGGAGAAAGATTTTACTCATGTTTCGCGGGCCCATGCTTCTTTATCCCGTATAGACTATATTCTTTGTTCCCGCTCTTTGTTTTCGGAGATCGTAGATTCTAAGTTGGGGCCTATAGAGGTCTTGTGACCATGCGTGGGTGGCGATTGTCTGGCAGTTATCTCGGACGCCCGGGACCCCTCGTGGCTGGCGCTTTCCTAGCCATCTTTATCGAGACAGCAACTTTCATGCACATCTGGTAGCCCGGTGGCGCTTTTTTCAGGACACCAATGCGGCTCATTTTGCCACTCCTTCGTTGGCGTGGGAAACAGCGAAGGCTGTCCTTCGGGGTGAGATTATTTCTTATGTCAGTTTTCAGCGTAAAGCGAGACAGCGAGAGCTGCTTAGGCTGGAGCGATTGGTCTCTTCTCTCCGTCGACGCTATGGCATTACTGGGGCTCTTCCGGATCGTGCTCGATTGTTGGAGGCCCAGTGTTCGCTTAATTCTCTGTTACATCAACACGCTAGCCGGTCTATGGAGCATTATCGGTTTCATCTTTATCGTTTTGCAAATAAGAGTAGCAAACTTCTTGCAAAGTTGGTTCGGCAGCAGAGGGGTAGCACTCGTATTGCGTCTCTTCGGACACGGAACTCGGAGGTAGTGCACAATGATAGGGACATTAACAGGGTTTTGCGGGATTTTTTTGAGCACCTATATTCTGCTCCCCCCGACCCTCCGCTTGATGGGGCGGTATATTTAGATGGTCGGGATCTCCCGACTCTTTCAGCTTCATCTCAGGCGCAGTTGGAGGCTGTGTTTACAGCTGAGGAGATCGAACGGGCAATCCAGTCTAGCGCGCTGGGTAAGTCTCCCGGCCCGGATGGTCTGCGTAGTGAGTTTTATAAGATTTTGCAAGCTGAGGTGGCGCCTTTGTTGGCTTTGGTGTTTAATGAGGCGGTTGGGTTGGGGGCGCTTCCTCGCCACTTGAATGTAGCTCAGCTCATTGTTTTGTTGAAACCTGGGAAGGATCCAAGTAAACCCGAGTCGTACAGACCGATTTCTTTGCTGAACTTTGAGGCTAAGCTTTTCGCTAAAGTTTTGGCTACCCGTCTGGCCTTGGTACTCCCGAGTCTTATTTCAGATCAGCAGGTTGGTTTTGTGAAGGGCCGTGCGATTGCTAAAAATGTGCGCCGTATTTGGCGGCTCTGGAACGGACTACACTGGATCAGGTGCCTTCTTTGATAATCAGCTTTGACGCCGAGAAGGCTTTTGACCAGGTGGATTGGGGCTTTTTATTTGAGGTCTTGCGAGTGTATGGTCTTGGCCCTTGGTTTATTCAGGCGGTGCGGACTCTTTATGCAGACCCGGTGGCCTGTGTGTGGGCTAATGACACTCTTTCCGATCCTTTCCCAATCTGTAGGGGCACTCGCCAGGGTTGCCCCCTTTCGCCATTGTTATTTATACTGACCTTAGATCCTCTTATTCGGGATGTTCAGGGTAACCCGGACATCATGGGACTGGTCGTGGGGGCTCATCATTTTAAACTGGCGGCTTTTGCTGATGACCTTTTGGTCTATTTGACGGATCCTCGAGCCTCCCTTAATGCCCTCCTGGAGTGTTTTCGCGAGTATGGGGATTTTTCTGGGTTCCGTTTGAATCAGCAGAAGTCGGAGGCTTTGGCGTTTCCAGACTCGTTGCGGGTGGATTGGGGACCGGATTTTCCTTTGCGCTGGGCGGATCACTCTTTTCGGTACCTTGGTATTCTGCTATCTATGGATGTCTCTGTGTTGTACCGTTTGAATATAGATCGTTTGTTGCAGGAGACTAAGGGACTTCTGCGTCGCTGGATGAATCTTCCTCTTTCCTTAATGGGACGTGTTCACCTCTTTCGGATGATTATCTTCCCCAAATGGTTATATGTCTTGCAAACGCTTCCTTTGTTCCTTTTGAAAAAGGATCTCCTGAGTCTCCTGAGCATGGTGGTGTCGTTTTGTTGGGGGGGCAAGAAAGGTAAAATGCATCGTTCTTTTCTTCAAGGGTCCTGGGCACTGGGTGGTTTGAGTCTTCCTTCGGTTCATCTGTATAATTTGGCCTGTTTGCTTAGGCATGTCCGGGATTGGCTTTTTCTTAGCTCTCAGTATACCGATCGGGAGTTGGAGGCGGATTATTTTTTTCCGTGGGCTCTGCCTTATCTTTTACATTGGGATGGGAGGGTGAGGTTGGGCCCTGGGGCCCGTAGTTGCTTGGTGGAGCCGCTTCGTCGGGCTTGGAGATGTGTTTGTCAGTTTTGGGGCCATTCGTCTTTTAGCTCTGTTTTGCTGCCCATAGTGGGCAATGCGGCCTTTAGTCCTGGACAGGACAATGTTGTTTTTAAACGTTGGGCGCGGAAAGGGCTACGCTCTTTGGAGCAGTTTCTGCAGCTGGATGGCACGGCTGTGCCCTTTTTGGCTCTCCAGGCATCCTGGTCCTTGGGTACGACGGATCAGTTTGCTTATATGCAACTTTCTCACTATGCAGCCTCCTTGCCCAGGGACTCCTTGAATCAGTCGTTTGCTGTCACTCTGCAGGACTTTTTCTTTGATGCTCAGTGGGATTGGCTTTCTATTTCACAATATCATCGTAGATTGGTGGCTTTGCAGCCTCGGCGGGATTACCAGCGGCTCTTGTCTTTATGGGCCCAGGACCTGGGCTGTCGTTTGCGGGTGGCGTCCTTTGCTCCTTTGGTGAGACTGATTCCTCGGGTGGTGCAGAGCGCTGAGCTTCAGGAATGTCAATTTCGGGTTCTTCATCGGGGTTATGTATCTCAGCAACGGGCCTATTATTTTGGGTGTGCCCCTACCGCTATCTGCCTGAAATGTCGTCAGGGTGTTAACTCTTTGGCGCATGGGGTGTGGTTGTGTGCATCTATATCTACCTTTTGGTTGGAGGTCCGGTGTTATTTGGAGTCTTTGGTGGGTTATTCACTCCCTTCGTCGGTTGAAGGGATTATTTTTTTGGCGGATTGGTACCTGGGAGGGCTGTCTGCGGGCGACAGTTTGCTTATTCGTAAGGGTTATATTGTGGGGAAGAAATGTATTCTTAATCATTGGCTTCGGGACTCCCCCCCCACCATCTGGTATTGGCGCAATAAATTTCATCTTTTAATGGTCTGGGAGTCCATGTCCGCTCGGTTTTCTAGATCTCGGAGCAAGCTTTTTCTGTCCATTTGGGCCTCTTATTTGGATACTTTGCCCCCAGTGATCAAAAGCCAGGTGGTCAATCGATTGCGGAAGCCAGCAGTTCATGTGTTGCCAGTGGATTGATTTTTTTTTTTTTTTTTGGGGGGTTGGGTTGGGGTGGGGGGGCGGGATGCTTTTGGGATGGGATTTGGGGAGTCCCAGGCTAGCAGAACACAGGCCTGGACTCTCAATGTTTCTAGGGATTCATGTTGGGTGTTGGAATTTGGTTATGTACCGAAAATTGTGATTCTTATGTTATGCGTGTCTTTCAATGCTCTTGTGAATAAACAGTTTATACCAAAAAAAAAAAAATGATGATATTGCCTGTGGTTTGTTATCAAATGAGTATGATACCAGTTTTTTTTTTCAGGGGTCCTTTTATAAAAAGTTAAATGGTTTTCTTACAAAATTTGTTTGGCTGGGTAAAATGCCTAGAATTGCCTTAGTATCTTTGCAAAAACCAAAAGCGGAGGGTAAATTTTCCAAACTTTTATAGGTATCATCAAGCCTATATTTTACGCCAGGGTATGTATTGGGTCCTCCCAGAGCTCATGGAAAATATCCCAGATTGATTGTATTTGGAATGGCGACTCATGTTTCCTATAAACTTATCTCATGTTCTCAGTGTTAAGATGCCTAGGTAATATAAAAAGAACAGAATATTGATGGACACATGGAAAACATTGCGTTATGTCAGCAATTTAACTCCAAATCCAATACACAAATCAACAAATCAATCTTTATGGCTAAACGCCAAGATTCAAATTGGCGGTTTTAAAATCGTATGGAAACATTGGATTATTGCAGGTATACGGACTTTAGGTGATGTTATTTTAAATGGTAAACTGCTTGATTTTTCATTGCTGCAACATAAATATGGTCTAAACAAATCACAAAACTTTAAATGGTTGCAGTTGAAGCAGGCTATTCAGGAGGTGTTCCCTGAATGGAAAAATCTTAACAATCAGTATAGTCTGGAATTCTTATGCTTTCAGGCGGATTTCTTGGGACACCAGGCCGCACAGTGGTATAAATTGATATCTGGATATATGAATAAAAAACCAAAGACTAGTCTTAGAGACATTTGGAGCATTGAGATTAAGCATCAAATTTCTGTATCTCAATGGCCACGAATTTGGTCTTGGAGAATGAGATGTACAGTGTCTGCACCTATGAGACAAACTTGGTTCTTTTTGTTACATAGAGCATTTTGGACCCCAGTTAGATTACAAAAGTTGGATAGCTCTAAGTCTAATAGATGCTGGCACTGTAATCTGGAAGCAGTGACTCTAGATCATTTAATATATTTTTGTCCCTGTATCATGGCCTTTTTGAAATCAATTTGGTCTCAAATTAAATGTTTATTAGAAAACCATGTAGCTCTATCATACGATACAATTCTATTTGGGATGTCTATGAGAATAAAAAGTCAAAGTTCATCAAGCAATAATAAACTTTTATTAATAATGACAGGAGTTACCATTCAACATATCACCAGAAATTGGAAAAATTACACTAGACTTAATTACACCTTCTGGTGGAATTTGTTGTGCCATATATACAAAATGGAAAGAACAATTGCCATACAAAAAGGGAATTATAATAATTTTAAAAAGATTTGGGGGCCATTGATAACATATTATAATGATTAGATGCCTTTTTACACTGAAAGTATAATTATAATAATGGGAGGGTGGGTGATATATAGTTATATTATAGGTTTAATCAATATTTATGAATATAACACATGTATGATATTTTTGATTACAGTATTTGTGGAAAGGGTGGGTGGGGGAGAGGGTTAATTTATGTATTTAAGATGATAATAGAAAGATTTTCAAGTGAGGTGTATGATTCAATTGATGTAATATTGTACACTTGATGTAAGAATTGGGGGGAAAGAAAAATAATTCCCTGTTCCTTTCTGCTAAGCACAACACAAACAAAAAAATTGCCAATCTCCTTTCAAATATGCAAAATGGGTCCTAAGCACTGGTAAAAATTACTGAATTAAATCATAGGATTCTCCAGTTAGGATTTCATTCTAGACAGAGAGCTCTTCCCCATCTATTGTTAATATATGCCGTTCCCCTACTACTACCTTGAATGTGAGAATTACTGGTATTTTCAGGGTTAAGTCACACATTCTTATCTATTCAGATTCCAAAGCAAACACTATCTTCCTTGCTTCTAGTGTGTATGCTTGCTAACGGATTAACTTACAGAATTGTCTGTTTCAAATCAGTTTTTGGTTTGGCCCCTATGGACTTGGTTTCTCATTTTAATCTGGATTGTGCCACTAGGCCCACATGTAGACTCTACGGCCCAGATTCTGTATAGGACGCCCGTCCCGGGCGTTATATACAGAATCAGGCTTACACCCGCCCAAAGTTAACCCGATTCTGTAACAGACGACAATGTTGCAGACGCCGGTTACAGAATAAGGTTTAAAATGCCCCAACCTCCTCCCTGGACCCCCCAAACGCCCCCCCCAAAGATCGCTGGCAGGAGGGTGCCCAACCCCCTCCTGCCGACAAAACCTGCGATCGCCGGCAAGAAGGTGCTCAACTTTTCCTGCCGACAGAACCCGCCTCCCCCTAAGATCGCCTGCAGGAGGCTACCCAACCCCTCCTGCCGGACCCCCCAACGGCCCCCTTCCGAAGATCGCTGGCAGGAGGGTGCCCAACTCCTGCCAGACCCCCCAACGGCACCCCCTAAGATCGCTGGCAGGAGGGTACCCAACCCCTCTTGCTGGACCCCCTCCAACAAAACCTCCCACCCCGGAACCCCTCCTTGGGCTTACCTCCAATTTGGCTAGACGGCTCCTCGCACCGTCCAGCCAGCAGGCCCGCCTTTGTCCAAATGAGGTGGGCCCGCCCTTCCATTGCCCAACCCACAGGATCCAAGGACCTGATTGGTTCAGGTGCCTAAGGCCCCTCCCGCTATATTTTCTAATGCTTGGAGTAAATGTTATAACAATCTCTGAAATATTAAAACAGCTTAGAAGGGAGGGAGGGTATTTAGAGTTATAATTTTTCCTATTTTTGTTTATAATTTATGTAATATTGAATGAATTTAATACTATTGTTGGAAAGGATGGGAGGGGGAGGGGTTTTTATTTATATATTTATGCTGATGTTTGATTAGATTTTCAAGTGATTTGTATGATCTAATTGATATTTTATTGTACACTTGATGTAAGAAATGAAAATGAATAAAGATTTGGAAAAAAAACAAAACCCAGCTTGCCTCAAATTAGTGTTAGTGATGAGCACGGGGAAAGGTTTCACCGGGATATTTGTAACAATGGAGAAATGATATCAGGGCAGATGGAAATCATCAATGCTGGCTGACTATTGTTGGACATTATTTAGAGATGCTCCTAATCTCGTTTATAAACGCACTTCAACAGCAAAACGATTCTAGAAAATAATATTTATAGGAACTCTTAAATCGGCGCAATGTGTTACTTTATGACTTCTAATGCTATAAATATTTGTGATTTGCTCAAAAACTATAAGTGATAGGAGAAAACTGAGGCTATTTTCATACACAGGAGGTCAAATTCTATAAAGTAAACCTCATTTTCTTGCCTCAGTAAAAAAGTTAAAATTTTTTGCGCAGTGTTATTACAGAGGTTGATGTAAGAAGTCAGGGACTGGAGGTTAATAATAACAAATCATATATTTGTCAGTGTGTCTCAAACTTTTTTTTTGCTCTGGCATGCTAAACGGAACAACTGTTTTTCGTAGCACACTAAATGGAGCAAATGTTTTTTGCAGCGCATTAAAATTGAAATTATGAAATTGCAAAACCAGCAAAAAATTAAATTTGAGAGTTATTTAAAGTTCATTAAGCTATGTATGGGTAATTGTAACAATGATGAAACTAAAGTAGATAAAATAGAATTGCTAATCAATGTGATAGATGTGCTTGTTTTTGAGTGTAAATTAACTCAAAACGTGGCTTGATAATCGACAAACCAACAAGCATTTCATCATCCACAATTTGCAGTTCTCTTTTTTTCGACTTAATTTCTGTCAGTGCTGAAAATCCAAGTTTGTAAAGATAAGATCCAAACGGTAACAAAGCCTTGATTGCTTTGTTGCTCAAGTTTGTATTTCTACTGCATAAAAAATAAAATTACTTGCTGTTAGTTTTCAAAGACCAATCATGTCAAAGAATGATGCTTGTCTGGGCGGTTGTATCCTTACACACACACATGCTCATAACATTGACAGACTCTTATGTAAGCAATGTACATATCATCTATTCTAGTATATACTTACGAAGGGAATTTCTTAAAATAAAGTAAAATTCTGGAATTTCTTGTGGTGCACCTAGAATCTCCTTGGAGTACACCACTGTTCCGTGGCACACAGTTTGAGAGACTCTGGTTTACGTATACAGGATAGTAGAGAATGGTGAGAAAGAAAGCAAATTACTTTTGTAAGGACAGATCCTCGGCAGTGTAGATCAGAATAACTTGTAGGGCAAGCAAGACCAATTGAGTCTTCCTTCCATCTGTTACTTGGTATTCTATACTGGATGAGATTTATTGGGCCTGGATGTTCCTCAGTCCTAGTGAGGTAGGGAAGGTGGCTGCCGCAATGTGCCAACCCCTGCTGACTGACTGGTGGCTCTTCTCCAGGCCTAATACTGGCAAGGATTACTTGCGACTCCTGTGCAGTTCACCTGGTGTACTTGTTTGAGGCTGAGTATAAAACAAATTAATTTAAAAAGCATGCTTTTATTTATTTTTTATTTTTTTTGTAATTCTTTATTTATTTTTTTAACTTACATTAAGTGCATTAAAAGGTATCAACCATTTTAACTTAAATATATCATTTGAAATTCTACAATTATTCATATTAAATAGAATTATCCCTTTCCCTCCCATCCTTTCAACATCTCATAACGCTTATACCATATAATAAAATCCCCCCTCCTCCCACCCCATTCTTACATTTGTACAAATCAGGGAAAATAATACTTATTCATTGCAATAATTTGTTAATGGCCCCCAAACATCTTAAAAGTTATTAAAATTTCCTTTCTGAATAGCTAATGTTCTTTCCATTTTATAAATATGACACACTGAATTCCACCAAAAACTGTAGTTTAATCTATTCATATTTTTCCAATTGCATGTTATTTGTTGTATGGCAACTCCTGTTAAAATAAGTAAGAGTTTATTATTTTTGGAAGAAATTTGGCTCTTAACCCTCATAGACATGCCAAATCATACAATAATGCCACATGATTTTCTAATAAACTATTAATTTGGCTCCAAATTGATTTCTAAAAATCCATAATAAATGGGCAATAGAGCAATAAATGATCTAAAGTCCCTGCCTCAAGATGACAATGCCAACATCTATCAGACTTAGAGAAATCTAATTTTTGTAAACGAACAGGGGTCCAGAATGCTCTACGCAACAGAAAAAACCATGTTTGTCTCATAGATGCAGACATTGTACATCTCATCCTCCAAGACCAAATTTGTGGCCATTGAGACGCAGTAATTTGATGCTTAATCTCAATGCTCCAATGTCTCTAAGACCAGTCTTTGGTTTTTTATCCATAAATCCAGATATTAATTTGTACCACTGAGCGGCCTGGTGTCCTAGGAAATCCACATGAAAGCATAAGAACTCCAAACTATATTGATTATTTAGATTTTTTCCATTCAGGGAACCCCACTTGAATGGCCTGCTTCAGTTGCATCCATCTAAAACTTTGTGATTTATTAAGGCCTTATTTATGTTGCAACTGTGAAAACTCAAGCAGTTTACCATTGGAAATAATGTCTTTTAATACACGTATTCCTGCAATCATCCAATGCTTCCAGATGACCTTAAATCCGCCAATTTGAATGTTGGAGTTCAGCCATATAGTTTGATTTGTGAATTGGAATAAGTGTTATATTACTCACATATCTTAATGTTTTCCAAGTATCTACTAATATTTTATTGTCTTTATATAATCTAGGCATTTTGATACTGAGAACATGGCACAATCATAGAGGAGTCGCCATTCCAACCATAACCAATCTGGGATATTGTCAATGGGCTCTGGGAGGATCCAATACATACCCTGGCGCATAATATAGGCTTGATGATACCTATAAAAGTTTGGAAAATTTACCCTCTGTAATCGGTTTTTGTAAAGATACTAAAGCAATTCTAGCCTTTTTGCCCAGCCAAATAAATTTTGTAAGAATAAAATTAACTTTTTATAGAAGGACCCCTGAAAAAAAATTGGTATCATACCCATTTGATAACAAACTACAGGGGAAATCATCTTTTTTTTTTTTATTTTTTCAAATTCTTTATTCTTTTTTCCATCTTACATCAAGAACACAATATTACATCATTTAAACCTTGTAAACATCACTGTATTTCTTCTAGCATCATCTTAAAACCTTAAATTTATACCCTCCTTACCCATCCTTCCCACAAATATTATAATCAAAAAGTCATATAAATATTGTATTCTTATCTATTGATCAAACCTTTAATATAACTTTATACCCTCCTCCCTATGTAAGAGAGTTCTTTCAGTAGATAATGGTGTCTAATCATTGCAATAATTTGTCAATGGCCCCCAAATCTTTTTAAAATTGTTATAATCATCATTTTAATAGTTTGGACTCTTCCCCACCAAAACAGATATAAAGGATTCCATTGCTCACACATTTCCATTACCTTCTGTAATAAAGATTTTTCATTTATCTTCATTGTTTCTTTCAGAGTATTTTTTATCCAAATGCCTAAGTACTTTATTCCATCCTCTTTCCATAGAAAGGGAAATGAATCAAATGAACCTTTTGTACAATGGACATTAAGTGGAAGAACTTCTGATTTGCTCCATTTTATTTTATATCCTGAAAATTTTCCAAATTTCTCTATCAGTTCAAGCAAGCATGGTATGGTTGTTTCAGGATTTCTCAAATAAAGCAAAATATCATAAGCAGAGACTTTATATTCCCGATCTGAATAAGGAATACCCTGTATCTCCTTCGCTTGCTGAAAAGCTAATAACAAGGGTTCTAATACAATACCAAAAAGCAAAGGAGACAAGGGACAACCTTGTCTAACCCCTCTTTGCAGACTAAAACACTCTGAGAAATTATTATTAATATATAATCTAGCAACAGGGGAGCTATACAATGTTTGAATCATTTGTATAAATCCTGACTCTATACCAAACCACTCCAAGGCTTGATACATGAAGATCCATTCCACTTGATCAAAGGCCTTCTCTGCATCCAAGGATCTAGAAAGGCTGGATCGTTTATGGATTTTGACAAATTTAACATATGTAAAACCAACCTGGTGTTATTAGAAGAATGTCTCTGAACAACAAATCCTGTTTGATGCATACTAATAATAGAGGGGAGAGCTTTAGCCAAGCGTATAGCCAAAGTTTTAGCTAAAAGTTTTCCATCTACATTAATTAAAGAAATAGGCCTGTAGTTTGAAACCAATGTGGGATCTTTATTTGGCTTTGGCAAAACTATAATTAATGATTCTGCCATAGTACCTGTAATGCAACCTTTAGTAAGCTGAGTCTGATATAAATTTAACAAATATGGTAATAAGGTAATTTGAAAAGATATATAAAACTCTACCGTGAAACCATCTCCACCTGGAGCGGATCCAACTCTAAGGGACTTCAATGCTGTTTGCTATTCTTTTAGTGATATTGGCTTTTCTAAACTTTCTTTTATATGTTCAGGAATTTTTGGTCCCTTAATTGAATTTAAAAATTCTAATCCATCCTTTTCTTTATCTAAATAAGGCTCAGAAGAATATAGAACTTTATAAAACTTTAAAAATTGTTTTAGAATAGGACCAATTTGAGTATGAGTATTCCCTTTTTCATCTTTTACCGCAACTATTTTTGGTTTTGGTTTTTTTGCTTTTAGATAGTTTGCTAATAATCTTCCTGCCTTATTTGAATTTCCATAATACAATGCCTGTTGAGAAAATAAATCTTTTCTTATCAGTTTAGAAGAAATCTCATTATATTTCCCTTTAGCTTTTAAGAGGTCCTGTAGTGTAGAATATTCCCATTTATCAATCAATTTTGATTCTAAAATCCTAATGTCTTGTTCCAAACTGGAAAATTGTTTTTTTAATTTGTTTTTTAATATATGCCGAAAAAGAAATAATTTGGCCTCTCATGGTTGCCTTAAAAGCATTCCAAAGAGTTTCCATGGAGATATCTTCCGTATTATTAATTTGAAAATAATCATTTATTTTTAACTGAATTTCCTCAATGAAATTTGGTTCTGCAAGCAATGTATTATCAAATCTCCATACAGGTCTACTATTATCTTAATCACTTATTTTAACTTTAATCCACATCCCTCCATGATCAGACAAAATAATTGGATCTATGGAGGCTTGTGTTACTTGTTGAACTAATGTATCTGAAACAAATATATAGTCTATTCTGGAAAAAGATTTATGGACATGGGAGCAAAAAGAAAATTCCCGATCATTAAAATGAAATATTCGCCATATATCTTTCAAATCACAATTTTGTACCAAAATCTCTAATCCTAATGATTTCATAATTCTGCTAGGTTTTTTTTTATCCATTAAAGGATTTATAACAGAATTAATTAATTAGAAGCAGCCAGTGGTAGCAACAATGGTTGTAGAGATTTTAAAAATTCAAATTGGTTCAAATTAGGTGCATATACATTGGAAAAGCGCCAGTGTAATATTTCCCAGGCTCATGTAACCACCTCCCTAAAGGATCAGCAGCAATCATCTTAAATATAGCACTACATTCTTTTATTCACCAAAATGCTTTCATTTTTTTAAACTGTTTGGTTTCTGCTGCTGCCTGTAAATCATTCCACCCATCTATTACCCTCTTGGTAGACTATTATCTCACTTCTTCCACCTTCATAGTATGACAGCTTGTTTGTAAGCTTCTTTATCATAATAAATACTACCATCTTATTTGAATATACTCCATGTTGTTAAAGATGGATTTTATTGTGGTAATGCCTCTTATCTTCAAATACTTTGTAACAGCACTGTTAACTGTTCCTTGTGACAGGTGCCATGTAGATCTCATACAGGTGGAAGTAGTTGTTCAGACTGACGTAGTTATCCTGGAACTCGGTGCTACAGATTCTTTATGCTGGTTTTGTACATATTTTTATTTAGCTCATTAAAAAAAAAGGTCCAAGTAGATGTGGAGTGCTGGAATCTGAAAAATAAAAATCCTAAACCCATTGTGTTTTTTGGTTAGTCTACAGCTTTTTGTTTGTTTTTTAATTTTCTTCAAGAGCTGCATATTTTGATATTCTTGGTATATATGACACTGATCCTCTGTATTTATTGTCGTTGCTGTAACAGATGAGCTCAGCCAGAAGACTGTAGAAAATAATGAGCAACGTGAAGAAATTATACGTCTGAAACAAGAAAACAGCTGTATTCAGAGAGAGCTGGAACTATCGGGTAAATGTTAATGACACGTCCCTCTTCCCCTAACCTTCCGTGATCCTGTATTCATGAATTCACTTGCTCTTCTGAGCCCCTTACTAACACCTGCAGTGAAAAGATAATGGGTTTATAAGGACTTCTGCACCTTCCCCTGCTGTGCTGAATATATCCTTGGAACAGCCTTCCTAAGTTGGCGTGTCATTTTGCTTCCCTGGCCATATTCAGATCTTCCCTAAAAACATAAATTTTACATCAAACACAGCATCTGTCTGAATAACAAAATTTCTTGATAGATTAATTTCTACTTTTACTATTTTACACAGTGCTTGACAACCCCTGCTCCAGAGTTTATAGTCTCATGTCTATCTAGTCAGGAAACAAACACAACACAAATAGAAACTTTGTGAATATTAAAACATGTTCACAATTTTACTTTGAAACAATTTTATTAAGTTTTTATATCATGAAATTGAACAAACCATTATCAAAAATAGTCCATTACAACTGCGAACAGTAATGCTTCCACCCCCCTAAACCTCTCAAGGAAACACCATTAATGAATTGTCACCTTCTGAATTCTTATGCCTTCAGGTGATTATTAAAGTCTGCATCACGTAATGACTGGTTTAATGATTCTACATCATTTGCATCGCTTGGTTTGAGACAATTGCTTTTATTGTATTTTAGCCCTTTATTAGGTTTTATCTTTTGCATCAATAAAGTTTCACATCAAGAACATCAATTCCACAGTGCTTTCTTTTTGTTTTGAGTTGTCCCTTTTTTCTGTGGAACTGTGGGTGCTGTTCTTGTTGCTGGTTATTAAAGACAAACATGAGGAGAAGATGAAGGCAAAGAATTATACACCAGAGAAAATCAACTAATGGGGACCAATGTAATTTTGATTTTAAGTCCTTTAAAATAAGACTTCTCCCCTTGGGGGTTCAATATAGCCATTTCAGACCAATAGAAAATGTTTGCTACGTTTGGGAAACTTACGAGCCTCCAATGCCTTCTAAACAAGGAGCTGATGGACATGATTTCTCCATTTCCAATAAGTAGGGGGCTCAGTAGTAGTATAGCTCAGGATTTCTTCATATTTGATGATACCCTGAACAGAGAAAAGACAATTTGATTTTCTATTCCTAGAAATTTGGAGCAAACTAACAAATTTAATTCACAGCCAGATGTCCTAGTTTAAGGACATGCCTGTAGCTCCACACATTTTATGCTCACAGGATGACTTTTTAGTAGTGTGTAAATGCAGTGGTATGTTGTGTATAATTTTAACTTTCTGCCTGAACTTTTTTTTTATTTAAACAGATGAATATTTTATGACATCTTATTACTTAAGAACATAAAATAAGCCATGCTGAGTCAGATCAAGGCCCATGAAACACAGCATCCTGTCTTCTACAAGTACTTAGATGTTCCCAAAATAAAGGCTTAATTACACACAGGCCTTGGCATTCTTGTTTCCTGCCCAGCTCAGGATAACCTAGGCACACATTCTTTCCTCCTCCCCCTCCCCCCACCAACTCCAGCGCATATTTTCATCTCTTAATTCGTCTCCCTCCTATGCCCCTCCCCCACCAAGGTACCATTTATCTCTCCTTTATCTCCACATGCAGTGGCATAGTAAGGATAGGAGGCACCAGGGGTGGCGATGCCCCTCATGCCCTCCTCTCTAACCTCCTGCTCCTTCCCACCCCCCACACCACACTCGCATCCTCCCTTTTCCCCGTAGCATTGGCTTTCCCTCTGACATTACTTCCTGGCCCTATGACCAGGAAGTGATTTCAGAGAGGAGCCAGGCTGGCACAAGCAGCAGGCTGGAGAAGGTACTCGTGCTGGTGAAGATTAAAAAGATATTGGGGGTGGGGGGCATGAGCATGAAATGGACAGAGAGGTGCCAGTGCCCTCACCAAGACAGCGCCCGCTTTCTCTCTGGTTCCCACTCTGTGGTTCATTCGGTTCCTGTGGCCTGTTTGGCACACCTGCTCCTATTTGACAGCATTTGCAATGTGTCTGTCCTTGTATGTTTCCCATTCCCAAATGCATTGTGTGAGCATTTATATCTGTATCTATTTATCTATTCCTGTTGAGACATTTAACATTTCATCATCCTTTACAAGTTGAAAGTGAGAAGCGAAAAGATCAATTACTTGAATTGGCAAAATCCAAGCAAGATCGCACAGATGCAGAATTGCATGCTTTGCGGAAGGTATGTTATGTCTTTTTATGTTTGTTCTTCAAGTATATGACAAAAAAGAGAAATAGATTCTAAAAATTGATAGAGAACTGCATTGAACATAAACATAAAATGATAAAATTGCAGTGGAATCAACTAATGGATTTTATGGCACTTGCATTTAGTGACATGAAAATATTTTCCATGGCAGTAATATTCTGCCACTGGTACATAGCGTTTAGTGTATGCCTTGCTGTACAACATAATCCTAATGTTCATATCCAAAAGCTATTGCAGTGTAATATTGAACCTGGGCATCTTAAATGACTGAGAACATGATCTTCAGACTAGGTCACCCAGCTTTCACAGCTGTGGCTGCTAACCTCACTCACTCTAGGCAACATTAGCAGCTTTTTACTTAAAAATCTCTCATGCTTGTCTGTTGTGTCTTTTATTACTGCTTTCTAGGATATCCACAGTAAACAAAGTCTTTATTCAAGGAAAACAAAACAAAAAAAAAATCTCCAATCTCTTAAACTTATTTGTATATTTTAATTTTATTCTTTTTAATTCTTTAATCTTTATTCTTTTTTTTATTATTTGAATTGTACCTTTCCCTCACAATTCTTGGAATTTTGTTATATCTTTTCTATTTTAATAATTGTTTACTCAGGTGCTTTAGCTAGATTGTAAGCCTTCGGGACAGATAGGGAAGTTCTAAGTACCTGTATTTTATTGTAAACCGCTTAGATCTGTAATATGCTTAAGTGGTATATCAAATGTTAATAAAACATAAACATAAAAAAACGAATCCAAAAAACTTCATGTTTTATCTACAGCTTTATTGTGGATCTGTTTTATTGAAACAAAAATGCCAATAGAACTTGTACATAAAAATCAAACTGTCATAATTTAATATTTCTTTTTTAATATCCCCAAATAGATATATGTAAAACAGCAGCATGACATGCAGTTTCTCCATCTTAACTTGGAGAGTTCCCAGGAATTAATTCACAAACATGAAAGAGCATTGCAAGACCTCAGGTGAGTTGTTAGATATTGTAAGAGAATCTAATATACTGCTGCTATATTTAGTGGGTAACATAAGGATGATTGATGGACAGCTCTCTTATGTGCTAAGTTGGGAGTAGGCAATTCCGGTCCTCGAGAGCTGGAGCCAGGTCAGGTTTTCAGGATAGCCACGATAAATATGCATGAGATAGATTTGCATCTCAAGGAGGAAGTGCATGCAAATCCATCTCATACATATTCATTGTGGATATCCTGAAAACCTGACCTGCCTTTGGCTCTCGAGGACTGGAATTGCCTACCCCTGTGCTAAGTTAACTGATATGTTATATGCAAAGAGCATTGCCAGTCTATGTTCTTTACATAGCACTACAGAAAAGAGCAGAGATGCTGTTCACTTCACAGTGCCATTCTAGCTAGTTAAGCACAGTCTGTACACAAGAACTACAAAGATTTCTTCATTGTGCTTGTTGGGCAGTGGGCAGGCCTAATAGGGTTGTACTGCGGCAGTGAGGTGGCCCTGCCCATTAGACCTGTGTTTCTCAAACATCCTGGAATACCTCCTAGCCAGGCAAGTTTTCAAGGTACTCGCAATATGTATGTATGCAAATCTCTCATGCCTATTTCTTGTAAGTATCCGGAAACTGGACTGGTTAGGGAGCTACCTAAGGACCAGAATCAGAAATGAAACAATGTCTAACACATGCAAGTGTTACTGTGCCCCTCCCTCTCTTCACCTTATTCCTCAAATGTACTGGCAACTGTGTCAAGGGAATAGGCAGATCCCAGATTCCCTCTGCCTCTTGTAGAAAGACACCCCCTCACCCTCACTCAAAAGCTCTTAGTTTTATATTCCTTTTTTTAATGTTCAGATGAAACACTGACCCTTAAGCTGAGACAATGGCCCTTAAACTTGTATCAGTAGCACCAGGGCCAGTGTTACCATTTTTTGCTGCCCAGTGCAAGTGATGATTGTTCTGTCTCCCTCCCCCCCACTCCCCCAGAGTTTCATGTGCTCTTCTTTTGTTCCAACAATTTAGACAGTGCAGCAGCTTACACAAAGGCTACCAGATTTCTTTGACTTCCCTCCATTTCCAGCTACCACGTACATAAGAACATAAGAATAGCTTACTGGGTCAGACCAGTGGTCAATCTAGCTCAGTAGCCTGTCCTCATGATGGCTAATCCAGGTCTCTAGTACCTGTCAAAAACCCAATAGTAGCAACATTCTGTGATACCGATCCAGGGCAAGCAGTGGCTTCCCCCATGTCTGCCTCAATAGCAGACTTTGGACATTTCCTCCAGGAAATTGTCTAAACCTTTTTTAAAACCAGCTACGTTAACCGCTCTTACCACAACCTCTGTCAACATGTTCCAGAGCTTAACTATTCTCTGAGTGAAAAAATATTTTCTCCTATTGATTTTAAAAGTATTTTCTTGTAACTTCGAATGTCCTCTAGTCTTTGTAATTTTTGACGGAGTAAAAAATCAATCCACTTGTACCGGATCTACATCACTCTGGATTTTGTAGACTTCAATCATATGTCTCCACAGCCATCTCTTTTCTAAGCCAAAGAGCCCTAACTTTTTGTCTTTCATACAAGAGGAGTTCCATCCCCTTTATCATCTTGGTCGCTTTTCTTTGAACCTTTTCTAGTTCTGCTATATCTTTCTTGAGATAAGGAGACCAGAACTGAAAGCAATACTCCAGGTGAGGTCACACCATAAAGTGATACAGATGCATTATTACATTCTTAGTCTTGTTAACCTTATCTTTTTAAATAATTCCTAGCATCTTGTTTGCTTTTTTGGCTACACATTGGACGGAGGGTTCATCCTATTGTCTACAATGACACCCAGATCTTTTTCTTGGGTGCTAACCCCCAAGGTGGAACCTAGCATCTGGTAACTATGATTATCCCAGGACAAGCAGGCAGGTATTCTCACTAGTGGGTGATGTCATCCGACAGAGCCCCGATACGGACATCTTGCAAGCATGTCTTGCTTGAAGAAACTCAGAAGTTTTGAGATGCCCGCACCGCGCATGCGCCAGTGCCTTCCCGCCCGATGGTCCGGGCGCGTCTCCTCATTTCTTTTTCTTCCGCGGAGCTGAGAAGTCTATCTTCAATTTGCGCCCATTGAATCTCTTTTTTGCCTTCTATTTTGCCGCGGGTTGAGTTCTTTTGGCTCTCCTGTGCATTTATTTCTTTCTTTGATTTCTTTAAAAAAAAAAAAAAAAAAATTTTTCCTTCCGATACCGGGTCGGCCGCGTGGCTGGGGCCCCCGCGCCTTCGACCTTGTGGCGGAGCTTTTCCGGCCTATGTCCCGGCCGATTACCGGTTTTAAAAAGTGTAGCAAGTGCCAGCGCGCGATTTCGCTCACGGACCCTCATCGATGCTGCTTACAGTGTCTGGGACCGGATCACTTCCCGAAATCGTGCCGGCCTTGCTCCACTCTGACGGCGAGAGCGTTTAAGCGCCGCTGTCTGCTGTGGGAGTCCATGTTCAAGATGGAAGCTTCATCGGATCCTGCAGCTTCGACATCGACATCGACGGGTGCTTCGACTCCTTCCGCGAAGCCCTCTGCCTCCCCGGCTGCTTCGGGCCTCCTGAAACCGGCATCGTTCACACCGGTTTCGGCCCCGGCTTCGGCGCCGGTGCCTTCCTCCGTCTCCTCGGAGCAGGTATCGACCCCGACAGTTCCACCGGTGGTGCTCAAGGTGCCGAAGACTGGCAAGCAGAAGCACGCAGCACTGAAGGAGCGCGGAGACCGTGCGGAAGGGCCCCCTTTTGGTGCGGATCCCTCCATATCGGCTTCGTTGCGGTCCCTTCTGGAGGCTCAGTTTGTGGAGCTCATGCAGACCATGGGGCCTCGGCTGATTGCCACCATCCAGGGTGACCTCCCAGCTTCGGCTTCGAGGGGCGGACCGCCCCCTCCTCCTCCTCCTCGCCGCACGACCTCGTTGCTCGGCGAGGAGGAGTGGCGAGTGGTGTCCGAGTCCTCGAGGAGGTCCTCCGTTAGTGCTGTGCCTCCTTTGGAACCGATTCCCTCGAGGAGGGCCTCCCTTAGTGATATGCCTCCCTTGGAGCCCATCCCCTCGAGGAAAGCCTCGTTTAGTGACCTGCCTCCCTTGGAACCGATTACTCCGCCCCATGACTCAGTGTGGCGTCCACCTTCGGGGCCACCCAGTCCTGGGCATAGCAGGAAGCAGGACGAGTTCTTCCGAACCACCTATCAAGCCTGGGTGTCGTCGGGGGAGGCGCCGACTCTTCCGCCTCTGCGATCGATGGCATCGAGTCCGATCTGCTCCTTGGAGGCGTCTGACACAGTTTCTCACAGACGGGCTCGATCCCCTTCCAGGCATCGAGAAGGGCATCGATCCAGACATTCTTCGAAGCATTCCTCTCGGCACTCGACCGTCTCGCCTCAGAAGAAATTGCCTCGGTTGGGGTATGCTGCTTCGACTGGGTCTCCTCCTCCGGGCCCGGAGTTCAAGGACCCCGAGGTTTTCTACTCGTCCTGTTGCTCGCAGGCCTCTCTGGAGCCTGAAGCCTCTTCTTCTTCTAGTCCGTCTCGCAGACCGGCGACGGCGGACCAACTGTCCTTTTCATCGTTCCTCAGGCAGATGGCAGATGGCAGATGACATGGACATTACTCTCGATGCTGGGTCTCGATATTCCAAGGAGTACCTCGATACCATGCACTTGCCCCGTCCTCCTGCAGAGTCCTTGCGGCTTCCCCTGCACAAGCTCCTCGACCAGACCTTCATGCAATGCTTTGAGTCTCCTTACTCTATCCCTGCGGTCCCTGGCAAATTGGATGCGCAGTACCGCACGGTGCATCATAAAGGCTTCGAGGGTCCTCAGCTTTCTCACCAGTCCCTCCTGGTCGAATCCTCGCTCAAGCGGTCTCATCCTGGCCAGGTCTATGCTTCAGTGCCTCCGGTCCGCGAGGGCAGAACCATGGATAAGTTTGGTCGACGCATCTATCAGAATTCGATGATGACGTCTCGAGTCCTGAATTACAATTTCCACTTTGCAGCCTACTTGGAATTTTTTCTACCTGTGCTTCGGAAGTTCACACCCTACATCGAGTCCCAGGCTAGGTTTGAGTTTGAGGAAGTGGTTGCTTCGCTGTCCCAACTTCGGCTTCAGTTAATGCAATCTGCCTATGATGCGTTCGAGCTCTCAGCCCGAGCGGCGGCCTGCTTGGTGGCGATGCGCCGGTTGGCCTGGTTGCGGACCATTGATATGGACCCGAATCTTCAGGACCGCCTGGCGAACGTCCCGTGTGCTGGGGCGGATCTTTTTGACGAATCCATCAAGACTGTCACGAAGAAGTTGTCTGACCACGAAAAGTCCTTCCAATCTATCCTTCGGCCGAAGCCTAAGCCTCAGCAGTCTCGACCTTCTCGCCCGCCGTTGATTTATCAGCGGCGTTATCAGTCGAGGCAAACTCCACCTGCGAGGCAACCGGCGAAGCGACAGCCTCCCCAGAAGGGTCAGCCTAAGTCTCAGTCACCTGCTGTCCCTAAGACCACTCAGCCTTTTTGACTATCTCGTCGAGGGCATAACCGACCTCGTTCTGCCTCCCCCTGTTTTTCCCATCGGAGGGCGCCTCCATCATTTTTATCATCGCTGGGAGGCCATAACAACCAACCTCTGGGTCCTTACTATCATCAAGGAAGGATACTCTCTTCATTTCCATCGGGTCCCTCCGGACCACCCTCCAAGAGAGTATCCTTCCAACTTGACTCAGACCGCCCTTCTTCTTCAGGAAGCTCAGGCTTTGCTCCGGCTTCGTGCCGTAGAGCCGGTCCCGACGGACCAACTGAACCAGGGGTTTTACTCCCGGTACTTCTTTGTTCCGAAGAAGACGGGCGACCTGTGACCCATTTTGGACCTCAGGGTCCTCAACAAATTCCTAGTCAAAGAGAGGTTTCGCATGCTGACACTTGCTTCTCTCTACCCCGTCCTCGAGCAGAATGACTGATTATGCTCTCTGGATCTCAAGGAGGCCTACACTCATATTCCCATTCATCCGGCCTCTTGCAAGTTCCTCAGATTTCGGGTGGGACATCTCCATCTGCAGTATCGAGTGCTTCCATTCGGCCTGTCTTTGTCCCCCAGAGTCTTCACCAAATGTCTGGTGGTGGTGGCTGCGGCCCTCCGGAACCAAGGTCTTCAGGTATTCCCCTACCTCGACGACTGGCTGATCAAGGCTCCCTCGGCCTCAGGGGTCATCTCAGCGACCCTGTCAATGATTCTGTTCCTGCAGAGTTTGGGATTCGAGATCAACTTTCCCAAGTCTCATCTACAGCCGACCCAGTCTCTTCCCTTCATCGGGGCTGTCCTGGATATTGTACATCTCAGAGCATTCCTTCCTCCTCAGTGCATGGATGCTCTCCTTCATCTCTGCCAATCTGTGTCTTCTCGCCAGACCATCTCAGCGAGACACATGATGGTTCTCCTGGGCCACATGGCCTCTACAGTTCATGTGACGCCGTTTGCCAGACTCCACCTCAGAATTCCTCAGTGGACCCTGGCATCTCAGTGGACTCAGGTGTCGGATCCGTTGACTCGACACATCACAGTCACTCCTGCTCTTCGGCAGTCTCTACTCTGGTGGATGACCTCTTCGAATCTATCCAGAGGTTTGCTGTTTCATTCTCCTCCCCACCAGAAGGTTCTCACAACCGATTCCTCGACCTATGCCTGGGGAGCGCATCTGGATGGGCTTCGCACTCAGGGATTCTGGACCTGTGCGGACCGACTCCATCAAATCAATCTTCTGGAGCTCAGAGCCATCTTCAATGCTCTTCAAGCTTTTCAACATCTGCTTCACGACATGGTGGTCCTCATTCGTACCGACAATCAGGTCGCCATGTATTATGTCAACAAGCAGGGAGGCACGGGCTCGGCCTCCCTCTGCCAGGAAGCTCTCAGAGTCTGGGATTGGGCGGTTCGCCACAACGCCTTCCTCAAAGCTGTCTACATTCAGGGGAGGGACAATGTCTTGGCGGACAAACTGAGTCGTCTTCTCCAGCCTCACGAATGGACACTCCATTCCAAGCCCCTTCATCTGGTCTTTGCTCAGTGGTGAACGCCTCAGATAGACCTCTTTGCGGCTCCCCACAATTTCAAGCTGCCTCAGTTTTGCTCCAGGATCTACGCTCCTCATCGCCTTGAGGCAGATGCTTTTCTGCTGGATTGGGGGAATCGCTTTCTGTATGCGTTTCCGCCATTCCCTCTCATTCAAAAGACTCTGGTCAAGCTGAAGTCCGAACATGCCACCATGATTCTGATAGCTCCTCGGTGGCCCTTCTACTTCAACTCAGCAGCAGGGAACCGTACCTACTTCCAGTGTTTCCTTCACTGCTTACTCAGCATCAGGGGTCTCTGCTTCATCCCAACCTGCAGTCTCTCCACCTGACAGCTTGGTTCCTCTCAACGTAACTCCGCACCAGTTTTCCCAGGTGGTGAGGGATGTCTTGGAGGCTTCCAGGAAGCCTGCTACTCGTCAATGCTACTCCCAAAAATGGACTAGATTTTCTTCATGGTGTATTTCCAATTCTAAGGAGCCTCAGCGAGCCTCCCTATCCTCTGTTTTGGACTATCTTTTACATCTGTCTCAGTCTGGTCTCAAGTCGACATCTATATGAGTCCACCTGAGTGCTATTGCGGCTTTCCATCAGCCTCTACAAGGGAAACCTCTCTCTTCTCATCCTGTGGTTTCCAGATTTATGAAAGGACTTTTTCATGTCAATCCTCCTCTCAAACCGCCTCCAGTGGTTTGGGATCTAAATGTTGTCCTTTCTCAGCTTATGAAACCTCCTTTTAAGCCTCTGAGCAAGGCTCCACTAAAGTTTCTCACTTGGAAAGTGGTTTTTCTGGTGGCCCTCACATCTGCTCACAGGGTCAGTGAGCTTCAGGCCTTGGTGGCGGACCCACCTTTCACAGTATTCCATCATGACAAGGTGGTCCTCCGCACTCACCCGAAATTCCTGCCTAAAGTGGTCTCTGAATTTCACCTCAACCAATCCATTGTGCTTCCAGTGTTCTTTCCAAAGCCTCATTCTCATCCTGGAGAATCAGCTCTTCACACTCTGGACTGTAAACGTGCTTTGGCTTTCTACTTGGATCGCACCAAACCACACAGAACTGCTCCTCAACTTTTCGTCTCCTTTGATCCAAACAAGTTGGGACGCCCTGTCTCGAAGCACACCATCTCCAACTGGTTGGCGGCTTGTATCTCTTTCTGCTATGCCCAGGCTGGATTACCCCTTCCCTGTAAGGTCACAGGCCATAGGGTCAGAGCGATGGCAGCCTCTGTAGCCTTCCTCCAATCGACACCGATTGAGGAGATTTGTAAGGCTGCCACTTGGTCCTCGGTTCATACATTCACCTCTCATTATTGTCTGGATACTTTCTCCAGACGGGATGAGCAGTTTGGCCAAACTGTGTTACAAAATTTGTTCTCCTAAGTTGCCAACTCTCCCTCCATCCCATTGAGGTTAGCTTGGAGGTCACCCACTAGTGAGAATACCTGCCTGCTTGTCCTGGGATAAAGCAATGTTACTTACCGTAACAGTTGTTATCCAGGGACAGCAGGCAGCTATTCTCACGTCCCACCCACCTCCCCTGGGTTGGCTTCTCTGCTAGCTACCTGAACTGAGGAGACGCGCCCGGACCATCGGGCGGGAAGGCACTGGCGCATGCGCGGTGCGGGCATCTCGAAACTTCTGAGTTTCTTCAAGCAAGACATGCTTGCAAGATGTCCGTATCGGGGCTCTGTCGGATGACATCACCCACTAGTGAGAATAGCTGCCTGCTGTCCCTGGATAACAACTGTTACGGTAAGTAACATTGCTTTTGGGTTATTCTTCCCAATGGACATCACTTTGCATTTGTTCACATTAAATTTCATCTGCCTTTTGGATGCACAGTCTTCCAATTTCCTAAGGTCTGCCTGCAATTTTTCACAATCTGCATGTGTTTTAACAATTGTAAACATGTTTAGTGTCATTAGCAAATTTAATCACCTCACTCTTTGTTCCAGTTTCAAGATCATTTATAAATAAATAGCACTGGTCCTAGTACAGATCCCTGCGGCACGCCACCATTTACTCTCCTCCATTGAGAAAAATGGCCGCCTTTATCGTCCCTCCAGACCAGCACAGAAAGATGGGTTTACGCTCCTCTACCAGCAGGTGGAGACTGAGAACATGAGGATTTTTGGCAGTAGTACAAGTTGGAGAATGATATGGGGAAATAATTTGTCCCCGTCTCTGCCCCGTCCTCGCAAACCATCTGATCACATCTGCACAAACCTCGAATAATTTTATTAAAGTATAAAAAGAAATAATATTCTGTACAATTGTCATTTTATAAATCAAAGTTCTGGCTGCTAAACTAGAGGAAGAGATCTTCAGCTGGCAGAGCTTTGTTTATAAATATTTATCAACCCAACTACAATACTACTTTAAAAAAAAAACCACGAAATAGAAATATTTTTCTACCTTTGTTGTCCTTATTTTCTCATCATTCTGTTCCTTCCATCCATTGTCTGTCTTCTCTCTGCCTCTTCCATATGGCATCTGCTCCATTTGTATGCCTCTACCAGAAACTGTCTGCCTCTCCCTTCCATCTCTCCCTCAATCACCCCCCAATTGGTCTGGCACCCGTCTTCTTCCCTCTGCTCCCCCCATAGTCTGACATCTCTGTCTTCTTCCCTCCCCTCCCCCAGGTGGTTTTTAGCATCTCTCCTCCTTTCCTCCCCTCAGATCTGGTATCTGTCTCCCATTCCAGCATGTGCCCTTTTTTCTTTATCCCCTCCTTCCATCCAGTAAGCGCTCCCCTCTCTCCTCCCCACTTCCCTTCAGTGTCTGTTCCACTCTCTCCCATCCCCACTTTCCTTCAGCGTCTTCTCCTCTCTCTCGCCTACCCACTAACAGGCAGTGTCTGCTCCTCCCTCCCCTCCCCATTTCCCTTCAGCGTCTGTTCCTCCCTTCCCCTCCCCCTCTCTCTCCACTTCCCTTCAGCACCCTTCGCGTGGTCCAGCAGCCCCTTCCTCCCAATCCCATTTGCGACTTGTGAAAATGCTCGTGCTGCTTGGAGATATAATAATGAAAATCGCCAGCGAAGGTGAGGAGAAGGGAGGGAGATGCCCGGACTGTGGCGATTGGGACAGAGAGAGGGGACTGCTGGATCATGCAATCGTGAGGGGTGATGTGAGGCAATGCATGCAAAATACTTAGCTGTGGGGACAAGTCATTTATCGCTCCACGGGGTGGTGAATGGCTTTGTCCCCATACCCGCAGCAACCATTTTTTCTTCTTCCCGTTTTAGCAGATTAGGCACGGGTAACAGTCACCATGCCATTCTCTAGTAAAAGTGGGCTGTGCAGTCCCATCTACAGTCTCCAGCAGGTGGAGGTGGTAAGCCTGTGCAGTCTTTCCTCTTGTTAATTAGGACCTATTGGATCTGATTAATGTCCTTTTTATTGTCCCTTTTTCTGTCTGGACAGAGCTTGGGGACCCTTTTGGAGGTCTGTCTGACCTCGGGGGTGCCACACTCCAGTGGCTTGAGTCCTTACCCACACCTCCTCAATTTTTTTATTAGAGGTGCCTCAGCTGTACGCCTTGCCCGAAGGCAAAGACCACAGCTTTGAGAGACAGTGGTATCTGTTCTTTTGTTTGGTAAAGCTTTTTTCCCTTTACAAAAGAAAAAAGCAGCCCTGGGGCAGTGTTGGTCTGAAAAGAAGCCTTTAATTGCTTTTTATTGCTATCTGGCACTTTGGTTTTCCTCCCTAGTGGTTCACAATGAGCACTTCAAAGAAATTGAAAAAGTATTCATTGTGCTCCCTCCGAATGGTTGAGGTGTCTGGCGTCGCATAAAGTGCTCTGGGTGATGCAGAGGGGAATCCTCATCAGATTTGGGTGCCGGCGAGCAGTCAAGAAGCCGCTCAGCGCCGAGCAGGAGCGGTGCTGCACAGCGGCTGAAGAAACCCAATCTTGCGGCAGCCACCACCGACCAGATTAGCAGCGGGGCAGGAGTGTGGAAAGCTCGCTCCGCCCATTGCACCTCTGAACCACCAGGGATTGGCAGAGGAGGTACAAGGACAGGGCAAGGAGGGGGACAGGGTGCAGAGCTTGGCAGCAGCCTGCAATAATTCTGGGAGGGGGGTGTTCTAGCCTGAATATAAACTGGGGCCCCCATTTATGGGCCAATTTTTTGGCCCAAAAATCCCGGTTTATATTTCAGTATATATGGTAATCTATCCTGGAGTAGGAACCATGAACTGATGATGTTCTTATGTTCTTAAAAGTGGGTGTAGTCCCGAGCTCCAGGATAAAGCCACCTCCGCCCATCAACTACATTAAGAGTCTTAAAAAAAATCCCAAAGGGCTCTCCTATTAAGCCGAACATATAGAATTCTACTCTCCAAATTATCAATGCTTGGCGACATAGTCAGTTGAAATCCTCTCCCATAATAAGAGAACCCTTCTGCTGCTGACAAATAATAGGACCCATGGACCTTAAAAATTCTTCTTGATTTTCATTGGACACATACATGTTTACAATGGTATATTTGTCACCATTGAGTGTGACCACCAATAGGAGATGCCATCCCTGGGGATAGCGCACTACCCTCTGTACCTCTACCCCTAATTTTTTAGCAAAAAGGATGTCAACCCCACCCTTTTTAGAGGATTCCACCCTCAATGCCCAGTAAGCAGAAAGGGTATCGTGAGTCTTAGACATAGTGTTCATGCACCCAAAGCAGATAGGTTTCCTGCACAAAGCAGATGGATGCCTGAATCCGGACCAATTCTTTAAATAGTGTGGTACGTGGAGAGAGTTGAACCCCCGGATATTATGTGAGACTAAAGTAATCCCTGCCATTTCCAGTTTGCAAAATCACCACCCCTGATACAATCCCCCCTCCCTGTCCCCCCATTACCCCAAGGCACCAAGGAAGTACTCATCTCTAGTAGCCAGAGACGCAACATTATCAATCATCTAAGTCTGATCCCCCATATCTGTACACCCATTACAACCCCTACAGAAACAATCATGGCCATCCTGTCATCCCCCAAAAACCTCTCCCCTTTATTCATAGATTGCGTATAAACGTAAGGAAGTTCTTTTTCACCCAGAGAGTGGTGGAAAACTGGAACGCTCTTCCGGAGGCTGTCATAGGGGAAAACACCCTCCAGGGATTCAAGACAAAGACAAGTTCCTGCTGAACTGGAACATACCAAGGTAGGGCTGGTCTCAGTTAGGGCACTGGTCTTTGACCTAGGGGCCACTGTAGGAGTAGACTGCTTGGCACGATGGAACACTAGTCTGACCCAGCAGCGGCAATTCTTATATTCTTATCCCAACTCATTCTTCCATTACTATTCATTTTAATGTAGTGTGTGGCCATGTGTACCTCATGAGTTAACTAACTACTTAATTCATCTCTGCATTGTGCAGCCAGTAAGACGTACATATTCCCTGTGGTAAGCGCAGTTAGGCTCGCAATAGCCGTCTTCATCAACCCCCCCCCTACTTTTTTCTCAATTCTGTCCTGGAGTACCCCTTTGCCAGTCAGGTTTTCAGGGTATCCACAATGAATATGCATAAACTTGATTTGCATATACTGCCTCCATTATATGCAAATTTCTTTCATGTATATTCACTGTGGATATTCTGAAACCTAACTGGCAAGAGGGTACTCCAGGCCCGAGTTGAGAAACACTGCCCCATGTCTTTGGTTATTCTAAAGATTGCACTGACTTACAAGGCTCTCATATTTAAAGGTCATCCATAAACTGAAATTAAAGCAATGTATAATTCACCATGAGCCAGCCGCTATTCTATTAATCGATATTCTAATGTATATTACGAAAGGATTAATCTGTGTTAAAAATGATAAAAATGCTGTGTGTACTTTTATCCAAAAATATAAATCTGCCTGCCTTGCCATTATTATTATTCTATATTTCTAAAATAAAATCAATACAGAAGCTTATTTTGCTTAGTTAACTATTTTTCAGAGAGAGATGGGTACATGTTTAAACCATTATGTGCAGATACTTATTAGTGATGGTCAGCTTAGCATAACTCAAGCCTTTACAGATAGCTCAAAAGCTATTTCTTCTAATGAAGTCGAAATAAGAGAGAAAATTAAATCTATTGGAGATAGAGGATGCAAATGTGACATTTTAGAGGTGGGTTATGAGAAGACTTGCATATATTGGCAACAATTTATTTTGCGAGAAAAGAAACAGACCGGAGAACAACTTAATGGAATCTGAGCTGTCCAAAATGTATGTTAAATGAAAGCAAAGTAAGTTTGTTGAATGTTCAAGAAATTTAGGAGCTTAGCTCTTATTGCTTTCACAGAACTGAATGAGATTAGCTGGTGAGGTGCTTTACTGCTAATTTTTAAATGGGTTCCAGAGGTGATCTAGGAAATTATAGATCAGTGAGTCTGTCGTTGGTTCTGGGCAAAATGATAGACTATTATAAAGAACAAAATGACAGAGCATATACATAAGCACGGATTAATGAGTTAAAGCCATCATAGTTTTAGTCAAGGGAGATCTTGCCTTATCAATCTACTACATTTATTTGAAGGGGTGAATAAACGTGGATGAAGGTGAGCTGGTCGATATTATGTATTTGGGTTTTCAAAAGGCATTTGATAAAGTACCTTATGAAAGACTCCTGAAAAAATTAGAAAGTCATGGGATAGGAAGTAATGTTCAAGTTTATTAATGGAGGTTGTCCAAACAATTTTACATTTAGGTACTCAAGCATTTTTTTTCCATCTGTCCCGGTGGGCTCACAATCTTAACTAGCATACCTGGGGTAATGGAGGATTAAGTAATTTGCCCAGAGTCACAAGGAGCAACGCTGGGCTTAAACCCACAGCCTCAGGGTATAGCTCTAACCACTAGGCCACTCCATCCTATGTCCTATTATGGATTAGGAACTGGTTAAAAGGTATAAAACAGAGAGTAGGGTTAAATGGTCAGTATTCTCAATGGTGAAAGGTAAATAGTGGGGTTCCTCAGGGGTCTGTGCTGGGACCTTAACATATCAAAGGTCTAGAGAATATCTAGTGAGGGAAGGTGTGGCTCACTGGTAGAGCTGATGCCTTTGCACCCAGAGGTTATGAGATCAAATCCAAGTGCTGCTCCTTGTGACCCTGGGCAAGTCACTTAATACTCCAGTGCCCATCATTTTGAAATACCAAAGCCTCAAATAGGCGCTATACATATCCCAATTCCCTTTCTCTTTCCCTAAATTTGCTGATGACATAAAGTTGTCAAATTGCAAGAGGATTGTGAAAAATTGCAAGTGCAAAGTGATGCATGTAGGAAAGAGGAACCCGAACTACAGCTATGTGATTCAGGGTTCCACGTTAGGAGTCAGTTCCCAGGAAAAAGTTCTAGGTGTCATTGTTGAGGATATGATGAAACACTAGGTTCAGTATGCAGCAACTAAGAAAGCAAATAGAATGTTAGGAATTATCGGGAAAGGAATGGAAACCAAAGATGAAAATGTTTTAATTCCTTTGGTTTACTCTGTGGTGCAGCCACAACTCAAATGCTGTGTGCAGTTCTGGTCGCCATATCTGGAAAAACAGATATAGCAGAATTAGAAAAGGTACAGAGAAGGGTGACAAAAATATTAAAAGATGAGATGACTTCCCTATGAGGAAATGCTAAAGCAGTTAGGGCTCTTCAGCTTGGAGAAGAGACAGCATAAGGGAGATATGATAAAGGTCTATAAAATACTGAGTATGGAATGGAAAAGGGTAGCTGTGAATCGCTTGTTTACTCTTTCCAAAAATACTAGGACGATGAAGCTATTAAGTACCATGTTTCCTCGAAAATAAGACACTGTCTTATATTAATTTTGGGCCCAAAAAACGCCCTAGGTCTTATGTTTTCATGTACAATAATCATCTTTCCCTTCCTCTCCTCCACCCCAATTCTTCATCTTTCCTTTCTCTCCCCCACATGTGCAGCATCTTTCCTCCCCCCCCATCCCCTTATGCCTTCCCTCTACAGCATCTTTCTATCCTTCCCACCCATCCCCCCGTGCAGCAGAACCTTTGCACAATATCTTTCTACCCCTCCCATCCCTTGTGCAGCAGCACCCTTGCACAGCTTCTATCCCTCCCTCCCATCCCCCCTTGCAGCATCTTTCTATCCCTCCAATCCTCCCCCCCTGCTGCGCAGCCGAACCCTCACTGACCCTCCATCTTTCCCTCCCGTCCGAACCCCGCCGACCGATATACCTTCCAAACGGCAGCGTCGGCAGCAATTTAAACAGGCTGCTTCATGGCCTTCTCCTGCCGGGGCATTCTGTGCCGCATTGCTGATGACATCATCAGTGATGAGCAGAGGAATGCCCCGGCGGGAGAAGGCCACGAAGCAGCCTGTTTAGATTGCTGCTGACGCTGCCGTTTGGAAGAAGGTATATTGGTATTGCAGTCGGCAGGGTTTGGATGGGAGGGAGAGATGGAAGGGTCAGCGGGGGTTCGGCTGCTGGTGGGGGGGAGCAGGGGAAGCGCTGCTGCTGGCGAATCTAGTGCTTCAACTAGGGCTTATTTTCGGGCTAGGTCTTATTTTTGGGGAAACATGGTAGTAGATTTAAAACTCTTTGGAATCTTGCCATTTACTTGTGACCTGGGTTGGCCACTGTTGGAAACAGGATACTGGGCTTGATGGATCTTTGGTCTGTCCCAGTATTGCAGTTCTTATGTTTTTATCTCTTCTAAGACAACGAGCAATAGATTATCTTAAAATTGTTGATTTACTTGTTGATTTAGTAGAGAGATGGTTTATTGGCAAAACACATAGGATCAGGGAAAAGTCAGCTATCTACCTTGTGTTCTGTATTGTCTTTTTTTTTTGTTTTTCCTTCTGCCTGGTTTGGTTTTTAATATTTTTTTAAAAAAAATGCCCTCTTGATTTGGGTTTTCCTTGTTGGCCCAGGTATACTGTTCATCCTAAAATGATAGCATAAATACTTGTGAGCAGTAAATAGGAATGCTAAATCGCTTGAATGCAGTCCAAATTCTAATTCTTAGTGTAACATTGGGAGAAATTTGGTAGAGTAGCTGTATGAATTTATTCCTGCTGTTCCAAGTTTTGGGTTTTGTGCCTAAGGACCTATTTCTATACAGCATTTTTCTAATATAGGTTTCCAGCCAATAAGCATTTTGTTCCATTTTTTAAGCAATCATAGAACATCCAAATTAGCCTTTTGGTGAACTTTTGTTTCCGACTGATAAACAAAAGATACTGTGGGGTGGTCTATGCCCTAGTAGCGGTCCTACTACCCACAGCATAGGACCTTGGTACCACAAAAATCAATGAATGAAGCAAAAAAAAAAAAGTGGATGCAGGTTCTGGACTTACAGGAGTGTATTGGTGTAGCAAAATAAGTCAATAATACATATTATAAAAATCAGACAGATGTCAACAGTGATAAAACATAAACATTGTACTATATGTAGAGAGGATCAACAGACCCTACACAGTCAGTGTTTCGGCAATAAAATGCCTTCCTCAGGGGTCCTTAGCACATTAATCTGGAAGTCAGGCAGATGAAAGCGTCATTGGGTGCACTATTGGACGGATCCTCTGACAGCAGAATATGTGCCAGAAAAACTTAGAAAGCTGATTGGCAGTGTGTGGTGGTCTGGGAACCACTGCATCCCAATAAATCCATGTGAAGGAGTGAGAGAGAGAGAAAGATAAGTTGGAACCATGTTTACCATTTAGGCTACAGCCCTGTACCAGCTAAGGGACTGGTTATGTCTTGGGCAGAGGGGAATTTCATTTACCTTTTCCAGTAAGCCAAAAACAGGTTGCAAAATGTAAATGCCTGACTATTCTGGACTGTCATCTTGCTAGCTACTATTATTCCATCAAGATACTGAAACAGAATTATAATATCTTTAAAGAGGAAAGAATAATCTGCTTTATAACATATATTTTTGTATTGGAGAGAAGAAGCAGAGGACTGATGTACATAAGTTGGCCACTTCTAGAGGAGCTGTTAGTGAAATTCTTGGTTTCATCAATTGGAACAAAAGTAAAGTTTGGTTCAAGTTGACAACTGGTGTGGACTGTTATTCATAGAGCTTTAAATCTAGTGTTGTGCTTGCCAGGATATTCCTGAGCCCAGCTCTGGTCCTGAACAAATAAATTATTTGTGTGCCCTTTCGTCCCACTTTCCTGGGCTGTGACTACGCAGCCACTTAGATTCCATCACCAAGTTGGGGGGTTACATAAGTAATATTTTAAAAGTCTGTTACCTATATGTGGTTATTAAATTCCACATATGGGACAGATTTATTTTAAAAATATCTAGAATAGTTGACCAATTTATTTTTAAATTATTTAATTTTTATTTTGTATTTAAAATGATTTAGTATATAAAAAACAAGAAAAAAAACAAATCCTGTACAGAAGCATCTAATACAAAAACAAACATGAAAACTTTCTTTGAGTTATTGAAAGATAAAACAAGTAGAAAGTTTGACATTCTACATAGCCTGGGTCCAAACTCCTCCAATGTACTTCTTTTCAAAAGGTGCTAACTTTGCTGCCTCCTGTATCGACTGAGTTTCTGAGCCACTAAATCTGTGGTTGCTTATAATAAAATTGAAGCTTAAGTCAATTGGCACTAGGCAGGAAAAATTTAATGCCAGCTTTGAGCTGGCTTTATTTTTCATGAAATAACACAGCTTGCAATGTTCAGTTACAACTGTGTTACTCGATTTACTTAATACTGAAATGTTTTGTGTTCTTTGTATCTCCTTATTTGTAGCCTATGCTACTTCAATATAATGAGTGTTAGAATAAAATGCACAGTTCTGCTGTTTAGCTTGCACTAAGTCAAATCATGCATTTATTCTCCTATCCCCCAATAAGTTATAAACTTTGAAAAGTCAGATATAACTCCCTACAAAGTTTGATTTAGTCTGTCTAATCATAAAAAGTTATAAGAGAAAGGGGTCACATACTACCCCATTACCCTCCCCTCAAAGTGCAAGACAAACAATTTACCATCTGAGAATCATCTCAGTTTTATTGAACTGGGCTAAAAATAGGCATCAGAACCTTCAGCACATAAAAAGTGGTTCATAGACAACGGCGCGAAAGACAAAAGCGCACGCCGACAATTGAGCGCAGCGCGCACCGCTCTAAATTACAGTTTTTAGGTGCTCCGACGGGGGGTTTAGTTGGGGAACCCCCACAGTTTACTTAATAGACATTGCGCTGGCGTTATGGGGGGTTTGGGGGGTTGTAACCCTCCACATTTTACTGTAAACTGAACTTTTTCCCTAAAAACAGGGAAAAAGTGAAGTTTTCAGTAAAATGTGGGAGGTTACAACCCCCCACAACGCCCCCACAACGCGGCGCGAAGTCTACCCACGCCCCCCCCCCCCGTCGGAGCACTAAAAACAGTAATTTAGAGCGGAGCGGCGGTGCGCGCTGCGCTCAATTGTCTGGGCACGCCTTTGTCCCGGCGTGCTTTTGACCTGACACCTAAAAAGTATTGAAACTATGGGCTCCTTTTACAAAGGCGCGCTAGGGCCTTAACACGCGGAATAGCGCACGCTAAATTGCCCCACGCACTAGCCGCTACCGCCTCCTTTTGAGCAGGCAGTAGATTTTCGGCTAGCGCGTGCTAATCCGGTGCGTGTGCTAAAACCGCTGGCGCACTTTTGTAAAAGGAGCCCTATGTTTTACATAAGTAAGTAAAAAAATAAGAGGGAAGGTGGTGGAAGAAGTTTTATAAGACAAATTAGGATATCAATATATGTACTGTTGGACTATGTTGGTGAACTTTGCAAGTTGACCAGAGTTGTAGGTTCTGTCTTGCAGAAAAAATTAATTAAAAGTGTATTGAAACAAAAAATAAATAAATAAAAGGAAATGAAATGTTGTTTAGACGGTGGCTTAACATGGGGAGTGCATAGATAATTTAACAGCATAATTCCAATAACCAATTCAGGAAAATAAAGTACCTCTTACCTCATGATGTGAGAAGCGAGGTGGTGAAAAGTTAAAATGAATTAGAAAAGCGTTTTGAAATATTGTTTTTCACAGTTTTTAATGTATTTTCTTTGATTTTGTTTTAGTGCAGACTCTTTAGACCTGGCTTCTCTTAGTTTAGGTGCTCCCTTGTGTTGTAACTCATCTTTACAAAAGAAAAAGGAACAGGAAGACAGTACAGATTTCTCTTTGGACCTGAATGTTTGTCCACTGATGCAGTCCACACACAGAGACTTCAAGACTGCCACTAGCCAAGTGAGTATTCTGTGCAACCAAAAATATCTGTGTTATATACAGACTGTAATTTGTTTCATGTTTGACATGTGCCTAAATTTATCTCGGTAGGATGTTTACTTAAAAATAATCCTGTAACATAATCCTGGTGTATGATGTTGAAGATTTTTCAAGTGATGTTGTATTATAATTGTTTGATACTTAATGTGCATTTGATGTAAGTTATAAAATGAATAAAGAATAAAAATAAAAAAAATAATAATAATCCTGTAGATCATAATTCAGGATTTCCAACTGATTAGAATATATTTTAATGAGTCTTTCATATCTATATAGACTTTTTTTTGGTTTGGGAGTAGTTTTTTAAAATAATATTTTGCTTGTAAGCATGTTTCCAAGCGATTATGTTGGCAGCAATGTACAAACAACTCTGTAAGGTTTCATAACCTTGGTACATCGGTGTCTCTCATAGCTGTGTTTTTGACAATATGTAGCGGTCTTGCTGAGTTGTGTGCTGTTACGAGAATGTAGGTGCTTGAAGTAGAGTAACAAACAAACATTAAATTTCTTGTTAAACTTGGTAGGCCGAACTGAGGCAAAAAGAAAAAAAAAAACGTAACGAAGGTCAACCTTGTTTTGTAAAAGTATTTAGAGAAAATAAAGTAAACCCGACGGGTTTTAAAGAGCAAACGCACTGGGAAGGCAGAAAAAACGCTTGGACTAAGTCCAAGTAGAACTTCTTCGCTCCACGGAGAAAGAAGAACGGAGGTACCACAAGCCGACGTTGGGCAGGCACTCGCACATTTTTGGTGTGGACAATCATGAAGCTTCTTTGAAGCTTAAAGTGACACTATAGGTATGAATGTGCTAAGCTTAAGAGTTCTTCAGCACAGGATAATACAAGTACTAGGTACCTTGTGAATAAAGTGACCTGATAAACATAGGGATTCTCAGATGTATACAGCACAAGAATATCTCTTGTTACCTGAATGCTACTACTTAAGGAAGGTATGCGCTAAGTCTAAAACCCCCTTTCCCCTTTTAATAAGAGGTAAACCAGTGATAAATAATGGTCTTTCAATGATGATGATAAATATTTGGAAAAGAATGAGCCTGACTTCAGCAGAAATTAGAATGGTAGTAGCGAATCTGTTCTGAAAGATCCAAATTTAAAGAGAGATTTTTATCTAGGAAACTGTGTGTTTATTTTCATCAAATTTACTCATTTGGCCCATTGTAAGAGTAAGATGAAATTTTTCTTTCTTTTCCTTCCAATGTCCCAGGAAACCTGTTCACCAACAGTCAAGTTGCAGCGTTTGCTGGCTGAGTCTCGACAGATGGTTTCTGACCTGGAGCTTAGCACCTTACTGCCCATTGGTTCTGGGGGAAGTTCCGGTGGCAGCGGTGATAGAATGGTACTTAATTATTCATACACTTTATGATCTAAATATCCAGGATCGTGAATCTTTAGAAAAGTTTGCCAGACAGATAACTTGGCTGACTACATCTCATAATTCAGTTTGACACCATTCTTAACCCATAAGATCATGGATTAAATGTTCTACTTAGTTCAACATAATCTTCACTCCCATTTTTTGTACAAATGACAGCTTGTACTCCCTCAACTTAAACCTTTAACTCAAGCCTTGCTTGAGTGAAACTGGACAAAATTTATGATTATATGATTAAATGTTGTATTGAAGCATGAGTTTTTGAGAACAAATCCACTTATTCTCAATGCCTTATGCTTCAATAAATCAATCTGTAAAGGTGCTACTGGCATCTCTGTCATATTTCTGCTTCAATCAAAGAAACAATCTGACAAGCTGCTGTTGATACTTGAAAGCTACAAATAATGCAGCAAGTGCTAATATCTATGAGTAGGAGTGCTGCAGCGCTCCTCCTCGTATTTCTGCTTCAGACAACTTGTTGGTTCTTCCAGAATAGAAACATGATGGCAGATAAAAGCCAAATGGCCCATCTAGTCTGCCTATCTGCAGCATCCACTATCTCCTCCTCTTTCCTATTGGCTAAGGCTCTTAACACTTGCATTGTGAGGTCATAGAGCTTTATGGTTATAGAAACATGATAGCAGATAAAGGCCAAATGGCCCATCTAGTCTGCCCACCCGCAGTAACCATTGTCTCTTTCTCACTCCGAGAGATCCCACATGTTTGTACTATGTAATGTAATGGAGGAACATGTTGAAATGCTTTCTGGAGCAAAGCTGCTAATCAGATCTCTGTTACTGTTTTGTCCTTGTCTCAAGAATAAATTGATGGGCTTCTTAACTTATCTAGTACTTAACTCCCTGGAATGTTCAATAATTGACATCTCTGACAGTCCTAGTAAAGGAAGAAGTTTGTGTCTTTAAATCTTCAGAATCACACTTTTTTATTTTTATAGACAGTAAGTAGAAATAAACATAAAGGTGCTACTGAACTGGGCCACCTAAGAGCATTTTCTTTCCTAGAGCAGGACTTTGGGATTTCATCACTGCCAGAACTAATGGGACAAAATTTAAAATCACAGAATATATGGATTTTCTTCAGTCTGTGAACAAATAGTAATTTAGTCTGACTTTAGTCACAGCCATTGTATATTTTTATTGTGACAATTGTGTAGTTATTTTTCTTTTTCTTCTGTTTATGTCATAGACACCAGAAGCTTCTAATAAAATAGAGCTGCCAGATGTTAGAAAGGACGAGACCAGACCTTTAGCGGTTTCATTGTGAACTGACGTATGTCATCTGTTGAGCACTCTTTCTTTTCTCAGTCACAGTTTAGGATATGTTTATAATATTTATCATTTAAGATATGAATCTATGTAAAATCTACCTAGTAGCTGTGTTCCATTTCGTACCAAAATATACAGCTTTTTGTCATTTTAGAACAAAGTGATTTGAGAATATCACTATTAATGGTCTTTATTTTAATTGAAAATTTTTCTTATTTGCCAGATTTTGTTCAGCTTTTGTCCCTAGCATTTTTTCTCATTAAAAATACACTTGGGGTTTTTTTTTCTTCCTGTTACTTTTTGAGTGGAGGAGTAGCCTAGTGGTTAGAACAGCTGCCTCAGCACCCTGAGGTTATGAATTTGATTCTCCCTGCAGCTTCTTGTGACTCTGTGCAAGTCATGTAAGACTTCATTGCTCCAGGTACAAAATAAGTACCTATCTAAAATATGCACACCACTTTGAATGGAAAAAGTTGTATATTGTCCCCCTTCCTCCTTTTTGTACTTTCAGCTTATTTGAACCCAGGACTGAGATCTGACACTGAGCCTCCATTCATAACTACCTAGAGTTTTTCCCCCTGTTCCTATCCTTAGTACTCCTCCAAAAACAAACAAACAAACAAACAATGCATGCCTAGTTTAGTTATTGCAGTGATGACATCTAGGCTAGGGCCATGCACCAGGGCTCCTTTCAGAATCCTGAGTATGGCCACTGGTGGTCACTCTCATGACACCCTGTGACTGTGAATGCTTCTTTCATATTATTCCCTCATTGACCTTAGCATTGACAACTTCCAGGTTTAGAATGAAGGACCTTACACATGGTAATGCCCTGTGCCACTGGTTCTTATACCTGTCCTGGGAGAACCCCAGCCAGTTGGGTTTTCAAGATATCCCTAATGAATATGTATAAGAGAGATTTGCATATAATAGAGGTGACAAGCATGCAAATCTGCCTCATGCTTATTCATTAGGGATATATAGTTTGAAAACCCAACTAGCTGGGGGTTCTCCATGACAGGTTTAAGAACCTCTGTGGCCTGTACTGCTTTGGGAGCAATTTTTTAACACTGAAAGGGACCTAGTGACTTTAAAATGTATTAGCACTGCATTTGAAACGATGAGGCTTGTTTAAGAAACATATTGTATCATTGGTATTATATTTTGTAATTATTATTTTACTGATATCTTTCTATTAGGGCTGTACATTGATTAACATTTTTAATCACATGAGTAATCGCATAAAGTGCCCCCTCGCATTTCCTCCCTTTTAGTGCAATATATACATATCAGACGTAAATTCTCAAAACTGACACATTTCAATTCAATTGTCCCATAGAAAGGCAGTATATCAAATCCCATTATAATAATAATAATAACTTTTATTTTGTATACCGCCATACCCAAAGAGTTCTAGGCAGTTCACATCAGTTAAACAAAGTTACAAATGAAGAAGTCGTGGAAGTAAGGAAGTCAGTTAAACAGAGTTAGCTGACCGGAAGTCATTTAAACAGAAGTTATAAACAATGAAGTCAGTTAAAATAGAGTTACTCCTCTTAACAAACTAAAAATAGAATAATCTTACCTTTGTTGTCTGTGATTTTATCTTTCTAATCATCTAATTCCACATTTTTGGTTTTGCTTCTCTGTGCTGTATATTCATCTTTCTTCTTTTCTCCTCTTCCTCTCTATTTCTATCTTTCATGATCAACCTTTCTTCCATTTTCTTCCTTGTTTTCAAATGTCTAGTTTCCATCTCTTCTTTTCCTTGCTATTCATGGGCACATTGGTCACCATCATCTTTCTTTCCTCCCCTCTCTCTCCCTACCACTCTGTGCTCATTATTTCTCTCCTTTCCTCCTCTGTCACCATATCCCTTGTTTTTTTCATCCCTATTTCCAGAATCTGGCCATCTCAAACATCAACCTACCTCACCCCCGTCTGCACCTTTTTCTCCCAGCAAATCTTCCTATGCTCCTCTCCCTCCACCTCCGGTCAGATATCTTTCCATTTCTCTCCCCCCATGATTGGATCTCTCTCTCTCTCTCTCCCCCCTCTCTCTCTCCCCCTCTCCCTGGTCAGATAAAAGCAGAGCACTGCCTGCAACCTAGGCAGTCTCTCACAATCTCTTTAGTCCCTGGTACACTAGAACAGCTGATGTAACTTCCCATTCTGGTGTAGCAGGGACTGAAGCTGCCTAGCGTGTAGGCAATGTTCTGCTTTAACTGTTAGCACTGCCGGCAGCTGTAAAAGGGAAGAGAGAGACCTGACCGAACCAGACCATGGAGGAGTGGGAGGGAGGAGAGAGAGGATGGGGAGAGTATAGTTGACCATGTCAGGTGGTGGCAGAGGCAGCTGCAGGTGGAGGCAAGTGGCAACAGCGGCAAGGCAGCTCTCCAGGGAAGGCAGTGTTGGCAAGGGCAGCTGTCTTGGGGGGGAGCAGTGAGAACAAGGGTAGCTCTCGGCAAGGTAGTTGTTTTGGGGAGACAAAACAATGCAATTTAGAATGTGGGATAGTGGGGGAAGTTTTCATGCTATCTGCAGTAAATAGTTAGTTTTGCATGCACATTTTTGTCATGCATGTGTTTTGCAGATAGCCTGAAATTCTGATTCTGATTGGCTGAGGTACCCAGGACAGATATGGGAACCACATGTCTAAAGTCTCAGAAGGAGGGACATGAAAAAGATGGCAAACTGCAAATGACCAGAATGATATAGTAAGGTTTATAGGCAGGTATTTAACCTTATAGGCATTAACCTTATTTTATTGTAGGTTTTTTTTTGCAATTTTTAGTGAGTTAAACGTAGTCTATTGAAAGTATTGTTTGTTGTCTTCTGAATTATTGTATTGAAAGTATTGTTATGTATATTATCCTCTGAACCATTGTGAATGTTTTAAATTGTAAACCACTTAGTTATAGGCAGTTAAGAAATTTTAGAAATAAATAAATACAGTAAGGTTTATAGGCAGGCATTAATCTTGTTTCGTCCCTACTCTGAAAACACATGACTACTGAAACAGTAACAATGCATGACTGCAACTATCTAAGTGGCCAGCCCCCCTTGCAATTAAAATAAGGAAGATTGATTTTGTTCATGAACCCTGGAATTAATGCCTCTGCTCTTTAATTCCAGTTTAGAAAGCAGTGGCATGTTGTCTTAGTGCAATACCATAACTGTGTTTGTAGCTTTAACTCTCTGGTTAGGAAAGAATCTTAACAGATAGAATCTTTGCTGATGTCCATAATGGGACTTGGTTATTGCATCCAAAGCAGTAAAAATGATGGAAATGTTATTTAACCTTCACATCCTTTAATATGCAAAAAGCAGTGCTGCTCTTCCTGTTCTGGCTGGGAGAATGCTGAACTTAGTAAAAATGATTTTAAAATAGTCCTTTAATAACACTGAGATGGTAGTAATCTTGGCCTTTTATTTTTCCATTTAATAGGTTACTAGTATGTGATCAAGACATGAAACACACGATTGCAAAACACATGACCTGAAAATTGGAGTGCTGTTACTTATAAGCTACAATCTTAAAAAAATACTGGGGTTTGTTTTCTGTATGATACCTCTGCTGTATTATTTTACCCTTGTGCCAGACAGATCATATGGCTGCATGTTAACCAAGCCCTGCAAACAATGGCATAGTGAGGGAAGTTTGCGCCTGTGGCAATGTGCCCCTCTCCGGCAGCATGTGTACAAGTTTCTTAGATTCATGCTCTCCCACCCCCCCACCCCGATCCCCCACCATATCTCATCATCTTTTCTAGTTTTCACTGGCAGCGAGCAGGGTCTCTTATCTGCTGCTTGCATTGGCTGAGACTTCCCTCTGATGTCACTTCTAGTCCTGCATACAGGAAGTGACATCAGTGGGAGGGCTGAGACCGATGTTGCTCACTGCCAGTGAAGACTACAAGACTCAAACAGGTATGGGGGGGGTGCACTAAAGAGACACACACCCCCAGTCGCCGAAGGGATGGGAAGGAGAGGTACTGTCAGCGCCATCAAGACAGTGCCTGGTTTGCTCCACCCCCCCTTTCCTTACTAAGCTACTGCCTACAAATGTAAAAGAATAATTAATCTCTGGCTGCTGAAGTCAGGCTATATCTATCACAAAAATGAGACAAAAGATTATGAACTGTGAATCAGCAACCCAACTACCACCCCAGAGATGAAGTGTTCATTAAACAGCTGTGCACTTTTCTTTAACAAAGTTTAATATTAGGAATATTGATTTTAAAATACTATGTCTAATATATATATATAAGCTTGAAATTAACAGGAATACTACTTATTAGCAAAAATATTATTGGGGTTGCTCACTTAAAGATAAACAAATGAATTTTACTGTAACCCAAGAATTTTCTAATGGGAGTGTATTCAATTCACCAATTTACTAACTCCCTCCTTTACAAAGCCGTGCTAGCATTTTTAGCGCTGGCTGCCACATTAACAGCTCTGATGTTCATAGAATTCCTATGAGCATCCAAGCTGTTACTGTGGCGGCCGGCATTAAAAGCGCTAGTGCGGTTTTGTAAAGGAGGGGGTAAATGTCAGCAACTGGGCCCATCCAGTCTGCCCAGTTGTAGATGTTTATATAAAATTGCCAGTTGTAGCCCTAAACCAATTCCCCTCTTGTCCATATATTTCATCTAGCGCATCAGCTCTTTTCTCATATGTGTCCCAGTCAAGCTCAAAATCCTTCATAGTGTTAGCCTCCCCATGCTTTCTTAGAGCCCTGATGCAACCATAATCGGTTTACCCCATTATGCTTCATTTCCTTTCTTTTGGCATTATAGCTTTTTATGTTATCCTATGCTGTCTCAAATTTGAATTTCTGTGAAAAAATAATTTTGTAAATAAAATACATGTAAAAAAAAAAAAATCTAATTCCTGTTTCATACCTGTATTAATATAAGACATTTGAAAAACTTTTTTAAACAGTATGATCAATACCAAGTGGAGGTGTGACCTAGTGGTTAGAACTGCTGCCTTAGCATCCTGAGATTGCAAATTCAATCCCAGCATCGCTCCTTGTGACCTTGGGCAAGTCACCTAACCCTCTGTTGTCCTAGGTACCATATCTAGATTGTGAGCCCTCCGGGACAGATAGGGAAAATACTTTAGAGTACCTGAAAAAAAGAGAAATATAAACCCACATTGACCCACATTAGAAAATGTGGCATATTAAGCACCAGTAAACCATAAAACATGGTCATTGCACATTTCAGTCTCTTATTATATGTCTTGTGTGAATTATTGGTGTTTTTATGTTTGCTGTAGATATCAATACCTTCCCCCACCCTTGCTATAAGCAATGATCCATAGGTTTGAAAATAGTGAAAAAAAAAGAAATGTATGAGTTAACACATATTTGCAAGAGAAGTAAGATTGCAGTCCTAAACTGGATATGAACTTCCATTTGTTGCACCTTTATATAAACAGCTGTATTAATTTTTTTTTCTAGTACTAAAGTTCACACAGACAATCTACTGATAAGGCAGTTTAGCTCATGCTAATTGTAGTTTGTACTGCTTCAGTAGTACAAAGAATACATTTGAAGATCATTTAGGCCCCTGCCACAATGACTGTTAGATATTTCCATACAAGCCACCTATTTTTGCAGAGTTCACTTATAGCTTTTCAGTGTTTGTTTATAGGTTTCTTTTAATGAAAGCCAAATTTCAATAAAGCATGATGGTGGCATCTTCTGCTAAAGGGATGTTTTGAAGCAGTGGGGACTATGAGGCTTGTGAAAAGTGAGGGAAATATGGAAAAACCAGTTGGCCTTCTTTGAACCTAGGGAGACAACTAGCCTTTCAGCAGGACAATCCCAACCACAAAACAAAAGGAACAATGGAGTGGCTCAGCATGAAGAAAGTGAATATCTCAAAGTGACACAGTCGGAGCCTAGACTTAATTCAAGGGTTTCTAAACCTGTCCTGGGGAAAATCCCAGCAAGGCAGGTTTTCAGGATATCTACAATGAATATTCATATGAGAGTCATCTGTTAGTGCAGGGGGAAACACTTCTCATGGAATGGGGGAGGGTACCTTCTAGACATTGCGGCTTCCCATATAGCAGGGGTGGACAATGTCCTGGCTGATTTCCTCAGTCATGTGCTGGATCCTGGCGAGTGGTATCACTGAGCCTTCGATTTGATAGTTCGGTCATGGGGTTGGCCAATGATGGATCTCATGGTCACACATTTCAACTCCAAGGCAGAGAGGTTCTTCAGTTGACGCAAAGATTGTCAAGCCGAGGGGCTGGATGTGCTTGTGCAGGATTGGCCTACGAATGGCTTGCTGTATGTCTTTCTGCTGTTGGTGGGCAGAGTTCTTCACATTGCATGTCACACAGTCCACGTGATCCTGGTGGCTCTGGATTGACCCAGATGCTCATTGTACGGGGATCTGGTTTGTCTACTTATGGCAGATCCCCTTCCTCTGCCCCTCTCAAATGATCTGACTCAAGGTTCCATTCCCATGCTTGATCTGGGTCCCTTTTGTCTTGGCTCTTGAAAGGGAAGACCTACAAGAAAGGATATTCAGATAAAGTGGTCTTGAGCTTGTGATTTCGATTGGCCTCCGTGAAGACGGGATACTGGGCTAGGTGGACTATTTGGTCTGATCCAGTAAGGTGGTTATTATGTTCTTATGTGCTCATTTGGCACCTCTTTGAGGACTGGTGTTCTGCTTAGATGGTAGTTCCCCTGCATGCGTCTCTTCTACACATTTTGGAGTTTTTGCATTATGGGTGTATGGTTGCTGTAAAAAACGTTTTTACAGGTGTGGGATAACTATATACAAACTCTTTCACTGAGAGCACAAAATTGAATACTGAATGGATTTACAGATATCCATTGCTGTTATATAGCTGGGGTGTCTAAGAGCACTGTCACCCTGGCCATTTGTATCTTTAGGGGAAAGGGGTAGGAACCTAGGCAGTAATTATGGAGGGTTACAGGCATAGGCGTCGGAATGGGGGTTGCACAGCGGCCATGGCCTTCCTAAAAATTTCCCCTCCTGTAGGTGATCCAGTGTGGGGGGGGGGGGACCCCTTTCTTGCGAGCTTGCTACTGTCCAGCGTGCCTTTCTAACGTGCCCCTGCCGCCCTACTTCTCCACCTCCTCCCTCCTGCTCATCTGCCCGCCGCATTTAACTTCTTAGAAAAGCGCTGCACCGTTGGCCTCGGCGTCTTCTCTCCAATGCAGCCCGCCCTCTCTGATAACTTCCTGTTTCCACTAGGGCTGGCTGCAGTGGAGAGAAGATGCCGAGGTTAGTGCGGCGCAGCGATTTTCTATGAAGTTAAACATGGGAGGAGTAGATGCTGGCAGGGGTGAATTACAGAGTGCCGACTAGCAGGCATGCTGGCCAATAGGTAGGTGTAGAAAGGAGGAGCATATGGGACTGGGGGAGGGGAGAGATATGGACAGAGGAAGTAAGAGAGGGAGAGATGGACATGAGAGAAGGCATGGGGGGAAGGGAGAAATTGATGTGGAGGGGTCAAGATGGGGAGATGGAGATTCAGGGAGGGGACAAAAGGGGGAGGGAGAGATGGACAGAGGAAGTAAGAAAGGGAGAGATGGACATGAGGGAAGGCAGAGGGGGGAAAGGGAGAAATGGATGTGGAGGGGGCAAGATGGGGCGAGGGAGAGAGATTTGGGGAGGGGACAGAAGGGTGAGGGGAGGGAGAGATGGACAACTTGGGGAAAGCAGAGATGGAAGAGAAGACGGCTAGGAAAAGGCAGAGGCAATATGGACGGGACTGAGAGAGGTGAGAGATGTCATACTGGGGAGCACACTAAGACCTCTGGCCATACTCTGCTGCTGCCTGTGGCTTTATGAAAAAAGAAGTGCAGCTGGAAAGAATGTGGAGGAGACCTAGTGGATGTTTTAGAGCCAGCCAGAACACAGGTACGCACTCTTGGGAGAGGGCAAGAACTTGGGACATAGGATGGGGGAAATATGCTGAGGTGGGGGAGGGAATAGAAAGGGAGAACTGTGTTAAGCATGAGTGTGAGAGGGAAAGATGGTGTACATGGGGAAAGGAAGAAAGAGACTTATTGGACATGGTGATGGGAGAGGCATGAGGTAGAGAGAGATAAGAAATGTTGGATGTGGTGGTGGAGCAGAAACAGTGGGACAGATGGAAATGGATGCAAGAGGGAGAAATGTTGGACATGGTGGTGGAGGGATTGGAGGAAGAGCTGGAGAGGGGTGGTAGCAGAAATGGACATGGGGCTGGTGAGCAGGGGCGAAAGATGCTGCACACAGTCTGGGGGATAAGAGAGAGAGAAATATTGGATGTGGCAGTAGAGCAGGGGTGTCCAATGTCGGTCCTCGAGGGCTGCAATCCAGTCGGGTTTTCAGGATTTCCCCAATGAATATGCATGAGATCTATGTGCATGCACTGCTTTCAATGCATATTCATTGGGGAAATCTTGAAACCCCGACTGGATTGCGGCCCTCGAGGACCGACATTGGACACCCCTGCAGTAGAGGATCCCTCTCTCTCTCCCCACTCCCTTTGCAGGAAGCCATTGCACATGGGGGTGGAGGAGAGAAGAAATACTGTACAGTGGTGGGGAAGGGAAAAAGAATGCATTTTGTGTAGTTTAATTTTGTGGTTACCATTGTGTATTATTAATACTTTATATTGTGTGTATATGAAAAATGAAAGGAAGAAATGGTGTTTACAATTAGTATCATACTATTATTATGGGGGTAAGGTCTGGGGAGGAGCTTGGGCAGGTCTGAGGCGGGCCTAGGGCAGAGCTTTTGGGCCCCCCCACCACCACCACACAAAAAAAATAAGTTTTGCTGCTTATGGTTACAGGAAGACATATGAGGAGAGACTGGAAGCCCTGAATATGTATACTCTAGACTAGAGGAAAGGAGAGACAGGGGAGATATGATTCAGACGTTCAAATACTTGAAGGGTATTAACGTACAACAAAATCTTTTCCAGAGAAAGGAAAATGGTAAAACCAGAGGACATAATTTGAGGTTGAGGGGTGGTAGATTCAAAGGCAATGTTAGGAAATTCTACTTTACGGAGAAGGTAGTGGATGCTTGGAATGTGTTCCCGAGAGAGGTGGTGGAGAGTAAAACTGTGACTGAGTTCAAAGAAGCGTGGGATGAACACAGAGGATTTAGAATCAGAAAATAATATTAAATATTGAACTAAGGCCAGTACTGGGCAGACTTGCACGGTTTGTGTCTGTATATGGCCGTTTGGTGGAGGATGGGCTGGGGAGGGCTTCAATGGCTGGGAGGATGTGGATGGGCTGGAGTAAGTCTTAACAGAGATTTCGGCAGTTGGAACCCAAGCACAGTACCAGGTAAAGCTTTGGATTCTTGCCCAGAAATAGCTAAGAAGAAAAAATTTAAATTGAATCAAGTTGGGCAGACTGGATGGACCATTTGGGTCTTTATCTGCCGTCATCTACTATGTTACTATGTATATATGACCCACTTGTGCACCATGTATTGTTGGATTTGTGCACTTATGAGTGCTGAACTGTTTTTGCACATTTGATTCATCATTAAAAAGAATTTTGATAAAAATGATCCGCCTCACATAGTCTACCAAGAACCCTTTATTTATTTTCATACCATGCAATCTAAAGTTCTTGGCGGTTCACAAGAGAACATACATAATACAGTAAATCAGAGACAAAACATAGTTCCCAACCTCTATAGTTCATTCATAACTATTTGCCTGCCCTATAGTGACTACCTGCACCGTTTATTTACACGTATTCTTGCTTGACACCGTGACCTTCCTTATGGCACTAGCCCCTCTGCACACAGAACCAAAACATTCTTTTTCATATACATTTACACCGCTCTAAGGAAGCGCCCAGGAATCGAAGGGAGCCTGCGCGGAAGGCGGCGCACGCGCAGGTCAGGGCCGTTCGCTGCGAGCAGCTGTGTTGGGAGCGCGCGCCGCTAGAGTTTTTTCCCGGCATGCTCAGAGGCGAGCCGAATCGACTTCTCCGGTGGTGGCGCGCGGCAGGTCCCCATAGCGAGTCCCGGCAACATGAACACGATCAAGAACGTGCCAGCCCGAGTGCTGAGTCGGCGCGCCGGCCACGGGCTGGAAGCGGACCGGGAGCAGTTTGACAGGAACCAGGTAAAGAACCTGTCTGTTCTCTGGTTCCGTTCGGAATTTCTTAAATTAATTCTGTTTGCACGTATTCGGTCATTCAGCTTCTGGGAATAAAAAAGCGTTTCCAGCTTGGGTTCGTGAACCTGTCTCTCGGGTGGTACTAATAGGTTGCTCTCTTATTAGTGTCGAAGGGAAATGCGACGTCTGTGTCCGTCCTGTAGTAAAACAACAAAACAGCTGGCAGAGTGTAATTTGGCAGCGCCAGGCTGGAGATTAGTTGGTTGAGGCAATCAGCCCGGGTCGCCAGGCAAGAGCAAGTAGTTAAGTTGTGAAAGATCAAGGCGAGTATGATGAAAAAGCTAGAATAAAATTTGGGTTTATCTGATCACTGTTCTTCTCTGTAAAAAAAAGAAAAATGGGGAGACCCAATAATCCACAGTGAAAACAATCCACCGATGAAAACAAAAAACTGTGGATACAGATGTTCTGGAGATAATTTATTAAACACTGACATATAAAAACATGAAAATTCAATTTAAAAAGTACAATGATAAAGACAGGGACCGTGTAGGGTCCGGTTGGATTTTTATCACTGTATTTTTTGTCATTGTACCTTTTTTAAATAGAATTTTCATGTTTTTATATGTCAGTGTTTAATAAATTATCTCCAGAGCATCTGTATCCACAGTTTGTGTTTGTTTTTGTCTTCTCTGTATAAAACCCATTTCGCATCCAGGAGATGTTTATCCCCCCCCCCCCCCCAATATTCCCTGTCCTTTATCGAATAGATAAAGTGTAAAATAAAAACATTCTGTGCCGTTGTAGTCGTGTCTTCATATCATTAGGAAGAATATCGCACTTGTTTGTGGGAAGAAGTTATGGATGTAAATAGATAAAACTAGTGAAAGTACATAAAACAGCAATCGCTCGCTTTGGGGGTTTAGCATTTTCCTGTCTGTTGCAGAAATTATTGCTGGGTCTCATTGATCAGAATGAAAGCAAACTCTGTAATATGACAGACGAAGTAACAAGTAGAGAGGCGGTTTAATGATTTTATCAACAGTTTGTGTGCGATTTTGGTTTTTCCCCGCAGTCGCTTGCTGTTATGGTCGGCATTCGTCAGTTCAGTGTCTCACTTTGATGTCGGTCGACCGAGGATCTTTCACTGGGTATATGAGGATAGAGCGCCACTCTTCCCATCGGGCTGAATGATAGACTTTCCTTTTCTCGATCTTATCTGCTAATGTGCCCTTCTGTTCCTCCGAATGCCACCTGTGCCTTAATATTACAATTTAAGTTTTGTGAGAGAGGTTTTAACGTTGTGTTCGTATATGGGCAATAGCTTTCTCCAGTTAATCTATGAGATCATTTCGCTCACCAAATCTAGGACAATTCCAGCCTGCTAATTCTGTAGTTTAGGTACAAATCATATCAGATTGAACATTTGGTCAAGGCTATGAGATGCCCTAGGACTGGTGACCATAGGTGGACCATTATCCCTCCCCTCCATAATTTAGTGTCTCTTCTTCCCCCTCTCTTTCTCTCTCTTCTCTCCTGGCTCTGGCCAAGTTTAAGATTGAATACTACTAGGGCGCTGTAAGCACAGGCCTACGCTGAAGTGCTATAACATCACCCCCCCCCCCCCTCGCACTTCAAGAGAAAATTTGTCAAGGGAGGGAGGAGATGAAGCAGTGTTTCAGCATGGTCCTATGGAGCACTCGCAGTTCTTTAAGCTAGTGGCTAGAGTGGTGGATGCCCAGTGGCAGGGCTGGCTGTAAATCCAGTTTCATTTTGTCTCTTATGTTTTCATGAACAACAGGTAGTTTGGGATGCTGAGTGCTTTTTTTTGTGCCTTATGTTTCTATTCCAGATCCCTAGATGCAAATTCAATTTTCTTTGGGCAGTGGGTTTAATAGAGACATTTTATTTTTAGCAGGAAGGTTTGAAAGCAAACAGTGGTGTCTGAAGGAATTTCTCTTTAGGTTTGATAATAAAGTAATGGGTCTTAAACTAAATTTGATAGTACCCAGTGCTCCTTATTTCCTTTTAACCACAAATAGGAGCGTCATAAAATGGAAACCAAAAGTGACCCACCTGATCTGTCTTTTTTAAAATTTTATTTATCTATTATATTAACTGTCTTTATGAAGAGATTCACCCAAGGTGGTGTACCACAGGTACAGTTTAACGTACCATATATACTCACTCGAATATAAACCAAGATTTTGGGACCAAAAAATGTCCTAAAAATGGGGGTCTTGGTTTATATTTGAGTTTACTACCGTAGTTTAAAAAAATATTCAAATTTAAGCCTACCAGGCTGTGGGGAATGGAGTTGCGGTTCAGAGGTAGGCCCAACATGCAAGGCAGGCAGCTGATTCCTCCCGATAGCAGCTCTCCATGCTGTTTGCCAGCTGCCAGGAGGATGGGGTAGTGAGGAGTCAGCGGTACATCGGATTGTGAACAGTCCTGCCATCAGTCCTGTTTTGGCCCTGCTAAATTGGCTGGCAATACAGTAATGAAGCCAGATGCCATGGGGGATTTCCCTCTTGCTAAATTGTTATAGGCTCTGCCGGTCTCGATCCCGCCCCCCTCTGAAGTTACTTCCTGTTTTTGAGAGGCGAGATCAAGACCGGCAGAGCCTATAGTGATGTAGCAAGAGGGAAGGCCCCTGCGGTGTCTGGCTTCGTTATTGTCTGCCAGTTTAGCGGGTCTGAGACAGGACCGAAGGCACCACTGACTCATCACTCCCTCCAGGCAGCCAGCAAACAGCATGGAGAACTGCTATAGCCGCCGCCTGGAAAAATCAGCTGCCTGCCTCACATGTCAGGCCTGCTCCTGACTCACAACTCTGTTGAAAGAAATAAAGGGTAAAAGGTGATGGGGAGAGATCTTGGATGTAGATGGAGGGGAGCGAGAGAGATATGAGGTGTTGGAGGAAAGAGGGAAGAGGATATGCTGGATGGAGGGGGCAAGAGAATAATAAAGGGGAGAAGGAGAAGATGCTGGGAAGGGGGAGAAAGGGAAGAGTTAGCAAAAAAAAAACCAAACTGGAGAAGCAGATGTTGATGCAGAAAAATAAATGGAGGAAAACTGAAAGGAAAAGGTTAAAGTCATAAATGGATGTAGGAGAGGAAGTGAAGACAGGAAAGAGAGAAGAGGCAGATAGACTGCAGACCCTGGAAAGAAAAGACAGAAGAAAGCAGAAACTGGGATAAACATGAATAAAATGGCCAGATAACAAAGGTAGAAAAAATAATGTTTTTAATTTCATGAACAGAAAATGCAGTTTTACTGTAAATTTGCACTGTTTTCAAGTGCTGTTTCTCTTTCTCTGGTGTTGAACTGCATATAGCTTCTTGAGGTTTAAGTGTGTTATAGATTGGCTCACCATGATAACCCAAATTTCTAACCTCAGTTTATATTCGTCAACCTTTTTTCCCCCTTTTTGGAGGGAAAAAGGATACCTCGGTTTATATTTGGATCCGTTTATATGAGAGTATACTGTATACAGTAAATTTTGTTAATAGCAGAACAATCGTAAAATGACCAAATATAAACAAGTACAATAAATGAGGTAAACTTGGAAATGGCAAATTGAAACCTGTTAATAGGACTAACACAAAACAATATCAGAATTACACACATTTAACAGTACTGTGGAACAGTCATAAGAACAGAAATACCGTATATCCTCGAATATAAGTCGATCCGAGTGTAAGAAGAGATACCCTTTTTCCACCCAAAAAAAGGAGGAAAAAATGTTGTGAGACGAGGTGTGTGCCCTGCCCCACTCTCTTCCCTGCCAGGCTCCGCACCTAGCCCCCCTCCCTCCCTGCCAGGCTCTTCACCCTGTTCCCCATCTCTGCCCTATACCTGTCTCCCCTCTCTCCTGGTTTCCTGTAGGCCTCCACTGGGAATGGTGGGCTGGAAAAGGAGGGATCTCTCCTGTCCCGGTCAACTCTGCCAATTTTTTTTACCTCCCTCCGCGTACCTTTTTGAATCCCTGGTGGTCTGTATTGGGCATGAGAGAGCTTTACTTGCTCCTGCCTGGTGCTGAGATGCTTGCTGAATGGCTGCTCCAAGTTCTCGCGGGACTCATGAGAACTCGGAGCAACCATTCAGTGAGCAGCTCAGCGCTAGGCAGGAGCAAGTAAAGCACTCTCATGCCCGGTATATCGCTGGGCCGCAAGAACTCAAAGCGGCCATTCAGGGAGGGGCTCAGCACGGGATAGGAGAGTGGAAAGCTCGCTCCTGCCTGGTACACTGCTGAACCATCAGGGATTCAAAAAGATACACTGGAGGAGGTGGAAGGGCATGGGAAATCGTGCCATATGCTGAGAGGCTGGAGAAACTGGGGCTCTTTTCCCTGGAAAAACGGAGACTTAGAGGGGACATGATAGAAGCCTACAAGATCATAAAGGGTATAGAGAATGTAGAGAGGGACAGATTGTTCAGACTGGTGGGGGAAACAAGAACAAGAGTGCACTCAAGAAAATTGAAGGGAGACAGATTCAGAATAAATGCTAGGAAGTTCTTCTTCACTCAGAGGGTGGTGGATGCCTGGAATGCGCTTCCAGAGGAGGTGGTAGAGCAGAGTACGATTTTGGGTTTCAAAAAGGGGTTGGATAAGTTCCTGAAGGAAAAGGGGATTGAAGGGTATAGTTAGAGGGGTACTATACAGGACAAAATGTCTTAAGTAAAGGATCACTTACTAGCGACAGCTGACCGTCTACAGGACATGCCTCTTGTGGCGAGAGGCACGTCCTGTAGGCAGTCAGCCGGTGCCAGCGCCTCTTCCAACACCCCCCCCCCACACACACACACACACACTGCCGGGTCAGGGCCCTATCTGGAGGGTCTTTGCACATGCGTAGATGTTGACATGATGATGTCACACATGCACATGACATCGCGTCAACATCCACGCACTTCCAGATGCCCTCAATCCGTGGCCACCAGTTTAGTGTGCTGCAGCTTCGCAAAGTTTGCGAGACACTGGTGTAGAGTTAAACAAGATATGAGGAATTGGCCTATGATACAGGGTGTACAGCAAGCTACTCCAGTTGCACAGAAAGTGTATAGCCAGTTATCATGTGTATTAAAGGTAACAGACTTTATCCCAGGACAAGCAGGCAGCATATTCTTAACGTATGGGTGACGTCACCGACGGAGCCCCAGTACGGACCTTTTTAACTAGAAAGTTCTAGTTGGCCGCACCGCGCATGCGCGGGTGCCTTCCCGCCCAACGGAGGAGTGCGTGGTCTCCAGTTTCTTCGTTTCCGCGGAGCGAAGAAGACGCATGTGCTTTTCAACGGCCATTGAAAACTCTCATTTTGCCTTCCCGCTCGCGATTTTTGATCCACTTTTGGTTCTATTTTTGTCTCTCGACTTCATTCTTCAAAAAAAAAAAAAAAAAATTCTTTTTCGTGTCTTTTTCTTTATTTTTGCAGCCGGCCCCGGCGGGGCCTGTTGTAATCATCCAAGCCTCCGGGTTTGATTTCGCGGAGGCCGTGTTTCCCTTCATGCCCCCTCAGCCGGGCTTCAAGAAGTGCCAGCGGTGTGCACGCCCGATCTCTCTAACTCCACACAACTGGTGCCTTCAGTGTTTGGGTCCAGAGCATCGGGCTGACACCTGCACCCGCTGTGCTACTCTCAAGAAACGCACTCTTAAGAACCGGCAAATACAGCAAAATATTCTTTTCGGTACCGGTTCTACCATGGATCAGGCCCCGACGTCACCGCCTAAATCGGCACCGACCACATCGACACCGCCTGATCCTCCTTCGGGGTCGATAGCGCCAGGTAAGCCGGCTAAGAAGCCTTCCACTTCCCTTGAGCGACCTCCAGCTACAGCGGTGACCCCGGTCCTTCCGACGTCCCGCCGATCCCGTAAACGCTCCGCTCCGATCACGGTGAGTGCCTCGTCATCGGCCTCCTCATCGCCGGAGCGTCGAGCAGCACCTATGGTACCGAAGAAATCTAAAGCGGTACCGGTGCCCCCATTGGAGGACCGAATCTCGGCCATCCTCCAGGACAAGCTTCAGGAGCAGCTACAGAAGCAACTCCAACAGCTCCTTCCAGCCTTACTGGCACCGCTCCTTCCGGTACCGGTCCAGCCCGAGCTTCGCACCGCTCCACCGGTATCCACTCCCTCGGTACCGTTGAACACATCCATGCCGGTCTTATCTGCTCAGCCTGCACTTCAGACTTGCTCGGCAGAGGACCCTTCCCAGGCCCCAGATCGACGCCGGTCGTCTCGGGATCGGGATCGGCACCATTCCTCCAGGGACAGGGATCGACGCCGGTCTTCATCCCCCGGCACCGTGTCCATGCGATCTGGCAAGTCCCTTTCTAAAACCCGCCATACTGAGCCGGCTATCAGGGACCCAGACCTATGGGAACAATCCCCACTCGGTACCGAGGAGGATGCCTCTTCTACAGATGAGGAACCCTCCATGGCTGAAACCACTTCTAAGCCCGAGCAATCCTCCTTCACGAAGTTCCTTCGGGAGATGTCCGCGGCTCTCTCCATCCCCCTTGAGTCCGACTCTAAGAAGTCCCAGGCCTTTTTAGAAGCTTTGGACTTCGACCAACCTCCCAAGGAGTTTCTTAAACTTCCTGTACATGATATCCTCCGGGAAACATTTTATAAAAATTTGGAGACTCCACTTACTGTTCCAGGTGCCCCTAAAAAACTGGACAGTTTATACCGGGTCATCCCTATTCCGGGATTTGACAAACCCCAATTGCCCCATGAGAGCCTCCTTGTGGAGTCCACTCTCAAAAAATCTCAGGGCTCCAGCGTTTATGCCTCCACCCCTCCTGGCAGAGAGGGAAAAACAATGGACAAATTTGGAAAGCGCCTGTACCAGAATGCCATGCTGGCTAACAGAGCCAACAATTACACCTTTCATTTTTCATTTTATATGAAACACCTGGTCCAACAACTTTCTGCTCTAGAAAAATATGTACCTGAGCGTAAGGTCCCGCTCTTCCAACAGCAGATTTCCAACCTCCTTCAGCTCAGAAAATTTATGGTGCGCTCGATTTACGATTCCTTCGAGCTTACTTCACGAGCCTCCGCACTGGCTGTGGCCATGCGACGCCTAGCCTGGCTGAGGGTGTCTGACCTTGATGTGAACCACCAGGACCGTCTCGCCAACGCGCCCTGTCTTGGTGACGAACTTTTTGGGGAGTCTCTTGATACCACAACACAAAAACTTTCGGCTCATGAGACCAGATGGGACCAGTGTTCCCTCTAAGCTGCGCTGGCGTGCGCTGGCGCACAAAATATTGCCTCGCAGCGCACAATGTCACGTCACAGCGCACGGCGTACGGAGATGGCAGGCCGCGGCGAGAGGAGAATCGGGCGAGTTGGCGCTGGCGCCCGATATTTTTAGCGCACGGGGAAAAAATTTTGCTCACACCACCCGCCCGCTTAGAGGAAGCACTGGATGGGACACCCTCATTAAGCCCAAAAAGAAAACTCCACCTGCACGACCATACAGGCCTCAGTCCTCTTATCAACGTCGATTCTCTGCCAGGCCGCTGAATCCTCCTCACCAGCAATCCCGCCGGCCTCGTCAACAACAACAACACACTCAGGCTCGTTCTCAGTCTCACCAGGCGACCAAGCCTCCGCCTCAGACAAAACCTCCTCAGCCCTTTTGACTCCTTTCTCCAGGGCATAGCCAGTCTCCAACCATCGTTGCCTCTTCCTCAACCGATCGGAGGCCGCCTCACCATTTTTCTCCAACGCTGGGAGGCCATCACATCAGACCTGTGGGTTCTCAACATCATCCGTCACGGATACTCACTAAGGTTCCAGACTCTCCCTCTCGACCATCCTCCCGTGGAGTCTGCTTCTCACTCCTCCCAAACTCCACTCCTCCTCAGGGAGGTCCAATCCCTCCTCCTCCTCAATGCCATCGAAGAAGTTCCTCCAGACCAAAGGGGTCAGGGATTTTACTCCCGCTACTTCCTGGTACCCAAGAAAACGGGAGATCTTCGTCCCATCTTAGACCTCAGGAACCTCAACAAGTGTTTGGTCAAAGAAAAGTTCAGAATGCTCTCCCTGGCCACGCTTTATCCTCTTCTATCTCAACACGACTGGCTATGTTCCCTGGACCTCAAGGAGGCCTACACTCACATTCCAATCCATCAGGCTTCGCGTCGCTACCTCCGATTCCAGATACAAAATCACCACTATCAGTACAAGGTGCTGCCCTTTGGTCTCGCATCATCACCCAGGGTGTTCACCAAGTGCCTGATTGTGGTAGCGGCTTTTCTCAGGTCCCACAACCTACAAGTGTTCCCATACTTGGACGATTGGTTGGTGAAAGCGACTACATCTCCGCTTGTGCTGCAAGCCACTCATCAAACCATCTCTTTCCTCCATCTCTTGGGGTTCGAGATCAATTATCCCAAGTCGCATCTGCTTCCTACGCAGCGCCTGCAGTTCATCAGAGCAGTTCTCGATACCAATCAGATGAGGGCGTTCCTTCCTGCCGACCGGCACCGGACTCTACTTCACCTTTGTCGGCAGGTGCTCCTTCATCCATCCATCCCTGCTCGCCAGATGATGGTCCTTCTAGGCCACATGGCCTCAACAGTCCATGTGACTCCTCTGGCACGACTCCACCTCAGGATACCTCAATGGACCCTTGCCAACCAATGGTCACAGACCACGAATCTTCTTTCTCATCCCATCTCTGTGACATCGTCTCTTCAGCAATCTCTTCAATGGTGGTTGAACTCCTCAAATCTCTCCAGGGGACTTCTCTTCCATCCGCCTCCTCATTCCATGGTCATAACCACGGATGCTTCCCCCTATGCATGGGGGGCCCACTTGGGCGATCTCCGCACCCAGGGACTTTGGACCCCTCAGGAGCGTCAACATCACATCAACTTTCTGGAGCTCAGAGCCATGTTTTATGCTCTCAAGGCTTTCCAGCATCTCCTCTACCCTCAGGTTCTTCTCCTGTGCACGGACAACCAAGTCGCCATGTACTACATCAACAAGCAAGGCGGCACCGGATCTCGTCCCCTTTGTCAGGAGGCCCTCCGAATCTGGACCTGAGCCACAGCCCACAATCTTTCCCTCAAGGCTGTCTATATCCAGGGCGAACAGAACTCCCTGGCCGACCAGCTCAGCCGCATCCTGCAACCTCACGAGTGGACCCTGGACCCTCCTACTCTCCACTCCATCTTTGCTCGCTGGGGCACCCCGCAAGTGGACCTATTTGCAGCTCCTCACAACCATCAGCTGCCCCAGTTCTGTTCCAGACTCTTCTCTCCGCATCGTCTGACCCCAGATGCATTCCTACTCGACTGGACGGATCGGTTCCTCTATGCCTTTCCTCCACTCCCTCTGATGTTGCGGACCTTGTTCAAGCTCCGCAAGGACAGGGCCACCATGATTCTCATCGCCCCCCGGTGGCCCCGACAGCACTGGTTCTCCCTCCTGCTCCAGCTCAGCTCCAGGGAGCCCATTCCTCTTCCTGTGTTTCTACTCTGCTTACACAGCAGCATCAGTCTCTACTGCACCCCAATCTGTCTTCCCTCCACCTGACTGCTTGGTTTCTCTCGGGCTGACCTCTCCAGATACCCTGTCTCAGCCTGTCCGTCGCATTTTGGATGCCTCCAGGAAACCCTCCACGCTCCAATGTTACCATCAGAAGTGGACCCGGTTTTCCTCTTGGTGCCTCTTGCATCATCACAATCCCACCTCATTGGCGGTAGAGACCATTCTGGACTATCTGCTCTCTCTGTCCGATGCTGGTCTCAAGTCTACCTCAATCAGAGTCCACCTCAGTGCCATAACTGCTTTTCATGAGCCTATCCTCGGAAAACCTCTCACGGCTCACCCTCTGGTTTCCCGCTTCATGAGAGGCCTCTTCAACATCAAACCACCTCTACAGCCTCCTCCTGTTGTCTGGGACCTAAATGTGGTTTTGTCAGCCCTCATGAAACCTCCCTTTGAGCCTCTTGCTACTACTTCGCTCAAACTTCTCACATGGAAGGTGCTTTTCCTCATTGCCATCACCTCTGCCAGGAGGGTCAGTGAACTGCATGCACTGGTCGCCGATCCACCATTCACAGTTTTTCACCATGACAAGGTGGTTCTGCGTACCCATCCTAAATTCCTTCCTAAGGTGGTTTCAGCTTTTCACCTCAACCAATCGATTGTATTGCCTGTCTTCTTCCCAAAAACCCATTCTCATCCTGGAGAACAGGCGTTACACACACTGGATTGTAAACGTGCCCTTGCTTACTACCTTGACCGTACCAGGGCCCACCGTTCCTCTCCTCAACTTTTTCTGACCTTCGATCCCAACCGTCTGGGTCGTCCTGTCTCTAAACGAACGCTGTCCAATTGGCTTGCTGCCTGTATTGCGTTCTGTTATGCTCGGGCCGGCCTGTCCCTGGAAGGACCTGTCACGGCCCATAGGGTCAGAGCTATGGCTGCTTCTGTGGCTTTCCTCCGTTCCACACCTATTGAGGAAATCTGCAAGGCGGCCACTTGGTCTTCAGTTCACACGTTCACTACTCACTACTGTCTGGATACTTCTCCAGACGGGATGGACACTTCGGCCAATCTGTGTTACAAAATTTATTTTCCTAATGGCCAACCATCCCCCCTCCCTCTCTGTTAGCTTGGAGGTCACCCATACGTTAAGAATATGCTGCCTGCTTGTCCTGGGATAAAGCACAGTTACTTACCGTAACAGGTGTTATCCAGGGACAGCAGGCAGATATTCTTACGACCCACCCACCTCCCCGGGTTGGCTTCTTAGCTGGCTTATCTTAACTGGAGACCACGCACTCCTCCGTCGGGCGGGAAGGCACCCGCGCATGCGCGGTGCGGCCAACTAGAACTTTCTAGTTAAAAAGGTCCGTACCGGGGCTCCGTCGGTGACGTCACCCATACGTTAAGAATATCTGCCTGCTGTCCCTGGATAACACCTGTTACGGTAAGTAACTGTGCTTTTTCATCTGCTTCCTGAAATATAGTCTCGAGTTTGGTGTAACTCCTCTGGGAGTAAGTTCCTGAGTATGGAGACTGCTGCTGAGAAGGCTTGTTGACGAGTATCACATTGTGCAATTTTTAAAATTTTTTTGATGAGAACCTTAGAGGTCTCAGGTGTGCAAAGAGCTAATTTATTCTTTAAGCCAGGGGTGCCCAAAAGGTCGATCGCGATCGATCAGTAGATCACAAAGGCAACGTGAGTCAAACGCATTGCCTTCACGTCCTACCTGCTACCCGACGCAGAAGCACCGAGCCGACCAACCTTCCCCTCCCAATGTCAATTCTGACGTCGGAGAGGACGTTCCGGGCCAGCCAATGACAATCACTGCCTGGCTGGCCTAGAACTTCCTCTCTGACATCAGAATTGACGTCGGGGAGAGGAATGCTGGTCGGCCCGACGCTTCTGCCTCGGGAAGCAGGGAGAGTTTGTGGCGGCGGTGGTTTGGAGGCCTGTTCCCTAATGGCAGCGGCATTGGCTTGGGGGTGGGCAGGGAGAAAGAAAGAAAGGTGGCAGGCAGGGAGATAGAAAGAAAGGGGGGACAGGGAGACAGAAAGAAAGAAAGAAAAGGGGGCAGGGAGACAGAAAGAAAGGTGGGGCAGGGAGAGGGGAAGAAAAAGTTGGCGGAGGGAATGGGGTCTGGAAGCATACAGCAAGGGAAGAAATATTGGATGCACAGTCAGAAGAAGAAAGTGCAACCAGAGACTCATGAAATCACCAGACAACAAAGGTAGGAAAATGATTTTATTTTCAATTTAGTGATCAAAATGTGTCCGTTTTGAGAATTTATATCTGCCGTCTTGTTCTGCCACTTATTTCTGTCAAATGGGATGATCAGTGACACTCAGAAAAGCACACAGACAATATAAAGCATAAACAATAACACTTTATTATACATATATAAGAATTAAATATAAGAATAAAATAGCTTCACCTTGACCCCATGCAACGACCTCCTTCACAATTGGGAATCCCTTACAATTGATAGGCGGGTGGACCAAAGGACTGTCCCTTTAGACGTCTAGGATTCTATTGTTAGGGGCAGAGTTCTGTTCTTATATAGTTCATAGCAATACAGCTGATCCTGCAGAAATCAGCGTCCTTCACTTACGATTCAGGCACACCCGGTCCTGGTCTTTTGTCTTGACAACACCCAGGTCAGGATGTCAGAAGGAGGTGCTGCATAAAACCGGCTTCCCATCTGGTTTCACAGTTCCCTTGATGTTGTCCTGGCAACACCTAGGTCAAGGAGGTCAGAATGCTAGATAAGCAGACTTGTGGATTCATGTCAGTATGCTGGGTTTCAGTCATCCCCCTGGCCAGTTCCTTTGATGTTGTTTTGGCAACACTTAGGTCAAGGAGGTTAGATAAGCAGACTTGAGGAGACATGTCACATATTATGCTGAGTTCATTTATTCCCTGGGTATAACATTCCACCCCTGGATACTCAAGTCTGCACCTCCCAATTAAGAAGTCCTCCGAATAAAGGGAGAGAGTGTCCGTTTGTATACACAATAGGTAAACCCACAATTAAGAAATGTTAACATAAGGATAGCTAAACAAATATAGATTAAAGAATGAAGAAACATCTTTTGTGCCGTAGCCCTCCCTCTAGTAAAAGCATTCCACCAAGGGTGTGCAGTGGTAGCTTCAATGTGATCTGTCACAGAATGCAAGTACATTGCTGATTTGCTTTATTTAGGATTGCTATATTTTGCATGGCTTTCTTTATAGATGGCAATAAAATACATCGGCAAAAGAAAAATTAATATTTATATTTGATATACACATACTGAAAAGGGAGCTTGAATAGCATGAATCACAAGTTTAACAGTACTGCTAGCAACAAAGACATTTTTATGTGATATTTCCTGTATAAATGTATAACCTTGCGGTGGAATGGTTCATTGGCAAAAATTGTAAAGAACATAGTTCATAGAATGACACGTTTGTTTTATTTTGTTCATCCATTTGTTGCCCATGATAAAGGGGAAACCCTAATTGGGGTCCCAATGTTAAAGGCATCACCGTAAAAGGACACATTGTTTCATTTCAAAAGTACACCATTTTCTATCTAAGGGTACAGAATGTGATGTGGTTTTAAATCAATGAGATACAGCATTTGGCACCCATTCACCTTCCCATCTAAATACATCTGCTACTCTGGAGCCAAAATATGCTTGTTTGCCAGCCAGTATTTCAGAAACAATAGTATTTACTATACCTCAGATTCTACATTTAGGTAAAATGAAAAAATTAATTTTCCATTCATAAATTATTTCCTTATATTCTAAACCTGGTATTCTTGCATTCCCTAATATTTCTTGCTAATTAGGCATTTTACTTGAAAGTATCACGTATAGGGAATCATGGAAATTAATAATCTTATTAATATTATATTTGTGCTCTTACTCATGGCTTACATACATTAGGGTAGCTTCATATTCACCATCGATCACTGCAGTTATCTGGTATCCCGTTTTTCTTAGCAGCTTTGGTTAGGGTCTGGCTATGCTCCAGTTTCAATAGGCTTGCTATGCCACTCACATGCCTTCACTCACGTAAGAGTCAAGTGCACCACCCCCAGAGACCAGCCCTAATGTGAAGTGGCAGGATATAGGCTCACTTCTATTCCCAAGTCGGTGCCACATAATAGCATCATGGCACGGCACTGTATGTCTGGTTGCGTGTCATCATCTTCTCGATCTGGTGAAATTTTCTCTTAACCCAGCATGTTAGCCAAATCATCAGAATGAGAGAGCAGAGCTGACCAATTTTATCACAAAAGGATGAAAGTCTATATGGAATAACATTTCCCAGTACGTGATTTTTCAAGGAAAATATTTCATCATGACTGTTTAGCTTCAATGCTTTAGTTACAATAAACACCCCTAGTGGTAAAAGAGAAGATAAGAGAAAAAGGAGAAAAACCACTTTATGTACAGAAGATGATAACATGTGACACAATACTTGTGTGTAAGGTAGTATTTGTGTGAGATGAGAGAAACAACACTAATGCACTTAAAGGTATTCTGTAGGACATTCAGAAAATACACCTTTTTATGTTCTGGACATAATTATTATGTCATTTAAGAGAGACCATACACACGTACAGAATGTGATAACATTTGACACAATACTTGTGTGTAAGGTAGTATTTGTGTGAGATAAGAGAAACAACACTAATGCACTTAAAGGTATTCTGTAGGACATTCAGAAAATACACCTTTTTATGTGCTGGACATAATTATTATGTCATTTAAGAGAGACCATGCAGAATGTAATACCATTCTAATACCAGTGAGGAGGATATATATATTGAAGGAAAGCAGGCAGAAAGTTTAGAAGCAGAGCCTGTGAGGAGACAAAGATTTAAGAGAGACACACGTACAGAATGTAATACCAAAATAACTTATGTCAGAGATGTGCACTGCACTGTTTATACCTGGTAAGTTAAATAAAGAGAGACCATTTTTTATTTTATTTAGCAAATATCAAATACCAATAAACACCATTTTACCAGGTATAAAGCTTTCTAATTTTTTTCTCTTCAGATGTCCTCTTATAATATAACCCCTAACTAAATTATCATTGGGCTGTATGAGCCATAGCATAAAATCATTGTGAGCATGGTTTTCATAAGAAATTTTCTTGTATGTGGGGGAATCTTTCTTGGAAAGGGATATGGTACCATTTGGACTAAACTCTGGAAATGGCCAATGTGAATTGTTGGGGTACCCCATAAGCTAAAACGACAACACATAACAGAAACAGACAAACACAGAGCTCCGGCATGCTTTCTTCCATTGGCAATGATTCAAGGTTGAATTTAATCTGTAAATAAGCACACTATAAATCAAAAGAGTCATAAACAAATTTGGTATCCATTGGATTCTCACTATCAGGTCACAGTGCTGGAAGTATTTTAAATATAGCACAGTGAAATTGTGGTTCTCATGACCATATCTGGATGCTAAGCTTCTAAAAGAAAGAGAGATAGAAACTTAAGTTAATTGCTCTATAGAAAGCTGGTCTTCTTTCTATCTTCTTCAATTTCATAGCTCTGTCACAAAATTATAAGAGAATGCAAGCAGGGACTTTTTCATCTATAAAACATACAAGAGAAGTTTACGTGCAGGTACAGTGGTTCACAATGTTAGTGTTTGAGGTAAAAGACACATTTGTAAAATCACTTGGAGTGCAACTTCCTTATACTATCTAACAAAACTTTATACTTTATAAAGGTCACTTAGCAATATTTCTACTTTTTTATTGTCCAACCTACCCCATATGTTACCCCAGATGTGAAATATGTTGCCTCCAGAATCAAAAAAGGCCCAAGTCTGTTTTTTACTTTGGGGAGAAGGGAAGTTTACAATTTTCTGTTTAACTTTCTCTATCACCTCTCGGCATCCTTTTGCCCACTTTCTGCTGTAATCTTGTGATAGAAAGTGGGACTATGTAAGTATTTTTGTGGTAGTCTGGTATATGTATATTGCATCCCTTGCCAAGTGAATGCAAATTGTTCTGGACATTGCTCCACTCTAGGAATAGTAAAAATGCATTGGTTCATGTTTACAATTTTTGTGGAGATCGGTACTACTATTGGTTTCCCCACCACTACTGATCTCATAGGAATGTCTGGCAATTTACCAAAACTATAGATTCCATCGGAAAGCTGTAATGTTAACCCTTTTTGGATATCTAGCCCTATTATATTTTAAGGAATCCCATAGATTAATACAGTATATTCCCAAATTGGTAATTGTCCAAGTTTAAAATTTGTAAAAAAAAAATTTTTTTTCTTCCTGCTTGTATAATTTTCCCCCCAATCCTGATATTTATATTCCTCTACCCCAGTGTCCACTACAGCTTGTACCTTTTGCTCCCCAGATTTCTACTAAATATTTATCTCTACCTGCGGACGCTGTTCTAATTTGGTCCAGGCAAACACTGAGGCTCGGCAATCACATTATTGATCCTCCCAACACTTCCACCCTTTTAAATCAGGATAAAGAATGGAAGCAGTTTCCTCAGGGGGAGCCGTTGGCACCAAAATATCCTCCCTCTCTCCTTTGTTCATTTGTGCTTGAGACATAGATTTCTTTCCCAGTCCTCTATTTTTGTACATTTCCCCTAATGTCCTTGTATTCTTCCCATCTATTTCTTCCCCCTCTACACCATCTTTTATTAATTTCAAAAACATATTCCTCCGAGACACCCGATTAGCCCTGTTTGAATTGGATTGTCCTTTTCTCTTTTTATCAAAAGTATTTTGAGGTCCCCAGTCCCCCCCAATCTCCTAACTGTCGGACCGCTTCTAAGGCTTCCAAAATAGTCCTGTCTATTTGATTGATCAACAAAGTTATCATTACCTGTTTGTATGCTGGTGCAGCATACTTAATAATTTTATTTCTCATGGACACAGTAAAAGGTAATGACATATATATGTCAGTGTGACCTATTACTAAGGCTACCTTCATAGTCTCCTCCTTAATTTTCATTTGAGCATCTTTTAATGTATACCAAATTTTATCATTTGAGGGCCAATCAGATTCAAGTGGATATCGCTTCGTGACACCCCTACTAATTATCTTTAATAAAGACCATTGGGCATTTTTTGCAGGATAAGGATCCTCCCGTAACGCATTTTGTACTGCTACTTCTTGACTAATTTGAACAAATTTAGGGGCATCTGTGGCATCCCACATAATCCCTGCTGCGCCCATCTCCTGCACCCGAATTACCCATTGTATTAGTGGTTCCCCAGGCTGCTGTGTAAAGCGTGCCATCGTATCCATGATTTCATGTGGAGTAACATCCTCCATAACATTATTTCTAGTTAGATTTTCTCCTGTTTGTAGACTTCCCTGTAATCTTTGTCTCCTCACAGGCTCTGCTTCTAAACTTTCTGCCTGCTTTCCTTCAATATATATATCCTCCTCACTGGTATTAGAATTGGAGTCCCAAATATCCCCATCCCATTTGTCTGGATCCCAATCATCCGGAGGATGGGAAAGCAAAGTTCTAACCTTTTTGGCACTCACTTTCCCCCTCTGTTTTTTGTATTTATATTGTGCACGTCGCACAGCTGCCTTTTCTGCTACATTTTGATAGGTGTCCACCTTATCCATTAACAATTTATTTTGACATTGTAGCATTATGATGGCATTCTGTTGCTCACACATTTTCTTTTCCAGCTCCCCTAACTTCGATTGTAACTCATGTTTAGCTTCATGCAACTTCCTCCATGCTGCTAAAATCATCCTTCCTTGTCTAGAAATTACTTCTTGCTCTTCTCCTTTTGAGATTTTCACCTTTTGTAAGGAGGCACATAATTCATGTGGATCCCCACTTCCAAAAGTACAGGATTCACTTAATCCTGCTTCTACAGACCACTCAGTGGCCATTAATTTACCTATACTGTCATTCCCATTCGGAATGGAGGGATTGGGAGCCTGCTCCTCAACCCCTTGTTTTCTAGTTAGCTTTTCTGACCACATTGATCAACCCCACTTCTGGTACCAATTTGTTCTGCCACTTATTTCTGTCAAATGGGATGATCAGTGACACTCAGAAAAGCACACAGACAATATAAAGCATAAACAATAACACTTTATTATACATATATAAGAATTAAATATAAGAATAAAATAGCTTCACCTTGACCCCATGCAACGACCTCCTTCACAATTGGGAATCCCTTACAATTGATAGGCGGGTGAACCAAAGGACTGTCCCTTTAGACGTCTAGGATTCTAATGTTAGGGGCAGAGTTCTGTTCTTATATAGTTCATAGCAATACAGCTGATCCTGCAGAAATCAGCGTCCTTCACTTACGATTCAGGCACACCCGGTCCTGGTCTTTTGTCTTGACAACACCCAGGTCAGGATTTCAGAAGGAGGTGCTGCATGGCCTCCTTTTACTAAACCGCAATAGCGGGTTTTAGTGCAGGGAGCCTATGAGCATTGAGAGCAGCGCGGGGCATTCAGCACAGCTCCCTGCTCTAAAAAACGCTAGTGCGGTTTAGTAAAAAGGGAGGGGGTATGTTTGTCTATTTTTGTGTAGTTGTTACTGAGGTGACATTGCATAGAATATAGAATATAAATTCACATTTTCTCTATATACAGTGTGCTTTGTGTTTTTTAAAAATTTTATTGTTGGTAGATCATTTTGACTTGGTCATTTTAAAAGTAGCTCGCAAGCCCAAAAAGTGTGGGCACCCCTGCTTTAAGCAGTCTGACCCATTTTGTCTGAGGACCTTGAAAATCAAAGACAAGTGTTAAATTTAGCCCTGTAAGGTACTGGTAGCCAGTGCAGTTTTTGCAAGAACGATATGATGTGGTCACATGCTTGCAACCTTCTGTCAGTCATGCTGCAACATTCTGATTTATTTGAAGCTGGTGCAGTCTTTTTGGTTTGTTCAGTCTTGATGTTATTGTGGCATGAACCATTGGGGTCAGACTCATCTTTTCAATATATGGAGAGAGATTTTGTAGCTACCACAGGTGATGGAGACAATTTTTAAAGGGTATTTAAATTTGCAAAATCAGTGAGCGATGAGTCAAACTTCTTTGTACCTTTTCTTGTCTGATGTACTGTAACCCTTAATCTTGCTTCCCAGCAACTAAGAGATCTTAGTTTGTTTTTCATGAACTCTTTCTCAATATTGCTTTTACTGCCATGCATCCAGTGCCCTTTTTTAACCACAAATTGCGTGTAACGGAGCTTATGGTGCAGACCCAGCAATGATTTAGTAGCTTCCTGCTGAATTCTCTCTACTTAGGTAGCCCATTAAATGTACAGCTTCCAGACAAGCTCTCCTTTCCCTATCTCTACTCACTCATCACCCTTTCTGATGGCTTCAAGGTTAGCCACCAGAGTCCTATAATTCTTCTTTTGTCTAGTGCTCATCTTCTTTGCAGTCTTTTGCCTCTAAATTGCATGAATGCATTATTTCTGCATTAGCAGTATTGCCTTAAAGTAGTGTCTCTCAAACTTTCTCGAGCCGGGGCACACTAAAGGTAGTGGCCACGGCTTGAGGCACCCAGAAGTGCGCGGACGTCGATGACATCACGTGTATGTGTGACATCATCACGTTGATGTCTATGCATATGCAGAGGCCCTCCAGATGAGCCTGAGACGCCTGTAGGGGGTGCCAGCAGGGAAGAGGGTCAGAGAGAAGAAGAGGCATTGGTGCCAGCTGATTGCCTACAGCAGTGTTTCTCAACTACTTCAAGCTAAGTACCCCCTAAGTCTAACAAATATCAACTGATTATCCCAACCACAGACCTTCCTAGGCCCACCCAAGCTCTGCCCCAGATCCCGTCCCCTTTACTAATTGTAATGCAATTTTTTCCATTCATTTTTCATATACACACAATATACACAGCAGATATAAATTCTCAAAACTGACACATTTCAATCACTATTGAAAATAAAATCATTTTACCTTTCAGTGATCCTCTGCAGTCTGCTGTAATTAGCTTTAAAGGTGAGACCGGGAGGCCGGGGGGAGGTTGGAGGACGCTAGAGAGAAGGGGGAAACATGCAGACTTTTGGCGAATCGGGCAGCGCTGCCGCCATACCGCATAGGGAAGTCAGCTGGCAAGCACCTCTCTTCCTCCTCAGTGTGCTGCGGCACAATAGGAATCTCGGGAGACACACTAGTGTGTCTCGGCACACAGTTTGAAATACACTGCCTTAAAGGATCTGAGTAATGTTGAAAGTTTGCATACAAAAATATTTGTCATTCTGAAAATGTTAAGTACATAGGCATCACCATATTGGGAACAGACCAAAAGTCAATCAAACCCAGTATCCTGTTTCCAACAGCATCTAGTCCAGGTTACAAGTACCTGGCAGAATACCAAAATAATAAAACTATTGCTTATCCCAGGAATAAGCAGTATATAAGTCCATATTAATAATGGCCTTGTAATTTTCTTTTAGAAACTTAGCTTAACAGGGTTTAAAAAAGGTTGGGGCAGCAAAATCCAGAGTTTAATTACACATTGAGTTGGATGCTTTCTCAGTGAAAATGGTCAATCACCTGGTTGGAGCTCAGAGCTATTCAGCTAGCTCTGATACAATTGCAGAAGACTCTGGTGGGCCAAGCGGTCGGGGCTTCTCTGGCAATGCGAAGGCAGTAGCCTAAGTCGGTCGCCAGGGAGGGACCAAGAGCACTCCTCTGGCTCAGGAAGCCCACCTTCTTTTTCTTTAGGTGGAATGTCACCTCCTAGTGCTGATGGCAGCGCATTTGGCAGGAGTAGACAATGTTCAAGTAGACTTCTGCAGACTGATTCTGAATCTGGGCAAGTGAGCCCTGTTCACAGCAGCGTTCTGAGCAATAGTGAGGTGCTGGAGTCAGTCCCGCTTCAACCTCATGACCACAGCGAGAAACAAGAAAGCGGATCGCTTCTTCAGTCGAGGATCCGAGCCCAGAAGCGAGGGGCTCGACGCTCTGGGGTAGCCGTAGCTTTAGGAGATTCTTTTGTATGCCTCTCCTCCTTGGCTGATATTCAGCCGGGTCAAGACGGTTCTGTATCATTCCAGTGATTCCAGATTAGCCTTAAGGACTATGGTACACAGATCTGATGTGTCTGTGCAGTAGTTGCAGCCTTCGACTGAGCAACCATCTGGACCGACTCCTGTTGAGTCAAGTGTCCATGGAGGATCCGGATAACTTTGCTCTTATGGCGTGGCTTTTGAGCACGCAGCCTTGAGCACACAGGATATTCTGCTATGGTTCTTGATCTCTTCTCAAGTTTAAGAAGTCGTCCATAGTTTTGGCTTACACTAAGGTGTGATAGGCCGTCCAACATGGGTGCACTCAGGACCAGGTGGACCCTTATTCAGCTTTGATATTGCTGATTCTCACCTTTCTTTGGGCTGGGCTGGATAAAAGCTTCACTGTGGCTTCTTTTCGGTTTCAGGTGACCGGGCTCTCTTGTTTAAGATCCTAGGAGCATTGGTCCTTGTTGATATATCATCCTGCTATCACTAGATTTCTAAAAGGGAACTCTTCATGTCTATCTGTCGGTTAAGCACCCTTTCCCTTCTGGGGACCTTTACCTAGAGCTGTCTAGCCTTACCAAGGCTCCTTTTCAGCCCTTTCGAGATGCATACCTCTTGGACTTGATGCTCCAGAACACTTTTTTGGTTGCCATTCCTTCAGCGAGATGTGTGTCGGAACTACAGGCTCTGTCTTGTAGAGAACCATTCCTCTGTATTTCGGAGGCTAGGTTTTCCCTTAGGACAGTTCCCTCCTTCCTGCCAAAGATGGTTTCGGCTTGCCATGTTAATCAGGAAGTGTGTTTGCCTGCTTTTCAGCCTACTGGTTTCAGGACACATGATCTGAATGCTAAAGAAACTGGATGTGCGCAGAGTTCTTCTGTGTTATCTAGCGGTCACTAATTAGTCTCATTTCTCTGCCATTTTTTTGTGCTGACCCATTCAGTTGGGTGTGGCACTACCTCTTCCAAGGCCATGATTTCCAGATGGATTTGTAGAGCAATTTTGTTGGCCTACATTCTTTTTGGGAAAGTCTCCTGTTTCAGTCAAGGCACATTCTTCCATGAGTATGGTTTTTTCGTGGGTTGCAGCTTGAGCTATCTCCCATGAGGAGGTTTGCAGAGCGGCAATGTGGTCTTCTCTTTACACGTTTGCCAAGTTTTACAGCAATGAATATGGCAGCAAGATAGGACTCTGTCTTTGGGTCCTTGTTTTCAGGGTCAGCGCAGCAACCCGCCATAGCTATTTGGGGGACAACTTTTGTATGGCCCATCTGTCTAGAATATTTCACCTATTGCACTGGAAAAAGAAATAACATAGTAACATAGTAGATGACGGCAGATAAAGACCCAAATGGCCAATCTAGTCTGCCCAACCTGATTCAATCTAAAAATTTGTTGGGGGTTTTTTTTTCTTCTTCTCCATAGCTATTTCTGGGCAAGGATCTAAAGCTCCTCCCGGTACTGTTCTTAGGTTCCAACTACTGAAATCTCCGTCAAAGCTCACTCCAGCCAATCTACACCCTCCCAGCCATTGAAGCCCTCCCCAGCCCATCTTCCCCCAAATGGCCATATATAGACACAGACCGTGTAAGTCTGCCCAGTACTGGCCTTAGTTCTTCAATATTTACTCTTATTTTCTGAGTCTAGATCCTCTGTGTTCATCCCATGCTTTTTTGAACTCCGTCACCATTTTTCTCTCCACCACCTCTCTCGGGAGCGCATTCCAGGCATCCACCACCCTTTCCATAAAGAAGAATTTCCTTACATTGCTCTTGAGTCTCCCACCTCTCAGCCTCAAATTATGCCCTCTGCTTTTACCATTTTCCTTTCTCTGGAAAAGATTTTGTTCTATGTTAATACCTTTCAGCTCCACCATATTTTATCTCAAATACGTCTGTTTATGCTCCAAGCGACTTATGATGCATTTGAAATTTCATCTCGAGTCACTGCTTTTTCTGTGGCAATGCGACATCTGGCTTGGTTATGGATTGTGGACATGGATCCTAACCTTCAAGATCGCCTAGCCAATCTACCCTGTCAGGGTAATGAACTGTTCAACGAGACTGCCACCAATCGAATGGACACTCAATTCCTCGCCTCTACATCACGTTTTTGCTCAGTTGATAGCTCCTCGGTGGCCCAGACAACCATGGTACTCCCTTCTACTTCAACTCAGCACCAGGGAGCCTCTGCTTCTACCAGTATTTCCCTCTCTGCTTACACAGAGTCGAGGGTCTCTGCTTCATCCCAACCTGCAGTCTCTACACCTAACAGCTTGGTACCTCTCAACCTAACTGCCGCTCTACAGTTTTCTCATTCTGTACAGGACATTCTAGAGGCTTCCAGGAAGCTTGCCACTAGGCAGTGTTACACCCAAAAATGGACTAGATTCTCTGATTGGTGTACCATTAATCACAAGGAGCCGCAATCTACCTCCTTGTCTTCAGTTATGTTTTACATGATGCACTTATCTCAATCTGGCCTCAAATCCACATCCATTTGAGTCCACCTCAGTGCCATTGCTGCTTTTCATCAGCCTATCGAAGGGAAACCCCTGGCTGCTCATCCTGTGGTGTCCAGATTTATGAAAGAACTTTTCAATGTCAAACCACCTTTCAAGCTGCCTCCTGTGGTTTAGGATCTCAATGTTGTTCTTGCTCAATTGATGAAGCCTCCCTTTGAACCAATGGCTTCGACTCATCTTAAATATCTCACTTGGAAAATAGTTTTTCTCATTGTGCTTACCTCTGCTAGACGGGCCAGTGAGCTACAAGCTTTAGTGGTAGATCCACCTTTCACAGTATTCCATCATGACAAGGTGGTCCTCTGTACTCATCCTAAATTCTTACCTAAAGTGGTTTCAGAATTTCATCTTAATCAGTCCATTGTACTTCCAATGTTTTTCCCAAAGCCTCATTCTCATCCTGGAGAAACTGTTCTTCATACTCTGGGCTGTAAATGTGCTTTGGCTTTCTACTTGCAACGCACTCAATCTCACAGAACTGCTCCTCAACTTTTTCTCTCCTTCGATCCCAATAAGTTGGGGCATCCGGTTTGCAGCGTCTGTAGCTTTCCTCAGATCAACTCCTATTGAGGAAATCTGCAAGGCTGCTGCTTGGTCCTCGGTTCATACATTCACCTCTCATTATTGTCTGGATACTTTCTCCAAACGGGATGGCCATTTTGGCCAGGCAGTTTTACAACATTTATTCTCCTAATTTGCCAAACTCTCACCATCTCATTCTGGTTAGCTTGGTGGTCAACCACATGTTGAGAATATTGGAACAAAGATAGGCCAGCATTTCCGTGGGAACCCTGGAGTCCCATGGACCTCGGGAGGGGGATCCCCATGAGAGTCCTGTGGACCTGGGGGGGGTGGATTCCCATGATCCCTGTTCCCATGCAGACCTCGACTGTCTACCAGCCTGGAGATGGGTCTGCTCTTTAATTGAACATTGTAATCAAGGGCTCATATATTCAGCTAGGAGTAATCGCCCTTTTTTTTGGCTAGTACTATCAAATAATATGATTCACTGAGATTGTGCTGTCTTTCCTTTTGCTGCCAGACAAGGCTGCCTTTGATGTTCTGATCCCTGTTCTTTTCTTTCTGAGTTTGATGTGTCTGGCTTGGTGCCTAGATTCATATTCTGTAGCTGTTTCATATTTCTGAAAAATTACACTTCATGTGTTGATTTCAGCTTGAAGCGGGTAAGCTAGAAACATCGGTGGCTGATTCCTGCTTTTCTGTGACCTCCAGAATGAACACATTTTGGTGGAACCCTCTGTGTGCCCCCAGTGCATACCCTGCAACTTTAGCAAATTAAACCAGCACAGTATGGGTAGTTCTATACCTGCTGCCTGTCTACAGATTGTCTTTGGGATCAGCCTTTTAAGGGCTGCTTCTGAGCTCTAGAGTAGCTGCTTCCTCTGCATCTCTCTCTCCCCTTCACTCTTTTGCTGTCCTGTACCATGATAGAATTATTTTCCTTTTTTGTGTACATTGTGTTACTTGTCAACTACTTTGATTGGCTTGACTAAAAGATGGTATGTTAAGTCGGAATAAATTTGAGCATACATTGAACACAAAATTGAGATGAATTAACGCAAGTTTAATCAAAGCTTCTACCAACCATCTATCTATGTTAGCAAAATTGTTGGGTGATTGGTTTAATCATGTACTGTATTGATAATTATGAATTTGAATGTGACCATGCTGCAGCCATAATAATGGAGCTCTGGTTGCCTTATTGGGCAGACTGGATACACTGCAGGTCTTTGTCACTTACTGTGTCACCCTGGCTACTAATTATGCACCTTCTATAAGCATTCACAATTCTTAAAATATTAATTGTCACCTTAACTCCAGGCTTTGCTCAGATGGCTGGGTACACAATTTTGACATTCATAAAGATTGTTAGTAGGGAACCAAAAATATCTTTGGGAAATGTAATCCTGCAGACCAATGTGACTTCACACCAGATGTAAGAGAGTTCAACGGTGTCACATATGACCCATTCATTGTCTGCCAAGGTCCTACATCCCCTCTAGTCCTCGACCTTTTTCGGTATATGTCTCCCGAAGATTGTTGGAGCTGATGGATCCTGACAGTTACAGCTCTTTGATTTTTGGTGAAGTGACCAAATGTTTAATATAAATTTGCTGTACCACTTAGCTATACAGGTCACAGCAGTTTTCATAATGACGTACAATCGGACCTACAGTCATCAACACTAGAGACAAATCAAGAAATAAGGATATCTCTCACACAGTCATATTACAGTGTTGTTAATACTACCTTATTACACACCATCAAAAACCTAAAGGAAAAAAAAATATGCATTTTAAACACTGATTTTTTTTCAAGGAGACCTTCTCCTTTTACAAAAGAGACAAAATCATTCCATAAACAAGGTGCTAGCCAAAAAAAGGCACTGTCTCGGGTGATCTCCCAAGGAGCCTTAGACACTATGAATCAATACCCTGAGCTGTGCCTTGCAGAGGGAATGTGCCTTCACTGGGACACAGCTGCAAATAAAACTCACATATAATTTCTGTGCTCAAGCTGTACAGCACAGCAGCAGGTAGCATGTCCAGACCGCAGTTGGTCTAAATTCAACAAGCCTGATTTAAATATTGCATATTCGGGGAGGTTATACCAATAGTTTACACAGAAAAACCCGCTGTGATATTCATGCCATATGGTTGATAAGATTGTAAGGAGTATATCCAAAATTGTTCTATTGCCAACAAAAATACCCATTTGTTACCTTCAAATTGTGGGGATAAATGTCCCTATGGTTACTTACCAACTACTAGAACATAATCACCATTTTAAAAAAATCCAATTAAAGTAGTTTTACCTTGGGGCAAATATCCCAGATATCCTGGTCTTAAGAATCGCTGTTATGCGACAAAAATCTAAGCTGCCTTATGGAGATGGTAGAAGGTCAAAGCCACAAAGGGATCTTGGGAGTCTGCAATTGCTCCTGATGAAGGAAACAAAATGGGGTACTCTTGTCAGGCAACCAGCCTTCACGCTCTTGAGATAAGCCCATCCTTATTTAAATTTTATGAACTTGTTGATTGAACATATTTAGTTAGTTTCAGTGATTGTTTTTTTCTTGATTCTCTTCACATTTGATTTATTATATGTAGACACCCTCACACATACCATGGAAGTATATATGATATACAGGGTATACCTACAATGTGCCTTATTTAGGTGCATTAGGTGTAGGAAATAACCCTGGTGGACTTCAAGTTTGATTTATTGAACAATTACTGATTATCTTCCACGTCTTTAATGTGTGAAAGTAAATATATATAATAAAACTATTGAAGGGTGACACATGAAATATTTTTGGAGGAGATTCAGGGTGGGTTTTTCTGTGTGAACAATGCAGTTGGCCAGGTGAATTGTCACTTCAGTAGGCCCTGGGTTGCAAGGAGCACTAGTACAGATCTATTGAGAAAAGTTGCTGCTACTGCCACCACTGTTGACCTGGAAGAAATAGTGGTCAAAAAGTGGTCAGGAAGCAAATCTAGGAGGGTTGGGTGTTCGATGTGGCTTCTTTTTTTTTTTCTCTCTCATTTTAACTATCTGGTTCCTCTGATCCTTCCCTTTATCCCAGGACAAGCAGGCATGATATTCTCACATGTGGGTGACGTCATCTACGGAGCCCCAGCGCGGACAGCTTTTCAAGCAAACTTGCTAGAAGTTTCAAGTTTGCACACTGCACCACGCATGTGCATGCCTTCTCGCCCACTAGAGGGCGCATCCCACCTCGTGGTCCTCAGTTCAATTTTTTCCGCGGAGCCAGAAAGCCCTGTGGATTTGAGCTCCAGTTGTATTGCCTTTCTAGCTGCCGCGTTTCGTTGTTTTTGTATTTTGATCGATTCGCGGTGCTCCTTTCTTTTGTTTCTTTCGTTAAAAAAAAAAAAAAAAAAAATTTTACTTTTCGTTAGGCTCCGGGGGCTCCCGGCAGCCGTGGCCGCGGGACGTCGGTCGTTCCCGGCCTTCTTTTTCGTTGATGTCCCGTCCTGTTACGGGATTCAAAAAGTGCAGCCGGTGTGAGAGGTTACTTTCCATCACTGACCCTCACCGGTGGTGCATTGTTTGTCTTGGGCCGGATCATCCGACAGCTTCGTGTGATCGCTGCGCTACTTTTCAAAACAGAGCCCTCCGTCGCCGTAAGGCCAGAATGGCGGAATTGTTTGCCGTGGACGCGCCGCCTAAGGCCTCGACGTCGGCCTCGGCCCCGGCCTTGACCTCGGCCTCGGCGTCCTCGGGGGCCTCGGCTTCGCCTCGGCCCTCGGCTTCGAAGGCGTCCTCAGGAAAGCCGGCTTCGGGTAAGTCCTCTGTTCCATCCCCTTCAGCAAAGAAGCCATCCTCTACTCCGGCTAAGGCAGGTGGGTCGACCCCGGCCCCGCCTCGGACCTCGACTTCGCACACCCCGAGGGAATACTCGAGACCGAGGTCGCCCTCCAGGGAGTGTGCTCCGGACCCGGAACTCCCAACCTTCGTGGGGATCCCGGCCTTTCAGGACCTCCTTCGAGCCCTCATTTCATCAGAGCTGTCGGGGGCCCTGGAAGTGTTGCAGCGAGCTGCGGTTCCGGCGGCCTCGACCTCGCAGGCCTCGGCCGGGGAGCCCTCGCCCTCGGAGGTCCCGGCCTCGGCTCCCTCGACCTCGGGAGCCCCAGCCTCGGTGGCCTCGGTCTCGGGTATTGTGGCCCCCTTAACCTCGGCCCCGGCCCTGCCCTCGACCTCGACCTCGGGGGGGCCGCCTGAGCGGAGTGTGCGGCCCAAGGAAAAGTTGCGCAGAGTGCGCCGTATTTCCTCCTCTTCCTCGGGGTCTTCCCGGGACGCCTCGCCCTCGACGCGACCTCGGACGGGGCGCCGATCGAGGAAGCCAAAGCGCCCGCGCGGCTCGCCTCGGAGGCACGGTCGTTCCTCGCCGCTCGGGGGCGAGGCGCTTCAGGTGTCGGAGTTGCGCCTCGACAATCCGAGGCTCCTCCGATCACCTCATGGGAAGTCTTCCCGTGCCGCCTCGCCGAGGAAGTGGGAGAGTGTCCCCCGGACATGGTCCTCACCCAAGGGTTCTGCGAGGCGGTGAACTTCTCCTTCCCCCTCGAGGGCCTTGGAGAGAGGATCCTGGGACTCGGGGACGGTCAGGGATCCGCATTATTCCCATGAGGCCTCTCCCCTCTCCTCGGTGGGGAGGTCGAGAACCCCGTCTCCCCCCGCCAGGCCGTCCTCATTTTCAACTTTTGTTCAGGACATGGCCCGAGCCCTGGGGTTAGACCTTATGGTCGGTTCACAATATTCCAAAGAATTTTTGGAGGAGCAGGACCTTCCCACTCCTCCTAGAGAGGTGCCTAGGCTCCCCCTCAACAGAGTCCTTCTGCAGACCTGGTTGAAGAATTTGTCGAACCCTCTTACAGTCACGTCGGTGCCTTCTAAAATGGAAGCCAAGTATAGGACGGTGCCCCCTAAAGGGTTCGAAAAGGCGCAGCTCTCCCACCAGTCTCTTCTGGTGGAGTCTGCCCTAAAGAAATCACAGCCCTCACGGGTTTCCGCGGCGGTTCCACCCGGCAGGGAGGGGCGGACCCTGGATAAGTTTGGCCGTCGCCTCTATTCAAATTCCCTGATGGCCACCAGGGTTCTAAATTATGCCTTCACCTTTTCCTCCTATTTGCGTGGCATGGTGAAGGACCTTCCTCAATATCGAGACTCCTTACCGGACTCCCTAAGAGCAGGATTTGATAAGTTTATGTCCAACCTGTCTCAATTGCGGTTGTACCTATTTCATGCGGTGTACGACGCATTTGAGCTGGTTTCGAGGGTGTCGGCGTTCGCAGTGGCCATGCGCCGCCTGGCCTGGCTTCGCACCCTCGATATGGACCCAAACCTGCAGGAACGTCTTGCAGACTTGCCTTGTGTGGGGTCCGAGTTATTTGACGAGTCCTTAGATGTGGCGACCAAGCGGTTGTCGGAGCAGGAGCGCTCGTTAGCATCCCTGGTCCGCCCCAAACCTAGACCCCCGCCGCAGAAACCTTTCCGTCCTCCGCCGCGTCGATATCCTCAGAAATCGACTCCGGCTTTTTCGAGGCCACCTCCGAGGCGTCCATCTCAGCGAGGCAGAGGGGGACAAACCCAAGCCCCGGCGCAGGGTCCTTCTAAACCCGCGCCTTCCTTTTGACGGGCTGAGCGGACGGGGCGGGTTCCCCTCCGCGAAATCTCAGGAACCCCTTCCTATCGGGGGGCGTCTTCGGTTCTTCCGGATGGCATGGACCGAGATAACCTCAGACGCTTGGGTGCTCCGGACCGTCTCCGAGGGCTACTCGCTCAACTTTGTGTCCTCGCCACCGGACAATCCCCCGAATCTAGCCTCTTGCAACCGATCGCAGCTGCCGACCCTTCTGGCCGAGGCCAGGGCCCTATTGGTGCTTCGGGCGGTCGAACCGGTCCCCAAGGACCAGCGGGGTACGGGGTTTTACTCCCGTTACTTTTTGGTCCCAAAAAAGACCGGGGACCTGCGCCCCATACTGGACCTCAGGAAGCTCAACAAATTCCTGGTCCGGGAGAAGTTTCGAATGCTATCTCTCCCGGTTTTATATCCTCTCTTGGAGGAAGGGGACTGGATGTGCTCCCTTGACTTGAAGGAAGCATACACCCATGTTCCGGTGCATCCCGCCTTCCGAAGATTTTTACGATTCCAGGTGGGGGACCTGCACCTCCAGTACAGGGTCCTGCCCTTCGGCCTGGCCGCGTCCCCACGAGTCTTCACAAAGTGCATGGTGGTGGTTGCGGCAGCCCTGAGGTCTCGTGGGCTTCATGTGTTCCCTTACCTGGACGATTGGCTCATCAAAGCCCCGACCAGGGAGGGGGTTATCTCAGCGACCCGACAGTCTATTGCCGTCCTGCAGAGCCTCGGGTTCGAGATAAACTTTCCAAAATCACAGTTGTGCCCGGCTCAGTCTCTTCAATTTATAGGCGCGGTGCTGGACACGGTGCGCCTGCGCTCCTATCTCCCGCCCCAGCGGTTGGAAGCCTTGGTGCGGATGGGCCGTCAGGTCTCTCAACTGTCGGTGGTGTCTGCCCAGCGCATGATGATGCTGCTCGGTCATATGGCATCGACGGTCCACGTCACTCCGTTTGCAAGGCTGCACTTGAGGATTCCTCAGTGGACCCTCGCTTCCCAGTGGCGTCAAGAGTACGATCCGGCGTCTCGCCTCGTTGCGGTGACTCCGCTTTTGCGGAAATCGCTGTGTTGGTGGACAGACTCTTCAAATCTGTCCAAGGGTTTACTGTTTCTCACCCCTCCTTTTCGCAAGGTTCTGACCACAGACTCCTCGGAGTACGCGTGGGGAGCCCACCTCGACGGTCTTCGCACGCAGGGCCTGTGGTCTGCCGAGGACCGTCGGTGTCACATCAACGTGCTAGAACTTCGGGCCATCTTTCTAGCACTTCGAGCATTCGTTCACATATTGCAGAATCAGGTTGTCCTCGTCCGCACGGACAATCAAGTGGCGATGTACTATGTGAACAAGCAGGGTGGCACGGGTTCTTGGCCCCTCTGCTCGGAGGCTCTTCGCCTTTGGGAGTGGGCGGTCTCCCGGAACATCTTCCTTCGGGCGGTCTACATCCAGGGAGAACTGAACTGTCTGGCGGACAAACTCAGTCGACTTCTGCAACCGCACGAGTGGACTCTACACTCCGGAGTTCTGCGCGAGGTTTTCGCTCGCTGGGGAACGCCGCAGGTGGATCTGTTTGCCTCTCCGGAGACCCGCAAACTGCCCCTGTATTGTTCTCGGATGTACTCCCGGGACCGTCTGGAGGCCGATGCCTTTCTTCTCGATTGGGAAGGGAGGTTCCTGTATGCGTTCCCTCCCTTTCCCCTGATCATGCGAACGTTAGTACATCTCAAATCGTCCGCTGCCACGATGATTCTCATTGCTCCTCGGTGGCCGCGTCAGCACTGGTTCTCCCTGCTGCTTCAGCTCAGTGCCAGGGAGCCTCTTCTTCTGCCTGTGTTTCCTTCTCTGCTGTCTCAGAGTCAAGGATCCATGTTACATCCCAATCTTCAGTCATTACACCTGACAGCTTGGTTTCTTGCTCCCTAATTTCGCCTGGTCTGTCTCAATCGGTGAGGGAGGTGTTGGAAGCCTCACGCAAGCTCTCGACGAGGCTTTGTTATTCGCAGAAATGGACCAGGTTTTCCACCTGGTGTTCGTCTTTTCACCTGGATCCGGTGTTGGTTCCGGTGTCCTCGGTCTTGGACTATTTATTTCATCTGTCGCACTCTGGCCTGAAAACCACTTCGGTGCGGGTTCATCTTAGTGCTATTTCTGCTTTCCATCAACATCTGGATGGGTGTCCCCTGTCGCTCCATCCTTTGGTGACACGCTTCATGAAAGGGTTACTCAGGGTTTGTCCCCCTCTTAAGCCTCCTTCAGTCATGTGGGATTTGAATGTGGTTTTAGCTCAACTGATGAAACCCCCTTTTGAGCCACTCAACAAGTCTCTCTTGAAATTTCTGACTTGGAAGGTGATGTTTCTGATTGCCCTCACCTCCGCTAGGCGGATTGGGGAGTTGCAAGCCTTGGTTGCGGACCCTCCTTTCACTGTCTTTCATCATGACAAGGTGGTTCTCCGCACCCATCCTAAGTTTTTACCTAAAGTTGTTTCTGATTTCCACCTCAATCAGTCCATTGTCCTTCCTGTGTTCTTTCCGAAGCCCCACTCCCATCCTGGCGAGACGGCGCTTCACACGCTTGACTGTAAGAGGGCGTTGGCATATTATCTTCAGCGCACCAGGTCTCATCGGAAGGTTCCTCAATTGTTTTTGTCCTTTGATCCTAATCGATTAGGACATCCTGTTTCCAAGCGCACTCTGTCTAACTGGTTAGCTGCTTGCATTTCTTTTTGCTATTCTCAGGCCGGACTTCCGCCCCCGGGTCGAGTCACGGGGCATAAGGTCCGAGCGATGGCAGCTTCGGTGGCTTTCCTCCGATCCACTCCTATGGAGGAAATATGTAAAGCTGCCACTTGGTCTTCGGTTCATACGTTCACCTCTCATTACTGTCTGGACACTTTATCCAGGAGTGACGGCCGGTTTGGCCAGTCGGTGTTGCGTAATCTGTTTTCCTGAATTGCCATCCTCCCACCTGCCCTTTTTTGGTTGGCTTGGAGGTCACCCACATGTGAGAATATCATGCCTGCTTGTCCTGGGATAAAGCACAGTTACTTACTGTAACAGGTGTTATCCAGGGACAGCAGGCATATATTCTCACAACCCGCCCGCCTCCCCGGGGATGGCTTCTCTGCTAGTTATGGAACTGAGGACCACGAGGTGGGATGCGCCCTCTAGTGGGCGAGAAGGCATGCACATGCGTGGTGCAGTGTGCAAACTTGAAACTTCTAGCAAGTTTGCTTGAAAAGCTGTCCGCGCTGGGGCTCCGTAGATGACGTCACCCACATGTGAGAATATATGCCTGCTGTCCCTGGATAACACCTGTTACGGTAAGTAACTGTGCTATATGCACCTCATTTTGGGCCATGCATTGAAATGAGTTTGACACACTAGTGTATGAGGTTTCTGGCTTTTCAAGCAGGGAAAATGAACTCTTGGCTGTGTCCTCTAATTGCCCAATCCCAATCTTACCTTGAGTTCAGAAAATCGATAAAAACCTATTTGTTTGGTAAATTTATGCTATGATTTCACATTATATTACATTGTACTGCATCATATTGTATTTCACTGTATTGTATTCTACTGAATTCTACTGTATTTTGTGTCTTCGCTGACGTGTCTCAGTTCTCTTGCTTATTATTATTATTATTATTAATAGTTTAAAGGTAGTAAAAGAGCTGTAATGAAAGATGTCTTTAAGAGCCAGCCAAGAATACGCCACAGAACAACATACTGTAACCTAGGTCCGCACTTCATATCATATCTAAGCCAATGTCCTATCTCTCTTCTCAATATCTGATCTGTCTAATGTGCAGTAGAAAACCAACATAAAGGACACAGCAAAGTCCGCAATAAGAAGTCTGAAAATTTGCACTTGTTTTCCTTCTTTGTTCTGAGATTGGAGTACAAAAATAGGTTGGTTAGAATTGAGGCCTGAAGGTTTTCAGTAAACACACGTGCTCATTGAAGGTTAAACAAATGACAGGAGGCTGAAATATTTGCAGCTCTGTTTACCCCTGTATAAAGTACAGTACAGGTCAGCACACATCCACTATGACTGCTGCCCTTCCTGTGACTTTTGCTAAGCATTGTTAACTGAGTTTGGAGGCAGGACCAACAATTTAAGGCCATATAGAAGGCTACTGTGTCTCCTGCTTTTTGGGCTTCCTCTGAGCTGAGACAGGCAGTCTGCTTTTTACTTTGCTTCTCTTTCGGTTTTCAGATTTTCTTTATTTTTACTTTTTACTCCAAACCTTGTTAGAAATGGTGATACCAGTGGTGAAAGGCAAGTGTTCTGTCAATAAAATTGTCAATTTTCCTTTATTCAGAAAATAAAGAGTTGAATACACATCTCTTGTGTCATCATGTAACTGCTCTTTGTTTGTTTGTTTGTTTTTTTGGGGGGAAATAACATTTGAGGCTGTCTTTCTCTTAAGAAATATCATTGATCCTAGTCAATGGAATCTACTATAATAAAATGCTAAGCGCGCATATGCACTCTTACCTGCGTGATCTGTGATCTGTAGGTCCATGGCCGGCAGGAGTGCGCTTGTGCGCATACAATGGTCCCTGGGTCTTGCCGGCTCCCTTCCCCTGTGACAGCGAGATCCTGGGAAAGAGCCTCCCCTCCGAGCAGGCACAGGAAAGAGGGGTGGGAAAGGGGGAAAGTGGGGAAAGGCTGCCCGATCTGCTTGAATAGCGCAGGCATGAAATGGGAGGGAAGCAGGGAAGGAAGGGAGAAGTTAACTCAGCGCCGCTGCAGGTCTCCCCCACTCTGTGCGGGAGTAACGGTGAGGCCAGGAGAAGGAGCGGATGAAGCACGATCACAGCACGAGGGAGACCGTGCAAAGGGAAATGCAAGGGGGTTGAAAAAGCGAAAGGTGGGACGGGAAGGGGAAAGGGAGGGGGAGGATGCCTACAACGAAAAAAAAAAAAAGGACTTTATACAGAGACAAGCGGAGGCTCTTCCGTAGCTTTAGCGGTGATCTCGGCGATGGCTCCCGGTACAATCCTCCATCTTGAATTCAAATTGAGTGGAAAAAAAAATCACCACCTAACACAGAGAACAAGGGCAGGAGGAAGAGGAGTCTCTAGCACCCGTTAATGTAATGGGCTAAAACACTAGTCTCATAATAATCCCAAAGAGAAGAAATAAAAACATACTATAGTTTAAACACTTCAATTAATAGAAGCGGTATAAAAGAAATCTAAATAAAGAGCAAAAGGGAAGGCATTTCTTATTGGGTGGGGTTAGGAGGGGGGTGGAATTCATTGTGTTTTCAAAGCTAAGTTTCAGGTATTGTATGTGTTAATGCTTTTAGTTTAAAGGGTTCTTTTACTAAGGTGCACTAACAGATTTAGCACAAGCTAAATGCCATGTAGCTTATTGTATAACTATGGGATGCATGGCACTTAGCATGCACTTAATCCTTAGTTAAAAGGACCCCTACTTTTTTCTGTAATTTTTTTTGCATTTTCTTAATTGCTTCCTTATTTTTATGTCCTATATGTCTCATCTACTATTAACCTTTAGTGGAATGAAATTTTAAGAGTCGTCTTTTAAAATACAGAATTTGGAAGGAATGCCTTGCCCTTTTAATAGGTCTCTTTGCAGCATTTTGAAGTATCGGAGTAACTTATTTTCCAATAGCCATCTCTCCCTCTTATATCCTGCAGGTCAGGCTGTCTAATTTAAATACGTTCAGCAATTTGCCATTTTTAAAATAACCATAGGTCCTTTTAACATTCTTTCATAATCAGATAAGTCCTTTTGAGTCATGAACCCCGTAAGTATCTCTAAAAAGCCTATAAAATGAAACCTATGCATGCTAAAATGCATTAATAAACAGTAACCTTCATGAGAAATTGATTTACAAGGATATATATAAAAGCTTAATGTTTTTCTGACCACTTACAAAGAAATGCTGATTCTGGAAACTGGAGCTAATGTGAACTTGTTCAAGGACCTTAAGTGCTGCTTTTTCGTTATTATTTTTGCTCATGCTAACAGATACATCAATGTTTGTTACATGCTCTGTAGCATAATACCATTACTTAAAAAATAAATCTCCTCTAAAGGCAGAATTACCAAATGAAATATGCAAATCCAAGATCTGTAAAATAACTTTTGAAGCAGTTGAATTTTGGTTGCGCTTTCTTAAACTGCATTTGATCTTTGACTTTCCTGGTATCTTTTCCCCATTGAGGATCTTCCTGTGCTTTTCCTAGGCTTTCTTGAATTCTGATACCATATTTACTTGATCTGCTAGGTCAGTGTATCTCAAGTCGGTCCTGGAGTACCCCCTTGCTAGTCAGGTTTTCAGAATATCCACATAGAATATCCACATTAAATTTGCATAAACTTGATTTGCTTACACTGCCTCCATTATAAGCAAATTTTTTTCATGCCTATTCATTGTAGATATCTTGAAAACCTGACTGGTAAGGGGGTACTCCAGGACTGACTTGAGAAACACTGTGCTAGGTGACTATTCTTTGCATCCATCACTATTTGTACTTTTAATGAATGTTAGTCCTGAGGGTAACCCATTAAACTGAATCTTACATCGTGACCCCCTAGGTCAGGGATAGGCAATTCCAGTCTTCCAGAGCCGGAGCCAGATCAGGTTTTCAGGATATCCTCAATAAATATGCATGAGATAGATTTGCATCTCAAGGAGGTAGTGAATGCAAATCCATCTCGTACATATTCTTTGTGGATATCCTGAAAACCTGACCTGGCTCTAGTTCTCAAGGACCGGAATTGCCTACCCCTGCCCTAGGTCTATAGCTTGCTCTCCAGTGAAATGCAAGTGTTTCTTGTGGAGAAAGTTTCCTGGAATTCACTTGAGCCTTAACTGGCAGTTCAGGGTAGTTCCCCAAAAGAGAGGGGGGGGGGAAACGTCCATTGCCTTTCATATAAAGCAGCCATGTTTTGCAGCTGAGACAGTCATTAAGCTTGATCCTGGTGATGATGATGATTCCTTCCCTCTCTGTCTATCCCCCCATCTTTTTCTGTCTCCTTTCTCTCATTGCTTCCTTGAACGCATTTTATTTCTTTTCTAACTATAATTTTAGTCTGTCAAATCACATTGATTATGTACAGAAGCATAATATAAGAAGAAGCTAATAAACACAAACATTTTTTCCGCATTCTTTATATCTTCCCATTTCTCTTCTCTGGTACACTAGCACTGTTGGATATTGGTCTACAGCAGGGCTTTCTAATCTTTTTATGACTGTGACCCCATGATTGCAACCAAATAAAATTGTTAATGACCCCCCCTCCCCCGCCCCAAGGTGCAGAATACTGATGCACCTTTAGAGAGCCCACCTAGGTCGTGACCCCAAAGGCAAGTTTTTTGTTACCTCCATTTAGTTAGTTTGGGAAGCGTTGGTCTACATTTAATTAGCAAAATTCCTGAACTGTTTAATTAACCAGTTAGACTGGAGGTTTTCAGTTCCTTTTTTATTATGTGGTTTGTAGGGAAGTTTGGTGTAACTCCTGTTCTATGAAAATTTTATTTCTGCCTATAGATTTTTGGTGCACTTTTTAAATTGACCATGGTGGTGGCCACAAAACAAGAAAGTTAGAGAGACCTGAGCAGTCAGTTCCTGCAGTCAAGTCCTGTTTCATTAAACCTTCCTGTTCATTGATGTTTAATCCTTTCTGTAGCAGGCCTTCAGTGAGAATCTCTATAAAATGCACCTCATGTTGTGCAAGAACCTTATGGAAATTTTTTTTGTTTGTTTTTAATTATGATCTCCTTGCTGATGTAATACAGGATGGCACTGGAAGAAAGACCTGGGAAGCAGAATTTCTCAGTTAGTGTGACTCATACCTATATGAATGTCATGTCTCGTAATACTAAACATAGGCTGACCCAGTGCTGATGTTTCTTTTGCCCTTAGCAAGATAGTCTAACTAATATGCCATTCTTATGCAAATATTTATGGAAGCTGATTCCGTCAATGCCAGGTGCTTTGCTGTTTGGCAGCTGCCTCAGTGCCCAAAACACTTTACTTTCCAATAGGTCTGGTTCTGCTTCCTCTTGACCCCCCAAGCTCTTCAGGGTAGTCAGTGCTGGTGCTGATGTATAATTCCTCTGTGTATTCTTTCCATCTCTGCTTGATGTCCTGCTGGTCACTAATTTCATTCCCATCACAGTCTTTGATGGTTGATTGACGAGCCGAGAGAGACTTTTTCCACTTTTTTCACCATGACAAATAATACACTGGTGTGACCCTTCTTATAGGCTTCTTTGAGGTTCATTCATTGAGCATTCAGGAAGTTGTTCTTGTCTTTTCTGGCTGCTCTTTGGAAATCAGCATTGAGTTGCCTTGCCTCATTCAACCTGCCCTTAGCCTTTGCCTCTCTCCTCTTATTAGCGATTTGGAGGGTGGTTTCAGTTAACCAGTTCCTACCACTTACTGGCTTCTTGTATGGCAGATGTTTTTGAGCAGTTTCAGTGATCTCTGCCCACAATTCATCTGGGCTCCCTCCTTCCTGCCTGAGCAGGTTGAACCTGTTACTAACTTCGATTGCATACTGAACAGGAATCTCGCTGACATCAGACTTCCTCTGCTTGTCTGGATGCTTGATCCAGACAGATCATATGGTTTATTGAGCTCAACAAAAACATCAAACAGGAAACAAACCAAGTACAAACAAGCTCAGCATTTTAGATAACAAAACCCATCCCCCACAGATCACGTCCCCCCAATAAACCCCCCCACCCCAACTCAACCCTTCCCAAAATATCCCCCCCCAGGGTCCTCCTTCCAAGTACATCACACCCATAGAAAAACAGAAAAGGAATCAAGCAAACCAGGTGCAACAAAAGGAAACAGAATACAGGGATTCAACAGTTCAGCATGTGGCTTCGAGCCAGCGGGGTCATAGTTGTCCAAAATGGTTCCCAAGTGCGTTGAAAGGTACGGCCTAGGAGAGAAGAAAGGTCCAGCACATCCCTCCTTTCCCACATCAAGAGAGTAATCATCCGACATCGCCAAAGAGAGTAATCTGGAGCAGCATCCTCAAGCCATTGCAGCAAAATATTTTAGGGCCACTAGGACAGTTCATTTAAGGAAAACAGCAGCTCCCCGAACACGAGGGAAATAGTGAGGAACAGTTCCAAACAATAACAAAGGGGTGCGGCAAATGGTAATTTTCCAAATGCGCTCCACAAAGACAAAAACAGCATTCCAAAAAGCTTGAACATTAGGGCAAGTCCAAAACATGTGTCCCAAGCCCGCTTCCGGAGCATGGCATCAGAGACAGGTAGCAGTTTCACGAAGGCGGGATAAATAAGCCCTCTTTGGAGAGAAATACAAACGGAAAATCAACTTATAGTGTTGTTTCCAAAAGGTGGTATATTTTCAAAAGGCGGGCAACCTACGGAAAGCCTGCAAAAGCACATCATCCGACAATTCTACAGCAAGGTCACAAACCCAAGCATCCTGAAATTTGGAATGGTCAAACAAGAGGGACTCATCCTTCAAATGGCGATGATGGAATTTAAGGGGGACTGGAAGTTGAGAGCCAATGGTGAAAGCCGTAGACAGCAGCTCGTGGCAAAAGGCTTGCAAAGAACTAGAGAGTAAAGAAGAAATGTAATGGTGAATTTGCATATAAGCAAAATAATCAGTGGGGGGGATACCAAACTCCTCTTGCAACTGTGCAAAAGGCTTAATTTTGCCATCATCATCAACCAAATGAAATACATAGTGAATTCCCCTTGTTTCCCACCGAGCAAAACTCGGCCCATCTATCCCAGGTAAGAAGGAGCTATTAAAGCAGATAGGCAGAAAGGGAGTTACAGAAGCAGAAAGAGCATGGTATTTACAGACCCAGCACCAAACCTTCCGCAAGGGACGGTGGAGCATCTTCACAGAGAGAGATTCAGGCACTAGAGAAGGAAGAGAATGAAGATATGCACTAAAGTGAGTAGAGCAAAAACAGAAGAGTTCCAAAGAAGTGTTAGTGAACGCTGAATTACCTCTGAAAAGATCATTAATGTGGCGCATGCCACAACCAACAGTCAAATAACGAAGGTTCAATAATCCCAATCCACCCCTGTACCACGGAGCTGCGGCCCTTTTATAAGGCAGACGAGGCTGCTTCCCAGTCCAAAGAAATCTCTGAACCAAGCGTTCCAGTCGTCTCTCATCTCGAGAGGTCAAATAAAGAGGAAGGACCTGAAAGACGTATAGCCAATAGGGGACAATAAGCATGTTATAAAGATGTACCTGACCTAAGAGCGAAAAGGGAAGAGTTCCCCATAACTGTAGTTTATTCTGAAGGGCCTGGAACAATGGTTCCACGTTGAAGCGATACAGACTAGACAAGTCCTGAGGAATAAAGACCCCCAAATATTTCAAAGTAGAGTCAGCCCAACGAAGAGGAAAGATACCCCTCCACTTGGCACGTAACTCAGATGGAAAAGGTAAGGCCAAGGACTTATCCAGATTAAGAGACAGACCAGAATAAAAGCCAAATTCAGAAATGAGGTCCAATGCCGTCGGTAAAGAATCTTCAGGCCTAGTGAGAATCAAAAACATATCATCCGCAAATGCCAAAACCTTTAACTCAATCCCATCAACATGAAGGCCCCGCACTGCTGTGAACCCCCGAAGAGTACACAGCAAAGATTCCAAAGAAAGAAGAAACAGCAAGGGGGAAAGGGTGCAGCCCTGCCGGGTTCCGCGAAGGATGGAGAAAGAATCAGTGCAGGTCCCATTGACTAGAAGCGAAGCCCTCGGGTTCGAATAAAGAGAGCGTATAGCATCAAGGTAGAAACCGCCCAACCCAACATGTTCTAGGGTACGAAACAAGAAAGACCAATGGACACTTATCAAATGCCTTAGAAGCATCTAGACTGACAAATAGAGCCAGAATCTGATGAAAATGACAATGGGCGAGTGCAAAGAGAACCTTATGAACATTACAAGCTGATTGACGTCCCCAGACAAACCCAACTTGATCCTCATGAATAAGCGCAGAGAGATGCGGAGCAAGACGATCAGCCAACATACGGGCAAAAAGCTTTAGATCCACGTTGATCAAGGAGATGGGACGATAGGATTCCGGGGAGTCAGCCTCCTTACCAGGCTTCAACAATAAAGAGATAAGGGCCTCGTTAGCATAACGCGGAAAAAAGCCTTGAGCTATAGCAGCATTAAAGTAAGCCAACAAAGGACTTCAAAGATTGGAAGAAAGAAGTCGGTAAAAGTCTCCCGAAAAGCCATCTGGACCCGGGGCCCTATCAGAGTGGAGAGCTTTGATTGCAGATTCCAATTCAGCCACCCGAAATGGGCTATTAAGAGAAGATACTACTTCTTCTGGCAGGCGAGGAAGTCCAGAAGACTGAAGATAATCTGTCAATAATTCCAAAGAGACATCATCTGGAGCGTCATATAACCGTCTAAAAAAGTCAAAAAGAACCCCGGAGATATCAGACGTATTGGTCACCACCCCACCACTCTGGGTCCGAAGAGATAAGATCGGTTTCCTACTAGTCTCAACCTTAACCATGCGGGCCATGAGGCGTCCAGGCTTGTTGCCAAAACGTTGAAAACGGTGTTTATGAAAAGCCATCCATCGTTGGGAATGAGAATGAAGTAACGACAAATAGCATTCTCGAGCCTCCCTCGAGGGATTCAATTGAAATGACCACTTAGCCACTCGTAAAGCCCGTTCCAAATTAATGATTCCTCCGTGAATACGCTTGTTGCGAGCACTCAGAAAAGAAATAATATGTCCCCGAATCACTGTCTTACCCGCCTCCCAAAACAAAATAGGATCATCCATGTGTGGAGCATTATGAGCAGAGTAATCCTCTCATTGGGCCTGCAAAAAGGTTTGAAATTCCTTGTCATAAGCAAGATAGAATGGAAACCTCCAAAATGGAGTCCGAAGATACATGGCATCCAGAAAAATATCTACCCAAATTGGAGTATGGTCCAAAATATTCAGGGGACTGATCTCGGCCGACTGGACTGAAGGAACAACGTCGAAGACAGAAAAATATGGTCTATCCGGGACCAGGTACCATGGGCCTGAGAAAGATGCGTATAATCACGAACCTCAGGATGGAGAAGTCGCCAAGGGTCCACCACAGAAAGAGTATCACAAAAATCAGAAAGAAGGCGACCCTTAGCCCCCAAAGAGGCAAGAGAGGTTCCAGACTTATCTAAGTCAGAGCGCAATACCAAATTAAAGTCCCCCAAGATGAGAAGTGGATCCCCAGAAATACGAGAGCAAAGCTGAAGCAACCTTCGCAAAAAAGCCAATTCTCCCGAGTTAGGGCCGTAGACCACAAGTAAAAGATAAGATCGAGCACCCAAGGTGAGGCACAAAAGCAAAGATCTACCATCTAGAGCTTTATCAAGAACCTGCACTCCAAGAGGCGAAGATTTGCGGACCAACACAGCAATGCCGCCATGGCGGCCTTGAGAGGAAGCAAAATAAACCTCACCCACCCAGGAGCGGGCCAACTTAAGATATTCCGCGTCAGTCAGACGAGTTTCCTGTAAACAAGCAATATCCGAGCGATAACGCTGCAAAGCAGCTAATATTTTGGACCGCTTTATCGGTGACGTAATGCCCCCAACATTTCAAGAGGTAAGTCTAAAAGGGGTACTCAGGTCAGAAAATTAAGATAGGAGCAACTCAGAAAAGACAGAAGAAAAATATGTAGACTACCCCAGGGGCCCAGCCACCCCCCAGAGCAGTAAAGCCAAACCAGCAGGAAAACCTGAAAGAGAAAACAAGAGTAATGCAAATATGGAAAAAACAGAGTATACATAATGAAGGAGGCCCCCCACCCCCACAAACCCAACCCAAATACCACCCCCACCCCCAGCCCCCCAAAACCCCCAGAAACCCAACCACAAACGCACACCCCAGCCTGCAGACTTGGAGTGCAGAGGAAGTCACGCAAGGATGTGAATAGGGCCCCCAGTCTCCCCCCACCCTGCTCACCCCAAAGATCTTAGCAAATCAAAAACCCCACTCACGCACACACACCAATGCCGCCACTCACCATCTACCCCTCGCCCTCCCCCACCCAACCTCCCAACACAAAGGTGGAGACCAAGGCCCAACGGCTCTAATATGCCTCCATGGAGATCCAACCAAAAGACCCCAGCCAGAAGTGAACACTAATACACTCACTCTCCCTCCCTACAATATCCCACACACACAAGGGCCAACCAGTCTATCCCAGCCTAAGACCAACAGCGCCAGCCCAAAATGAGACGCAGAACCCCACTCACCCCAACAGACAGGGCCCCCCTCAAGAAAATCATTCCCAGGCAAACAAACCCAAACAGGCAACCCCCCGCCACAATCAAACCCCCCAAATATACCACAAACACCCCTAACAGAACTTCTGGAAACAAGCAGTGCAATGAGGGCTCATGGAGTCCACAGGTAGCCCCAGTCCTCCAAGGGTCTGGTACGCCCAGTATGGCGGCAAGAGATGTCCAGGACCACTGAAGCACACCATTGCCATCCAGCTCCACCCCAGACACCAGGGGAGAGGAAAAACTCCTTTTGGCAGGAGGGCCAAAGACCAACGCACAGTCAGGATCCAAAAGAGGACCCCCCTCAACAACAGTCCATAGTGAAAAAACAACTACAAGAGGGGAACAGCAACAATGATGCCCTGAACCTCAAGGGGCCGATGAAGGGCCAGACTTTCCCGGAAGGGCATCCAAGTAAGCCTGCACGTCCTCCGCCGAGGTGTAGCTCTTCCACCTGGTAGCCGTCCAAATCCTCAATAGTGCAGGATAAGAGAGTTGGAAACGCTGTTTGCACTCAAACAAGGCAGAGCAAACCCTGGAAAACCGCCATCGCCGCTCCTGTAAGGCAGGGGAATAGTCCTGGAACAAACGAATTGGAGCCCCCTCGTATGTAAGTGTGTTGCATTTCTTCCGATAGTGTCGCATAAGTTCAGCTTTATGCGATGAGTTGAGGACTTTGAAAATAGTGACCCGAGCACGGGTATGATCCTCAGCCCGCCTGCCAAGGTGGTGAGCACGCTCCAGCCGTAGGGGCCCCATCCCAGCAGGGAGCAACTCTGCCTGAAGCCAGGACTCCAAGGTGGTAAGCAGTCGAGAATCCGAAACCGCCTCAGACAGACCGATCAGATGCAGATTATTGCGTCTTGAGCGGTTCTCCAAGACCTAGAGTTTGTCCTCCTGGCGCCGAAGCAGTGCCTTCAAAGAGGTGAGGTCCGCTGCAGAGGCTGTGTGGGCTTCCTCCACGTGCGCGACGCGGGTCTCCAGCTCCCCGGTTCGTCGGGTGGTGTCGGTTAGGAGGGATTCCAACGCGGTAAGCTGGGTGGAGAGCTGATCGAAATGAGCGTCCAAAGCCCTCACCACCGAGGCGGACAACGCCTTGATGTGTGCCGCCGACAAGGGGAGCGCGGAACCCGCCTCTGCTGCTGCCGCCGCCATCTTTAATTCAGCCCGCGAGGCTCTCAACTCCCGATCCTTAACAGCGCAGTTTCCTTTTCTACTCATGGTAGGGCTACCAGACTGGAGGTATCAATCCATGCAGCATATGATCGAGAAACACAGATTCACATGGGAGATCCGAAGGTAGGCAAGGCATGGAGGGCCCCAGGGCCCCGGAGCTCGAGCAAACACGTCTTGCTCGGCTCAACACATCACGTGACTCCCCCAGACAGATCATATAAATCCAGAGTTGTTCCTGGAAGGCAAGATTACCAGACAGAAACAGATTTATTTTGGACATGTGATGAGAGTGAATTCACTAGAAAAGGAGGTGCTACTTGGAATGGTCAGTGGTAAAAGGAATCAGGGGAGACCAAAGGCTCTTTGACTGGATACCATCAAGAATGACATGAGAATGAACATCAAGCAATTGAAAGAAGAGGTGGAAAACAGGGAAGCATGGCGAGGACTGGCCTGTCAAGGGTTGGACACAACTGAATGAATAGCTCAGAACTCTCCCAGAAAGACCCTAGATAAAAAAAAATAAATAAATAAAATGTTACCTTCAGTAAATTAATTTGTCTGCAAAGTGTTAATGTTTCTTCATTCTTGGCTAAAGTTGTCTGTATTTGCTATTCTATGAACCAGTGTAACATAGAAACATAGAAACTGACGGCAGAAAAGGGCCAAGGCCCATCTAGTCTGCCCCTACCAATGTCCCACCCCCTAACTCCCTCCTTGAAGAGATCCCACGTGCCAATCCCATTTTTTCTTAAAATCTGACACGCTGCTGGCCTCAATCACCTCCAGTGGAAGACTATTCCAGTGATCAACCACTCTTTCGGTGAAGAAATATTTTCTGGTGTCACCATGAAATTTCCCACCCCTGAGTTTCAACGGATGCCCTCTTGTTGCCATGGGACCTTTTAGAAAAAAGATATCTTCCTCCACCTGGATACGGCCCGTGACATATTTGAACGTCTCAATCATGTCCCCCCCTCTCTCTGCGTTCCTCGAGTGAATATAGATGCAACTTATCCAGCCGTTCCCCATACGGGAGATCCTTGAGTCCTGAGACCATCCGGGTGGCCATTCTCTGAACCGACTCAACTCTCCGCACATCTTTGTGGTAATGTGGCCTCCAGAATTGTACACAGTATTCCAGATGGGGTCTCACCATGGATCTGTACAAAGGCATTATGACCTCGGGTTTACGGCTGATGAAGCTCCTATGGATACAACCCATGATTTGTCTAGCTTTGGATGAAGCTTTCTCCACTTGATTGGCAGACTTCATGTCTTCACTAATGATCACCCCCAAGTCTCGTTCTGCTACAGTAATTGCTAGGGTCTCACCATTCAGGGTGTAAGGCATGCATGGATTTTTGCTGCCAAGGTGCATGATCTTGCATTTTTGGGCATTGAAACTTAGTTGCCAGGTCCTTGACCAATACTCCACTAGGAGCAGATCATGTGTCATACTGTTGGATATTGAGCCTTTGTCAGGCACTGTGCTTTTGTCTGTTGTGCTCTCGCCCACTATTTTGCATAGTTTGGCGTCATCGGCGAATAACGTAATTTTACCTCGAAGACCCTTAGCTAAGTCACTTACGAAGATGTTGAATAGGATCGGGCCCAAGACCGAGCCCTGCGGCACTCCGTTGATCACCTCCGTTGTTTCTGAGGGGGTGCTGTTTACTACCACCCTTTGAAGTCTACCACTAAGCCAGTCCTTAACCCATGCAGTTAATGTGTCGCCTAATCCCATCGAACTCATCTTGTTCAATAACCTGCGGTGTGGGACGCTATCAAATGCTTTGCTGAAGTCCAAGTCACTATGTCTAGGGATTCCCCCGTATCCAGCTTTCTTGTTACCCAGTCAAAGAAGCTGATCAGATTGGATTGGCAGGACCTTCCCTTTGTAAATCCGTGTTGATGGGGATCTCGTAGATACTCCTCGGACAGGATTGTGTACAATTGACATTTGATTAGAGTTTCCATTAGTTTGCTCACTATCGATGTTAGACTCATCGGTCTGTAGTTCGCAGCCTCCGTCTTGCATCCCTTTTTGTGGAGCGGGATGACGTTAGCCGTTTTCCAGTCCAATGGGACTCTTCCATTACTTAGGGAAAGATTGAAGAGTGCGGATAACGGTTCTGCCAGGACATCACTCAACTCCCTGAGCACCCTGGGGTGTAGTTTGTCTGGTCCCAGAGCTTTGTTCACTTTGAGTCTTGATAGCTCATAGTAGACACTGCTGGGCGTAAACACGAAGTTTCGAAATGGGTCTTCCATGCTTTCCCTTGTCTGCAGCTGAGGGCCGGATCCCAACGCCTCGCAAGTGAAGACTGAGCAGAAGTATTCATTTAAGATTTTGGCTTTATCATAGTCCGATTCTACATAGTTCCCGTCAGATTTCTTAAGGCGTACTATCCCACCTGTATTTCTGTTTCTGTCACTAATATACCTGAAGAAGGATTTATCGCCCTTTTTGATGTTCTTCGCTAGATTCTCTTCCATTTGAAATTTGGCCTCTCTGACTGCTGTTTTGACCGCTTTTGACTTGGCCAGATAGTCTTCACTAGATTCCTGCTTACCTGATTGTTTGTAGGAGATGAATGTATAGCACACATGAGGAATGTTGCTGGTAGGTCTAGTACTGGAATTTATATGCCCACAGTTCTTGACCTCTTTTTTTCCACTCTTTACATCATGGTTAAATCTATCGATCTCCAGGAAACGCAATACAAGTCACTTCACAGAACATACATAACTAGAGAGAGAGGATGTTCTATGGGGCTCTGGACTGGGAGGGGGTGTCATAGGGCACAGAGAACTCTGTTGCATTCATTCCTGAAATGTACCAGGCTAACCATATGACAACAAATCCCTTCCTAGTCTTGAGAAAACGGTGGAGACCTCCATAGACTGGGACTATTCGAGGGGCCATTGAAATGTTTATCCCAGGACAAGCAGGCAGGTATTCTCACATATGGGTGACGTCATCCGACGGAGCCCGGATGCGGACGCCTCACAAGCAGAGTTGCTTGAAGAAACTCGAAGTTTCGAGTCACCCGCACCGCACATGTGTGAGTGCCTTCCCGCCCAGTGCAGGGCCCGTCTCCTCAGTTCTTAGTTTTCCGCGGAGCCGAAAAGTCCGTCTTCGACTCTCTGCGTTAACTTTGTTACTTGTGCCTTCTCTTGTGTTTATTTTCTTCACGAATCACTGTTTTTGTCTTTCTTTATTTTATTTAAAAAATATATATATATATTTTTCTTCATCCAGCCGTTTTTCGGAGCTGGCCACTCGGCCGCGGCCTGCCGACTTCGATCTTGCGGCGGTTGTTTTCACTTCTATGTCCTGGCCTGCTATGGGCTTCAAGAAGTGTAGCAAGTGTCACCACGCGATCTCTATTACAAACCCTCACCGTCGCTGCCTCAAGTGCCTTGGGCCTAAGCATCATCCTAGAACGTGCCTTCCTTGCCAAACGCTTCAGCCTCGTGCTTTTAAGCGTCGTTGTATCCTGGTGGACAAGCTTTTCGAAATGGATTCTTCTGACCCCTCGACTTCGAAGATGACCTCGACTTCCAAGGTGACCCCGGCCTCGACTTCGAAGACGACTTTGGCTTCGACTTCGGCCGATGGTCCTCCAGCTTTACTGCTTCCACCTCGAGCCTCATCAGACCTTCGTCTTTTGCAGCGGCTCTTACTTCATCGACATCTGCTGTATCTTCCCCTGTTTCCTCAGGTCAGATAGCTCAGCAGACTGTTCCAGGGGTAGTGATTAAAATGCCTAAGACTACCAAGTCGAAGCACAATCACACTACCCCGAAGGAACCTCCAGCAAGGCAAGTGGACCGGTTTCAGACACGGATCCATTTTTGCCGGCTTCCTTCCAGACCTTGTTGGAGAAGCACATCGTTCAGTTCCATACGTCCATGGGACCGAAGCTTCTCCCTCTTATCCAGCCTGGGCATGTAGCAGACTCCCTCTAGGTTGAGCTGCTTTCCTTGCCTCAGTGTGATCCTCCACACTCTTTGCAGGGAGCAGAGTCTCTGCGAGTGTCTGATCTGGCATCTAAGCACGTTCAGCAAGGAGCAGAATTTTTGCATGTGCCTCGACAGGATTCCTCACACTCTATTCAAGGAGCAGAGTCTTTGAGAGTGCATCGAGGTTCCTCTACCTCTCTCCATTCTTCGACGAGGTCTCATCGCTCTTTGAGATCTGCTTCCAGACACAGTTCTCATCATCGCTCGAGGCCTTCATCGAGCCATACTTCCAGACATGACTCTTCCACTAAGCCTCGTTCTACTCCACATACTCCTCATTCGAGGTCTCCCATGCCAGACCTCGAGGATATTCCACATTCGATTGCCTCGTCCAAGTCACCATATTCATCTGATGCCTTTTTACATGCTGAAGTTTCGTCTTCGACACAGGCTGCCTCGACGTCCTCGAGTCCTTCTTGAGGCAAAGCCCTGGCAGATCAACACTCTTTTCATTTTTTCTCCGTCAGATGGCTGTGGACTTGGATCTTAAATTAGATACTGGCTCCAAATACTCCAAGGTGTATCTCCAAAGTCATGCATCTTCTCAATCTCTGGATGAGTCACTTAAGCTTCCTCTTCATAAGCTTTTAAATCAGACTTTTGGTCGGTGCATGGAGACTCCTTTTTCCTTACCAGCAGTTCCAGGAAAATTGGATTCTCGCTATAAAACTGTACACCGCAATCCCTTCTTGTTGAGTCCTCTTTGAAGAGATCCCATCCTTCCAAGGTCTATGCCACCGTACCCCCTGGAAGAGAAGGGAAAACTATGGACAAATGTGGACGTCGCCTCTATTAAAATGCCACGATGTCTTCTAAAGTCCTTAATTATAATTTTCATTTTATTACTTATTTTGAGTTCCTTATTTCTCTACTTCCACAGTGCATGAGCTATTTGGATTCTCAAAAGCACTTTGAGTTTCAAGAAGTTATTGCTACTTTATCTCAACTTCGTTTACATCTTACATAGTAACATAGTAGATGACGGCAGATAAAGACCCGAATGGTCCATCCAGTTTGCCCAACCTGATTCAATTTAAATTTTTTTTTTTTTTCTTCTTAGCTATTTCTGGGCGAGAATCCAAAGCTTTACCCGGTACTGTGCTTGGGTTCCAACTGCCGAAATCTCTGTTAAGACTTACTCCAGCCCATCTACACCCTCCCAGCCATTGAAGCCCTCCCCTGCCCATCCTCCTCCAAACGGCCATGCACAGACACAGACCGTACAAGTCTGCCCAGTAACTGGCCTAGTTCAATCTTTAATATTATTTTCTGATTCTAAATCTTCTGTGTTCATACCACGCTTCTTTGAACTCAGTCACAGTTTTACTCTCCACCACCTCTCTCGGGAGCGCATTCCAGGCATCCACCACCCTCTCCGTAAAGTAGAATTTCCTAACATTGCCCCTGAATCTACCACCCCTCAACCTCAAATTATGTCCTCTGGTTTTACCGTTTTCCTTTCTCTGGAAAAGATTTTGTTCTACGTTAATACCCTTTAAGTATTTGAACGTCTGAATCATATCTCCCCTGTCTCTCCTTTCCTCTAGGGTATACATATTCAGGGCTTCCAGTCTCTCCTCATACGTCTTCTGGCGCAAGCCTCCTATCATTTTCGTCGCCCTCCTCTGGACCGCCTCAAGTCTTCTCACGTCTTTCGCCAGATACGGTCTCCAAAACTGAACACAATACTCCAAGTGGGGCCTCACCAATGACCTGTACAGGGGCATCAACACCTTCTTCCTTCTACTGACTACGCCTCTCTTTATACAGCCCAGAATCCTTCTGGCAGCAGCCACTGCCTTGTCACACTGTTTTTTCGCCTTTAGATCTTCGGACACTATCACCCCAAGGTCCCTCTCCCCGTCCGTGCATATAAGCTTCTCTCCTCCCAGCATATACGGTTCCTTCCTATTATTAATCCCCAAATGCATTACTCTGCATTTCTTTGCATTGAATTTTAGTTGCCAGGCATTAGACCATTCCTCTAACTTTTGCAGATCCTTTTTCATATTTTCCACTCCCTCTTCGGTGTCTACTCTGTTACAAATCTTGGTATCATCTGCAAAAAGGCACACTTTTCCTTCTAACCCTTCAGCAATGTCACTTACATACATATTGAACAGGATTGGCCCCAGCACCGAACCCTGAGGGACTCCACTAGTCACCTTTCCTTCCTTCGAGCGACTTCCATTAACCACCACCCTCTGGCGTCTGTCCGACAGCCAGTTTCTGACCCAGTTCACCACTTTGGGTCCTAACTTCAGCCCTTCAAGTTTGTTCAACAGCCTCCTATGAGGAACTATATCAAAGGCTTTGCTGAAATCCAAGTAAATTACATCTAGCATATGTCCTCGATCCAGCTCTCTGGTCACCCAATCAAAAAATTCAATCAGGTTCGTTTGGCACGATTTACCTTTTGTAAAGCCATGTTGCCTCGGATCCTGTAACCCATTAGATTCAAGGAAATACACTATCCTTTCTTTCAGCAACACTTCCATTATTTTTCCAACAACTGAAGTGAGGCTCACCGGCCTGTAGTTTCCTGCTTCATCTCTGTGACCACTTTTATGAATAGGGACCACATCCGCTCTCCTCCAATCCCCAGGAATCACTCCCGTCTCCAGAGATTTGTTGAACAAGTCTTTAATAGGACTCGCCAGAACCTCTCTGAGTTCCCTTAGTATTCTGGGATGGATCCCGTCTGGTCCCATCGCATTGTCCACCTTCAGTTTTTCAAGTTGCTCATAAACACCCTCCTCCGTGAACGGCGCAGAATCTACTCCATTTTCTCGTGTAACTTTGCCGGACAATCTCGGTCCTTCTCCAGGATTTTCTTCTGTGAACACAGAACAGAAGTATTTGTTTAGCACATTTGCTTTCTCCTCATCACTCTCCACATATTTGTTCCCAGCATCTTTTAGCCTAGCAATTCCATTTTTTATCTTCCTCCTTTCACTAATATATCTGAAAAAATTTTTATCTCCCTTTTTTACATTTTTAGCCATTTGTTCTTCCGCCTGTGCCTTCGCCAAACGTATTTCTCTCTTGGCTTCTTTCAGTTTCACCCTGTAGTCCTTTCTGCTCTCTTCTTCTTGGGTTTTTTTATATTTCATGAACGCCAACTCTTTCGCCTTTATTTTCTCAGCCACTAGGTTGGAGAACCATATCGGCTTCCTTTTTCTCTTGTTTTTATTGATTTTCTTCACATAAAGGTCCGTAGCCATTTTTATCGCTCCTTTCAGCTTAGACCACTGTCTTTCCACTTCTCTTATGTCCTCCCATCCTAACAGCTCTTTCTTCAGGTACTTTCCCATTGCATTAAAGTCCGTACGTTTGAAATCTAGGACTTTAAGTATCGTGCGGCCGCTCTCCACTTTAGCCGTTATATCAAACCAAACCGTTTGATGATCGCTACTACCCAGGTGAGCACCCACTCGAACATTAGAGATACTCTCTCCATTTGTGAGGACCAGATCCAATATCGCTTTTTCCCTTGTGGGTTCCGTCACCATTTGTCTGAGCAGAGCCTCTTGAAAGGCATCCACAATCTCCCTACTTCTTTCCGATTCCGCAGACGGAACATTCCAGTCCGCATCCGGCAGGTTGAAATCTCCCAACAGTAGAACCTCCTCTTTCCTTCCAAACTTTTGGATATCCACAATCGGATCCTTATCAATTTGCTGCGATTGAGTCGGAGGTCTGTAGACTACACCCACGTAGATAGAAGTTCCATCTTCTCTTTTCAGAGCAATCCATATCGCTTCTTCCTCTCTCCAGGTCCCTTGCATTTCGGTCGCTTGGATATTGATCTTTACATAGAGAGCTACTCCTCCACCTTTATGACCATCTCTGTCCTTCCTAAAAAGATTATATCCCGGTATGTTTGCATCCCATCCATTTGATTCACTGAACCATGTCTCTGTGATAGCAACAATATCTAGATCTGCCTCTAATATCAGGGCTTGCAGATCATGAACTTTGTTGCTTAGACTGCGAGCATTTGTGGTCATCGCTTTCCAGCTATTTTTCCATTGCCTCAGTTCCAGCTTCTTGGGATGTGAGTGAACAACATGGGTAGATCTATACTAAGCACCAGTTCTATAAAGGTCACTTGGCAGTAAGTAATCTTTATAGGATAGCGCTTAGCGTGAATTCCCATGCCTAACTTGGGTTCAATGACTTATGCTTGCTGAAACCTGGTGCAATTCCCAAGTAGTATACAACTTTGTGCCTAATTTCTAGGCAAGCCCCTGATATGTCTATACCTTTCTCGTGACAATATCCCCTTTTGAGTTGTGCACTATGAAATTTAGGTGTGCATGTTATAGAAGAGGGTGAAGGGCAGATGTGTGGTAACTCCTAATTTAAGGGCATATTAACACCAGTAATTGGTGGTTAGCACTTATTGACCAACTAGTTTATGCACACATAGAGGATCCATGTCCAACTTTCTGCGACCTATATATGTCTAGAAAACCCATTCCTAACCCAGTCCTTGGGGAATACCTAGTCCCATCAGTTTTTTTTTAGGATATCCACTATGAATATACATGAGTTGCATGGTATTGAGGCAATGCATGCTAATTCATGTAACTCATTCACTGCAGATATCCAGAGGTGAGAAGTGGCCTAGTGGTAGAGCTGTTACAGCACCCTGAGGTTGTGTGATTTGAATTTCAGCACTGCTCCTTGTGACCCTAGGCAAGTCACGTAATACTCCATTGCCCCAGATGCAAAATAAGTACCTGTATCTATCATAATAAAACCCTTAGCGCGCATGCGCCCTTTAATTTCCATGTGTCTGTGGTTTGTGCTATCATGGTGCGCATGCGCAGTACAATTATTCGTTTGCCGCCGATCACCCATACCTGCCTCAACTGATTTCCTGCCTTCTGTCTCGATCTCCAACGCCATTGTGTTTTCTATATTCTGCGCCAAGGGAGTGCAGTTGTTTACCCATGGCATTGTGGCCGTTCAGATACCTCAATGTTTTTTGAGAGAGCGTTAAAATGTCATCTGTTCAGCGTATGGAACAGTTCTTGAATAGGCTGGTGGCTTTGAGCCTTCGTTGTTGTATCTTTAGCTGTACTTGTGTTTTATTTGGATACTGGTTTTTATTCTTGTTTTTAATATACACTTCTCCCTCTGTATTCGCGGTTTCAGCATTCACAGTTTCGATTATTCACGGTTTTTATCTTGCTGGCTCCTCCCCCCAAATTACATCAGCTTGCATAGAGAAAATCGTTGATTCCAAACGTTTACAGAGAAAATTGCCAATTCTCAGCACTTTCTTCACTGTGTTTTGCCTCTCCTTCAGGAACAGGCCAGTTGCCCACCATGTTATTCGCGGTTTCACCATATTCACGATGGTTTTTAATAGAAAACAGCAAATAACATATGAAAAAGTTATTTGCGGTTTTTCTGTATTTGCAGTTTTGTTAATCCCCTATCACAGCGAATACAGAGGGAGAAGTGTACTCTCTTAATCTGTCTTGGGCAGTGGTCTCTGACAAGCAGCCCCTGAAGTCCTCCATTATGGCCTTCAAACACTTAGCAGACATACTCTCTTGCTGGTCCTCATATTTTTGCTGCTGTCTTTGACGTGATAAAGGTTGGAGCCACTTGCCTTGGGTAAAGGCAGCATATAAACAATAAACATTTTTTTAACCAATTATTGATCCACAGTTGAGAATGACACTGGGACAATTTTTTTCCCCGTCCCCACAGGAACTCAGTTTCTCCGTCCCCCGCGAGTTTTGTTACTGTCCCTGCCCCATTCCTGTAATCTCTGCCTCAACCACACAAGCCTCGAACACTTATGATTTTAAAGGGTTTGAGGCTTGTGCAGATGGGGACAGAGCTTGCAGGAACCGGGCAGGGACAAGAAAAGAACCCGATGGGAAAATGAATTCCCGTGGGGAACAGGGAAAAATGTGTCCCTGTGTCATTCTTTGAATAGTAGGGTTTTGATTTCTTTTCGGAAAGCTTTGAGGTCTGTTGTTGCTGTCAGCAGGTTGGTGATGGAGGGGGTCCAATTTTGCTGCATGTGTTGCTAGTAGGATGTATGACAACCTACTAGCAACACATGCAGCAAAATTGGACCCCTCCATCACCAACCTGCTGACAGCAACAACAGACCTCAAAGCTTTCCGAAAAGAAATCAAAACCCTACTATTCAAAAAATTCATCCAGATGTCATAACCCTCCTTCTTTTCCCCCATACTATCCTCCCCTCCCCCTCTCCCTATCTGTAATATTCCTCTATGACTCAACAATATAACCAGCATCCACTATGCAACCTTCTCGTATACTTCCAGCTCCTTCTGACGTTCCCCTCATTTTCCCACTTTGTAACCTCTCCTCAAAATTGAATTAGTCACCAACGCCTTTAATTGTAATCCTCTTCCTGGAAATGTCCAGTTATCTTTTTGATGTAATCCGCTTAGAACTGCAAGGTACAGGCGGAATAGAAGTCAGTAATGTAATGTAATTCTCTAATCCACAGTAAGTCATAGCTTACTATCCCATGACTTTTTAGTTTACTCTGGAGTCTCTCATGAGAAGACATACTTTATAAAAATCTATATCTGACAATATCAACTGGCTCTCCTCTATCCATGTTTATACATGCCTTCAGAAAAAATGTAGCAGATTGGTGAGGCAAGATTTCCCTTGGCTAAATCCCATATTGGCTTTGTCCCATCAAACCATGACTGAGGTGTTGTAATTTTGTTTATAATGATTTCTGCTTTTTTGCCCAACACTGACATCAGGCTCACTGGTCTGAAATTGTTCTCCTTTTTAGTATTCTTACTTGGCTCTTTTTTTTAAGGGCTCAGTATTCTTGATTTGTAGCTTCTGTGGAGGTGTCTCTACCCTGATCCCAAACTGGAATAGACAACTTTGCTTCTGGCAGGCTTTTCACCATGCTGTTTAAAAAGCATCTCTCTCAAGTCTAATGCTTCTAGGGTGACAATCGGGTTGGCTTTGGGCCATGTGGCTTCTAATAAGCACATAATAAAGTTAATGCTAGGGTATGAGACAATTGCACTTAATATAATTTATCATCGATGAGAAGAAACGAGGGACATGATCTGGCAATCAGGTAAAATAAATCAACAGCTGCTCTGCATTTTAATGTACTGTATCAGCGCTGAAGGGGAGGACGATGACACTTTGCTGTGCGAGGTCACCAGTAAATGATAAACAGCCAGGAATAAAAAAAAAGAGTGAATCAACACCACACTGCAATTTCCTGATGGTTATTCACTATAAAAAGAGGCTCTAGCTTGTTACATAAGTGTTGCCAAACTGGGACAGACTGAAGGTCCATTAAGCCCAGTATCCTATTTCCAGCTGTAGCCAATCCATGTCACAAATACCTGGCAAGATCCCCAAAAACTACCCACCCCCCCATCCCCGATATTCAGCAGGACTTCTTAGATGACTGGGAGCCTTTTCCGGCTGGCTAATTCCCATTTGACCGGCTTCAACTGATGATATTCAGTGGGAAATAAGTGACTTAACTCTCGCTGAATATATGGCTTGCCAGCTAGCCCAGTGACCGCCTATGTTGCTCAACAAAGCCAGTCACAACCTGTTTTCTTTGGCTGGCTGACTAAGACACGTGGCTTAGCTGGCCATGTCGATGAATATCAGCTTTGCCAGCTAAGTGTGAGCTACCGAACCCTCATGTTCAATGCCAGTGACTTTGGGAGAGACTGCCTCCCAATATTTCAATATCAGGCCCTAAGTGTCTGTTCTACTCTCCAGCTTTCAGCTTTTGTAGGAAAAAGTCACTCTTGTGACGGCCATTTTTTTTTGTGTGTGTGTATTCCAGTAGAACCAAGATCCTTGGTCAGCATTACTGGCCTGTCTTGATTCCAGCTCTTTAAAACCAACAAGACTAGTTTTTGCCTAAACATAGCTGTCAGATTATCCTTTGTGTGTAAAATGAAATCATAGTGATGAATAAGCAGAAGTAGGAGTTTCTCAAATTGTACCATATATAAATTGCAATAGAAGGAGACATTGTTGCTACCATGGCAGTTCTTTAGTCTATTTATATGATTTCATTCTTTGGTTGTATTATCTAAGTATTTACTGGTAATAATGTTTTTAATGTTTTTGTATTTGTTCTGATGACTGTTTATCCATGAGGCAGCCCATGGCTAGGCAATACATGACCATACTGGGTTTATAGTTTCATGCTGGTCAGTGATTTATGTTGTAGTCTGTGCAACAAACTCTTGAGTGTACCCAAATTCATTATATTTACAATTGATACAGTACAGAAACCCCACATATAGATGGTGATAAATGTTTCTTTGAAACACAGTGGGGCCAATACTTAACCACAGAGGTCAGTGTTTGAGCAAAATACTGTCTGCCCACAGACATAAACTATCCTTCCCCTCTCTACACGGCATCCTCCACGCAGGTAAACTGGGAAAATCCCTCCTCTCCAAAATCACGGGCCTTTGGAACGATCTCACTGTCCCGCTGCGGAACCTGGGCTCCCTCCAACTATTCCGAAAACAACTGAAAACCTGGCTTTTCTCTAGCATATAACATCTCTTCTCCTGTTTACATCCCCTCTTTTTATATGCTTTTGTAAACCCTTTCTCCCCTCTCTTCCTATATTTTTAAGCTTTGTAAACCGTGTCGAGCTCCACGTCCGTGGAGATGATGCGGTATATAAACTTAAGGCTTAGTTTTAGTTTAGTTTAGTTTAGTCTGTTGAAATGAAACCGGCTATTCAGTGCCAGTTTTTAGATACTGGCTGTTGCCAAATATTTGGTTTCTGTACCAACCTGGAAGTGCTATCCAGTTAATGGCAATATTCAGATTGCTAACAGCCAACTCTGTGGGTGCTTGAGCATCTCCAATACTGAACAAACTCTTTGTGTCCAGGGAGGTCTAGTTTCTATTGCTTTTAATACCCTAATCATTTTGAAAAGTTGGCTACTAATGGCTAGATAAACTTTGTGGTTAGTATTCTGGAGATGGCTGCTAACTGTTGACCTCTGGCTCTGCCCACAGACCATCCCAGCACTTTTCAGCAAACGTCGAGGAGGTCAGCGGACATGTTTAGCAGTACCTGTACTATCTGATTAGCGCATTGAATCTTCTTGCCAACACCTGATTAGTAGGTGCTGATAATTGGGTAAAGTGCATTTGACTATCAGCCCATGTATTTTAAAATCTTCTGTGTATCGCTTGCTTAATAAATACAGTAGAAACCTGCAGTAAGCAGAGGGGATGAGCAGAATCGCCACTGGCAGTTCATTTGTACCGCCAAAATTGTCTTGGTCTGTGACATCAAAGCAAGCTTTTATGCAATGTCCAAGTTGTATGCTACCAGGAAATGGTAGGGCAAGTTTTCTGATAGACAGGACTGGCAAGTTCCTATAGAGAACCACTCTGCTGTGTGAGTCTGTTTTACATCATCAGCTGTGCTATCGCATCTTGGTTACTCGGTTATCCAGAGGTTATATACATCTGCTGCTGGCAGAGGGTTTCTGAGACACGCCAGCGGATGATTTCTCATTCACTTATCCTTGTTGCAGGTCACAGCTGTGCTAGTGACCACACGAGCCTCCTGCATTCATACACCTTGAGCACAATAACCACAATGCTTTTGATATTTCAGGAGTGAATTATTCTGTCCTTCAGTATTCTATTTGGGTTTTTAAAAAACCATTTTGTAATCCAAAAGAATAAGCAAGAAAGAATGTATAGTAAGATGATACTTTATAGCTTCAGTCTGGTTGGCTTTCATTTAAGGAAAATAATCGTGGCCGCTTTGTTTACTATAAAAGAGATTTTAAATAGTCCTGCTGTTCTAAGGCAATGAACATTTTTTGCAGTTTTGGTTTTACACTGTGCAGGTTTGGTTTCCATACAGCCCTTAGAACAGATTGTCCTTTCTCAAACTTCCCCCTCCCTTTTCTCTTGTCTTACTTCAAGAGGTTTCATAAAGAAAACAAACACACTATTTTTTATTTTTTATCTTTATTCATTTTTACATCTTACAAGTGTATCAATAATTGACAATTGAAATTAAATACATCACTTGAATTTCTATCATATTTAACATTAATACATAAAATTTAACTCCTTCCCTCCCACCCCTACCATAACATATACAATCAAATATGTCCTATAAAATATTCTTTTCTACTGATCCAAACATTTAATAAAATTCAGAATCCCCCCCACCCCTTCACTTGTATTGTACTTATAATGGAAAAATGGTATCTATTCATTAAAATAATTTGTCAATGGCCCCCATATCTCTTTAAATTTTTTATAATTCCCTTTTTGTATGGCTATTGTTCTCTCCATATTATAGATGTGACGCAACGATTTCCACCAAAAACTGTAATTATTTGTGGACAAATGTGTGGCGACTCCTGTCATAATCAATAAAAGCTTATTCTTGTTTGATGAAATTTGGCTCTTTGTTCTCATTGACATACCAAATAGAATCGTATCATAATTGACTTGAAGATGGATGGATTGCATCACTGTCTTAACCCCTTGATTTCCGAGCAATTCGTCGCCACTGTGGCCAGAGAAAATTAGTTTTATGGTAGGGTAGGTGCAATAATACTTTAAAAACTACAGTAACCTATTTATTATTCACATTTAGTTGGGAAGACTTGAACCCTTTTTTTCTTGGCATGACAAGGGCTTAATGTTTCGAAATAAAATAGAATTGAAACTTTTTTTCTTTAAAGGAGCCACACTTTAAGGAGTATTAAAGGATGAAAAAAGGTATTCATTTTTGAAATGCTTATTCTGTCTGATTATTAAAAAATACATAGTAGCAGGATTCTTTATTTCAACATCAGTCTTTGTAGGGATAACTTGGTGGTAGCTATCAGTGTTGAGAACACTCCACATAAATGTCTTTTCAAATTGCACTCTGTGTTCTCAAGAAAGGGTGTGCATGAGTGTACACCAAGTCTAGATTACCAGTAACTCACTGCCTGTTTCTTCAAGAAAAGCCATTTTTCCTCAATAAATTAATTATCCTGTCACATGTTTAAGATCAAAATGAAGATGTCTGGAAAGGACAACAAGTTTCCTCTCTGCACAGATTTTATAAATATGAAATGTTTCCAGCAAGTAGATTAATATTGTATATAACAAAGTTCATAACCAGAGCAAGTGCCCAATGTGTCTCAGCATACAACCTGCTTCGGAGGGACTTAATCACGCAAATGTTGATGCTTGAACAAGGATGGCTGATGAAAGCAATAGAGAACTCTTGGTCAAGGGAACCTAGAAAGGAAATATAAAGGGGAAAAAGAGGGGAGAATAAAAGGAATTAACCAATCTACATAGGGAGTGACCTCATGTGCAACTTTCTTCAAATTAGTCTCTTATTTTCTAACCTCTGTTACTCTATCTCTTCTATCTATATACTCCTTTGCTTTCACCCTATGCTGCTTATTAAAATGTTTTAGCACACATTGTGTTGACATTGTAAGTGTAAGTCCTCGCAAAACCTAATATTTGTCAATACGCTAAATTACTGAATGCAAAAAATCATCAAAAAGATAGTCTTAGTGTTGGTATGGTGGGTGTCCGAGCTTCAGGTCCTATCCTGTCGTAATCCTTTTCGGCGTTTTTCTGACACCAGCGTCGCTGTCCGTAATGTTCCGTCATTCTTGTCTAAGATTATGTTCGCCTTTCAAATGAATCAGCTTATGTTCCTGCCGGCCTTTACAGATAGATTTCGGCAGCTGCACCTGTTGGATGTTCGAGTCTTGCTGTGCTACAGGTTATGAATGAGTTCCACCAATCAGACCACTTATTTGTTCTGTTCGGTGGCCCTTCCAGAGGTGCGATGGCCTCTAAGGCAATGGTAGTGTGAAGGCTTAGGGAGGCCGTTTCAGCAGCATATATTTTGATGGCAAAGCCTTCACCCTTGTCCCTGTGAGCTCATTCTACTAGGGCGCTTATAGCGTCCTTGGCTGAGTCTCACTCTTTTTTCTTTGGAAGAAATTTGCTGAGCAGCTGCTTAGCATCAGTTCATACATTTGTCAGGCACTATCGAATGGATGTGGTGGTACGGTCAGTCTCCTCCTATGGAGTGTCAGTCATTTCCGCAGCGTTGGCCCACCCTATCTGAGGACTGATTTGCTATATCCCATGCATCTGGATTCATCTGCTAATGACAAGGAAGGTAAAATTGTCTTACCTGATGATTTTCTTTCCCTTAGTCACAGCAGATGAATCCAGAGCCCCGCCCTGCTGGTGATATCTGTACTTGTTCCTTTTCATTTGTCCGCTGTTGATATTATACAGGGAACCAAATTTACGGTTAGGTAGTCCTGGCTTGTAAAGAAGTGCTGAGGAGGGGGTTAGATTCATATCTGCTCCTTTTCTGCTTGGATTGACAATACTGGGGATCAAGGAGCATGCCATCTGAGGTAATGGATCATAGTTTTGGGGTTCTCTATCTCCGCCTGCTGGTGGATAGACTTAACCCATGTGTCTGGATTCATCTGCTGTGACTAAGGAAAAGGAAATTATCAGGTAAGACATAATTTTATCATTAGCCATAACAACTTAATGTTCTCTCCACTTCAGATATGGTTCCCAATGAGCTACCAGTCTATTCTGACACAAAGTAGTCAATTTATACATCAATTGGATGTAGACAACATGTACCAAATGGTCTTGTGTGGGAATTTCCACTTGCTTCCACTGAGCTGTCAACAGTAGATGGACTTGCTGTAGAATAGAGATCACCGACCGCATATGCTTCCCAGGTAACTCCACTGGTTTAATATGAAGTAAAGTATGCCCCATTGATTTTGGCATAATCTTATGTAAGATCTCCAAGATCAAGGCAAATACTAAAAATTTTGGAGTATGGGATATTCCCACCAAATATGAAGAAGGGTGCCCTTCACTCCACATGCTTGCCAGCAATGATCAGTAACAGTGGTGGACATCAGGGTTTCTCAGTGTGCGGTACGTGTACCCCAGGGGGTACGAGGGCCGCTCATTGGGGGTATGCAGGCTGACTGCCTGCTCCCCACCTGCCCACTCACCCCCTGCCGCCACTCACCCACTACATTTAATTACAGCCCCGCTGGTACCACAACTACGGGAAGGGAAGGGCCAGGCGTGTTGCACATCGCAGGTTCATAAGCCTTCCCCCTGTTGACAATTCTGATGTCGGAGAGGAAATCCGGCCCGACCCACTGTAAGTGGTCTATAAATACTAAGAATAAAAAGTAAAAGAAATAAAAAATCTGCCATACATGAAAATAATAAAGGAGCTGTATTGAGACTTAAAGCTATTTGTTTCCCCTGCTTTGGTCTTTGCATATTTTGAAATCCCTAGTATCTTGTGACATGTAACAGAGCCGCTCTGTGTTCGTGGTTGGGTGTGTTCTGGAAAGGTATAATGTGCATGGCATTCAGCTGTGTTACATTTCACAGACTGCCTGTTTCTTAGTGTACACATGACCCTTTTTCATTGCAAACAGAAAGGGGGGTTGGAGGGGAGAGCGTTTTCTTCCTGCATGAATGGACTCTTCTGTGCATTTTTTTTTTTTTTTTGGATGAGAACTGGAATGGTGCCCCCTTTTGTTTCTGAGATATACTTAGCACCTATTGATATTGTCAACAGATGACTTCAGAGTTTTGGCATTTTCCGCAAAGGGAATATTTGTGAGCCTAGGACTGTGGCAAGAAAGACTTGCTGGGGGTTGCCTACAGGTGGGGCTCAATGTACATTTTACCCATGATGCTCTGTGACTTGTAGTATGTCCATGATCGGATTAGTGTCAGCAGATAAAACCACTGACTGCTGTGCTGTTGGCTTACCGTATTTTCACGCAAATAACACGCACCCGTATAAAACGCGCACACGTGTATAGCGCGCAGAAATCACGATGATAAGCACAAAAACTTTGGTATAACGCGCTCACGATTATACCGCGCATGCTGCCCGACTCTCCGTTCACCCCCCTGACTTCCGTGCACTGCCCCGCCTCTCCGTGCGCTGTCCCGACTCTCCGTTCACCCCCCCTGACTTCCGTGCACTGCCCCGACTTTCCGTGCGCTGTCCCGACTCTCCGTTCACCCCCCCCTGACTTCCGTGCACTGCCCCGCCTCTCCGTGCGCTGTCCCGACTCTCCGTTCACCCCCCCCTGACTTCCGTGCACTGTCCCCCCTTGAAGGTCTGTCCCCATCCTGAAAGCCTGATGCCCCCCCCCGACGTCCGATACATCCCTCCCCCCGAAGGACCGCCGACTCCCCAACAATATCGGGCCAGGAGGGAGCCCAAATCCTCCTGGCCACGGCGACCCCCTAACCCCACCCCGCACTACATTACGGGCAGGAGGGATCCCAGGCCCTCCTGCCCTCGACGCAAACCCCCCTCCCCCCAACGACCGCCCCCCCCAAGAACCTCCGACCGCCCCCCCCAGCCGACCCGCGACCCCCCCTGGCGACCCCCCCCACCCCCCTTCCCCGTACCTTTGGTAGTTGGGCCAGAAGGGAGCCCAAACCCTCCTGGCCACGGCGACCCCCTAACCCCACCCCGCACTACATTACGGGCAGGAGGGATCCCAGGCCCTCCTGCCCTCGACGCAAACCCCCCTCCCCCCCAACGACCGTCCCCCCCCCCAAGAACCTCCGACCGCCCCCCCAGCCGACCCGCGACCCCCCTGGCCGACCCCCACGACCCCCCCACCCCCCTTCCCCGTACCTTTGGAAGTTGGCCGGACAGACGGGAGCCAAACCCGCCTGTCCGGCAGGCAGCCAACGAAGGAATGAGGCCGGATTGGCCCATCCGTCCTAAAGCTCCGCCTACTGGTGGGGCCTAAGGCGCGTGGGCCAATCAGAATAGGCCCTGGAGCCTTAGGTCCCACCTGGGGGCGCGGCCTGAGGCACATGGTCGGGTTGGGCCCATGTGCCTCAGGCCGCGCCCCCAGGTGGGACCTAAGGCTCCAGGGCCTATTCTGATTGGCCCACGCGCCTTAGGCCCCACCAGTAGGCGGAGCTTTAGGACGGATGGGCCAATCCGGCCTCATTCCTTCGTTGGCTGCCTGCCGGACAGGCGGGTTTGGCTCCCGTCTGTCCGGCCAACTTCCAAAGGTGGGGGGGTCGTGGGGGTCGGCCAGGGGGGTCGCGGGTCGGCTGGGGGGGCGGTCGGAGGTTCTTGGGGGGGGGGACGGTCGTTGGGGGGGGAGGGGGGTTTGCGTCGAGGGCAGGAGGGCCTGGGATCCCTCCTGCCCGTAATGTAGTGCGGGGGGGGGTTAGGGGGTCGCCGTGGCCAGGAGGGTTTGGGCTCCCTTCTGGCCCGATATTGTCGGGAAGTCGGCGGTCCTTCGGGGTGGGGGTGCGAGTGGTCCTGCCGGGGGGGGGGGGATGTATCGGACGTCGGGGAGTCGGCCGGGCAAGAGGGCTTGGGCTCCCTCTTGCTCCGATCGTGGATGCGGGTGCGGGTGGGAGCGCGTGCGAGTGGTCGTTCGGGGTGGGGGTGCGACTGGTCCTGCTGGGGGGGTGAATCGGGCGTCGGGCGGGGTGGGAACTATGTTTGAAAACTTTCGTATACCGCGCTCACGCATATAACGCGCGAGGGGTATGCGCGGTAGGTAAAAACGCGTATAACGCGCGCGTTATATGCGTGAAAATACGGTATTTGATATGAGGTATGGAAATCTCTAGGGTTTTGTGTTTGCACTGAAAACTGAGTGACTTGGCAGTTGAACTGTATTTATTAATTTGTATGCATCCTCATATGAGTCATTTGGTGCAGGTGATCATCCAGCAGTGGAATGGACTTGCAGTGCACATGGTGAGAAAAAAATAGTGATAAAATTCAAAGGATAAGCATGGAGTTGTAATGAAGTGAGAGGGAAAGACGGAGATAAACTGATAGCTTGTGGCATTGAATCAGGAATCAAACTGGGCTGACTAGATAGACACTGCCATTCTGTTCTGTTTCTTTGGTAATCAATCTTTTTGCTATGGAATTCATATTTGTTTTTATCCCAGGACAAGCAGGCAGGTATTCTCACTAGTGGGTGATGTCATCCGACAGAGCCCTGATACGGACGTCTCACAAGCATGTCTTGCTTGAAGAAACTTAGAAGTTTCGAGATGCCCGCACCGCGCATGCGCCAGTGCCTTCCCGCCCGATGGTCCGGGCGTGTCTCCTCAGTTCTTTTTCTTCCGCGGAGCTGAGAAGTTTACTTCATTTCTGCGCCCATTGAATTCGATTTTTTGCCTTCTGCATCGCCGCGGATTGAGTTCCTTTTACTCTTGCCGTGTGTTGTTTCTTTCTTTGATTTCTTTTTTCAAAAAAAAAAAAAAAAAATTTTTTCTTCCGACTCTGGGTCGGCCGCGTGGCTTGGGCCCCACGCCTTCGACCTTGCGGCGGAGCTTTTCCGGCCTATGTCCCGGCCGATCACCGGTTTTAAAAAGTGTAGCAAGTGCCAGTGCGTGATTTCGCTCACGGACCCGCATCGACGCTGCCTCCAGTGTCTGGGTCCGGACCACTTTCTGAAATCGTGCCGGCCTTGCTCCACTCTGACAGCGCAAGCGTTTAAGCGTCGCTGTCTTCTGTGGGAGTCCATGTTCAAGATGGAAGCTGCGTTGGATCCTACAGCTTCGACATCGACTGGTGCTTCGACTCCATCTACGAAGCCCTCGGCCTCCCCGGCTGTCTCGAGTCTTCTGAAGCCGGCATCGTTCACACCGGTTTCGACCTCGGCGCCGGTGCCTTCCTCCGTCTCCTCGGACCAGGCGCCGACCCCTACTGTTCCACTGGTGGTGCTCAAAGTGCCGAAGGCTGGCAAGCAGAAGCACTCGGCACCGAAGGAGCGCGGAGACCGTGCGGAAGGGCCCCCTTTTGGTGCGGATCCCTCCATACCGGCTTCGTTGCGGTCTCTTCTGGAGGCTCAGTTTGTGGAACTCATGAACACCATGGGATCCCGGCTGATTGCCTCGATCCAGGGTGACCTCCCAGTTCCGATTCCGAGGGGCGGGCCGCGCCGCTCGACCTTGTTGCTCGGCGAGGAGGAGCGGCGGTCAGTGTCCCGCGCCTCGAGGTCGGCCTCGGGTAGTGCCATGCCCCCCTTGGAGCCTAGTGCCTCGAGGAAGGCCTCCTTTAGTGACATGCCTCCCTTAGAGCCTATTCCCTCGAGGAAAGGTTCCCTTAGTGACTTACCTCCTTTGGAGCCTATTACTCCTCCCCATGAGTCGGTGTGGCGTCCTCCTTCGAGGCCTCCCAGTCCTGGACATAGCCGGAAGCAGGACGAGTTCTTCCGAACCCCCTATCAAGCCTGGGTGGCTTCTGGGGAAGCGACAAATCTTCCGCCTCTCCGATCTACGGCTTCGAGTCCCATCTGCTCTATGGAGGCTTCGGGGGATCAGTATTCTACCAGACGGGCTCGATCCCTATCCAGACATCGTGAGGGGCATCGATCCAGGCACTCTTCGAGGCATTCCTCTTGACACTCGACCGTCTCCTCAGAAGAAATTGCCTCGTATGGGGTACTCTGCTTCGGCTGGGTCTCCTCCTCCGGGACCGGAGTTCGAGGACCCCGAAGTTTTTTACTCACCCTGTTGTTCTTAGGCCTCGGGGGAGCCCGAGGCCTCAACTTCTTCCAGCCCTTCTCGAAGGCCGGCGCTGGCGGACCAACTGTCTTTTTCCTCGTTCCTGAGGCAGATGGCGGATGACCTGGACATTACCCTCGATTCTGGCTCTCGATACTCCAAGGAGTACCTCGATACCATGCATTTGCCTCGTCCTCCAGCCGAGTCCTTACACCTGCTGCTGCACAAGCTCCTCGACCAGACCTTCATGAGGTGTTTTGAGTCTCCTTACTCTATCCCTGCGGTCTCTGGGAAATTGGATGCTCGGTACCGCACGGTGCATCATAAGGGCTTCGAGGGACCTCAGCTTTCACATCAGTCCCTCCTGGTCGAATCCTCGCTCAAGCGGTCCCATCTGGCCCAGGTGTATGCTTCGGTGCCTCCAGGCTGCGAGGGCAGAACCATGGATAAGTTTGGACGACGCATCTATCAGAATTCTATGATGGCGTCCCGAGTTCTGAATTAAAATTTCCATTTTGCCACCTATTTGGAATTTTTTCTTCCTGTGCTTCGGAGGTTTACGCCCTACATCGAATCCCAGGCTTGTTTTGAGTTTGAGGAAGTGGTTGCTTCGCTGTCCCAGCTTCGACTTCAGTTGATGCAATCTTCCTATGATGCCTTCGAGCTCTCGGCCCGGGCGGCGGCCTGCTCTGTGGCGATGCGCCGGTTGGCCTGGTTGCGGACCATTGACATGGACCCGAATCTTCAGGACCGCCTGGCGAACGTCCCGTGTGCTGGGGCAGATCTTTTTGACGAATCCATTGAGACCGTCACGAAGAAACTGTCTGATCATGAAAAGTCCTTTCAGTCCATTCTTCGGCCGAAGCCTAAGCCTCAGCAGTCTCGACCCTCTCGACTGCCTTTAATATATCAACGGCGTTATCAACCAAGGCAAGCGCCGCCTGCGAGGCAACCTGCGAAGCGGCAGCCTCCTCAGAAAGCTCAGCAAAAGCCTCAGCCATCCACTGTCCCTAAGGCTCCTCAGCCTTTTTGACTGTCCCTTCGAGAGCATAAACAGTCTCGTTCTGCCTCCCCCTGTTTTTCCCATCGGGGGGCGGCTCCATCATTTTTGTCATCGATGGGAGGCGATAACAACCGACCTCTGGGTCCTTACTATCATCAGGGAAGGGTACTCTCTTCAATTCCTTCGGGTCCCTCCGGACCACCCTCCAAGAGAGTATCTTTCCAACTTGACTCAGACCGCCCTTCTTCTTCAGGAAGCTCAGGCCTTGCTCCGGCTTCGTGCCGTCGAGCTGGTCCCTGTGGACCAACACAACCGGGGGTTTTACTCCCGGTACTTCCTTGTTCCGAAGAAGATGGGCGACCTGCGACCCATTCTGAACCTAAGGGTCCTCAACAAGTTCTTGGTCAAAGAGAGGTTTCGCATGCTGACCCTAGCTTCTCTTTATCCCCTCCTCGAGCAGAACAACTGGTTGTGCTCTCTGGATCTCAAGGAGGCCTACACTCACATTCCCATTCATCCGGCCTCGCGCAAGTATCTCAGATTTCGGGTGGGACATCTACATCTGCAGTATCGAGTGCTTCCTTTCGGCCTATCCTCGTCTCCCAGAGTCTTCACGAAGTGCCTAGTGGTGGTGGCCAAGGCACTCCGGAGCATTGGTCTTCAGGTTTTTCCCTACCTCGACGACTGGCTCATCAAGGCCCCCTCGGGCCCGGAGGTCATCTCTGCGACCCTGGCCACTGTCTCCTTCCTACAGAGTTTGGACTTCGAGATCAACTTTCCCAAATCTCATCTGCAGCCTACCCAGTCGCTCCCCTTCATCGGGGCGGTCCTGGATACCATCCGTCTCAGAGCATTCCTTCCTCCTCAGCGCATGGAGGCTATTCTTCATCTCTGCCAGTCTGTGTCTTCTCACCAGTCCATCTCAGCGAGACACATGATGGTCCTCCTGGGGCACATGGCCTCTACAGTTCATGTGACGCCGTTTGCCAGACTCCATCTAAGAATCCCGCAGTGGACCCTGGCATCTCAATGGACTCAGGTGTCAGATCCATTGTCTCGACACATCCTCATCACTCCTGCTCTTCGGCAGTCTCTACTTTGGTGGATGACCTCTTCGAATCTATCCAGAGGTTTGCTGTTTCACACTCCTCCCACCAGAAGGTTCTCACGACCGATTCCTCGACCTATGCCTGGGGAGCTCATCTGGATGGTCTTCGCACTCAGGGATTCTGGACCAGTGCGGACCGACTCCATCAAATCAATCATCTGGAGCTCAGAGCCATCTTCAATGCTCTTCAAGCGTTTCAACATCTGCTTCACGACATGGTGGTCCTCATTCGCACAGACAATCAGGTCGCCATGTATTATGTCAACAAGCAGGGGGGCACGGGCTCGGCCTCCCTCTGCCAGGAAGCTCTCAAAGTCTGGGATTGGGCGGTTCGCCACAATGCCTTCCTCAAGGCGGTCTACATTCAGGGGAAGGACAATGTCTTGGCAGACAACTTGAGTCGTCTACTCCAGCCTCACGAATTGACTCTCCATTCCAACCCCCTTCATCAGATCTTTGCACAGTGGGGGACGCCTCAGATAGACCTCTTTGCGGCTCCCCACAACTTCAAACTGCCTCAGTTTTGCTCCAGGATTTACACTCCTCATCGCCTCGAGGCGGATGCCTTCCTGCTGGATTGGGGGAATCGCTTTCTGTATGCGTTTCCTCCATTTCCTCTCGTTCAAAAGACTCTGGTCAAGCTGAAGTCCGACCATGCCACCATGATTCTGATAGCTCCTCGGTGGCCCAGGCAACCTTGGTTCTCCCTTCTACTTCAACTCAGCAGCAGGGAGCCGGTCCTTCTTCCAGTGTTCCTTCACTGCTTACTCAACATCAAGGATCACTGCTTCATCCCAACCTGCACTCTCTCCACCTGACAGCTTGGTTCCTCTCAACATAACCCGTCACCAGTTTTCCTGGCGGTGAGGGATGTCTTGGAGGCTTCCAGGAAGCCTGCTACTCGTCAATGCTACTCCCAAAAATGGACTAGATTTTCTTCATGATGTATTTCCAACTCTACGGAGCCTCGGCGAGCCTCTCTATCCTCTGTGTTGGACTATCTTCTACACCTGTCTCAGTCTGGTCTCAAGTCAACCTCTATATGAGTCCACCTGAGTGCGATTGCGGCTTTCCATCAGCCTCTAAAGGGGAAACCTCTCTCTGCTCATCCTGTGGTTTCCAGATTTATGAAAGGACTTTTTCATGTCAATCCTCCTCTCAAACCGCCTCCAGTGGTTTGGGATCTCAATGTTGTCCTTTCTCGGCTTATGAAACCTCCTTTTGAGCCTCTCAACAAGGCTCCTCTCAAGTTTCTCACTTGGAAAGTGGTTTTCCTAGTGGCCCTCACTTCTGCTCGCAGGGTCAGTGAGCTTCAGGCCTTGGTGACGGACCCGCCTTTCACAGTATTCCATCATGACAAGGTGGTCCTCCGCACTCATCCTAAATTCCTGCCTAAAGTGGTTTCTGAATTTCATCTCAACCAATCCATTGTACTTCCATTGTTTTTCCCAAAGCCTCATTCTCATCCTGGAGAATCAGCTCTTCACACTCTGGACTGTAAACGTGCTTTGGCTTTCTACCTGGATTGTACCAAATCACACAGAACTGCTCCTCAACTATTCGTCTCCTTTGATCCAAACAAGTTGGGACGCCCTGTCTCGAAGCGCACCATCTCCAACTGGTTGGCGGCTTGTATCTCTTTCTGCTATGCCCAGGCTGGATTACCCCTTCCCTGTAAGGTCACAGGCCATAGGGTCAGAGCGATGGCAGCCTCTGTAGCCTTCCTCCGATCGACACCGATTGAGGAGATTTGTAAGGCTGCCACTTGGTCCTCGGTTCATACATTCACCTCTCATTATTGTCTGGATACTTTCTCCAGAAGGGATGGACAGTTTGGCCAAACAGTGTTACAAAATTTATTCTCCTAAGTTGCCAACTCTCCCACCATCCCATTGAGGTTAGCTTGGAGGTCACCCACTAGTGAGAATACTTGCCTGCTTGTCCTGGGATAAAGCAATGTTACTTACCGTAAAAGTTGTTATCCAGGGACAGCAGGCAGCTATTCTCACGTCCCATCCACCTCCCCTGGGTTGGCTTCTCTGCTAGCTACCTGAACTGAGGAGACACGCCTGGACCATCGGGCAGGAAGGCACTGGCGCATGCGTGGTGCGGGCATCTCGAAACTTCTAAGTTTCTTCAAGCAAGACATGCTTGTGAGACGTCCGTATCGGGGCTCTGTCGGATGACATCACCCACTAGTGAGAATAGCTGCCTGCTGTCCCTGGATAACAACTGTTACGGTAAGTAACATTGCTTACTGTACAGTATATTAATCCAAGGCCTGCTATTTCAACAAAAGACTTAACAACCAGTATATTAAGAGCATGGACTTTCCTGAATTTATTTTTTCATTGTGCTAGATGTGGTAAATCAAGTGCATTCAATAAGTAAATAATATTCAAGAACACGACCCTAAAATGTGCTTTGATCCAGCAATTTTCTCTTGCTGCTTTTGAATTTTCAGCTCAGAACAAAAGCCTGTCTAGCCACAGTACCATGACCCTCCCCTCTCACATAACCCTATCATTGCTGTAACATTCCTTGGCCACATGCCATGAATCATGGCTCCCTCCAAAACACAATATCCTGAATCTGGCCAGTAGGTGTCCTCGTTGAACTACATACTGGTGCAGTGAACCTTCCCTCTACAGCAGTGGTCTCAAACTCGTGGCCCAGGGGCCACATACGGCCGGCCAGGTACTATTTTGAGGCCCTCAGTATGTTTATCATAATCACAAAATTAAAATTAAACAGTTTATCCCAGGACAAGCAGGCAGCCTATTCTCACATATGGGTAACGTCATCGATGGAGCCCGGATACGGACGCCTCACAAGCAGACTTGCTTGAAGAAACTCAAAGTTTCGAGTCGCCCGCACCGCGCATGCGTGAGTGCCTTCCTGCCCAGCGTAGGGTGCGTCTCCTCAGTTCTCAATTTTCCGCGGAGCCGAGAAGTCCGTCTTTGACTCTCTGCGTTAACTTCGTTACTTGTGCCTTCTCTGAACCGCGGTTTGTCACTTTTTTCCTCACGAATTGCTGTTCTTTTATTTATTTTATTTTCAGTTAAAAAAAAAAATAAAAATTTTTTTCCTCTTCCGTCCGTTTTCCGGGACAGGCCGCTCGGCCGCAGCCTGAGAGCTTCGATCTTGTGGCGACTATTTTCACTTCTATGTCCCGGCCTGTCACGGGCTTCAAGAAGTGTAGCGAGTGCCAGCGCGCGATCTCTCATACGGACCCACACCGTCGCTGCCGAAATATCATCCTAGATCGTGCAAGCACTGTGCTATGCTTCAGCCTCAAGCTTTCAAGCGTCGTTGTATTTTGGTGGACAAGCTCATCGAGATGGAATCTTCTACTGATCCCTCGACTTCAAAGAAGGCCTCGGCCTCGACTCCTACCGAGGATCCTCCTGCTTCTACTACTTCCACCTTGAGCCTCATCAGACCTTCGTCGTTTGCTCTTTCTTCGAAGATATCTGCTGTATCTTTCCCTGTTTCCTCAGGTCAGATAGCTCAGCAGTTAGTTCCAGCAGTAGTGATTAAGGTGCCTAAGACTTCCAAGTCGAAGCACACTCACACTATCTCGAAGGAACCTCCAGCCAAGGCAGGTGGTCCGGTTTCAGACGCAGATCCATCCTTGCCAGCTTCTTTCCAGACCACGTTGGAGAAGCAATTCATTCAGTTCCTTACTAATATGGGACCGAAGCTTCTTCCTCTCATCCAGCCTGGGCATTCAGCAGTCTCCTGCAAGGTCGAGCCGCTTCCACTGCCTAAGGCTGACCTTACACACTCTTTGCAGGGATCAGAGTCTCTGCGAGTGTCTGGTCTGGCATCAGTGCACGTGCAGCAAGGAGTAGATTCTTTGCAAGTGCCTCGGAAGGAATCCTAATACTCTATACAAGGAGCAGAGTTTTTGGGAGTACATCGAGGTTCCTCCACTAAGCCTCTGGAGCTTCGATCTACAGCCTCCAGTCCAATACATTCATTGATACCATCGGCTGCTTTCATCTCCGAGGCGAAGTCTCGGAGATCTTCAAGATCTGCTTCCAGGCACAGTTCTCATCGATAATCGAGGCCTTCATCGAGGCATCCTTCCAGGCATAGTTCTTCTGCTAAAGAAAGACCTTCCTCCACTAAGCATCAATCTACTCCAACTTCAACTAGACAACCGACTCCTCGTTCGAGGTCTCCAATGCCAGACCTCGAGGATGTCCCGGTTTTGATTGCCTCGTCCAAGTCACCATATTCCTTTGAGGCCTTTTTTCCTGCCGAAGCTTCATCTTCAACCCAGGCTGCTTCGACGTCCTCAAGTCCTTTTCGAGGCAAAGCATTAGCAGATCAGCTATCTTTCTCATCTTTTCTTCGTCAGATGGCTGTGGACTTGGATCTTCACTTAGATACTGGCTCCAAATACTTTAAGGAGTATCTAGAAGTCATGCATCTCCCTCAACCTCCGGCAGTCTCTTAAGCTTCCACTTCATAAGCTTTTGAATCAGACTTTTGGTCGATGCATGGAAACACCTTTTTCCATACCAGCTATTCCAGGAAAATTGGACTCTTGGTATAAAACTATGCATCGCAAAGAGTTTGACAACTCACAGTTATCTCATCAATCCCTGCTTGTTGAGTCCTCCTTGAAGAGGTCCCATCCTTCCAAGGTTTATGCCACTGTTCCTCCTGGAAGGGAAGGGAAAACTATGGACAAATTCAGACGTCGCATCTATCAAAATGCCATGATGTCCTCTAAAGTCCTCAATTATAATTTTCAATTCATTACTTATTTTGAATTCCTTATTTCGCTAGTGCCAAAGTTTTTGACTTATCTGGATACTCAAAAGCATTTTGAATTTCAAGAAGTGCTGGCTTCTTTATCCCAACTCAGATTACATCTCCTGCAGTCATCTTACGATGCCTTCGAGTTGTCTGACCGGGCAGCTGCTTGTTCTGTGGCTATGCGTCGTCTTGCTTGGCTTCGTACCATTGACATGGACCCTAATCTTCAAGACCGCTTGACTAATATACCTTGTGAGGGCAATGACCTCTTAGATGAAAGAAATTGTCTGACAATGAAAAATCCTTTGCTTCTATTGTCAGACCCAAGCCAAAGCCAGCTCCTGCAAAACCTGCACGCCCTGCTCCTATCTATCAGTGGCGTTTTACTCTGAGGACGGCTCCATATAATCGACCTCCTCTAAAGAAACAGCAGCCTCAGAAACAACAGAAACCTCAACCTTCTGCTGCACCTAAGGCTACTCAGCCTTTTTGACTGTTTAAAACAGAGCATAACCTCCACTGTTCTGACTCTGTCTCATTTTCCCCCATAGGAGGTCATCTCCATCATTTTTACCACCGATGGACGATAATTACATCCGACCTCTGGGTACTTTCCATCATCAGGGAAGGATACTCTCTTCATTTCTCTCAGATTCCACCAGAGCTTCATCCAAGAGAGTATCCTTCCAATCCATCCCAGACCGCCCTTCTTCTTCATGAAGCTCAAGCTCTGCTTCGTCTCCATACCATCAAACCAGTTCCCTTGGAACAGCAAAACAGGGGGTTTTACTCCTGTTACTTCCTTGCTCCGAAGAAGATGGGCGATCTGTGACCTATTCTGGATTTCGGGGCTCTCAACAAATTCCTGGTCAAAGAAAAGTTTCGAATGTTGTCCCTGGCATCCCTTTACCCCCTTCTCGAGCAGAATGACTGATTATGCTCTCTGGATCTCAAGGAGGCCTATACTCATATCCCGATTCATCCGGCCTCCCGTCAGTACCTCAGATTTCGGGTGGGAAATCTGCATTTTCAATACAGAGTACTACCCTTCAGCCTGGCATCATCTCCCAGAGTGTTCACCAAGTGCCTGGTAGTAGTAGCAGCAGCTCTAAAGAATCATGGTCTTCAGGTATTTCCCTACCTAGACGACTGGCTCATCAAAGATTCCACATCTGAAGGGGTTATTGTAGCGACCCAACAGACTACCTGGTTCCTACAAAGTCTGGGATTCGAAATCAACTTTCCCAAATCTCAACTTCAGCCCTCACAGAATCTACAGTTCATTGAAGCTGTTCTGGACACTGTCCAACTCAGAGCATTCCTTCCACAACAACATCTGGAAGCTCTTAAGAACATAAGAAGTTGCCTCCGCTGAGGCAGACCAGAGGTCCATCTCGCCCAGCGGTCCGCTCCCGCGGCGGCCCATCAGGCCCATTGCCTGAGCAATGGTCCCAGACTATCCCTATAACCTACCGCTACTCTTATCTGTACCCTTCAATTCCTTTATCCTCTAGGAACCTATCCAAACCTTCTTTGAAGCCTTGTAACGTGCTCCGGCCTATCACAGCCTCCGGAAGCGCGTTCCATGTGTCTTCTTCAACTCTTTCATACAGTGTCTTCCTGCCTTTCCATCTCAGCAAGACACATAATGGTACTTCTGGGTCACATGGCCTCCACAGTACATGTGACTCCTTTTGCCAGACTTCACCTCAGAATTCCTCAGTGGACCCTGGCATCTCAATGGACGCAAGTTTGCAACTCTCCTTCTGAACACAGTAAAGTCACAGCCCATAAGGTTAGAGCTATGGCAGCTTCAGTAGCTTTCCTTAGATCTACACCTATTGAGGAAATTTGTAAAGCTACTACTTGGTCTTCGGTTCATACCTTCACTTCTCACTATTGTCTGGACACTTTCTCCAGACGGGATGGACAGTTTTGCCAAACAGTATTTCAAAATTTATTCTTCTAAATTGCCAACACTCGCACCATCCCATTCTGGTTAGCTTGGAGGTCAGCCATATGTGAGAATAGGCTGCCTGCTTGTCCTGGGATAAAGCACAGTTACTTACCGTAACAGGTGTTATCCAGGTACAGCAGGCAGCTATTCTCACAACCCACCCACCTCCCCTGGTTGGCTTCTCTGCTATATATATCTGAACTGAGGAGACCCCCCCTATGCTGGGCGGGAAGGCACTCACGCATGCGCAGTGTGGGTGCCTCGAAACTTTAAGTTTCTTTAAGCAAGTCTGCTTGTGAGGTGTCTGCATCCGGGCTCCGTTGATGACGTCACCCATATGTGAGAATAGCTGCCTGCTGTCCCTGGATAACACCTGTTACGGTAAGTAACTGTGCTTTCTTGATCATATGTCTCTATATGTCTCTTTAGCTCTAAATTACAATATTATTATTAAAACCTAGCCAAAAGGAAAGATTTATAAACTATAAAGAGTTTTACCTCATGCAAAATTGTAATTTCTTTAATAAGACATTAACTATATTTTCTGAGGCCCTCCAAGTACCTACACATCCAAAATGTGGCCTTGGAAAGGGTTTGAGTTTGAGACCACTGCTCTACAGCTTTCCAATACCCCACCTGATTAGGGACTAGAGAATGACACAGGAACAAATTTCTCCCCGTCCACGTGGGTTTTGTCGCTGTCCCTGCCCCATTTCTGTAAGCACAGTCTTAACTGCACAAGCCTCAAATACTTATGATTTTAAAGTGTTTGAGGCTTGTGCAGATGAGGATAGAGCTTGCTGGGATGGGACAGGAAAATAAGTTCCTGCGGGGATGGAAAAATTTGTCCCTGTGTCATTCTTTATTAGGGCAAGACAACAAAAAGCAAAAGACTCAATATTCCACAGTGAAAGCAATCCAAGCAATGAGAACAAAAAAAACTGTGGATGTAGCTGAAAGATGATTTATTAGTCACTCTTCACAATAAAAACGTATGAATACAAATATAAATCCAAGTTTATAGTCTTCACATAATTGTCCTACCGGACCTTACATGGTCCGTGTTTCGGTGAACACACCTTCCTCAGGGATCCTAAAAAAAAATGGGTGTGTGATGATATGAATGAGAGATTCTGAAATGAATTATACCATGAAAGTGTCTGTGGTGCCAACCTTGTGCATGCAAATTAATGGCTAACTTTGATTGAGATGTGAAAGAGTTGTCAAATGTATGCATGCTGTTTAAAGTGCCAAATCGGCAAAAGATATGGGAGGATGAAGGATATGAGGATATGGATAGATCTAAAGTCAGTCAATGAAAAATGAGAGACCGGAATTCCATGGTGCATAATGTGCACACTACAAATATTAAAAGCAAGCACTGGTGATTATCATGATATGGCAGTTAAGACATATTAAGAATAACAATCTACATATTGGTTGGTGTAGGAATCAGAGATAAAAATGTAGATTAAAAACAGTGTTTGTGTCTTTTTTCGTTACGGCGGAGTATCCAAGAGATCATCTTAGTATTGCTGCTTTCGCACACAGGCTGAGTTGGGGTTTTTTTTTGTTTGTTTGCGGTTTTATCTGATACCTTATCCACCTGGGACCCTTGATGAAGGTGTGTTTACCGAAACACGGACTGTGTCGAGTCCTTTGGTTTGGTTCAAGGTGGTAACATTAACCGCATTCAAGATTTTGGTTTAATAAATTTGGCCTTCTTCTTTGTACAGCTGTCTGCAGTTTTCTTTGTTTTTGATTGAGCTGTAGGTAAAATAGGTCATACAGGAAACAAATCATATATAAGGAAATGGAATACATAAACACATAATAAGCTCATGAACAATTTCAAAAGTATAATAACTATACACTCATTGAACTAATCATATGTGACCAAAAAGTAATACATAAACACATCATAAACAATTTCTAAAATATGAAAACTATTCATTCATGAGAAACACTTTAAACAATGAATAATAATTTTAAGATGAGTCAATTTTGGCAACAAAAGGCCCCAGGCTTAAAACAATTGGAATGAGACAATCATGGCAACAAATACTATGTTTGTTTGAGTCATTGGCTGACTTTGGATCTATCCATATCCTCATATCCTTCATCCTCCCATGTCTTTTGCAGATTTTGTTTTAGCCACTTTAAACAGCATGCATACATTTATTTGGCACTTCTTTCACATCTCGATCAAGGTTAGCCATTCATTAGCATGCACAAGGTTGGCACCACAGTCACTTTCATGCTATAATTCATTTCAGAATCTCTCATTCATATCATCACACATCCATTTCTTTTAGGACCAATGAGGAAGGCATGTTCACCGAAACACAGACCTTGTAGGGTCCAGTAGGACAATTTATGGGTGGACTATATTTATATTTGCATTTATATGTTTTTATTGTGAAGAGTAACTAATAAATCATTTTTCAGAACATCTACATCCACAGTTTTTTTTGTTCTCATCGTTTGAATTGCTTTCACTGTGGAATATTGGGTCTTCTTTTGCTTTTTGTTGTGTTGTACTTCTTTGGTTGACCCACCATGACCTTTTCAGCATGGGACCATATTTTAAGTTTCCCAGAGGATCATCTTAGAAACTTATTACAAGATGTACCACCCATTGAAGAAGACGAGTTGACAGCACCCCCCTTGAGAATTGGAAAGATATCATCTCACTTAACAAAGAAATAATTAGGATGAACTTCCATTATACATTCTTGTTAGAATATTTCAGGAGGCAAATGATCCCTCATGGCCTATGCATTATGAAAAGACCAACGATGTTCAGTGATGATCAGAATTTTTTGGATTCTCACCAAATGTTCTTTAGACCTGATGATCTTACTAATAGAAACTTCAAAACAAAAATCAGATAACATTACAAGTAAATTAGAAGAAAAACTAGAACAGGTCAAGAATGAAGACAAGAACTTCAAAGAAATAATACAGGATGTGAACCTCAAAATGGTAGAATACAAAAAGGACCTCAAACACCCAGACACTTTCAACCAGTCAGTGTCTCTACTGGGGGTATGAATATTATAAGTCCAAAAAACCTTGTTAGACTTTATCTTTCACTATTTATTACTTTTCATAAACGTTATTAGAGTAATAATGTAACTCCACATTAAACAAGTGCTTTCATTTCTTGCAGAATGTGGATTTGAGATAATATATACAAACCATTAAGTGATCTCCCCCCATCCCAATTAATATGCAGTACCATAAAATATAAACAAAAAAATACATTAGGACTTTAGACTATATTTTCAGGACACGACATTAGTGAACCGCCTTACTGTCAAATCATAGTGACTCCCTACGAAGATAGCTGTGATTTAAATTTTTTACAGCAATGCTTCCAAATCTGAGCCCATCAGATCTTCAGGGATGCACAATGCATATTCATCAAGTATGTTTGAATGAATTAAAGTACAGAACTATACAAATAAGTACCAAGAGATGCAGCTTAACCTGGTCTTTTACATCAAATATCTTAAACTCCCTTCAAACCAGATCTGGTTGAAGTTCTCAAGAGATGAATTACAGAGTCCTTTTGTTGCTGTTCTTCTCTCCCCCCCCCCATTAGAGGGATGTTAATTATTTTAATCAATGCATAAGATGTCCAGCAGAGTAAGAATGACAATAGGAAACTGACATTTCTAAACTAGAAAAAATGCTTTTGAGCAGTCAGACAGATGCTCCAGTTTTAAAGTTTTGCTCAGAGATAGCATGATAACTTGAGATTGTCAAGAATCATTACTGTGCGCCGACCTCATTTATCCCATACAGGAACACACAAGAGATCCATTCAGGGGTTGTTTAACATGCTTTGCCTTTAATACATTGGTCCCTTGTGCCATTGATTCATTGGAATTCCTAAGACCTAGTGCTAAAGAATAATTTATAAATTAATGAGGGTGTCTCTTTTTTAAGAGGAGGGATTATTCTTTGGGCAACTAGACCAGTGTTTCTCAAATAGGTCCCAGCGTACACCCCCTTCCCCTTGCCAGTCTGGGTATTTACAGTGAACTTGCATAAGGGAGATTTTCATGCACTGCCTCTGAGATTTTCATGCACTGGAATCAGACTGGAAAGGGGGGTACTCTGGAACCTACTTGAATAAAACTGAACTGGGGTAGGGATTTTCACAAGCCCGGTACTCATGATCTGATCTTCTGAGTATCCAAAGCAAACGTTCATCAGCCATACTTAACTGAATTTTAGTTTAGGACAGTGTTCTTCAATTTTTTTGCACCTATGGACCAGCAGAAATAAAAGAATTATTTTGCGGATCAGCACTGGTCTGCCGGTTGAAGAACACTGGTGTAGACTCAAATGCCACTAGTAAACTACCATAGGAAATGAGAATGTATAACTTTTCCTATTAGGAGGCTACAAATAAATTTTTTTTTAAAGCAATTTTCCAAACATGCCACAAATGGCGTAAAATTCAGCAAATTTTGAATAAAATCTAAGTACTGATTGGTCACAAGAAAATTAAATGTTGTTTTGATCGGATGTCCATTTTGGGGTTAGAAAAAAAGTACAAGTTTTCTACTTTTTTTTTTTTTTTTACCTTTTGCATTAGTCTTTCATTACTAAAATAGTAGTCCTAAGACTCACTGAAGGCTTGACAAACCTCAAACAGAATCGTGAAGAATGTTTTTTTATGAAATAAAAGAACAGAGAGAAAAAAAACCCTATCCTTCCCACCCCGAGTACTAAATATAATATATAACTGCCAATCAGTGCTGCCACCAGACCGGTCCATTCACCAGTCCAAGGAGTCTCCAGCCCTGAGAAGTGCAATTGAGTAACAAAGATCCGCTTCTCCTCTTCAGCCTACCTGAAAGCTTGGGAAGTCACATCTCCTGCTCCTTCCACAGACAGCCCAAGGAAGACCGGGAAAAGAGTGTAAGCCAGAGCAGCGGTAACTTTCTGTGCGCCCACAGCAGCTGTCTTCGAACAGTACAGTCGGCAGACTCACCACATGGTGCCCACTTCGCGTGCCTTCTTTTCGAGGTGTGCGCCTTTGACCCAAAATTACCCATCAGCCACCACGCCAGGTTCACACGAACTCCCCATTAGCAGCCCCAGTGCTGCCTGGAAATGTTAGCAGACAACTGCACTGATGTTTTCACCTAAGTAGTCCGCGAAGCGTTTACGGTAAGCTGCCTTTTTTCCTCAGCGCTTGCAGAGGACACTAATCCTTCACGGACCAGCAGGAAGTTTTTGCGGACCGGCACTGGTCTGCGGACCAGCGGTTGAAGAACACTGGTCTAGGGCACTGGTTCCCAAACTTGGTCCAGAAGGCACCCCAGCCAGTTGGGCTTTCAGGATATCCCCAGTAAATATGCATGAGAGAGATTTGAATGGAGGCAGTGCATGCATATCTCTTATGAATATTCATAGTGGATATCCTGAACTAAGTTTGTTTGGATGTTTTAAGCTCTCTTGGAAACTAGTTCTGGTTGAGGGGCTAGAGAACTGACTTGGGGAACTGCGGGAGTAAACAGCCCATTTCAGAGCTGCTAGTTGACCTTTAAAGAGAGCCTGCAAATCAGGAAGTCACAATTTGTATATATTGTCCCTGCGGATAACAATCCTGTGTCATCTGTCTCAACCTTGGTCCTTCTACACTAGCATTCTTCAATGCAAGGCTTGAGGGTCAGTGGTTGTGCCCATTCATACTCTGAATCAACCCTTTCTCCTTAAAGAATGACATGGAGATGGTTTTCCGTGGTTATCCACGGGGAAGAGAATGGAACGGTGATGAATTCTGTTACGGTGTCATTCTCTTGGTGGTGTCTTATGGAAGTAATAAATAAACAGCAGTAGAAATTCTTTTCTTGATGTTGAATTCCAGTTTTCTCATTCTGTTTTTTATAACTTCTGCCCTTCTCATGCATGGTCATGTTTGTATGGTGAAGCCTAGAAATTGCTAGCTATTGCCCCATTTCTTTTTTTTTTTTTTTAGTTCAAAATTTTTATTGAAAACTTTTATAATACAAACACAAAGCAGAATAAAATCAATACAGCAAGGCTGCCATTTGTAATTAGAACCAAATAACTGTTTTCTCATACGATGGCAGCAACATAAGTAGAACTGCATCAACAAGAGAACCAGGAAGAAAATATGAGAAGAGCAAAAAGGAGAAGAGAAAAGAAATGGGGAAAAAGTACATACTAACATCATGACAATACATATGCAAAAGAAAAGATAGTTGTCAGGAATGTAATTGTGACTGTATAAAATTATCAAGAAATAACCATGGTGATACTACGACGGAAGTATAGAAGGAGAGTCTGGAGGTTCTGGAGAGATGAAGTTTTTCAGTAGCATAATGTTCATATTTACGATAAAGACTTAATGAGTAACACCAGAAGGTATAGTCCAACAAGGATGTTGATTTCCAGTTTTTAAGAATATGCATGAGGGCAATAACAAACATAGTATCTATTAGTTTCGCCGGACAGTCAGAGTTTACTGTCTGGTGACAGTAAAGAGAGAACAAATTGGAGAACAAAATTAAAAGAATACAAAAAACTTATAACTTCCAAACCTACTAACTTCTACGCACTAAAAATCGGCTCCCCTTACCCCGACATCAAAAATCTTTTCAAAATAGTCAACAACCTTTATGACATTCAGACCCTAACCCGTCCTACCTCAGAATTCCCTCCACCGGCCAATGCCCTAGCTGAGTTTTTCAACAGCAAAATCTCCAATCTGAGATCCTCCCTATTGGGCGTCACAGCTAACCATCTGAACTACCCAGTTGCTCAGCCCTTTGACGAACTTAGAGCGGATCTTCTCTGGAACAACTTTACAATCCCAACCTGGCAACAATTCTGCTCGCTCTATTCAAAATACGCCAATTCTCACTGCAAACTAGACTGTTGCCCACCTAACGTAATGAAAGTTTCCCTGGTCACCTTCAAAGCCAAGTTACATACTTGGCTCTCTTCCCTTTTACAATTGGGCACTTTTCCTGAGGACCTAGGCCAGATCCTAATCACCCCGATTGTAAAAAACCCCAAAGAACCCATCAACCTAACATCAAATTACAGACCCATTGCGAACATCCCCTTCTTTGCAAAGTTAATGGAAGGTCTGGTCAACCAAGACTTAGTATCCTATCTGGACAAATTTAACATTCTAAATGACAACCAGTCAGGGTTCCGACCCGGTCATAGCACCAAAACTATTATTGCCTCTCTACTAGACTCCCTCCATTCCCTGTTCAGCAAGGGCACAAGTGCACTAGTCCTTCAGTTCAACTTAAGTAATGCCTTCGACTTAGTTGATCATACCATCCTCTTAGACCAGGGGTGCCCACACTTTTTGGGCTTCCGAGCTACTTTTAAAATTACCAAGTCAAAATGATCTACCAATAATGAAATTTTTTTTTTAAAAACCCCACAAAGCACACTGAAAGGCAGAGAAAATATTAATTATCATTCATATTCCGGGGTTTTTTCAAAGATGTCACGGCAGATGACTCTATGCAATGTCACCTCAGTAACAACCATACAAAAATAGACAAATATACTCCCTCCCTTTTTACTGAACCACACTAGCAGTTTTTAGCACAGGGAGTTGCGCTGAATGCCCCACGCTGCTCTCAATGCTCATAGGTTCCCTGCGCTAAAAAACGCTATTGTGGTTTAGTAAAAGGGAGCCATAGTGCAAAATATAGACAGCAGATATAAATTCTCAAAAAGGACACATTTTGATCACTAAACTGAAAATAAAATCATTTTTCCTACCTTTGTTGTTTGGTGATTTCATGAGTCTCTGGTTGCACTTTCTTCTTCTGACTGTGCATCCAATCTTTCTTCCCTTCTTTCAGCCTCCTGTATGTTTCCTTTTCTCCAGACCTCATTCTCTTCCCCAACTTTTTCTTTCTGTTTCCTTGCCTCCCTTTCTTTCTGTCTCCCTGTTCCCCCTTCTTTCTGTCTTCCTGCCTGCCCCCTTTCTTTCCTTCTCCCTCCCCTCCCCCTCAAGCCACTCGGTTTGCCGCCATCAGGGAACAGCCCCCAAGCCACCGCCGCCCCATGCTCTCCTTCAAAAGCGTTGTGCTGACCAGCATTCTGCTCCCCGACGTCAATTATGACATAGGAGAGGAAGTTCTGGGCCAACAAGGCATTTCTCCCCATTCCATCCAGCCTGAGCCCCATCTCTCCTTGATCCAGCATTTCCCTTCTATGTCTGTCAGAATTACCATTCCACCTATTTTCCAGCATCACCCTTCTTTGTGTCCATCTCACCTATATCCCTATCTCACCACTTTTTCAGAATCTTCATTTGTCTCTGTCCTTGTCTTTACCCCATGTTCACCATTTGCCCTTTCAATGTCTTTATCTCCCTCCCCCCATTTTCAGCATTACTTCTATGTCTCTATTTCACCTCCTCTTCATGTCCCCTCTGTATCTCTATTCTTATTCAGTAGGTCCTGCTTACCCTTTCTCTTCTTTGTGTCACTCTCTCCATTTTTAGCTTTCTGCCCTTTTCTTGTAGCCAGAATTTTTCCACCCTCCCTCCACTCCGGCCCAACCCGGTATGAAATATTTCCTTTTGTTTCCCTCCCCTCTCTCTTCTCCTCCCTCACCCATGAGTCCTGCATCTGGCCCTCTCCCTTCCACCTGCATCCAGCCACACACCCTGCCCTGCGGCCCTCTTCAGCAACGGTGATCAAGGCAGGCTGCTGACATCGAGGCCTTCCCTCTGCGAGTCCCGCTTTTGTAGAAAAAGGAAGTTGAAACAAGCGGGACTTGCAGAGGGTAGGCCTCGACGTCAGAAGCTTGCGTCGATCGATGCTGCTGAGTTGCCGAAGAGAGCTGCGGAGCAGGGGGTGTGGCCGGATGCAAATAGAAGGGAGAGGACCAGATAGGAAGGCTGTAGAAGCTCTGGAGCATGATACCGACCCCAGCCAGGCTGATTTCTTTTTCAGGCTGCTGCCACCGCCGCCCCCTCCCCCCCACCGAAATGACAAAAAACAGACTAAACTGGATGGCCGGCGTTGTCAGCTGATCAGCCGGTAGATCGGGACGGCAACACGAGTCTATCATGGGATGGGCTCCGCGATCGACTCATGTTGCCTTCCCGATCTACCGGTCGATTGCGATCGACGAATTGGGCACCCCTGTCTTAGACTGTTTGGAGTCAATCGGTCTCTCAAGCAATGTTTTAAAATGGTTCCAGGGTTTCCTAAGTAAAAGATCATACCAAGTTTACTGTGACAATACACATTCCTTCAGCTGGGTAAACGCTTGTGGAGTCCCGCAGGGCTCTCCCCTGTCCCCCACTCTGTTCAACATCTACCTGGATGCACTAGGGAACCTATTGCAAAGCCTGAAAATCAAATTCTACATTTACGCTGATGACATTACAATAGTCTTTCCCCTAACCAGTGTAACTCCTGAGACAAAAAGTCACCTGGCATCTATCCTTAAGCAAATCGAACTATGGATGTCCGACTTCAAATTGAAACTCAACTCAGATAAAACCAAATTCTTCCTGGCTAGTCCAAACAACAAAATCAAAGACTCATCAGTCTCTTTGAACGGTTAAATCTTTCCCATCACAGATTCCATAAAAATTCTAGGAGTGACGCTAGACCGCAACCTCACCTTTGAAACTCACACCGACTTACTGTACTGCTATTATTCTTAGGGTAATGCTATATCCCACTTTCCCTTCCCCTCACCAGCTCCCTGACTGGGAAAATTAATAGCATACACAGATGACTGAAAGCATAATATAGGTTTATTCATACAATTTTATAATAATGAAATCATGCAGTAAGGAATCAATAATTTATTACCATATATTGCATCATCACTCCGATATCGGGGGACTAGCGAAACATCGGAGGCAGCGCATTCATCTCATATCAGCATCACACGGCTCTTCAGCAGTGGAGAAGTCCCGATTCCACTGAGTTCTGCCTGTCTTTTTATGCCCAGATTATGGTCAGGATCCGGTTAGGCACTTTTTTACTCAAAGTATTATGGTCAGGATCCGGTTTTGTGTATGTGCTCCAACATGAACATATCACAAACAAGTTCACTAACCATTTATGCACATCCTGTCTTTCCCCCCCTTCTCTCGATTGAATCATCCATATCCTGTCTTGACTAAATCTGGCTCGCCAGGTGCAAGTTATCTTTCTGAACTCTAGTTCCCCTTTTAAAAAAAGAAAGTTGTTATTTGGTATTAGGATCCTTTTAGTAGAAGATGGTTTCTTAAACAGCCATTGTTACTAAAAACAACTCTCATATCATATATATCCCATACGTATCACATTCGGTCCTTAACAATGAGTGTTGTATGTAACCATCATCACTTTTTGTTGTTTACAACAAATGCCATATGCCACATAACAATTAAAATTATTACCAGAATAACAACTATTAACAGAGGATGGATGATCCAATCCAGAGTCGTTTTGGCTGAAGGTGAATATCCTAAAAATATATCCCACCAATGATGTGAAGTAGCATCAGCTATTCCTGACCCTATTGTCACTATCGAGTCTGCTGCAATAGTGGTGGTAAGCTGATGAGCCATAATACTTTGATTTAGGTATCGGATGGCACTCTGTATTTTGGTTGATTGAGTTAATATTTGCTTAAATCTGGTCAAATTTACATCCCAATTTGGAACATCCCATTTAGTGCTATTCCAAATGATAGCTACATCCTTATCTACATCGGATGTTAATATGAATGTGTCATTTTCCCAGTGCAATACTGAAATGTTATGAATACATCCCGAAAAAGGCACTGCCATTCCTGGTATCACTGGTTGATCAGTTACTACACATACTACTTGTGGTGCTATTTCGACCATATACCTATAGGTTATTGGCATAATAGTCCATTCACATTTGTTTACAGTATTTTGCAATAAACATGGTTCATATACAGCAGATTGTAATTTACAAACTTTTCCACTTAAAGTGTTATCACAAAAAGTTAAATCATGGGTACGATTATGCATATCTATCACCTGTCCATAAAAGGTGGGGGTCCAAAAGTGTTGATTAGGAGCTGACCCAATTAGTAAAGGCATCACTATGTATTTACACATTATACTCTGTTTGGTTACATTGTAAATGGTAAAATATCCCTGACATAGGGTTTTCTCACACCTTATCCCCGAACTAGGTATTTGTAGCCAATGGCCTGCACGGATTACATCAGAAAAGACGGTCCTCCACACTTGTTCATTTGCTGTCAAAAGTTGTGTTTGAAAGACATTTTTCTGTTGTTGCTGCTGTAATGTTTGCAAAGAACATATAGTCCAATTGATTATGTGAGTAATATTAGTATCTACAAGGAAGGTTAGAGAATTACTAGCATTAAAAAGATCTAACATATCATTATCCACGCCAGCTGCTAGTGTCATTGGGTACCAAATAGTAGGCATCCAATTAGCTTGTATAGTTAAAGCATCATTAATTTTACTTCCAGCGTTATGCAGCCTATTTGCTAAAGATTCTATATCATAACTGTTTATTGTCCCGGTAATAGTTCCAAATCCTCCCAAAATAGTATCATACCAGGCTCTCCTATATCTACATCGACTAGAGGGAGGAAAGGTAATTTTTTACCACTACTTGACTCTGATATAGGGCATAAAAGATATACCCTCTTCTGTCATTGTGAGGGCCTTTCCATATGTCCACATTAGTTGTGATGTTAGCTATTGTACATCTCTGTCCTTTTTCACAACTAAACTTTTCCTGTTGTCGTCTGCTGGTAGCACTTCTCCATCCCCATTGAAATCGAGCATTGTCATCCAAAACCAGACGCCTAGCCGGAGTCCATCCTTCTACGTGACCCAAAGATACGATACCAAGGACTGTGAATACGCATAGGACGATTAGGGTTTCCTGTAAAATTAAACACAGTATTACTCCCGTAGGTAACATTTCTCCTGTGGGACATATTCCCATTTTTCTACACCGGGCCTCATTATCAATAGCGTACGGTCACTGCTATCACTTCAGCGGGAGAGGGGGGACCATTTCGGTTGCTAATCCATATTTTGGCCCCAACATTTACAGTATTTGTGGATCCAAACCCTTTTGCCCCCCTAACCGTCAATTCTGTAGGGGCTGTGGTTTCTCTCACCGGAGCTATATATATAGGAATTAGCAACAGTTGTGCAATTCTTTCTCCCTGTGCTATTATTACATCCTCCGCACCTAAGTTAATTAGTATTACCCTAACCTCCCCTTGATAGTCAGCATCAATTACCCCTCCCAAGACAGTTATTCCTTTTGAGGCATAACTGGATCTGGTTACCAATTGCCCATAATGTTCTTTCGGAATTTTTCTCTGTGTTCTCCACAGCTCTAGTGGTGGAATGTGGTACTGCTGGTAGTGTAAATCCTGGAAGGAAAGCACATGTTCATTAATAAAAGAACAAAGAAAAGAAACACATGGCACGTTTTCCCCTCTGCAAACATGACTAATTCTTGTATCGCAGAGTCACAGTCTCTGTGTTGAATTGTTGAAAAGATTCAAAAAAGGTTTTTTTTTTTTCCCTGAAACACAAAACACACAGATTAAATAGACTTATTTCAGGGTCCTGTGGCACCAAATATGGCCACAGGAAAATTTAAACAGGCAGACACATTCTCTACATGGTAAAATTAGACTGTCTTTTTCCTAACATCAGGGAATTATTCTCAATCCATATTCTTTATTAGGTTCCTATCCTGAAGAGCTTACTTGTAAAAAGTAAGCAAGATTTCAATTCCAAATTCATCCACTTACATAAAAGTTTATTATAATTATTCTTTTCCGGTAACAAGGTTAACAAGCCTTTTGTTTCACATTTATTTTAATTGTATAGGTACTTAACCTCTACTTTTGTTAATCTTTTTATTTTAAACTTCCCAATTTAATTTTAAAATGCATTTAAATTTAATTACTCCCTAATCATACATTTCGGGCAATGCATATTTTTAAAAATACTTTATAAACCATGCAGGGGCACAAAAAGTCATATTCAAAACTAATTTGAAACACTGAGATAAAGGCAAGGAAACTTTTTTCTTTTGCACACCGTCACAAACACAATATTTCTTTTAAGCATGGCATCTATTGCTAGAATAAATCTTTCTTCTTTTCAGAAAAGTATTCTTTTACTGTAACATGCCTGAGATCCGGCTTTCACATACCTTACCTTCAAACAAATGTGCTGTATAAACCAGCAGGCACTCTTACGACTGCCAGAACACGTAACTATCTGGCTTGACAAAATTATTTGTCTCAAATCACATTCCTTATTCTAACATACTTTGCATTCAATTTCCAGCCTTGAAACCAGCTAGACTTTTTAAACCTTTATTTTTCTTTCCTAAACCATCTCGTTTAATATCACATCCTGATTCCTTCTGATCCTACAGTTCTGTTCTTCCAACATTCTTATAAACAAGGGAAAAATTCAGGCTACATTCTCGTACAGAACTTTCAGACAAACAGCTCCTAAACTACTAAAATACCTTAATTATTCTTCAACATCAAAAACAACAAGAACTTTTCCCCACGGCTGATCGGAACTCCAAACAGCATACATTTCCCTGTGTATGCTCGTAAAGTTTTCATTCTAAAAATCCTCCTGCTGCTAACAAGGTAATTGCAAGTTACTACATTTTAAATCCACCATATGTTAATATTTAAGCACATTTTAAAGATCGATACCTATTTCTGAAAGATATCTCAGCAGCTCAGACAAAGAAAATCTCCATACTGTGGAATTTCCCTCCTTCTCTTCTTTTTATACTTATATTGTGCCACTTTTACAGCTGCTCTTTCTGCTACATCCTGATAATGTTCCAGTTTATCCTTTAATAATTTACTATTACATTCCAGCACCAGACACCGTCCCTCTAATTCTAACTTACTCTGTTCTACTCTCCCTTTCTCATTAAGTGCCATCTGCAACCGCTTGTGCACCCCACGGTAGACAGAGGCCAACACCCAACTCCTTCGAGCCAGGGTAACTGCTTCACCTGTTTTCACAGGGATTGTTTCAAGTACTTGTACACCATTCTTTGGTTTAAGTGCCGTCTGCAACCGCTTGTGCACCCCACGGTATGCAGAGGCCAACACCCAACTCCTTCGAGCCAGGGTAACTGCTTCACCTGTTTTCACAGGGATTGTTTCAAGTACTTGTACCACATTCTTTGGTTCAAATTCCCTTAATTCCTTATCCCATGATTCCGCCAATCCATGATTGGCCATTTCTGCCGCTATTATTTCATACGGGTCCCCGGTCCAGCCTGGTATCCCTGCAGGTTCTTTTTTAGATTTCTCCTTTCGCCGGAACATTGTTCGGTCTTATTTAGGGAGATCCTGCCGACTACGCCAATTAATGTACTGCTATTATTCTTAGGGTAATGCTATATCCCACTTTCCCTTCCCCTCACCAGCTCCCTGACTGGGAAAATTAATAGCATACACAGATGACTGAAAGCATAATATAGGTTTATTCATACAATTTTATAATAATGAAATCATGCAGTAAGGAATCAATAATTTATTACCATATATTGCATCATCACTCCGATATCGGGGGACTAGCGAAACATCGGAGGCAGCGCATTCATCTCATATCAGCATCACACGGCTCTTCAGCAGTGGAGAAGTCCCGATTCCACTGAGTTCTGCCTGTCTTTTTATGCCCAGATTATGGTCAGGATCCGGTTAGGCACTTTTTTACTCAAAGTATTATGGTCAGGATCCGGTTTTGTGTATGTGCTCCAACATGAACATATCACAAACAAGTTCACTAACCATTTATGCACATCCTGTCTTTCCCCCCCCTTCTCTCGATTGAATCATCCATATCCTGTCTTGACTAAATCTGGCTCGCCAGGTGCAAGTTATCTTTCTGAACTCTAGTTCCCCTTTTAAAAAAAGAAAGTTGTTATTTGGTATTAGGATCCTTTTAGTAGAAGATGGTTTCTTAAACAGCCATTGTTACTAAAAACAACTCTCATATCATATATATCCCATACGTATCACACTTACTAGTCAGAAAATGCTTCTCCGCCTTATGGAAACTAAGCACCATCAGAAAATACTTTGATGCATCCTCATTCCGCTTACTGGTGCAATACTCCATCCTGAGCTTACTCGACTACTGCAACATTATCTACCTGGGATCCATCAAAAAAAACATTAAAAGACTACGTATCATCCAAAATTTTGCAATTCGACTGATCTTTGGACTAAAAAAATGGGAACACAACTCCCTACTACCAAAAACTCCTCTGGTTGCCTCTGGAAGCAAGAGTGCTGTTCAAGTTTGCCTGTCTCTGTTTCAAATCCATTCTTGGTTCGGCCCCCTTATACTTGGTTCCCCATTTTACCTTAGATTGTCCATCCAGACCCACTCGCAGAGCTCATCTCTTCAGCCATCCAACTCTAAAAAAATACCTGAACAGAACTCTAGCCTTCCAAGCAGGTCATCTAAACAATTGGCTGAGCAACATTATCTGCGTTCCTCATCCTACCTAAACTTCAGAAAATTATTAAAAACTAATCTATTTAACCGATTTGTAGCCTAAGACCCCTTACCCGACCCTTGCCCCTTAAGATCTCTTTTTTTCTTACCTTCCTTCCCGCTCACCTTACATTTGATCCCTTATATTGTTCTTGTTCCATGCTTACATATATTAATTGTATCTGTATCTGCTGATTGTCCAGCCCTTTATTGTAAACCACCTCGAATTACTAAGGCTTTGGCGGTATATAAGAAATAAAATTATTATTATTCAGAGTATTTATTAAAATTTATATATTGCACAATATCAACTTTGGTCAAATCAGCGCAGTTTACAATTAACACATACATGTTTATACTCCAAGAAAAATAAGACAAGAAAAAAAAACCCTTCTATATCTTGATCAGATTTCATTCACAAGATTCGCAAGAAATTTTTGTTTTAATCATTTAGAGGCTTCCTTACTAAGCTGAACTTAGAAATAGTTGGTTTTTCCCATGTGCTAAGCCCATTTCTTGTATGGACATGAAAATCCCTTTTTTTTTGTATGTGTTTCATTTTTGGCCATGTGCTAATGTCACCATTAGTGTTTAGCTATTAAGAAAAAAATAATAATTTTGACTGAGGAGCCCTTACAGCGCCAATTTATGAGGCAATAAAGGCTCCTGTTTAACCCTGAGTAGCTAGTCAGCATTTTCTAATGTGCATACGCTATTTACCGCTTCCATGCCAACTCTCCATCCATTCTCTGCCCCTGACACGCCCTCTGAAAAAATAAATTACTGCGTGCTTAGTGTACACCAGTGTATCGCAGACTGTGTGCCTCCTGAGATTTCAGGTATGCCGTGGCACACGGGTGGGGGGGGGAGGAGAGGCGCTGGCTGATTGCCTACAGGATGTGCCTCTTGCCGCAAGAGACACATCCTTTAGGCAATCAGCCAACGCCTCTCCTCTCTGGCCCTCTTCCCTGTTGGCACCCCCCCCACTGGTGTCTCAGGGCCGTCTGAAGGGCCTTTGCGCATGTGGTGGCACATGTGCGACGCCCACTCACGTGCCACAGCTTGAGAAAGTTTGTGGGAAACTGGTGTATACAAATTCCTAAAGAAATGCAGGACAAGTGAGCCCATTCTGCGTTAACACCATTTTTGCTATGCTAAGCCCACATTAACACAACTTAGTAAAAGGACCCCCTTAATTGGGGAAACAATATTCCTCCAGTTTTCCAACAGTTTTGCATTTTCTGAGAGTTTTTGAGGTCTCAGAGTGGAATGGGTGTGAATCTGACCAGCCAAAGCCTGATTGAGGTGCTCAGCTCTGAGGTGGAATGAAGCAAATGACTTGTGACATCTTGATGTTTCATGGTGGTGATGTTAAGGAACAGAGAACTACAGGGTTGGACTAAATCTTTTTTATCCAAGTTCTTAAATATTTCCAAGGTGTAGTGTATCAACATATAGCTAAAATTTCTAAATAATAGTCTTAGCATCACATTTTGGCATTGATCAGAATCCTTAGTGTAAAGTAAAACTAGAGAATGACAAAGTGGCTGTTACCCGCGGGTAGCTGCGGGTAACCCGCTGAAACGGTGAGGGGGGAAAAAGTGCGTGCTCACTGCGGGTACGGGAACAAGGCCATCCACCGCCCCGTGGAGCGGTGAATGGCCTTGTCCCCGCAGTTAAGGGAGGGAACACGCGCAGTCACCAATCGCGCGCAGCCCCCTCCCTCCTTTCTACCTACCCGAATCTATCTATCTCCCTCCCCCTTATTTTCGCAGCACGTTTTGAGTAATTTCTTCACAAAGCCATTGGAGCCTGCAAGCAGTAGCGTGCGTATGTGGGCGGAAGCTTCTCTTGACGCAACATCTGATTGCATCAGAAGAGAAGCTTCCGCCCACACACACACGCTACTGCTTGCAGGCTCTGACAGCTTTGAAGAAGTTGCTCAAAACGCGCCACAAAGGTAAAGGGGAGGGAGATAGATAGTTAGATTTGGGTAGGTAGGAAGGAGGGAGGGGGGTGCCGAAGGGCGGTGAGGTGGCGAGAGGGAAGGGTGGTGGAGGAAAGGAAAAGGAGCAGACGCTGAAGGGGAGTGGAGAGGAACAGACGCTGAAAGGAAATGGGGAACAGATAGTGGGGAGAAGATGCTGAAGGGAAATGGGGAAGACAGAGTTAGGGAGAAGACGCTGAAGGGAAATGGGGGAGACAGAGTGGGTAGAAGACGCTGAAGGGAAATGGGGAACAGAGAGTGGGGAGAAGACGCTGGAAGGGAAGAAGACAGAGATGCCAGACTGGGGGAGCAGAGGGAAGAAGATGGGTGCCAGACCAATTGGGGGGGGGGTGAAGGGAGAGGCACAGTAACAGAGCAAATGGAAGATGCAGAAAGAAGACAGAAAGTGGCTGGAAGGAATTGAATGAGAAGATGAGGGAAGCAGAAACCAGACAACAAAGGTAGAAAAAAAAAATTCTATTTATTTATTTTCTTTTTTCATTTTTTTTTCTTTAGGATAAAGTAGTATATTAGTTGTGTTTATAAAAATTTATAAACAAAGCCCTGCCAGCTGAACATCTCTTTCTCTAGTTCAGCAGCCAGAACTTTGATTTATAAGGAAGGAATAAGCTAAATATTGCAGTACTGAGGCTTTTATGGATGCTGCGGGAATAGTAGTCGCGGGGACGGGGCGGGGACAGTGATGATGGGGATGGGGCGGGGACAGTGGTCGCAGGGACGGTAGTTGCGGGAACGAGGTGTTGATGGGGACAAATTTTTTCCCCGTGTCATTCTCTAATTAAAACTATGTTTAGCTCTCACCACCCTGCGCAAAGCCTGGTCTTTCCTTCCTGCAGACCACTTCACAAGCATTTGCAGCATCTTCAAGGTGTGCATCCTGTACTCCTGGCTAAATGGCTTGATGTTTGGAGAGTTCATTCCCATGGTTGGGATGATGAAAAAGACAAATACCCTGGAACGATAACCGATTAATCAACCACACACATTTCTGGAATTTCACCTCTACCACAAACTTCAGTGGCATGCCTTGAACATGCTGTGTGCTGGAATTCTTATGCTTTTCTCTTTTGTTCATTCATATCTAAACCATCTTTCTGCTTGGGTTGATACATGGGAATAAATTTTTTTTTTTAAATTCTTTATTTAAATTTTTTCAAATAAACAACAATTGTGCTTATCAGGCAATATACGATATTAATACATCCAATCTTTCTTTTAGTAAATATAATAATTCAAAAAAATAATACAGAAATAAATCAACTTTCATTATTGGATCAATATATTAACAAAAAAGGAAAAAAAACCCAAACTTTTTAACATAGTCCTCAATAAAAGAAGAAGGAGACAAAGAAAAAGAAATTCTTCCAGGAAAGATCACATATTAAATATTTAAAGGAAATTAAGTGACAACTGATGGTTATAATAATGCTAGACTTGAGTTATACCGAAAATCACTATGGCACAAATGAAACTCCTTTACCTTCTAAAAAGAAACGTAACTGCTGTGAATCATAAAAAATATATCTATTATTTTGAAATACAACAAAACATTTACAAGGAAATCTTAACTGAAAAGAAGCTCCTAATGATAAAACTTTTCCCCGATATGTAAGAAATTCTTTCCTTCTAGTCTGAGTCCATTTTGAAACATCCGGAAAAATATATATTCTTTCTCCCAAAAAAGAAACTTGTTTTAGACCATAATACAATTTCAGAATCATTTCTTTGTCCTGGTGAAATACCAGAGATACTATCAGTGTAGCTCGTCCGGACACTTCAATATTTGATGATTCCAAGAAAATTGTTAAATCTTGTTCAGTAGTTGTTTCAGGCTCTTTTATTGTCCTTTTTAGGTAATAAATCTTTTGCAAAGGTGGTATATTCGTTTCCACAATTTTTAATATGGAAACCAGGAAATCCTTAAATAATTCCCTAGGAGTTTTAAATTTAGACATAGGAAAATTTAAAATCCTCAAATTTAAACTCCTATTTTGATTTTCCAGATTTTCAATTTTACGAAGAAGAAAATCTTTATCCTTTGCATGCTGGTTATTAAAGGATTTAATCTCGGTTATAGATTTTTCAATATCTCCTATTTGTTTTACTTGATCATGAGAAACAGTTTCCAGTTTTTTAACTTTAGTAGAAACTTCAGCCATCAAGGAAATGAATCCAATACATACTGTTTGAAGATTTTCAATTGCTCCCCACAGTGAATCCAGTGTAACCACCGCCGGTTTCACAAGCGGCTTGAGATGAGGTAGCCCGGGTTCCCGCTCTCCTTCCCGGGTTTCACCTCCCCCACTCTCACCACCGCTTGCCTGCAGTGCTCCTCCTCCTCCTTCCGTTCTTCTCTCCGAGTTAGCCTGCAACGGCGTTATCTCCTGGATCGGCTGTTGCCGAAATCCCTCTGCAGGAAATCCCAACTCCGTTGCGCTGCTCGGGGGAGGAGGAGGGTCAGGTCCCAGAGGGCTCAGCGACGCGTCGCCGTCCAGGCTGAGCTGCTCCTGGAGCTCAGCTGCGGATCCGCCCAACGCCATCGGGGCTGCATAGGATGTAATCGCAGCTTGACGCGGAGTTGAAGTCGCGGCCAAGGGAAGAGGGATAACCCTCTGCCATCCCCTCCTCTTAGGCATCAAAGAAAAACTGAAGAAAACTTTACCAAAGGTAAAATGTTACTGCTAGAGCGGGAGCTTTAACTCACACATCCACTCCCGTCGCCATCTTGTCTCCCTATGGGAAGAAATTTTACTATCATAATCATATGTATAGAGCATATAAGATTACAGTGTTCCCCCGTGAATTCACAGTTCATGAATCGCAGACTCGCTCATTCGCGGTCTGCTCCGACCGCATCTTCCTGTAGTAAAGTTGGGCTACACCAACCGAGAGCTACGAGTCAAAGCGGCTCCTGATTGGTGTAGCCCGACTTTACTACAGGAAAAGGTGGTGGGATCAGACTGCGAGTGATTTTCTTCACCCGCCTGCACTCCAGATGCCCTTTCCTGCCTCTCCAGCTGCCCTCTCCTGCCTCCCCTGCCTTTTGACAGGCGAAAAACCGCATTTGTGTGTTTTTTTAAATTTGGGGGGTTTCTGGAACGGAACCCCCGTGAATTTTGGGGGAGTACTTATAGTGCTGAACAGAAATTACTTATAGGGGAGTACTTATAGTGATGAACAGAAATCCTTTCAAGAGAGGATAGGCAACAAACAGCATTGAGTTAAGAGAATAAGGTCATGACTGAGAAAGTTTATAGTGTGCATCCTGTTGATATTTGAAGAACCCTTCGTACTTGTAACAAGAGAACAATTATGGGCCAAACTGCATACTGCCATTGGGGGATGGGGAAGAATGTTTATATTTTAGTTGAGGCATTTACCCTTTGGGCCTCATCTGGGTGAGGATACTGTGGAAGCAATGTTCACAGCCCAACGGATTGCCAGGTATTGTCCAATGGGGACATGATTTGAGCTTATGCCTACAATTGCAGGGGTCTGGAGGTAACATAGTAAATGATGACAGATAAAGACCTGAACGATCCATCCAGTCTGCCCATAAGTTATACCCATTAAAAAATACATGATTAGATTAACTTGTTTCTTCTTGGATATTTCTGGACTGTAGACTTTAAAGTCTGGTATTGTCCTAGGTTCCAAATGCTGAAGTTGCCATCAAAGCTCACTCCAGTCTATCCAACCATCCCATTGTTTGCAGGATATCTACCGAAAAGCCTGGCCAGTAACGTCTTCATGTTCCATATTAGTGGTGTTCACATTGCCCACCCCAGCCCACCCTACACCGAATCACCATATATGGGACACAGACCGTGCAGGTCTGTCCAATATCGGCCTTAGTTCTTTAATTTACATCCTTCATTTTCTAATTATTTTTATTCAACGCTTTTTGAATTCCATCACCATTTTCCTCTCCACCACTTCCCTCGGGAGGACATAACAGGCATCTAAAACCCTCTCCGTGAAGAAGAATCTCCTAACATTGCACCTAAGTCTTTCTCCCTATAATCTCAAATTATGCCCTCTAGTTTTACTATTTTTTCTTCACTGGAAAATATTTGGTTCTATTTTAATTGCCTTTCAAGTATTTAAATGTCTGTATCATATCTCCTCTGTCCCTCTCCTCCAGAGTATACATATTTTGATCTTCCAGTCTCTTCTCATACACAATTTTCTCCATTATGGCACCACAAACTTGGAATTCCCTTCCAATACATAGGGAAGAAAAATTGCTTAATAAGTTCAAAGGTCTTTAAAAAAGCTAGCTCTTCAAGGATGCTTTCAATTGAGCAGCTCAAACTCTATAGAATTCAAATATTCCTCAGTGAGCTAAAATCCTTTAAATGAAAATTAAGTGGGTAACAATTCCCTATTCTACTGTTCTAACCCTATAAGTTCTCTTTCCTCAAAGCATTGTAGTTCAACTAGTTTTCCTCCTGTTTCATGTATCGTTACAATGTTAAAGTATGTGTGTCTTTTAATACAACCCTATTTTTATTTGTAAATCACATTGGATTACAATATTGCGATCAAATCAAATTTTAAATAAACTTGAAACTTCAACCTCTTACCATTTTCGTCGTTTTCATCTGGACCGCTTCAAGTCTTTTTATATCCTTTGCCAGATGCAGCCTCCAAAACTGAACACAATACTCCAAGTTTGGCCTCCCCAAAACTTCTACTCAACTGTTCCTGTCTTTTGATCCAAACAAAATTGGAGCACCTGTTACCAAGAGAACTATTTCTACATGGCTAGTGGACTCTGTCTCCTTTTGCTATGCTTGGTCTGGACTGACACTTGAGGGCTGTGTCACTGCACACACAAAGTTCAGTAATAACAACTTCAGTAGCTTGTCTACGTTACACTCCCATTGAGGACATCTGTAAAGCAGCCACCTGGTCCTCAATTTATACCTTCACATCCCATTATTGTATGGAGAATCATTCCAAGCAGAATAGTTGGTTTGGCCAAACAATTCTGCAGAATTTATTCTCTACTTAGATGCCAACTTCTTCTAACCATTTTGATTTTGCCAGGCTCATAGTATTTGTCAATAACCCTCTTCTAAGAGGCATGATCCTGGCAGCTAGGGAGTTCCTCATTTGAGAATATATTGCCTGCTTGTCCTTGGATATAGCATGGTTACTCATCTGTAACAGATGTTATCCAAGGACAGCAGACAGATATTCACAACCCTCCCATCTCCCCTAGTTGACTTCTTATCTTTATTACTGAACTGAAGGTCCCACGAGCCAACATCTGTCAGGAAGGCACTAATGCATGTGCAGTAAGGGCAGTCTTGAGACTTTTAAAGTGACGGTACATTTTTGCACTGTCCATGCCAGGCTTCATGGATGATGCCACCCACATATGAGAATATCTCTGCCTGCTGTCCTTGGATAACACCTGCTGCAGATGAGTAACTATAATTTTTCTTTGTGATTACATTACATTACATTAGTGATTTCTATTCCGCCATTACCTTGCGGTTCAAGGTGGAAATACTTCCAAACTAAAACAAAATTATATTCAAAATTTGAAGGAATAGAATAAGCGATGACATAGAATTTTTAAGGTAATATATATTGGGTAAAGAGTTACCAAAGGGAAGTGGAGGTCTTTAGGAGATAAGAATAGGGTGAAATTATGGGTTTTAGATAACGTTTGGTAGATAAAAGAGTATTAGAGAGATCTAAGGGTAAATAGAGTGTTGGATATTGGGTTGGGATTGGTTGTGCTGGATAGGTTTGTGTTTTTTGAAGAGTATGGTTTTAATGGCTCTCCTGAAGGCTTTGTAGTCTGTAGTCGAAGATAACAGAGTGGTGATTTGTCTATCCAGTTTAGCTGCTTTGGAGGCTATTAGTGATGTTATTGTCTCGAGGTTCATTCTACTCTGAAACTTCTGACTTCACATTTAGTCTTAAACTTTCTTTTATTTACACTAAGCTTCCAGGAATCTAACCAAGATGTTCCTAGAGTTGGCAAATATAACTCATGGGGCACAGGCGTACTGAGATTTCTTGCAAGCTCTTACCTCCTCCTAAGTTTTGTATTTTTGAGCTGTTGTCTGTCCACCCCTTCAATTAGCATTCTTACCTGGGCCGAGACTGCTTCTCTGTGTAATTGGCTTTCTTGTCAGTCATGTGAATCAGAGAAGTTACCGTAATCTGATCACCTTGGTGATTTACTCAAGGGAGAGGCCCTTACTTATGCTGTCTTAAGAGGAATAGTGTATATCTGTTCTAAATGCTGTAGATCACCAACTGTTCTAATGGATATTTTCTTTCTGTGCCTACCTTGGCTTTCTTCTGTATGCTTTAATTCCTAGAGAAAGTTTGCTTTGAGAAACTGAGTTCCATTTTAATGTATAAAATCAGCTTATGTGCAAAAATACTGCTTCTCTGTAACCTCACTCTCAGAGGATGTGATATTTGAGTGCATGCCCTGTGCATATTGATTGTAAGGCTGGGCTCACAGCTAAAATAAATATGGTTTCCAAGTTCATTTCATACGTGTTATTTTACTTACCATATATACTCGAATATAAGTCGATCCGAATATAAGTCGAGACCCCCATCCCCCCCCAAAGGAGGAAGAATGGTTGACTCAAATATAAGACGGGGTTAATATTCAAGTGCCATGCCCTGTCAGGATCTGCACCCAGTGTCCCCTCCTTCACGCCCTCCCTTGCCAGGCTCTGCACTCAGCCCCCCTCCCTGCCAGGTTCTGCACCCAGCCCCCTACCTTCCCTGCCCTGCAAGGCTCTGAACCCAGTCCCCTTCCCTACCAGGCTCTGCACCCAGCCCCCTTTTCTCCCTGCCCTACCAGGCTATGCAGCCAGCCCACCTCCCTGGCAGGCTCTGAACCCAGCCTCTGGTGGTCTAGTGGTAGGCTGGGACAGAAGGGATCCCTCCTGTCTCGGCCAATTGTAACAATTTTTTTTAACCCCCCTCCCTTCGCATACCTCTTCTCCCATCCCTGGTGGTCCAGTGGTGTATGGGCAGGAGCAAACTTTACGCACCCTGCACCCCTCCTTCTCGCCCTCCAATCTGGTGGCCAGTAGCACTCCGGCACGCAGGAGCGAGCTTCTTGAGCTCCAGCCCAGCCCTGCTGAATGGCTGCCATGGGGACTATGGGAGTAGGAATAGAGAGGAGTGGGAAAAGTGCCGGATCTACAGGGAAGGGAGAAGAGATACTAGACTAGGGAGTGGGGAGAGATGCTGAACTCATGGAGAGAGGAGGAGGAGGAGACCCTGGAAGTAAAGTGATTGGGGAAGGGGGCCATCAATCCCAGCTGGCCCCAGTTTAGCACTTAGGCCCTGATTCTCTAAAAGTGCGTCCCGATTTTAGGCAGCTGTAGACGTCCTACAGCTGTCTAATCAGCCAATCGGGATGCACGTTTTAAAAAAAAAAATGCTCCCCAGGCAGGCCTGAAGGCGCCTCCGGGAGCCTAGGGAGACCCGCAAGATGCCTAAGCTCGTCTAAGGGCCTTAGGCGGGCCTTAGGCTGTACCTAGGCGGCCCTACGCGTCTCCCTAGTAGATGAGAAGCTTAAAAATGTAGGCCAGCAAAATGCTGGTCTACATTGTAAGTAGACGCGGCCGCTATACTTATCGCGGCAAGGGATCTCTCTGCCGCTATAAGTATAGCGGGCCGTGGCCCCTGACCGATCACTGGCAGGAGGGTGCCCAAACCCTCCTGCCCGAAGACGCACCCCCCTCCCCGACACTACCGATCGCCCCCCCCCCCGACAATATCGGTCGCTGGCAGGAGGGTGCCCAATCCCTCCTGCCCGAAGACGCACCCCCCCCCGGCGCTAACAACCCCCACTCCACCAAACCTGTTCTTACAGATGGGTCTTGCACGTCGAGCAAGCAGGCACGCCTCGTCGAAATGAGGCGGGCCCGCCCCTTCCCAGCCCATCCCGCCGAAGCCTAAGGCCTGATTGGCCCAGGCTCTAGAAGCCTGGACCAATCAGGCCTTAGGCATAGCGGGTCCGCCCATCCCCACTTAATCTAAGGCCTGATTGGCCAGTCATTTCGACGAGGCGTGCCTGCTTGCTCGACGTGCAAGACCCATCTGTAAGAACAGGTTTGGTGGAGTGGGGGTTGTTAGCGCCGGGGGGGGGGGTGCGTCTACGGGCAGGAGGGATTGGGCACCCTCCTGCCAGCGACCGATATTGTCGGGGGGGGGATCGGTAATGTCGGGGGGGGGCGGTCGGTAGTGTCGGGGGGGGGGTGCATCTTCGGGCAGGAAAGATTGGGCACCCTCCTGCCAGCGATCGATATTGTCGGGGGGGGGGCGATCGGTAGTGTCGGGGGGGGGCGGTCGGTAGTGTCGGGGAGGGGGGTGCGTCTTCGGGCAGGAGGGTTTGGGCACCCTCCTGCCAGTGATCGGTCAGGGGGCCACGGCCCGCTATACTTATAGCGGCAGAGAGATCCCTTGCCGCGATAAGTGTAGCGGGCCGTGTCTAATCTAACCCGATTCTCTAACCCGCGTCTGTAACATGGACGCCGGTTACAGAATCGGGGTTTAGTTTAGGCCGATTCTGAATAGGACGCCTCTCCCAGGCGTCCTATACAGAATCAGGGCCTAGGTGTCTTGCGGGCCTCGCCTTCAATATAGGCGGCCTGCCTGGGGAGCATTTTTTTTTTTAAAACGTGCATCCCGATTGGCTGATTAGACAGCTGTAGGACGCCTACAGCTGCCTAAAATCGGGACGCACTTTTAGAGAATCAGGGCCTTAGTCCTTGGTCTACATTCTTAGTGCTTCAGGGCCACAAGTAAGTCAGGTCTTCAGGATATTAACAAATACGCACGAGTAAGCATATAAATCTCTCATTCAGATTCTTCAAGGATATCCTAAAAACCTGCCTATTGGCAGCCCTCAAGGACTAGGAGTGAAGACCAAGGATCTAGGTGGATTTGATGGTTTTTAGTGCTTTATCTCCTAGTGCCAATCCTTGTTTTACACTGATAAAAGACAAATATTTGTATCATGTTTAATCTTTCATGCCTAAAACAATGTAAAAGGAAGTCTGGACTGGCTAAGAGTTCTGAAGGATTGTCCTAGTGTTTTACAGCAGGGGTGTCCAACGCATCAATCGTGGAGCCTTTCAAAATAAAGTCTACCGCGCACAGGAGACCGTGCAATGTAAAAACGAGTGAACCGTGAGCCTTAGAATATATTACAGTACGGATAGTGTGGGTAGATCGCATGTTATTAAAAAAAATAGCTATTAGCCTATCATCCATCCCCTCTGTGGCATTTGGCACTTGATTGACATACAGTACAACCAGTCTGAGATCTTGTCTTTTGTAATAGTTACAAAAGATGTGATCTCAGACTGGCTGTACTGTCACTTGATTGACATACAGTACAACCAGTCTGAGATCTTGTCTTTTGTAATAGTTACAAAAGATGTGATCTCAGACTGGCTGTACTGTATGTCAATCAAGTGCCAAATGCCACAGAATTGTATTGTGCCATACATATGCAAGGTAAACCATATATATTTTAAATAAAGTACACTCGGTATATCCTCTATAATAAAACCTTTACCCGTGCATGTGCAGTTGAAATGATGTGATCCCTGCTGCCGTGATTTGTGCTTCTGTGCCATGTTCCATTTGCGGCGGTGAGAGCAACGGCAGGAGAGTGTCGTTTGAGGTGCTGCGAGGCATCCAGCTGCTACTGCTGCACAGGGAAGAGGAGGGGGAGAGAGAAAAGGGGCTGCTTTGGGGGGAGGGGTGTGCTGGGGGCAGGCAGCAATCTTGGTTTGCTCGGGGAGCCAGAGAGATAGGCAGGGGGCCAGGGAGCGAGACAGAAAGAAAGACAAACAGACAGGGGCCAGAGAGACAGCCAGCGGCCAAGGAGTGAGAAAGAAAGAAAGAAAGACAGACAGACAGGGGGGCCATGGAGAGACACAGACAGACATCGGCCAAGGAGAGAGACAGAAAGAAAGACAGACAGACACATCTATTCAAGCACCCGTTAATATAACGGGCTTAAAGACTAGTATATAAATAAATATATGGTTAGCATTTTTATTGTCAGTAGATCATTTTGACTTGGTCATTTTAAAAGTAGCTCGCAAGCCAAAAAAGTGTGGGCATCCCTGGTTTACAGTAATGGCTAGAGAATAGGCACAGGTTTCAAATATCATATTCCCCACTGGGCAAGTTACTATTTTCCACTGTCCCTGGTAGTAATTTGGGTATGAGCTTTTATGGGAAAGGGTGTATTAGTGTTAAGCATTATTTGGAAATTATGTAAATAAAAAGAGTAAGCCTTAGTTTTTCTATATCAGCATTATTTGTAGAAGTGTGGTTGTGTTATAAGTCCTGCCTCACTTTTTTAATTGTGACTGTATAATATTAGGAAAAGGTTTCTCTTACTCGGTGTTGCCAGATCTGGAGAATGTAGTTGAGAGAGGACATGCCACCCTATCTTTTGTTCCTTGGGGATTTTCTAAGTGTTGCTTGTTGAGGATGACCAACCTGTGCCTGCATCATGGCTGAAGAAGAATGGGAAGAAATGCTGTTTATGGAATGGGAGGATAAATAAACCAAAAACTGGGGGTGAGAAAGTTTAGCCAGATTCAGGGGAGTGGTGGTGACAACAGGAAATGTATGAGGGCAGAAGTATAAGGGGAGTTTCATCAGTGAAGGAAGGAAGCCATATATATATAGAATCTGTGATCTGCAGCCCAGCCAGTAATGTTAATATCACATTTTCCTCTCTCTTACAGGCAATCAGCATCAGCAAAGCAATCAATACTCAGGAAGCACCAGTGAAAGAGAAGCATGCACGGAGTATCCTTTCAAATAAATACTGTACTGAATGGTTATCGGCACCTCTTGTTAGATGCATGTGAGAAGCTGGCTGGGTTTTAGGACAGTAAAACTTATACACAATATGGATTTGGGCAGAGTTGTACTGGGGTCCTGAAATGAATTACATAAATGGAAGAGTGAGTTAAAAACAAAACTGTGATATCAAACCAGTTATGTAATCCCCACCAGTAGTCACTGCAAAACAATATAGTAGCCAAATAATGTGTGAGGGGAAACTGCATTGTGTTTAATTTTTGGAAGGCGAGTGACTTAGCTGTTCACACAGGGCTGGTGTAAGAGTATATTAGTTGTTCTAATCTAAGAAAACCTTCATTCTCAAATCTTCTCAAATGGATTTTTAGGCTCTTAGCCCACCCTCCCTTCCCCTAAGACTTAATAAGTCATGATAATTATGATAACCCAAAAGCTACTCCTCTAAGAGCACTATACTTTCAAATTATACATTTGGTAAATGAGGATGATAAAAAAAAAAAAAAAAAAATTACCCAGGTTAAAATGAGCTGTTTGAAAACTGTCCATTCTCAATGCAGGTAAAAGAATATGCTGATGGTTGTATGGGCCCATTGAGTTGCTTTGATTTCAGCAGATCTCTGCCACCTCCTAGAAGCTGCCACCCTGTGCTGCAACCTAATCAGTCTAGAGTGATTGAGCCAGTTCTGTTTTCAACATGAGCTGTGTTAAATAAGGAGACAAGACCGTAACTTAACTTATTAGACCTCTGCAGCAATGTGTTTAATATTTTCTTCCAGATGTCAGAATTCATGTTTGTGAGTTCCAGTATATTTAAATTTCCTTCAGAATTTGTATAAATGAAAACTGAAGTTTGCATTTTATCTGCCTTGTGGACCAGTTTCCCTTGACTTTTGGGAAGGAATTATTCTGGGGACTCACCATGAGAAGGGGGCCTTCACCTTCTGGTCTTATGCGATTGGTCTGCCTTTACCCAGCAGTTCTATCCTTAGCTGGAAGTTCTGCCATGTGCTGCACAAGATCTTGAGAGACGGACATCCCAATGTAAGAAGCTGCTTTTTATGTGTGCTAATTGTAGTAATTTAGAGGTGTTTATACTAGAATTTCCTTTTTTTTTTTTTTTTAATGCATTGCAGAACTGGAGATGGTGGTTAGAGCTGCTGCCTCAGCACCCTGAGGTTGCGAGTTCGATCCTAGGCTGCTCCCTGTGACTCTAGGCAAGTCACTTAACCCTTCATTGCCCCAGGTACCACACAGTTAGTTTGTGAGCCTGCCGAGACAGATAGGGAAAAATACTTACGAGTACCTGATTACTATTCAATGCACTGTAAACTGCTTTGGATGAATCTCTTCATGAAAAGGCAGTTAATAAATCCCATAAGAGCATAAGAATAGCTTTACTGGGTCAACCCAATGGTCCATCAAGCCCAGTAACCCGTTCTCACGGTGACCAATCCAGGTCACTAGTACCTGGCCAAAACCCAAAGAGTAGCAACATTCCATGCTACCGATCCAGGGTAAGCAGAGGCTTCCCCCATGTCTTAATAACAGACTATGTACTTTTCCTCCAGGAATTGTCCATAATCTTTTATCCCAATAAATAATTAAAAACATGAGCCAATGACAGATATTGCAACCAGTGCCTTCCACCAGCAAACCCCACGGGAGTGGCACTGTGATCAGAAATAATACATCGCAGAATGAGAATAGAGCCCATGCACTTTGTTTCCCCTCCAATCAATGCACTTTGTTTCCCTTCCAGTTAGAGGATGTAAACTTAAAAGACATCATCAACACCTTTTCTCACATCAGACAGCATTATGGGGTAAAGATCTAGATCATTTGTTCAAGCCTGGGGAATTTAGGAAACGCCTAAAAACAAATCTGTTCCTGAAGTATTTAGGCAGCTGACCTGTACAATTCTTACTCCAAAATAACTGTTAATCAATACCTGTTAATCACTAGCTCTTAACTCTGTTTATTCCACTCAAGTTGTTCCATCTTTTAATCATTGTAAACCGCATAGAACTTCACGGTCCTGCGGTATATAAACTGTTATTATTATTATTTATTAGTCGTATGTATATCATGGTTTCCAAACTGGGGTTTTTTAATACTAGATGGATAGAAGGATAAAAGGGATTAGAGAAGGATCACATTACAGGTCATGGGCCTGATGGGCCGCCGTGGGTGCGGACTGCTGGGCACGATGGACCTCGGGTCTGGCCCAGCAGAGGCAACTTCTTATGTTCTTATCTTCTGGTCCAGCTCTAACCCACCCCCGCCTCCTTCCCGCCTTCCCCCCGGCATCCCGGCCTTACCTGGTGGTCTAGCGGGCTTTCAGAGCAAGAGCGATCTTCCTACGCTCCTGCCCGTGCAGATTGCCAATAGGAAATGGCTGCCGTGAGTTCCCGTAGTCTCTCGAGGTAAGGCCGGGACGCTGGGGGGAAGGCTAAACTATGGGGTATTTTTTTTATTTTTTTCTTCCTCCCCAAAAAATCGACACCAGAGGGTCAATCAAAGAGCTATACATTAATTTATTAAAAAATAAACAGGCCAAGCTGGGCCCCCCCCCAAAAAATAGATTCACTGTGAGGCATATATATAAAATACAAATGAGCTTTACAGATGGATATGATGACTTCCGGTGACGTCACCCACCTGAATGGCCAGTTAGAGCATGAGCTCTGACCCGATCGAGCACAAAACCCCCTTAATTGGTGCTCTTTTCACTTCCCCTAGGGTAATTTATGGGTCCTTGACTGCGGTTGAGCGGCTGAGTAAAGTTATGCCACTGAAAAAGAAGACTGCTTCCTTTAAGCAGCTGCTGGAAGGTGTGGATGGCAGCGTCCTGCACCGCATAGGAGCGAGTTCCAAAATGGAGAAATGGAGGCCCAGGACTCAGGGAGGGGGGGAAGTGAGTCGGAGCAGGGATCTGGACAAGACGAGCCGCAGCGCTTATCCCCGTCCAAATGGTCTGCCACTATTACTAAAGGAGACCTGCAGCAGTGGGTGGCAGAAATCAAACAAGAAGTGGCGGGTTTCAAAAGAAAAATAAAGAAGGCTGTCCGGGACATCAGGCAAAATCTGGGGGAGATTGTGCAGAGAGTGGAGGTGGCGGAACAGAGAATAGAGCAAAAGGAGCAAGTACAGGCGTTGCGTGCTGTGACTACTGAGACACAGAAGGACTTTCTGGAGTGTATCACTAGGGTGGAGGACTTAGAAAATTGCTCTCACTGGAATAATATCCGGCTGAGAGGGGTCCTGGATACTGAAGAATATCAAGATGCAGACCAGGTAGTGAAAAGTTTATATGCCCACCTGCTTGGAGGGGGCCGAGGATGGAGATCATGGTCAGCTGATGGTTCCTAAGATTGATCGGACACATCGTGCTCTGGGCCCCCAGCGGGGAGAGTCTCCTCAAGATATTATTGCCTGCATGCATAATTTCCGGGAGCGGGAGCAGTTTTTGAAATCTGCCCGTGCTGCAGGCACAATTGTGTAGAAAAATTGTAAGGTGGAGGTCTTCAGGATCTCTCGTCTATCACCTTGCAGTGCAGGAGAGAGTTCCGCCCAGTTCTTGCAGTGTTGAAGCAGCATTCCCTCAAGTATAGATGGCTGTTTCTCTTTGGGCTCCTGCTTACAGTTAACAGATGAATATGACATGGAGCCTTGTCACAAATCTTAAAGGACTCAACTTTGCAAACTATTAATTGAGTCCTTTTAGATTGTGACATCTGAAATTTTATCCTATTTGTTTAATATTTTGTCCTATTTGTTTAATAAATTGATATAAGTTCTTTGACTCTCTGGTGCTCTTCACACTGATTCCTGAGGCCCACACCCAATGCACCATTGGTTCCCTCTTCATAAAGTATACCCCTCCACCTGTATTCTGTTTTTACATGTGATCTTTTGTATCTTTGCAAGTAGACACTTGACTTTAATGCATGTTTTAAATTCACTTATTTTTTAACTAGGCTGAGCCTTATAAATTTACACTTTAGGGATTTCGTACATTTATGTTTTAGTTTTCCTTCTTTTTAATATATGCTTAATTTCTTAGTTATGAAACATTTATATTATCGAAGAGGTTAAACATTCCAGTGTTCTGTATGTTAGAACACTGGTAGTTACTGGATTGCTGTATCCCCAGTTGGAGACCTTCTGGGTTTGAGCAAGGATCACTATGATATGAGTAGTGTTTACACAAGATTACGTAAGCTTTGGTCAGATAATAACATGCACACAGAAAAAGATGCAAATCTCTGTGGGTAACTTTTTTTTTTTTCTTGAACAATATTGAGTGAAAATGAGTACACTTTTATTTTATCCAGTGCTCTGCACCAGTTTTCAAAGGTAACACAAGCCTTGCAGCAGTATATGAAGTTTGAAAAATATTTGTAACTCCTATTTGTGGGGTTGTCAGATTACCAGCACAATTCTGAACATCTACATTTGTATAAAGAATTATTTCCATTACAACTGCTGGATTAAAAGTACTTTATGTAAATTGATGGAATATGAAAGCATATCCTTTTCTACTTGTATTGAAAAATAGACAGCCAGAACTCTTCTTGAGTCTGAATCATTACCATCTTTCTCTTCAGCTGAGTGAAGGAATCATCACTGAGCTGACAAAAGAGCCAGATACAGAAATGGAAGCTGGTGATTCCCACCTCACCTGTATTCTTGCCACAGATCACAAAGGCTCCCAAATGCTGATCTGTTATCTGCCTTCAATCCTAGGTTCTTCAAGACTGTCAACGGCAGAGAAGCAACATAAGAGAAATAGGAGACCTATGGGTGAGGTTTAAGTTATTAAAAAAAAAAAAAAAAAAGTTGTGTTTGGAAATGCATTTATTTCTTCATCAGCACTACTGGGTCTAGTGGTTAGTTTGTTTTTTATCTGTTGGGGATGGGAACAAGACCTCTGATCAGGAATGAAGGGTAAGAACCAGGAAGGAGCATTTCTGCAAATATCAAGAAACACCATAAACTTTAGGTAGAAAAATTGACAGGTAATCACTAGCCTGCAGTTTTTATGATAGATGCACCCCTGGCTTGTAAAATCTTTGTCTTGGGTCAACTTAGCTTTGTTTGCATTTTTATCTTTATTCTACACTGGCTTTAATTTACCAGGTGTGTTTTATCATAGGCTACTCAATGTGCTTTCCCTGTTCTAGTCTAGGTGACTGTAAATAAAACATGGTATAGCTTTGATGTATTTTTAACTGTTGATTTTTAGGGTCACTTACATGACAGATATGGACAACTGGTGAACATCTATGCAAAGCTGTTACTTCATAAAATAAGCTTTCATTTGAAGGTAATAGCAGCTTTTTAAATTTTGTCTCTTTCATTGAGACCAGAAAGGTTAATGATTAAACCCATTCCAAGGTGTAGGGTTGCTATTTCTTCTTTTGCATAAATGTTCTTTCTCTCTCCCCAGCATCCTGAATTCCCACCAAACCTAGAAGTATCAGATGATGTACTAGAGAAGGCTGCAGGCACAGATGTAAATGACATGTATGTTTCCTGGGGTACTTCACCTGTCTTGGCACTTATGATTTCTGGTACTTGCTCACTGGGTTATTCATGCACCAAACTTACTCATAAATGGCATGCAAGATTTGGTTTTGAAAGTTCTAAATCTGCAGTATCCTATTCTCTCTGACTTCTGTCTTATTGGGTGAATGGAACCAGAAGAGGCTCTGCATATTAAACATTACTGTGTAGATTTTCAAATGGATTTGGCTGCCTAGCTGTGGAGTTAGGCAACTAGTTACTGCAGGCTGAAAATGTTATGCTGCTGAGTGGCAACATTTAGCACCTCTAGATACATTTCTAAGACAAGCTCGGGGTTGCAGGCCTAAATTTGGCCAGATAGATTTAGAAGAATTTTGCTGAAAATTATTTATTGGCTCTTACTGTGAAGAATGTGGCCATGGCCTATTCAATTTTCGAGTGCCTGTATACCTTTCTTAAGAAGTGATGGGGTAGGGGAATTAAGAGGAGGGAGGGGAAGGAAAAGTTAGAGAACTTTTTTGTTTTATATTGTAAGCAGTGATATGTTACATATTTGGTTTGTCAGGTTTGTTTATTTATTTATTTTTTTTTGTTAAAAAAAAAAAAAAATCGAATTATTTCCATGAATCAATTTCTAGGTGGCCCATGACACACACATAAGTAACAAAACAAATGACAAAACAAGCACTAAAAACAACTACAAATAAGACTCCAAACACTGGATACATTTATTATACAGTAGTACCTTGGATTACAAGTATAATCCGTTCAAGGAGCATGCTCGTAATCCAAAATGCTCGTTTATCAAAGCGAGTTTCCCCATAGGAAATAATGGAAACTCGCTTTGATGCATTCCCCCCCCCCCCCCCGAGAACCAGCATTGCTCCCCTCGAAGGCCCCCCCCCTGCGATCAGGCACCCCCCTGCCTCGAACCGGCACCCCCCCGCCACGATCCGACCTCCCCCCCCCGACATGATTGGGCACCCCCCCCCCCCGCCACGATCCGACATCCCCCCCGACACAATTGGGCACCCCCCCCTGCCGCTTCTTACCCTCATCTGGGCACTCTTGAAGATCGGCCTCCTCGTCTGCTGGGCCTTGAGCATCTGAGCATGCTCAAGGCCTGCGAGTTCACGTTCAGAACGTGAACTCGCAGGCCTTGAGCATGCTCAGATGCTCAAGGCCCAGCAAACGAGGAGGCCGAACTTCAAGAGTGCCCAGATGAGGGTAAGAAGCGGCCAGGGGTGCCCAATCGTGGCGGGGGGGTACCGGTTCGAGGCAGGGGGGGTGCCGGATCGCAGGGGGGGTGCCGGATTGCGGGGGGGGGGATGCTCGTAAATCGAGCCATGCTCGGTTTCCGAGGCACCGATTTTGCAAATGTTTTGCTCGTTTTGCAAAACACTCGCAAACCGGTGCACTCGTAAACCGAGGTACCACTGTAGTTGGTACTCTTTACACGCTTGCAGGCCTGATGAGAATTGACCCATGAGTGTATATCTTTCTGGAGTCATAATCTTTTTTGCGATTAAATAAATCTGTTATGCACTGCTGTGTTTAGTAGTCATGTGGAATCGGGCATTCTACCCTCTTCAAAAGACTGTAGAAGCATCAGTAGCAATTGGTGAAAAGAAGCTACATGTGGTTTTGATTAGGTAATTCCTGGCACAAAGGGTTTATTTGTTCCTTAGAGCTGGGTGTTAAAAAGATGGCGTACAACAGTGGTCAGGGATGAGCAGCAGATACTGTAGGTTCACTGAGCTTTTTTTTAATATTTAAGTTTTTATTGGATTTTCAAACACATAAACAGCCCAAAACACAACATGGGTAACAATATGGCTCTTCTGAAAACCATTGCCCAAATTTAATCAAAATGCAATAACAACATTATCTTCTGAAACAACACAACAATACCCCCCTCCCCCCCCAAAAAAAAAGCATGTAGGTTACATTAGGATCAAGATCCCCCCTCCTCCCACCTAAATAGCCAATTTCTGAGTAAGAACAGTCCAGGTATGTACCGATTGCATATAGTAACCTCTGCGTTTAGCCACATATAGTTCCATTTTCCCCAACAGAGATAATTTCACTCTCCATTCACTCAAATCAGGCACCAGGGACTGTTTCTGATATGTTGCTATGAGATATCTGATCACTGCCAGCCCCATTCTCAATATTCGGGTTTGCCATCTGGTCCCACAATTATTAGACAACCCCAATAAACAGCTTTGAGGAGTAACCCCCAGCATCTGCAACAGAGACCAAGCCACTGCTGTCCAGCAAGGAACCAACACTGGACAGTCCCATCATATATGAATAAAGGTGCCCACTGCCCTGTGACATTGCCAGCAACTGTCCGAAAACTGGATATACATCTTATACAGCCATTCCGGAGTATAGTACCAGTGGCTCAACACCTTGTATGTGTTTTCCTGTATCAATGCACAGGTGGTTACTCTACCCACCTCGGCACAAATGGCATCCCACTCTTTGAATGTAAATGTCCAATGCAAGTCCTGCTCCCAATGGCGTTGGAAAACAAAATTTGGTATTACTCGCCCCCTTAAATATTGATATATAATTGAAATAGGCCTGGGCACTTTCTGCAAAGTCACCCATAATTTTTCTAGTTGTTCTTCAGCCTCAATAGGAGATGTCTTATTCCATGCCCGAGCACTCATATAATGTTTTATTTGAAGATAAGCCAAATAGTCTCCTGCCCGTACCCCAGGTATGCTTGGCTCACTGAGCTTTTATTTGTGCATGTGCTCAGTTCAGTGGACTTAGCTGCATATCTGACTTTTCTTTGCATCTGTGTTTTCTTTTTAGATTTCAACTGACAGTGGAAATGTTTGATTACATGGATTGTGAGCTCAGACTTTCTGAGTCTGGTAAGTTTTGGGTGGGTAGATGGTTTCTCAACTTAAGGCCTCAGAAAATGTCATCTGTGTCAGGGCGAAGAATAGGCTATTTAAAGCTAGAAAATGTTTGAGTCGAGCATTAGCAACAAAACAAATCCCTGAAAATTTTATGAGAAGAAAGTGTTGGATGGTTTTCTGACTGATAGAAATGCTTTGTATACAGTTTTTTCTGTGTGTGTCAGTAAGAGCTGAGGATTAATTTTGCTTACAGTCCTGGTTGACTTTGTACACAGCCAATGAAGTATCGATTGATGGATTATTCCAGGGGATATTCTGATGCCATAAAGCAACAATCTTTTACTTGGCTTTTTGATTTAGATATCCCAGATTCAAGTTTCTGTACCAGGGGTAGGCAATTCTGGTCCTCGAGAGCCGGAGCCAGGTCAGGTTTTCAAGATATTCACCATGAATATGTATGAGATGGATTTGCATGCACTGCCTCCTTGAGATGCAGATATATCTCATGCATATTTATTGTGGAGATCCTGAAAACCTGACCTAGCTCCGGCTCACGAGGACTGGAATTGCCTACCCCTGTTCTATACCATTAACCAAGTCTAGTTTTTAGACAAGCCAAATATATGTAAGTTAACACAGTTCTGGGATCAAAATATCTGCTGATCTAGTTTATTCCTTGTGGAAAATGTCAAACTGTACCCGGTTAATGTTCATGAGCAAAGGCTTTGAGTTTCAAAAGTCTGTAAACTTATTACCCAGCTAATTTAGGCAGAAAGAACAGCAAGATATGCCATGCAAAGGTTGTTGATGGTGGATGTTTTTCTTTGCAGTGACTGGAAGCCTCAGTGACTTATTGTACTCGCACATTAAATATTCATAGTCTGGAGGAAAATATTGAAATGTCTGAAGCTTCTAATTTTCTTTCTGGCACTTATAATTTTTTTTCTTTTGGCTGAGAATGTGTGTTTTTGTAGTCATAAGAGCTGTATTCTTTAAACATAGCCTCAGAAGGATATCATCTCTACCCAGCTGCATAGGGCTTCTGTTAACAAATAGTGTCTGACATCTTTATGCCCTGTCTTGACTGAAAACTTGTTTGTGTGTTGTATGCAATAAGAATGATTTATGTTGAGCTGGAAAGCACTCAAGGATCCAGGGGTATAAGTAAGCATCTGTTTCTTTATGCTCCCTGGAGTAGGCAACCCATAGTAAGTCTTTTAAGCTGTTCTGTGAGGAATATAAAGTTTTAGCCCATGTGGTAGTAACCGAAGCCCTTTCTGACTAGTTTCTAGGCAGCTCAACACAGCCATAGCAGTGTCTCAGATGTCTGCTGGGCAGTGCAAGCTGGCTCCTCTCATCCAGGTGATCCAGGACTGCAGCCACTTGTATCACTACACCGTCAAGCTGATGTTCAAACTCCACTCATGTAAGTAGGACCTCGTCCACAAAACCCCCACACTGTTGTGGTAGCCACTGGTATACCATGGTCTGTTCTGTAGCATCTTGAGCAATCATAGCACTCTTCCATGTTCAAGTATCAGCAAATGTATTGTAAAAGCATGAAATACCTTACTTTTAGGACTGACTTGTAAATCTGACTAGAGAATTATTTTAGAAGCATTTCTGTGGGTAAATAGCAACATTTACATGGGTAGATTGCTTACATGTGTAACTAGTGATTTTAGGAAGCTGCTACTTTACCAGATGTAGAGATCCACACCAAGGGGGTGGGATAGGAGTGTGGTTTGCAACTTGGGTAGAACAAAAAGCTACTTGTATGTTCTCCATTTTACAAGACAAGCAAAAACCTCCCGAACCCCAAGAAAGGAAAATGGATAGGGGAAAGAGACAAAGACAAACAAAGAACTCAGCTAACTTAAATATGAATTATTAAAACGGGAGAGCCCTCAGTCACACAGCCACCACTGGGAATTCTCAGGGGAAAGGCTGTCACGGGCTTACACCCAGAAGAGTGTTAACTGTGAAACATCCCCGGGCTCTCTCCGCGTGAATAAGTAAATAAAGTGCAACAAAACGTGCAGTGTGTGAAAAAATATATGCAATAAATCAAAAAAACACACTCGGGTAACTAAGTTTGAGTTTGTCTCTGTCCCCTAACCAGGGGGCCAAAAGGAAAAACAAGTGTCATCATTTGCTAGGCTGGCTTCAAACACGAATCTGAAGTACTTCAGATTCTCGTGTTGAAACTTGGCTAGCAAATGATGACTTGTTTTTCCTTTTGGCCCCCTGGTTAGGGGACAGAGACAAACTCAAACTTAGTTACCCGAGTGTGTTTTTTTTGATTTATTGCATATATTTTTTCACACACTGCACGTTTTGTTGCACTTTATTTACTTATTCACGCGGAGAGAGCCTGGGGATGTTTCACAGTTAACACTCTTCTGGGTGTAAGCCCGTGACAGCCTTTCCCCTGGGAATTCCCAGTGGTGGCTGTGTGACTGAGGGCTCTCCCGTTTTAATAATTCATATTTAAGCTAGCTGAGTTCTTTGTTTGTCTTTGTCTCTTTCCCCTATCCATTTTCCTTTCTTGGGGTTTGGGAGGTTTTTGCTTGTTTTGTGATTTTTCTACCTCCCTTACTTTAGGGTTTCATTTTTGCTCCATTTTACAAGGGCATACACATATATACACATGGACCAGATCAATTCTAGTCTCAAACTTTAACAGACCATGCTTCAATGTACCTTACCTCAGAACACCTGAGCCTGCCAACCAGTTCTTCTACTGTTCACTGCAGATATGTTAATGCCCATTTGTGACTCTATGGTTTCATTTTTTTAGACTCTGCAAAGCATGTGTTTCTTAGTCACATTCTCTCTAAGTTGTAAGTTATTGATTCTAAAGCTTTGTGTCTTGATCCTGTAGCATGTTATTGACTCTGTAGCGTACGTACTTCTGTTCCTGAAAACTCTTGTGTATGTAACCCGATCTGGGCTCCTGGGGAGGATGGGCTATAAAAATGAATAGATAATATATGGGGAAAAAATTTCTTACTGGGCTTCACATCTGTTAAAAAGCAAGTATAGAATTTTTTTTTTAAGTGCATATTTTGAACATAGCTTTATAGAAGAGATTAAAGACATCATTATCTTTAATTTCTAATTTATTTCCACCTTCAAAATGAAATAAAAATTGCATTACATAGGAGGGTCTTTTTACTAAAGGTTAGTGCATGTTATCTGCCACATGACTCTGTTAAATGTGCTGATCTTTAATAAAAGACTCCCTTAATTGATAGCATGTATAGGTTTGTAAAATTGATCAGCTGCCCATGGAAGCGGTACCACTAAATACATACAGTAGAAGTAATGAAATTGCTGCTTCCATGTGGACACTGACTGGTTTGTGCTGCTTCATTTTCCCATGTGTGTAGTTGTAAAATGATGGTTCCTTCCTCTGTGTACCAGCAAATATGTGTGCAATCCTGCATGTGCTTAAGGGTATTTTATACGAGGGTCATTTTATAAATAATGCACACTATTTTTTTAAATTTACATGTTGTTTTTTTGGGTTTTTTTTCAAGTATTTCTTTACAATCCTTCAATATAGTCCCCTGCTTTGCAATGACCAAGTCCCAACGTCTGGGAAGCTTCATTATTTCATCCAAGACACCGTTTTAGTTCAGTTGCCAAATTGCTCGGGTACCAGCGGAAGAAAGTTCTTCCAGAGATGCAAAACGATGTTCACGCATAGGTTGTTTCAACTTTTGGAAAAAGGTCGAGGTCTGGTGGACTCGTATCTGGATTGTAGGGAGCATGAGGTAATACTTCCCAGCCGTATTCGTGTAGTTTTTCAATGACATTTCCTATGTGCAGGGTGAGCGTTGTCGTGAAGAATGAGTGGCCTGGCCAAGAGAAACCGAGGTTGGGATTTGTACATTTTTCTGTGCATTTTTTGCAAAAAATCATGATAATACACTGCTGTGATACTTCTTCTACATGGAACTTTGTCTGTGATGATGATGCCTTCATGATCATAAGCAAGAATCATCATTTTTTTGACGTTTTGATTGAGCTCGTCAAAATTTTTTTGGTCATGGGGAAAATGGAGCTCTCCACTCATCATTAGAAAAACTATGCAAATACGGCTGGGAGGTGTTACCTCATGCTCCCTACAGTCCGGACATGAGTCCACCAGTTTTCGACCTGAAACAACCTATGCGTGGACATCGTTTTGCATCTCTGGAAAGCTTTCTTCCACTGGTACCCGAGCCATTCGGCAACTGAACAAAAACGGTGTCTTAGACGGAATAATGAAGCTTCCCGGACGTTGGGACTCGGTCATTGCAAAGCAGGGAGACTATATTGAGGGATTGTAAAGAAATACTTAAAAAAACAAACAAACATGTAAATTAAAAAATAATAATAATAATAGTGTGCATTATTTATGAAATGACCCTCGTAAAAGACTGAATTTGTCAGGGCCTTTGAAAAGTACTGTGGAAATTAAGCATGTTCCAACCTGGACATCTGAATTCTGATCTCTACATTTTTACATAAAATGGACCTTTGCATGTCTTTCAGAAAGACATTAAAGGCTTATTTATTTCAGAGGGTTTTTAGATGAGCCTTTTTGGAAGTAGGGGGTTTTATGGGTGAGTCTAAATTGATTTATTGCTATATTATGCAATTTATGATTTGTAAACCATGATGCATAACTTGTTTCAGTTAGCATTATCTACGAATGCTTATAAATAAAGAATTCCCGTACCTGAACTTATATAAAGATTTGTGACAAGGCTGCACATAAAACCTGAATTGACTTGAAAATTGTCAGTGGTGCAGATAATAGCTCTTATATCTTGCTGGTCCATTTGATTTCTAGGGTTAGGAGCAAAATGTTTATTATAAAAAAAGCTTTGACAACTACTGCTCTTTAGAGTAACCGTAAATGTTCTAGTCTAGAACAGATGAGAGAAAGGGAATGAGATTTGATATACTATCTTTTTGTGGTTACTATCAAAGCACTTTATATATTATGTACAGATACTTACATATATACAGGTATACTTACATATTATATACAGACAATGGAGGGTTAAATGACTTGCCCAGAGTCACAAGGAGCTGTGGTAGGAATTGATCACAGTTCCGCTTTTTCTCAAGTCATAGCACTAACCATCAGGCTACCCCTCCGCTCATAGGAGCCAGCTTTGTGGGTGAGCACCCCAATGTTGAACAAACTCCTCGACTATTTCCAGGGTGAGGTGATTTATATTGGGTTTAGCACCCCAATCGTTTTGAAAATTTGGTTCCTCTGCCTCCACACCATGTACCTGCTTTCACGCTTCTCATGTAGCTAGGTTCAGATCCTTTTTGAAGTACACATTTTAAACCTGGACAAAAAGTTAAGAGAATTTACTGAAAGCAGTTGTGAACTTGGCGGGTCTGTAGCTTTAAGGTAGAGATTCAACTGAGCCATGGGCACCTTCCATATTTGCACTCTGCAGATTCAAATCTGCTTTAGTAAGCTTGACTGTGTTTTCTGTAAATATCTTCACAGAGAAAGAGGTAGGTCATCAAAAAAAAATAATAATAAAGTAACTTTTTCAACAGGCTGACGAATTTCATATTAAGTTGTCTGTACTGTTTTGTTCAAGGGAAGCTTTCTATTTCCAAAACGTAAGCTGCTTTGTGCTGTGACATGGAGTGTTAACACTGTCCTTCCCCCATATAGAAACTATAAGTTTGTTTGTTCTTTTTAAATAAAATTGTTGACTTGTATCTGGGTGTCGTGCACCTAATTGGCCTCTAACCTCTTTGGAGCTGGTTTTTGTGTGCCCCTCCCTGAGTTTATTGAAACGTAAGTATTGAAAAGTTAAGCATGTGGTTAAAGCTACTGCTGTATGCTTGTAAAGTTTATAAAAAAATAAATAAATGAAATTGGTGGATAAATAAACCTTCTTCTGATATCACTTAATTTTATCTATTTTACTGCAGGTCTGCCAGCTGATACCTTACAGGGCCACAGAGACAGATTCCATGAACAGTTCCACAGGTAATATACACAAGACACTGCTTCCCTGCAAATATCCTGCATATGTAAGTACATGTATAGGGGAGGGAGAAATTCTGGTTGCTTTACATGGTTTTATTTTCCTGCTCTCCCCTGCAGTTTGAAAACTTTCTTCAAGCGAGCGTCTGACATGCTGTACTTCAAACGGCTTATTCAGATCCCGAGACTGCCTGATGTAAGAATTCCTCCTATATGCTAGATCCTCTTGGCTCAGACTAAGGGCTAGATGTACTAAATTAGTCAGTCGGTAATACCGACTGGATTGCTGTTAGCCGATTCTCTAGCTGATTGTGAACCAGCGATCGATACGCTACCAAATTTGCATGCAAATGATTTGCCAATTTTCTCTCTTCCGGGTTCGTCGGAGAGAACTGTCATCGGTGGTGGGGGATTTTTTTTTAATGGGACAGATATTTTGCATGTGTAACATATGCAAAATATCTCTGCCATTGGAAAAAAAAAAAGAAAAAAACCCCTCGGCAGACCTATTGGTAACGCAGTTATCAACAGGTCTTGCTTGGCCAGTTGTTTTTTTCCGATCACTAAAACCATTTTTTTTTTCCTTTGGAATAGCCAAGCGATGCTAGTGCATCAGTTTCTTGGCTATTTTGCATGGGGTTTTAGCTAATTTGCTAAATGGGCGCTCGAGGGGAAAAAATGCAGTGGGCGGTATTTTGAATCGGGTCAGTAAAAGAGATCGCCGCTAAAGCTGTGAAAACAGGTTTAGCGGCGATCACTGGCTTTAGTGCATCTAGCCTTAAGTGTTTCTTTTTCTAATTTGTTTTGGGTTTTTTAAATATATTTTTGTCTTTTCAGAACCCACCTAATTTCATGCGTGCCTCAGCGCTGGCAGAACATGTAAAACCTGTGGTGGTAATACCCAGTGAGGCACCCGAAGATGAGGAGCCCGAGAATTTGATTGAGATTAGTACAGCCCAGCCAGTGGAGCAGGTGGTGAGTTTTGTTCCATCCTTGCTGACAGGACGGGAGGGCTAGTCGTTTTAAAGGGGATGGGGCTTGAAATATAGGTACTTATTTTGTACCCAGGGCAATGGAGTATTAAGTGATTTGCCCAGAGTCACGAGGAGCTGCAGTGGGAATTGAACCCAGTTCTCCAGGGTCTCAGGCCACTGCACTAATCACTAGTCTACTCCACTCCTGATTTAGGGGCCCTAATGCTACACAGTGAGGGCCTATTCTGTAATGGCATCTAGGCATCCAGATTCCATAATGGAATGCCTAGCTTAACTTGGCATCGATGTGCCTAATGTTTAGGCATCTGAAGTTATACCAGCCAAAGATCTGGCATAACTAGTGTAAATGTGGCATAGGCACATCTAAATTAGTGTTCTGTAAGTTACATACCTAAGTAGGAGCCTGGTCTATTGTCCATCTATGTATAGAATCCACAACAAACAGGGTGGAACAGTCGTCTCTGAATGATGCAGGAGAAGTTTATTTAAATACATAAAAATATGGATATATAAAAGTATCTAATAGACACAATGTAATAAAAGTCAGTAATACAATTTGTATATCCAGTGACGTGATGCATATAATGCAGAACAATGAAAGGCAATGGGAACTGGATGAACATGTAGTGTGAACCCTCTAATTTCAATCTAATTCCATTGGCTTTATCCTTAGCAGTTTCTATGAGTAATATCATTAAGTCCAATGAACATTTTTAAAGTAATGGTGCACCATTTGTCTAAAGAATCCTGGTCATCCAGAAACATAGTTGGTACTTTTGTAATCCTGAGACCATGTGGAATCCTTTGTTGATGACAGTATTCTAATAGGAAAGCCACATGTAGCTCATTTCTAATTGCTTTTTGGCTAGAAAAAATAACATCTTTCCATGGATCCAGGAGTGATACAGGATTATCATCTTCTTCCTCAATGGGTGGCCTTTTCATCTTGGGACCATATTTTAAGTTATCTGGAAGACAGACTACAATTTCTCCTACAAAATCAACCACCCATTGAAGGAGATAATCCTGTACCACTGATAACATTGTTGCTGTTGTATCACTTCTGGTCAATCAAAGAGCATGTTCTTACAATTTAATTTAGTAAAACATCAAGTTTTTAAATGGCGATGAATAATTCTTAATTCTTTAGCACTCTCCAGACCAGTAGAGGTTAACTTTACGAATGGGTATATATCTAATCATGACCAGCAGGTGGAGACTGAAAACAAAACTTTGGGACAGTATATCCTAGCCCCTCCTCTCTATTTCCCTCAGTCTTCTTTCAGTCTCCAGCAGGTGTTGAGTGATCTGTACCCATCTCCCTTGGTAGGGCTGTTGGAATTTGTTTAAGGGGTTTATTGTCCCTGTTTTTAGCCGGACGGAGCTTGGACGGACTCTGTTTGGGGGTTCGTCCGACCTCGGGGGTGTCAAACCCGGCGGGTCACGAGCGGGGTCCCTCCCCCCACTTCCTCCACCTCCCCACATTTTTTTAGAGGAGCCTCAGCAATAAGCCTTGCCCCCTAAATCAAGCAAGACTATTGCTTTGAGAGCCTGTGGAGTCTGTTCTGTAAAAAAAAAAAAAAAAAAATCCTGAGGTAGTGCTGGTCTGGAGGGTTGTATCCCTTTAAGAAAACTGTATTTTACTGTATTTTTTCAACTAACCGGCACTTTTTTACAGCTAGGTCGCGTATGGAGCAATGAGCACTTCTAAAGGGAAAAAGTGCTCATTGTGCTCCAGACGCGAGGCACTCGCGGCCGGCCTGTGCAAGCGGTGTTCAGGCCGGTGCGGTGGAGGAGCTCCGTCGGCAGCGGCTGCAGGCGCCCAGAGCTCCCCGCCGATGGTGCCTCGCGAGTCGGCAGGGAACGGAGGAGAAGCCCGGTCTTCTCCGTCCGCCCACGGAGGGATTCCCCGAGCCGCCGACGGTCGGGTTTTTGAGGATTCCCTCTCAGCTGATATTTTGACAGCTGATGCCGGCTTGCCTGTTTTAGCGGCTGAGACTTTTCAGGTCTCTCAGCCGCTGCAGGCTGTGGAGGGAGCTGTTTTGGCGGGAAAGACGCCATCTTCTCTGTCTGGCCCCTCCATTTTGTCTTCCACCTCAGGTGACCTTCCCCCTGTTTTGTCTATGCAGGGGCAAGGTTCTGCTGGGTCCCCTGCTGTGGCAGGGAGTCCCTTGGGACCCTCGGGGGGGTTTTCTCCTGAATTTTTCTTTTCTTTATGCAGAGCCTATTTTCAGGCGGCTGGGGGTCCCGGTTGCGCCCAGGGGGTCTCGGGGGGTGGTTTTTCCTCCGCGCTTCCTGCGGCTTTGCCTCTTTCGTCTGGCGTGACGTCCCCTCCGCCGCCTCCCTTGTCCAAGCGTCCGCGGGTGTCGTGGGACGAGAATTTGTGGTCGGAGGAACGGGTCGGTCTGGAGGAGGACCTGGACCCTTCTGAGGAATTCCAGGACTCTCTGGAGGGGACGGAAGCTGGCGGCGGGTTGTCGGATTTCCCGTTCTCCAGTGACGAGGCGTCTGTGGTGCGTCTTTTTCAGAAAGATGAGTTGCCTGACCTTATTCAACAGGTTTCTTCGGTTTTGCGTTTTGAGGACGCGCCGCCGGAGACTCCGCGTGTGGGGGACCCCCTGTTGCGGGGGATCCGTACCGTTTCCCGCTCTTTTCCTATGCATCAGGATATTCGGGATATTATCCTGGAGCAGTGGAAAACGCCGGAGACGCCGTTTCGGCTGGCGCGCAGCATGGCTCGCCTGTATCCCATTCCTGAAGGGGATCGGGCTACGTTAGCTTCGCCGGTCGTGGATGCGGTGGTCTCGGCAATTTCCAAGCGGCATACCGTGCCTGTTGAGGGCGGTTCTGCCTTGCGAGATCCTGAGGAGCGCAAATTGGAGGGCCTCCTTAAGCAAAATTTTCAGGTCTCTGGCTTTGGGGTCCAGGCGGCTATTTGTGGGGGACTGGTCGCTCGCGCCGTGTTTCGGTGGGCGGAGCGGGTCTTGGATCGAGAGTCTGACGACTGGTCTCTGGTGGATCAGGAGGTTGCGAAGATTGAGATGGCGGCCTCATTCCTCTCGGATGCTCTCTATGACTTGGTGCGGATCTCGGCTAAGTCTATGGCTTTTGGCGTGGCCGCAAGGCGTGTGTTGTGGCTGCGCGCTTGGGCGGCGGATGCTGCGTCCAAAGCTAAGCTTACTAAATTTCCCTTTCGGGGGTCGTTTTTGTTTGGAGAGGATTTGGATAAGTTGATTCAGACTCTGTCGGACTCGAAAGTTCCCCGTCTGCCGGAGGACCGTGCCCGCCCGGCGTCTCGGGGGGGTGCGGCCCGGGGGCGTTTGCGGGATTTTCGCAAGTATCGCCCTGGGCGTGGGGCTGCTTCTTTCCAGTCTCCGGGATTTTCCCGGGGTCGGTTCTTCCAGCGTATGCAGCCCTTTCGGGGGGCCCGTCGGGGGGCAGGGAATCCCTCCGCCGGTTCCCCCGCTTCCCGTCCTGCACAATGACGCCTTGCCGGCGCCCCCTTTGGTTCCGGTGGGGGCCCGGCTGCGCGAATTTTTCCCCAAATGGGCCGAGATCACGTCCGATCAGTGGGTCCTGGAGGTGGTGCGGGACGGTTATGCCCTGGAGTTCGCCCGCTCTCTACCGGATTTTTTCCTCGCTTCTCCATGTCAGACTCCGGGGAAGACGCAGGCTTTTCGCCAGACCCTTCAGCGCTTGCTAGATCTCAGGGCAGTTGTTCCGGTGCCCCCTCCGGAGTGGGGCACGGGCAGGTACTCCATTTACTTTGTGGTGCCCAAGAAGGAGGGGACTTTTCGGCCCATCCTCGATTTGAAAGGGGTCAACAGGGCTCTCAAGATTCCCTCTTTCCGTATGGAAACTCTGCGGTCGGTCATTCTGGCGGTTCAGCCGGGGGAGTTTCTCACTTCTCTCGATCTGACGGAGGCCTACTTGCATGTTCCCATTCGGGCCTCTCATCAGCGTTTCCTGCGCTTTGCGATCTTGGGTCGGCACTTTCAGTTCTGTGCGCTTCCCTTTGGGCTGGCCACGGCTCCTCGGACGTTCACCAAGGTGATGGTGGTCGTCGCGGCAGCCTTGCGGTCGGAGGGCATCCTGGTACACCCCTACCTGGACGACTGGTTAATTCGGGCAAAGTCGTTGCAGGAAAGCTCCCGGGTTACTGCTCGGGTGGTGGAGTTTCTCCGGTCGCTGGGCTGGGTGGTCAACCTTTCCAAGAGTCGGTTGGTCCCGGCTCAGCGTCTGGAGTACCTAGGGGTGCTGTTCGACACCTCCTTGGGGAAGGTCTTCCTCCCAGAGGGCCGGGTGAGCAAATTGCAATCTCAGATTCGCCTGCTTTTGGCGTCCCGGTGTCCTCGGGCGCGAGATTTCCTCCAGGTCTTGGGGTCGATGGCGGCGTCCCTGGACGTGGTGAGGTGGGCGCGGGCCCACATGCGTCCTCTCCAGTATGCTCTGCTCCGGAGGTGGTCTCCCCAGAGGCACGGGATGGATGTTCCGGTTCCCCTGCGAGGCTTGGCGCGCTGCAGTCTGCGTTGGTGGCTCCAGACCCCTCACCTAGTTCAGGGGGTGGGTCTGGATCTCCCGCAGTGGACGGTGCTCCTGACGGATGCGAGTCTCCTGGGTTGGGGGGCTCAGTGTTTGGGTCACTCAGCCCAGGGCACCTGGTCCGCGGAGGAGGCCGCCTGGTCGATCAACGTGTTGGAGACCAGAGCGGTCCGTCTGGCGCTGTTGGCTTTCCACTCCCTGTTGCGGGGCAAGTCGGTCAGAGTGCTGTCGGACAATGCCACGGCGGTGGCTTATGTCAATCGTCAGGGGGGCACCAAGAGCACTCAGGTGGCGCAGGAGGCGGCTCTGCTCATGGTTTGGGCGGAATCCCATCTGCTGGACCTCTCGGCCTCTCACATAGCCGGAGTAGAAAATGTTCAGGCAGACTTCCTCAGTCGTCACTTCCTAGATCCAGGAGAGTGGTGTCTCGGCGCCGAGGCGTTTCAGTTGATAGTGCAGGCTTGGGGGCAGCCCCTGATGGACCTGATGGCCACGGGTGGCAACGCCAAAGTGCCCCGCTTCTTCAGTCGTCGCAGGGACGGTCTGGCCGAGGGTCTGGATGCTCTGGTCCAGCAGTGGCCAACGGAGGGGCTGTTGTATGTATTCCCTCCTTGGCCGCTGGTGGGCAGAGTGCTTCTTCGCATTGTTTACCATCCGGGTTTGGTGGTGCTGGTGGCGCCGGATTGGCCTCGCCGTCCGTGGTATGCGGATCTGGTGAGGCACCTGGTAGCGGGTCCTCTTCCTCTGCCTCTCTCGGACGACCTGCTGATGCAGGGTCCCATTCCCATGTTCGACCCGTCTCCCTTCTGTCTTACGGCGTGGCTCTTGAAAGGGGTCGCCTTAGCAAGAAGGGATATTCCGACAAGGTGATCTCTACACTGTTGGGGTCCCGGAGGCTTTCTACCTCTCGGGCTTATGTGCGGGTTTGGCGTCTCTTTGAGGAATGGTGTCGGGCGCGGGGAGTGACCTCTTTTCGCGCTTCTCTGCCTAACATTCTGGAGTTCTTGCAGGACGGTCTGGATAGAGGCCTGGCTTGGTCTTCTCTCCGGGTTCATCTTGCGGCCCTGTCGGCTTTTCGAGGGTTGGTGTCAGGTCAGCGTTTATCGGCTCTTCCTGATGTGATTAGGTTTTTGCGGGCGGCCAAGTTGCTTAGGCCTCCCCTACGGCCCTCGGTTCCCTCTTGGGATCTTAATCTGGTGCTTTCTGTATTGGTGCGTCCGCCTTTCGAGCCGTTGGACGACTGTTCTTTGAAGGACCTTACTTTGAAGGCGGTCTTTTTGGTGGCCATTACTTCTGCTAGGCGTGTTTCTGAGCTGCAGGCTTTCTCTTGTAGGACTCCCTTCTTGGAGTTTTCTAGGGAGCGGGTCGTCTTGCGGCCTGTTCCTTCCTTTCTGCCTAAGGTTGTTTCTCCTTTTCATGTCAATCAATCGGTGGTTCTCCCGGTCTTGGGTGGTCGGGAGGGCTCTTCTGAGCAACGGCAGCTGCGCAAGTTGGATGTCGGTCGGGTCCTTCGCTCTTATGTGCAGCGGACCCAGGAATTCCGGAAGTCCGATCGTCTCTTTGTCCTCCTGGCGGGTCCTCGTCGGGGAGCTGGCGCTTCTAAGGCTACTATTGCGCGCTGGATCAAGGAGACGATTGCTTCCGCTTATCTTCTGAAACAGCAGCCTGTTCCGGAGTTTCTCAAGGCTCATTCCACTCGGGGTCAGGCGGCTTCTTGGGCTGAGTCGTCGCTCGTGCCTCCTGTGGATATTTGTAAGGCTGCGGTTTGGTCCTCCTTGCATTCCTTTGTTCGTCATTATCGGGTTGATGTGCAGGCGCGTCGGGACGCGGTGTTCGGTGAGCGTGTACTGGTATCGGCCCTTCGGGGGTCCCGCCCGTGAGAGGGACTGCTTTGGTACGTCCCATTCGTAAAGTTAACCTCTACTGGTCTGGAGAGTGCTAAAGAAGGAGAAATTAGGTTCTTACCTGCTAATTTACTTTCTTTTAGCTTCTCCAGACCAGTAGAGGTCCCCACCCTGTCTGTTGTTGTTGTTGTTGGGGCTGTTGCGCGGGCAGTTTTTGGTTTTTTGCTGCGGGTTCTAGTATTTTTCTAGGGCCGGGGAGAATTGAAGAACAGCGGCTGTGGCTCGGCTGGCTTAGCTGGCGAGCTGTGGGGACATTCTTCCTTCGGGAATTTCTCCTCTGCATTTTCCAACAGCATTTTGGGTTTTGTTATTTGTTACTCCTTTCGGAGTATTGTTTTTTCTCTCTGTTGTTTTCCAGTTCTTGGTTCTGCTTGGCTATTCGGCAGACTGAGGGAAATAGAGAGGAGGGGCTAGGATATACTGTCCCAAAGTTTTGTTTTCAGTCTCCACCTGCTGGTCATGATTAGATATATACCCATTCGTAAAGTTAACCTCTACTGGTCTGGAGAAGCTAAAAGAAAGTAAATTAGCAGGTAAGAACCTAATTTCTCCTTTCCCTTTTAACTATTGCTACTACTTATTTCTATAATGCTGCTAGATGTATGCAGCGCTGGACATTAAATATTCAAGGGACAGTCCCTGCTCAATAGAGAAACATAGAAACATATAAACATAGAGTATGACAGCAGAAAAGGGCCGACGGCCCACCAAGTCTGCCCACTCAAGAACCCTCCCTTCTTCCCTTGAGAATCCGTCTATTAAGTATTCCTCTTGAGCAATCCCACCTGTCTGTCTCATCGTCCCTTGAAGTCAAGCGTGTTACTGGCCTCGACTACCTGACACGGAAGACCATTCCATTGATCAATTACCCTTTCGGTGAAGAAGTATTTCCTGGTATCCCCATGAAATCTCCCCCCTCTGAGCTTCAGTGGATGCCCTCTTGTCACCGTGGAACCGGTAAGAAAAAAGATTTCTTCCTCCACCTCAATGCGGCCTGTCATGTATTTGAATGTTTCTATCATGTCCCCCCTTTCGCTGCGCTCTTCGAGAGAATATAGGCGTAGCCTGCTCTGACGTTCTTCATATGGGAGATCCTTAAGTCCAGAGAGCATCCTAGAGCTTACAATATAATCAAGCAGACAAACAGGACAAGTAAGGGATAGGGAGTTTCTCAGAGAGAGAATGATAAAAGAGGCATGGGTGCTATAGAAACAAGTGGGATTTAGGAATTAAAAGCAATCTCGAAAAAGTGGGCTTTGAGCCTAGATTTGAATACTACCAGAGACTGAGCTTGATTTACAGACTCAGGTAGTCTATTCTAGGTGTAAGGTGTGTAATGTGGAAGAGTTTTAGTTCAGCCTTTCTATCCAGTAATTTCTGTTCTCCAGAGACAGGCAGGGGATATACAGCCCCACTTGACTGGTGAAGTCTCTGACTGAGCCAATAATGTTGATACTCTCTCATAGCTATAGTAAGCTTTTGAGCTTACTGAGCATGTGCAGGATTGCCTACTCCTCGAGCCCCCTCCCCTCCAACTGTCAGTTTTTTTCTGACCTGCTCCTTAACAGTCATGGCTCTCTCTCTCCCTCTTCAAACCCCCCCCCAAAAAAAAAAAAAGAAGAGAAACTTCAGTACAAGTGAACATTCACTCACTATTTCTGCAGGCACGAAGATTTCTTTACTTCTTCAAACCGCAAGTACTATTCTTCCCCAATTCACCACTGTAAAAAAATAAAACAAGTTTTTCCTTGTTCTGTGACAGCTGGTTAGGAAACTGCGTTCTCACACTGCGGTTGCTAGGATTGCGAAAACTCTTCAGGGTATCTGTGCCTTCAACAACACTGCACGCCAGCAAAGAAAAAATACCCACAATGCAGCTGACTTCTTCGGCTCCCTCCCCTCAGGGCCCCGCTTCAGTTCTGGCAGGGAAGGGTAGCGTAAACCCGCCAGAGCTGACGAATCATAAAGGTTCAGCCACGGCGGCGTTTACTAAGAAAGAGAAAGGGAAGAAGGGACTCCCGGCGGTACAGAAGCAATCCACTCCCTCTCCACCATCGGCAACGGCTCTGACACGTCCCACTGACAAGGCTTCAGTGAACAGCCTCACAGCAGTGTGTTCATCAAAGGGGATTCCCACGGTCCCAGCTGCGGCTTCGCGGTCCTCCCCCCCTGCTTTTCCTCACAGATTTGCCTACAGTATTTGGACCAAGGCAGGTGAAGCTGATTTCCAAATCCAAACGGGGCACTTCTTCGCTGGACATGGCACAGTCACAGGTACCTCCTAAGCGATTAGCCCTGTCTCCTTTGGTACAAGCTGCTCCTTCTCCTGATACTCATTCCTTTCAGTCCATGGCCAGAATTTTCACCATTTTTCAGAAGTTTATGCAGGAGAGTGTGGGGCTTTTCCAACAACCAGTCCCTGTTTTGGAGCCTCAACAGTGTCTTTTACCCCCCCACCAGCTGAGGTACACATACCCCCTTTTATAGATTGGAGTTCTGGGACTCCCATGTGTTCCTTTCCAACCCAGGGGCTGTCATCTCTCAGGGAATGGCCGGACCAACAGGAGTCTTTGCATGAGGACTTAGAGGAACCTGACCAGCCTGCTGTCACAGAGGAGTACTCTTACCCAAAGTTTTTACAAAAGGTTATCTTCGCTTCTCAGTCTAACTCCAGATACAACACCCTCAGGTAGTAAGGATTTCCAAACCATCCTTCAATCCTGCCAGTCTCCAGTAAAGGATTTTGTTGCCTTGCTAGTGCATCAAATCCTACAGGATCTTCAGCTCAATAATTGGCAAAATCCATGGTGAGTATTCACGGCAACCAAGCGACTTCAAATTAAATATAAAGTACAAAAGATACCTGGATACGATTCCCTTCAGCTTCCTCACCATTCTATGGTTTCAGAGTCAGCCATTAAAAAGAGCAAGGTATCCAGGTCCATCACTAATGCCGCTCCTGGTAAGGACTGTTGTCTCTTAGATTCAACAGACCACATGGTCTACCAGGGTGCTTTGCTCTTGCCAGAATTATGGCCCACCAGCTCCAAATTTTGCATTTTCAGACTCAGTCCTACAACAGCAGGAATCAACTAGAGAGTTGCGCGGGGACAGAAATCCCACCCATCCCCACCAAAGTCTCACCCGTCCCCACCCGTCCCCGTGAGGAATCCCACCCGTCCCCGTGAGGAATCCCTCCGTCCCCACCCGTCCCCGTGAAGAATCCCCTCTGTCCCTGCCCGTCCCCGTGAGGAATCCCCTCCGTCCCCGCCTGTCCCTATAAACTTCAGAAATAGTTATTTCATTTAATTATGCTACTGAATTAAAGGCTCTGGTAGAAACCCATTTACAAATAAGCAAAAAGAATTTATTAATTTGGAAATATTAATTGGGAAGAATACATACTTTGTAAACGGATTTCTACCAGAGCCTCTTTTGTTTATAAATTTTTATCAGCACAACTAATATACTACTTTATCCTGAAGCAAAAAAAAAAAAAAAAAGAAATAGAATTCTTTTCCTACCTTTGTTGCCTGGTTTCTGCTTTCCTCATGTTCTCATTCAGTTCCTTCCATCCACTGTCTCTCTTCCTTCTGCGTCTTCTATTTGCTCTATTACTGTGCCTCTCCCTTTCTCCCCCCTTCCAAATTGGTCTGGCACCTATCTTCTTCCCTCCGCTCCCTCCATAGTCTGGCATCTCTGTCTTCTTCCCTGCCAGCGTCTTCTCCCCACTCTCTCTTTCCCATTTCCTTTCAGCATCCTTCTCCCCCCCCATCTTCCCCATGTCCTTTCAGTGTCCTTCTCCCCCTGTCTTCCCCATGTCCTTTCAGCGTCCTTCTCCCCCTTCTGTCTTCCACAAATGCTTTCAGTGTCTTCCCCCCGTCTTCCCCATGGCCTTTCAGCATCCTTCTCTCCCTTCTGTTTTCCACAAGTGCTTTCAGTGTCCTTCCCCCCCCTCCCCCCGGTCTTCCCCATGGCCTTTCAGCGTCCTTCTCTCCCGCCCCGAGTGCAGCACAGCTGGCCAGGTCCCCTTACTTTTGTGGCGCTTTCCCGACCGACCGATCGACAACAGCCCCGGTCTGACAAACCTCCCTGCCCTTAACCGCAAATCTAAATTTCCTTCTTACAGCTGCAGTAAGAAGGTAATTTAGATTCGCGGTTAAGGGCAGGGAGGTTTGTCAGACCGGGGCTGTTGTCGGTCGGTCGGGAAAGCGCCACAAAAGTAAGGGGACCTGGCCGGCTGTGCTGCGGGCGGGGCGGACCGCCCCCCTCCCTTGGTAGCCACTCGAGCCGCGAGGCTACTCCTCCTTAACTACCCTGCCTGCAGCACAGAGCCGAACGGAAGTCTTCCCGACGTCAGCGCTGACGTCGGGAAGACTTCCGTTCGGCTCTGTGCTGCAAGCAGAGCAGGTAGGGAGAAAAGCCGTGCGACTTAGTACATCCAACCCCGCAGGAACCCCGCGACCCTCGGAGGCGTCCCCACGGGATTCCCGTGACCCTAGGGGGCGTCCCCATGGGATTCCCGTGACCCTAGGGGGCGTCCCCACGGGATCCCCGTGACCAGAAGGGGGAACCCGCAGGATGCCCGCGGGTCCCGCGGGATTCCCGTCGTCCCCGTTCCCGTGCAGCTCTCTAGAATCAACTTCACCGGAGTCCATTCCCAATTTACAAGTGGCTCTTCAAGAATCCACTTACCATCTTTTTTTTTTTTTTAATCATGTTTATTGAGGTCAACCAAAGTAACAAAGCGCATACAAGAAATACAAAGGCAACCGGGAAATACAAAGGCAAACAAATACAAGCGGCTGGGAAGGGTACAAAAACAATACAGAACAAGCAGCCGCACCAGCAGAGAACAGAATACTGGCATAAAGGTTACATGATGTTCAGTCTAAAAACTAATGAACCAAAAATACCATAAGAAACCCAAACCAGAACCAAAAGAAGGAGGAGACAGCACAGAAAAGACAAAAAAAACTATTAGAATAACCAAGAAATGGATGGGGCTACAGAACACAACCAGCTCCCCAGTCCAAGAGATCAGCAACATGGAGCGGCAGATATCTCCCATCCGCACTTACAAAACACATCAACTACTAGAACAGTCCAGTTCCCCCACTTGACCCCAGAAAGTTTTTGTCATAAAAACATAGTACCTATCCTGAAGAAACACCTACACAAGATACAGCACCCACACCAGCCACCACAAACCAATCACACAACCATGCTCACACCATACATCCACTCCAAACAAACACCCCCCCCTACCGCCCCTCCCCAAGGCAAGAGACTAGAGGCAACTGCAGGTAGGCCCGGACCTCAGAGCTGGTGGGTCGTGCATGATAGCATAACTCAAACCGGGCTAGCTCAGACATCTGAGTAAGCCAGCAGTCCAGGGAAATAGCCCCGGCCTTTGTCCAGTATTGTTTAACCATAAGGAGGTTGAGTTATATAAAATGGCGCTGAGGTAAAGTGAGGCCTTGTGCTTCCAGCAGGGTTTGATCATCAAGAAGCAGCGTTTTGTAATCCCACTCCAGGTCACGCTGCAATACCAATTGAAGCTGTGTAAAGGAAGAATTCCACAGAGTAAGTTCCGGACACTCCAAAAAGGAATGCAGAAATGTCCCAGGGGCCTGTTTGCATTTAGAGCACAGAACGGTGTCCCAGAGACCCATGCGTACACCCCCTTCCCTAGTAATATATGCCCTATGAAGGATCTTGAATTGGGTCTCCTGCCAAGCTGCGGATTTCACAAAAGCATATAAAGTATGGAAGAGCTCCACGAAGGTATCAGGGGTGTAAGACGCAGCAAGTTCCCGATTTCACAAGTCCCGAAGAGAATTTAAGGGCCCCAAAGAGACAGAGGAACAAATCACCCTATACCACACAGAAAGGGAACTCTGGGAAGCCGGCACACTAAGAAGAAGCTCATCAAGAGGGCCACACTGCCCCGCCGTGCCATGCTGTAATTGGATACTCTGAAAATAATGACGAGCTTGCAAGTAAGCAAAAAATTGATGGCGAAGGATGGTCCACTGATCTTGAAGTTGAAGAAAGGTAGAAAAAACCCCTGTTTCCCGATCAATCAGATGGAAAAGAAGAGAAGCCCCCTGGGAAGCCCAACCCACGAACGGAGAATGACCAAGGCCCGGAAGGAAATTGGGGTTGCCCTGCAGTTGTAAAAAAGGAGAAGCAGTGGGAGACCAGGTTTGCACTGCACGCCACCAGCGCCAGGCCAGATGAAAAGGGCGCAGAAACCTCAGTTTAGAGGACTGTGTACTCTGTGTACTCTGCGTACAAGGAGAGTGCAAGAGATTCAGAAATGTGAAAGGTGCACACCATCTAATCAAGACAAACTATGACGCCTATGATATGATCACTAGGGCAGCAACTATGGCCATAGCTGCCAGACGCACTGCATGGCAGAAGACATCAAATCTTAGGGAAGACCATCATGATAGGCTGGTGGATGCTCCTTGCTTGGGAGACAGCCTTTTTGGCGCAAAAGTGAAAAACACCATTTCTCAACTGAAAGAGGATTCCTCAGCCTGCTGAGAGCTTTCGGCGACTCCCTCAGATCAGTCTCACCAATTTTGTCGCCCTTCTGCTAATTATCCCTAAAGAAGAACATAACTACAATAGTTCTTCCAGCAATATTATCCAAGGAGACAATTTACACCTTATGCCAGAGCTCCTTTGCAGTCATCTCAGTATGCACCTAGACAATGTCCTCGGGGCGGTAAGCAGCTCAACTCCTGACACTCAAGCTTGCTCCTAGTTTTTGACCATCTTCCAGTAGGGGGGGAGTGGCTAACACATTTTTACTCAATTTGGCAGCAGATCACAACAGACCAATGGGTCCTCAATATTGTGCTTCAAGGGTATCGACTAAATTTCCATTCCCATACCATGCCTTCCAGAGCTCCACCCCCATCCACAGTTCTTCCTCAACATGTCTCTCAGTGGGCAACAGAAATCTCACTTCTCTGAAACAATGCCATAGAAGAAGTACCACCATTCAACTCAATCAGGGGTTCTACTCAAAGTTTTTCCTGATCCCCAAGAAGACACAGGGCCTTCATCCAAAACTTGTCCTCAGATCTCTCAATGTCTGCCTCAAAAGGGAAAAGTTCAGAATGCTCTCCCTTTCACTGATTCTGCCTCTCCTTCATCAGCACAATTGGTTAGCTGCCCTAAATCTCAAGGATGCTTAAACGCATGTTCCCATTTATTCTTCCCATTGGAAATTCCTCAGGTTCAAATTTCTCAATCGCCATTTCCAATACAAGGTCCTACTGTTCGGCCTCTCGTCAGCCCCACGAGTCTTCACGAAATGCACATTTAAGAACACAACATCATATAGTATTTTCATACCTGGACGATTGGTGAAAAGAAGATGGTCCTTGGAATGAGCTAGTAATAGCCATTCAAACCACAGTACATACCTTGCAAAGTCTGGGCTTCATCATCAACTTCAAAAAGTCCAAACTCACTCCATTGCATACCCTAACTTAAATCGGAGCACTTCTAGACACCACCGCTGCAAGGGCCTATCTGCTTTAAGAAAGACATCATGCAAACGATTGGCAACCCAAGCCAGACAGCCAACTCTCTTACCAACTCGAGACATATTATGTCTTCTAGGCCACATGGCAGCCTCATTTTCATTGGTGCCTCATGCCAGACTCCACATGCGTCCATTGCAATGGCACCTCAAGTTGCACTGGAACCAGCATCTACACCCACTGTCACAACATCCCCTGCCGTCCAACATCAGATTCCCTTCTGTGGTAGATTCATTCCATCTCTCTGCAGGCAGGATGTCCTTTTCAGCTCCCACCACCTTCTATAACCATCACCACCAATGCTTCCACTCAGGGGTAGAGAGTACACCTCAACAATCTTTGCACGCAGGATCAGTGTATACCATCCGAGCAGTCCCTTTACATCAATCATCTAGAACTCAGATTAGTGTTCTATGCACTTCAAGCTTTTCGACACTGGATAGGTCACAAGAACATTCTCATTCAGACCGACAATCAAGTGACCATGTTCTAAATAAACAAACAGAGTGGTTCCGGATCCCTCAAACTATGCAGAGAAGCATATCGTCTCTGGTCCTATGCCCTGACTCTCAGCATAGATCTTCGAGCAGTCTACATTCCAGGGGATCAAAATATCCTGGCAGACTCTCTCAGCAGGAAACTCGACCCACACATATGGGCCCTCAATCCTGCAGTAGTTACATCCATTTTCCATCAATGGGGGACTCCTCAAGTGGATCTCTTTGCTTCTCCATTCAATGCACAGTGCACCCTCTTTTGCCCTTTGCGGCTAGCGCCACGAGTTCTAGCCAGGAATGCCTTTTCAATTGCATGGAATCGCATTCTGCTCTATGCGTTCCCACCATTCCCTCTCATCTCCAGAGTGCTTCAGAAGGTTTCAGCAGACAAAGCACATCTCATTCTCATTGCACCCAAGTGGCCCAGACAAGTCTGGTTTCCACTGCTTCTGGATCTACTGGATGCACCACCAATACCCTTGGGTGACCATCCATCTCTTCTGTCTCAACACAACGGCCAGCTGCTACATCTCAATATCCGCAGTCTGAGTCTCATGGCATGGAAATTGAGAGCTCACTCTTAACGGATCTCCTGCTTTCCCAATCTGTGAAAACAGTTTTTCTTGCAGTACGACAACCTACTATGCAGAAATCATATGCAGCAAAATGGAAACGTTTTTCAGTATGGTCTCAGGATCATAGTTTACAACCGCTCCATTACCCGCTGAACCATGTCTTCACATATCTCCTGCATTTGTCTAATTCAGGGCTCAAGACAAACTCTGTCAGACTTCTGTCAGACTAAATGAAGTCTGTCTATCAGCAATTTCAGCATACCATTCGTTGATCAACAGTAAACCAATCTCACAACACCCTCTCATGGCACGTTTCCTGAGAGGTCTCAACAATCTTAGACCTCCATTGAAAGCCCCTATTCCAGCGTGGGACCTCAATGTAGTGCTAGATCAATTGATGTCCGAACCCTTCTAGCCACTAGGTTCTGCCTCTCTCACCTTTCTTTCCTGGAAGACAGTCTTCCTGGTAGCACTCATGTCAGCCAGAAGAGTAAGTGAGCTTCAGGCCTTAGTTATGTACTATCCGTACTTGCAATTTTTTCCTAACAAGGTACAATTACGAACTCATCTGAAGTTCTTACCTAAAGTGATTTTGGATTTTTCCATCTCAACCAAACCATCACTTTGCCTTCATTTTTTCCATCTCCACATGTCTCTGAGGCAGAAGAAAAACTTAATTCCTTGGATTGCAGAAGAGCACTGCTTTCAAAGCTACTTCTCATCTCAGGAAATCCTCTCAATTATTCGTGTCTTACAATCCACCCACATGTGGTCATCCTGCAACTAAGAGAGCACTTTCAGCTTGGATCTCACATTGCATACATTTTTGCTACACAAGAACTCATCTACAGCCTCCTGATTCCGTTGGGGCCCATAGCCTGCCTGCTGCAGCAACTTCCATTGCAAACTTGAGGTTCATACCAATCCAGGACATTTGCAGAGCAGCTACCTGGTCATCTGTACATACTTTTACCAAGCATTACTGTTTAGACCAAGGCTTGGCTCAAGATGTTTGCTTTGGACAATCAGTTTTACGTAATCTCTTTGCATTATAACCTGTTTCTGCCTCCCTTATGCTTCTTCAGCTTGGGACTCGCCAATCAAGTGGGGCTGCATATCCCCTGCCTGTCTCTGGAGAAAGCAAAGTTGCTTACCTGTAACAGATGTTCTCTGTAGACAGCAGGGGAATGCAGCCACACTTGCCCGCCCGCCATCCTTTCATCTCTTTTGCTAGAGAATAAACTGACAGTTGGAGGAGAGGGGGGCTCAAGGAGTAGGCAATCCTGCACATGCTCAGTAAGCTCAAAAGCTTACTATAGCTATGGGAGAGAGTATTGATGTCATTGGCTCAGTCAGAGACTTCACCAATCAAGCATTGCTGCATTCCCCTGCTGTCTATGGAGAACACCTGTTACAGGTAAGCAACTTTGCTTTCTTTACTTGTCATCCAACAGATATATCTAGAACAGGAACAGCCAATCTCAGCCCTCACCAGGTCAGGTTTCCAGGATTTTCCAAATGAATATGCATGAGATCTATTTGCATACAATGGAAGCAGTGCAAACAAATAGATCTCATGCAAATTCATTGGGGAAATCATGAAAACCCAAATAAATTACAGCCCTCAAGGACAGACATTGGACAACCCTGATCTAAAAGGTTTAATCAATTTCATTTCATTTACTAAGCAGATATTTCTTTGAGAGGAATATACTGTCACAAAATCCTTTAAATAGCTGAGCTTAAGGCCATATACACCTTAAACATAAAGTTAAAATCTTACAGGCTCATATTTAGACTGCAGGAGATCGCTGGCGATATCGGAAATTCAATGCCAGTGCCATATTTGACTACCGGCATAGAATTTCCATCTATTTTTGGCCATCTGGAATATAGCCAGCTATGCCAAATTCAGTGACTAACCAGCTAAATCTCAATGGTCAAAGATATTCCAACCTTTGAGATGGTTGTATTTGGCCACTGTGGCTGGCTATGTCGTGCAGCATAGCCAGTCATCAGCCAATTCAGAGACCAGGATGTTCAGTGTGAGAGAGCTAGCTACACTGAATATTGGTGGCTAGCTGGCTATGTTCTATTTAGATGGCCAGGAACTGTTTCTAGCCATCTACATAGCGCTGGATATTTGGTACTTAAAATTGATTCTTGTAACCAATGAAGCAGAATCAGATAAGGTATAACATGATCATATTTCTTCCCACCCACAACTCCTTATTTTTAAAAGGGCTATTTCTAAAAACAATTTTCCCTACTTTATAAGGGTTTGGTTTGGTGTTTAATAGCATTTTCTTGTTTTTGTCCTACTTAGATTTTGTGTGCTCTTAAATTTGTTTGACTCCATTTCAGGCAGAGTTCCTGTTGTGCCTCAGTGCATTGGCAATAACTTGATCTTTGGTTTGTATTTTACTAGACTAGAGCCAAGTTTCAAGTGAGAATGAGAAAGGGATCACCAGAAAATATTACATTACATTAGTGATTTTTATTCCGCCATTACATTGCAGTTCAAGGCAGATTACAGAAGAGGATTTCAGAATTATAGAAGAGGATTTCTGGACATGTCCAGAAGTGTTACAGAGTAGATCTGCAGCAAACTTGCAGTCCAGACCCTCTAAACCAGCGGTCTCAAACTCAAACCCTTTGCAGGGTCACATTTTGGATTTGTAGGTACTTGGAGGGCTGCAGAAAAAAATAGTTAATGTCTTATTAAAGAAATGACAACTTTGCATGAGGTAAAAACTCGTTATAGTTTATATATCTTTCCTTAATTGCTTCTGATAATTTCAGCTATACACAGCTGAAAGCAGTGCAACATGCAGAAAGTGAAGTTTAGATAGTTTTTCACTTTCTGCATGTTGCACTGCTTTCAGCTTTGTATAGCTGAAATTATCAGAAGCAATTAAGGAAAGATTTATAAACTATAAAGAGTTTTACCTCATGCAAAATTGTGATTTAGATTCTAAAGTATCAACTGCAAGAGACAAGATTTTGGTGTAGTCCTCTAGGCCAGTGGTTCCCAACCCTGTCCTGGAGGACCACCAGGCCAATCGGGTTTTCAGGATAGCCCTAATGAATATGCATGGAGCAGATTTGCATGCCTGTCACCTCCATTATATGCAAATCTCTCTCATGCATATTCATTAGGGCTAGCCTGAAAACCCAATTGGCCTAGTGGTCCTCCAGGACAGGGTTGAGAACCACTGCTCTAGGCTTTTTTGTAGAGCTGTCTTGTGCCTTAAGTGTCCTGTGGTCGCTTCTGCAACCGCCTTAAGCTCTCACCTCCTCCAACACGGACACAACCACCATCTTACATCAAGCAGTCACTGCCAGGAGAGGTGCCGAATTTCGCAAGAGTTCACGAGATTATATATACATGCACCAGCTGCACTGCCTCACTGCTGTAACCTCACACAAGCACTTTCCTGTGTCTGAAGTCCACCTCGCAATCGCATACAGATGCAGGAAAGCGCTTGTGTGAGGTTACAGCAGTGAGGCGGGCAACATTCCAGAACAATGGTAACATACCGAAGGCCTCAAAATAGTACCTGGTGGGCTGCATGCGGCCCCTGGGCCGCGAGTTTGAGACCACAGCTCTAAACCCACCTACCCTTGGTCTTCTTAATTGGATCTTTGGGTTGCAATCTGATAAATTCCCACCTAGTAAAAATGTGGTTTACAGATGGGCTTTATAGAGGCTGCTTGAATAACTTGTGGAAAGCATTTTTTTTTTTTTTAATAAAGGTGTTTATCTTTTTCATTAATCCAAATTGCTTTTCAGTCCTCTGATTCATTTTCCAACCCCCAAAAGTTCCTTTTCTTTCCTTTTCTTCCCTTTTTTCAGGTTGAGGAGGACATCTTTGAGCAAGCCTTTGGTCCTTCGAATGGTGTAATGAAAGATGACAGGTACAAACTACTCGTTTTTTATTCTGAAACCTAATGGAAGAACCTATAGTAGGCTTAATGAGCGTCACTCCTTCTATACTTCCAGGGATCTTCAAATTGAGAATCTGAAGAAAGAAATTGAATTACTCCGGGCAGAACTGGATAAGATAAAAATGGAGGTAATTAAACTATAGCATGAAGCATAATCCAGGGCATTTTTTGTTATGCTTGGTAGAACCATTAAAGAGGGAATTCATCAAGGGGTGCTAACCGATTTAACACGTGCTAATTAGATTGCGCTAAATGCTAAGACACCCATAGGAGTATAATAGGCATCTTAGCTAAACGTTGGCACACCTTGATGACGTCCCACCTACGGGAGCTGTTTTCACATCAGCTCTGCTGGAAATCAGAGGGCTGCTGGGAATGCAGAACCGGAGAGAGTTTTTTTTTAATAAGTATAAGATCTTGTTGGTTTATGTTCCCATCAGTAAAAGCATGTCATAATAAGAGATTCTTAGGAAAAACCTTGGCCTTTCAGGTTAGTGCAATGAATTCATATTGGAATGTTCTTATTTCCCAAACTCAATCTTATCTATTCCGAAAAATTTTTTAAACTTATTTGTTTGAAAAATATTTGACTTAATTGCATTTTCTATTTTTTAAGAAATATCTGATACTTATGATTGCTATTTATTGTATGTTCAGCCTCTTCTCACTTTGAACCGCCTTTGAGAAATATTTTGATCCAATGGCAATTTGTGTTTTTCTGAGAAACATTTGATATTTACATTGTAATTCGCTGTATGTCCAGCTTTTTTCTTATTGTAAACCACCTTGAACTGATGGTTTGGCGGTATACAAGAATAAATTATTATTATTAGTACAAGCAGTGAAAATTATTAAAGAAGGATGACAGTTCAAGAAATAGTAGGAAAGAGGATCAGTATAGATGACACTTAGGGCTCCTTTTTCAAAGGTGCGCTAGCATTTTTAGCGCACGCACCGGATTAGTGCGCGCTAGCCAAAAAACTACCACCTGCTCAAGAGGAGGCGGTAGCGGCTAGCGCATGCGGCATTGTAGCACGTACTATTCCGAGCGTTAAGGCCCTAACGCACCTTTGTAAAAGGAGCCCTTAGTAATAGGCATGTGATGATGAAACCAGGAATCATGTAGGTTTTCTAATGAGGAGTTGGGACAGACTAGATATATTTTGTGATCTTTACATACTGACCCATTCAATGGTTTTTGGTTTTTTTTCCATTGACATGCTGTATTTTGGAGGTGGTATTTATTTTTTGGGGTGGGGGGAGGGGACGGGGACAACTGAATGGAAATGTCTGTTTTAAGTGTCTGATCTTAATCCAGTCATTGGAGCACACCCAGCCAGTCTGGTTTTCAGAATATATATGATGAATATACATGAGAGAGATCAGCATGCATTGTATCCAGTGTTTGCAGATTGATCTCATGCATATTCATCGTGGGAATTTTATTTGTTTGGCTCTAGCTCATGATTTTTCTGTTGGTAATTCGAGGCAAGTTAACATGCAGGTATGGTAGGTAATTTCCCTGCCGCCTCAGAATGTACAACTTAAAGGTTAGATCTGCTAACGTGTGAAACATGTTGTTCCACATTAACACACATTAATGCAATTTATGTGCATTATTAGTAAGTAATGCCATTGCCAATTATGGGATCTATGTTACATATTATGTGTTAATGTGTGTTAGAAAATCTAGTCCTAAGTTTCCACTTGAGGGTTTAGAAACATTGTTAGGGTTTGAACCCAGGCTTCTCTGGTCCTAAGCCCATTGCTTTGACCTCTAGGCCGCTTACTCTTCCATTCGTGAAAACCTGACTGACTGGATATGCCCTCCAGCATGGATTCAAAACTGCTAGCTTAGAGGATACTTTATCCCACTCTGTGTATCCATGAATATTTTGCTTTGTCTGCATGCCAAGGGTGGACGTATATCTTAACAGAAACACAAATGAATTGAAGCACATTGTGGTCCTCCTCCAATGCTTTTCATTGTTCCTTGTTTGTGTTCTTTAGGCTCAGAGATACATCACGCAGCTAAAGTCACAGGTGAATAGTCTAGAGTCTGAGCTGGAGGAGCAGCGGAAAGAGAAGCAGAAGGCTTTGGTGGACAACGAACAGCTGAGAGATGAACTGGACAAACTGAGGAAGATGCAGCTAGACAGCGACAAAGCCTTGGGCTTGTGCAATGAAGCAGAAAGTAGGCCTTAAAAAACAAGAGAAGCCCACTGGCATAAGTTAATTATGATGACCTGCCTTTTCATTGCTTTTATTTTAATGCCTTTGGCAGTGCCCAGAACATTTCCGGTATCTTGCAGATATATATGATCCTGAATTGAGGCAGTGGCTGACTACAAAGTGCAAATTAGGTTGGCATCATTGGCCCAAGTTAGCATGGTCATTGAGTGTCACTGACCTGCTTAGTTTTCATTTACATTGGCTAGTTTAAAAAATAATTGGGCACAACAGCAAGCTCATTTAACTAAGCAGTGCCTTTAAATTCATTACTTGCATGTGGCCCTTGAGGGCCTTTTCTATGCATACATGAATGATGTGCCAATTGCTATTGGTCTGTAATCTGAAGATACAATGAATGCAGAGGTTTAGCACTTTCATTTAAACTTGTTAGCGAGATTGACTTTTACCTAATGGAGGTGTATATAGAGAAAATTTAGGGATTAAAAAAAAAAAATTTCACTAAAAGTATACTTTTAATTTAACTCTTAACAGAGAGAGCGCAGTCAACAGAAACACGCTACATGAAACTCAAAGAAAAACACAATGAGCTTGTTAACATCCATGCAGGGCTACTAAGAAAGGTGAGCAGTGGTTTGTACCAATGAAGAGGTGGCTTAAAGAGAGAATATAATAATTTATTTATCTAGATAGAGTAAAAGGACTTTGTGTTCAGTGGAGAAAAGGTAAGACCACTAATAATTACTGGTAATAAGAGATAGATAAGCAGGTTTTTGGTGAATTTCTGGTAAGGTGGTTAATCAAATTTTATTAAACTTGAAACAGGATGACTGGCAGGCCTGACAAATAGCATTTTTGATGTCACTTGGTTTTCTAATACAGTACTCCCCTGGAATTTGAGAGGGTTCCATTCGAGGAACACCCGTGAATTTCAAAAAACCACAAATGCGGTTTAGGAGCGGATTGGAGGCAGGAGAGGGCAGCTGGGGTGCCGGTGGGTGCTGAAAATCGGGTGCGGGATCATTCTTAGTATTTTCCGACCGCCTTTTCCGGCAACTAAAGTCAGGCTACACCAATCAGGAACTGCTTTGACACACTATCTGGCGTGTCAAAGCAGCTCCTGATAGGTGTAGCTTGACTTTAGTACCAGGAAGAGGCGGTCGGAAAATACCACGAAAGACTGAGTCCGCGAACCGCAAATTCACAGGTGTATACTGTATTTGTGTAAGTTTTCTTGGTGAAAATAAGAAAGTGCCATTTTTTTGCCTCCTTGTGAAACCTGGTTTTATGAACTTCTGTGATAATCGGAATTTAAAGGTCTGGTGTTAATTTATGTGCGAGAATAGTTTTTATGAAATTAAGTGGAAGGATAAAACGAATGAAGACATTCTCCATAGCTGCCTCTGCAGGTTTACAGCAAGAGATGTGTAATATCTCTATACAGATGGTTTTCAATGTTCTGTTGCTTGTCAGTAAACAAAATGTTTCCATATTTATTACAGTACATCTGTCTCTGGTGGTTGGTTCTGTTCTCAACTCTAAGATTATAGCTTTGAATCCACAGCTGTGCAGTTATAGATAAGACAATTTATTGGACTAAATAAATACTTCTGTTACTAACCTTTGAACATATCAAGTGTTTCAGCTCTTGAAAGTGTGCAACAAATGTGATGAGTTGGTCTAATAAATTGCCTATAAGTTGTTTGACCTTTATTTCTACACATATAAATTAACTTAACACAAGAAGCACAATATTTTGACCAAGGGCGCTGGACTTTGACCTGGGGGCTATCGTGGGAGCGGACTGCTGGGCACGATGGACCACTGGACTAGTGGCAATTCTAATGGGCTTTGTTGGACTAAATATAAAATCGTAGAATGGTCACCCAAATGAAAGAAAAGATTGGATTTTTTTTTCTCAAGGGCTGAGATATATGGTAGAGGAGGGTTTTCCAGGAATTGGTTTCCTGTCCTCATCTGTGACTCTTAATTTCTTGGTAGTAGTGGGTTTACTTCTCCGTTCTTGTATGCTGATAATTTGTGTGATATGCTGCCATCTTTTTTTTTACCTAAAACTAGACTCCTTCCTCTCTTTCACCCTGAAAGGCAGATTGTGAGTAGAGAATGACACAGGGACAGGTATCTACAGTTAACAGGATGTGGACAAACTTTGTCTTAGCGTCATTCTCTGAAAGATTGAGACCAGCCTTAAACTGGCTTCTCTAACTTGATGGAAATGGAGGAGTAGCCTAGTGATTAGCGCTAGAGAGCTGCACGGGAATGGGAACGACGGGAATCCCGCGGGGATCCCGTGGGTTCCCCCTTTGGGTCACGGGGATCCTGTGGGGATGCCCCCTAGGGTCGCGGGGTTCCTGCGGGGCTGGATGTATTCAGCCACGAGGCTCGTCTTACTACCTGCCCTCAGCCCTGCCGCACACAGCCGAATGGAAGTCTTCCTGATGTCAGCGCTGACGTCGGAGGGAGGACTTAAGCAAAGCCCTCCCTCCCTCCGACGTCAGCACTGACATCGTGAAGACTTCCGTTTGTGTGCTGCGGCAGGGCAGGCAGGGAAAAGACATTGGTACAAGGCGGGGGGCGGTCCCGGGGCGGGTGCAGCACAGCCTACCAGGTCTCCCGACCGACCGACAATAGGCCCGGTCCGTCAAACCTCCCTGCCCTGTAGCCGCGAATCTAAATTACTTTCTTACAGCAGCTTCAATACTCCAGCTGTTGTAAGAAGGTAATTTAGATTCGCGGCTACAAGGCAGGGAGGTTTGTTGGACCGGGCCTGTTCTGTTGTCAGTCAGGTGGGTAAGCACCACAAAGGTAAGGGGTAGGGAGGGAGAAAGGGAGGAAAGGTGGAGTGGAGAGGAAAAGGCGCATAAGGTAAAACTGAGGGGGGAGAAGGACGCTGAAAGGACATGGGAAAGACGGGGGGGAAAGGACGCTGAAAGGACATGGGGAAGACGGGGGGGAGAAGGACACTGAAAGGACATGGGGAAAACAGGGGGGGAGAAGGACGCTGAAATGACATGGGAAGGACAGGGGGGAGAAGGACACTGAAAGCACATGTGGAAGACAGAGGGGGGAGAAGGATGCTGACAGAACATGGGGAAGATGGGGGGAGAAGGACGCTGAAATGGGGAAGAGAGAGTGGGGAGAAGACGCTGGCAGAGAAGAAGACAGAGATGCCAGACTATGGGGGGAGCGGAGGGAAGAAGATGGGCGCCGGATCAATTTGGAAGGGGGGAGAAAGGGAGAGGCACATTAACAGAGCAAATGGAAGACGCAGAGAGAAGAGAGACAGTGGATGGAAGGAATTGAATGAGAACATGAGGAAAGCAGAAACCAGGCAATAAAGGTAGGAAAAAAATTATTATTTTTTTTTTTTTTGCTTCAGGATAAAGTTGTGTTGATAAAAATTTATAAACATTAGAGGTTCTGGTAGAAACCCGTTTACAAAGTATGTATTCTTCCCAATTAATATTTCCAAATTATTAGTCTTTTTGCTTATTTGTAAATGGGTTTCTACCAGAGCCTTTAATTCAGTAGCATAGTTAAATGAAATAACTATTTCTGTAGTTTATAGGGACAGGTAGGGACAGAGGGGATTCCTCACGGGGACGGGTGGGGACGGAAGGGATTCCTCACGGGGACGGGTGGGGATGGGTGGGGACGGGGGGATTCCGGGTGGGGACGGAGTGATTCCTCGTGGGGATGGGTGGGGACGGGTGGGATTCCTCACGGGGACGGGTGGGGGCGGATGGGACTTTGGCGAGGACGGGTGGGATTTCTGTCCCCGCGCAACTCTCTAATTAGCGCATTGAGCCAAGAACCAGGAAGCCCTTGTTTAAATCCTGCCTCCCTTGATGATGGTTCTTGACTGCTGCCTCAGGTCTGCAGTTAGCTAAATAGGCCTCACTGAGGATGGTGGGGCATACATTAAATAATGTGTACCAAATCGCATTAATCTATATGAATATGTTTTGTCCAAGCCTGCATAGGTTGGTGGGCGGGGCTTTGGTCACCTTGTTGGGCAGACTAGATGGACCATGAGGGTCTTTTTCTGCCGTCATTTACTGTGTTAACTGTATAAAATGCTAGTATCAATATGTAGAACTTAGCACATCTTAGACAACTGGCAACTTAATTCAATGATTAAAAAAGCTGCAGAAGCTGTTTTTGAATTTAAATGAACTACAGTGGAACCTTGGTTTACGAACATTATTTGTTCCAGAAGCATGCTCGTAAACCAAAATACTCGTATATCAAAGCGAGTTTCCCCATAGGAAGTAAGGGAAACTCGCTTGATTGGTTCCACCTTCCCTCCCCCCCCGGCGCTGCTCCACCCCATCACATCCCCAAAAGACCCCCCCACCCCTGAAGCCGATGGTGCGCTTCTGCATCGCCTCCCCCTCATGAACCGGCATCCCCCGCCCACCCAAACTGAATGCTTACCCCCAATGTGGCACCAGCACGCAGCACCAACCCACAGAGGGTGCCAGTGCCCGAAGATCGTGCCTTTCCCCCGACTGGGCCTTGAGCATTTGCGCATGCTCAAGGCCTTCTGGCTCTCGTTCTCGCTGAGAATCTCAGAGAAAGGCGGGAGCCAGAAGGCCTTGAGCATGTGCAGATGCTCATGGCCCAGTTGGGGGAGAGGCATGATCTTCGGGCACCGGCACCTCCTGTGGGTTGGTGCTGCGTGCCGGTGCCACATTGGGGTTAAACATTCAGTTTGTGCGATGGGGGCGATGCTGGTTTACGGGGGGCGGCGTTTGCGGGTGGGGAGCATGCCGGTTTGCGGGCGGGGGGACTCGCAAATTGAGTCAATGCTCAGTTTGCGAGTCACGATTTGTGAGAATGTTTTGCTCGTCTTGCAAAACACTCGCAACCTGCGGCACTCATAAAACAAGGTTTGACTGTACTGTTAAATGGCATAATTTGTGTCTTGTCTGCCTTTTATGTGACAGTGAGAGTCTTGTTTGCTGATCAGATTCCTACCACATGCAACGTCCTTCCATCATGTGCCCATCTGCTCAAGCATCTTACTGTTACTGCAAAAGATTTATCCATTGTTGCTGGCATCAAGAAGCATTTCCAACATTTAATAGACATGTGTTTTCCTGTTCATCCATTACACAGTTTGTTCTCTTCTACACCTGTCTGAAAGACAATCCAGTTATTTTCCTAGATGATATAGAAACACTGGCAACTGAATCTTTGGGAAGGTTGTACCAAAGTCAGATTGAAAAGGAAAGTTCTATTTGTAGTTTATAGTTTAATAAAAAGATTTAAATAAAAAATCATAACTGTTCGAGGCTTGTGCAAATGGGGACAGAGCTCACAAGGAGCCTATTGGGTAGGGATGGAGACAAACGTTGTTCCCATGTCATTCACTAAATTGTGAGCTCTTATCTGAGATGACATTTTACACCTTCTATCCTGATTTGCTCTGTGAAGGACCACCTATTTTGTAATTGATTAAGATTTTCTGGGGGTTGTTTGGGTTTTTTTTTCCTTTCTGCCACAGAATGCAGATACTGCCAAGCAGCTAACAGTAACCCAGCAAAACCGGGAGGAAGTGGCCCGCATTAAAGAGCAATTGGAACTCCAAATGGATCAGGTGAAACGTGAATCAGAAATGAAGGTGAGGATGGAGGATTCACTGTGTGGTGGAAATCTATATTCCTTGGCGCTGCAGATAAAGTTGATGTCCCTTGGAGGGCCCAGGGGCACACATAATTGCATATAAGTAATGATCATCTTATGCTATTTGTTAAGTAATAATCACCTTATGTTTTTATCTCCACTTTCTGTGGCAGATTGCATTTTGTTGACACTCTTATGCATTAGTATCGTGCATTTTTTATAGATTAAACAGCTGCTTTATCTGCAGCCTTTTTTATTCAAATAACCCAATATAAATTTAAATTAGAAATTACCTTATTTATAGCAGTATGGATTATGTTCAATATGTTCTTTTTGTATTAACCAAAAAATAAATCTAAAAAGTTAGCCAACCTCTCAATTTTAGAGTTGAAGTAGAGCTCTCTGGGATGGTGATGAGGTGAGCTCTCATTCTAAAGTGTTTGTTGTTGGCATGATGGAGGTGGGGAGAGTAGGTAGCAGATATGAGGGAAGAATAGATTATTTTGTTACATAAACACAGGAGCTTGTATGTTAAGTGATCAATCCATATTGCGAACTGTTTGCAGAAGGGTGTCAATCACATCTTTCAGCTCCTCCTTCGTCACCAGAGGAGTATAGTGCCCTCTTCAGTTTTTCCTTCTGCAAGCAAACTGAAACGTTGTGTTTTGATCTGCTAGCAATCTGAGAAGTTGTGTTTTGATCTGCTCTGTTTGGGCTTTATTATTTTGGGGCATTTTTTTTCCAGGTTACTCTGCCTGGGAGAGGCTGCAGTCTCCACAAAGGCGGGCTGCAGCTCACAGGGCAACCCCCAGGTATACCTCTTGAGCCAGCCTGCTTTGTGCTTCTGCAAGGCTCTGGGTCTGTTTCCCTTGAAGTCAGCTTGCCTTCTGATTTATCAGAGGCTTGAGTGCAAGCTGTAGGACACCTGTGAGAATCCCTTTGGGTTTTCTGGGAGCTGGCTGCATTTTAATCTCCTCCTGTCACACCACGAGGATTTGTGAGAGTAGAAATTTGAACGAACAAATGAATGAATAAATAAATAAATAGAGACCTCAGTTGGCGTTTATCCAACTGGCATCCCGAAGGTCTCCAGTTGTGGTCAGTTTCCTACAAGAATTTGAGGCAGAAAGTCTTCCCCATTTAGTCAAGCTACAGCAAAGCTGACACAGGCAGGCACCAACAAAGCACAGTGAGTACAGCCCATTATGGGGAAAATCAGGGGATCTGATAAAGTTAATTTTAAGGGTTTCTAGGACCAGAGCTAGGGTCCCCCTTCTCCAAAACCCCTTTTCCTGAGTTTTTTTTAGATTTTATAAAACTTTATTAATTTTTCAAGCCAACAAAAAGTGCAGAATAATATAAATACAATCATCAGTTCATCACAGTAAGCACTTATAGTCTATCAATAATAATACATAAAAATTAATCCCTTCCTTTCCCTTCCATAAACATAGAACATATCAAAGCAAAAATATACCCTCACCCTACCCTGGATGCATGTGAACTTCCACAGAAAACTAAAAGACAATTATAATGAAGTAATAAAAGACGTCAGTGGGCCCCAAATCAAATTAAATTTCAGCATTCATCCTCTCATACCTGTAGCAGAAGCACAAATTTTCCCACCAAAAGGGAAAAAGTTTTTTTTTAAACTTCAGAAGAACCCCATGGGCTGTTTTAGCTGCAAATTCACTGGTGGTGGCCATCTTGGATTTTAAACGATCTTTTTTTCTGAAGCCTCCATCTGCTTCAAAATGCCTTGATTTGGCTCAAAATCGACTGGACTGGAATGGACACCTTAGATTGTTCTACCTGTTTTGGGCTAGATGGCTGGCTGTGGAGCGTCTGTAGGGCATGCAAGTCTGTATAGCATGTGCTGTAGAGGCCTTGGGCTTAGCCCCTGCGAGTCCTCTAGGGCTGCAGAACTGCAGGGAGTCCAAGTGGTAGGAAGAAAATCTCTCCCAGAGACTTCAAACAGCAAAGGAATGAAACGCAAGTGTGAGGACATGGAGCCTAAGAGAAGCCAGACTGAGATCCTGCAGTGGTCTATGGAGGCCACCTGTGCAAGGATTTACCCCAGAGTTTGTGAATCTCCTGTGAAAAGTTTATTTGAAGAGTTTGGGACATGCTGCGCTACCTGAAGGTGCACTGGTAATGAGCCAGGGAGAGATCCCTCTTCTGGAGGCCTCTTCACCACAAAGAAAGCTGGCTCCCAGCCTAAGTAACCAAGTGGATCATGACTGAGAGGATTGGCGGTCAGACTCCATGCCTTTACTGTCCCGGGACTCAGCTGCTTTCCTGGAGGATTCCGGTACCCTGTGAGGGACCAGGAGTCAAGAGGTGATAGTTGCCCTTGACGAGGGAGATGATCCGTCATTTCTGCAGCTTTTTAAGTCTGCTACCGTCCCACATGTTATTATGGATGCACTCAGGGAGTTAAAGTTGGAGCCCCAGCAACCATTCACTCCATAGTGCTCGGTCATGAGTGGCTCAAATGCTCAGACTACCTTTTTCCCTGCACATTCGGATATCACTTTGCTTGTCACTGAGTAGTGGGAGACTCCAGAAGGCTCCCTAAAGGTAGCAAAGATTATCTCTAAACTCTGTCCTATGGCTCTGAAGTTTCAGCAGCTGTTTAGTAGGCTGAAGGTGGATTCCACGGTGGCTCACATAACTAAATGTACCTTCCTCCCTAGTGAGGGGGAAGTGATATTAAAAGATGCACAAGATCGCAAGGTGAATGTGGTTCTTAAGAGGCAATTTGAAGAGCTGGCTTTGAAGATCAAAGCTGCAGCAGCAGCCTCGTTTGTGGTATGTGTCTGCCACACCAAGTTAAGGCAGAGGAGGACATCTGCCCTCAGCTAGAGCTGGAGAGGGTGGATTATGTGGCAGATGTTCTATATGACATCAGAGTCTTGAGCATGGTGTATAAGGGATTCCAGCTGAGTTTGGCAACCATTGTTAGGTTTTGGAGAAACAAGACGATATCTTAATATTTTGCTGCAAAAATTAGCTTCACTGCTATTAGTGATCACATTTTTCTGTTTTGCGATCAATGTGAAGTTGTCTTTATTACTAATTTGTTCTCACTCTAGAATCAGGTCTTTGATTTTCTAATTATGTGCTGTTTGGTGTTATAGCTGGAAGATCAGAGTTTTCAGATGGAGCAGCTGAAACAAGCACTCGAAGCCAAGAAGGAAGAATACATGCAGATTCAGCAGAATTTGAGCCAGTCTGAGCAGGTTTGTCAATCTAGAGCCTCATATTTAATGGGTATCAATTGTAAGCAATTAGCTTAACATCTTGAGGCATGTACTTGATATTACATGTACTAAGCAAACCAATCGTGTACTGATCAGTTTGTGAGCCCTTTGCGACCAAATTTCCCTCCTACACTATTCACTAAGGCCTATAGCGATCCGATCCCAATCCTCCCATGCAAATTAGTAAAACCCCACGCAAAATAGCCAAGCGATTGATTCACTAACAATTGCTTGGCTATTTTGAGTCGGGTTTTACTACTGACAAATCCGACTGCTGCAGACCTGTCGGAAACTGAGTTACCGACAGGTCTGCAGGTTTTTTGACAGGCCTGCCTGTCTCTTTTAATTCATTTTTTTCCATGGCACAGATATTTTGCGTGTGTTACATGCAAGCAGCATATTTTTTTTTTTTTTAAAGCTGATGGCAGGAGGGAGTTGGTATCCCTCCTGCTTTTTTCTCTGGGGGGGGCACAGCGGAGCAGGGCAGGTAGGAGAGATCGGGGCCGGGGGGGCATCAGGCAGCCTCCTGTCACTGCTGTCAGGGCTCAGCCCAGCCGAGATCTCTCTTGTCTGCTCCCAGACTCTCTTGCTCTCTGCTGCCGTACCCCGCAGCCCGCTTTTAAACCACGGGCTTGCACTGCAGGGAACGGCGGCAGAGAGCAGGAGAGTCTGGGAGCAGGCAAGAGAGATCTGGGCTGGGCTGAGACCTGACAGCAGTGACAGGAGGCTGCTTCTCCTGTCACTACTGTCAGGGTGTGCGCATGAGCTTGGATCGCTCTGGCTGTGGGTAGGGGGTGTGCTAACGATCGTCCCTATTTGCATGCAGTCCTTTACTGAATTCGTATGCTGGCGTGCAAACGGAAACGGATCGTGCACGGTTTGGAGGTTTAGTGAATCCTGGCCATAGTTCTCTCATACTGAACTTCTTTATTGGAATAAATTGATTCTATTAATATTATGTACATTGGAGACCATGCACATCAGATTCAGCAATCAATGGTAGAGCATAGACACCCCACTACTGTTTAAAAAGCTATATATAACTGTGATTAAACATCACTGAGTAAAACTGGATTTGACTGTAGTCTTCGAGAATAAGCAGGAATTAAGTGCTGATCTTAGAATTGTGCTGTATGACACTTTTCCAGAACAGTGGTATCATGGCTGGCTAAGGTTTCATATTGGTGAGATTTGCAGATGCCACATTTTCAATGGTTTGGTTTTAGGCTGGATCTCAGCTCAGTTCCCAGATGGAAGCTCTCCACACTGAGCAGGATTCCCTGAGGAAGACCATGATGGCAAAAGAGGCTGAGCTCTTATCTGTTCAGAATATGATTGAGGACAAAGAAGCCTTGCTTACTCAAGAGAAACACAGGAATGCACAGGAGATCAAGGGTCTGCAGGAGCAGCTCTCAGAAAAGGTAACATATAACGAATGGGCAAATTGTCATTAAAGTACATGCTTCAGTTTCTTCCTATTGCGTCTTCAGCTCTACTGGAATAAGTCCCTGCTAGACTACAGTGCCTTGAGTCTTTGTGCATGCCTGCTTGCCCACATGCTTTTTCTTTCTCATGTAATACAAGTTCATCCAGGAATCATGGCTTCTTCCAGAGCCCTTCAAGCATGCACCTTGAGTTTGATCATTAGATGTCATTGCTGACCCAGGGTGCGGAGAGAGCATTTCTCAACAGCATTCCCCAGCCCCCCAGATGGTCCAAGGAGTGGAAGATATGGTAGATCACAGCTCTGCCACTGAGTAATCGATCTCTTCAACATTGAAATCCTAACATTAAATGGTATATTAAAGCAATACATCAACAGCAGGTGTCATGATATTCAAAGGTTATGTTTGTATTTTTGTTTCCCTCTTCCCAATGTCCAAGGTAGTAATGCTTAGCAGGACCTACCATTTATTGGGCTACCTCTTCATCTGTCTCCCAAATAATGTTTTTCGTTGTGGTTTTTTTATTATTATTATTTGGTTGTTGTAAACTATGGAGGCAGAAGTTGGGGAAGAAATTATTTTATGAACTGTAAACAGAATATAGTGGAACCTCGGTTTGCGAGTAACCCGATTTGCGAGTGTTTTGCAAGACGAGCAAAACACTTAGCAAACTTTTGTCTCGCAAACCGAGCATGTTCCGATACACAAGCACCTCCCCCGCTCTAACCAGCATCGCACCCTCCGAACCGGCATCGCAACTCCCCCCCCCCCCCCCCCCGTGAGAACCGCATCACACCCCCGTCCTGGAAGCGACATCCGCCCACCCTAACTCCTAAACATGCTCCTTACCCTATCTGCTGCTTGTGCGAGTGAAAGAATGCTCCCGCCTCTTGCCTGGGCTGGGCCTTGAGCATCTACGCATGCTCAAAGCCTTCTGGCTCTCGTTCTCTCGGAGAGAACGAGATCTCGGAGAGATCAAAGCGAGTTTCCATTCATTCCTATGGGGAAACTCGCTTTGATATACGAGTAACTTGGTTTACGAGCATGCTTCTGGAACGAATTATGCTCATAAACCAAGATTCCATCGTATTAACTCTGGCCCAGGTAATGAAATGTTATACTTAATGCATATATGAGAGTTAATCAAGTGTGTATCTTTAAGTTCATATGAGTTTAACTGCTACACTTGTTGTAACATGCAAAAATGAATAAAGAATTAAAAAAAAAAAAAAAATAAAAACTCAGGCCCAGGCAAAGCCTGAGAGTTGTTGAACAATTAGAGCTAGAATTTCATGAAAGCTGCATCGGACACACTGCGCAGTTCAAAGATTGGGCCAGAGACAACACTTTTCAAACAAACTTTATCACAGAGCACTTGAATGGCCATCAGGCCTCAATTTTTAAACAAGTGTTTAAAATATCAAAAGGACAAGGGTTTGGGAGAGAAATTAAGTACCAGCTTTGGGAGGCCCTTTGATTTGCCTGTGCAACAGTGAAATTGGGAATATGACTACACTGTAAGATCCTGGTATTCGACGAAACCCACATACTTTGATAACTGAGCGCTTATATGGTAAGAAGATATGAACCTTCTTTCTTTCACATACAGAAAGCCCAAGAGAAGAGCCTTCAGCAGAAACTTATTGATGATCAATTCAGTATCATTCAGGGAACTGTAAAGGAAGCAGAGAACATCATTCAGGATGCACTTGCAAAGCTGGATGACCCTCTCCATATCCGCTGCACCAGTTCACCAGGTAAGATGTGCACAGGAATCTTTGTATCCATTTAGAGAATGACACGGTGGTTGTTATCCGCAGGTAGCCGCCGGTAACCCGCCGAAAAGGGGAGAGAAAAAATAGTAGTTGCTACAGGGACAAGCCATTCACCGCCCCATGGAGCAGTGACTGGTCTTGTCTCCGCAGTGAAGCAATCACGGATTGCGTGGTCCAGCATCCCCACCCGATCATGGCGTCCTGCCATCTCCCTCCTTCCCTCTACCTCACCTTAGGTGCCGACGTTGATTCTTCTTATCCCAGTCGCACGCTTTCAATAAGCCGTGCGAGCGCCTGCTCGAGTTGTTGATGCTTCTCCTCTGATGCAACTTCCTGTTTCCAGTTGCGTCAGAGGAGAAGTTTCAACAATTCAAGCAGCCGCACGTGCAGCTGGGAGAAGAAGAATTAAAATCGGCACCTAAGGTGAGGTGGAGGGAGATGGTGGAACGCTGCGATCGGGCAGGAGGGGGCTGTGTTCCCGGCTCACACTAGGAAGGAGGGAGTGAAAGGGAAAGAGATGCTGGGCCAAGGAGATGAAGAGGGAGAGAAATAAAACCCACACAGGAAAGAAAGGGGAGGACAGGCAGGTGAGCCAGATGCTGGAAGCAGGGGGGGAAGAAAGAGGGAAGAAGCTAGATGGGGAAGAGGAAGAGAGGAGAAATCTGGACACAGGAAGGTAACAGAAACAGAGGGGAAATTATGTGCATGGGGGCATAGGGACAGAGACATAAAAGGGACATACATGGGGATGGTATATGAACACAAGGGGGAGGCAATGCCAGATACATGGAGGAGATATTAGATTAGGGGAAAATAGAAACACAGAAGCGAGATGGTTTGTGGGGCTGGGATGGGAACCGAGCTCCCAGGCTCCGGCGGCTTGCACAAATTACGTTGTAACGCACCACGAAGATAAGAGGGACGGAGATGGTCGGACTGTGTGAGGGGTGCTGAAGGGCGGTAGAAAGGAACAGACGCTGAAGGTGGTGGCGAGATGGTGGAAAGGAATGGGACAGACGCTGAAGGGGGGTAGAGAGGAACAAACACTGAAGGGAAATGTGGCAGACAGAGTGGAGAGAAGACACTGAAGAGAAATGTGGAAGACAGAGAGTGGGAAGAAGGGAAGAAGACAGATGACAGACTATGGAGGGAGCGGAGGGAAGAAGATGGGTGCCAGACCAATTGGGGGGGGAGTGAAGGGAGAGGCACAGTAGCAGAGCAAATGGAAGATGCAGAGAGAAGACAGACAGTGGATGGAAGGAATTGAATGTGAAGATGAGGAAAGCAGGAATCAGACAACAAAGGTAGAAAAAAAATTTCTATTTCTATTTATTTTATTTTATTTTATTTTTTCTTTTAGGATGAAGTAGTATATTAGTTGTGTTGATAAAAATTTATAAACAAAGCCCTGCCAGCTGAACATTTCTTTTTCTAGTTCAGCAGCCAGAACTTTGATTTTTAAGGAAGGAATAAACTAAATATTGCAGTACTGAGGCTTGTATGGATGCTACGGGGACAGTAGTCACGGAGACGGGGCGGGGATGTGGTCACAGGGACGGGGCGGTGACAGGGACAAATTTTTTCCCCGTCTCATTCTCTATATCCATTGTTAGTCTGTAAAGTAGAGAGTGAAGCTGCGTTCCAGGACAAAAGGATTCATACTGATCAATTAACATAATCCCATATTTTTGATTGGTGTGGGGGGGGGGGATATCTGGGCTTATAAGAGCATAAACTGTTTGCACAATCTATAACTTTTAATTAATTGTAAGACCAAAAGCTTGTATTAAGAACTGCAGGAAACAGGAGAGAGAATGAAATGCACAAAGAATGTTGCACGACAGAAAAAAAAAAGCGCAGAGGATCTCAAGAATGAATGCATTAAAGCAGTGGTTCCCAACCCTGTCCTGGAGGACCACCAGACCAATCAGGTTTTCAGGTTAGCCCTAATGAATATGCATGAGAGAGATTTGCATATAATGGAAGTGACAGGCATGCAAATCTGCTCCATGCATATTCATTAAGGCTATCCTGAAAACCTGATTGGCCTGGTGGTCCTCCAGGACAGGGTTGGGAACCACTGCATTAGAGGACCTGACACAAGCAGTGTTTCAACAGAATGCCTCTATTAGGGATAATTAATGTCAGTAATTCAACAGAGAAATTCCTTAGCTCATTCAGTATAATTGGACAGATCAAACAGAGCAGTAGAAAGTTTGCATCCAGATCGGTTCAGTTGAAGCTATATTTACTGATGAGAAACTTCACATGAATGGGACTCTGTTCCAGTAAACTCTTTAAAAAAATTGCAAGCCATGTTTAAGATGTGAGCCCTACACAAAGGCTTTGCAAGCACTATTCTTGCTGCTGCTCCCAAGCCAGATTGGAATAAGTAGTGTGATTTTGGCTGTTCAGTGAATTGTAGTGCACCTCTGGGATTCACTCAAATTATGCAAGCTAAGCCACCCTGATGCTTTTACCAGGCTCTCTGGGAAGGTTTGAATTGTCCCTGAAAGAAATCAATTTTTGAAATGTAAAAGCTTTGAATCCTGCATTACTTTTCAGTATCCTGTTGTGCAGAATATCTCCGAAAACTGTGAGACTGGCACCATTCCTTTCAGTCCTGCATTTAGGTTGAAATAAATTCCTTAAACTAGAGGATGACTGAGAGCGATGTCATTGCTCGGTTTTGGCCAGAACTATAACCAACTGCCCCTGATCAGCACCCTCTTCCTCCTTTTCCCCCCTTCCCCACCTTACAAGCATTGGTGATCCAGTGATGCAGTCGGGATGGGAGCAATTGCCACTCACTCCTGCCCATGCCAGCTCAGATGTCAAAATGGCTGATTCAGCTTAAAGCAAAAGTCTCATGGCTGCTATGACCTACTATTACTGTGACTTTTTTTCAATATGCTACTAGATATATGCAGTAGAGAATGACACGGGGACAAATTTTTTTCCCCGTCCCCGCGGGAACTCATTTTCCCGTCCCTGTGAGTTCTTTTTTCTCTCCTTGCCCCATTCCTGCAAGCTCCGTCCTCATCTGCACAAGCCTCAAACACTTTAAAATCATAAGTGTTCGAGGCTTGTGCTGTTAAGGCAGAGTTTACAGGAATGGGACAGGGACAGCGACAAAACTCACAGGGACGGGGAAATTGAGTTCCTGCGGGGACAGGGACAAATTTGTCCCCGTGTCATTCTCTAATATTCAGCACTGTACACATTATATACAGGTAGTTTCTCTGATTTTGTACCTGGGGCAATGGAAGGTTAAGTGACTTGGCCAGGATCACAGTGTGCTGGAGTGGAAATCAAACCCAGTTCCTCAGGATTTCAGTCCACGGCACTAACCATTAGACTGCTACTCCAATGCTCTGGAGGTAGTCTCACAAGGGGGTCCAGTGAGGTGGGGGGCAGCTCCGGAAGGAGCTACTCCTATTCAAGTAGGGGGGGAGGGGAAGAGGAAGGGAATGGAGGTTGCACCAATATCAGAGACAATGCACAATTTTAGTTTCAGCTGAAAATACCTTGCATTTTAGGCCCATCCTGAAACCAGACCAAATCCAGGTTTGGGGTAAATTTCAGCATCAAAATTTGGTTTGTCTCTATCTTAAACTGCCCTGAAAAACTGGGACCAGCAGTCTAGTCTGTCTTGGTGGAAAGCATGATCCGGTGAAACAGGTCGGCCATTGCAGTAATGTTGGGAGTGTGTTCACCGACATTCCTTAATCAGAGCCATATGTTTTCCTGCTAAGATAGGGCTTATTTCTCATTTAGGTTCATCTTTTGGAATCTAGCACAAATACATCTTGGCATGGGTAGTCTAAAGTATGTTGTGCTAGACTGGTACACCAGCAGAATTGTTTACCTATTTATAAAAACTCTCTAAGCTCATCCTGTTGACAAGAAGTTCTGATTTCCTCTCCCGACTGAGGTGCTTCTCCCACATGTACAGTTACATGCTTTTGTTTTGTTCTATATTTTTGTATGCTGGTTTACATGCATCATACTAAATAAAATAATGCACAAACAGAGCAGATAACAAATGTTTGGTAGTCTGGGAAAAAAATGCCTCAATGGAATCCAAGAAAATATTGATATAGACAGCCTAGGCGTCCACTATGTCAGTGCCTTCCTCGTCAGAAGCTACTCATGCTTTCCACTCTCCCCTATAACCAAAATGCAGGAGCAATCATCGGGTGCACCCAATTATGTTCTCCTTTATGGTTTATTAATCTTGTTATACTGCTCGTTCATTTTACTGGTCCAAGCGGTTTACAAAATACAATCAAATAAAAAAAAACCCAAATAAAAAGAACTCCATTGTTAAATAGAATAGACCTAACCCACACAAACAGCAGCATACAAGATAACATTCACTCCTAAATTAAACAATGATGTCCCCCTACCCTGAGCGGAATACTGATGCCCTAAGAAAACGAAAGCGGCACCCACCGATTTTTCTAATTTATACCAGTATTGCTCTGACTTACTAAAAAAAAAAAAAACCCTACTGCCATCCATAACTGCTGTCTACAAGGAGTCACTGAGTATTTCTCGGCCCAATCAACAAAGTTGGGGCAATCCCCATCGAGGGCTATACACTTAGTCCAGCAATTTTTCACTTTTTTTTCATTCCGTAAAGTGGAAAATTACTGGGCTAAGTGTATAGCCCTCGATGGAGACTGCCTGAGCTTTGTTGCTTGAGCTGAGAACTTTTCAACAGCCTCTCATAGTAGTACCACTTAAAGTTGGGTAAGGGCTTAGTGCCTCATCTCTTAGGGCTCCTTATAGCAAGCTGCGCTAGCGGTTTAACGCACTTAATACTGCACGCTAAACCACCGGCCACGCTAGCTGCTACCGCCTCCCTTGAGCAGGCGGTAGTTTTTAGGCCAGCGCGGGGGTTAATGCGTGATGAAACGTCGCGCGTTAACCCCGCTAGCGCGGCTTGATAAGTGTCTCCAGTGTTAACATTGGCATTAGCCCTTTTTTCTTCAAATAAAACCTGCAACTAAACAGAGGCTTGCTCCCTATGGAGTTATGCAGGGAAATGTCTTGGAACGGTTTGAAGTTAGAAACGTACTTTTTTCAGGAAGCATTTGGACCTGTAGCTGACTCATGAATGCATCACTTCGAAGCTTGTAGGATCGTTGATATAGATGGGTCTTGAGTGGTTTATCTTTCTTATTCCTTTTAACATGTGTTTTCCGCACTATCTGTAATATTATAAATACATAATTCATAAAACATTCAAAAAAGTGTGGGATGAACACAAACAATCTCTAACTAGAATATGAATGGCAAGCATTTTTGGTCTGAATCCTGCAAAGGAGATGGTTTGGATAGACTGGAGTAAGCTTCAAAGGCAACTCTATTAGTTGAAACCTAAGGACAGTACTGGATGAACTACGTACTAAGGTTTATGGCCCAGAAGAAACGAAGAAAAAAAAGGACAATTCAATCATGAAATTGTAATTCATGTAGTTACAGGGCAGACAGGTCTTTATCTGTCGTCATTTACTATGTTACTGTGTTACATTCTGCAACAATAAAACAGACAATTGTCAACATATACCAAACATATAGTTTCATATATGGGTCGTCTTATACATGTATAGTATGCCATCTTTCTTAATAACCTTAAGACATTATATCTTGGTCCATACTCCCTTTATTAATTAAGTCAGCCATCAATAGTTAAAAAAGAATCAGTTATCATCCTTAAATAATAATATCTCCAGTCTATCTTTAAATCCTTCAAATTCTGGATCTCTCATATTGTTAGGTAATGTTCACAAATGTGGTCCTTTGAGTTTCTATATTCATTCAAAAAGTGTGGTTTACATGTTTCACCTCCCAAGCCATCACTTAATTACACCCTGGCTAAGAGCATATGGGTTATTGATACCCACTCATCTTTTAGCTAGGTGAAAGGCGGAAACAATTTTCACACTGCCAAGCAGCAGGTTATATGGCTTTTAAAAACTGATATCATCGTAGTGCCTGTGTATCTTGATGCTGAAGTGCATTAGGAAGTTAGCTTTTCTGAACATCTGTAAAAAGTATTTATAGGTCTTGTCTCAGGCTGTTTTGTTGCTTTTGTCAATGGGTGTCTTCTGATCTTCTAGTCTGCAAAATTCCTGAGCTGTGTAACAAGGCTGAAATATTTGGAGAAATTCAGCCTTTGAGATTTTTACTTGTGCCACTTTTCAGGGTAGCTCAGAGGGATATACAACTCTCTCTGAAAGTTTGGAAGTTTGCTCAGCTCTGAATTTTGTAGAAACCAGATTGTAGCTCTGAAACTTGCGTAGTATCATCAGGGCCAGGTGCAGATTTACTTTTGCTCCAAACCACTAAAACCCATCAGCTAATTTATGTTGTGTCTTTCGGGTTCTGTGGCTGTAAGGCTTCTGGCCTTATCCTGCTGCCAAGGTTTTGACACAGCACCACAAAGAAAAACAAAACAAAACCAAAATTATATTTCCAGAATCCACACTTGGAAGGAAGACAAAATCCAGTATCTGCAAACCATTCAAGGGATCTTGTTTGGAGGCTATTTGCTATGAATATTTAGAAATATTCATCTGTATGCATGCAGCTCTGATTTATAGCTGGTTCTGTTTTGGTCATCCTGAAAAATAGAGATGGAGTTTGAGACCATGCACTTGCCAGCCTGCTGTGATAGGATTTTGTGTATCACATCCAGAGTCCATAGTTCTCCTATGTCAGCATCTGCAAAACACACATAGAAACATGATGGCAGATAAATGCCAAACAGCCCATCCAATCTGCCCATCTGCAGTAATCATTATCTCTTTCACTCTCTGAGAGATCCCACGTGCCTATCCCAGGCCCTTTTGAATTCAAACACAGTCTCCATCTCCACCACCTCTTCTGGGAGACTGTTCCATGCATCTACCACCCTTTCTGTAAAAAAGTATTTTCTTAGTACAGATGTAAAAGGAGAAAATGTAACAGATTTGATTACATCTTCTAAAAGCTCTTGGCGTTTCCCCAGCCCTGTCCTGGAGGCACATCTTAGTCACTGGATTTCAGGATGTGAATATGCATTAAGGAGATCTTCATTTGAGACATAATGAATGCATATTCATTATGGCTGTAGAAACGTAGAAAAATGAAGACAAAGACCACATGGCCTGTCCAGTGTGGCTACCCATGCCATAATACCTTCTTCCTTAGAGGTCCTTTGCACTTGTTCCAAGATTTCTTGAATTCAGATAGATTTTATCCACCACCTCTTCCAGGAGATCATTCCATGTATTTACCACCCATTTTATAAAGTGTTCTCTTAGGTTACTCCGAAGCGTGTCTTCATCTTATGCACCCTCATTCCAGGGCTTATTTTCAGTTGAAAGAGACTCTCATCTCACATAAGCTATGACGGTGTTTAAATGTCTCTGTCATAACTCTTCTCCCACCTTTGTTTCCTCCAAAAGTTGTTTCTCCATATATATTTGGGGACAAAATTTTGTGGGTTTATTGTAGATAAGATTACTTTCTTCATGAACCACTGCTTGAACGCTATTGGCTTTGTCTGTTGTGTTGCTTTCAGAGCATTTTTTTAGTCAATTGGTAAATCATCTGCACTTTCCCAACAAACATGTTTACTTGGTGGTAAAAATCTCCATCAGTTTCAGGATGGGTGCTTTTTATATGGCAAATCTTTATGTGGACAATGGTAATATCTAGAATGAATCATACTTGCCAAACATTTCCACTCTTTTATATGATTCAGTATCACCATGTCTGCATCTGAACTGAATAGACAGTCTACTTCCTTCTGAAATAATAGCTCACTTTCTGCTTAGAACAGCCTGTGCCCAATTAGAGTATTTAGGGACCGTAATGAACTTCATGGATCTGTTTATTTGCAGATTGAGAGCTTTCACATTGGAATGGTTAGTAAAAATATAGTAATTTACCTGCATCTCTCTGCAGATTCTAGGAAGCTAAGTAATTATACATACTTGCCACTGCCAAAGACTGCAAGACCAATTCTATATTTCTTGTACTGAAATGTTTCCAACAGGTGCCCCCTGGACTGTGTTAGGAAGTGCTGCTTTTTGCAGCTACACTGCTCAGAGCAGGATCCTTCTAGAAGCACACTCCCATAAGAGGGTTATCATAAGGGCTTGCCATCTGTGCATCAACAGTGTTCAATATTCTGAATTTGCTTGTGTACAGAAACGCAAAGGTGGCTGTTGAAGCCCAAGCGTGCACTTCTGCCCTATGTGAAACATGTGGTGACCTCTCAGCATGTTCGTCTCTTATGCTGCTGCCTGATCCTTATGCTTTCTCCACAGATTATCTCATTAGCAGAGCTCAGTCAGCCCTAGAATCTATAAGCTTGCTGGAGAATGGACATGCACAGTACACACAGAACCTGACAGGTAAGCCTCTTTTTAGAGGCACACACTGCTCTGTAGTGAAGGGAGTGAGTTAACTTTTGTAATAAACAGAGATATTTGACCTGCTTTAGTTTCTAAAAAGTATGCAAAGTGAATTAATAAACTACAAAATAATTTGAGATAAAATGTGCTCTCAGGCAGCTGTATGAGGGTGGTGAAGAGAGTGATATCCTTCCACTCCAAAAGTTTCTGAAATAAAGGAGAGGGAAGGATTGAAGCCTCGTATCTCCTACATGGTGGGATGTTTGTGCATTGTAGGGAAAACTTTGTAAAGATTTTTGATAACCAGACATTTTTATTTATTGCAAAGAAAACAGTGACAGAGTTTAAACAAGTGTGTGATGAACAAAGGATCTCTAATCAGAAAATAATGGATATACACTGAAGAAACTAAGGCCAGTACGGGGCAGGCTTGCATGGCCTGTGTCCCGTATATGAACATTCAGTTGAGGACGGGCTGGGGAGGGTTTCGATGGCTGGGATGGTTAAGATGGGCTGGAGTGAGCTTTGATGGAGAGTCCAGTAGATGGAACCTAAGCACACTACTGGACAGGGCTCTGGGTTTCTGACCCAGAAATATCTAAGTAAAAGGACCATTTAAACTAAATAATTTATGGAGCATGTATGGTTGCGCAGACTGGATGTACCACTTGGGTCTTTATCTGCTGTCATTTACTATGTTACTATGTTTAGCTAAGTCTCTCAATGTTTGTGTTTTTTTAACCTGAAGAAGAGGCAGACTTGAAAGCGTTCATCCTTAGAAGTTTCATTGCATTACTGCCTTGTCAACTTTTTATTTTCATTGGCTTGACAGATGCTGCAAGATTGGTAGGATCACTGGCACAGTTTGCACACCTGACGGCTGACACCATCGTGAATGGCAGTGCCACTTCCCACATGGCACCCACAGACCACGCCGACAGTAAGTATTGACTGCTTCCTAATGTGGCCTCTGACTGCATAGAGAATAAAAAATAAAGTACCATAATATCCGCTCCATAAGACGCATCTGACCATAAGACGCACCCTAAATTTAGAGGAGGAAAACAAGAAAAAAAACCCCATGCTGAACCAAATTCTCCTTTCCAGGCTCTGTACCCTGTCCCCCCTCTAGTGTTAGGCAGGGACAGGGCAAAGGGCAGGCAGGCCTAGTAGCTGGCAGGTAGATAGGGACAGGGCAGGCAGGCCTAGTGGCTGGCAGGCAGGCAGGGCTAGTAGCTGGCAGGCAGGCTCAGGGCACAGGGCAGGCAGGGCTAGTAGCAGGCAGGGACAGGGCAGGCAGGGCTAGTGGCTGGCAGGCAGTTAGGGACAGGGCACAAGGCAGGCTGGCCTAGTGGCTGGCATGCAGGTAGGTACAGGGCAGGCTGGCCTAGTAGCAAGCAGACAGGGGCAGCCCCCTACCTTTTTTACTTTTTAAAATCCTGCAGGGCCCTTCATACCTTTTTGTACTCCCTTCTGTACTCCCTCCCCTCCCCCCTGCCCCGTGTACTATTTTTACTTTTTAAAAATCCTGGCAGGGTCCCCTGTACTTTTTCTTTTTCTCCCTCCCCCACGTACTCCCTCCCTTAGCATATTTTTTTTTTTTTTAATCCCGGCAGGGCCCCCCGTGCTTTTTTGTACTCCTGACCCCCCCCCCCCCCCGGTACCCTTTTCTACTCCCAGAGCTTCCCTTGCTGGACGGCTGCGGCAGCGAGAGGCAGAGCAGCGAACAAGGCAGGTGCAAGCTTCTCACGCGCCTGCCTGGTCCCGCGCTGCTGTGTGAAAGGCTGTCGTCTTAAAGGCACTGTTACTTCCTGGCTATTCTTCTTGCTTTGCACCCAAGCATCCCTTCTAACGTTTGCTCTCATATATCTGTTTGGCCACCTTAAGGTCATCAGATACAATCACCCCCACGTCCTGCTCTTCTGTTATGCACAGAACTTCAGCCCTTCACTGTACATCTGCCTTGGGTTTTTACATCCCAAATACATGATCCTGACTTTTTTTAGCACTGAATCATAGCTAATAAGCCAAAGGAAGTGCAGTCAGCTACAAGTGGATATGGAGTCAGTTTATTGAAACCGAGGAACCAATGTGGCCCATGTTTCGTCAAATGGTCTTCCTCAGAGATCTAAAATATTATAAATATGACAAACATGTGACAAAAATAACATACAAAATATGATGATACCAATATAAAAATGTGAATATTTTCATATGACCATGCTGCTAATGGTCATAAAAAAGTGTTCATCTCCTTCAAGAATTTAGAAAAACTCAGAATTTCACCAATAATAATTTTTTAATTTATCCTTTTCTTTCCTTGGTTTAATATATCCGAATACTTTAAAACTCAGGGTAAATAATACATAAATGCTTCTTATGAATATGAAGAAATTCTGAGGGAGTAGAGCAATTCACAAACTTAAAACAGACTTGTAACATGCACCTGTTCTTCCCTACTCAAAGAAAAATCCTTCTTCTCCCTGGTTAAATAGTTTCTTTGACCTCTTTGTCTTAGCTGGGAAAAAGTCAGTGAAATGTCTGTAAGTATTTAAAGATGACGGATCCCATCATTAATTACCATGTTATCACAGTGCTGAATTTTACTCTGTCTCTAGCCAGGCTACACTGTTATAAATTCTCTTCAAAGCTGGTACTTTCAGTGTAGTGGGGGAAGGGTCCTCATTCCTCAAATAAGCCTTACAAATATTTTGCTATAATGAAAACCTCTAGGCTACAAAATAGATCTCTCCTGGCCCTTTTTGGTTCTCAGGTAAACAGTACCAATTTTTATTTCTCACAAAATATGAAAAAAAACAAAACTCCAATATGCACAATATAAAACTAAAAGATTATAAAATGTTGGATCCTTCCTCAAGTTTCATGATACCTCCCATCACATTCTACATCTTAATGTCCCTGTTTCAAATTTTAGTATTAAGTACAAAAAGGTAAACCTTTCCTGAAAGCCCTTCCACAATATCACTTAAAAATATTGAAAAGAACTGGACCATGGACCTATTCTTGTAGCACATCCCCTAGTAATGCCCCTTTCATAGGAGTTCATAATATTTAGCACTTCCAAAATCCAAGTGTTTTTGGTTTTAGTATAATGGGTAAATTAAATAATGAATAAAATCTTTCAGGATTGACAGACAGCTGCCGAGACTGTGGGAATCAAAGTCTGCACTATCTGAATGAGCTGAAGGATCGCCAGTCACTGAAACACGCGAATCCAGCTGGTGTGAGGAAGAGCCTGGAGAGCATCCTTCATTTGGGCCAGGTAGAGCAAAGGATGCCCCGGTGATGGTGCAGTGCTCAAGGGAAACAGGAATTTGTTTGCTGTACTTTTGCTAGATCTCACCACAAGCTGTATGATGGCTAGAGCAGGACTAGATTCCCTCTACAATACTCCCCCCAATATTTGCGGGGGTTCCATTCCAGGTCATTTGCAGTCAGAAAATACTGCGAATAACTGGTACCGCGAATGACCGGGGGAGCACTGTATTTGTATTGAGTAGTATTAATGACCAAATGTTAAGAACTTCATTTCTATCCATATTCCATATCCCAATGCATAGCTGATCTTTCACAGTGACATAGGCTGATGCATGTGCATCCCCATGTCTGGTCACTAGGCGTTGCTGTTGTGTAACAGGGAAGACTCCTTTTTCCAGGGGTGTTGAGACAGCCTTCACAATTTCACTGACCACCCTGTGCATTAGAGGTCAGAGTCTGCATTGAGCATGGGATTTCTATATGTGTTCTAGCCCTCAGACGACGTTTTTAAACAGAGTAATTGTTTTCAAATGTCTTACTGTTTTGCTCCCTCATTACTATGTCTTGGAATATCAGATACCAGCAGATGTCAAAACGAGGGTTGTAGCCATGGGGCGAGTCTGGTTGGACCTGGCCCGCTGAGTTCGGGCTCAGGCATGTTCACCCGCCCAACAGCCACAGGCTGCCAACAGCAGTTCTTATACAATCCCTCTGGAGCCTGAACTATTGGGTAATGCATCCATTTCAGCCTTGGCTTAAAAATAACACCAACCCCTTCTAAACTAAACCTTAGGTTTGTATACCGCACCTTTTCCACAATCGTAGAGCTCGGCATGGTTTACAGGGCTGGGATAGAAAGGAACTCCAATGGAGGGTTATAGGATTAAGTGTAAAGAAGGTATAGAGGGGTTTAGGGTACCAGAGGGGGGGGAAGTGTTTCAGATGTTTTCAGATGTTTACGGAAAAGTTGGAGGGAGCTTGAATTTCGGAGCGGGAATGTAAGGTTATTCCAGAGCTCAGTGATTCTGAAGGGGAGGGATGTCCCTAGTTTACCTGCATGGGATATACCTTTTATAGAAGGGAAGGATAGTTTTAATTTTTGGGAGGATCTGGTAGAATTAGGATCTGAGAAATTCCAAGATAGTGGAATAACGGGAGGAAGGATGCCGTGTAGGATCTTGAAAGTTAGGCAGGCACATTTAAAGTGGACTCTGGAGATTACTGGAAGCCAGTGAAGCTTGGACAGGAGTGGTGAAGCATGGTCAAATTTACTTTTTGCGAATATAAGCTTAGCTGCAGCATTCTGAATCTGCTGAAGTCTATGGAGGCTTTTCTTAGTTAGGCTTAAGTAGATAGAGTTGCAATAGTCCAATCTGGAGAGGATGATGGATTGTACAAGGACGGCAAAGTGTTTTTGATGGAAGCAGGATCTCGCTTTCCTCAGCATATGAAGGCTAAAAAAGCATTGTTTTACCAAGGAGTTGAGGTGGTCTTTGAAGGATAGTGAAGAGTCCATGATGATGCCCAGAACTTTGCTTGAGAACTCAAGCTGTATTGTGGAGCCGGAGGACAATGGGATTGAGGTGGGTAATTGGTCTAATATTGGGCCGAGCCAAAGTATTTTTGTTTTGGACTCGTTCAGTTTCATTTGTACGGTGAGGGCCCTGGATTGGAGGTTCGTTATACATGAGGATATGTTCTCAGAGAGGTTAGTGAGGTTCGAGTCGATCTCAAGGAGGACAAGGATGTCATCAGCATAAGTGTAAAGTGTTTCTAGGGGGGATAGATGGAGGAGTTTCAGAGAGGACATATAGATGTTGAAACGAATAGGAGATAGAGGTGAACCTTGCGGGACTCCACATGTCGGTTTCCAGGGGGAGGATGAGGTGCCATTCATGTTAATGGTGTAAGAGCGGGAACGTAAGAATTTCGAGAACCAGTCTAGAACTGTGGAGTTAATGCCTATCTCGGAGAGTTGGAAAACTAGAATATCATGATGGACAACGTCAAAAGCTGCAGAAAGATCAAATTGTAGAAGAACAGCAAACTTATTACGAGAATGAAGTTGTTGAACCTTAGAGATTAATGAGGCCAATAGGAATTCGGTGCTGAAGTTGGGTCTAAAGCCATATTGGTAAGGTAGGAGAATAGAGAATCTTTCTAAGTAGGATGAGAGTGGGTAGATATGATAGACTCTAGCATCTTGGTTAGGAGAGGGATATTTGCTATTGGACGATAGCTGGATGGTGTGGAGGGGTCTAGGTCAGCTCTTTTCAGTAGTGGGGTCAAAGCAATGTGTCCCATTTAAGAAGAGAATAGGCCCGATAGTAGGGCAGAGTTTATAAGTTTGGTAAGAGATGCGATGGCCTGTGAGGAATTTTCTCAAATAGATAGGAGGGGAATGGGTCCAAGGTACAGTTGCAAGTTTTCAGTTTGAGGCAGAGTTTAAAGACCTGCGATTTGGATACAAGCTCAAAGGCGGTCCAGGATCTTTCGACTGGGATAGGGTTGGAGACAGGTAGGGTAGGGTTGGAATCGGTGGGCACCAGGGAGTTGTAGGAGACTGCAGGCGGGAAGGAGCATCTTAAGGTAGTAACCTTTTAATTGAAGAATTTTGCTAGAACATCGGCTGATGGAGAAGAGGGGAGCAAGGTGGAGTCGTTTTTAGAGGTTAAGGAGCGCCATATGTTAAACAATGCACTATTCTGGTTGTTGGATCTGGAGATCTTGTCACCGTAGAAGTTCTTCCTTGCTTTTTTTAATATTGTATTGTAGAGCTTAATATTGACCCTCCAGGTCTGTCTTATCTGTAGGGGATTTAGATTTTTTCCATTTGCGCTCCAAAGCTCAACATTTCTGCTTCAGTTCTCTGTGAAGTGTAAGGTACAGGGGGCCTTACGGGGGTAGGAGATGGTTTTAGTGGATAGTGGAGCAAGGGAGTGGTAGATGGATTCGGAGAGGGCGATCCAGTTGTGCCAATTGGTTTCTGAATCTACAAGCTTAGGAACGGAGGAGAAATGATTGAGGAATTTGGTCCAGAACAGATCGCTCGTAATTTTTTTGTGGAAGGTAATGGAATTGGAGGAATGGGATGGGGCCCCAAGATGCGACATGAAAATGGGGAGACAGAAAGCCCCTAAGAAGTGGTCAGACCAAGGGACGTGTTCCCAACGAGTGTCATCGGCTGAAGTTTTGTAAGCGGTAAGATTGAGGAAACTGATGAAGTCTAGTGTGTTCCCCTTTTCATAGGTTGGAGAGGAAGCAGGGGGGGAGGAACTTAGAGAGGTGAGGAAGTTGTTAAATTCAATCGCATCCTTGCTGGTGATGTCGTCAAGGTGGAGATTAATATCCCCAATGATCAGTAATCTTTGAAATTTAAGGAAGGCGTTTGTTATGGTCTCGAGGACGAAATCGGAGGAATTGATCCAAGGGGTAGATGGGCAGTATAGTAACAAGATACCCAGTGGGTGAAGGCGGAGTTCATCGTTGACTGAGGCTAGCATATATTCTAGTGAGGCGTGGCTGCCCTTTTCAAAGAGCTGGACATCAAAGAAAGATTTATAGAGGAGTGCCAGGCCGTCTCCTTTTCGATTAGATCTGGGTGAGAAGAGGCCTTAGTAACCATGGGAGCAGAGTTTGTTTTGTGTAAATAGGTCATCTTTAGCAATTCATGATTTTGTGATGCACAAGAATCCAGGGTCAAAATCATCGAGAAGGTCCATCAAAATTTGAATCTTGTTGCATGCGGATCTGGCGTTGCAATAAAGTGTCGGGACTGGGGTGAGGGAGTCAGAGGCATGGTTGGGAAGATTAGCAGGGGGCAGAGGCTTTAAAGAAGCATGGTTGACTTTTCGAGGTTTTTTTTTTTTTTTTTTTTTTTGAAAGGGTGACTTCTGGTGCGCATCAGCGTGGGGATTCTGAGGCCGGGGCAGATATTACTGACATTTGAGGAGTCAAGTAGATTGGGAGAGGGAGGTTTCAAGCACAGGGAGGTATTGAAAGAAGATCAGAGTAGGAGAAGAAGGAGCCAGAGGGGTAGCTTCATGGTGAGGCTAAGGGAAGCCTTTGCGGCTGGGAGGCAGGACCTATTTGGTTCGCGTGTAAGTAATCTCCAGCAGAGGAGAGGCTTATCGTCAGCTCAGGGAGGGTGCTAGGGACTTATTTAAACTCTGAGAGATGGTTTAAATCATCATGGACAACATGGTATCTAGTTGAGTAAGTAAGACAAGAAAGGGGAATTAAGCGTCAGTTTTTTTTGTTTTGGTTTTTTTTTGTGAGAGCTAATCAGAGGTAGAGCCTTAGCAGTGAATGCAATTTAACAACTAAACAGTTTTCACATAGTAACTTAAAACAGGAGAAACTTAGACCAGGAGAAATTAAACAAGGAGAAACTGCACAGTCGGGAAGCCTTCGGCAGCCCGAGAATGGGCTGGAAGGAGGCAGGGGCTCATAAAGTGAGCACTAAGCAAGATCCTTAGCAATGAATACAATTTAGCAACTGACAATTTTCATGTAGGAATTTAAACCAGGGAGAAACTTAAATAAGGAGAAAACTGCACAGTCTGGAAGCCAACGGCGGCCCTCAATGGGCTTTAGAGAAGCCGGACGCTGAGGTGGGCAGAGACAAGCCCGATTGCACTTGCACAGTCTTCAGCAGCCCTTGGATGGGTTGGAGGGAAGCAGGGCTCAAAAAGTGAGCAGAGGCAGGGCCGATCCCTCCTGCTCAAGCTGCGTCGGGCGGAGGAAGGAGGGACAAGATGGAGGAAGCTTCCACCTTCCTCTGCCGTGGAGAGTTGCTGAGGAGAAAAACTTTCGGCGGCCCTCAATAGGCTGAATGGAAGCCGGATGCTGAGGTGGGCAGAGACAAGCCCAATCGCACTTGCACAGTCTTTGGCAGCCCTTGAATGGGCTGGAGGGAAGCAGGGCTGTGAGGTCACCTGTGTGGCCACTCCCCTTGAAGTTCAGTTTGATTCTGCAGCCTAGCTGAGAACTTCTAGTTTTCTTCTGCTCGTGAATTTATTTCTCAATTCCTAGTCTTTTATTTTCTTCAGTACCTCGGGTTTGCCCTCGTGCTGCGGGTCAACTCTGTGCGAGTGATCCTTTGGCGGGAGATCGCAGACATTTTAAAGTTTGTCTGCTTCTGGAGGGTGCTCTGTAAGCCTGAAACTGCAGTAAGCCCTCTGGACAGCCTGCAGATTGAATCGGGTCTACAGGTTCGGGAGCCATCTCTCTCCTGGTTCTTCTGCAAAGGGGTAGAGCGCAGGCTGCTGCGGTTCCGAGGAGGTACACCGGGATCTCTCTCCTGGTTCTTCTGCAAAGGGGTAGAGCGCAGGCTGCTGCTGTTCTGAGGAGGTACACCGGGATCGGAACCGCGCCATGTGTCTTCCCTGATTTCCCTGAGGGGTCCTGGTGGTCATGATCTGAGGTGACAGAGAAGTTGAGATCTGAAATATCCAGTTCCTACATGCTGCCAGTGGCTGACCCAAAAGTCTGATGTGTTTGTGTTTTGTGTCGGAGGGAAGGCTTCCAGATCAGCTGCTGGCAGAGTGTAGGAACCACTGCAAGCGATCTGAAGTTGCTGCACAGGCTGGGGGGGTGTGGAAGGGAGGGAAAAAGAGAGGCTGCATGGGCCTGGGGGGGTAGAAAAGAGGGAAAGAGAGAGAGACGCCCACCCACTTTAGGCTCAGGCCTATCAGAAATTGGCTACTCCACTGCTTATGATGTACCATAATGTTAACTAACATTTTTAAGACTTCTACTGTTGTGTTTGAGTCAGGTTTCAAGTTTATTCAGTGCTTGATATACTGCCCATTGTGAGGTACACCGAGTGGTTTACACTGTTAAAAATGATCTATGGGAGAATAAATCCAGTCTGATTGAATACAATCTTTTTGCTAGGAACTGAGGCCCAAGAATTTGGACATTAAGCAGGAAGAGCTTGGTGATATGGTTGACAAGGAAATGGCTTCCACTTCTGCAGCCATTGAGGATGCAGTACGCAGAATTGAGGTGAGCTGAGAAAATGTTTCAGTTCAGTGATTTGCCTGTACCTAGGGTACCAGTGTACCTCTCCATGTTTCTTCCCTCAAAAATATCTTCTACATGGGAGAGGTGAAGTAATGTAAGTCGTCCTGAAGCCTGATGATGTTTGAACAATTTAAGAAACTATGACTTTTAATTGGTGGCTATTATTTATCATTTGTTCCTTGGAAACACTGCAAAGGGCATGGGAAATATTTTTTTAAGGTTTAAATTGATTTCTATTCCCAGTTTGCTAGGGTTTTGTGGTTGGAGATGTGGCCGGAGGTTAGCTGGGGGTGCTTAAGTTATAAAATCCCAAGTTCCATGGTGAGCGACACAGCTGACCAGTCTGTGCTCACAACTTCTGAAATGAAAACTTGATAGTAAAGTAAAGATGATCATTTAGTATCTGATCCTTATAGTAGCTGATTGTTTTATGTGGAACCAAAAGCGATGGAGTACAAAAAGTCAATAATTGAGAAAGAAGTAAGGTTGGATAAAAGGACCAGTGGTGCCATTATAATTGGAATCATTTAGTAAGCTGATGTGATACCTTCTTAAGCCATCACATTTCATTAGAATGTCAATATGACATGAAATATCAGCCATCGCATTTCACCACAACAGGCCCCTTTTAAATTCATGTGTGTACGTTTTCAGATCAGGACTATTTTTAACTCTTATTCCTTCTCAGCTGTATGAAAAGAAGAGATGAAAAAATGGGTCAAAATGACAGAACCAGCTTGAAAAATGTTGTTTTATCAACAGGAAATGATGAACCAGGCCAGACAAGGAAGCTCAGGGGTGAAACTGGAAGTAAATGAGAGGTTGGTGAAGTCCTGTATTTCTGCTCCATGCACTGCAGCATGCAACTCATGATTTTGTAGACCAGAACACTGGACATCCCACTACTTCAGTCTGTGGTGCTGTCTACAAGGAAGGGGCTCTTGTTTTCATCAGGCATTAATAATCTATTCCACCTGGCCTTTTCTTACCAAGCTGAGTGTTTGGGTCCACCCTAGGCCTCTAAATAGACCAACTAACAAGTTTTCTAGTCAGAGACTGCTCCACCGTTTTCAAACTCAAATGCCTTGGATATCGAGAGATCTCATCGGTGATTATTGCAGAAGTAGTTTATAAGGCAGGATGGGATGGCCAGGGGATGGATGTTCTTGAGGGGTGTCTGGGGCAGTACAGACAGAGTTGTTATCTTTCCTTTAGATTCTGCACCAGGGTATCCTTAAGGCACTAGCAGCATATTTGAGAGACTGAGAAATACTCCAGATACCTTGGCTTAAGAGTGAGGTTCATTACTGTCACGGTATGCACAAGACATTGCCCCTTTAAGATGCATTTTTACTTAAATTTTTTAAAGAAAAAAGGTGTGAACTTTAATGAACAATATTAGATATGCAAAAGAGGCAGAGAGTAAAGTGCACTCTTGGGTATTTTTGGCTTTATTATGCAGCAACCCCCCCCCCCCCAGGTAATGAGATGTTTTGAATAGTTTGACATTTCTTTACCTCAACATAGATTTACAAGGCTGTTAACACATTTAGCACTTGCAATAGTGGGTCACCTTGGCATACTGGCAACAGTGTTGGGACATGTTTCTGAATTCACTTACTTCTCAACAGCCTGACTCTTCTGGACTCGTATAACGTGCTGCCCCAATCCTGGACTCTCTAAATGGACATAGGCTATACATTCCATAGAGTTAAACCTTAGTACACCAACACATGGGAATTATAATTTTGTAAGATAATATGTAGAAATAAAAAGAAATAAAACAAAAAGTATCAGTGATACCTTTTTTTTTGGACTAACTAGAGCATGGTTAGATTAGCTTTCAAAGGTAATCCTTCAGATCAAAGATAAGCAAAATATTTTCTGAAATATACTTTATTGAAAAAATATAGTAGATGTACTCAGTCAGCAGTTTCTAAATATTGCAGTTGGGGGTGAAGGTGAAGATATGAGAAACAGAAGCTTTGTGGCAGAGCTGAAAAAATAGACAGTAAGATATTCCAAGTTCCAGAGATGAAATGCTTAATTATTCATGCATGTGGCTGGATAGCTTCAGGTAAAAATACTGGTCCTTTATTGGGAGAGATGGACCCTTGTGTTTGAGATGGAAGCAGAAGTGTGACTGCCCTGAGACAAAAAATCCACAGGGACCACCCGTAAGGTTAGGGGAGAAATGAGAAGAGACAAGTAGGGACAGGGCTTGGCAACAGGTAGCAGAGAAAAGGCATACCTTAGCTGACCATCAGGGCAAAAGTTGTAGAGGTGACTAGGAAGTACATGAGCAGAAGTTGTCCACCTCCTCCACTACTGGGGCTTAGGAAAAGATAACAGGCCACTGCCAAGAGACTGAAAGAGAAGCACTTTTACTTCTCAACCTTCTCTTTTGTGCCCAAGAGTTTTCTTTTATTTCCCAGGAATTGATATGTTTTCTAATGTGTACATGATGAAAAATAATAAACCAATTTTCCCTTTCTAACCTTAAAACTATTCTCTCTTAACAGGATTCTGCAGTCCTGCACAGAGCTGATGAAAGTGAGTATTTTCTTCTTAGAATTACCACGTACATATCTTGCAGTGCCCTAGAGGGGACTGTTTCCAATCTCTAATACTGCTGTGTTGGGTTTTTTTTTGGTTTCATAGGCCATTCGGCTTCTGGTCCTAACTTCTACAGATTTGCAGAAGGAGATTGTGGAGAGCGGAAGAGTGAGTTTGATGGCAACTTCTAAAACACATTGTGTTCAGTAATGTGGCATGCATCCCTGCATGATGTGTCCTCTTTGTAATACTATTGAGTTGTAGTGTATATAACTTCCCATCATTGAGATCGCTGCTGCTATTTCAGCTTAACCTTGGGTTACCAGATGTCTGGATTTACCCAGACAGCTTTTCAAAACCCATCACTTTGTCCAGGTTTGAAAAGCTTCCTCTTCAGATCACGTCGGGAAGGAGCAACCGCATATGCACGGACACAATGGGTGATGTCACGCATGTGAATGCCCTCACCACTGACAAAAACAGGCTGAAGGGGCAGGGCTGGGGGACGAGGCTGGGATGTAGTGTGGTGTGGGCGTTACGGGGCAGATCTATGGGTCCGGATTTTATGCAAGTAAAATCTGGTAATCCTAGCTTAACCAGCTGAACCATGATCAGGTTATTGCTGCCTCTGCTTGAATCCTTATCTAATCTTCCTCCTTTTCTCTCCCTTGGTCCTCTCCATCTCCTTTCTAACCTTAGCCTGCCCTCATAGCAGCAGTAACAGAAAATAATTCTCTGCAGAGGGCAGCAGAATATCTTGATGGTTGAGAGGAGTGGAGAAACAAACATTCTAACTTTTATCTAGGACCATAAAACTCCCTAGTTGCTAATGATCTGTGGGGCAAAATATTGGCAAGTTCATGGCCTTGGTGGCCCGCCCTGTTTGTTGGACATAGCAAGATTGGGACTTTGCTGTAGGTCACACAGTGAAGAATGAGTAGGGGACCTGGGCTCTATTTAACTATGCAAACATTAGCCTTTCAAAGTAAAGTTTAATAACACAGCAAGCTGAGAATGAAAGTAACCCCTAAATGTAGCTGTTCCTTTACCAGCCCTTGTGATGATCAAAGGACATGTGTCAGGGCTTTTGCTGCTTTCATGTACTCCTGAATATCACTGTTTCTAATCACAAGCTAATATTCATCCCCTTGAAATACGTATGATTTTATGCACCAAAGAGTCCAAATACTCTGTAACAGAGTGGAAGAGTAGCTTAGTTGTTAGAGTAGAAGGCTGAGAACTAGAGAAGCCTGGGTTCAAATCCCTCTCATACTCCCTGTGACCTTCAGTAATTCATTTTGCCCGTCTTTCTTCAAGGTCAAACTTGGATTATAAGCCCTTAGGGGAGAGAGGGTCTGAATTGAACATGCCTTGAGCTAAATTCAAATGGGTAAATAAAAATAAATATGTTTAATTTGAGATTATAGTGCATATGATGGGAGAAGAGAGGTATCATTCAAGTCCTGGTTCAGCAGATTGGTGTGTTTTCAAACTTGTAGAGAGTGCCAATTTCTTTTTCCGTTCTAATGTATAAACAAAGTAAACCTTTGTTTTGATTTTAGGGGGCAGCCACAACACAGGAATTTTACGCGAAGAACTCGCGCTGGACAGAAGGATTGATCTCTGCCTCCAAAGCCGTTGGATGGGGTGCAACACAGCTTGTGTATGTATCCACAGCATTTGCAAGTGTTGTAAGATAAGATACCATTGAAAAATGAAATTTGTTTACGTTTTCATTCTCATTCTGTGTGGAGTTTGTTTTGTTTTGTTTATTTATATCCCGCCCTTACCCAGGGCAGGTTACAAAATCACATACAAAATCGACAATAAATACACAAACAATACAAGACACTATTAACAGCACAATGCAAAAATACAAACAATAAAATATATAGGTAACCAGCACCTTACTATCATCATCTCTTCCTTATTAACAGCACAGTCTCATACCCTGTATTTCATCTGGCAAAAAAAAAAAAAATGCCGTTTAAGCAGTCTTTTAAAATTCTGTATGTTCTGTTGCCGACGAATGTACTCGGAGACTGTTCCATTCCCTATGCCCTATACAATGGAATATACTATCCCTAGACATTGTTAACCTCGGCTCTTTTACAGATGGAATCTGCAGCTCTAATTGCTCTGCAGATCAAAGTGGACGAGACGGAACACATGGCAGAATGCCCTCAACAAGATGTTTAGGAGCCAAATTGTGCAAGCACCTATAGACTGTTAATAACTTAAAGCGAATCCTATCCATCGGCTTCCAGTACAAACTCACATAATATTCTGTCACGTGTTCTTGTCTCCCCCAACCTAAACAGAGTTCTGATCACTGAATTTCTGGCTACCTGAAGCGCACACAATGCCGTACACATGGCCCATTGGAATTTATATAAATGATTGCTCAGAAAGCAAAACAAGGTTGTTAACGGTGAGATGTGACAAGAGCTAGACCATTCTGTATGAGTCCTGTGTCTCATCCACTTTGCCATGCCCCGGTTAAGTCATTTGTATGCTCGTATTCCCCTATTTTTGTTCTCTCCTATCAATGACTGTAGTTCTTTCCTTTCCTCATGTGCCTGTTTGTTTAGTTAGGGTTAGTCATGTTTGTCTTGAAAGTTTGTCTCTTGATGTTTCCATGATGTAATGTATCTGATGTTTATTTGTTCCCTGCACCCTACAATTTTTATTATGTCAAGACGCTTTGATCACAGAAAAGGCGGGATAACAAATTTTAATAAACTTGAACTTGAAACTTAAGTAAACTGCATTGTAACAGGGAGGGTTCATAATGAGTGACAAAAATTTCAGAAAATTAGATGGATGCAGAGCAGAACCAGTGGAAACATGAAGATTCACCAATTTTGTTTCCAAGCTTAGTGAAATTGAACAGTTGAATGCCAGCTTTGGCCCCAATCGTACCCTCAGGAAGTAAAAGCAGACCTGTGTAGTGTTCTGATAGACCCAGGGGCTATGACATTTCTGGATAATTCAGATTTTCTGAAACATGTGATGAACTGTTCCTTCAGGGAATCGGCAGACAGAGTGGTGCTGCACACGGGCAAATATGAAGAACTGATTGTTGGGTCCCATGAAATCGCTGCCAGTACGGCTCAGCTTGTAGCCGCTTCAAAGGTAAAATCATCCACTTGTAGATATGTGCTAGGACAGAGGCATAATTTGGTCTCTTCTCAAATGCATCCTTTTACAGTAACTGACCAAGAAACTAGCATGGGATGTGTTTGATACTGGGGCTTTTTCTTTGTGATTTACACAATTAAAGAGGTTTACAAATTTTAGATAATGAAGTATTAAGTGACTTGCCCAGAGTCACAAGGAGCTGCAGTGGGAATCAAACTCAAAACCTCAGGGTGCTGAGGCAGCTGCTTTAACCACTAGGCTACTCCTCTGGAAGATATGTTCACCTCATATGTTTTAGAGAATGACACGGGAAAAAAATCTGTCCCCGTCACTGCACCGTCCCCGGCCCAACATCCTCTGCACCGCCCCGTCACTGCTGTTCCCTTCACTGCCCCGTCACCGCCACTGCCATCCCATTCACCGCCCCGTCACCGTCCCCGCAGCATCCATATAAGCCTCAGTACTGCGAAACACCATGAAGACAGAAGAGAGTCCTGCCACTACTACTACTGCACTGAGAATCTGTTTCAGTGCCTCTGCCCTGTAGTAAAAAACAGAACATAAAATAAATCAATTGACTTGTCCTCCCTTGCAATGGCATGTCCCCATATAGCTCGAATCAGGTAAATTGTGCACCCTAAAAATGCAGGAGGATCTGGAACGTGAGTGCAGGCAGGCAGTGATACAAAAACAGCAGTGTTCCGCCATCTCTCTCCCGCCTTCTCACCTTAGATGTAGAGTATGCCGGCTTTCTTTTTCGCCCAGCCGCACGTGCGGGTGCTCATTTGTTCAGTATTCTCCTCTGATGCAACCGGTAACAGGAAGTTGTAAGAAAGGAGAAGATTGATCAACTCGAGTAGCCGCGCAAGCATGGCTTTTTGAACGCGTGCGGCTGGGTGAAAAAGAAAGCCGGCATACTCTACATCAGTGTTTTTCAACCTTTTTATACCCGTGAACTGGCAGAAATAAAAGAATTATTTTGTGGACCGGCAAACTACTAGGACTAAAATTTTAAAACCTTGTTTCCGCCCCATCTCCGCAAGCTCGGTCACCTCAGTAACTATAGAAAAATAGACAAATATAGTGCAAAATATAGACAGCAGATATAACTTCTCAAAACTGACACATTTTGATCACTAAATTGAAAATAAAATCATTTTTCCTACCTTTGCTGTCTGGTAATTGATTTTATGAGTTTCTGGTTGCATTTCCTTCTGTCTGTGTATCCTTTCTTTCTTTCTGCACTCAGGCCCAAGAATTGTCCCTTTCTATTCCCTCCCTCTTTCCTTCCTATGTCCTTAGTGCCCCCGGTGCCTCCTTCCCATGTTCTTAGTGCCCCTTCCTGTCTTTAGTGCCCCCAGTGCCTCCTTCCCATGTCCTTAGTGCCCCTTCCTGTCTTTAGTGCCCCCAGTGCCTCCTTCCCATGTCCTTAGTGCCCCTTCCTGTCTTTAGTGCCCCCAGTGCTTCCTTCCCATGTCTTTTTTTTTGTTTTAATCAATTTTTATTAGAGTTTTATAATAATGATAAACAATACAAACACCATTTGTAAACCAAGTCGTTATGTTACAATCTTTCAACAGAGCATATATAAAACAAAAGGAAAAACAAGGAGAAAAACTCCCAAACATAAATGTATCTCAATCCCGCCACCCTACATAAAGTAAACCAATTATAATCAATAGTATCCCCCATCTAATAAACACCATGAGGAAGTCCTTTCGTTGTTCCTTCAAAAAGACTCCCAATGAACCACACTACCCTTCACCCTCTATCCCACCCTCCCACCCCACTTGAGTAAATAATTAAATGTGTTGAAATATTTTGTCCCAAGTTCGCTTCTGTAAGTCATAATAACCATAATGCTTAGCAGCTATACATTCCATCTGTGCAAGTTTTCGCAATTTCTCTACCCATTCCTCTTCTGGTGGAGCAGCTAACTTCTTCCAATATAATGCTATTAAACATTTGGCCGCCGCCAACCCCATTCTGACCAATTTTGTCTGCCAAGGAACTTCTCTAACATTATGTAGCCCTAGCAGACAAACTTGAGGTGAAAGTTGCAATGTATCCTGAGTCCACAATGTCAAAGATCGTGTAACAATAACCCAAAATTTCTGAATCACCCCACAGTCCCACCAAATATGCATAAAAGATCCAGGGCTCTTACCGCATCTCCAGCAAGAGTCTGAAACTTGAGGGTACATAATATGTAACCGTGCAGGTGTGAAGTACCAGCGTGTTAAAATTTTATAAGCATTTTCTTGGACCACTATACAATGAGATGCTTTCTGTACCTCTAAACAAATACGTGACCAATCATCTGCAGAAAGATGCAGCTGGAGGTCCCGTTCCCACTGTTGTTTAAAAGGAAAGGAAATCACCACTCTACCACGCAAGAACTTATAAAGAATGGAAATCGGTCTCGGCACTCTACTCAACAAAAGCCATAAGTTTTCCAAAGATTCAGTCCCCTGGGGATTCCCTTTATCCCAACTTTCCGAGATCATAAAATGTCTCAATTGCATGTATGCAAAAAATTCGCCTCTTAACCCAGGCTTCTTAGTCACCAATGCATCAAAAGTAGGTAAGCATCCCCCAACTAGTACATCTCGAAATGTAAGAATCCCCATAGATTCCCACCTCCGAAATGCCCCCCTTTCCAATCCTGCCACAAACCGCGGTTCCCCCTTAATAGGAGCCAACGTAGAGACTCCCTTACCACTCTTTTCCCTTTGAAATAAAGAACCCCACATCCGTACTAAATGACAAAAGAACGGGTTCCCTTGCCCCTGCAATCGTTCCGGCAGCGAGGAAGAGATCCACAGCCAATTATTCAGTGTACAATGCGGAACATAGCTTTGTTCTATTTGAACCCCAGGTTTAAACACTGCGATCTTCCAATCCAAAAGAAAACGGAGTTGTGCAGCCTCGTAATACCAGTGCAAATTGGGTACTGCCCGTCCCCCATCTTCCCTAGCAGACCAAAGTACTTGTTGACTCAACCTGGGATGTTTCCCTTGCCAAATAAAATATCGAAATTCCTTATGTAATAGCTTCAAAAGTCCCCTCGGCACCGCTATGGGCAGCGTTTGGAATAAAAATAATAGACGGGGTAAGATATTCATTTTGACAACAGCTATACGCCCCCACCAGGACAACCACAAACCCTTCCAAGCTTGCAAGTCTCTCCGCACGAAACGCACTATCCTAGAGTAATTGAGATCATAAAGGCACGATAAATCAGATGGAATCAAAATACCAAGATACTTAAGATGCCCCAGTACCCGCCTCACCGGAAAGATGGCTGCCAACCTCTGCGCCTCCTCCTCCTCCAAAGAAATATTCAAAAATTCGGACTTGTCCATGTTGATCGTAAAACCTGATAGACCTCTGAATATCCCAAATACCTCCAACAACCCAGGAAGAGTAGTCTCCGGATCCGTCACATAAAAAAGAATATCATCTGCAAATAGCGCCAATTTATGTTCCCGATCTCCTATATGAATTCCTCTAACTGCCCCCAATTCCCGTATATAACAAGCCAAAGGTTCTAAATACAAAGCAAACAGTAAAGGGGAGAGTGGACAACCCTGTCGGGTCCCTCGTGTAATAGAGAAGAAATCTGTATAAAGCCCATTAATTTTAATACAAGCCCTCGGTGTCAAATAAAAATTCCTTATCCATTTTTCATACATTCCCCCAATTCCCATCCGTTCCATTACTGCCCACAAAAAGTTCCAATTGACCTGATCAAAGGCCTTTTCAGCGTCTATGGATAATAGGACCATTTTACTATGTTGTTGCTGTGCCTCCCAGATCAAATGTAAAGTTCTACGTATATTGTCTCCCACTTGACGCTTCTGGATAAATCCAGCCTGATCAACATGGACAAGTCCCGGTAACACTCGTCCCAATCTCAATGCCAACACCTTCGCCAAAATTTTAGCATCAACATTTAACAATGAGATGGGACGATATGCTCCACACTGCTCTGGGTCCCTTCCCGGTTTCAACAATACTGTGATCCCTGCTTCTCCCATAGTAGATGGCAAAGAGCCCCCATCTCGCACTCCATTACCAACCCTCACCAACAAGGAAACAATCTGCTCTCTAAAGGTCTTATAGAACACATTCGATAGCCCATCTAATCCCGGTGATTTCCCTCCTTTCAAACCCCGTATGACCCCAGACACCTCCCCTTCCGTTATGGGGAGATCCAACCTCTCTTGTTCCAAATCCGATAGCTTTGGCAAAGGGACCATATTTAGGAAATCTGAGATCTTAGATCCCTCACTCAAGTTGTCCCCACGATACAACTCTGCAAAAAATGTAATAAACTGGTTATGAATATCCTTATCAGTCCTATATCGAACTCCATCAGGTCCACGAATACTCTGAATAGTAGCAGACATCCTTCGAGCTCGCAAATAGCGGGCAAGCATAGCACTAGACCGATTTCCATTCTCAAACATAGCCTGTTTCAATTGTGTCTTCCTAAAAGCTAAATCCTCCAATTGCATTTGGTGTAATTCCAATCGAACTTTACTCAAGGCCTCATACACCCTAGGCCTAGGATCTAATTGATGTTGTTTTTCTAAATCCACCAATTGCTCCCTTAATCCCAAAGAGCGTTTAGCTTTGTCCCGTTTTTTACGGGCCCCCCATTTAACAAAAATACCCCGAATAACAGCTTTCAGTGCATCCCAAAGTGTCCCATCCCTTACTTCCCCATTGTCATTTATATATAGATAGTCTACAATAGAATCCTGCACTTCTTGTAATACAATAGGGTCCCCTAAAAGTGATTCATTTAAACGCCAAAACCTGTTGCCTGATTGTATCCTAAGCCCCTTGCATACCACCCAGACAGGAGCGTGATCGGAGATCTGAATGTTACCAATCTCCGCCTCTTGAATCCCGCCCCAAAGATTTCTATGTACCCAAATACCATCTATTCTCGTGTAAGTCTGAGTAGCATTAGAGAAATGAGAATAAGTCTTCTGAGTACCATGTAGTAATCTCCAACAATCCACCAATCCCAATAGATGCATAAACCTAAGCAAGGCCTTACTATGACGTCGGAGAACCACTCGTCCCCCTTTGGAGTGATCCAATGATAGGTCTGGGCACACATTAAAATCCCCTCCACAAAAAATCGCTCCCTTTGCGAAAGCAGTCAAATCATCTGTGAGACCAGCATAATAACGTGATTGATCAGTGTTAGGCCCATATATATTAATAATAGTAGTCATTTTATCCTGTATCTTACCCCGTATAGCTAAACAGCGTCCCTCCCTATCTTTGAAAACCTCATCCACCTCCAGCCCTATCCCCTTACGAACCAAAACAGCTAGACCCCCCACCCTCTGTGTGCCTCGAGCCCTATGAGTCCACACTTGATCATAATGTTGAGTGTGCAGCAACCGCTCGTCCCTTGATCTTAAGTGAGTTTCTTGCAGCAAGCATATATCCCACTTCAGCCTATGCAGTTCACGAAAAACTATACTACGCTTTCCAGGATTATTTAATCCATTAACATTCCACGAGCCTAGGACAAGAGAACTATCATTCCTCAAGTGACCCCCCCTACCCCAACCCCCCCTACCCCCACTCCCCCCCTCCCTCCCCCCCTGCTGTCTATATGACCCTGACATGCCCAAGGTCTGGGCAGCCAAGGAGAAGAAGTAAGGTCTCCCCCCCACAGGAGGCAACTGAGCCCTTTTATACTAGCGTCACTCATCCATACCCCAACAACCACACATGCCCATTACAATGAACAACCTTCGTAACAGTATAAGTAAAATAATAAGGATTCCACAGACAATAATTCTTGTCATGGAAAACTCATACAAAATTCTATACATAACCTCTTTCTGAATATGCAGAATCAAATTAGTCATTTCAAAATCAATCTAAAGAACCCCTGGCAAATGCCAGACTCCCCTAAACTAGGACCAAACGTCCTAAGGAAATACGGGGAGGAAGCAAAGAACAAATGGGTAATAATCTCCTCAATCCATCAGGTCTGATCCTTTAAATGCCGCTTCCCCGCACGTCCAACAGTGGACCAAACTCCAGTAGGTCGCTTCTCCGCCTTCTTAGATACAGGCACTGGAACCTCAGGAACATTTTTGCACCCCATTTCCTTCAGGGCTGCCCACGCCTCATCCACATCACCAACACGTTTGGATTTGCCATCAATCGTTATCCATACTCCAAAGGGAAATAACCAACGGTAGCGATGGCCCTCAGCTCGCAGCAATTGTGTTATCTGTTGAAAGTTCCGACGTTTTTGCAGAGTGGACCAGGCCAAGTCTTGAAAGATGCCCACTGAGATATTATTCCAGCGGTATTCCTGCTTGCGCCTCGCTATTTGTAGAATGCTTTCTTTAATCCCAAAGTCCTGGAAGCAAGCAATAATATCCTTAGGTCCTGTGTTTCGTGCAGGACCCAAACTGCGGTGTGCCCTCACAAGCACTATTGGATCAGGCAGGGAGCCATGTGCTTCAGTGAGTAAGTCAGCACAGATCTTTTTCACCACTGCAGCCCCATCCTTATACTCCTCCAGCTCTGGAATGCCCTTAAAACGCAAGTTGCATCTGCGTGATCTATTTTCCAAATCCTCCACCTGAGATTGCAACATCTGGACGGAGGATGGTATTTGATTCAGTTCAGCTCGCATATTCAGTAGGTCTTGTGTCATCTCTGAAACGCGATCTTCCGTGTCTCCCACCCGACCTCCCAACTCGGCCACCTCAGACCGCAGTTCCGTCATTGCAGCTTTTAAATCCTGGCGAACACCCACCATTTCCTGCTTAAGATCCCGAAACCACTCTTGCAATACTTGGGGGGTGATCGCTTCGACTGGTGCGCTCTCGATGGTAATCTCTTCCTCGTCCGATTCCACGTGCGCCGGCGCCATTTTTTTTTTATTACACCCCGGCAGTCCGCTACTGCCCGCGGTTGTCGATTTTTCCCCTTCAGGCAAAGGGAATCGAAATTTGTCCAGCTTTTTACGTGTCTCCATCTCCGCTGTTGCACCTCAATAGCATACAGAATATATCTCCTTCGGTCAGAACGCTGTAATTTTAATAATTCTCCCGTGCCTCCACGGAGCTCTCTGTTTAAGCAGCCATCCTGTGAGCTGACGTCACTTCCTCCCCCCTTCCCATGTCTTTAGTGCCCCAGTGCCTCCTTCCCATGTCCTTAGTGCCCCTTCCTGTCTTTAGTGCCCCCAGTGCCTCCTTCCCATGTCTTTAGTGCCCCTTTCTGTCTTTAGTGCCCCAGTGCCTCCTTCCCATGTCTTTAGTGCCCCTTTCTGTCTTTAGTGCCCCCAGTGCCTCCTTCCCATGTCTTTAGTGCCCCTAGTGCTTCCTTCCTATGTCCCTCTCACTGCCTTCCACACTTTGTCCCACCCCCACCCCCGAATCCTGCCTGCCTACCTACCTTTCTCCCTCCCTAGCCAAAGCCAGCCTGCTGCTCAAAAAAAAAAAAAAAAAAGCCTCCTTCCTTTTCCCCTGCTCTTACCGCCATGCTCATGCTGCAGCTACTAAAGCCGACAGGAAGTCTTTCCGACTCAATTCTGAAGACGGAGAGGACGTTCTGGGCCAGCCAGGCAGCGATTGGCTGGCCCAGAACGTCCTCTCCAACGTCAGAATTGACTTGATTGCGACCTTGTAGATAGTCTTATGCAGAAAGTTGGCAAGGGTAACCTTCCAGCACCCCAGCTGTGCCTGGTTCTCATAGCTTCTGTCTTGGTACCAGGCCCCCACATCTCTCCTCTCCCCTTCATCCTGCAGGGGTTGTTGCTTGTTATAAATGTTTTATGGATTTTCAGGGTGCCTTGCATATGTCATACAGCACTGATAACGGCTCAGCCCAAATGAACAATAGCCACAGAACCTTGGAGAAATATCCTCCCAGCAGGGAATGGAGACAAGAACTTTGCAGCAAAGGCCAGCTGGGTTAGCATTTCAAAGGATACATGTGTTCACAGACAGCAAGGTACAGGCTGTTCCAACTGGTTAGCTTGTAAGGAAGGCTGGTTTAGGCTGTGAGAAAATATATGTTAAAAATGTCTGTAGTGTCCAGCATACACAAGTGAGGCCAGCCAGTATGTCCAGGATATCCATCTCACTTTTTATCCTATATCTATTTCTGATGATTTGTATTGTTTTTCACTGATTGTCTAGTATTTCTTATTGTAAACTGCCTCAAACTATTATGGCTTTGACGGTATATAAGAATAAAATTATTATTAATATGCCCACACATATAGCGTGCAGGATGTGTGCACGGTTTGTTAAAAAAAAAAAAATTGCATATAATGTGCACATTATAATACGGGAAAATACAGTACTCTGTCAGTTCTGCCTGCTCCCCTACGGGTCACTGGATCCTCCTCTTCCTGAACTGCAGGGAACTACTTAGGTGGTTTTCACAAGACTGAAAGCAATGGAGATGTATGTTTTATGAATGACATAATTGGTCTAAGCATTTAAAAACATTCATTCTCACAGGCATTCATTCTCAACATTCATTTGCCTGTCACAGGCAAAGCAACAAGTTTACAGTGAGGAGGAAGAGATGAGTACATGAGATTGCAGCTCTTCTGATGGTGCCCCACAATGAAAAAGTAAAGGTTTCCTTCTAAAAATCTTGCAGCTCTTTCCAGATAGAATGTACTGTACTTGAGTCAGTTTTACGTATTTTATCGAAATTATATCGCATCAGGTCACGGCAGGAAAAGAACACTTGCCTTAGGGTTATTCTGCAGCTCTGTGATGGGCTGGTTGCAGTGTTGCTGAGAGTAGATTGCATTGTGGAGGAGGCTGGAAGGTCAGGCAGCTGCCAGTGAGTGCCATCAGCAATGGATGGGAATACCTTGGTTTGGGAGCCTGCAGCATTTGGACAGCAGTTTCTTTTAAGAGGGATGTAGACAACCCTGAATACTTGCTGCAGGTCTCCACAGTAGGTCTAGGCAGCAAATGACAAGGACCATATTTTTTGAGTACTGCATGCATTTTATGAACTGCAGCTTTTTTACATTGTCCTTCTCTTTTTTGTGTTTTTATTTTGTTTATCCCCCTTGAGGAACAGGATGGTAACTAGGTTGAACCGAGAAGAGAGAGAACATTTTAGCTTGTTGAGCAGATGGGAAAGACTGACAGGATTGACAGTTACCTATAGAAACATAATGGCAGATTAAGGACAAATGGCCCATCTAGTCTGCCCATCCCAAGCATCCACTATCTCCTACTCTTCCTATTGGCTAAGGCTCTTAACATTTGCATCTCCTCTTCCTATAAAGTAGGGTAAGGCATTGTGAGGTCATAGAGTTTTATGGTTATAGAAACATAGTAACGATGGCAAATAAAGGCCAAATGGCCCATCCAGTCTGCCCATCCGCAGTAACCATTATCTCTTCCTCTCTCTAAGAGATCCCACGTGACTATCCCAGGCTTCTTTGAAATCAGTCACAGTCTCTAGGATGATGCACATTGATTGGCACATGCTCCAAAAGCAGTGGTCTCAAACTCACGGCCCGGCAGGCCACTAGACCCGGATGGCCACTAGGATGATCTCCGGGCTTAACCCTTTCAGGACCAAGGGACATATTTGTCCCATAACTTTAAAATCCTATAAATTTTGATTGGGATAGTCTACAGTTCTAAATTTGATATGTACGGATTCCATATGATACTGCCTTTATGTAAACAAACTGGTTCCGACATTCATTCATTAGCGTCGTTGCTAGATTGACGAGAAGATTCACTTGCCACACTGTCCATAAGCCAGAAGTGTGATTTTTTAAAATAAAAATAATGATATTTCACCAAAAAAATCAATTTTTTGGCATCTGCAAGCCCTTTTTACCATAAAAATGTCGTCAAAACCACAAAAATTGGCCTACGATCCTTATGGTCCTGAAAGGGTTAAGGGTCTCTCGTACGAAGAAAGACTAAACAAATTGCAGCTCTACACTCTAGAGAAATGCAGGGAAAGGGGGGACATGATTGAGACATTTAAATACATCACAGGACATGTCGAGGTGGAAGACGATATATTCTTTCCCAAAGGACCCTCGGTCACAAGGGGGCACCCGCTCAAACTCAGAGGAGGGAAATTTAATGGTGACACCAGGAAGTATTTCTTCACAGAAAGGGTAGTAGATCACTGGAACAAGCTTCCAATGCAGGTGATCAAGGCCACCAGTGTACTTGACTTTAAGAATAAATGGGACATACACGTGGGATCCCTACGAGGGTAGAGTTAAGGAAATAGGTCATTTTAATGGGGTGGGTCAGAAGAGTGGGCAGACTTTGATGGGCTATAGCCCTTTTCTGCCGTCATCTTTCTATGTTTCTATGTACTATTTTGAGGCCCTCGGTATGTTTATCATAATCACAAAAGTAAAATAAAAAATAAAACAGTTTCTTGATCATATGTCTCTTTAGCTATAAATTACAATATTATTATTAGGATTTAGCCAAAAGGAAAGATTTATAAACTATAAAGTGTTTTACCTCATGCAAAACTGTCATTTCTTTAATAACAAAATTAAAAAACCCTTTTATATAGCCAATATAAACCTAAGAAAGATACTACTAAAAAATTGGCTAAAACACCTTAGACCTGAGGAGGAAAGTCTGGCAAAACAATTATTCCATGGGAGAAAACAGGATTTAAAGTAGTGGACAAGTTAGGTTCTGTTTTTGTTCTTTGGTAATTTGTTTAAGATGGGAATTTCTGCACTTGCACTTTCTATTAGTATGTAAAATAATTATCTCAGGGCTTTTTTATACACTTTTTATACACTTGATATTTATTCAGCAAGATTTGATAATTATGTATCATGTATTAATTTACAAATGTTAATGTATTTATTTATCAAAACTTAGAATTATGTGTGATTTATTAATTTATTCTACCAATTTTCTCTTTCATTCCCACCCCACACAGTTTACATTATTTATTTTTGTGTTGGTTTAGTCTTTAGGGGATGTATGTTGTCTGTATGCTCTCATTCCCCTTTTTCCTGAGTGTTAAGTCTGGAATTTTTCATTTGGGAGTATTATTATTTTCACAGGTGATGAATTTGTTATGGACTATATGATGTATGAGGCAACTCTCATTTAGACTGATGTCTGGTGCTGGTCACCTTTGAGATTTAGCCTGAGCCAGAGGTTTACGTTATCCATGATGGGCTCATACTGATGTCCACTACTTTAAATCCTGTTTTCTCCCATGGAATAATTGTTTTACCAGACTTTCCTCCTCAGGTCTAAGGTGTCTTAGCCAATTTTTTAGTAATTTCTTTAATAAGACATTAACTATTTTTTCTGCAGCCCTCCAAGTACCTACAAATCCAAAATGTGGCCCTGCAAAGGGTTTGAGTTTAAGACCACTGCTCTAAAAGTCTTCCGGACTTTTCTGAGCACTAGAGCAGTGTTTCTCAGCTCGGTTCTGGAGTACCCACTTGCCAGGTTTTCAAAGATATCCAAAACAAATATACATAAACTTGATTTGCATACACTGCCTGCATTATATGCTAATTTCTTTAATGCATATTCATTGTGAATATCCTGAAAACCGGACTGGCAAGGGGGTACTCCAGGACAGAGTTGAGAAACACTGCACTAGAGGAGCAGGTTCAAGCTGGCACAGTCATATGCTTCCTGTGTGTGGCTGCCTAATGTCCTTGTTCTTTTTACCCTTTTTCTGAAGAGCAGTGAAAGGTTAGTGAAGGATTAACCCAGTAGTTATAGCAGCAGGTTGAGAACCAGAAAAGCCGTGATTTTAATCTCTCACATCCCTTGTAAGATTAGGAAAGTCATATCACCCTCTATTAACTCAAGTATAAAATTTAAACTATGACCCATTTTGAGGTCAGGAAAACACCTGTTGTACCTGAATGTAGAGCAAACTGAACTAAGAATGAAAAGTTCTCAACTAAATTTAAATGTTATGAGGGCTTTGTAAGTGGAGTAATAGTGACATCTTGTGGTCATTTCCATGAGCAGCTTTTATTTTTCCATGAGAGTTTGATTTGTGGAAGGGTGTGCCCCATTTAGTATGAGGGGAAATATGTTTAAATGCCAAGCCCCGACTAGCATCTGTTACTGAATTGGCATTTCACATGAGTGGCAGAAAGCTTCAGGGATTTTACTTTCAGGCAGAGACATGTGGTTTATGGTAATGGTGTATTGTTTATTTAAAGCTTTTATGCCGCTAACTAATGACTATGAGGTCAATTCAGAACGATTTATATGAGCAGCTTTGATGGACATATGAACATTAACTTTATTAAGTTAAATATACCACTATTTTTAGCAATAAAAGCAAAATGGTGTACATAGCAAAAAAGAGGAGAGAGAGAGAAAGAGAACTGCTTTTTCTTATTCTGGTCTCTTATTCCTTGTGTGCCAAATAAAAAATCCAGCAAACTTTTTTTTTTTTTTTTTAATAATTCTTTATTCCTTTTTAATCATTCAACAAGTGTACAAGAAAAATCATACATAGGCTCAAAAACAACACTTGATAAATCCATCAAGACAATAACAATTGTATATATATATAAACCCATAACCCACCCTCCCTCCCAACACTATTCTTCTTAATTCATTTTACCCTCTCTTCAAGTGTACAAACCCTCCCCTCACCCTTCCTTAAAAATCCAGCAAACTAATGTGAGCAGAAGAGTTTTAAGTGCCAATTTATTTATTTGTACAATTTTGTATACTGCAAATTCACAAAATCATCAATTCAGTTCACAATAACCTTGGAATAAATAGCAATACTTAAAAAAAACAAAAACAAGTACATAAGAAAGGGAAGTAAAATACAGCACAACGGATATAGCCAATAACACTAAGATATGTAATAAAGAGAGTGCACACATAAAGAATAGACAATAAAACTTTAAAAGAAATGAGGCTTTTTAAACAGCCATGTCTTTAGTGCAGATGTAAATCTGATTTAAGCTGGTTCCATAAGGGCAGAGCCATGCAACTGAAAGCAGAAGATTGAGTACTTTGGTAACTCAATCTTTTTTTTTTTTTTATTTATATATTTATCTTTATTTAATATCAAAGAAAAACACCTTTGAAAAGGAAAAATAACATCCAATCTATAATAATAAAACGCTAAGCGCGCATGCGCACTCTTCCCTGATCCCTGTTCTGTCGCGCTTTGCCGGCAAGAGTGCGCATGCGCGCTTACTACGTCACCAGGACTACAGGACGCATGGAGTGGCGGCTGCCGGGAGAAGGGCTGTCGGCGGAGGGCAGACGCCAAAAAGGGCTAAGAAGCCGGCGGGAGCAGCGAAAGCGCGCAAGGCATCGGGCCCCAGCGTCGCCGAGCTGATTGGCATGTCCTTGGCTGCCCTAATAAAAGTCTCTTTTAGAATTGCTACAAGACAATACCAGCACATGCTTTTCCTCTGTAATAAATGACTATTTACCACAGGCGGCGGAGGGAGCGAACGCGGAGTCCTGCCATCGCCTTCCTGAGCCTCAACCGTCAGTCTCCTCCTTCCTGCCCGCCTCGGCACTACCGGCCAAAGTGCAAGCACAGAGCACTCTTCACCCCGACATATGACCTCGCCAGCTGTGGACGGTATCTTTGATGCTGCACTTTCCGGTACACCTCCAAGCCGTTGGTTTTGATGGCATTCCTTAACACTACAGCAAAATGATGGCCTTGCATTTCAAAAGCTTTTTTTAATTAAACTGGGTATGCTGGATGTACTGCTACTGGGCCTTCTGTGACTAATAGCTCCAACACTATTTGAAGAGGGATGGGGAAGCTGAGAGGCTTCACAAATACACCCAATAAAGCCAGCTCTTCTGATTTATGGCGCCTCTTGATTTGTGAGTGGACCAGGCTCGCTCTGTATCTCATCAATTCTCCTCTCGGTATTAGTTGATTTTCCTTTTCCCTCCTCTCCCATTCCATGGCACGTGTGTGCTTCAACTTTCTTTGCGCTCTTTGAGGGGGGGGAGTGAAGCCTATCTGGAGCAGCTCCCTAATGGATGGATTATGTTTATCCTTTAAAGAATATGTCCCTATATAAGCAGCGCTAAGTGAAATTTTTATATAACTGCAAGCGATTTATAGATGAATCGGAAATGAAACAGTTGCTGCAGCTGGAGTCAGACTGCAAGCTAAGCTTTTGTGCAGTGTTCACTGGAAACTGTAGTGGAGCTTAATGTCCTTAAGACATTATTTCACTTGCCTTTTATGAAATACTAGTTTTTTAGCCAGTTACATTAATGGATGCTAGCAGCCCTTTTCGCTTACTTTTACCTCTTCCCTGTCCAGCAGCAACCCCTCCCCCCCCCCTTTCCCATTCCATGAACCACATCAGGTGTTTTCAAAACCAACTCCTGCTCGTGAAAACATCAGCAAACAGACCCAGAAGCTATTTTGTTGTTTTTTTTCCCAGAGCAGTTCAAGACTTGGCACAGAATTACAAATTTGATTGGATCTACAGTGAAAAACAGCATTTCTTTAGCACTCTCCAGACCAGTAGAGGTTAACTTTACGAATGGGTATATATCTAATCATGACCAGCAGGTGGAGACTGAAAACAAAACTTTGGGACAGTATATACTATCCTCCCTTCTCTATTTCCCTCAGTCTTCTTTCAGTCTCCAGCAGGTGTTGAGTGATCTGTACCCATCTCTCTTGGTAGGGCTGTTGGAATTTGTTTAGGGGTTTATTGTCCCTGTTTTTGGCCGGACGGAGCTTGGTCGGGCCCTGTTTGGGGGTCCGTCCGACCTCGGGGGTGTCAAACCCGGCGGGTCACGAGCGGGGTCCCTCCCCCCACTTCCTCCACCTCCCCACATTTTTTTAGAGGAGCCTCAGCAGTAAGCCTTGCCCCCTAAGTCAAGCAAGGCATATTGCTTCGAGAGCCTGTGGAGTCTGTTCTGTAAAAAAAAAAAAAAAAAATCCTGAGGTAGTGCTGGTCTGAAGGGTTGTTTCCCTTTAAGAAAACTGTATTTTACTGTATTTTTTCATGTAACCAGCACTTTTTTATAGCTAGGTCGCGTATGGAGCAATTGTGCCCTTCTCCGGGGGAGTAGGCCACAATTTTAGTCCAGCCGCGAGGCACTCGCGGCCGGCCTGAACTCGGCGGTTTGGGTCGGTGAGGTGGTGGAGCTCCGTCGGCAGCGGCTGCAGGCGCCCAGAGCTCCCCGCCGATGGTGCCTCGCGAGTCGGCTTGGAGCAGTGGGGAAGCCCGGTCTTCCACAACCGCCCACGGAGGGATTCCCCGAAGGGTTCCCTCTCAGCTGATTTTTTGACAGCTGATGCCGGCTTGCCTGCTTTAGCGGCTGAGACTATTCAGGTTTCTCAGCCGCTTCAGGCTATGGAGGGAGCATTTTTGGCGGGAACTTCGCCATTTTCTTTGTCTGGCCCCTCCATTTTGTCTGCAACCTCAGGTGACCTTCCCCCTGTATGGCGAACACAGGGGCAGGTTTCAGCATGGACCCCTGCTGGGGCAGGGAGTCCCTGGGGACCCCCAGGGGTTTTTTGCCCCCAATTTATTTTCTTTCTTTGTGCGGACTTTTGGGGGTCCCACGTGCGCCTGGGGGGTTTCGGGGGGGGTTTCCCTCCGCGCCCCCTATGGCTTTGCCTCCCTCTTTTCGTTTGGCGTCCCCTCTTCCTCCTCCCTCATCCAAGCGCCCGCGGGGGGGCTTGGATTGCGAATTGGTGGGCGGAGGAGCGTGTTGGCCTGGTTGAGGACCTGGCTGCTTTGGCGGGCTTCCAGGATCCTCTAGAGGGGACGCCTGTTGGCAGCGGGGCGGCGGGTTTCCCGTCTTCCAGAGCAGATGCGTCCGTGGTGCGCTTTTTTATTCCGAGGGATGAGCTTTTAGACCTGTGTAGCAGGTCTCCTTGGTGCTGCATTTTTGCAGTGGCGCCGCCGGAGACCCCGCGTATGGGGGCCCCTCTGCTTCAAGGGGTCTGTCCTGGTTCCCGCTCTTTTCCTGTGCGTCAGGATTTGCGGGATTTTGTGTTGGCGCAGTGGCCTATGGGCACAGTTTCGTTTGGTGTGCGCCTTGGCTCTTGGGTATCCCGTCCCGGAGGGAGGTAGGGCTACCTTAATTTCGCCAATGGGGAACGCGGTGGTCTCGGCACTTCCTAAGCGGCATACCGTGCCTGTTATGGACGGTTCTGCTCTTAGGGTCTCGGAGACGCGTGCGTTAGAGACTCTTCTTAAGTATGATTTTGATGTCTCTGCCTTTGGGGTCCAGGCGGCTGTTTGTGGGGAGCTAGTCGCTCGCGCCGTGTTTCGGTGGGCTGAGCGTGTCCTGGATCGGGAGTCTGATGACTGGTCTCTAGTGGATCAGGAGGTAGCGAAGATTGCGATGGCTGCCTCGTTCCTCTCAGATGCTCTTTATGACTTGGTGCGGATTTCGGCTAAGTCTATGGCATGGCCGCGCGGCGTATTTTGTGGCTGCGCGCTTGGGCGGCGGATTCTGCGTCCAAAGCTAAGTTTACTAAAGTTCCCTTTAGGGGGTCTTTTTGTTTGGAGAGGAGTTAGATGAGTTGATTCAGACTCTGACGGACTCGAAGGTGCCCCGTCTGCCTGAGGACCGTGCCCGCCCTGCGTCTAGGTGTGGGGCTGCCCGGGGGCGTTTGCGGGAATTTCGCAAGTATCGCCCGGGGCGTGGGGCTGCTTCTTTCCCGGCTCAGGGTTTTTCCCGGGGTCGGTTCTTCCAGCGCATGCAGCCCTTTCGGGGGGCCCGTCGGGGGGCAGGGAATCCCTCCGCCGGTTCCCCCGCTTCCCGTCCTGCGCAATGACTCCTTGCCGGCGCCCCCTTTGGTTCCGGTGGGGGCCCGGCTGCGCAAATTTTTCCCCAAATGGGCCGAGATCGCGTCCGATCAGTGGGTCCTTGAGGTGGTGCGGGACGGTTACGCTCTGGAGTTTACCCGCTCTCTGCCGGACCTTTTCCTCGCTTCTCCATGTCAGACTCCATGGAAGACGCAGGCTTTTCGTCAGACCCTTCAGCGTTTGCTAGATCTCGAGGCAGTGGTGCCGGTGTCCCCTACGGAGTGGGGCACCGGCAGGTACTCCATTTACTTTGTGGTGGCCATAAAGGAGGGGACCTTTCGGCCCATCCTGGATTTGAAAGGGGTCAACAGAGCTCTCAAGATTCCGTCTTTCCGCATGGAAACGCTGCGGTCGGTCATTCTGGCGGTTCAGCCGGGGGAGTTTCTTTCGTCTCTCGATCTGACGGAGGCCTACTTGCAGGTTCCAATTCGGGCCTCTCATCAGCACTTCCTTCGCTTTGCGATCTTGGGGCGGCACTTTCAGTTCTGTGCGCTTCCCTTTGGTCTGGCCACGGCTCCTCGGACGTTCACCACGGTAATGGTGGTCGTCGCGGCAGCCTTGCGGTCGGTGGGCATCCTGGTTCACCCCTACCTGGACGACTGGTTGATTCGGGCAAAGTCGTTGCAGGAGAGCTCCCGGGTTACGGCTCGGGTGGTGGAGTTTCTCCGGTCGCTGGGCTGGGTGGTCAACCTTTCCAAGAGTCGGTTGGTCCCGGCTCAGCGTCTGGAGTGCCTTGGGGTTATGTTCGACATCTCCTTGGGGAAGGTCTTCCTTCCAGAGGCCCGGGTGAGCAAATTGCAATCTCAGATTCGCCTGCTTTTGGCGTCCCGGGGTCCTCGGGCGCGAGATTTCCTCCAAGTCCTGGGGTCAATGGCGGCGTCCCTGGACGTGGTGAGGTGGGCGCGGGCCCACATGCGTCCTCTTCAGTATGCTCTGCTCCGGAGGTGGTCTCCCCGGAGGCAAGATTTGGATGTTCCGGTTCCCCTGCGAGGCTTGGCGCGCTGCAGTCTGCGCTGGTGGCTCCGGACCCCTCACCTGGTTCAGGGGGTGGGTCTGGATCTCCCGCAGTGGACGGTGCTCCTTACGGATGCGAGTCTCCTCGGTTGGGGGGCTCAGTTTATGGGCCACTCAGCTCGGGGCACCTGGTCCGCGGAGGAGGCCTCCTGGTCGATCAACGGGTTGGAGACCAGAGCGGTCAGGCTGGCGCTGTTAGCTTTCCACTCCCTTTTGCTGGGCAAGTCGGTCAGAGTCCTGTCGGACAATGCCACGGCGGTGGCTTATGTCAATCGTCAGGGGGGCACCAAGAGCACTCCTGTGGCGCAGGAGGCGGCTCGGCTCATGGTTTGGGCGGAGTCCCATCTTCTGGACCTCTCGGCTTCTCATATAGCCGGGGTAGAAAATGTTCAGGCAGACTTCCTCAGTCGTCACTTCCTGGATCCAGGAGAGTGGTTTCTCGGCGCCGGAGCGTTTCGGTTGATAGTGCAAGATTGGGGGCAGCCCCTGATGGACCTGATGGCCACGAGTGGCAACGCCACAGTGCCCCGCTTCTTCAGTCGTCGCAGGGAAGGGCTGGCCGAGGGTCTGGATGCTCTGGTCCAGCCGTGGCCAACGGAGGGGCTGTTGTATGTGTTCCCTCCTTGGCCGCTGGTGGGCAGAGTGCTTCTTCGCATTGTTCACCATCCGGGTTTGGTGGTGCTGGTGGCTCCGGATTGGCCTCGACGTCCGTGGTATGCGGATCTGGTGAGGCACCTGGTGGCGGTTCCTCTTCCTCTGCCTCTCTCGGACGACCTTCTGATGCAGGGTCCCATTCCCTTGTTCGACCCGTCTCTCTTCTGTCTTACGGCGTGGCTCTTGAAAGGGGTCGCCTTAGCAAGAAGGGATATTCAGACAAGGTGATCGCTACACTGTTGGGGTCCCGGAGGCTTTCTACCTCTCGGGCTTATGTGCGGGTTTGGCGTCTCTTTGAGGAATGGTGTCGGGCGCGGGGAGTGACCTCTTTTCGCGCTTCTCTGCCTAACATTCTAGAGTTCTTGCAGGATGGCCTGGATAGAGGCCTGGCTTGGTCTTCTCTCCGGGTTCATCTTGCGGCCCTGTCGACCTTTCGAGGGTTGGTGTCAGGTCAGCGTTTATCGGCTCTTCCTGATGTGATTCGGTTTCTGCGGGCGGCCAAGTTGCTTAGGCCTCCCCTACGGCCCTCGGTTCCCTCTTGGGATCTTAATCTGGTTCTCTCTGTTTTGGTGCGCCCGCCTTTCGAGCCCTTGGACGACTGTTCTTTGAAGGACCTTACTTTGAAGGCGGTCTTTTTGGTGGCCATTACTTCTGCTAGGCGTATTTCTGAGCTGCAGGCTTTCTCTTGTAGGGCTCCCTTCTTGGAGTTGTCTAGGGAGCGGGTCGTCTTGCGGCCTGTTCCTTCCTTTCTGCCGAAGGTTGTTTCTCCTTTTCATGTCAATCAATCGGTGGTTCTCCCGGTCTTGGGTGGTCGGGAGGGCTCTTCTGAGCAACGGCAGCTGCGCAAGTTGGATGTCGGTCGGGTCCTTCGCTCTGATGTGCAGCGGACCCAGGAATTCCGGAAGTCCGATCATCTCTTTGTCCTCCTGGCTGGTCCTCGTCGGGGAGCTGGCGCTTCTAAGGCTACTATTGCGCGCTGGATCAAGGAGACGATTGCTTCCGCTTATCTTCTGAAACAGCAGCCTGTTCCGGAGTTTCTCAAGGCTCATTCCACTCGGGGTCAGGCGGCTTCTTGGGCTGAGTCGTCGCTCGTGCCTCCGGTGGATATTTGTAAGGCTGCGGTTTGGTCCCCCTTGTATTCTTTTGTTAGACATTATCGGGTAGATGTTCAGGCGCGTCGGGACGCGGTGTTCGGTGAGCGTGTTCTGGTATCGGCCCTTCGGGGGTCCCGCCCGTGAGAGGGACTGCTTTGGTACGTCCCATTCGTAAAGTTAACCTCTACTGGTCTGGAGAGTGCTAAAGAAGGAGAAATTAGGTTCTTACCTGCTAATTTACTTTCTTTTAGCTTCTCCAGACCAGTAGAGGTCCCCACCCTGTCTGTTGTTGTTGTTGTTGTTGGGGCTGTTTTCGCGGGCAGTTTTTGTTTTTTGCTGCGGGTTCTAGTATTTTTCTAGGGCCGGGGAGAATTAAAGAACAGCGGCTGTGGCTCGGCTGGCTTAGCTGGCGAGCTGTGGGGACATTTTCCTTCGGGTATTTCTCCTCTGCATTTTCCAACAGCATTTGGGTATGTTATTTGTTACTCCTGTTCGGAGTATTGTTTTCTTCCTGTTTTCCAGTTCTTGGTTCTGCTTGGCTATTCGGCAGACTGAGGGAAATAGAGAAGGGAGGATAGTATATACTGTCCCAAAGTTTTGTTTTCAGTCTCCACCTGCTGGTCATGATTAGATATATACCCATTCGTAAAGTTAACCTCTACTGGTCTGGAGAAGCTAAAAGAAAGTAAATTAGCAGGTAAGAACCTAATTTCTCCTTAGTCCCCCCCCCTCTCTGTGCAGCAGCCACAGCACGTTCTTTACCCTACCCCCCTTTCCCTTCCTGCGTTCAGGCCTGCTATCAAGTTCCTTGGCACCCTCCCCCCTTCCCTTCCCACGGTCTCACAATTTTGAAAAACTCAACTTCTGCTGGTGCTGGAGTGGAGCTCAATGGCTAATTGCCTCGGAGGAGTTTTTCCAGAGTCTGAAGGTTGATTTTTAAGTTTTAAGGTGCCATGGCGGCTCCTCTTACGATCACCGCCTGCGTCGGAAGCCTTCTCCAACGCAGGTGCGGCTCGTGAGAGGAGCCGCTAAAAGTTCTGGGGTCTGCGACAGACTGAAGCATGGTGAGGGGCAGAGGCTGGATGCGGGCAAAGGAGGAGACTTACATTTGAGGCTCAGGAGACGGCAGGACTCCGCGTTCACTCCCTCTGTGACATGGTAAGGTGTAGGCTGTGTAGTAAGCGTGCATGTGCACTCTCACCGGCACATCCCGACAGATCAGATCTCAGGGAACATGCGGCGAGAGTGCGCATGCGCGCCTAGCATTTTATTTTTATAGATAGTATGCTATAAATACTTTAGGAACCTTAACAGAAGTGAAAGTATGCAGAGTATAGCGATTTTTTTGTATTGATCTCCTTTCTCTTTCCATTTATTTCTTTTTGCTATAAAGACAATCACTTAAAAGAGAAATGTAATGACACAAAACTAATTTACAATATTGTCTGTGTATGAAGTCTCTCTGGCAATGCCAGGCATTGCGATATTATTTGTGCATTTTCATAGGGGGCAGGGAGAGAGACAGCTAGAAAGACAGACAGCGGGAGGGAGAGAGACAGAAAGAAAGAAAGACAGACAGACATATTCTAAAACCCGTTAATATAACAGGATTAATGACTAGTAAGGAAATAATACATATGATATTCATAAATGTACAATGAAAATAGTCCACAACTAAGGAGAGAGAATCAAACATTATCAAGGGTAGTTGAATTCAAGAAAAAAGGAAAACGTAACAATATACTTGTAAATACAGAGCAAACTCAGTTGTATATAATACTAAACGGTCTGGACAGTGATATCAGTAGGCATCTCTGGGGCTACAGAAGCAGCCTTGCCCTCCAGGAAAAATTGTAATTGGTCAGGTTCATAGAAAACATATCTATTGGCTTGATAGTTAATACAACATTTACAAGGAAAGCACAGCTGAAAGGTAGCTCCTAAACTCAATACAGATTGACATAACATTAGAAATTTTACAAGACAAAGAAGCAATTCTTTGTCTATTCTTCACAGAGCCAAGAATGTTGAATTTTTTGGTAGTAAAGTAGCCGTTTTTCCTGATGTCTCCAAGTGGACGCAGTCCCGGCAGAAAAAATTTCTAATGTTACGTCAACTCAATCTTTATTTTATGTGGCTCTTTAGGGCCCTTTGGGTGCCTTATAAGGTTTCTAAGCTATTCAAAAACCTGTTGGTCTTGTCAGACTGATATTGGGACATTTAGCATATGTTGTTTGATTGTTCCTTTGTCAATTTTGACAGTTAGTTGGGAGGAAATAGGATCTCTTTCATTTTCATATTCCACTTACATATGAAATTATTTTGCATTCTCTGGTCCTTTCTAATATTTTGAATAAGTATGAGGCCAGGTTATTTCATATGTTAATGGGGATGGCAATTCAACATATTTTAGCTAATTGGAAAAATAGTTCTAAACTCTAAGGGGTCCTTGTACTAAGGCGTGCTAGTGCGTCTAAACGTGCACTAAAAATTAGCGCTCACTAAATGCTAATGTGTGCAAACACGTCCATTATATCCTATGGATGCGTTATCATTTAGCGCACTAAGACGCACCAACGCGCCTTAGTAAAAGGACCCCTGAGTGTGCTTGGTGGAATGCTATATGTTTGGTACGGAAATATGAAGAGGTTGCAGCAGTAAAACATTGTCGCTTACCGCATTTTTCAAATATTTGGTATTTGTTAGACTCTTATTTAACCAATGACTGATTTATGGAGGAACTCGGCTAGTTATGCCTTCTAAGGGTGAGATATATTGTACTGTGATATTCTATGATAGTATTTATTATTTCATATCCAATAAATATGCTTTAACAACAAAAAAAGCAGAAGAACTAGAAAAATAACTTCCTAGGTGATTGTACAACAAGACGATTGATATCAAAAGACCACAATGTCCTTAGCAGTTGGTATAATATAAGAAGACTAAATAGGTATAAAGGGCATCCAAAATAAAAGGATCTATCCCAGGACAAGCAAGCAGCATATGTTCACATCACCACTTTAAGATTTTAGAAAGTTTGCGATAGCCTGTGTGTGTGAGTGCCTTCCTGCCTGACGTAGGCACGTAAGAACATAAGAACATAAGCAGTGCCTCCGCCGGGTCAGACCATAGGTCCATCCTGCCCGGCAGTCCGCTCCCACGGCGGCCCAGACTGGTCACGACCTGTCTGTATCAAGACCAGACTGGTCAAGTCCTGTCTTCCTATCGAAGTCCTAACCTTCCGGTCTTGCACATGCACGACCTGGTTTGGTTTCTATACTCATTACTTGGTTAGCTTTTTATACTTGTGTTACATCCCAGCTCCTCCCTCAGTATCCCGCGATCCCTTTATCCCTCAGGAATCCGTCCAATCCCTGTTTGAATCCCTGTACCGTACTCTGCCTGATCACTTCCTCCGGTAGCGCATTCCAAGTGTCCACGACCCTTTGGTGAAAAAAAACTTCCTTGCATTTGTTTTGAACCTATCTCCCTTCAGTTTCTCCGAATGCCCCCTCGTATTCGCTGTCCCTTTCAGTCTGAAGAATCTGTCCCTATCCACCCTCTCTATGCCCCTCATGATCTTGAAGGTCTCTATCATATCTCCCCTGAGCCTCCTCTTCTCCAGAGAGAAGAGCCCCAGCCTATCCAACCTCTCGGCGTATGGGCAGAAACGTGTTCCCTCTGTTTCTTAGTTTCCGCAGAGCTAAGAAGTTGCGATCAACGGCTGTTGTATCTTTTTTTGCCTTCCCGTTCTTGCAGTTTTTTGACATTCTGGTAATATTTTTTTCTTTCTATTCTTTTCTTTTTATTATACATAAAAAAATTTTTTTAAAAAATATATATATATATCTTTTATTTTATTTTCTTGTCTTCGGGTTTTTGGCCTGGCAGGGCCTTCCGACCACTTCAGCCATTGTTTTCGATTTGGCAGTCTTGCCATCCATATCTCACACCCATTGATGGGATTTAAGAAGTGTGGTCGCTGTGCTCGCGCCATATCCCTCACAGACCCACATAGCTGGTGTCTCCAGTGTCTGGGTCCCAAGCACCGTGTCGAGACCTGTAAGCGCTGCTCCTCTTTACAAGAAAGAACTATTAAAAATCATCTTCTGCAGCAGCACAAATTGTTCGGTGTCAGCCTGGAGAGAGAGCTCACGTCGACATCGAAGGCCTCCACATTGACGACACCAAAGGTCACATCGATGGAGGCTCTGTCGTTGACCCCGGTGGAACAGTACACTGTCCCATTGGGCAAGTCAAAACTTCATTGAGCCAAGTCATGCCGACCTTGGAAAAGTTCCATAAGCACCCGGTTCCAATCTCGAGAAGTGCCTCTACCTCAGTAGAATTTTTGAAAAATTTGGTATTTGTTAGACTCCTATTGTTTAACAAATGATTGATTTATGGGGGAACTCTGCTATTTATGCCGTCTAAGGGTGAGATATGTTGTACTGTGATATTCTATGATTGTATTTATTATTTCATATCCAACAAATAAGTTTTAACAACTAAAAAAAGCACAAGAACTAGAAGAATAACTTCCTAGGTGATGGTACAACAAGACAATTGGTATCAAAAGACCACAATGTCCTTAACAGTTGGTATAATTTAAGAAGACTAAATAGGTATAAAGGGCATCCAAAGTAAAAGGATTTATGTGCTAGAAGAAGAATCTTTAACTGAATTTTTCTAGCCACCGGCAGCTAGTGTTGTTCAATCAGCAGCGAAGTTGGTTGATTAGAAAGGTTTTCTTATTGAAAAGCCTTAAGAGCCATATGTAAATATTTTATTATGGATCATTTCAAACTTGTGGTACAATCTAGAATTCAATAGCGGAATTAGAAAAGGTACAGAGAATTGCAATGGAAATGATAAAAGGTTTGGGATGACTTCCCTATGAGGAAAGGCTAAAGCGGCTAGGGCTCTTCAGCCTGGAGAAGAGACGGCTCAGGGGTGATATGATAGAAAATATTTCGTGGAGTGGAAAGGAAGATACGAATCGCTTGTTTACTCTTTTCAAAAATACTAGGACTAGGGAGCATGCAATGAAGCTACTAAGTAGTAGATTTAAAACAAACCGAAAAATATTTCTTTACTCAACGGATAATTAAACTCTGGAATTCATTGATGGAAAATGTAGTGAAAGTGGTTAGCTTAGCAGAATTTTAAAAAGGTTTTGATAATTTTCTAAAGAGAAGTCCATAAGCCATTATTAAGATGACTTGGGAAAACCCACTGCTTATTCCTAAGATAAGCAGTATAAAATCTGTTTTACTGCTTGGGATCTAGCTAGGTACTCGGGACCTGGGTTGGCCACTTAATGGACTTTGTCTGTCCCAGTATGGCAACTCTTATGTTCTCTTTGGACTTTTCCTACAGGAACACATCCAAACCTTTTTTAAACCCATCTATGTTAACTGCTGCTACCCCATCTTCTGGCAACATGTTTCAAAGCTTACAGTCATGTGAAAAAATTAGGACACCCCATGAAATATTCAGTTTTTTCTTAAGAAATGTTCACATATCAATGTCTAAATCTTTTTTTTATTTATCTCTGGAAAAGAAAGTGATATAATTGCAGGTAAACAACAAAACTTTTCCTTGATTTACTCATGAAACAAAAGATGTGTATTCTAACTGAGGAATAAGTTGGGACCCCCTACACTCTAATAGCTAGTGTTAACCCCTTTGGCTGAAAAAACTGCAGTGAGACACTTTTTGTAGCCATCTACCAGTCTCTGACATCGGTCTGAGGAAAGTTTGGCCCACTCCTGAGTGCAGAATTCTTTCAGCTGTGAGATGTTTGAGGGGTTTCTTGAATGTACAGCCTGTTTCAAATCACCCCAGAGCATCTCAATGGTATTAAGATCAGGGCTTTGACTTAGCCATTCCAGCACTCTCAGTTTCTTGGTTTTCAGCCAGTCCTTGGTGGGTTTACTTTTGGGTCATTGTCATTTTGCAAGGTCCAGTTCCGCTTCAGCTTTAATTTTCTTACAGATGGTCTCACATGTTCCTAAAGCACCCTCTGATACACGGTAGAATTCATGGTGGATTCTATAAAGGTGAGCGGGCCAGGACCTACTGCAGCATAGCAATCCCAAACCATGACACTTCCACCTCCATGCTTCACAGTTAGTATGAGGTTCTTTTCCTGGAATGCTGTATTTGGTGTACGCCAAACATATCCGCTTTTCTGGTGTTTGTCTACATTCTCTCTGGCAAACTTCAGTCTGGCCTTGATGTTTCTCTTAGAAAGCAAAGGTTTCCTCCTTACACACCTCCCATGCAAGCTAAATTCTCTTTCTGATTGTAGAGGCATGAACTTTCACATCAACAGTAGCAAGAGCCTGCTGTAGGTCCTGTGATGACATTTTAGGGTTTTTTGAGACTTCTTTTAGCATCTTGCGGTCTGCTCTAGGGGTCATCTTTCTTGGACAGCCAGACCTGGGCATGTTGGCAGTTGTTTGGAAAGTCCTTCACTTGGACACTATTTTCCAGACCATAGAATAGCTAATTCAAATTATTTTGCGATCTTTTAAAATCCCTTACCAGACTTATAAGCTGCTACAATCTTCTTTCTGAAGGCCTCAGACAGCTCTTTTGATCTCACCATGGTGTTCACTCTCACCGCAGCACACCAGACTAATGGCCTCGTTTACAAAGCTACGGCCCATAGAGACTTAAAGGGCTTCGGGGCTGTTGCCGTTGCGGCAGCCGCTAGCATGGTTTTGTAAAAGAGGCTGTAAATGCCTGAGGTTTAAGTAGGGCAAGCCTCCTTCAAAATGCTGAGTAATAATGTTCTAATCATGTGCACCTGATATGATACACCTGTGTGTGATTTGAGCCAGTTTAAACTGGGAGGATATGTGGGGGTGTCCTGATTTTTTCCTCAGAATACACATTTTTGTGGTTATCTTTTTTTTTTTTTCATGAGTTAATCAAGGAAAGGTTTTGTTGTTTACCTGCAATTACACCACTTTCTTTTCCAGAGATAAATAAAAAAAAGATTTGACATTGATATGTAAACATTTCTTAAGAAAGAACTGAATAATTTTATAGGGTGTCCTAATTTTTAAACATGATTGTAACTTCACTTAGTGGAAAAATATTTCCTCCTATTGGTTTTAAAAGTATTTCCTTGTAACTTCGAATGTCTCCTAGTCTTTGTAACTTTTGATGGCTTAAAAAAATCGATTTACTTGTACCAGTTTTATACCACAAATTCCACTATATCTTTTTTGAGATATGGTAACCAGAATTGAGTGCAATATTCAAGGTGGTCTTAATTCAGGCACAATTTTTCTGCTATCTTATGCTTGAAATTTGATTTCTTTGATTTTTAAAGAACTGTACCTGGCTTAGAACTTTTTCCCAGTATTATTATTTTTTTTAACTTTCAACAAAGTTTAGCTATGGCTATTGGATTCTCTCCACTGAAGCTGAAGACCCTTTTGGGGTTTGGGGGAAGGGAGAAGGGAATCCCCCACAGCTCTTTTAAGACCTGATTTACTAAGGATGTGATTTCCCATTTTTGTCCAAGGGAAAGAAAAAGGCTTAATAGAACAGGCAACCTGCAGACTATTGACAAAAATATTCAGCTAGCGGCTCCATGAAAATTCCAGGCACCAGGAGCAAATTTCTAGTTGCTGTGGTGAGTTGGCACCTGGGATTTTTCGAGCTGTGCTGGAACCACTTACACTTCTCCCTCCGAATCCACAGGTTTAGTACCCGCAAATTCAGTTATTTGTGATTTTTTTGCCCCGGACCTCCCCCTTGGTTTTTAAGGCAGAAACACTTCATTCCAGACCTCCCCACACCTTACTTGGTGGTGAAGCGGGGCAGGAGCAATCTTCCTACGCTCCTGCCCCGTGCAGAGTCATCATCAAAAATGGCTGCCGTGAGTTCCCGTTGTAGCCTCCTGAGACCACAGGAACTCGCAGCAGCCATTTTTGATGATGGCTCTGCACGAGGCAGGAGCGTAGGATGATCGCTCCTGCCCCGCGTCACCGCTAGACCACGAGGTAAGGTCTGGGAGAGGTCCGAGACGCAGGAGGGGAGGCGGGGGTGGGTCAGAGTCGGCGATTTTTCCATATTCGTGGGCCGGCTCTGCCCCTAGCCCTCGCGAATATGGAAGGAGAAGTGTATATAGTTCCTTTCTTTTCAGGAGCTGTGCTGTTGTTAGTTGTTTTCCACTGTCCTCCCAACACTTGTTTCTCCCCCACTACAGTTGTTTCCTCATTCTCTACTGCTGCCATCCTAGCCTTGTGACATAGCTGAGACTGGACATACATATGCAAAGGTTTTATGGTACTGCTGCTGCTGTTTTTATTGTTGCCATCTGCTCTCCTCCTGGGTTTTGAAGCTTTGGAGCTCAGCATCCTTGAGATTTAGCCCTTTCATGCATATTTTTATGCTGTTGACATTCAGCTAGTAGTAGCCAAGTATTCCTGGCTCTGAATTGGAAGCTAACACAAATTACACGATGGTTGGATGATCATGGTCTGTTCTTGAATCCCTCCAAATTTAGAGCTTTGTGGATTTCTGAGACAGTTGGTCCCCCGTTTTGTTCCCAAAATTGATGATCATCCCATTTCTGTACAGAGTGTGATTTGCTTCTAGGTGTTTGGAACCCTAAATTGACATTTTCCCATAATATCTCTAAATTCATCCAACATTCCTTCTATTACCTGTAGAAAATCCAGAGTCACAAATAATTTGCTTCACTCATTTATCATTAGTGAGATCAACTATTGTAACTCATTGCTTATAGGGTGCCCTCGACATCAACTGAAGAGACTTCAATTAATTCAATGTAGTTGCTGTGCATCTCTATTATGGGTCAAGAGATTTGACCATGTAGGACCATTACTGAGGGAACAACACTAATTACCTGTCATGTATTGCATTAAATTTAAAATAATACCCTTATCTTCAGGCTGTTTCAGCAAAGACCAGAAACTTAATTTTGAAAGAATTATGATTGATAGAATTATACTTTCTAATGAGCTAGGTTAATGCTAGCTGTGCAACCTACAACTCTTCTAAGAACTTGAATGGGGGGTTGGAAAGGGGGAAGGGGGTGTTAGATTACCGTGAGAGAGGAGATTATAAAAAACAAGACCTTCTCTTTAAGGGCAGAATGCATAGAACTCCAGAAACCCAGTAGAAAACACTGGGGCCTAGATGTACTAAAGAGGATCGGAAAGACTGTGTGGGTCTCTCCGATCCAATTTTTTTGCCAATTCAAAAAGAGCTATTGATGCACTTAAAGGTTTGCATGCAAATGATTCACGCGGAGGTTCATTGTAATCCCTGTCTCTCCCATCCGACTGATGGCTGGGAAAGCCCGAACAGCTGAGAGACAGGGGAAGCCTCGAAAGCAGCCTCCTGTGCCACTCAGTTGTTTGGAGCAGGAAACTTTTTTTTTTTTCTTTTTTTTATGGGCACAGATGCTATGTTACACAAACACAATATCTGTCCCATTAAAAAAAAGAAAAAAAGCACACACACACCCTCCCTGGCTCGGCAGCGAGAATGGCAGGAGGAATGCCTACTCCCTCCTGCTATGGTGACCCCCCCACCCTACACTGCACAAGAGAAAATTGGCAGGAGGGAGGTCCCCCTCAAAAAAAAAAAAAAGGCAGGAGGGATGCCCACTTTTTCCTTCCACTGAATGCTCCCCAGAACACCCCCCTCAGTACCTTTTCTGTTGGACACAGAAGGGAAGCACAGACCCTCCATCTTCATGGCCTGCCAATCCATTTATAGATGGTCCTGCTCAGAAGAGCGTACAATTTAACTTGGACAGACATGACATGACATAGAGGGTAGGGGATGCAGAACCCAAGGTGAGAGGAGTTAGGCGTCAAAAGCACTCTTAAAGAGAAGGGCTTTTAAATGGGCCTTGAACACTGCCAGAGACGGAGTCCGCCATAGGGATTCAGGCAGCTTGTTCCAGGCATATGGAGCAGCAAGGCAGTTGGCAGTTGAAGAGAAGGGCACAGATAGGAGGGAGTTACCAGCTGAGTGGAGCTAATGTGGGGGATCATAAGGGGAGATAAGTGAAGAGAGATAGTGAGAGGCAGCTGAATGAGTGCATTTGTAGGTAAGAGGAGTTTGAATTGTATTCGGAAATGGATGGGAAGCCAATGAAGTGACTTTAGGAGAGGAGTAATATGAGTAAAGCGGCTCTCCCGGAATATGAGTTGTGCAGCTGAATTCTGGACGGATTGGAGGGAAGAGAGATGGCTAAGCGGAAAGCCTGAGAGTAGCGACTTGCAGTGGTCTAAGCACGAATTATGATGGAATGTTCCACTTCCAGGACATAAGATGGGAGAACAAATTTCCAGCAATTTCCAGCATTCGTTTTCACAGTAGCATGGCTTGTGGTGACTACTCTGTGTTAGACTATCTACAACAGTGTCTCTCAGTTCAATCCTGGAGGTGCCCCCTTGCTGGTCCTGATAGCAGTCATTTTAGACTTGTAGATCAGTGTTTCTCAATTCGGTCCTGGAATACCCCCTTGCCAGTCAGGTTTTCAGGATATCCACAATGAATATACATGACAGAAATTTGAATATATTAGAGACTGTGTATGCAAATCAGTTTTATGCTTATTCATTGTGGATATCCTGAAAACCTGACTGGCAAGGGGGTATTCCAGGACCAAATTGAGAAACACTGATCTACAAGTCTAAATTGACTGCAATCAGGACCAGTATACTGAAACTACATGTATATCATAAAGTATGGGACCTTTATACTAACAGGAAGGAAAATACTCTAATTAAATTCTTTGATCCAGGACTGATTGATATTAGATTGAGGGGGGGGGCAAAATGTTGCAAAGACCTAAAACAGTAGGAAATAATCTTTATATCTAGGAGGGGATGCACAATAAATATTATAAAGGAAACACCGTATGCTTAAAAAATGGTTTGTGAAACGTTTCATTGTATTTTATGATGTTTTTGAATGATACATTAATTTACCCCCTTAATAATAAAAATGTTAAAAACAAAAGAGAATTAAAGGCAGTAGCTCCAGAGCTCCTCTCCTGTGCTGCTGTTCTCGACTTAGGAGGAGGTAGGAGGCCAGTGCGGGAGCTACATTATTTTAAAAGGTACGGGAGATCTACTAATGGGGCGGTTTATCTACGATGTCATTAGATAGGCCGCCCCATATAAGGAAGCCGCACCCACTATGTGGATTGCAAAACCCATATGTAGGCCGCGGCCTATATATGGGGAAATATGGCATATTAAAATTATTTTTTTTAAATACATGACTTGTGAGGAGGTGGGTGTCATGGCATGGCAATGAAAGGTTAACTGAGCCTTGAGTGACATTTCTGAAGTCTTGTTCTGAAACTATAAGAATTTTTGCATATATCAATGAATATTTGAAAGTATATAGGGTGGGGGCACCAGGGGGCATGTCACACCTGGCACAACTCCAGCTTGGTATGGTGCTACAGCTGTTCAGTTGTTGGTATGTGCCATTCTTCTGCTTTGCCCCTTTTTTCCATTTTTGCTTTTGAGTAAAGCAAGAAAAGGAGAATATTTTTATTTGTATTTCTTTCCCTTTATTAGGCGCTGATGACCTTGAAAAACATCATTTCTCTCTTACTATTTTTTTCCAGGTGAAAGCAGATAAGAACAGCCAGAACTTGAGCAAGCTGCAACAGTGTTCGCGTGGTGTGAATGAGATGGCTGCAAATGTCGTAGCGTCGACAAAGTCGGGTCAAGAACAGGTTGAAGAGAGAGGTAACTTGTGAATTTTGAATGCTTTTTTGGGGAAAATACGCAGGCATCGATGTGAATCACGTTGCGTCAAGAGCCAACACTTTTGCATTTTCTTTCCACCTCTGCAAAGTTCTGTTTTTGACAGGTTTGAAGTTTTGGTCTGTACATGTTACCAAAGGTCAGTGACCTTTCATGGCCTTGAGATAAATGTTAGTATAGAAAATACTAATAAACAGCCCATTCAAGGCAATCTAATTAGGACTTTTTGCCCTATTTCTGGGCAGGGGGAGAGGGAGGTTCCTTGATGAAATCCTTAACAAAGTTCTGCCACCCACATCCCTGCCTGTCACCATGAACTTTTTCAAACCTCACAGATTGGCTGATGTTGTGATGTCCATGACAAGATCAGAGACAGCCAACCCCTGCATTCTGAAAGTGTTAGTGGCGTGCTAGTGAGGATTAGTACTGCCCGATTCAGGAAAAAAAATTTCATTTTGATTCAGCCTATTGAATTGGTTTTTCGATTCGATTCGAGTTTCCTGCCCAATTGGGTGTTTTGGGTTTGTTTATTTTTTTCAAACATCCTGGGGGGTTTATTTTACAGCCTCTTCACCCCCTTTGCCTTCTCCTAACCACACTGGCACTGTGGTGTAAACAAAATAAACAAACAAAAAAGACTTTTCCTCTCTGTTAAATCCTAGCTCACGTTTGCGGTCTAACACCAGCTCTGGCAGGATACACGTTTCAAATTTGACATATTGTAATCACAAAACAGAAAATAAAATTAGTTTTTCTACCTTTTGTTGTCTGATCATTATTCAAATTTTGTTGGTCTCAAGCTCTGGTTGTCTTCTGATAACTTGCTTGCCAGGGTTTCCTTCTTTCTTCTTTCTCCCTGCTAACCATCCATCTTCCATCTCTGTCCTTCCATTCCGTTTCTCTTCCCTCCCCAGGAGGTCTGGCATCTTCCCTTTTTTTCGTCTCCCTCCACAGATCCATCTTTTCTTAACTACCCTTTCATCCAGCATCTCTCCTTCCTTCCCCACCACCTCAGGGTCCACCATCTCTCCCTTTCTTTTCCCAACTACCCTCCTATCCAGTATCTCTATCCCCCCTCCACACCATCCCTTGCGTCCAACTTCTCTCCCTTTCTGTTCCTTCCCTCCCTAAATACCATTGTCCATCATCTCTCTCCTCTATTTTCAGACCCATTTCTTCCTCCCCAAAGTCCGGCATATGCACATCTCTTTGTACCCCCCCTTCCCTCCCTCCATGTACTTCTATACCATGGCCCCCCTCCCCTGAAGGTCTGTCCCCCCTTGAAGGTCTGTGTCCCCCGCTGAAGGCCTGCACCCCACCCCTAAAGGCCTGTGCCACCATCCCTGAAGGCCTGTTTCCCCCTTGAAGGCTTGTCCCCCCCCCCTTAAAGGTCTGCATCCCACCCCTGAAGGTCTGCCTGTCCCCCCTTTAAAAGCCTGCCTCCCCCCTTGAAGGCTTGTCCCCCCCCCCTCTTGAAGGCCTATCCTACCCCTGAAGGCCTGTCTGTCCCCACCTTGAAGACCTGTCCCCCCTTTGAAGGCCTGCCTCCCCCCTTGAAGGCTTGTCCCCCCTCTTTAGGGCCTATCCCACCCATGAAGGCCTGCCTGTCCCCCCTAAAGGCCTGTCCCCTCCCTTGAAGACCTGTTCCCCCCCTTTGAAGGCCTGCCTGCCTGTCCGCCCTGAAGGCCTGCCTGCTTGTCCCACCCCGAAGGACTGTGCTCATTCCCCCCCCCCCCCCGGTGTTCGTCTTCCACCCCCCTGGCCTTCCGCTTCCCCCCTGGCCTCCCCGCCCTGTTTACCTTCCAGGAACAGCCTGCAAACAAGATCGCAGTGCTAGCGATCTTAGTACCGCTTTGGAGCTGTTTCCTCCATCGCGGTCCCGCCCCTTCTCTGATGTCCTTTTTTATTATGCTTCTAAGCTAATAACATCATAGTAACTCCCTCGTTTACACATCTCATGATTGGTGGGTACAAAGGTACATGCTTTTACATTGGTGGATACAAAGATAGGTACATGCTTATACATCGTGATCACCCTCCCTTTACCTCGTGCTTTTGCTTCGTGATCATCCTCCAACTCAGCACTTAGACAAGGGCCTGATTAACACGTGGACTGTCAGCTGATGTCCTTTCCAAATAAGTACAGTTCAAATAAGATAAGCATGTGACAGTCCAAAGGTTATAATGCATACTCCTTAAGCTATCTTAATTAGCCTTAAGCTCAGGGCCTGCACGTAGGCAAATAATAATAACTTTATTCTTCTATACCGCCACAATCTTGCGACTTCTAGGCGGTTTACAATCAAGAGTGGTGGACATTCAGCGAGTTACAATGTGTAGATAGTCAGAGGAAATACCGAGTGCATAAACATTAAGGAAGCAAAATTATAGATATATAAATTTGTTGAGCGAGAGTATACGGTATACAGATTGGAAGAAATGTCCAAGTGGGCCTGTTAGGGGAAGGCCGTGCAATTCAAAAAATACAGCAAAAGTTACGATATGATACCAGTAACAATTTATATATATCATAGAGCCATGGAGTTTTAGGCGGACTTAAGAGGGGAGAGAGAGAAGAGTAGGTCAGTTGTTTAGGTATTTCAGGAATAGGTGTGTTTTTAGGCGCTTCCTAAATTCCTCGTAGGTAGTGGGCTAAAGCAGTTGATCTAGGTCTTTACCCCATAAGGCTGCTTGGTGTGAGAGAAGGTGATCGTGGTGTTTTTTCAGTTTGCAACCTCTGATTGGAGGGGAGACGAAGTTTGAATGTGTGCTTCTCTTACGTTTGTTGGTGGAAAAGGAGAAAAGGTCTGTTATGTATTTGGAGGCTAGTCCATATAATACTTTGAAGCAGAGGCAGGCGAATTTAAACTGTACACGTGCTTCCGTCGGCAGCCAGTGCAACTGCCGGTAGTAAGGTGTCACATGATCGAATTTCTTCAGTCCGAAGATAAGTCTGACCGCAGCATTTTGCATTATTTGAAGACGTCGCATATTCTTTTGAGAGATTGCTAAATAGGCTATGTTGCAGTAGTACGAGGGATTGCACTAGGATTCTGAATGCTGACGTATCGAAATAAGATTTAATGGATCTGAGTTTCCAGAGAGTGAAAAAACCCTTTTTGATTACGGAGTCCACCTGGTCTTTCATGGTTAGGCATTGATCCTGGGTTACCCCTAGTATCTTCATGGTGGGCTGAATAGGGTAATTGAGTTCATTGATGCATACTGGGGTTTTATTGTCAAGCGGGTGAGGAGAGGCAACGAAGAATTTTGTTTTTTCTGGATTAAGTTCATCCATTGTTCCATCTCGTTTAAGGCATCGGATGCCTTGGGAATGGTTTCCGAGATAGAGTTAGTGAATGGGATGATGATCGTAAAATCATCTGTGTAACTGAATAGTTTTATCCCTAGTTGAGTTAGTCGCACACCCAGTGAGGACATGTAGACATTGAAAAGCAATGGGGAAAGCGGTGACCCTTGTGGCACCCCGGATGAGTTGCTCCAGGTATCGGAGTGATCATAGTTGAAGCGTACCTGATAGGTACGGGATGTAAGGAAGCCACAAAACTAGTTCAACACCTCATCCCTGATTCCAATGGCGTCTAGGCATTGTAGCATTTTCCCATGGTCTACCAAATCGAATGCAGAGCTCATATCGAATTGCATGATCAAGGCATTGTGGCCCTTGCTAAATAATAGGCGCAAATAGTCTAAGATAGCAGCAATAGCCGTCTCCGTACTGAATAAAGGTCTAAAGCCGGATTGAGTTTCATGCAGGAGAGAGAATTGATTAAGATATTCCATCAATTGGATGTGAACCAATCCCTCCATGATTTTTACAATAAATGGGATAGATGCTATAGGTCTGTAGTTGGTTATTAGCGCTGAAGATTCTTTTCGGTTTTTTGGGATTGGGGTTATTATTATGTGACCGTTGTTAGTGAGGAAATTCCCATTTCTTAGGTTGTGGGCTAGGTAGTGTAGCAGTGATAGTTTAAATTCTAATGGCGCCGCTTTCATAATCTCCGTGGGGCACATGTCCAGGACGCAGTGAGATTTAGAGTATTTGTTGTATAGTTTGGTATAGTTATTCCATTCTAAATCATGAAAGGAACTCCAGGTCATGTTTGTTGGTATTTCATTGTCTTGTAAGTTAGCTATTAGGTGATCACTACGGATTTTTATTACGCAGTTATTTCTTTTTTTTTTTTTGTAACTCTTTATTTAAACACTGCGATACAAGCACAGCAGGTACACCATTATGGCAAAACCACACATTCTGGAATACAGTGTATACATTATAATACCCCTCTCCACCCCACACGACCTGTCCCCTTCCCAACCCACCCCTCCCCTCCCCCCCCACGTACCCCCCCCCATGACCCTCTAAATTACCCATCTCCCGATATCATCTAGATCCCCCCCCCCCCCTCACATGAAATATCAAAAAGGAAGAAGTAACATAACAGAATCCTAATATGCTAAAGAGGCAATGGAGGACCCCCATCGAAGATGCACCATCTAAGCATGTAATACAAATTACTCAGATTTTCCCTCCATCTCTAGGAACCTTCCCCATAGGTCCTCGAACTGTCGCCTTTGGCGGGTAAGTAGAGCCGAAAGCCGAAATTTCTCACAGACCCATCCTAATTTCACTCGCATCATCGCTACCGTAGGTATCGTGGGGCTCTTCCAAAGTGATGCCAGCACAAGTCTAGCAGCTGTAAAAGCCAGTCTAGCCAACTTGTCCTGCGTAGCCTCCACTGTCCCTGGGAGTACCCCCAGCAAGGCCGCCTCCGCTCCAAATGGTAATCGACATTGCAAGAGGCACCCCACATAACGGAACACCTGAGTCCAATAGTCCACAAGACGAGGACACTCCCACCACATATGAATGAATGTACCCCTCAGGCCACACCCTCTCCAGCACTCCCCTGCACATGAGGTATTCATCTTTGCAAGCACCACAGGAGTAACATACCATCTCACAAGGAGCTTAAGAGCATTTTCTACCAATTGTGGGGCCACCGCCACATGATGGATTCGCAATGCTATTTGTTCCCATTCCTCATTCGTATAGGTGAGCCCCAAGTCTACCTCCCACGCCCGCATATATGAGGTCTTCCGATCAGGGTCGGCAAGCAGTAAGCGATATAATTGTGAAATGCAGCCCCGACGCACTGGGTCCCCCAACATTAACTCAAACCTCGAGCACTTATATGCTGTAGGGTCCCCCGCTTTAATGCGCATAACATAATCCTTCACCTGTAGATAGGGGAATATATCACGCTGCTCCAAATGGAAAGAGGCTTGGACCTCAGGAAACCCACGAATACGCTCCCCCTCCAACAGTTGGCCAAACCATCTCAGCCCACCTCGCTCCCATCTACAAAAGACTCCACCCTCCCTACCCGGAACGAAATCCTCTGCATACCTAATAGGCAAAAAATGTAGGCCCTGCATCCTACCCACCAATTTTCTACACGCCCCCTTCCAGACCCGTAGCGTCCATCGTGTAAAAGGATTAGAAATAGAAGCAATATCCGTCTCCCTCAAGCCCACCCACGGTAGATAAGACAAAGCCGGTATGCCCCTAGGATCCCCCAAGAGACCCTGTTCCACCTGAACCCACAATTTAGCTGGATCCGCATGCCAATCCACAACCGCCCTAAGCTGCGCCGCCCTGTAGTATAGTTCCAAATTGGGTAACCCCAGTCCTCCCTCCTCCTTAAATTTGAACATGGCATATCTCGCCACCCGAGGACGCCTACCCTTCCATATGAAGTGCAAAAGAGACCTATGCCAGCGAGTAAAACAGATTTTAGGGACTTCAACCGGAAGCACTTGAAAGAGATAAAGAAATCTGGGCAGGGAAGGAAGTGACGTCATCTTGCCGAATGGCAGTGTGAAGCAGAAGCTCCGTCGGGCTTTTGCGACTTTTGTGCTTGGCGCTTCCACAGTGCGTCTTTTTAGCCACAGAACACGACGGCCCGGACCCCCTCTTTCATGGCGACCCGAAAGCGCCTAGATAAATTTAAATTCTTTGGCGATCCGCCGGAGAAATCGGGACCAGAGGGGGCAGGCAGCGTGGGGGAGAAAAAGAAAATGGCGGCCGGACCGGCGACTCAATCGGAGTCGGAGGACGAGGGGATCCCCGATCAGCGGGGGGAGGTTGGTGATGCACCCCAGAAGTCCATCACGGACTGGTTTAAAGAGCTGAAGGCGGAAATTGTTGGGGTGCGAGGGGACGTGCGGGCGGCGATTGCGGAGCTGCGGTCAGAGGTTGGTGAGCTGGGAGCCCGAGTATCAGCGTCGGAAGACCACGTGGCTACCCTCCACACGGTGGTGACCTCTAATTCTGAGACCTCGGCCCGCCTGTCGTCCGAACTCCGGGACCTCCAAACCCAAGTTGAGGACCTTGAGAATCGGTCTAGGCGCTGCAACCTGCGCTTTAAAGGCATCCCTGAAACAGAGGAGTACAGGGACTGCAAGGCAGTGGTACGGGACTTTTGTGAGCATTTGTTGAGAGCTGATGGAGCGGACCTGCCTGATACTATAGTGCTGGTGCGTGCACACCGCAGTCTGGGAGCTGCACGAGCCCAGAGCACCCGTGATATCATTGCTTGCTTTGGGGAGTTTACGGTGAAGGAGCGGATCTTATTGGCTGGTCGACGACAAGCTACACTCCAGTGGAAGGATTTGGCGGTGGGAGTATTCCAGGATCTGGCGTGGTCTACCTTGCAGAAGCGCAGAGCGTTTAAAGATGTCACCTACGCCTTATGCTCTGGGGGCCATAAATACCGTTGGCTCTTTCCCTTTGGGATGTGGCTGACCGTTAATGGGACATCTCGGAGGGTGAGCACAGTGTCGGAGGCCTGGGCGGAGATGCGAGCCCTGGGCTGTGGGACCGAACGGGAGGAAGAACGGCCTCCAGCTGTGGCATCCACATCAGCGCAGAGTGCATCTTGGACTACAGCATTGCGCTCTGGCAAGAAATCAGCAAAACCCCACACCTGATTGGGGTTCGGATACTGTACTACTTTTACGGAGCCGGATTTGATCTTTTGGCTGCGGGGGAGCCTCTATGAGTAGGCTTGGCTGTGCTGGGGACTCTGGTGGATACTGGCACCCCCAAAGATGTGTGACTTTCTTTAACACCCAGTTCTTTATTACAAGATGTGATGTTGTGTTGTATTGTTACTTGCTTGTTTGGCTTTGAGGGGCACGGGGAGTTTTTTGCTGGTCTGAATGGGGTTTGGGAGTTGGTGAAATGCTTGAGGGTTGAGTGCAGGTGGGGGGAGAAAGAGTGGCACGTTGAGTATGTGTGTGGATCTGCACTTTGGTTGTTTCAATGTTTTAGAGAGGGGTCATAAATGCCTTTGGGAGAGGATTGCACTTTCTGTAAGCTGGCGAATCCTAATGTACAGGGTTCGATGCAGCGTAGGGGTGGGGGGAGGGGGGTGGGGATTGGGGGGGTTAGGGGAGGGGAGGGGAGGGCAAGGGCAGATGAGAAGCTTCTTACTGTAGGTTCGTGGAATGTTAATGGACTTAATAGTCCCGGTAAGCGTAGTATTGTGTATAAGGAATTGGCACGCATGCAATGGGATGTTTGTATACTTCAGGAAACTCATTTGAGGCCACGTGATGTGGCGGTTTTACGCTCCAACACTTATGACCAGATCTGGACACACCAGGGGTTGACACCAGGGAAGAAAGTGGGGGGCTTGGCCATATTGATACGAAAGGGACTAGGGCTAGTAGTTGATCAAGTTTATCGTGATGGTGCGGGGCGATGTTTGGCTCTTGTGGCTACTATACAGGGCCGTACCATCACCCTTATCAATTTGTATGGCCCCAATACAGGACAAGCCAGTTATTTTGGGTCTATTAAAGAAGACCTGGTTGGTTTTGTGCAGGGGTCAGTGTATCTTGGTGGGGATTTTAATGTTACACCTGATGTTATTTTGGATCACTCTGTGGGTGGGACTCGGTCACCGTCTAAGGCTGCTAGACGGGCTTTACTGTCTTTATTTTCTTCTCTGGGCTTGGTAGACTGCTGGAGGTTGTTGCACCCCACGCAGCGTACCTACACTCACTATTCACATGCACATAGATCGTATGCACGTGTAGATGGGCTGTGGGTCCATCGTAATTTGTGGGGAGGGATTCGCCGGGCGGAAATTGGAGATATTCAAGTCTCTGATCACGCGCCGGTGTGGGTAACTTGTGCGGGTTATTGGGCCGGGGAGGGCCGCCGTTTTTGGAGACTTAACGAGTCTTTATTGAAGGATCCTGTTGTGGTTCGGGAGGTGAATGAGACAGTAGATCAGTACCTCAAGAATAATGATAATGATACGGTCAGTGACGCGATTTTATGGGATGCCCTGAAGGTGGTAGTTCGGGGTATTTTTATAAAATGGGGTGCTCGTTATAAGCGTCGGCGGGCTCAGCGCTCATTGGCGCTTCATGAACGATTGGAGCGGTTAGGGAGGCTGCATCAGAGACACCAGGACCCCTTAGTATATGAGCAACTTGTTAAGGTACGGGCGGAGCTTTCTTTACTACAGACGGAGGAGTATGAGTTTTTGAGGATCCGCTTGAGGCAAACGGTTTATGAGTATAATAATACACCTGGGTCTCGTCTGGCTAGGTTAATTAAACTGAGACAGGCGAGAGCGGCAATCACGACAATACGAGATGCGGGGGGGATGATGCATCGTACTGACTCGGCTATTAGGTTGGTTTTCCTTAAATTTTATTCTGATTTGTATGGGACTTCGCAGGGTAGAGATCCCATGGCTACTGAGAGGTACCTCTCGCAGTTGCGGCTGCCTCGACTTTCCGACGAGGATAGGGAGTTGCTTAATGAGCCTATTGAGTTAGGAGAAGTCATGGGAGTCATTGCTAATTTGAAGTTGGGGAAATCGCCCGGCCTGGATGGGTATACTAATCAGTTTTATAAACTATTTCGCGAGGTTCTAGCTCCGTTGTTGGTTCGGGTTGCAAATGGGGTGCGGGAAGGTTCCCCGTTGCCCTCCACTATGGGGGAGGCCGGGATTTCGATCTTGCTTAAGCCTAACAGAGATCCGCTGGGGTGTGGGTCATATCGGCCGATTTCGTTGCTGAATACTGATGCAAAAATTCTAGCTAAAGTTTTAGCTCTTCGTCTGGGCCGGGTACTGCCTTCTTTGGTGCATTTGGATCAATCTGGTTTTGTTCAAAAACGACAAGTTTGTGATAATATTAGACGCACGTTACACCTTATGTGGGCTGCACAGAGGACATCTGCTAAAGTTGCCTTATTGGCGATTGATGCCGAGAAGGCTTTTGATCAGGTTGATTGGGAATTTTTATGGCAGGTGATGACACGGATGGGGTTGGGAGCTTTCTTTTTGACCTGGGTGCAGGCCTTTTATGCTGCTCCAAGAGCCACAGTGTGTATTAATGGGGTTTATAGTGACTTTTTTTCCATAGGGAGAGGCACCCGACAGGGTTGCCCTTTGTCTCCTCTGTTGTTTGCTCTCTCTATGGAACCTTTGGCCACTCGTATTCGGGAACATGGTGACTTATTGGGGGTGACGGTGGGGGATATTGAACATCGGTTGGCACTCTTTGCTGATGATGTGTTATTGTATGTCCGGGATCCGGAGGACTCGCTACCGATTTTAGTTGATCTTTTTTTGGAGTACGGGCAGGTTTCGGGATTTACGGTAAATATGGATAAATCTGAATTGTTGAGTGTAACCTTAGGGGTGGAGGATCAACGTCGGTTAGCTGATCGGTTTCCTTTTCGCTGGGCACCTGGGGTTATTCGCTATCTGGGGATCCGTATACCTACTGATTTATCCCAATTGTATACAGCTAACTATGCAAGGATTATTCACCAAGTTCGAACTGATATTCAACGCTGGAATGGGTTTTGGTTGTCTTGGTGGGGCCGCATTGCAGTTTTAAAAATGAATGTCTTACCCCGTTTGCTCTTTCTCTTTCAAACACTGCCGGTTGCAGTCCCATATTTGGTGCTGAAACAGTTACATGGTTTGTTTTTTCGTTTTATTTGGCAGGGGAAACCTCCTCGTATTTCTAGAGCTGCTTTGTGGGCGGCCAGGGATAGAGGGGGGCGTGCGGTGCCAAATTTGTTGTGGTACTACCGGGCTGCTCAGCTGCGGCTCTTATTAGATTGGGAGATCGCTGATTTTAAGTTGGCGGTGCGCCTGGAACAGCATTTTGTGGGACGCCCCTGTTTGAAACATTGGCTTTGGTCTTCCTCGATGGGTATTAGGAAATTGGCTGTTCCAGGGAACCCGTTTTTGGAACATCTTTTGAAAATGTGGTGTGTTACTAGAAGGCGCTGGGGGGCTGGGGTAGTCCCATCGATTCCTGGTGCGATGCGGGAGGAGCCAATGTTCCCGGCCGGTGGGGAAAGCTCTGTTTTTGTGCGGTGGGCACGATTGGGGTTATATACCTTTCGCGATGTGCTTCAGAAGGGGGTCCTGGTGTCTTTTGAAACCTTCCGGATTAGTGCTGCCTTGCCCGAGGGAGATTTTCTGGCCTATTCTCAGATACGTCATTTTCTTAATTCTCAGAAGTGGGATAGGGGGCCCATTCAATCTCTCGACCCTTTTGCTCACATGTGGGTCACTCTTAGGAACATGCCTAAACCCATCTCTGTTCTTTACCAATATATACGGGGCTCCTTTTCTTTTCCGGCTCTCTATCAGCGGGCTTGGGAGGTGGACTTGCACTGTACTTTTTCTGATGTGGAGTGGTCTAGAATTCACCTGGAAGTGGGCAAGGCCTCCTCTTGTGCACTTATTAAGGAAAATGCCTATAAAGTAGTCCTCCGCTGGTACTATACGCCTGCCCGTCTCCAGCGCATGTTTCCCACTGTTTCTGCATTGTGTTGGAGATGTGGGCTGGATAAGGGGACCTTTTTGCATATATGGTGGGACTGTCCAGTTTTGAAGCCCTTTTGGAGGAAAGTAGTGGAATGTTTATCACACTTGTTACAGATTTTATTGCCTTTTTCTCCTCAGGGATGTTTATTAGGCCTTTACAATGTTAGTCTATATTCCTGGCAAACCAAGCTCCGGCGCTGGGGTTTGGCGGCCGCTAAATGCTTGATTGCAGCTCATTGGAAACAGGGTCTGGCACCTACTCATTTGGATTGGACTTTAAAGCTTCAGTTTATTTCTCAAATGGAACTGTCTATTGCAAAACGTCATGGGTACTTTTATACTTACACCCGGACTTGGACACGAATATTAGAAAAAATCGAATCTTTACATTGAGCTTCTTTCTGGGGGGGGGGGGGGGGATTGTGCTTGAGGGGGACGTACCTGAAGAAACAACAGGGGGTCCCTCCTGAAGGGTGCTGATGCTGGAGGGGTGGGGGGGGGTACTGTGGAGTTCTGGTTACTGATAAATATTGGGGGCTTGTTACTACTGTTGGGAGCTATTTTTGATATTTGTACTGATGGAGGAGCATTCTGTGTATTGGTGTGTTTATTAGGTGCTTGCTTCACATTTGTTGTCCCTGACATTTATATTCTGGTTTGTATATTTTCACACTACAAAACTTTTAATAAACATTTATTGATTAAAAAAAAAGAAATCTGGGCAGGACCATCATACGTACCACCTCCATTCTGCCCATCCAGGAAAAGTACAGAGGGTCCCATCTATCAAGATCCCTTCGCAATGTCTCTCCCAAAGGGAGATAGTTAAGGCGGAACAGGGTATCCCACTCCACCCCAAGCCATATCCCCAGGTATTTAATAGGGCCCGTCACCCAACGGAAGGGTACCCCCTTTTGCAGTTCCAGAGCCTCCGCCGCTGGTACCGAAATATTCAAGATCTCCGTCTTAGACAAATTAGCTTTAAAGCCCGAAATCCGCCCATAATCTCGCATCAAATCCCGCAAAGCCAACAGCGACCTCTCCGACCCCTCCACTATGGCCAAGATATCATCCGCAAAAAGGGACAGTTTATGTTCACCCCCCTGCACCTGCACCCCCTTCACAAGCCGAGACAGACGGATGCTTTGAGCCAGAGGCTCAATCACCAAAGCAAACAGCAGAGGAAAGAGCGGGCACCCCTGTCTCGTCCCTCGATGTAATTCAAAGGGCTTGGAATAGACCCCATTAACTTTGACACAAGCCATCGGGTTATGGTATAGCGTAAGAATCCAAGAAATGAAACGCGACCCAAATCCCATCTGGCGTAGCACCGCCTCCATAAACGTCCAATCTACCCGGTCGAACGCCTTTTCGGCATCCACCGCAACCGCCACCCAAGGAGACCCTGATCTACGGGCCGCCCACACCAAGTTCAGCACCCGCCTAATACCATCAGCCGCCTGACGCCCCCCAATGAACCCCACCTGATCCGGGTGGATCAGGTCCGGCATATGGGTCGCCATCCTATCGGCCAGAATGCGGGCCAGGATTTTAGTATCAATTCCTAATAGAGAGATAGGTCGATAGCTGCCACACAAAGACAGATCTTTCCCTGGCTTAGGGAGTATCGTAATCCCTGCCAAGCGCATATAGAAAGGCAAGCGCTCTCCCTCTTTCAGGGAATTAAATAATCTAGTTAATAAGGGTGCAACCAAGGGAGAAAGTTTCTTATAGAACAGCCCAGTAAACCCGTCCAGTCCGGGGGACTTACCCGGCTTCAAATGTCTAATAACTTGTAACACCTCCTCCACCGTGATATCCCCCTCCAGCCCCAGTGCATCCTAGCTAGATAGGGTAGGCAACCCCAGATCCCTCAAATAGGCTTGGCTCTCCACCTCCGAGCCCTTAAGCTCTGGGGTATAAAGCTCCTGGTAAAACTCCCGAAACCGCCGTTGTATGCCTACATCGTCAGTAAGTACCTTGCCATCTCGCTCCTTAATAGCCAAAATATTACTCCTAGACTGCTGCAATTTGACCCTATGAGCCAAAAGCTTACTAGCCCGATTTCCCGATTCAAAATATTTTAGCTTCAACTTCTCAAGATTAAACTTAATCACCTCATCTTCCAACTTCCCAAGGGCCATTCGGGTTTCCTGAAGCCGAAGCCTCAACTGCGGGCCCCCCTGTCCCCTCTTATGTTGATCCACCAAAGTGCGGAGCGTCTCCCGGAGCTGCAGTTCCTCCTGCTGCCGGGACTTTTTCTTATAGGCTGCTATAGAGATCAATTCCCCCCTTAACACCCCTTTTAAACTTTCCCAGATCGTCATGGGGGAGAACTGATCCACCTTATTAAACTCTAGGAAATCATAAATCCCCGTTTCCAACTTTTGCACTATTTTCGGATCTCCCAGCAGGGCATCGTTCAATCTCCAATACGTATCTCCCCCCCGAGGTCCTCCCCATTTCAGATCCACCCAGAGCGGGGCATGGTCTGACCATCCTATGGTATCAATCTTGGTATCTATCACTTTACCCCCCCACCCTTTATCCACACATACCATATCAATGCGAGTGTATACCTCATGTACAGGGGAATAGAAAGTGTAGTCCCGACCCATCCAATGTTGAACCCGCCACCCATCCTCCACATTAAGGACTTCCAGAAATCTCTCCAGACATTTTCTATCCTTCTTAAGTCTATCACCCCCCTTGCCCGTGGAGTCCCATTCTGGGTTAAGAACCAAATTAAAATCCCCCACCACCACCACCGGCCCCACCTTAACCGACAAGATCTTAGACAGGAGGAGGTCAAAAAAGGGACCCTGTTGAGAGTTAGGTGCATACAAATTAACCAACGTTACCCGAGTTCCATCAACAGTACCAGTCCAGATAAGCCACCTCCCTCCTTCATCCCTCCATTCCCTATCTGGGACCACCCGCAACTTGTGGGAGAACAAAATCCCCACCCCCGCCTTTTTCCGCTCCACCCTATTGGAAGCCCAAACCCTCACGGGATACTCCCGAAACTGTACAAGCTTTTCCCCAGCCTTTATAAAATGAGTTTCTTGAACAAAACATATATCAAAACGTAGGCGCTTAACTTCTTTCAACAACAGTTGCCGTTTACGTGGCATGTTAAGCCCCTTAACATTCAAACTGCCCAATCTAAGTACATTATCCCCCCCCATCCCCAGCTAAAGACATCACACCCATCACCCCTGCACCTCCCCCCACCTTCTCTCTTCGTAACCCAGTCCCCCCCCTCCCCGTCCCTCCCTCCCTCCCTCCTCCCCCTTCCTCCCCAACTCTCCCCACCCCCCTCCCCACCTAACCCACACTCCCATTCTCCCCACTCCCTCCAAGACTTCAAGTGACTTCACCACCCCCCCATGTCTCCTTTGTGATACCTCCCGTCCCCACATCCACACCTCATACGCACCATGACCCCCCACCAAGCAATCCCCAGACCCTCACCCATACATGCCCAGTCACACTCCCAGAGTCAACACTATATCAGCATCAAGGTCCAGGACCCAGCAGCGGTTAATCTCGACCGCCCTCAGCCAGCCACTCAGGTGTCCGGGGCCGCAGCTGCACTCAGCTCGGCTGCTTCTCCGTCCTGTCGAGCGCTTTGCCTTCCTCTCCGTCTCTGGGGCACCGCTTTCCACTGATACCGCTCCAACTTCTGCGCCGTCACTTTGCTCAGAACAGAATCTCCCATTTTCACCAGACCCTCCTTCAGAAGCAACGCCTGCAGCTCCGCCACGGTCGTCACCCGCTTATGCACTCCATTAAAAGTAACCAATAGACCAAACGGGAACAGCCAGCGATATCTCAAGTTGTTCTGCTTCAACACCTCCAGCAACGGGCGAAACTCCCTCCTTTTCTGCAAAGTGATGCTCGAGAGATCCTGAAATATCTCCACTTTCAAATTCTTCCAAGTGATAACGCCCAAGTCTCTAGCTTTCTTCACCAGACGATCCTTATCAGGGAAATGGTGGATGTAGGCAATAATATCTCTCGGGTAATCCCCATTCTTCGGACCCAGGGTTCGGTGCGCCCTGTCCACTCTCAGGCCCCCAGAAGTGTTATCAGGGGCTCCACCATCAGCCAGCAGGAACCGGCTGAGCTCCTGCACCACAGCCGCAGCGTCCCCATACTCAGCTGTTTCCGGAACTCCCCGGATCCGAACATTGTTCCGTCGGGACCTATTTTCCAGGTCCTCCACTTGGGCACAGCAGTCTAGAAGATCTTTTTGGACTGCCTTCACCTGAGTTGTGAGTCCCTGAACCGATTCTTCTTGCTCTCCCAAGCGCTTTTCAGTGTCCTCCACTCTGCCCAGCAAGTCTGCAAAGTCCTGCCTTATCTCTTTTATGGCCTCTTTTATTTTGCCTTTTACAGCCGCCACCTCCTCTTTAATTTCCGTAGCCCACAGTTTCAGGTCGGCTTTTGTAACAGCCGCCGCCGACCCTGCTCGCCGTAGCCTCGGGGAAGCACCGCGCTCTGATTCATCTTCCGACGCGCTGTCTCCCGACTCGTGCGCGTACAAGCCCGAGGTCCCGCGCACGTGGCGGAGGCCTCCCTGCTCACCTCCACGCTCCGACGATCTGCCGGGCTCCACTCGCTTTTTCGACGGCATCCCTCAAGCGCCCCGGGCTTCCCCCACACTCTTCCGACCTCGGGCACTCTGAATTCAGCGTCCCGCAACGGGAAAGTAATGCACTCTAGAGGGGAGAGTCAGAGCAAAGTCCCTAACCCTCCATCTTGGATCGTGACGTCACCGGAAGTCCACGCAGTTATTTCTTACACAGTTATTTCTTAGGTTTTTAATTTTAGAATCAAAATGTAGCGCTAGGTCTTTCGCAGAGGGTAGCTTCGTGTTGTGCACAGGTATGGTGTAGCAAGTGGTGTCAAATAGATTTGTGATTAGGTTGAACAACTCTTTTGTGTTGATTCCTTGTGAACCATTGCAGGATAGGTTGATTTTGGTGGAGTAGAACACTTTACGTTTGTCTTTTATCAGTTGTTTGTAGGTTTTTATGTTGGTTCTCCATTTGTTGCAGTCTGCCAGTTCTTCCGTTTTTTTCCAAATTCTTTCTAGTCGCCTAGTTAGTTGTTTCGTTTTTAGTAGTTCGGTGTCGAACCATTTGTTGTATTTGTTTGCATTGCTTTTGCTTTTATGTATAGGGGCAATTTTATCTAAAATGGATGTGCTGGTTGTCATCCAGTGGTCCCAGAAATCTACTCCTTCCTCTATCTCTGTCTGCAGTTTGTATTGTGACCAGTATTCTTCTGGATTAATATAACCTCTTGTGTGATGTTCTTTTTCCATTATCGTACATGTTTTGGATTTTCAGTGTGACCAGATTAATTTAAAATAATAAGTGAAGTGGTCAGACCAGATGTCATGACACCAGGTGCCTTCAGGCAGAGAGATGATTGGGTCAAGGATTTCCTTTGTGGACATGGCAACCAAATCTAAATGATGGCCTTTTTTGTGAGTTTGTGTGGGTATGGGGAGGTTGTAGTTGAGTAGAGATAGAAAGTTTTTAAGCTCTTTTGTGTCTGTATTGTTTTCTTCGTCCAGGTGTATGTTTATGTCCCCTGCAATGATGTTGTAGTTAGGGCCAATTGAATTGTGTAGGACGAATTCGCAGAAATCTTCTTTGGCTTTGGGCCAGCTTTTTGGCGGGACATAGAATAGTGTACAGGATAAGGATTCTTCTAGTTAGATGTTATTGATTTTGCAGGCTAGGATTTCTAGGTGGTCGGTCATTTTGGAATCCAGAAGTTCGAACTCGAATCCTTCTTTAAGAATAATTGATAGTCCTCCTCCTTTTTTGCCTGTGCGGTTTAACGTAAGGATTTTGAAATTTTCTGGTAGAAGATCAATTATTATTGGATCATCTTCAGACAGTAACCAAGTTTCGGTTAGAAAAAGGCAGGATATTTGCTTGCTAATGATCCAGTCATTAATTAGGAATGCCTTATTTCTAACAGATTTGGTATTAAGATATGCACAGGGGATAGAAGTGGATGTGGTAATTTCTGTAGAGGTGGTGGTTCTGATGGCTTTTAGTTCTCTTGTTCTTTTTTTAAGGGTACGCTGATGTGTTTTTTTATTTGAGATAACATTAATATGATTTATTGTGTCTTCCTGTGGGTTAGTGATGTGCATGATGGATAGAGCTGGGTAGTGGATAGATTGCAATTGTGGGAAAAGAGAGTTAACGTCTTTGATGCTACCGCTTATCAGGTAGATCAATAAGATCGGCAGGAGATTCATGATTGTAGGGTAGAGTGATTCTTCCTGATGCAGAGATTGTATTTGTTTCCCTAGAATTCTTGCTTTATGGTTTGTAAGGTTGATAGGGGAATGAAATGGTTTGTTAGGAAGACCCTAGGATTATTGATTTAGATTGGGTGGCTGTTAGGCGGGTTGAAATGGTTCTTTAAAATGACCCAGGAGGATATAGATCTCGAGAAGTCCTAGCCGGATGATCTTGGTGGATGTAGTTCTTAAGAGGGCCTGGTAGTGGCGTACCTAGGGTATGTGGCACCCGGGGCCCATAATTTTTTGACACACCCCCCCCATGTAAAAAAATATTTTTTGTAATAACCATGAAAATGAATAAATGGTCATATCCCCTATCCCCTACCCTCTTCAACCTCTACACTGCTTCTCTAGGAACACATCTGGACAATCTAGGCATAACCACCTATAGTTATGCCGATGACATCACCATCCTCATCCCATACGATCATTCTAAACCTACCATGACAGACAAACTTCACCAAACACTTGAAACAGTCACAACCTGGATGAAAAACCACAAACTTAAACTCAACCAAGACAAAACCAAATTCATCCTTCTCGAAAATGACAAGGTCCAAACCACAATCAACCTAGATATAAACGCAATCAAATACCCCATCCAAACCACCATAAAACTGCTTGGCATGACCATAGACAGACGCGGCACTATGCAACCGCAAATAAATAAAACAATTCAGAAATCATTCGCAATCATGAGAAATCTGAGACAAGTCCGAAAATTCTTTGAAAGAACACAATTCCAACTTATAGTGCAATCCCTAATACTAGGTATATTGGACTACTGCAACATCCTCTTCCTTCCTTGCCCTGCAACGACGATTAGACAACTCCAAACAATCCAAAATACAGCTTTGAGACTCATCTATTCATTGAGAAAACATGATCACATCACGGAAGCCTTCATCAACTCACATTGGCTTCCAATCCAAGAAAGAATCCAATTCAAATTCTACTGCATATTATTTAAAACCCTACACGGAGACAGCCCATCATACTTGAACAATCGCCTCATCCAAGCACCCACTACCAGACACAGAAAAACGCACTCCCCATTCATACCCCCCCCAATCAAGGAAGTCAAAAGAACAAAACTACACGACGGCCTCCTAGCCACTCGAGCCGCAAGACTGGACAACCAGATCTCCAACCTTCTGATGACCACCCCAGACTATAGGACGTTCAGAAAGGAAATAAAAACCATACTTTTCAAGAAATTCCTGAAGCAGCAATAACATCACGACCTCTTAGCAACTCTAAAACTGACATTAGACCTACCCATTACCGCACTAATAATAACAAAAGAACCTCCACTGCGACCACCTATTAATTCTTTTACAAACCACCTCACCCACAACAACACGTTAAATGTTTATAAGATCTACAACTTACCTCTCTAGCTAATCATTGTAACTCTACTTTTTTAATTAACCTTTTGTAATCCGCCTTGAACCGCAAGGTAATGGCGGAATAGAAATCCCTAATGTAATGTAATGTAATAATAGAAACAGGCAGTGAAAATTTTCTTTTATTGAACCTCATATATGTAACCATTATTCCAAACATACCATAACATAACATAAATTATGTCTGAATTGTCATGACATCAGAAGTACATATGGAGTAGTTGCAGGTGATGCTTGGGACAGTTCTGATTGTGTTAGTTCGGTTTTATGTGTTTTTTGAATAGAAGGGTTTTTATTTCTTTTTTGAAGGTTTTGTAGTTTGTGGTCGAGGTCAATAGGTTGTAGAGTTGGGGGTCGAGTGTTGCAGCTCGAATGGCTAGGAGGTTGTCGAACTGTTTTTTTCTTTTGACGTTTTTGGTTGGAGGGTGTGTGAATGGTGCGTGAGTTCTCCTATGTCTGGTTGAGGTGGATTGAATTATTTAGCTGAAGAAATTAGTTAATCCCCCCCCCCCATTCCACACACATTAATTTTCTTCCAATTTTGTTCCCATTATAAAAAACACTGATAAGTTCTCAGAAAAAAAATAAATTAAAATAAGAAGTGAAAACAAAGGCCCCTACAGATGAGAACATAACATAAGAATAGCCTAACTGGGTCAGACCAATGGTCCATCATGCCCAGTAACCCATTCTCATGGAAGCCAATCCAGGTCACTAGTACCTGGTCAAAACCCAAAGAGTAGCAACATTCCATGCTACCGATCCAGGGCAAGCAGATGTTTCCCCCATGTCTTAATAACAGACCATGGACTTTTCCTCCAGGAATTTGTCCAAACCTTTCTTAAAACCAGCTACGCTATCTGCTTTTACCATAACTTCTGGCCACTTCATTTTTAAGCTGAGATCTTTCCTTCCAAACAGAGACTTTGCTAGATGTCAAATACAGCACAAGGTAACTTCACACGGACTTAGCTGTGCAGGAAATGTGAATCTCCTCATACACCCACTATATGGTGCAAAAATGCAAAGGTCTGGTTTTTTCTTTCGATCACTACATAGACTAATGCCACACAAGCAGCGCTATTACAAACATATTCTGTAGGTCAGTGCTAAGGTTAACAAAGTTTCCTTCCTTGGACCAGAAGGAGATACTGACAAACCACTGGAAGAGATCCCAAAACAACTACCCAGGAACAACACCCAAAGACCCACTCAGTGTGTGAACCAGTTGAGTGAAGTGGACTAACTGGGGGGTGGAAATGGGCCCGGAGTTTGCTCAGCAGAATTTCCCAGATCACCTCTTCCTCTCAACACATTGACACGCTGCCACCACCACCACCACTAGGAACACCTCACCGGGTAGGCCAGCAATGTTATAAACTTTATAAAACACATTATTATATTTTCTTATAAAGCACATATTTTAACTGAACTCTCTGACATCCTCAGCCTTGCCATTCACAAAAATAGAAGGAAGAAAAGTTCCCATTTCCTGCTGTCTCATGTCCCCGGCCTATACAATATTTTTCTTCTGCAGAGTGCAGACCCTTCAAAAATCTGACCAAATCCTCATTTCACTTGCATTATAAAGTACTGAGGATGCCATCTCTCCCCAATCCCAGGTCCTAAAGTCTAAGACAGTAGCGCAAACTAGTGCTGCCAGATTCAGGAAAAAAAAAATTCGATTCGATTCAGTCTATTGAATTGGTTTATCGATTCGATTTTCCTGCCCAATTGGGTGTTTTTTTCAAACATCCTGGTGTGTTTATTTTATAGCTTTTTCACCCCCCTTTGGCTTCTCCCAAACCACACTGGTGCTGTGGTGTAAATAAAATAAAGAAACAAAAAGGACTTTTCCTCTCTCTGTTAAATCCTAGCTCACGTTTGCGGTCTAACACCAGCTCTGGCAGGATACACATTTCAAATCTGACATATTGTAATCACAAAACAGAAAATAAAATTAGTTTTTCTACCTTTTTGTTGTCTGGTTATTTTTCAAATCTTGTTGGTCCAAGGCTCTGGTTGTCTTCTGATAACTTGCTTGCCAGGGTCTCCTTCTTTCTTCTTTCTCCGTGCTAACCATCCATCTGCCATCTCTGTCCTCCCCTTCCGTTTCCCTTCCCTCCCCCGGATGTCTGGCATCTTTCCTTTTTTTGTCTCCCTCCACAGATCCACCTTTTCTTAACTACCCTTTCATTCAGCAGCTCTCCCTCCTTCCCCACCACCCCAGGGTCCACCATCTCTCCCTTTCTTTTCCCAACTACCCTCCTAATCAGTATCTCTTTCTCCCCCTCCACACCATCCCTTGTGTCCAATTTCTCTCCCTTTCTGTTCCTTCCCTCCCTAAAACCCATGTCCATCACCTCTCTCTCTCTTTCTCCTCTATTTTCAGACCCATTATTTCTTCCCACCCAAAGTCTGGCATATGCACGTCTCTTTGAACCCCTCCCCCTTCCCTCCGTGTACTTCTACACCAGGGCCCCCCCTCCCCTGAAGGCCTGTCCCCCCCTTGAAGGCCTGCCTGCCTGCTCCCCTTGAAGGCCTGCCCCCCTCGAAGGCCTGTCCCCCCCTTGAAGGCCTGCACCCCCCCGAAGGCCTGCATCCCCCCAAAGGCCTACACCCCCCTCGAAGGCCTGTCCCCCCTTGAAGGCCTGCCTGCCTGTTCTCCTTGAATGCCTGACCCCCTGAAGGCCTTTCCCCCCTTGAAGGCCTGCACCCCCCCGAAGGCCTGCACCCCCCAAAGGCCTACACCCCCCTCGAAGGCCTGCCCCCCCTTGAAGGCCTGCCTGCCTGTTCCCCTTGAAGGCCTGCCCCCCCCTGAAGGCCTGTGCCCTCCCTTGAAGGCCTGTCACCCCCCCCCAAAGGCCTGCCTGTCCCCCTGAAGGCCTGTCTCCCCCCCTTCACAAGGTCTGCCTTCCCGCCCCCCCCTGAAGGCCTGCCCCCCTTGAAGACCTGCACCCCCCCCCGAAGACCTACACCCCCCTCGAAGGCCTGTGCCCCCCTTGAAGGCCTGTGCCCTCCCTTGAAGGCCTGTCACCCCCCCCAAAGGCCTGCCTGTCCCCCTGAAGGCCTGTCTCCCCCCCTTCACAAGGTCTGCCTTCCCGCCCCACCCTGAAGGCCTGCTGCCCCCCCCCCACTACCTCGAAGGACCGCTCGGCCCCACCACCACCACCACGAAGCACTGCTCATTCCCCCGGCCTCCCCGCTTCACTTCCCTGGGGAAACAATCTACAGCAAGATCGTACGATGCCAACGATCTTTGCTTGCTTTGGCTGTTTCCTCCGCCGCGATCCTGCCCCTCCTCTGACGTCAGAGGGGGGGGGCGGGACCGTTGCAGAGGAAACAGCCGAAGCAGGCAAAGAACGCTGGCATTGCGATCTTGCTGCAGGCTGTTTACAGACGCGACACCCGGCGCTGGGGGAGGGGGGAACCGGACCGGACCGCGAGCACCCCCTCAGGGCTTGGCACCCGGGGCGGACCGCCCCCCACGCCCCCCCCTTGGTACGCCACTGGGACCTGGTACAAGCAGCTAATAATTGCACACGCATTTAATAGCTACACATACGACTAACTTATACAACTAACTCATGCAGCTGACCCATGCGACTAATTAAAGCAATTAACACATGCTACTAGCCCATGCGATTAACTAATTGCATATGCGTCTAACAGTTACACATGCGACTAACAGTTATGTAATTGCACACGCATCTAATAGCTACACATGCGACTAAAGCACAGTTACTTACCGTAACAGGTGTTATCCAGGGACAGCAGGCATATATTCTCACATGTGGGTGACGTCATCTACGGAGCCCCGGCGCGGACAGCTTTTCAAGCAAACTTGATTGAAGTTTCAAGTTTGCACACTGCACCACGCATGTGCATGCCTTCTCGCCCACTAGAGGGCGCATCCCACCTCGTGGTCCTCAGTTCCATACCTAGCAAGGAAGCCATCCCCGGGGAGGCGGGCGGGTTGTGAGAATATATGCCTGCTGTCCCTGGATAACACCTGTTACGGTAAGTAACTGTGCTTTATCCCAGGACAAGCAGGCATGATATTCTCACATGTGGGTGACCTCCAAGCTAACCAAAACAGGGCAGGTGGGAGGATGGCAATTTAGGAAAACAGATTTTGCAATACTGACTGGCCAAACCGGCCGTCACTCCTGGATAGAGTGTCCAGACAGTAATGAGAGGTGAATGTATGAACCGAAGACCAAGTGGCAGCCTTACATATTTCCTCCATCGGAGTGGATCGGAGAAAGGCTATCGAAGCTGCCATTGCTCGGACCTTGTGCCCCGTGACTCGACCCGGGGGAGGAAGGCCAGCCTGAGCGTAGCAAAAGGAAATGCAAGCGGCCAACCAGTTAGACAGAGTGCGCTTGGAAACTGGATGCCCTAATCGATTGGGATCGAAGGACAAAAACAATTGAGGAACCTTCCGATGAGACCTGGTGCGTTGAAGATAATATGCCAACGCCCTCTTACAGTCAAGCGTGTGAAGCGCCGTCTCGCCAGGATGGGAGTGGGGCTTCGGGAAGAACACAGGAAGGACAATGGACTGATTGATGTGGAAGTCAGAAACAACTTTAGGTAAAAACTTAGGATGGGTGCGGAGAACCACCTTGTCGTGATGAAAGACAGTGAAAGGAGGGTCCGCAACCAAGGCTTGCAACTCCCCAATCCGCCTGGCGGAGGTGAGGGCAATCAGAAACACCACCTTCCAAGTCAGAAATTTCAAGAGGGACTTGTTGAGTGGCTCAAAAGGGGGTTTCATCAGTTGAGCCAGAACTACATTCAGGTTCCACACGACAGACGGAGGCTTAAGAGGGGGGCAAACCCTGAGTAGCCCTTTCATGAAGCGTGTCACCAAGGGGTGGAGTGACAGGGGGCGTCCCTCCAGAGGTTGGTGGAAAGCAGAAATCGCACTGAGATGAACCCGCACCGAAGTGGTTTTCAAGCCGGAGCGCGACAAATGAAATAAATATTCTAAAACCGAGGATACCGGAACTGATACCGGATCCAGGTGAAAAGACGAACACCAGGTGGAAAACCTGGTCCATTTCTGCGCATAGCAAAGCCTCGTCGAGATCTTGCGGGAGGCTTCCAACACCTCCTTCACCGATTGAGACAGGTCCGGAGGAGTCAGGGAACAAGAAACCAGGCTGTCAGGTGCAATGACTGCAGATTGGGATGTAACATGGATCCTTGACTCTGAGATAGCAGAGAAGGAGAGACAGGCAGGGGAAGAGGCTCCCTGGCACTGAGCTGGAGCAGCAGGGAGAACCAGTGCTGACGCGGCCACCGAGGTGCTATGAGAATCATCGTGGCCGTGGACGATTTTAGGTGTACCAACGTTCGCATGATCAGAGGGAACGGAGGGAATGCATACAGGAACCTCCCTTCCCAGTCGAGTAGGAAGGCATCCGCTTCCAGACGGTCCTGCGAGTACATCCGAGAACAATATAGTGGTAGTTTGTGTGTCTCCGGAGAGGCAAACAGATCCACCTGTGGCGTTCCCCAGCGAGCGAAAACCTCGCGTAGAACTGCTGAGTGTAGAGTCCACTCGTGCGGTTGCAGAAGTCGACTCAGTTTGTCCGCCAGGCAATTCCGTTCTCCTTGGATGTAGACCGCCCGGAGGAAGATGTTCCGGGAGGCCGCCCACTCCCAGAGGCGAAGAGCTTCGGAGCAGAGGGGCCATGACCCCGTTCCTCCCTGCTTGTTCACATAATACATTGCCACCTGATTGTCCGTGCGGACGAGGACCACCTGGTCCTGCAATATGTGAACGAAGGCTCGAAGTGCTAGGAAGATGGCCCGCAGCTCTAGCACGTTGATATGACACTGCCGGTCTTCTGCCGACCACAGGCCCTGCGTGCGAAGACCGTCGAGGTGGGCTCCCCACGCGTACTCCGAGGAGTCCGTGGTCAGGACCTTGCGAAAAGGCGGAGTGCGGAACAATAGCCCCATGGACAGATTTGAAGAGTCTGTCCACCAACGCAGCGATTTCCGCAAGGGCGGAGTCACCGAAATGAGGCGAGACACCGGGTCGCACTCCTGACGCCACTGGGACGCGAGGGTCCACTGAGGGATCCTCAGATGTAGCCTCGCAAACGGCGTGACATGTACCGTCGAGGCCATATGGCCCAGCAGCATCATCATGCGCTTGGCCGACACCTTCGACAGTTGAGAGACCTGGTGGCTCATCCGTACCAAGGCTTCCAACCGCTGGGTCGGCAGGTAGGAGCGTAGGCGCACCGTGTCCAGCACCGCACCTATGAATTGAAGAGACTGCGACGGCCTCAACTGAGACTTTGGAAAGTTTATCTCGAACCCGAGAGTTTGCAGGAAGGCAATAGACTGTCGGGTCGCTGAGATAACCCCCTCCCTGGTCGGGGCTTTGATGAGCCAATCGTCCAGGTAAGGGAACACGTGGAGTCCACGCGACCTGAGGGCTGCTGCAACCACCACCATGCACTTCGTGAATACTCGTGGGGACGCGGCCAGGCCGAAGGGCAGTACCCTGTACTGGAGGTGGAGGTCCCCCACCTGGAATCGTAAGAATCTTCGACAGGCGGGGTGCACCGGAACATGGGTGTATGCTTCCTTCAGGTCGAGGGAGCACATCCAGTCCCCTTCCTCCAAGAGGGGATACAGAACCGGGAGAGATAGCATTCGAAACTTCTCCCGGGCCAGGAATTTGTTGAGCTTCCTGAGGTCCAGTATGGGGCGCAGGTCCCCGGTCTTTTTTGGGACCAAAAAGTAGCGGGAGTAAAATCCCGTACCCCACTGGTCCTTGGGGACCGGCTCGACCGCCCGAAGCTTCAAGAGGGCTTTGGCTTCGGTTATAAGGGTCGGTAGCTGCGAACGGTTGTAGGGGACTAAACTTGGGGGACTGTCCGGCGGCGAGGACACAAAGTTGAGCGAGTAGCCCTCGGAGACGATCCGGAGCACCCAAGCGTCTGAGGTAATCCCGGTCCATGCCTCCCGGAAGGACCGAAGACGGCCCCCGATAGGAAGGGGTTCCTGTGAAAGTGCGGAGGGGAACCCGCCCCGTCCGCTCAGCCCGTCAAAAGGAAGGCGCTGGCTTAGAAGGGCCCTGCGCCGGGGCTTGGGGTTGTCCCCCTCTGCCTCGCTGAGACGGACGTCTCGGAGGCGGTCTCGAGAAAGCCGGGGTCGACTTCTGAGGGTATCGGCGCGGCGGAGGCCGAAAGGGTTTCTGCGGCGGGGGCCTAGGTTTGGGGCGGACCAGGGATGCTAGAGAGCGTTCCTGTTCCGACAAGCGCTTGGTCGCCGCATCCAATGACTCGTCGAATAACTCGGACCCCACACAAGGCAAGTCTGCCAGGCGTTCCTGCAGGTTTGGGTCCATGTCGAGGGTGCGAAGCCAGGCCAAGCGGCGCATGGCCACCGCGAGGGCCGACACCCTCGAAACCAGCTCAAAGGTGTCGTACACTGCATGGAATAGGTACAACCGCAATTGAGACAGGTTGGACATAAACTTGTCGAATCCTGCTCTTTGGGAGTCCGGTAACGAGTTTCGATATTGAGGAAGGTCCTTCACCATACCACGCAAATAGGAGGAAAAGGTGAAGGCGTAATTTAGAACCCTGGTGGCCATCAGGGAATTTGAATAGAGGCGACGGCCAAACTTGTCCAGGGTCCGCCCCTCCCTGCCTGGTGGAACCGCCGCAGAAATCCGTGAGGGCTGTGATTTTTTAAGAGCAGACTCCACCAGAAGAGACTGGTGTGAGAGCTGCGCCTTATCGAACCCTTTAGGGGGAATCGTCCTATACTTCGATTCCATTTTTGAAGGCACAGACATGACTGTAAGGGGGTTTGACAAGTTCTTCAGCCAGGTTTGCAGAAGGACACTGTTGAGAGGGAGTCTAGGCACCTCCCTAGGAAGAGTGGGGAGGTCCTGTTCCTCCAAAAATTCTTTGGAATACCGAGAGCCTACCATCAGGTCAATCCCCAGGGCTTGGGCCATGTCCTGAACGAAGGATGAAAATGAGGACGGCCTAGCCTGCGGAGAGGGGGTTCTCGACCGCCCCACCGAGGAGAGGGGGGAGGCCTCATGGGAATAATGAGGATCCCTAACCGATCCCGAATCCCAGGATCCCCTCTCGAGGGCCCTCGAGGGGGAAGGGGAAGTTATCCTCCTCGCAGAACCCTTGGGTGAGGACCCCGGGGTTCGTGGGACACTCTCCCGTTTCCCCGGCGAGGCGGCCCGGGAAGACTTCCCATGGGGTGAGCGGAGGAGCCTCGGGTTGTCGAGGCGCAACTCCGACACCTGCAGCGCCTCGCCCCCGAACGACGAGGAACGGTCGCGCCGAGGCGAGCCTCGGGGCCGCTTAGACTTCCTCGATCGACGCCCCGTCCGAGGTCGCGTCGAGGGCGAGGCGTGTCTGGAAGACCCGGAGGAAGAGGAGGAAAGACGGCGCACTCTGCGCAACTTTTCTTTGGGCCTTACACTCCGCTCAGGGGGTTCCCCCGAGGTCGAGGTCCGGGGCGGGGCCGAGACCGAGGTGAACGGGGCCACAGTACCCGAGACCGGGGTCGCCGAGGCCGGGGCTCCCGAGGGAGCCGAGGCCGGGGCCTCCGAGACCGAAGGCGCCCAGGCCGAGGTCAAGGCCGCCGGAACCGCAGCACGCTGCAACACTTCCAGGGCTCCCGACAGCTCCGATGAGATCAGAGCTCGGAGGAGATCCTGGAAGGCCGGAATCCCCACGAAGGTGGGGAGTTCCGAGTCCGGGGCACACTCCCTGGAGGGCGACCTCGGTCTCGAGTATTCCCTCGGGGTGTGCGGAGTCGAGGTCCGATGCGGGGCCGGGGTCGACCCACCCGCCTTGGCCTGACTCGAGGATGGCTTCTTTGCTGAAGGGGATGGAACAGAGGACTTACCCGAAGCTTGCTTCACTGACGACGCCTTCGAGGAAGAGGGCCGAGGCGAGACCGAGGCTCCCGAGGACGCCGAGGCCGAGGTCAAGGCCGGGGCCGAAGCCGAGGCCGACGTCGAGGCCTTAGGCGGCGCGTCGACGGCGAACAATTCGGCCATTCTTGCCTTACGGCGACGGAGGGCCCTGTTTTGGAAGGTAGCACAGCGATCACACGAGTCTGTCGGATGTTCGGGCCCAAGACAGACAATGCACCACCGGTGAGGGTCAGTGATGGAAAGCAACCTCTCACACCGGCTGCACTTTTTGAATCCCGTAACAGGACGGGACATCCACGAAGAAAAAGAAGAAGGCCGGGAACGTACCGACGTCCCGCGGCCACGGCTTCCGGGAGCCCCCGGAGCCCGACGAAAAACGAAAGACTTTTTTTTTTTTTTTTTTTTGAAAAGAAACGAAAGGAAAAACAGCACCGCGAACTAATTCGAAGGGAAAAACAAACTAAACGCGGCAGCTAGAAGGCAAAAACACTGGAGCTCAGATCCACAGGGCTTTCTTGCTCCGCGGAAAAATTTGAACTGAGGACCACGAGGTGGGATGCGCCCTCTAGTGGGCAAGAAGGCATGCACATGCGTGGTGCAGTGTGCAAACTTGAAACTTCAATCAAGTTTGCTTGAAAAGCTGTCCGCGCCGGGGCTCCGTAGATGACGTCACCCACATGTGAGAATATCATGCCTGCTTGTCCTGGGATAACTTATACAACTAACTCATGCAACTGACCCATGCGACTAATTAAAGCAATTAACATATGCTATTAGCACATGCGATTAACAGTTATACATTCAGTTAACAGTTATAGTATACATACGTCTGACAGTTACAGATGGTCCTTTAAAGTTTAAACTGTTTGAGATTCAGGGGAGATTCGCTGGGTTTGGAGAAATGCCGGGGTTCTCCTGATGTCTGTGGCGGTCGGAAGGCTTCTCTGCGGCCGCTTCCCGAAGGTGCACGATAAAGGCGTGCTTTCGTCTGATTGTTGCCCATATAAGGGATAAGGGTAAACCTGTGTCAGGTTAATATGTGACAAGGGTCTTGTGACAAGATGCTAGCATTTTCCTTTACTTAGAATGGCTGCATGGCAAGAAGGGAGAGGAATGGGAATAATTAATAATTCTTTCACAGGGGCTTATAATTCTTACTCAGGGCCTAGATCCGTACACAGGGCCTAGATCAGTGTGCCGACCTGGCCTGGTTCAGAAAACTACCTGTGTGCTGACCTTGCCTGTGTTCTTTTGCCCTGGATCAGAACTTATCAGACCTCCAACCCTACAGGACCCCAAGCACAAGTTTAAGAACTTCTGTTATAACGTATGTGAGAGCTACATGGTCTTGTGTGTGTGTATATCTATATATATAAAATCGGAGGTATGTATGTGTGTGTGTGTGTATGTGCCGCGATCACGCAAAAACGGCTTGACCGATTTGAACGAAACATGGTATGCATATCCCTCACTACCTGGGGTGATATGTTCTGGGGGTCACGCGGCCCACCTGCACACGTGGGCAGAGCTACAAACAGAAAATCACATTTCACCCATTCATGTCAATGGAAAAAATGTAAAAAGCTGCCATTCTCACAGTAATTCAAAAACGACTTGACCTATTTGAACGTAACTTGGTATGCAGATCCCTCACTACCTGGGGTGATATGTTCTGGGGGTCTCGCGGCCCGCCTGCACACGTGGGCGGAGCTACAAACATAAAATCAGATTTCACCCATTCATGTCATTGGAAAAAATGTAAAAAGCTGCCATTCTCACAGTAATTCCAACTATAAAACACTTTCTATGACACTATAACCACTAGGGACATCGTTTCTATTCTACCACGGACACCATACATATAGAGTTTGTATGTTCTAACTGTGTTTGTAACTGTTTCCTTCATGCACCCCAGTTCATAATGTTATTACATTGCATGAGTACTCACATATGCTGAACTAGGAACACAGGTTCCATTCTGAACCGGGAAAAAACTGCATGGAGTTTCTTTTCAACCTGAGTTTCCACATATTGAGTTGTTTAAATCAATACTGAAACTTTTGGATGCCACTTATTCCAACAGATCTTCCTTTTCAGTTTACGAGATTGCAAATTCCAGTGAGACTTGCATTCTCTATCACAATCAACAAATCATAGGGACAGACTATTACATACTGTGGAGTGGATTTAAGATCCCCCTGTTTTTCCCATGGACAACTCTATGTTGCTTGCTCAAGGGTGGGTTCACCCAAGAATTTATATGTTCTTGCTCCTGGAGGTGAAACTAAAAATGTTGTTTATAATCAAGTTTTGTGTTAGTTGTATTGTATTCATTTTGTCAAATATTTCACATTATAATTTGAATATTGTACTTTTTATAAAGCGGTTAAAAAATAATTTCATTCACCACTATAAAGTATCTTTATTTGAATCCATTTACAGTGTTATTGCTATAATTAAATACCCGTGCAACGCCGGGCCATCAGCTAGTATATGATATAAAGATATCCACTGTATAATCCTGCCAAACTTCAGCCTCAGATATGGAATTTATCTTTAAAATAAGGAACACATAAATAAAAATTATTACTACAATTTATCATTTGTATAGCGCTGAAAGGCATAAGCAATACTGAGCAATTAACCCCAGAAATCACATACCTCACTTTAGGTTCCTGTAGTTTTTGGACTGTAGAACATGAAAAACATTGTGATTAAAAATTACACAGTCCCACACACACACACTTACACTTTTTTTTTAATATGGATCTGATAAATCATGTATTTGTTTTTCCCTCAGATACAATGGATTTCTCTGGGATGTCATTAATTAAGCTAAAGAAAGAAGAAATGGAAACACAGGTACCTACACACTTGACTGAGTCACAGATTGGTAAATTGGGCACTGTTTGTTTCTTTTTTGCTCTATAAGACGCACCTACCTATAGAGGAGGAAAAACCAAGCAAAAAATTCTGAACCAAATAGTGTACCTTGTCCCACCTCCCTGTCCTGTACCCTGTCCCCCCCTCTGATGGTCTAGTGGTAGGCCAGGACAGGGCAGGCAGGCCTAGTGGCAGGCAGGCAGGGTCTCCCCCACTGTACCTTTTTTTAAAATTCCAGCGGTCCAGCGCTGTATCGGCAGGAGCTTTCCGCACACCTGCCCCTCCCTCCGAGTCCTCATCTCTTGCGGCAGAGCGGCGCACAAGGCAAGTGCGAGCTTTTCACGCTCATGCCTGTTCCTGTGCCGCTTCCTGAATGGCTGCCATTATTTCTCACGAGTAAGCCAAAGGAATGAGAATTGGGGGGGAGTGTAATAGGATATCTGTATAAATTTACAAAAGCCCCCGACATGTGAAGCAATAAGGGTATTGCTGTTTATTTCTTACAAGCCAACTATCATCATGTTTCTCTCCCTGGCAATCCAGTGTAAAAGCTATGTTGAGAGAGAGAAGCAAAGTTCTAGTTTCATTTGGTTTGCAGCCAAGCCTATAGAGCAGGCTGGCTACCAAGAGACTTCAAGCATCCAGCAACTACAGCACTCTGTTCAACATTTCCAAAATGGTTTAAATTGCCTGGAAATTGTTTTGTGTGGGAGGATCTCATTCTTGGATGGTAGATGAAACTGTGGCGGAGAAACTTTTTCTCTGAGTTGGCTTCCTCTTGTTCGTGGTTAGTGGGCAGAATCAGAATTTGGGTTCTAGCCTGCTCTTAATTGCTGGTAATGATATGTTGTATCATGGCTGGTTTGCTTTGCTTTTATTCTAGGTGAAACCCTTGTAGTTCTGATTTGCCCAAAGGATTTCTTTGTGAGCATACCTCGGCTGAATGAGGCAGCCTTACATGCAACACCTGTTGAGGAGGTTCTTCTGTTTTGTCCATATGAATAGATTTGTTTGTACTTGCATATTGATAAATGCATGAACAAGAGCTGGAAACAAATGTCATCAAGGTAGTGGGGAAGTCAGGCCTTGCTACCTGAAGGCATGTAGGAATATAAGACTTTTTGTGCTACAGGAAGCCAATGCCATGGCACCAAAAAGATGAAAAAGAACCTGCAACAACTCCATTTTCAGTGTTCTGTTAGTGACAACCTGCTGGTGGCAGAACTAAAAAGGAGCTTGTTGCAGAGAACGGGATAGAAAACAAATTAAATGAATAAATAAAATTTTCTGCAGGCTTCTGCAGGGTACCCAGCCCCCAGCAGCAGAAGAAGAAAAAAGTGGGCCCCCTGCTGCAAAATAAAGGACAAAGTGGTGGGGGTGGGTGTAAGAGGGAGGGAGGGAAGACAGAAGTGGACAAATGGGTGTGAGAGGTTGAAGTGGTGGGTGGGAAAGGTGAAAACAAAAAGGGGAGACAACACAAGCAGGACTGGGACTGCTGGGGGCAGCAGAGAGTACATAACGGGTAGGAGAAAAATGTTAAATGTCTTCAGCCAGTAAAACACATGCCTACATCCTACCAAGAGACTTTTTAGTATGTCTTCCTACGTACCCAAGTCTGCTAAAGAAGGCTAGGAAATGCACCATTACATCACTCTCTAGGTGTGCGTTTTTAAACGTCTAATAAATTAGAAATTATTTCAAGATCACCTCTCCCTGTTCAGAGTTCAGTTTTATACTTCCAAGTAGTTCATCTCTGGCACTTATGTGGGCATGACACCCTCTACTTGCTCCTTTAGAAGGTGGTGATGTCCCTTCTATTGGTAATCAGAATATTTGTTTGTAGGTGAAGGTGCTGGAGCTGGAGAATAAACTTGAGAATGAACGAATGCGCCTGGGAGAGCTGAGGAAGAAGCATTATGCTTTGGCTGGGGTGTACGAAGACCTGGAGGAGGTAGTGAAACCAGCCCCTCTGCCACGGGCTGGCATCTTGAAGAAGCCACAGCTTGCTCAGAAGCCTATCGTTCCACCAAAGCAGGACTCCAAGGTATTGCTGCACAGGGGAGAAGAAGAGGCGACAGAACTGAATAGTTCAAAGGTGGCTTATTGTGGAATGCTACAAACCAGTCAGGCTTTTAGGATACTGTTAATAAATATGCACGCATTTCATGTATATTAAAACCTGACTGGTTTGTGGTCCTCCAAGATTTGCAGCTTGACACCTCTGGAATAGTTGGTGTGGATCGGCAGCCTGGTTAGGCTGTCAATTTCTTTGTTTTCTGTATTTCACCAGGATATTTGACTCTGATTACCTTAAATCAAAATGGTTGCATAATTCAGCTTATCTGCACTGCACTGTAGGGCCTGATAACCACCTCCTGTTCATTTTACTTTGTTTGGGAGAGCAAAAGGCTTTTTTACCCAGAGGGTGGGGGACACATGGAACGCGCTTCCGGAGGATGTGATAGGCCAGAGCACATTACAGGGGTTCAAGGAAGGTTTGGATAGGTTCCTAAAAGATAAGGGGATTGAGGGGTACAGATAGAACTAGAGGTAGGTTATAGAAATGATCAGAAACCACTTAACAGGTCACAGACCTGATGGGCCGCCGCGGGAGCGGACCGCTGGGCGCGATGGACCTCTGGTCTGACCCAGTGAAGGCAACTTCTTATGTTCTTCTTATGTTCTTAAGGATTGCAATTTCAACCAATAAAGGGAGAATGGAAGAGATATCAAATTCAACTTGCCCCTTTTTTCATCTGTAGCTCAAGGCGTTACAGTGAGATTCAGAGGTATTTTCCTGCTCCTTGAGGACTTATAATCTAAGTTTGTACCTGAAGCAATGGAAGGTTAAGTGACTCCCCAAGATCACGAGGAGCAGCAGTGAAACTTGAACACTGGATTCCCTGGTTCTCAGTTCACTGCTCTAACCATAAGTCTGCTCCTTTGTGTTTAAGGCAGTGTCCTGCAAACTTTTTAAAACCACAGACGTTGATGCGATGACATCATGCACATGTCTGATGTCATCACATTGACGTCCACACATGCGTGGAGGTCCTCCAGATGGGACCCTGAGTCTGCAATTACTACACCGGTGGGGGGTGCTGTAGGTGAGGTGCCAGCTGACTGCCTACAGGATGTTCCTCTCGCTGCATGTCCTGTAAGCTGTCAGCTGGCGCCTTTTCTCCTTGGCAGCATCTCGCAGCACACCCAGAATCATGCCATGGCACACAGTTTGTGATACATTGGTTTAGAGCAGTGGTTCCCAACCCTGTCCTGGAGGAACACCAGGCCAATTGGGTTTTCAGGCTAGCCCTAATGAATATGCATGAAGCAAATTTGCATGCCTATCACTTCCATCATATGCAAATCTCTCTCATGCATATTCATTAGGGCTAGCCTGAAAACCCGATTGGCCTGGTGTTCCTCCAGGACAGGGTTGGGAATCACTGGTTTAGAGTATCTTTAATATTTTGACCCTACCAGAACATTAGGAAATAAGCTTGAATTTGTGGAAAGCATTCAGTTCAGATGTTTCAGCATGCCGTGAGGCTGTTCTATAATCTTGTAACATCTTGATATCTGCATACCAGATAATGCCAATGTTTGTCATGGATCTAAGATGACAGAGCCAGCATTCAAGCCTCAGCTCGTGACTGTACAGCCAAGCAATTACCAGTTTCAGATTGCTGGCAATCTTTTATTTTGTGTCTCTAATGCAGAAGGCTTTCATCTTGAGCTGGGAGTTTGTTCTCATGGGAGTTCATCAGTATTTGTTGCAACAGAAATGGGAGCTAACTGGTGCAGAGAAGGATGTCACGTTTTTCTAGAAAACCCCCAGGGTTGATTTGTTTTGGTTGACAGACATATGACGTGCTATTTGATTTCTCATGTGTGGATATTGGGAATTGTACTGCGGGAAGGGGCCAATATGGATTGTGCCTGTAGAATGTTGTTGAGAATAAAAATCAGTAAACACAATAACCTTCTAAAAGCCAGGGTCAGAGGGAAAGTGTGTCAGCAGTGTCTACATTTTGAAAATGAAAGACCCTGTACTGGTTCCCTTCACTATCATCTCTGACATATTTTTTCCTTACAAGCTCTCATATTTGGGTTCCTCCTTAAATACTCGCTTCTCTTTTTTTATTCACAGATCGATAAAGGTGATGGCGTGTATCAGGCACACCTTGTAGACTTTTAGCATGGTGAAAGGATGAGTCTGCAGACACTTGAGGAGGAGTAGCAGCATACACTGTCTGAATCCACCCCATGCCAGTACCTTGTAGTACATCATACTTCACCTAGAGCTCCTCATGAGAGCCAGATCTGTGCTGAGTGACCTACTTCCATGACAGAAGGTCTGAGGCGTTGTCGTGTGGTCAAAGTGCTCTGGTTCCCTAGAGAAGATCACTTCCAAGTTGCCTTGTCCTTCACTGTGGCATATTTCCTGAAGATAATTGACATTTTAAACACTTTTTCCTGACGTTCTCTTATTCTCCCCCCCCCCCCAAAAAAAAAAAGAAATGTTTTATTTTGCAGTTAGGTGACAGACTACTGAAGAGAGAAAATCTTTTGTTAAATAAATAAATATATATATATACTGTATATGTATACAGCTGTAGAATAAATACCAGGACATTTGTAAGGATTTGATTCTGTAACTTATCTGTACTCGGCAGCTTTAATGTAAAAATGAACTATTCTGCTGTATATCTCTCATAGCAGCTGTTTTATTAAGAAAAATAGAAATACTGTCTGCTCTGGAGTAACGTTTCATATGGTGATGGCAGTAACCTACCTTTTTACAAGCATCCATAGTTGTAAGCTTCATTTATTGATAATGTGAGATGTCAGTCATATGCAGTGTTTTATGTTCTCTTTCTTAATGTCAGCTTGTGAATAAGCACTAGTCAATGTGTGTTTCTAATGGCATTTCACTGTGAACACTTAGGACTCAGTCTGGAAAGAAAGAATGTTGTACACAGGTAAATAAACCTTTAAGGTTTAGGCAGCTTAGCTCCTGATGAAACTGACTAAGTATCTTAAGTGGTGAGACTACAGAATTTGTTTTCCTGATATTTGCAGAAAATATAAAAGCCAGTTTGGAAAGAAGAATTATTCAACTCGGAGTGTAGAAACTAACCTAGGCCTCCTTTTGTATCTTACCTAGTCCCTTTTTTTAAAAAATTGTAAACTCAACCATAAATGTTCCACATTGTGCTACATTAAGACATCAGAGTAATTACCGTATTTTTCGCTCCATAAGACGCACCCTAGATTTAGAGGAGGAAAACAAGAAAAAAAAACCCATTCTGAACCCAGGCTTTGCACCCAGCCCCCCTCACTCCTTGTCAGGCTCTGCACCCTGTCGCCTCCAGTACCTTTCTAAATCCTCCCGTGAGAACTGACGGCAGTCATTCAGGAAGCAGGGCAGGACCAGGCAGCAATGTGGAAAGCTGGCTCCTGTCCGTGCTGATCACTCTGGACCACCAGGCTATAAGAGTGTTTTTAAAAGGTACCGGAGGGGGGGGGGGGTCATAAAAATTTGTATCTTCGCTGTATAAGACGCACCCAATTTTGGGGTGGGAAAAAAGTGCGTCTTATAGAGCAAAAAATATGGTAGTTGTTTTTTTTCTGTATGTTCTAAAGTAAACCAGTAAACTACTCTCTATCTAGAAAAAGGACAGGTCTAGAGTGACCTTCCCTCAGTGGCTACCTCTGCCACCTCATTACTTTGATTTCATATACCCCTTGTGCTATATGCAGCACAAGAATTTATTTTCCTGTTCTAAAACATAAGAGCTGTTCCCTTCCTGTGAGACTAGACTGAATCAAGATGAAATGAAATAGTTCACTAACATAACACTGGGCCAAACTTTATGGGAAATTTTTATTAGATTTTTAACTTCTTGGCTCTAGGACTTGCTAGAGAAACAGACAGTATTGGTCTTTTTTTAAAATTTCATACACATAAAAACTCAGTTGTACTCTTGAGGCGCCCTTCAGACCAGGATGAGGCTTTTGAATATTCTCCTTTCACTACATAGGGATCTTTTTACTTAGGTGCAATAACTCATTTAGCACATGCTAAATTCTGGACAGCCCATTCTATACCTATGAGCTGTATGGCACTTAATTAATGTACACTAATTTGTCATTGTGCCTTAGTAAAAGGACCCCATAGTGAGGACAACTGACTAGGATCTGATCTTTTGAAAATTAAATCTTAATTGTAAACATTTTGGTTCCAGATCTGAGACAATACTTAGGCTAAGCTGGAAAGGGTTCTGCAGGCAGTCTACATAACCAAACTATGAATTTAACCCCCAACAGTGGACAGATGGAGAAGGCAAAAATGAGCTTTTGTGAGAATATAATATATTGAACATACATAGATCTCCATTTTTCTTTTTAAGGACAGAACAGACATTGTTCATATCTTAAGGGAGACTAGGTACATCTATGAAATGTGTACTCCTTTATACAAAACAGCAAAGGCATAGAATTAAGGATAGTGTACTGTGGCAGTCCCCATAATGCTAAAGCTTAAACAAATTGCTGTTTTGGTTTTTATTCAGATTAACATTTGTTTTAGTTTTTTTAAATTTAAAAACAGGTCCAATGTCAATTCAGCATGCCATGATGCGTCATTATCTTTTAATATGGAAATTGGTTGGTTGTATTCTAGGAAGAGGGAAGCTTTTGGTTTTGCATCTTTTTGTAAAAGAATTATAAATGGTGCCTTTTTTTTTCCAATTGAGTAATAAAAAAAATTATAAAGATTCCTTTTCTGGTTGTGTAGACATTTTATTTTATAAAGTGAAATGTTGAAGCTGCACTGCCCTCGAATACTTTGCACAGATTAGTCATCCTATAAAAATTATACTAGAGACATTATAATCCATCTATTTCTTTTCACAGTTGGTTGTATGATCAGTATTTTGTTTTTGGGTTTTTTTTTTTTTTTTGGGGGGGGGGGTTTCATGAATACAGTAAAGAAGCAGTGGGAGTTTTGGACTAAATATTTCAGGCTTGGGTTTATGCCCTCTTCAGACCAGGTTATCTATAGGAATACTTCTATACTGCAGTCCTGCCAACTATGAGAAGGGAAATATAGGTAGATCTACTTTCCATTAGTTATTTCCTATCTTTAGGATTGGCAAGAATAATATAGAAACACTAAGAAATTTAGATGGGTTTCTTTTATTTTGCCAACAGCCAATGTAATATAAAAAATGGGCCTGTGAAAAACTGGTGAAGAGTCAAAGATGAGCCAGATGACCCTGAGGATTTCAGAAAAATATCACAAATGGAGAAATTCTTGCCTGCTAATTTTCTTTGCAGATGTAAAAGCTGGACACCTTTGTTCTCTAGAAGAAACATCAAGGCCAGACTGAAGTTTGCCAGAGAGAATGTAGACAAACACCAGGTGTTCTATGGACAAATAAGTCTAAAATTTAATTATTTAGACACCTGAAAAGTCAACACCGAATGCAGAATTCCAGGAAAAGAACCTCATATCAACTGTGAAGCATGGAGGTAGAAGTGTCATGGTTTGGGGATGCTTTGCTGCAGCAGGACTTGGCCAACTCACCATCATAGAATCCACCATGAATTCTACCATGTATCAGGTGCTTGAGGAACATGCGAGACCATCTGTAAGAAAATTAAACTGAAGTGGAACTGGACCCTGCAACATTACAATGATCCAAAACATACCAGTAAATTCGCCAAGGACTGGCTGAAAACTAAGAAATGGAGAGTCCTGGAGTGGCCAAGTCAAAGCCCTGATCTTAATCCCATTGAGATGCTATGGAGTGATAGGCTGTACATTCAAGAAACCCCTCAAACATCTCACAGCTGAAAGAATTCTGCATTGAGGAGTGGGTCAAACGTTCCTCAGCCTGATGTCAGAGACTGGTAGATGGCTACAAGAAGCATCTCACTGCAGTTATTTCAGCCAAAGGGGGTAATGCTGGCTATAAGGATGTAGGGTGTCCTACTTATTCCTCAGTTAGAATACACATTTTTGTGGATATCTTGTGTTTGAGTAAATCAAGGAAACTTTTTGTTGTTTACCTGTAATTATATTGCTTTCTTTAATTAAGTGCTGTTTTATTTTGTAAATTGTTTGATATGTTGCACTTTTTGTTGGTTTTTAAAATGAATAAAGTTTTTTTTTAAATATCACTTTCTTTTCCAGAAATTAAAAAAAATTTTGACATCAATGTGAACATTTCTTAAGAAAGAACTGAATATTTCATGAGGTGTCCTAATTTTATCATATGACTGTATCTGCTCCTACTCTCTCCCTCCATGCCTGTGTGGAAACTGAGGTAAATCTCTTATCTATACCCTCCTCCTCTATTGTTAGTTCCAGGCCACATCCCTGCACTTGCTGCCCCATACACCTGGAACAAACTGCCTGAGTCAGACATCGAGCTCTATCCCTGGCCCTATTCAAATTCAGACTAAAAGCTCACCTCTTTCAGATTGTATTTAACTCACAACCCCCTCACCCTAAGTACCCTGCTAAACTCCCTCTGTCTAAACTTATAAGCTCTACTGAGCAGGGACCATCTCTTGAATGTGTTAATGTACAGTGCTGTATATATTTAGTAGTATCAAAATTGAAGTGTACAAAAAAATTCAGACATCTAGACAAAGAAAATTAACAGGAAAGACAATCTCTCCTCTTTGTCTCTGCATTCCGTGCAAGCAGGGCCAGGATTCCTTCCATCTTGACACCTGTGCCCCATTCTGCTCGCATGGCTACATTCAATTTATAGAGCTTAGCAAATACTGGTGACCTTCAAATGTCTAAAAATACCATGAATAGTTAAGCCCATTAGTTCTTTACAGCTCTAGTAGAATGAACTCTTAAGCCTTTGGGGAGGCTGCTTACTTGAGAGAACATAGATGAGATTCTCTTTTAACCAATAGGAAATAATAATTGTAGAAACTGATGGACCTTTTTAATTCTTCCCAAAAAAAGGACAAATAACCTGTTCAATCTGTGAAAATACATTTGTAATTTTCAACACTCTAGTATGAACATCAAGCAAATACAAGACTTATATTAGTCTCCAAAATAGTTTTTCTTAAAGACAGGCAGAATGATAAGCTGACATGAAAGGGAGAGACCAGCTTTTGTAAATCAGAAAAAAGGAATGTCTAAGAGAGTGCTTACAATATTGAAACTGTATAATAAAGACATGCTAGGAGAAAATTTAAAAAAAAATTGAGATCTTTAAGCATAGGTTGGTTTTTTTTTTTTTTTTTTTTTAAAGAGGGTCAAAGGATGGCACTATAATGCTTTGCATACCAAGCTGAATGTCCAGATTGGATAGTGGAATGAAATAGAGGCTTAAATGATCAGCAACACAGAACACCTGGGAGGGAGAAGGCTGTGAAGCAGTCTGATTCGATTTTTGCCAATACTGCCATTTGAAAGGTATACAGTCAATGGCGTGCTAATGGGAGGGAGAGATGGAAGTGTCGGTGGGGGGGGGGGGGGGGGGAGTGCTGTTGCCAGCAACCAGGGCTTATTTTTGGGTAGGGCTTATATTAAGACCTACCCTGAACATCATGCTAGGGCTTATCTTGAGGGTAGGTCTTATTTTCGAGGCAACACGATATGTTGTATCTGTCAATCGTGGATGCAGTCAGAGATGAAGAGTTATAGTATAATTCTGTTCTATATAAGGATAGCAGACAACAGCTCTCCAGTATTCTGTCTCCACCAGATGATGGCTCATCTGTTTCAGTTCTGATCATCTTTCACTAAATAGTGTATCACCTGCTGGAATCTGGTTGCAACTATTTTTGTAAAGATCTTGTAGGTGATGTCTTAGCACGATATTGGCCTATATGAAGCACACTGCGAAGGATTGTTCTTCACCCAGAGAGAGGTGGAAAACTGGAACGCTCTTCTGGAGTCTGTCATAGGGGAAAACACCCTCCAGAGATTCAAGACAAAGTTAGACAATTTCCTGCGTGAGTGGACTGCTGGGCATGATGGACCACTGATCTGACCCAGCAGCAGCAATTCTTATGTTCTTAAGGAACACTGCAGCTAGCCTCTAGGAGTATAGTTAAAGATTCCAGTCCAGACGGAGCCATATATTTACTAAAGCATCAATAAAATTTGTGTTATCTGTCCATTCCGGGTGCCTTTTCTAAAGGAAGATCTTTAATGACTTGCAAGGTTTCTGCCACTAGCATAGATTTATCTAAAGCAGGGGTAGGGAACTCTGGTCCTCAAGAGCCATAGTCTAGTTGGGTTTTCAGGATTTCCCCAATGACTATGCATTGAAAGCAGTGCATGCACATAATCTCCTGAATATTCATTGGGGGGAAATCCTGAAAACCCAACTGGAATACGGCTCTCGAGGACCAGAGTTCCCTACCCCTGAGCTAAGGTCATAGCATCATTTTTCTTCAATCTTGACAAATTAAGTCCATGAAGGAGGTGATCTAAATAGTCATCAGAGGGCATCTGGTCAGGAGTGTCTAATGTTTTGAAGAAAAAAAAAAAGTATAAAGGCATTCCATATCTTGCTCTCCACATTGGCAAGAGAGCCATCTATGGTTACCGCTTGAGAGATATGATTACCCAACTGTTGCTGTTTTGAAGAAACTTCTGCCTGATTTTTCTTGAGTTGTGCTTCTGTTAAGGTGTTACATAGCTGGTGTTCTTGCTCCAAATGAGATTTCCTCATGTATGCCTGCAAAGATAGTAACTGGCTTTGTATAACTTCCTTCAAACCCTCTCATAGTTTTAGAGGCATAACATCCTCTATATCTCAACTTCTTCAAGCCAAGTACCCCCTAACAAATATCAACTGAGTACCCCTGACCCCACCCCCATAATAATAGTACTAATTATAATGCAATTTCTTCCATTCATTTTTTTATACACACAACATAATACATAAATGATAACCACAAAGCACACTGTACACAGAGAAAATATTAATCATCATCTATGTTTGGGGGTTTTTCTTCAAAGAGATGACTTTAAAATATACAATGTCACTTCAGTAACAGCAATAGAAAAATAGACAAATATAGTACAAAATATAGACAGCAGATATAAATTCTCAAAACTGACATTTCGATCACTAAATTTAAAATAAAATCATGAAGGACACGGTACTATTCAAAAGAGTCCAGAGAAGGGCGACTAAGATAATTAAGGGGCTGGAGGAGTTGCCATACAGTGAAAGACTAGAGAAACTGGGCCTTTTCTCCCTCGAACAGAGGAGATTGAGAGGGGAAATGATCGAAACATTCAAGGTACTGAAGGGAACAGACTTAGTAGATAAGGACAGGATGTTCACCCTCTCCAAGGTAGGGAGAACGAGAAGGCACTCTCTAAAATTGAAAAGGGATAGATTCCGTACAAACATAAGGAAGTTCTTCTTCACCCAGAGAGTGGTAGAAAACTGGTACACTCTCCCAGAGTCTGTCATAGGTGAAAACACCCTCCAGGGATTCAAGACAAAGTTAGACAAGTTCCTGCTAAACTAGAACGTATGCAGGAAGAGCTAGTCTCAGGGCGCAGGTCTTTGACCAGACGGCCACTGCATGAGCGGACTGCTGGGCACGATGGACCACTGGTCTGACCCAGCAGCAGCAATTCTTATGTTCATTTTTCCTACCTTTGTTGTTTGGTGATTTCATGACTATGTATGTTGCTGACTATGCATCCATTATTTCTTTCTTTTTTGCCTCCTACATGCTTCCTCGCTTTCTGGACCTCAAAGGGAGGGAGCTCCAGGAGTAGGGTCCCCCACATGCCCAGTAAGCTAGGGGATAGCACTAGCTATCTGGCTCAGTCAGAGGCCTTCACCTTCCTGTGTGCCCGTATATGCCTTGCACGAGAAAGGCTTGAGGCTCCTATGGTACAGCACTGTATGGACTGTAAACATGTTTTTGAAGATTTGCGCTGCTGGGTTTTGGAGAGAGTGTCACCGTCTGCACGGGGTGGTGATTTTAAACAAATTTTATTGAAAAGGGAACAACGCTGGATATTTTCTTTGCAAACTTTTACCCCTATGGGTTTGAATAGTGGGGTGGATTGGAAAGCCTGGTTTTGATAGTCTGCAATGAGAACAATAAGATTTGCAGTAATATGATGTCACCACGTTTTTTGCATGATTTGCATAAATATGACATCATCACATTTTGACGTGGTGACGCTGTGAGGTGCCTATTTAGTAAGAACGCTGAGGGGCCATTTTTATGACAGGAGTGGAAGCGGGTGTGTGATCGCTGTGGGTATAGCTATCTTTTTTTGCTTGTTTTTCAAGTTTTTTGAAAACTTTCTACAATGTGTTTTTTATGTTTTACAGCAAATCCCTGACGAAGCATCTTGTTGCGAAACAGGGGCCCCTGTTGGATATTTTGGAAGAATGTTTGATTGATAGCTTTTTTTCCATAGAGCAGTTTTTCCTGCTTTCTTTACTCCAGGACCACACCTGAATATCAAAGTACTCAGATAAGTGACTTCTTTTTTTGACAATTGTTGTTTGAAGAAAAGTAAAAAAATATATAAAACTATAAGAAAATACATAAAACTATAAGAAAATTAGAATAGAAGTTCACGCACTAATTGGGAGGTTTTTTTGACCAAGGATGTGTCTGCTAGGATTAAATTCTGTTTAAAACTAGCCTGTCTATATGGGAAGCTTAAAGAGCCCCTATTAGACACTGAGGTCTTTTCTCCCTTTTTGTAAGGAAAGGTGATTCTCTTGTCCTGTATTTTGGAGGGTGCAATTTTTTGTGATAGAAGAAAGGATGACATCACCTTAGAAAGAAACAGGTACTGTCTGAACTGACACCCCATAATTTGTAATCCACAAAAAAAGAATACCTACAGGTCAAGGCCTGCAACTCAGACAACCTGCGAGCTGAAGGTATGTCCCCAAGAAACGCCGCCTTCAACCCTACATCCTGGTAGAGCCTCATTAGAGACAGGTTCAAACGGAGCCGTCTGGAAACTGCGAAGAAGAACCTTAAGAGTGTACTCTGGACAGGGCATCTTAAGAGATGCACGAATATACCATACTCCTTTTAGAAACTAAACTATATGAAGCTGAGAAGTTAGCGAACAGCGAGATACCTAGCCCATGAACCAAGCAAAGATTGCCACTGGAAGGTGAAGGGAATTGAACGCTAAGCCATCAGCAACACGCTCGTGTTAAAAAAAAAAAAAAAAAGAAAGAAAGAATATAAAACAGAGAAGTCTGGAAGGGTGCCAAATGTAGAGAAGTACCCAAGAATGGAAAAGCTTCCAAACAGTAGCGTAAGTCACAGGTGCAAACATCTGTATTGCCTGGAGAAAAGAAGAAATAACTGGCTTCGCATGACCCTCATATGTCAGCCATGACTTTTCAAAAGCTAGGCTGTACTACCAAAGTGGGATGAATATCCATGTTGATCGGACCCTGGGAAAGAAACCAGAGATACCGTGAATCTCCACAGTACACCCGTTGACAGACTCAAAGCCGCATAGAATGGATGGCGCGGCCAATCAGGAGATTCTCTGATCACTGAGCGCTGAAAGCAAGCTTGAGATGGTAAATACATCCAATCATCGACCAGGGGAAAACACCTATAAAATAGAAACCAGAAGTGAGAAAGAAGCGACGCTCCTACCCCCTCTTGACTGCCACTCCGCTCCCTGTGTCTGCTGAAGAAGCTAGGAAGATTTAAATCACAAGACAAGGCCATGAGATCTAGGTCTAGGAGATCTCACCTGTATACACAATTCCCAGGATGGAGAAGAATGTGAATTGAGCAAATCTAGCTAAACTCTTTTCCTGTTCTGTAAAATGATCTGCCAACCTCCTCGACTCTACAAATGCTCGCAATATCTGCCCTGGCCTCAGAATTCTCACGCTCATTCGCCCCAAACACCACCCATCCTACAAAAACCCTCGCAAAGTCAACCATGCCTCTCTAAAACCTGTCCTCCCTTCCACTCCTCCCAACCTTGCCTCACATTCTCTCACCCCAGTCCCAACACTCTATTGCAATGCCAGATCCGCTTGCAATAAGATACAAATCTTGAAGGACCTACTCGAGGATTCTGACCCCGGATTCCTATTCATCACAGAATCTTGGATCACAAAAGATGACCAATTTACTCAAAACAAACTCTGTTCCCACGACTACCAAGGCTTCTTCTCTCCCAGAACCAACCAAAGAGGAGGCGGCCTGGCCCTCCTTTTCAAATCATTCTTCGATGTCCAACTCCTTGAAAAGGGCAGCCACTCTTCATTAGAATACATGTTAGCCTCAGTCAATGACGAATTCCACCCTCATCCTCTGGGTATCCTGCTTCTATACCGCCCACCTGCCCCTTGGAACAATTCCTCCAAACTTGTCTTTGAAACCATAACAAATGCCTGCCTCAAATTTCAAAGATTACTATCATCGGAGACATCAATCTCCACCTTGACAATGTCACCAACAAGGATACATCCAAATTTAATAGCTTCCTCTCCGCTTTAGGCTTCCCCCCCCACACTCTCCCCAACCCACGAAAAAGGCCACACACTAGACCTCATCAGCTTTCTAGATCTTACTACTCACAAAACCTCAACTGACGACATTCGCTGGGAAATTGTCCCCTGGTCCGACCACTATCTAGGGGCCTTCTGTCTCCCCATTTTCATGTCACATCTCGGGCCCCCATCCCGCACCTCAAATTCTATTACCTTCCGTAAAAAAATCTCGAGCAATCTGTTCTGGATCAATTTTCTCGACAAATTTTCCCCATCTCTAAACCTGCAGAACCAGAATCTAACTGGCAAAATTGGGTCGCCCTCTCCGAGTCTACCTTCCATTCCCTCGCCCCTCTCTCCACTAAAACCATTTCCTACTCCCGTAAGGCCCCTTGGTACCTCCCATACCACAGAGAACTGAAACAGAAATGCCGTGCTCTGGAACGAAAATGGAAAAATCTAAATCCCCTACAGACAGACTCTCCTGGAGGGTCAACATTAAAATCTATAATACTGTTCTAAAAAAAGCAAGGAAAAACTTCTACGGTGACAAAATCTCCAAATCCAACAATCAGAGTAGCACATTATTTAACATCTGGTGTTCCTTAACCTCCAAAAATGACTCCATACTTCCTTCCTCCCCCTCAGCCGATTCTCTAGCAAAGTTCTTCAACGATAAGGTCTCCACCTTGAGGCGCTCCTTCCCACCTGCAATCTCCTACAAATCTCTGATTCCAATTGACCCCAACCCTATCCCAACATACTCCTACCCTATCCCAGCAGACAGATCCTGGTCTTCCTTCGAATTTGTTTCCGAATCCCTGGTCTATAATCTCTGCCTCAAATTGAAACCCTGCAACTGTACCTTGGATCCTTTCCCCTCCTACCTCTATGAGAACACTCCCCCTCAGTCCATCTCATCTCTTACCATTCTCATAAACTCCGCCCTCCATTCGGGACTCTTCTCCCCAGAAATGGGTCATATTTCCTTAACCCCACTACTGAAAAAACCTGAGCTTGACCCCTCTACACCATCCAGCTACCATCCAATAGCTAACATTCCCCTTCTTACCAAGATGCTAGAGTCCATCATATCCACTCAACTATCTTCCTACCTTGAGAAATTCACCATTCTTCAACCCTACCAATACGGCTTCCGTCCCAATTTCAGCACCGAATCCCTTCTGACCTCCTTAATCTCAAAAGTTCAATATCTCCATTCTCGCAACAAGTTCGCCATCCTTCTTCAATTCGACCTCTCTGCAGCTTTTGATGTCGTCCATCATGATATTCTAATTTACCAACTCACTGAGATAGGCATAAACACAGTCCTTGACTGGTTCTCGAAGTTCTTACGCTCCCGCTCCTACATAGTCAACATGAAGGGCACTTCTTCCTCCCCCTGGAACCCGATCTGTGGAGTCCCGCAAGGCTCACCTCTCTCTCCTATCCTCTTCAACATTTATATGTCCTCCCTTAAACTCCTCCATCTCTCCCCCCTTGAAACACTCTACACTTACACAGACAACATCTTTGTCCTCCTCGAGACCGACTGGAACCTCACCAACCTCTCGGCGAACATATCCTCATGTATATCGAACCTTCACACTGTGCAGATGAAACTGAACAAATCTAAAACAAAACTTCTCTGGCGCGACCCAAAATTGGACCAACTGCCCACCTCCATCCCACTGTCCTCTGGCCCCACTCTGTATCTTGAATATTCTAGTAAAGTTCTGGGAGTCATCATTGACTCTACACTTTCCTTCAACGACCACCTCAACTCCCTAGTAAAAAAATGTTTCTTCAGCCTTCACATGCTGAGAAAAGTGAGATCCTGTTTCCATCAAAAACACTTTGCCGTCCTTGTCCAATCCACCATCCTTTCCAGACTGGACTACTGCAACTCTATCTACCTTAGCCTAACAAAGAAAAACCTTCAAAGACTCCAGCGGATTCAGAACACCACTGCTAAGCTTATCTTCGCAAAAAGCAAATTCGACCACGTCTCACCGCTTTTATCCAAGCTCCACTGGCTTCCGATTATCTCCAGAGTCCACTTCAAATGTGCCTGCCTCACTTTCAAGATCCTACACGGTATTCTCCCTCCCTTCATTCCTCTTTCTTGGAACTCCTCTAACCCCAATTCTGCCAGATCCACCCAAAAACTGAAACTTTCCTTTCCCTCTCTAAAAGGCGTTTCACTTGTAGGAAAACTAGGTTCTTCCCTCCCTTTCAGAATCACTCAGCTCTGGAACAACCTTACCTCCCCTCTTAGGAATCTGAGCTCCCTCCAACTCTTCCGTAAACATCTGAAAACCTGGTTATTCTCAAAAATGTAACTCCTCCTCCCTCTCTGGTTATTCTAATCTTCTAAATTTTCTCTTCATTTTGCCTCTTCCCTCCACTGGAGTTCCTTTCTACCCTAACTCTTGTTAACCGTGTCGAGCTTTACGAATGTAGAGATGATGCGGTATACAAACTTAAGGTTTAGATTAGATTTTCTATAATGTTCGTGTAGCCCAGGCTAGGCAAAATGTCATCCGCCAAAACCGATAGCGCTGCTCAAAAAAAGGCAAGGGCAGCTAGTGATGATTCAGTGGCCATAGGGAAAATGTAAACATTCCCACAGTATTTCTTCGGAAATGTTTAACTCTAAGAAACTAATTCAGCATAATGAGATCCAGCCCCAGTCTGACCAATTCCCCCAACCTAGGCACTATGAAGTAAATGGAATAACTCTCCTTAGTTCCGGAAGAACTAAAAACAACTGCCCTGAGGTCCAGTTACACTTAAAGGAGGATTTGCACGAACGCAACGTAAGGAAGCTTAATACATGGTGACTCCAAGAAAGAACTGGAAATTGGAGGAGGATGCAGAGCATCCTGAAAAGTTGCAAGCATCCAGAAAAAAATGACAAGGCCCCTGACCTAAGATCATAGCATTTCCCCACTCACGAGAAATCCTAAAGAGAGTTAGAGGAAGCCAAGACCCCTTCAGAATGAAGAGCAGAAGGTCAGGGAATGCCTGGACGAGAACTGTAAGATCTGGAAGAAAAAAGGAAATCTACGAAAAATCCAGTTCTGCGATGGAAGAAGGAGTACAGTGGAACTCTGAAAACATTATTAACTCCATGCAATGTTAGTGAAAAAACGTACTGCCTTTTAAGTGAAGACGTACTAGACGTGATCTAGATGCTGCATTTACCACCCCAAGGGAAACAATCTGCATCCTGATCGTGATCAGACAAAGTCCACATCCCTAAAAAGAACTTCAGAGAGGATTCCAACAGCCACATAGTGTCAGCTCCTCTGTGGGATTGAGAGACATGTAACTTGCTTCTGGATAGAAGGAGCCACCCCGCCATTCCTGCCTGGTTGGGGGTCTGTCTAATATGTGCCATGAGAAGCTGGCGACATGAGAATCCTGCGCTAGAAGTTTTGAAATCTGAAGTCGAGGCCCCTTAGAAATAGAGAACGACAATCCTGGCCACAGGAAGATGTAAAGTGGCATAATGCCTATACTACCTTCAGGCATAAATTCTATAGCGCTACCAGACACATGCAGCACTGCACGAGGTACAAATAAGAAGGACATCTACAAACAGACAAAGGCTCACTCTGCAGGAACCCTGAGAGAGACAATGAGAGACCCGTGTGAAACACAGGGTACTCTTGTTTATATCACTGTGTCACGATGTGCCTTGTGTCTACCCAGTCCGGAGAAAATGCGAGACTGGGTGACCTAGGACAGGACAGAATCTCTCTGTTAAGCTCCTTGAGAGCTAACCATAGAGTTCAAATAAACTAGCTGCTTCCTTCAAGTGGATATAGCAGGAAACACAGACATAGAAATCCAGATCTTGCCTAAAGCTGGTGAAACTGAGTCAGGGCCAACCACCAGAAAATTTACACCGCCGCAGCCGAAAGAATGCAGACTCGGGAAGAACTATAATGAAGCCACAGCGCTTACTACAGCACCGGAAAGCAGGGCACGACTTATGCGCACTGCTATAAACCGGTCCCCACACAACCAGTTGCACATCGCCGCAGCTAAAGTGAGCCTCGGGAAGAAATCTGACCTATACTGCTGCACTGTAACATGATTAGGAAACCAAGCGTGAGCAAGATATTGCACCGCTACCGCTACGTTGTAACCAAACTAGGAGACCAAGTGCATGTATGCAATGGGCAGGAAGGTCCCAGCTCCCTCAACGGAGTTCTAGTCATCCCTCCGAAGTCCTTTTCCAAGTAACTGCCTGAAAATTTACTGACGCGACCGAATCCGCTGCTGTAATACTCCAAATAGAACCCGAAGTTCAAACCCCAGTAATAACACACACATACTCACAAGCTTGTTGTTAGTGCCGGTTGATTAGCACTAATAGGGCAGTATATAGTAACTGGTCTCCCTTTTTTTTTTTTTCAAAATGAAGGGAAAGAAAAAATGGAGACCCAGGTAAACCCTCTATCACTGGAGGGAGGGTGAGGCAGGGACCTTCGGGGGGGCCCAGGTGTACCCCCTAAAGCCGGCACCTTTCAGCCAGACACCCCTGTCCCACTGAAGAGAAAAACTCAACAGGAGAAAAAAATGTTCCAGTCACAGCCAGAATTCAGGAGCTAGTTGAATAGCGACCATCACCTGCTGGGAGATAGAGCATACTGAAGATACAGGAGGTGTGCCAGCCAATAGGACCACCTGTTAATCAGTTTCTCTATCTCCACCTGCTGGTAGATGTGTGCTATCCCACTGGTCTCTGGATTCATCTGCTGCTGTTGCTAAGGAAATCAAGCTGGTCAACTTTTGTACCACTTCCTCTCAGTTTATATACTCAGAATCTTCTCCTCTTCTATTTTCCAGGTCTTATCATAGCCTCACAAGACTGCCCCTGGAGGTCTTGGCAGCTATTTTTGTCACTGACAGAGCATGGGCAGGAGCAAGTAGGATCATTCCTGCCCCATTCCTGCCAGGGAAACAAGGTAGGCCTGGGGTCTTTTCTCTGGGTCCGGGAGGGGGGTTGGTGTGCCTGTTCAAGGAGGGGGAAAGCTACCTTTTCTTGTCAAGGGGGGGAGGGGGAGGTGTTCGCTGAAGGTATTTTTTATTAACAATTATTAAACCAAAGAAAAAAATGAATGTCTAATCATTCGGATTTTTGATTATCCGGACTACCCTCTGTCGAGGTTAGTCCAGATAATCAGCATTCCACTGTATTTGGAGATTCTGTTTTGGAGTATTAAGAGATTACACAGTAAGGCTGAGCTTACTGCTTAAGCAGTTAATATTTTGTCTCATGCAACTAAGAGAACATGATTACAATCAGGAATTACAAATATTTGGTGCTTTCCATCATTTATTTTAAATAACCAAGGGTCACTTATACAGAACAAAGTAAACAGTTACAGCATTATCTTACACTATTAAACAGATGCTACCAAACATGTAGTGTCTTCTACCTTCAGATCTAGGTTTTCACTCTTAATAAATGTTTGGATACTATCTTTTTTGGTGTAAATGTTTAGCACTTGACTGGTACCCTGTGTATATTCTACCAGGGATGACAGCATGAGATGTGCAGATTCAAACGATGTTGGCCCCGCTTCGTTTAGCACATTAGCACCAAGAAGAGTTGAAGGTATTAGCACAGTTCTATACCTGAGTGCTTATGCTCATCTACTGCCTTCCTAGATTACTGGTTCCACGTTGACGGGATAATCACGCGCCAGACACCAGTGCGCTGACAAGCCAGCGTTGACAATTCGGTGCAAGAAAGAAGCGCGCGGCGGGAAAACTTCGTTTTAAAGAGCTCCGATGGGGCATGTGGAGGGAACCCCCCCACTTTACATCATGTTTGAGCCGCCGTGGGGGGAGGGTGCAACCCCTCACATTATAAAGAAAATTGAACTTTTCCTGAAAAAAATCAGAAAAAGTTCCAACCCCCCCCCCCCCCAACAGCAGCGCGAACACTATGCCAGTAAAATGGAGGGGTTCTCCACTCACACCCCGCTACAGAGCTCTTTAAAATTAAGTTTTTCCGCAGCACACTTCTTTCTTGCGCCGAATTGTCAGCGCTGGATTGTCGGCGCGCAACAGACTATGAACCGGTTCCACAGCTATTGAAGTTAGGGAGCTTGCCCGGGTCTAGTTCAATCCAAGATGTTCCCCCACTGTTTCCCCACTATGTACTGGACAACATATTGAGTACATCTTTCATAGTAGCATCGAGTTCTAGGATTACTATTTACAATCAACAACTCCCTCATCTTAGCAGGGAATATTTGCACTGGGTTCTTCTTTTTTTTTTTTTTTTTTGTAGGTTTACAAATAAAAGCAAATTGTAAATAACAGAGCTATTGTTAATATCAGTTGCGTTCAACTGCATATTCCTTGAAGAAACTGAACTATGGCTTTAGTTTAATGTTTAAAATCCCATGGCAAGTACTACCTTCTATGATAGAACTAAATTCAGCACCTACAATGATTTGAACAGTGGAGACTACACAAACCCATATAGGATTCCAAGTCATTCATGTATGACCAATTTTGACTCGAATGGTTAAGGGTTTGGTTTGGAGGTTTTTTTGTTTTTTTTAGGACTGACTATATTTAAATATTTATAAACTCAGTGCAGAGACTGAGGTTGAATAAAGATATGATGAACATATTACCGATGGAGGTCTGCCTTTCTTGTACATAGTACAACCATCAAAAAAGCTCAGTTCAACTTTTTTTTTTATTATGGGGGGAACTAAACACACACATACTCCTTTTCATCAACTAAACTTTTCCCTCTGTTGTAGCAGAATTCTTACCCTGCAGCCACGAATGTTCACCAAAAGCCATTTTTGTAAATGGTTAATGCACAGCTTGTGTCTCCTCCCCCAGGAGCAGCAAAACTAAGGCACATCGCAGCCACATGCAGCTGGAAAAATGCATAGCTTCCTGCTGGAATCAAAAGCAACTTGGTTTAATTTGCACCTTTTAAGTTTCTCTACAAACTACCCCTGAATTGTCCACATCCTAACAAGTTTTTATAAAACAAGGCAGATTTCACACATAGTAAAACTGTTTGAATATTCATTTCATCGGCAGAAAAAGCTGAACATATTTAGGTACATGATCTGCAGTGCAAATTTCATATTACATTATCTGCTTTTCTAGGGCCATTTCATGTCAGTGGCTTTTTACAAAGGCTCACAGGAATTGCCAGATTTCACTTATTTTCAAGTCTAAAAATCAGTGTCAGGACCAGCCACATCAAAATTATAGTCAAGATGAGCAGCCCTATTCTTGTCTTACTGTTTAACATTGCAGATAAGCCACATTCAGATACAATATTCAACATTAAAAATAGCAGAAAGAGAAACTTCAGCAAAATAACTGCTACTGAACCACACCACCAAATACAAGAAAATGGGTCTCCAAAAAAAAAGAAGAGAGAGTGTTCAAATGCATTTAGCAGACCTTTTGTTTAGAATACAAATAAATCCACTCTGCAATAGTGGAATCTCTTCTTAAATTTCTTTTTTTACAAAATTGAGACTACTGCCCCTCCCCATCCTTTTTCTCCCACCCCAAGAAATATTTGACAGTCACCAGCCTATGCTCAAAAATACTATTTAAATATGGCCAATGGCAGATTTTCCCACTTCTTTTCCATTTGGGATGTGTTTTGCATTCTTGCCACATGTGCAAAGAGAAAGTCACAAAAAGTCTGGGCAACTGAACTGGAGTGAACTGAAAAGCACCAATGCCCGTCAGCTAGGCCACCTGATACTTTTACTGTAAAATAAATCCAGGGTTGGGTGGAAGACGAGGTGGAGGTCTTTGAGGCAATGCTGGAGGGTACTGTGACACAAACGGGCTCGGATAGGCCGACTGTGGAGCTTGACTCGCAGACTGAATCCCAACACGAGGGGGGAGAGGTGGGTACGGGGAAGCTGCATATGGTAAGTTTGCAGTTGTGAATGGAGTCGGATATGCTAGTGGTTGAACAGAAGGAGGTGGTGGAGGCGGCACCCTACGAGGCACAACGGATAGAGGTGTACTTGAATCAGAAGGGAAGGCAGGCTGAGTTGCTGGAGTGATCTCAGGCAACCGTGATGGCACAGGCAGCTGACCTTGTGGCAGTCTCTGGCCCTTCATCACTATTTCTTGAAGTTTCTCTATTTTTACACGCCGCAAGTGAGCCAGCTTGCGTTTGCTCTGATATTCATCTATAAAGGAATCCAGGGCTATCTCTCCATTGAGAAACGTTTCTGCCATATTCTAGATAAAAAATAAAAAAAAATTATAAGCATGCCTTTTAGAACACACCATATAAGATTTAACATACATGCCTTTTAGATTTTACCATAAAATTAGAGGCTACATTGTAACAATAAGACAGACAAAGATGTCAAAATACAAAACTAGGACTCTTGACCCTGTGATATAGCCAGGACAGATTTGCTGATCTCGAGTCCAAAGCAATGGGGGTCACGGCAACACCCTTTCCTTCATCTCTCGCTTTTATCCAGGTCATTTGTAACTGCTGAAGAATTGGCATTTCAGTGTCATGCTGTTAACCAGGAGGCCTTAGAAAGACTGCTTCTGCCCTCTACTACTTACTGAATGCGATTCAAACACAACTGTAGACAATTCCAGTTCATTGCTGCAAGCCTTAGATTGTGAACATACGTTACATATAGAGAATTATGGTTTGGGATAGGGTTTCAGCCAATCCCCCACTTTCAATTTTAGATGTTTGAGTAGTGTAATTGATTTTATTAATCTGTGTATTCCTGCCAATTAGATCACTTGAATAGGCTATTTGCTAAAGGCACCAAATACTGTATGCAAATGTACATTTATAATAAAGTTACACCACTAGTCCTAGGCATCAGTACAAAAATGGTAGAATTATATGCAAAGCCCACAGTTATGTACAGTATAAACAATATACCTCTGTTTCTTCCTCAATCTTAGCTCCCTCTGCCTGAAGAAGAGCCAAAAGTGTTTCAAGAGAGGCATTGCTGGACTGCTGATCTGCAGAAATATTAAAGAATAAATATGAACTTTACACACTTGTGTGGGTTACATTTCAGGACATATAAACAAACACTGCATTACACCTAACATTACAGATCATTCACATACCAAGAAAAAAAAAATACCAACTACAGCAATTTTTTTTAATTTTGTCATTGTGAGGCTCACATCTAGCATCCCAGACTATTACCTAGCTTTGTCTTCTTTATCTGATATGCGTCAAACAAAGCCTGCAGTTCTTGGTATTTCTGGGTGACTACAGCTTTCAGACTATCCAGCTGTGGCTGATAGAGAAGATTTTCTTCTGCAATACTGCGGTTGTTTGCAAGAATCATTTCTTTGCTGAGCTGCAGACACTGAACCTAAAATGTGAACAAAGAAAACCATCCAAGTTATAAGTATTCACCAAGTATGCCATGTTTAGCATAGGGATGGGAATCATAAGTGAATCCATACACTCTTGCCAGGTATTACTCCTGATGAAAGTTTGCTTATTTCTCGGGAAAGAAAACCAAACTCATCAGGAATAAGAAACCTGGGAAGGGTGCATCCCCTGGGCAATGTGGAAAAGAAAAAAATAAACCATCAAGAGTAACAAACCCAGGTTTTCTTGGAGCACTCTCAATGCTAATAAAAGGAGCATGGAAGGGAAACTCTTCCAGATTTGCTACTCTTGATGAAAGTTTTTTTTCCTTTCCTGAGTGTGCACTCAATGCAAACTTGGGAAGAATACACACTGGGTTTATCTATATGGTAAGATGCATAGTACACTCCATAAACCCAAGATGAGTGTATACAAAACAATTTTCATTAGTATCAAATGTACACTCAAAAAACCCCCAACCATCAGGGTAAAAGAAAAAAAGCCCTCATTAGCACTGAGCATGCGCTCAAAAAAAATCAATCAGGGTAAAAGAAAAATAAACCTTATTAGCACCAAGTGCTCAAAAAATACCCCAATCAAGGTATGCACTCAGCTCAGGTTTGTTACCCTGGATTGGTTTGTTTTTCAGTGCACACACAAACTCAAATTGCTCAACCAATGAGCACGCACTGAGTGTACACTCATTTGTTGAGCAGTTTGAGTTTGTGCTCTGCTTCCAGGTTACTCAAAGAACTATTTTGCTTTTCCTTTGGCACACTCATTGAGTAAACTCATCCCAGTTATGTTACACCTGATAGTTGGTGGGGGGGTCCCTCTCTCAAGTATGCACACACAGTCAATGCACTTCCCCAGGTTTGCTATTACTTAGAAGCCATTACAAGAGTGTGCACTTTCCCTTACGTTATCTTCAAGTGCACACATCGGTTGAAAGTTCTTTTCTCTTGGAAAGTAAAGAAATCATTGAGTACACGCTTAATGACTGACTGACCAATCAAGTAAGCACATTAAGTAAACCATGCTTTGTACAGGAGTAGAATGAGATTACAGCCCTGTCTTTCTCCATTCATGATCATGTGATAAGATTGTTACCGGTATCTGCAAGTACAATGGTTGCCTATGAGAGCTAGAGTGTTGTTTAAAATTTGCATGCGTTCTGCATGGGTTAGCCCCATTCTATTTGGTTGAGTAGTTTGAGTTTGTGCTCTGCTGCCAGGTTACTCAAAGAACTAATTATTTTGCTTTTCCTTCGATTCAGAGTTAAGTCATTGTTATATAAAGAAGCTACTTGCTTAAGCAGTGCAGTTCTGGTTTCCTATTCTCTCTCAATATCTTATTTAGTTTCTAAGATATCCGGTAAAAACAGATCTGTTTGATAACATTTATTGTACATCCAGTATATTCAGTTTTTTATTTTTTTTGTATATTCCCAATGTTCAAATCGGTTATTTTTTTGTAAAGTGCTCAGAACTTTGTGATTGTTGTGGTATATAAATTATTACTACTACTACTTATTGATGTACTATTCTAGATTCACTTTCATTTAATCAGGATGGAACATACAGCTTAAGACGTGTTTGTTCTGATGAGTCAAGTCAAATCTCTTTCATTTGAAAGGAAACTCTGCAATGAGAGGGCATAGGATGAAGTTAAGCGGTGATAGGTTCCGGAGTAATCTAAGGAAATACTTTTTAACAGAAAGGGTGGTATATGCATGGAACAGTCTCCCAGAAGAGGTGGTGGAGACAGAAACTGTGTCTGAATTCAAAAGGCCTGGGATAGGCATGTGGGATCTCTCAGAAAGTGAAAGAGATAATAGTTACTGCAGATGGGCAGCTCTATGACCTCACAATGCAGGTGCATAGAGCCTTAGCCTATAGGAAGAGGAGATGCAAATGTTAAGAGCCTTAGCCAATAGAGAGAATGGTTACTAGTTAGAGTGCTAACTAACATGCTTTTGTAGTGGCTTATATTATCTTCAGGGCCTGACACTTTATCCTCCTTCTGCCATACAGATTACCCTGTATGAGATGACTGTGTTCTTACCTAGGATTGCACTTGATTTGTGAGCCTGCCAGGACAGACAGGGAAAAATGCTCAAACACCTGCATGTAAAAACCATTTATATACCACCTATCAATTGAGGTTATCTAAATAACTAATAAACTGGAGATACTATGGGGGATTTGTTGGGGGGGACAGAGAGAGTGGGTCTCTCTCCTGCTGTGGGGAGGGGGTGTAGAGTTGGGGGCACTGAGGGAGTTGTTGGGGTGGAAGATTGGGCGATGGCAGGAAACAGTGGGTATCTCTCCCACTGCAGGGGGGGGGGGGGCGCATGGTTGGTATAGAGTCAGAGGCATGGGGGAGTTGTCAGGGGGGTTGGATGATGGCGAGAGAGAGAGTAGGCAGGAAGCATTTCAATCTAGAGAGTTGCGCGGGGACAGAAATCAAACCTGTCCCTGGTAAAATCAAACCCGTCCCCACTAGGAGTCAAACCTTGCTGGAATCAAATCTGTCCCCGCCCATCCCTATAAACTTCAGAAGTAGTTATTTCATTTAATTATGCTACTGAATTAAAGGTGTGGAGCCTGACACTAAATCTAAAGGGTTGGGGCATGGTATTGTTTTACCTTTTTCTTTTTTTAATTTTATTAAAGAGACCAGAGTCCCAATGACAATTTCAGCGGGAGAGGGCACACTACAATCGTACAGGGGATCAGGTAGAAGGCAAGCACATGCTCTCAACAATCCAGCTACAGCTCACCCCCCCCCCCCCCCCAGACCAGCCAGTGTGAAAGAAAAGGGACCAGAGGGAGAAAGGAGGTGACAAGGTGACCCTTGAAAGGCAGATGCTGAGGTACTTTTCCCGCCAAAGGCCAAACTGCCGCTCCAATTCAAAACGGAGCTGCAAGAAGCACCATGCAATGTCTGAACATTTCCTTTTATTTCCTTTTATTTTTTTTTAAACTTGGTGACACGGGCATACCAAGGGGTAAAGTGAAATGGTGCAGAGGAGACCACAGTTCTCAAAAGACCATGATGACAGTGGGAGCATCCCCTTCTTGAACAAAAATGTTCTGTGGCAGAGCAAGAAACAAACCAACATGGAGAGGGTACAGAAAACAAAAAGGAATACTTATTAGAAGTAGAATGAGCTTCAAAGCACACTGTTGGCTGCTTTTCCTCATTCAAATGCCCCAGCCTACTGTACACACACTGGGATTACCAAATTTTCTTTTCTTTTTTTTAAGTGAAGAGAGAGGAAGGAGGGCAGAGCCATGGTAGAAAGGGTACAGTAATAGGCACCCAGTCAGCCTAGTCTCCTCATTCAACTGAGTTAGCATAGCCAAAACAAGAGCCCAGGCAAGTCACACTAGCAATTGCTAGCAGGAGCCAAAGATGAGACCAGGAACAGAGAAGAGATCACCCATCTGTCTGCAGAGTACCAGTGAGCAGACCATCATATGTATTACAGAGCTCAGCTTTGTGTTCTCTATCTCTACCTGCTGGTAGATGGACTTAACCCACTCGTCTCTGGATTCATCTGCTGCTGATGACAAGGAAGTAGTAGTAGTAGTGCTACTACAGCAATATGTATCAAGAACCAGGCTTCTTCTCAAGGTTGGAGGAAGCTTGTGCAGTTTTGTAATGTCTCATTCTACTCCTATACCTACCTTCCTAATTAACTAAACAACCAACCAAGCTAGTTGAGTGCACACTCAATGGTTGGTTAACAACATAAGAATAGCCTTACTGGGTCAGACCAATGGTCCATCAAGCCCAGTAGCCCGTCCTCATGGTGGCCAAACCAGGTCACTAGTACCTGGCCAAAACCCAAAAAGAGTAGCAACATTCCATACTACTGATCCAGGGCAAGCAGTGGCTTCCCCCAAGCCTGTCTCAACAAGACTATGGACTTTTCCTCCAAAAATTGTCCACACCAGCTACGTTATCCACTCTTACTACAACCTCTGGCAATGCGTTCCAGAGCTTAACTATTCTGAGTGAAAAAATATTTCCTCCTATTGGTTTTAAAAGTATTTCTCTGTAACTTCATCAAGTGTCCCCTAGTCTTTGCAATTTTTGACAGAGTGAAAAATCGATCCACTTGTACCCGTTCTACTCCACTCAGGCTTTTGTACACTTCAATCATATCTCTCTCAGCCTTCTCTTTTCCAAGCTGAAGAGCCCTAACCATTTTAGTGTTTCCTCATACGAGAGGAGTTCCATCCTCTTTATCGTCTTCTTTGAACTTTTTCTAGTGCTGCTATATCTTTCTTGAGATAAGGAGACAGAATTGAATGCAATATTCCAGGTGAGGTCGTACCATGGAGCGATACAGAGGCATTTAAAATAATTCCTAGCATTATGTTTGCTTTTTTGGCCGCCACCACACATTGGGTGGAAGGTTTCATCGTACTGTCTACAATGACACCCAGATCCTTTTCTTGGGCGATGGCAGGAAACAGTGGATATCTCTCCCACTGCAAGGGGGGGGGGCACGTGGTATAGAGTTGGAGGCATGGGGGAGTTGTCAGGGGGGTTGGACAATGGCGAGAGAGAGAGTAGGCAGGAAGCATTTCAATCTAGAGAGTTGCGCGGGGACAGAAATCAAACCCGTCTCTGGTAGAATCAAACCCGTCCCTGCTAGGAGTCAAACCCATCCTCGCTGGAATCAAATCTGTCCCCGCCCATCCCTATAAACTTCAGAAGTAGTTATTTCATTTAATTATGCTACTGAATTAAAGGTGTTGGTAGAGACCCATTTACAAATAAGCAAAGACACTATTAATTTAGAAATATTAATTGGGAAGAATACATACTTTGTAAACAGGTTTCTACCAGAGCCTCTAATGTAAATAAAAAATATAAATACTCAGCTGATGAGGACCCCCAACTGTCAGCTGAGGACAGTTGAACACCTGATAAATTCCATTGGCAAGTCTCGCAATGAATCAAGCGAATCAGATGTAAGAGCTGATGATGATATGGACGAAGGAGAGGGATATAGTGATGATAGCGAGTCAAGAAATGTCAAGATCACCAGTTCCTTCACAGACTAACTGAAAAAGAGTTTATTGCAAAGATTTCAAGACATTTTATACAATAACTCTTACAGATTAAGCAGCTTTCTGGACCCAAGTTTCAAGGCTACATATGGTGAGGTAACAGATATAATAACTACATTTGTTATACAACAGATCATGAAGATGCAAACACTGAGCATCCCACCAGCAACACTAACTGAACCAGAAAGTACTCCTGTGGTACCTGAACAACTTCACTTGCAGGATACAGATTTACCTCGTTGGCGACAGAAGCGCAGCTTTTGGGAAACAGTTAAAAATACTAATGTGGCTGCCATTAAATCTAGACTTCCATCGATGTCAGACAATAGTGAAATCAGCCTCAGATGCAAGGCAGAGCTTGCATGCTATAAACTTGAAGAACCCTTGGAAACTGATGGTGATGCATTTGCATACTGGCATGACAGACAAGAGAAGCTACCTTTACTAAGCCAGCTTGCTCAGAAGTTTCTATGTTCGCCAGCAACTTCTGTTCCTTCAGAAAGAATATTCTCTGCAGCAGGTCAAATAATTGCTGCTCGGCGAAGTTGTCTGAAGCCAGCCAAAGTTGACAAACTGATATTTCTAAAGAAGAACTGGCAAATGTAATTTATTTAATTCATGTTTCTAACTAATTATAAAGCTATGTTATAGTTTGAATGTTCCTATTTTTGATATTGCCTTGGTTAAATAAAATGTTTAAACTTAAAAAGCTGTGTCATTAACAGTACTCAAAATTGTTTTCGACTCCGCTACTCCACAGCCCTGGATATGATGACATAATACATTTGTGACATCATCACTTCGATGTCTATGCATACACGGATGCCCTCCAGCTGTAGCCCTGAGCCTCCCATTACTGCTGGTGGAGGGGGGCGAGGAGTTGCTAGAGAAGGAGAGGAAGAGATACAAAGATGTCAGCTGATGCTTACAGGACGTGACTCTCTGGTGAGACCTTACATACCTCTGCTCTGAGGCCTCCTAAAGCAGCGGCGGTGGCAGAGCTCTCAACGGCGCTGGGGCTTTCCCTCTGCTTCATCACAGCAGGAGGTTCTGCTACACAGGGGTTTGGGAGGGGGGATAAAAGATGCTGCAGAGGGAAGGCCTGGCCCCAGCGGGGAAGACCGCAAAGCAGCTCATTCAGAGTGCTGCCGCTGCTGCTGTTTTTGGAGGCCTCGGAGCACAGGTATGTCAGTCTCAAAGTGGGAGGGTTAGTGGGGTTTTGCTGCTTAGGGGGATGGGAGGAAGGGATAAAAAGATGCTCCACAAGGGGATGGGTGAGAGGGGAGGAAAGATGCTGCACAGGAAAGAGGAAGAATTGGGCTGGAGGAGAGAAAGAGAGAGATGATGTACATGAAAAAAAAAAAGCGACATCCTCCGAAAATAAGCCCTAATGCATTTTTTGAACCCAAAGTTAATATCTTATTTTCGGGGAAACACGGTAGTTTGGACTGAAAACATTTTTACAATAAAGCCTTTTGGAACACCAATGGCACTTAAGAGTCTAAGGCAAAATTGCAAATATCATGCCTAGTGAAGTCCTGTCATGACTCAAAGGTAAATTAGGACTCCTCCAGCATGGAGCTGTGCTCCTTTGCCTACAGGTATATTTGCAGGGTGGTTCTCACCCCAGCATAACACAATGGCTGAAAAGGACTCTTTAGATCCACCTTCATTCTAGTACAAAGCCAGAGATCCACTGGACCTTTAGCTCTCTCCTTCAATTCTTTAGTCCTTCACTCACATTCTTCCCAGCAGGGTAATACATTGAAACAAAGTCACTTAACTGTACCGGGTATTCTCCCAAGGTTAGCAGGCCAAATATTCTCACAGCTAAGTGACATTATCTTATGGAGTCTGGCGTGGACACTTGCTAGCAAGGTGTTTGTAGAAGTTTCTAACAGCGCCGCACTGCTCATGCCTTCCCGCCTAACATGCGAATGCAGGTACCTCAATCCTACAACAGCTTAAAGAATATAACTGCTGTCCTCGCAGAACACCTGCTACGGGTAAGTAACACTGCTTTCTTGAAGGACAAGCAGTCCTTCATATTCTCACTGCTGGGAATCCTTAGCTACCAGACTCACCGAAAACCAGACTAGGACAATAGGTACTCAAAATGCCAAAGCCTGAACAGCCAGTTGCGGGGTGGGGGTGAAGTTGGATTCTAGACATCAAATAAATTCTGTAGGACTGAATAGCATCGGGAATTTTGCTCTAGGTAGTACTGGGATACAAATGTGTGAACAGATAACCACACTGCAGCCTTACATCTCTCTTCTATGGAAGCTGATCTCAAATGTGCTCCCAACGTCTCCATAGCTCTGATATTATAAGCCTTGACATCACCTAGTCCAGCCTGGATATAAGTAAAGGAGATGCAACCTGCTAGCCAATTAGAAATTCTGTGTTTGCCGATGGCCAGGGCTGTGGAGTCGGAGTTGAGGAGTCGGAGTCGGAGGAAATTTCGGGTACCTGGAGTCGGAGTCAGAAGTACAAAAAACTGAGGAGTCGGAGTCGGAACATTTATCTACTGACTCCATTTTTGAACTTGGCATACCAATCACGAGCGATTCTTTCAGCTATAGCACCCACTATATACACAGCACAAATGTTGCGAGCAGCTTCTGCGGCCTTAGAACCTTGATTAAAAAGCAAAAAGAAGGTGGTGTCAAAAATGCTCATTTCTCTCAACTTGACATTCCATTTTAACGATCTGAAAATTAACCAGTGCTGTGGAGTCGGAGTCGAGGAGTTGGAGGAAATTTCGGGTACATGGAGTCGGAGTCTGAAGTGCAAAAAACTGAGGAGTCGGAGTCGGAACATTTATCTACCGACTCCACAGCCCTGATGATGGCTACCCCGAACTGATTTAGATCAAAAGAAAAAAACAAACAAACTAGGTGAACTATCAAAGGGCTTTATTTAGTCTGCTCCAGATAGAAGGCTAAGACATGCTTGCAATCTAAAGTATGCAGTACACTTTCGCCAGAATGAGTATGAGATTTCAGGAAAAATGTTGGCAGAATAATTAACTGGTTAAGTTGGAACTCAAGTACAGTATATTTATTTATTTAAAAATTTCCTATCTTATTTGACAGTTGCAATCAAGTTTCAACTAAATAAATAATATGGCTCAATGAATATTTCAAAACATGACTTATCTGTACTTGGGACATATAGATTTCTTCTGTCATCAATTCAAAGGCCGTACTCAACTTTATTAATTCAAAAATATAAGGAGCTATGTGGTCCCACCGATGGTGGTCAGCAATTCGCTATTCAAGCTGCTACAGGGCTTAAGATACCCCATGAAATTATTCCTGTGACTTGGAAGTATTGAAATGTGGATGTAAGCATTAAATTTCAGAGAGCATAGCCAATCTGTTTACTGAAGCAAGGAAAGGAAGGTGGCAAGGGAAAAATCTGTTTAGGGTACTTAGGTCTAGAATGGGATGAAACCCCCCACCCCCACCCCGTTTTCTTGGGCACAAGAAAGTACCTTGAGTAAAATCCCTTCCTTTTTCCCCTAGTGGCATGGGTTTGACCACATTGGCCTATAGAAAAGTAGAGATTTCCTAAACCAGTATCTGCTTGTGCAGAGACCTCTGATCTCAGTGGGCAATTTGGTGGTCTTCAATGCCAATTCAGGGCATAAACAAGACGGATTATTTGAAGAATCCACCAGTCAGAGGTTACCTGGAGCCAACTTTGATGGAAAAAATTCAGCTCCCCCCACCAGTTGGTAGGCCATCTGGGATGGTTACTTGACTGAAGTTATGCTCTCTTGGAGCCAGACAAAACCTTGTCCTCTGCTTTGACTTGGGAGCAGACTGGGACTTCTGCTGACAGGGATAGCAGGGCCAGGAATGTCAAGGTTGGGACTACTGGGCAGAGCAGGATGGAGGTAAATACCTACACCTTTGAGAGTAATAGGATTGCTTCCTAATCCCACTTGAAAACCTCTTAGTAGGAGGAAGCTATAGCTGATGGCTGTCAAAACAAGGACTAGACAGTGTGCGCTTCTTTAGGAGTTCAGCGACCTCCACCTTATCCAGTATGGACACCAACCTCTCTTGAACTAGAGGCCAACCAAATTTTGATTTTGGGTTCGAAACTGACAGAGTGCATTTGGTGGAAGACAAAATGTGTGCTTTGTCCCGTCTCCCTCCCTCCCCTCTGAACAGGAGTTGCCTGCCACCCTGCCCACTTGTAGGTGCTCTCCTTGGCCTATCTTACAATTCCTGGCAGTCTAGGGATATAGTCAGGGTAGGAATAATTCCTAGGCATTCCTGCTGGCTCTGCTCTCAAAATGGCTGAAATTACCTCTAATGGCAATCTCACTGCAAGAGGTCACAGCAGCCATTTTGACACTAGAGCTGACATGGGCAAGAGTAATCGGGGATCACTCCTGCCCCAACTACACCATAAGAGATTGTAAGGTAGGCTGAGGGGTTGGAGGGAGCTACTCTTTGCAGTGTATGAGGTTATGATCTTGCATAGTAGTTTATTCGGTAAATAGAGTGCTCCAAATAAATTCCTGCTAATTATTTTGTCAAAATCATTTAAATCTGTAAATTTGGGATGAGCTGCTTAGGAACTAGCCTATCTGTGAAGATATGACATCAGCGTCACTTCAGATGTGGTGCAAAGTCAGTCATTATAAAAGTACTGTGGCTTTTAGTTTCATTAGCTGAGGTTCGTGTGTGGAGGCTATTTATCTTAGCGGTAAAAACATTGTCTTTCAATATTTCTTGCTAGTATACTATTTGGGAAATTCTAAAGAATTTCCAACTCTGTTGGGTATGTTCAAGATACAATGTTTTAATCAAACTTGTGGCATGCAGAAGCTAGATTCTATGAGAAAAGAATCTGCAGTGTTTGTTTTCAAGCACAAGTACTAGTATTAGTAGAGAAATTATATTACAATGAAATGAAGTTTATACATTAGAAAATATTTTGAGAAATGTATTGCTCGATTGCTTTGCAAAATTACATATAGTCCCCATGTTCAGTAACATTTTTTTTTTTATTCTGGATTGTGGATCAGGCTGGTATGATGTCCACAGAATAGTCCAGTGTCTGGACTTCCTTTAACCTACACTTCTCCCTCCGTATTCACAGTTTCAATAATCGCGGTTTTGATTATTCATGGTTTTTAGCTTGCTGGCTCCCCCCCCCCCCCCAAATTACATCAGCTTGCATAGAGAAAATTGTTGATTCCAATCATTTACAGAGAAAATCGCTGATTGAAAATGATAGGAGGCTTGCGCCAGAAGACGGACTGGAAGCCCTGAATATGTATACCCTAGAGGAAAGGAGAGACAGGGGAGATATGATTCAGACGTTCAAATACTTGAAGGGTATTAACGTAGAACAAAATCTTTTCCAGAGAAAGGAAAATGGTAAAACCAGAGGACATAATTTGAGGTTGAGGGGTGGTAGATTCAAAGGCAATGTTAGGAAATTCTACTTTACGGAGAGGGTGATGGATGCCTGGAATGCGCTCCCGAGAGAGGTGGTGGAGAGTAAAACTGTGACTGAGTTCAAAGAAGCGTGGGATGAACACAGAGGATCTAGAATCAGAAAATAATATTAAAAATTGAACTAAGGCCAGTACTGGGCAGACTTGCACGGTCTGTGTCTGTATAAGGCCGTTTGGTGGAGGATGGGCTGGGGAGGGCTTCAATGGCTGGGAGGGTGTAGATGGGCTGGAGTAGGATTTAACGGAGATTTCGGCAGTTGGAATCCAAGCACAGTACCGGGTAGAGCTTTGGATTCTTGCCCAGAAATAGCTAAGAAGAAAAAAATTTTAAAGAAAATTTAAATTGAATCAAGTTGGGCAGACTGGATGGACCATTCGGGTCTTTATCTGCTGTCATCTACTATGTTACTATGTGTTTTGCCTCTCCTTCAGGAACAGGCCAGGTCTCCCACCATATTATTCGCGATTTCACTATATTCACAATGGTTTTAATAGAAAACAGTGAATAACATATGAAAAAGTTATTTGTGATTTTTCTGTATTCACGGATCTGTTAATCCCCTATCACAGCAAATACAGAGGGAGAAGTGTATTTCAGTAAGAGCCTATATCAGTGTACTTCAACCTTTTTACACCTATGGACCGGCGGAAATAAAGTAATTATTTTGTGGACCGGCAAACTACTAAGACTGAAATTGGAAAAAAAAAAAACATTTCCGCCCCGTCTCCGCGAGCTCGGTCCCCGCAAACCATCTGATCCCATCCGCACAAGCTTCAGTTATGATTTTATATTGAACGTATTTTATTAAAGTATAAAAAGAAACAATATTCTGTACAATTGTCATTTTATAAATACAAATATACAGAGCAAGGACTAATAAAACCCCTGTCTCCCCTCCCCTTCACATATCAAGAAAACTGAATAAGCCAAATTATTACAGAATGCTACACAGAAATATCATGCTAACAGAGTACTGCAGTCACACATGACAGGAATAGTGTTAGGAGAGTGCAACTAGGGCAACTGACCCCTGGTCAGAGAGAGCTTTAAGCCAGCTGGAAGCTAAAGAAGCACTGCCTGGGCTTTGCAGTCCCCAGTTATGTCTCTAGCAGGATATATTAGTTCAAATCTGATATATTCTAATGACAAAATAGAAATAAAATTATTTTTTCTACCTTTATTGTCTGCCTATTTTGTTCATGTTTATCGCAGTTTCTGCTTTCTTCTGTCTTCTTAATTTTCTTTCCAAAGTCTTCAGTCTATCTGCCACTTCTGTCCTTTCCTATCTTCTACCTATTACTCCAATATCCAGAACCTCCTTTTTCTTGTTACTGCATCCACCCCGTATCCAGCATCTCCCACCTACTCAGTCAAGTCTGCTTTTTTCCTCCATCCTATAAACTCCATGTCCAGCATCTTCCTGTGTCTTTTTTCTTTCCGTTGCTGAGCCAGCCAGCCAACCCACCATCTTCCCCCATCCCATTCCAGTACTTCCCCTCTTTTCCCCATCTTAATCCAGCAGATACCTTCCATCATCCTACTCCCTCCATTCCTTATTCAGCATCTTCTCCTTGTCTACCTATTCCCCCTTCACCATGTCCAGCACATCCCTTCTGTCTCCCTACTCCCTCTACCTATGTCCAACATCTTACTTCTGTCTTCATACTCCACCCTCGTGTTCAGCATTTTCCATGTCTCTCTGCCCCCTGCAAGGTCCAGCATCTGTCTTTGTGTCCCTATTCTTCCAACTCCCACCTAGTTCTAATAACTATCCTCCCCCAAGGGGATTCTCCATCTCCCTTCTGTCACACCAACACCCCCCCCCCCTCCCGGGTCTACCATCCCCTTCCCACAACACGTATATCACATTTTTCCCTCTCCTCATAATCCAGCATCTCTCATTCCCTTCTTTGGCTGCTGGCCCCGATCCACTCTTCCAGCATTCGATTGCTATCAGCCCTGCCTTCGACCCTGGTCCTGCTAAACTGGGCAGGACCCCCTATGCCCTGGCATCTCTTCCTGAGTCCCTCCCTCTCTCTCCTCCATGCCCTGACATAGAGCATATTCAATTCCTGTAGCACTAGACTCTGAAACCAATTGAACATGAAGTTAATCTAATGCTGCATCCTCATCCATCAGGTTTCTAGGTACTATCAAGGAGTAGTGGAATGACCTGACAGGTAGGCCTGCTGCCCCACACGCAAACTCTTTACCTGCTGCTGGCAAGGATCTGGCTGTATTTGTCAGAGGGGGATCTGCCCAAAGTTCGACCCTTTCCTTTGATCTGCACATATGTAATGAGCCATTGCATTAACAAAAAAAGTGAGGGCACAGATTAAAGCTCCCCAGGGGTTAAAAACAAATCCAAGAATCTGAAAAGATCAGTGAAACAAACGGTTGTTTATGCATCTGCACTGGTAGCAAAGAATGTGCCTGCTGGCCCTCCCAAATTCAAGTCAAGAGTTTTTTGAAGGGTCTCCTGCCGCTCTGCTGCTGTTTTCTCTATAGCTCTAGCGTGAACCTTTTTGTTGAGATATCAGCTGTTAAATTTCAGTTCAGAATTTTGTCTTGCTGGGCACAGCAGCATTCTCAAAAGCTGCCGGCGGCTGCCCTGAAATTTTCTCTCTGCCACAACTTCTGGTTTCCAACAAGGCAGATCGCCACAGAGGGAAAGCTTCAGGGCAGCCGCCAGCAGCATGTGAGAATGGCTGCCATGTCGGGACCCTGCTGAAAAGTAACAGATCAGGAAGCGAGGGAGATAGAGAGAAGGGAAATTCAGACGCAGGGCCCAGGGTAGCTGCCCTCTTTACTCCCCCCCTAATGCCAGCTCTGGAGCCCCCTTAACAATTTCAGGCTCTAGGCACTTGCCTCCTGGGCCTACCCTTTAATCTGGCCCTAGCAGCAATAACAAATCTGGCCCTAGCAGCAATAACAAAGACCAAACCTACCCTACCTTCAGTTGTGGTCCAGCTAAATCAGATGGCAAGAACTAAGACAGAAACCGCGGGACCTTTCCTCTTGCCTGCATTGCTATTCGCTATAAGCTCTGCCCCTAAAAAACAGGAAGTCACTTCAGAGGGGGGCAGGATCAATATCAGCAAAGCCTATAGCGATGCAGGCAAGAGGAAAAGTCCTGGGGATTCTGTCTTTCTTTTTGCTCTTTAATCCAGCCCTGCCAATACCACTACTAGTATACACCCGGCCGCGTCGATCTCGCCAGCCCTGTGCGGACTGGCAGGAATTTTCTGTGGACCGGCACCGGTCCACGGACCAGCAGTTGAAGAACACTGGTCTATATCATACTTGTCTTTAATCAGTTTTATAACTAAATAAAAAATGAGAAACATCTCAATGCTACAGTTTCAGTCAAAACTGAACAAATACAGTTTTCAGTCAGCCTTTATCCTGAATCAGTGGTTCCAGGTAAGAGACATGCAGCCATAAGAGTCTACGTATCCCCACACCCATTATAGAGAGTTGGGCTGCAACATAAAAAAGTATTAAAGCTAAATTAAACTCCTCAATTTTGAAGCTAAAGAGGAACACATTCAAATTGAGGTCAATGCTCTGGCCTACATAGAGGCCTAGCAGAGTAAAAAGAAATTTTAAAAACTGCAAAACCTAGGACAAAAGAAAAAGATACTGAAAAATAAAAACCACAGAGAAAAACAATAGTGCCTTCCCATTTGAGGGTTTCACCTATCATATATGCAAAATCCATGAAGAGAGAGAACACACAGACACTTCTTCTCTACTCTGTGGAAAAACAAAGACTGAGGGACCTGCACTCGCGCACTGGGCAGAAAAGCGCCCACACATGCAGTATGGCACCGCTAGAAACTGCTACACACATCTTGCTAGCAAGCGTCCACTCCGGGCTCCATGACATGATGTCATAAGAACATAAGAATTGCCGCTGCTGGGTCAGACCAGTGGTCTATCCTGCCCAGCAGTCTGCTCACACGGCGGCCCCAAGGTCAAGATCAGTGCTCCAAATGAGTCCAGGCTCACCAGTTTAGCATGAACTTGTCAAACTTTGTCTTGAAACCCTGGAGGTTGTCTTCCCCTATAACAGACTCCGGAAGAGCGTTCCAGTTCTCTACCACTCTCTGGGTTGTAAGAATATGAAGGCCTGCTTGTCCTCGGAAAATACTGCTTTTTCAATAATGAGAGGAAGCAGGTTCTGCGGGACTCTTCTAGGAGGGAACCTGCCTGTCCATTATACTGAAAAAAAAACCATATGGATATACCATCCCTGCTGTTAGGTGGATGAATCCTGTGCAGCTTAAGAGGAATGTTATTCCAGGCTCTCTTAGATGCCAAGCTTTTGTGAAAAGGCCTCTTAATGTGTTACTGGTTTTTGTTGCCTCTACCTCTAGTGGGAGGCCATGCCACATATTCATCTCTCAAGTCCAACTTCCTGGAATTTATCTGGATGTTTATTAAATTCATTTCTTCAAACAAGATCACTGAAGTTTATCAAATTTCTGTAAAGTCAGATGGAAAAGATGCAAATCAATCAAATAGGACAAACCCCCAGCCCTCCCCCTCCACAGTAAGTTTCATGAAGTTGATAATGCAGTTGTGAATCAAGGGACAGGGGAGTAAGCAAAGAAAACCTTATATACAAAGGATTTCTTCTCAAAGAACTGTAAAAGAAAAAGAACTACTAAGTAGTAAAATACTAGTATGTTCCACTTTATAACCAAATTTCATGTTAGTGAAGCAGAACAAAACCACAAACACTATGTGGTTTGCAAGAAGGGTGAGCGCTTCCAAGTATCTGAGCACTACTTTGTTTCAGTCTCAGTTTTCAATAAGAATGAGGGAAAAATAGAAACACTCCATCTAAAAGGAATTTTAAGATTTAACATTAGACCAATGATCTTAAACAGTTTGCTTCTAAAGCAACCATCTGCCCCTAAGAATTCTCTAGAATGAATTCTGTTTCCACTTATTTCAGCAAGACATTGTGCTAACACAATTCTTAACCAATGACTAAGGCTCAGAAGCCAAAGAACATTCTGTGTTCACGGCTGAAGCACCGGGAGCAGGACCACAGAAGACAAACATGAATAGGGATAGAGTAGTGGTAGAGGATTGTGTTTGTGAGGAGCTAGCTAAAATATAAGTAGACAAAGCGATGGGGCCGGGTAGTGTACATCTGAGGGTGCTGAACGAACTTAGGGAAGTTCTGGTGGCTCCACTGACTGACCCTTTCACTGCTTCTCTAAAGTCAGGAGTGTTACCGGAGGACTGGAGAAGGGCAGATGTGTGGTCTCTCTCCACAAAAGTGGAAGTAAGGAAGAAGTAGGGAATTACAGACCAGTAAGTCTGACTTCTGTGGTAAGCAAATTAATGGAAACGCTTTTAAAACAGAGAATGGTCAAGTTTCTGGAATCTAGTGGATTCACTGATCATTTCTTTGACTGGGTGACCAGAGAATTGGATAGAGGGAGTGTGCTAGATATGGTGCATTTAGATTTTAGCAAAATCTTTGAGAGTGTTCCACACATAAGTTTAAGAACATAAGAACTTGCCTCCGCTGGGGCAGACCAGAGGTCCATCCTGCCCAGCGGTCCGCACCCGCGGCGGCCCCCCAGGCCCAATTGCCTGAACAGTGCCCCTGACTAACTTTGTAACTGCCTCTAATCCTCTAATCCTATCCCTATAACCTATCTCTACTCCTATCTATACCCCTCAATCCCTTTGTCCTCCAGGTACCTATCCAAGCCTTCTTTGAAGCCCTGTAACGTGCTCCTGCCTATCATATCCTCCGGCAGCGCGTTCCATGTATCCACCACCCTCTGGGTGAAAAAGAACTTCCTGGCGTTTGTTCTAAACCTTCCCCCTTTCAATTTCTCTGAGTGTCCCCTTGTACTTGTGGTTCCCCATAATTTAATAAATAAACTTGAGTGCCTTGGGATGGGTCCCAAAGTGACAGGCTGGGTCAGAAACTGGTTGCTTGGAAGAGGGTAGTGGTCAATGGAGATCTCTCTGAGGAAAGGAATGTTACCAGTGGTGTGCCTCAAGGTTCTGTTCTTGGTCTCTTCTTTTTAACATTTTTATATGCGATATTACAGAAGGCTGTCAGGTAAGATTTGCCTCTTTGCAGATGAAACCAAAACCTGCAATAGAGTAGATACCCTGGATGGTGTGAATAACACGAAGAAGACCTAGCGAAGCTTGAAGAACAGTCTGAAATTTGGCAGCTAAAATTTAATGCTAAGAAATGCAAGGTCATGCACAGTACAATTTAGGAGGCGAAGAACTTATGTGCACAACAGAAGAGAGGGATTGGGTATGATTGTATACAATGATCTTAAGGAGCTAAACAAGTTGAAAAGGTGACAGCAAAAGCTAGAAGGATGCTCGGGTGCCTAGGAAGAGGTATGGCCAGTAGAAAAATGGAGGTATTGATGCCCCTATATAAGACTCTGGCTATACCTCATTTAGAATATTGTGTACAATTCTGGAGACCACATCTTCAAAAAGATATAAAAAGGAAGGAGCTGGTACAGAGGAAGGCTACTAAAATGGTGCATGTCTTCATCATAAGACGTATGGGGTCAGACTTAAAGATCTCAATATGTATACTTTGGAGGAAAGGCGGGAAAGGGAAACTATGATAGAGACATTTAAATACCTATGTGGTACAAATGCACATGAGTTGAGTCTCTTTCATTCTTTAAGAAAGCTCTGGAATGAGAGGGCATAAGATGAAGTTAAGAGGCGATAGGCTCAGGAGTAAGCTAAGGAAATACTTTTTTACAGAATAGGTAGTATATGTGTGGAACAGTCTCCCAGAAGAGGTAGTGGAGATTATGAAAGAATTCAAAAAAGTGTAGGATAGGCACGTGGGATCTCTTAAGAAATAATGGTTACTGCAGGCGGGCAGACTAGATGGCCATTTGGCTTTTATCTGCCATCATGCTTCTCTGTACGGTTAAGGGTCCTAAAAAACAACTAGACAAGAGGAGAACATGTGTCCTGGCACATTCCACAATTACATCTTCAATAAAAAAGCAGGCCTAGACAAATACTTGACAAAGTGAAGGGTGCAGGATACTGTATAAAGCACAGTTACTTACCGTAACAGGTGTTATCCAGGGACAGCAGGCAGATATTCTCAACATGTGGGTGACGTCACCGACGGAGCCCCCTAGCGGACGTTTTCGCAAGCAGACTTACTTGAAAACCTTCAAGCTTGCGATTGGCGTGCGCGTGCCCTTCCCGTCCAACCTAGGGCATGCGTCTCCTCAGCGTGGTTTCAGTTCAGATAGTTAGCAAAGAAGCCAACCACGGGGAGGTGGGTTGGTTGCGAAAATATCTGCCTGCTGTCCCTGGATAACACCTGTTACGGTAAGTAACTGTGCTTTATCCCAGGACAAGCAGGCAGCATATTTTCAACATGTGGGAGACCTCCAAGCTAACCAGAATGGAATGGAGGGAGAGTTGGTAATTTAGGAGAACAGATTTTGCAAAACGGACTGGCCAAAATGGCCATCACGCCTGGAGAAAGTATCCAGACAGTAGTGCGAGGTAAATGTATGAACCGAGGACCAAGTGGCAGCCTTACAGATTTCCTCAATGGTAGTTGAGCGGAGGAAAGCAACAGACACCGCCATCGCTCTGACCTTGTGACCCGGCAGGGAGAGACCAGCCCAAACGTAACAGAAAGAGATATAAGCAGCCAACCAATTAAAAATGGTCCGCTTAGAAACAGTGTGACCCAAGCGATTAGGATCAAAAGAGATGAAAAGCTGGGGAGCAGAACGATGAGGAGCGCACGCTGACAATCAAGAGAATGCAGAGCCATTTCTCCAGGGTGAGAATGGGGCTTAGGAAAAAACACAGGAAGAACAATGGATTGGTTGATGTGAAACTCAGAAACAACCTGAAGCAAGAACTGAGGATGGGTACGGAGAACCACCTTATCATGATGGAAGACAGTGAAAGATGGGTCCACTACCAAGGCTTGAAGCTCACTGACCCGACAGGCAGAAGTGAGAGCAATAAGAAACACAACTTTCCAAGTAAGATACTTCAAGTGAGCCCGCGCTAGCAGCTCGAACAGGGGTTTCATCAATTGAGCAAGGACCACGTTAGATCCCAAACCACAGGAGGAGGTTTAAGGGGCGGATGAACATGGAAAAGGCCTTTCATGAAGCAGGAAACAACAGGATGAACAGAGATAGGCTTCCCGTCAATCGGCTGATGAAAAGCAGCAATGGCACTAAGGTGGACTCGAACCGAAGAAGACTTGAGTCCAGCGCCAGACAAGTGTAACAGATAATCCAGGACAGCAGATAAGGAGGCAGACAGCGGCTCATGCTGTCGAGTAGCACACCTGGAAGAAAAGCGGGTCCACTTCTGATGGTAACATTGGCGAGTGGACTCCTTCCAAGACGCCTCCAGGACGTCCAGCACAGGATGGGAGAACTGGAACTAGGGCATAAGTCTCGAGGAACCAAGCCGTTAAGTGCAAAGACTGTAGGTTGGGATGAAGAAGAGAACCTCGACTCTGCGTAAGCAGAGAAAGAAAAACAGGCAGAAGAACAGGCTCCCTGAAACTGAGTTGCAACAGAAGGGAGAACCACAGCTGCTAGGGCCACCGAGGAGCTATCAGAATCATGATAGCATGCGAGGACTTGAGCCTGACGAGAGTTTTCAGAATCGGAGGGAATGGAGGGAACGCATACAGAAACAGGTTCGTCCAATCCAGCAGGCAAGCATACGCCTCGAGCCTGAGAGGGGTGTAAACCCTGGAGCAGAAGCGGGGAAACTTGTGATTGAGGGGGGACGCGAACAGATCAACGTCTGGAGTCCCCCAACGAGCAAACACCTGACATAGGGTCAAGGAATGGATGGACCACTTGTGAGGCTGCAGAAGACGACTCAACTTGTCCGCTAGACAATTATGCTGGCCCTGAAAGTAGACTGCTCGAAGGAATATGTTGCGGCAGATGGCCCAACCCCAGAGCCGCATCGCCTCTTGGCACAGAGACAGGGACCCCGTTCCCTCCTGTTTGTTGATATAATACATGGCGAACTTGTTGTCCGTGCGGACCAGCACCACTCAGTCGCGAAGCAGGTGACAAAAAGCTTTCAGGGCGAGGAAAATCGCTCGAAGTTCCAGCAGATTGATGTGACAAAGGCGGTCAGCACTGGACCAAAGACCCTGAGTGCGAAGACCATCCAGATGAGCCCCCCAAGCATAGGCCGACGAGTCCGTCGTGAGGACCTTCTGCAGAGGAGGAGCATGAAACAGAAAACCTCTGGAGAGATTGGAAGAGAGCATCCACCAACGGAGAGACTGCTTCAACAAAGGAGTCACGACAATGAGTCGAGAGACAGGATCCCCATCCTGATTCCATTGAGAGGCCAGCATCCGCTGAGGTATGCGGAGGTGAAGTCTGGCAAAAGGAGTCAAGTGAACCGTGGAGGCCATGTGACCTAGGAGGACCATCATGAGCCAAGCTGGGGCCGAGAACAGATGGGCCACCCTCTGGAATAAGCGAACAAGGGCCTCCAGACGAGGCCGAGGCAAGAAGGAGCAGAGATGAGCCGTGTCCAGGATCGCTCCGATGAATTCTAGAGACTGGGACGGACAGAGCTGAGACTTGGGGAAGTTCACCTCGAAGCCGAGACTCTGAAGGAGCAAGATGGTTTGATTCGTCACTCGCAGAACTTCGTGGCGAGAGGATGCTTTGATAAACCAGTCGTCGAGGTAGGGAAACACCTGCAGGCCGTGAAAACGGAGGGCCGCAGCTACCACAACTAGATATGTCATGAAAACCCTTGGAGGAGAGGCCGCCAGGCCGAAGGGAAGAACCCAATACTGGAGATGGAGATCCCCCACCTGGAATCTCAGATATCGGCGAGAGGCCGGGTGTATCGGAATGTGCGTGTACTCCTCTTTGAGGTCCAGCGAACACAGCCAGTCTTCCTCGTCCAAGAGGGGGTACAACGTAGGAAGGGTGAGCATTCTGAACCATTCCCTGACCGGAAACTTGTTCAGAGCATGGAGGTCCAATTCGGATGCAAATCCTCTGTGTTCTTGGGTACCAGAAAGTACCGGGAATAAAATCCAGTATTCCACTGGTCCGGAGGAACCTCCTGGACCGTCTGAAGGTGAAGAAGGGCCAGAGCTTCCTGCAGAAGGAGAAGCAGCTGAGACCGCACAGAAGGAAACTCTCTTGGAGGAAGGTCTGGGGGTACGTGACTTAAGTGAAGGGAGTACCCCTCCCGGATGATAGAAAGCACCCAACTGTCGGTGGTAAGACTTTCCCACTGGGAATAGAAATGATGGAGACGACCCCCGATGGGGAGGAGGAAAGGCTCCAGGAGGAAGGGAGCCCGAAGGCTCGGACCGGAATTGTCAAAAAGAGCCAGCAGCTGGGACTTAGTTTGACGTTGCAGCTGTTGTTGTGGCCGCTTCGAAGGAGGCCAAGAGAACACAGGAGTAGATTTCTGCGGGTACCTCTGGAGAGGAATTTTGTATTGCCGAGCTGGAGGGGTCTTCGACTTAAGTCTCCCCAGAGAGGCGAAGGACTGTTCGTGTTCCGAGAGGTGCTTAGTGGCCGCCTCGATGGAATCATCAAAGAGCTCATGACCCACACACGAGAGTTTGACAAGACGATCCTGTAGATTCGGATCCATATCCACAATACTGAGCCAAGCGAGGCGATGCATGGCGATCGCAAAGGCCGTGACCCTTGAGGACACCTCGGAGGCGTTGGAGGCCGCCTGAAACATATAGAGGCGGAGCTGGGAGAGAGTCTCCTTGAGGAGACAAAACTCCTGATGCCGAGAATCTGGCACATCCTCCCGGAAAGGGTGGAGGGCGTCCACACAGAATCGGAGGTAGGACATGAAGATAAAGTTATAGTTGAGGACACGATTCACCATCATTGAGTTTTGATAAAGACGGCGACCAAATTTGTCCATCGTACGGCCTTCCCGGCCCGGAGGGACGGCAGCGTAAACCTTCGAGGGGTTGGATTTCTTCAAGGAAGATTCAACCACCAAGGATTGGTGAGAAAGGTGAGAACTTTCAAACCCCTTAACCAGGACCGTCCGGTAACGGGATTCCAACTTGAAGGGAATGGCCGTGACTGCATTGGGGGTCTCCAGGTTTCGGAGAAACGTTTGCCGGAGAACCTGGTACAATGGCAAGCGCAGCGCCTCACGGGGCGGATAATCAACACCCATTTCCGCCAGGAATTCCTGGGTATAACGAGACTCAGATTGGAGGTCCAGGTTCAAGACCCTGCCCATGTCAGAAATGAAACAAGTAAAGGAGGAGATTCGAGGAGCAGGCTCATCCTTCTGAGAAGACCCTGAGCGAGATCTGGGGGCAGCCAAAAAAGAGGGAGAAATTTCCCTCAAGTAGTAAGCCGGGGCCTCGGAGTCCCGCAAATGGGAGATCGAAGAGGCTCAACTAAAGTGTCTGGGGGGTGTCGAGGAACGACCCCGTGCAAGGTGGACCGGGGAGGACCCCGGAGTCTGAGGAATCAGCTGGCAGAGCCTCGGAGAAGACAGGGCAAAGGAAAATTCCTCCACCGGTTTCGAAGAAGACTCTCTAGAGGCTGGCATCTGCCTCAATGGGGAATGCAAACTAGAGTCCAACTTGAGGACAAGGGTCCTGGAAGGCTTTGCGGTCGGAGACCTGCCCCGAAGGGGCGGAGAAGACCGGAGCTTTTTAGGAGGGGCAAGCCTCAACATAGTAGCGGGCGAAAAGCAGGCCCCTGTCCTGGACCCTCGAAAAGTCACAGGTGATTCGGGGGAAGAAGAATCACTCGAGGGAATCCAACGAGCCTTGCGGGCACAACCCCGAGACACGAGAGAAGGACGATCAGGCTGGTCAGACCGAGGCTAGGTCGCGACCGAGGTCAGAGGCGTCGAGGTCGGGACCTGTTGGCTCACCACCGAGGAAAGCTGCGTGGTAAGTATAGCCTTAAGCATGTCCTCGAACATAGGCACAGAGACCAAAGGCTGTTGGATTGTAGGTGCAGCAGTGCGCTTCTTCGGGGGCGACCTCGAGGAAGAGTTTTCCCTATGTGAGGAGGCATGCTTAGAATGATGTCTCGAAGACGCCGACGAGGCGGCACTGACATGAGACTCTGAGGTTGGCTTCTTTGCCGGCACACCTGAGGAGGAAAGAGGAGATTTACCCGAGACCGGAGTAGAAGGAGGAGCCGAGGCCGGAGCCTTGGAGGCCGAGGGGGACTTCGAGGCTGAGGCACCCAACAAGGGCGCCAAGGCCGAGTTCGAAGCCTGTCCCACAGGATCCATAGGGCCAAAGAGTTGGAGAATCTTGGCCACCCTCCGACGAAGAGCCCGCGGTTGCAAAGTCGCACAACGTGGACAAGACTCAGCGCGGTGCTCCACACCCAGGCACTCCACACACCAATGATGAGGGTCGGTGATGGAGATAACCCGGTTGCACTTAACACAGTTTTTAAACCCGGAACAAGGCCAGGACATAAGAAAAAATATGGCCGCGGCCCCGCGAGGCCAGGCGGCCAGAGCAAGACCGGTAACCCGGTCAAAAATATACGAACGGAAAAAAAGAAAAATAAAGACGTGGGCACAGCGACTTAACTGAAATTAACCAAATAAGCCGCGGTGCAAGAGGGACAATGAGATCGCGCGAAGCAAGAGAGCAGTGCTTCTGACTCCGCGGAAAACATTGAACTGAGGCCACACTGAGAAGACGCATGCCCTAGGTCGGGTGGGAGAGGCACGCGCGCATGTGCGGGCCAATCGTAAGCTTGAAGGTCTTCAAGGAAGTCTGCTTGCAAAAACGGCCGCTAGGGGGGCTCCGTTGGTGATGTCACCCACATGTTGAGAATATACTGCCTGCTTGTCCTAGGATAAATTCTAAATAGATATATATTTTTAAGTTAAGCCAAGTTCCTAAACAAAAGGTCAGAGTTCAAATTTAATATTGTGCAAAGCATGATATCTTTTGACTACCTTCCTGATATTGAAGGCATACTAACGTAGTGTTTAATCACATATGTATTAAGACACAAAAGCAAATAATTGCAGTCACACCTATACAAGTGTATGCACATATATATTATACAGACATAAGCCACTTTGAAGCAGGTTTGGCACATGTTCTGCTGTAACGTCACAGACAAGGTCCTTGGCGTCGACTTGTACACACAGTCAAAATAAAAATTTCCTGTATGAGAACATCCAGCATGAACTGATGTATCCTACCATGTGTCCAATAACACATTTACCTCCCATCAACACAAATACTGTAGTCTGGCTATTTTAAATCTGCATGTGTAATGCTCAAATTGTTCTACCAATTGAAAGTAAATCATATTACAAGGAATTCCTGTACCTGCCTGCTCAAAAGCTCTCCTGATCTCAAATTAAGTTAAAGTTTTCAGTACCTGAAAGTGCTATCTATTACTGCAAATACTGAACATAATAAAATAGCCTGGACATTAAGCTCATTGTGTTCTACAAAGAAAGGGTCTGCAAATAATCCTTGCATAACTATTCAAAGCTTTTCCTCAAAGCCTTAAGCCCCAAACTGCCTTAAGAGCTACATATACCACTGAAACATACTTGCACTGCATGGAAAATTACTCACGTATTCAATCAGAATACAATCAAAGAAAAAAATATGCCATCTAACTTCACAGTAATATACAGTATTTAGAGTTTAGACAACCAGTAAACTTGTGGCAAGAAAGCAGGTACTGCACAGAGTTATTGGCAAGTAGGAAATAGAGGTCATGATAGGAGCAGCATGGCCTTGAATTTAAGACAAGAATTTTGGGCCCCAAAATGGGGGTCTCGTCTCATATTCAGGTTAGCACCCACCCACTCCCCTCCTGGACTTGTTGCAGGCCTCTGCCAGCCTGCCTTATGACTTGGTGTACCGGCCAACTCTGACAATTTTTACACCTCCCTGTGAATCCCTGGTGGTCCGGGCAGGAGTGGTTGGAGCTTTTACAATCAACAACTGGTGATTTTTTTTTGGGAGGAGGCAACAGCTAGAACAGAATAAGCAGCTGGGGTTATCAGCATTACAATAGAAGACAACAGGGTCATCTTTATAAATAGAAAAAGAAATTTTCATTTTATGCCAAAGAAAATATCAAATAAGAGGCTAATCCAAGAAACAGTAACATGATCAGTAACAACCTCATCCTCTCTGTCTTGTCAGCTCGCAACCTTGGGGTAATCTTTGACTCATCTCTCTCCTCCTCTTCACATATCCAACACACTGTCAAAACCTATCGTTTCTTTCACTACAATATCGCTAAAACCAGACTCTTCTTTTCCGAGTGCACTGCCAAGATCACCTCTCACCTAGACTACTGCAACCTGATTCTCACTGGCCTTCTGCTAAACTCTCTCTCTCCCCTTCAATCTGTTCAGAACTCCGTTGCATGCCTCGTATTCCATCAGTCACTGAGCCCACATTACCCCTCTCCTCAAGTCACTTACTTCATTGGCTCCCTATCCATTTCCGCATACAGTTCAAACTCGTCTTACCGACAGTGTCAGTGTATTTGCTCCACAGCCCCTCAGTATCTCTCCTCTCTCATCTCTCCCCACACCCCCCCTGGGTACTCTGTTCACTGCACAAGTCTTTCTTATCTGTAACATTCTCCTCTACAGCCAACTCGACTTCATCCCTTCTACCCTGCTACATCATATGCCTGGAAAAAACTGCCTGACTCAATAGATCAGAATCAGTCTCTGGCAGTATTCAAATACAGACTCAAAGTCCACTTCTTTGAAGATGCTTTCAATTCCAAACTCCAGCGCACCTTCTAAGCACCAATATCTACTACTACTACTACTATTAATTATTTCTATAGCACTACCAGACATATGCAGTGATGTACAGAATCACAAAGAAAACGGTTCCTGCTCAAAAGAGCTTACAATCTAAACAGCCAAGACAAACAAGATGTCATGGATACAGTTAAGGGAAATGGTTAATCAGCTGGCTGGGATGGTGGGCAGAGGAGTAGGGTTAAGGATTGAAGGCTATATCAAAAAGGTGGATTTTCAGTCTGCTTTTAAACAAGGGAAGGGAAGGAGCTTGGCGGACAAACTCAGGTAATTTATTCCAGGCATAGGGGGAAGCTAGATGAAAGACACAAAGTCTAGAATTGGCAGAGGTGGAGAAGGGAACAGCTAAGAGCAGTTTATCTGATGAATGGAGTTCTCTGGGAGATGTATAAGGAGAGAGGAGAGATATTGAGGGGCAGCAGAATGAACACACTGTATATCAGCAATAGGAGATTGAACTGTATGCGATGGCAGATAGGGAGCCAGTGAAGTGACTTAAGGAGAGGAGCGACATGAACATAGCAAGGTTGGTAGAAGATGAGTCGTGCAGCAGAGTTTTGCAGATTGCAAGGGGGAGGGGAGACCTTGCGGGAGACCAGTTATCTGTCTTATCATTCCCTCTGTAATTCCCCCACCTGAGCACAGTGTATTGATCTACCTCCTTATTCAGTTTGTCTGTCTTGACTAGATTGTAAGCTCTTTTGAAAAGGGACCGTCTCTTCTGTGTTTTGATGCACAGTGCTGCTTATATCTAGTAGTGCTTAAGAAATGATTAATAGTAGCAGTAGTTATAAGACCACTTTTTAGCCCTATTTATTTTGGGGGGAAACCCATTTTAAGCACCCCCATATTCTAGAGTTACTACAATGACTGTGCAGTTGTGAAGGCTCGTGGTACTAGACCCCCAGTACTAATTCCAAATGAACTAATGTATAGAAGGAGAAAATTGCTAAGACAAAAAAGTGGAGGACATGAAGTAACAATAGGAATGCAACCAAGATTAACCCATCCATTCCATCCAGAAATATTTTAAAAAAAATTCTAGTGAGCAAAGGGACTGGCAACAGAGGAAAACAGCCGTCTACATCAGGGGTGTCCAATATGTCGATCGCGATCGACCAGTAGCTCAGGAATGCAACGTGAGTCGATCGCGGAGCCTATCCCGGGCTCTGTGATAGACTCGTGTTGCCGTCCTGATCTACGGGCCGATCAGCCTTCCTCTCCAGTGTTCTCCCTAGGGCCTTTTAGCTGGGCGGTCCGCCCAGCTGTCATCTGCCGCTGCTGAACATTAAAAAAACCAAAAAAAAAACCGGCTTGGAGATTTCAGCCCGTAGCGAACTTATGCTCCGGGCTCTAATGTGTGAGTGCCGGCTTTTCTTCCCTCCGAAACCGGAAGTTATGTCCCGGGGGGGAGAAGGGAAGCCGGCACGCACATGTTGAGAGCCCTGAAGCAAGTGTTCGCTACGGGCTAATGCGGGAGACAGGTTAGTGAAGCATTTGTTCTTCTTCCTGCCGGGTCCTGCCTACTTTCTGTTTCCGCGAAGGCAGGACCCGGCAGCATTTCCCCCAATAGGTTGATCACGATCTTGGGCTGATCAGCCTTCCTCTTCCCAACGGCAGAATTGACGTCGGGGAGAGGAATGCTGGTTGGCCGAAGCAGGGAGAGCTTGGGGCCTGTTATTGGTGGCATTTGGGTCCTGGTCCCCGATGGCAATGGCAGTGGCAGTGGCTTGGGGGAGGGCAGGGAGAAAGAAAGAAAAAGGGCAGGTAGGGAGACAGAAGGAAAGAAGAGAAACAGAAAAAAAAGAAAGGGAGGCAGAGAGAAAGAAAGAGCAGGGAAGAGGAAGGAAAAGTTGGGGGAAGGAATGAGGTCTGGAGGAGAGGAAGCATACAGGCTAAAAGAAGGGAAGAAAGATTGTATGCACAGTCAGAAGAAGAAAGTACAACTAGAGACTCATGAAATCACCAGACAAGGTAGGAAAAATGATTTTATTTTAAATTTAGTGATCAAAATGTGTCTGAATTTATATCTGCTGTCTATATTTTACACTAAGGTCCCCTTTTACTAAACCGCAATAGAGGTTTTTAGCTCAGGGAGCCTATGAGTGTCAAGAGCAACTCTGGGCATTCAGCGCAGCTCCCTGTGCTAAAAACTGCTATCGTGTTTTAGTAAAAAGGGAGGGGGGTATATTTGTCTATTTTTGTATGGTTGTTACTGAGGTGATAGTGCAGAGTCATCTGCTTTGACCTCTTTGAAAAACCCTGGAATAGGAATGATAATTAACATTTTCTATGCGTACAGTGTGCTTTGTGTTTTTTTTAAATTTTATTGTTGGTAGATCATTTTGACTTGGTCATTTAAAAAGTAGCTCACAAGCCCAAAAAAGTGTGGGCACCCCTGGTCTACATAGTAACCCAAAGAAAGTAGAAAAGCATTTATGCACTGGTTCCAATTTATTCTCCTATAACTAAAAGCATCAATGCTCATGCATCAAGGATACAGACATGTAACCAACCTTGCACACTCCCTAACAATCCAATAATGTCACTGCATAACAGCAATACCCTATCGTAACAACTACAGAAAATGCAAGGAACAATATCAGAAGAATGATGTAAATGAACTACAATATTTCTTATGTGAATGAAAAAGATCTAAGTTCACCTACTTCTGCTACAACACTGCAGATTCATTTTGCAATGCTACTGAATTGCATTAGTATGACTAAAACTCATTTGAACCCAGCCTATAACAAGCTGTGAGACTGGACTCTGAAATTTAGTCATGAAGTGAAACAGGAACTAACTTTTATGCAACCTAAAAGGAATAGCTTATTAACTGCCAAACTAGAAATACCACATGACATCTGTGACCTGAAATTTTGTTGTTAATACTGGCTGTTCACTAAACAGCATACTTTAAGTCACAACAACAACAAAAAAAGAAGCCAGTAATGTTGCTTATTTAAATAGTCTCAAAATGGTTGTCTGAAAGTATATTTTTTAAGCAATCAGCCCTGCTTATTTTCCATTTTATGTTCTTTAAAGACTCATAGTAATTAGCCATGTGGGTTTTGTGCTGTAATAAATAGCTAGGTTAAAGCATAAGAATTTTCATGCTGCCCACAACCATCAACTGAGTCACCTTTGAGCAAGAATTTTAAACAATAAGTTTTGATTTGCTGTGTGATACAGAAGTGCTGATTAGCAGGGGTTTATTTCTTGTTGCTTTCCCATGCATTCACTACCCCTGATGCAGTCAGTGGGTGTAACTTGGCATCAGGTCATTGACATTAATAAACTGGACTTCACATTATTTGGAATGATCTGCTTTTTTGGTTTTGCAACGTAAAAAGCCCTTAATTTTGAATTGTGCTTGTGTATTCAACTGTCCTAGCAATGAGCACATCTGACATTTTACTACTACTATTAATCACTTATATAGTGCTGAAAGGTGTACACAGCACTGTACATTTTATAGACGGTCCCTGCTCAGAAGAGCTTATAATCCAACCTGAACAGTCAGACATGACATATAGGGTTAAGGATGCACTATTTAGTTTCTTTATGTTTAAAATAATTTTATTGAATAAGTAAATAAAGATACAGAGAAAACTGATGCAGAAGTCTTTCAATGTTTCTACATATTAACCTTAGCTCATTGTCATAAAGCAACCATAAGTTGTATAAATATAAGAGATGTAGACTCATACCAATAATTCAGGAACATACCATAGATAGATTTGTGATAAAAATCAGCAGATCAAAAAAAAGAAGAAACTGATTAAAAAATTGCCCAGTTTGTTTATGCGACATCTGATTGAAAACCCACACTTCATTAATATGGTCCAGTAACAGACTAGGACACAGTCCACCCAGCAGAACAGATGTTGTAGGGAAACTGCTGCATATGTCCACAATGATCCCATTGTATATGCTTGTATAACAGAAGGTAATGTCTTTCTTTAAGAACAATTGATAACTCAGGAAATGCACATACAGCAGAACACTTACAGGAAGTAGTAGCAAAAGATATAATAAAATGAGAACAAAAATTCAAATGTGTAGTATGTTGTTTAGTCAGACTGCTGCAAATATATCCAAGATGAGAAGAAATTTAGAAAAGCATGAAGAGAATATCAAGCAAACAACATATGGTTGCAGGGCTCATTTGCTGCACCTCCTAGCCAAAGACTTCAGTGTCTCAGAAATAAAGATGATCATTGAAATTGCTAAATACTTCTGTAACAATCATTTTGTTGCAGCAGCTCTAAAAAGAATGGGTGGAACCAAGCTAGCGCTCCCACAAGATGTTAGATGGAACTCAGTAGTGGACTGTTTTGAGCAGTATATCAAAAAAAGGCCTATTCTGATGACAGTTTATAAACAAATTCGAGAGAAAATAGATGGCACTGTTACAGCCAAAATCCTCAACATTGTGCTTAAGAAAAATGTTGAAGATATACAGAGAATCCTGAAACCCATTTCTGAAGCTTTAAACAAAATACAAAAAAGTAGCTGTTTTATTGCTCATGCAGTTGAAATTTGGAAGGAACTAAGCACTTAGAAAACAGAACTGCACAATGATAGAATTAAGTTACAAGCATTAAAAATCCAAATGGGACAAGCACTGTCTCCAGCTCATTTTCTTGCAAATATTGTCAATATCCGATACCAGTGTCAAATCTTAAGTGCTGAAGAAATTAGCTAAGACATGGGTATCCAGGAATCATTCATCTGTAATTTTAGTCAATTATAATAAACTTCAGAACTAAGGGAGTACCGTTCAAGAAATATGTATTTGCCAATTATATTTTAAAGAAAGTCACACCAGTGAGCTGGTGGTTACTTATTAATTAAGCATTTGGATTTAGAGACCCCTGAAGTAATGATACAGCAGTGGCTTCTTCTGCTCGCATAGAAAGAATATTCTCTCCCTTTGGATCCATTCATTCTAAAATGAGAAACTGTTTGGGACCCGATAAAGCTTTTCTTTTCCAAATTATGAACAAAAAAAAATGAAGATGAGTAAGCTATAGAAGACAGTATTTTAAGTTTTTCATCTGTGGACCTGGCTGATAATCTAAGGCCCCCTTTCAATCAAGCCACGTTAGGAGTTTTTTTTAGTTTTTTATCACCGGCCGCTGTGGTAAAAGCTCCAACACTCAGGAATTTTATGAACATTGGAGCTTTTACTGCAGTGGTCGATGATAAAAATCCTAACGCAGCCTCTTAAAAGGGGGGTCTAAGGTTTTTTTTAAGATATTTTGTTTAGCATGGATGTTTACGCAAATATACGAATATATATGCTATAATGTTAGTATTTTGGTTAAACAAAACCATTTAAATTGTTATTAAAGGTAATGATCATTTTTCTCTCTTCAATAAAGTACAGCAGAAAAGATTTCCGAATATGAATGACTAACCTATTAAATTGGAGATTGTTCACCTCACAATAATTTCAAAATTATTTATGTACAGTAAAACCTTGGTTTGTGAGCATAATTCATTCCAGAAGCATGTTTGTAATCCAAAGCACTCGAATATGAAAGCAAATTTCCCCATAGGAAATAAAGGGAACTCAGATGATTCATTCCACAACCCAAAAACTTTAATACAAAATACTGTATGCTGTAAGCACTTGAGCTATGGATAAATTGGGCGTGATGCTTCTATTATGTTCAGCCACGCATGGCGCAAGATAAGCTTATGTAGTGTGTGCTTGAACTGCGGGTAAATTGAGAATGATGCTTTTATTACGTTCAGCCGCACTCAGCATAAGATATGCGCACTTGAACTGTGGGTTCTGATAATGCGATGCGTATATACATGCTCGTACTGCAAGACAATGCTCGTTTATCAAGTTAAAATTTAATAAAATGTTTTGCAAAACACGTTACTCGCTAGCTAACGTTTGACTGTATTTTTAATAGTATAATCACATTAGTAAATTTTTGATATAACTAAGACTAATTTGAAAAGTTATTTTTTTAAAAATTAAACCTTCATATGCTTATAAATACTAAGATTAGACCCGCAAAAATTAGGACTAAAGGAATATCCTTAACCACACCCTCTCCAAAAGGAAATCACATGATGCCACAGCCACCTCTTAATTAGCCCCTACACTCAGAATATAATCACAGAAAGGCTTCACTTAATTCACGACTATAAACCAGTGAAAACTTGGCTCTTCACCCAAGTCTCTAACAAACAAGGCAACTTGCTAGGTCATACACACAAGGACTAAATACCAGCTGCATACACTAGCAGAACTTGCTTATCCACTCCTACTGTAGCTGAGAGATTTCCTATATGTTTTTAGACTTCATATGCAATTTTGCTTAAGTTAAAAAAGGAGGTGACCAACTGCTGTCCATATGTTCCACCTTGGCTTACACCATATGCTGACTCGCAGCCCTTAATGTGCCTGGGGTAAGGTCTCAAATATCATGGTTTCACAGAGAAATAGTGAAAAGACAACCACCTCGGAATTATAGGGTCCCAATAGAGAGGTGGAATGGAGAATTACCCAGGCCTTTACGTATTTTTTCTTTAGCTAAAACAATTAAAGCAATCCAAGAAATGTATTATAGTGAAGAACTACATTAATCCCATTTCAGAACAATCCATATGGCTTCAGGGATCACTGATTCACCACTCTGCATGAAATGTGGGGAATTTGAAAATACATTTGTTCATGGTATCTGGTTATTCGAACAAATATAGGGTTTCTGGGAAAAGATGCAAGGATATTTGCAAACAACTCTGGGACATACTCTTCCCCTAGAGGTGGTTATTTTTGCAGATTATTTGTCTATGAGCATGGGGAATGGAGAAATACTATACTTGAAAGGATCCTATATTCTGAGGAGAAAATGTATTATGAATCATTGGTTACAAGCAGATCCTCCTACAGTCTGGTATTGGAGAAATAAGCTGCACTCGTAAATGTTATTTGAATTATACGGTGTTTGCAGGTACCCAAAACATTACAAAGGTTTTATGTCAATATGGGAACCATATTTGCAGACTCCTGTCCCTCATATGAGAATTCTAATCTTGAGTAGCTGTTCGATCCCTGTGCAGATAGGAGACTTTCTGTAGGGGGGAGGAGGGGATAGTGAGGGTTATTAAAGTAAATTGGCTGGAGGGATAAGACCTTCACCCACCCACCACTAATAAGTTGCCCGAACATAACAGCGGGAGGAGGGAGGTTTAGCGGAATGAACATTTGGTGTCCACCTTAGTGATATCTGTAAGCTGGATTGTTTTTGGTCTTTTAATAAACATGTGAATTGCAAGGATTGTAAAGGGAGGGGTAGATTATGCTTCAAATTTACAAAATGGATGACCAGCGCTGTAACACTATAGGTTCTTTATTGATGTGCTGTTGTGTAGTCACAATAAAAATGGTTAAAAACATAATGTGTACTGTATGTGTTATGGAATAGTAGACTAATCAATGTCATACAGTGTTATTTTAATATTTTTACTGCTTCGTCTATTTTATGTCCAGCTCATTTATGTGATACACCACCTTGAGTGAATTTCTTCAAAAAGGCAGTACATAAATCCTAACACACACACTAATACTGTATGACACTAATATACTGTGAGAAACAGTAGTTAACAGTACTGCTGTCATACTAGCTATTCCAACATTTTATGTTACTGTCAAACATCTAGGGCATCTCATAAATTATTTAAGATAATTTGCCTGACTTGTTAAATACCTGTGTTTTGATAAGATTTTTGCACCCTTCCATTATTTAACTTGTCCAATTTGCCATTTGCCATCAACTCAAGGATCTTTGTTTACCCAGCTGTTCCACACCCAAGGACTCTCAGCTGATAGTTCCAGGGGAGTGTCCCAAATGTATTTACATACACAACCTATTTGCATCAGAAGTTTTAAAGCTGCTGTTAGAGATTTGATAGAAAAAGGGAACAAATGTTTAGAAAGTTTTTGCAACTTCATAAGCCACAAGATAAGGTGAAAGGATCCTGTACTTTACTACCTATTACTATGACTACAGAAAAGTATCATTATCACCCTGGGGATTTAGCACTGAACAGAGTTATTAGCCAACACAATTAATCCAGTAGCCTGTTTCTTCTTCTTCTTTTTTTAACTACTGAGCAAAAGTAGTCTTAAGTCTTTCTTGCTCCAAGCAGCTTAGCAACACTTCCAATATAAGACAAGCCACTGCTGTGTGTATCGCTTCCCACGACACAATACCCTCCTTTGTTAATTAAGAAGAAACCAGCCCTAGATTCAGGTTCAGAACAAAGCTCACTTTCTCAGTAGTCACTAACCAGTTTCAGTACTCATTGCTATCATTTTATTTACTTGGGTAGAACTCCACTGTCAAATCAATGGTTATCAAGGGCGGTAAAAAAAAAAAAGCCCCAAAACAAAAAAACAAACAAACAAGGCTTTCTAAACTGAACCGGTATTATGGAACAGGCGATTCCGCCAACATTTCACACAAACCCGGAAAAAAGTCCCTATTTAATTCCTAACGCTCATGACTTTACTAGGAGAGTCTAGGAAACGCAGCAAGCCTAAATCCTTCGAACACACGATTAACCTCCCCCGCCGCCGAGGGAGGGGGCGACGAGAAGAGCATTTTAAGGTTAGGAGACGAGAAGGGAGCAACAGCAGCGCGAGGTGCGACGGGTTAAAAGCGAACCAGGAAGTCGGCGCCGAGGAGCGGTCGGGCCCAGCGGCAGCACCGCCCCGGCTCCGGTACGAGCCCCCCTGCTGCGGAGAAAAAGGACGGAAGCCTCCCCTCACCTCCTCCATCTCTTGCGCCATCTGGTCCAGCTTCGCCTCGTCATCCAGCATCTCGTTCAGCTGCGCCAGCGACAGCGCGCTGAACTTAGCCGAGCTGACCGACATCGCGCCGCTCTCCCTCGCGCTGGCCCCCCGGCTCTGCCGACGCTTCCGAAACCGGAAGTGCGGGCACGGCTTCTCCCGCCCGCGGAGGCCAACTGGGAGGAGGAGGTGACGTCACGGACGAAGGTGCGTCCTCGGATTGGTCCTTCTGACGCTGCAGCAGGTAGTCCGCGCGGCGGCGCGAGCTGCTTCGAAGCTGGTCTGGCACGTGTTCCGCTGTTATGTCACAGCCAGAGGCCTGGGCGTCAGCTTGCGAAGAGGCCGCTGGAGCCTGTGTTGGGGAGGTGATGTGGCCGTTGCTTGTCCCCGGATAAAAATCGACAAACATTTGCAACTTACATAAGAGCAGCCATACTGGGTGAGATCAATGAGCCATCTAGTCCAGTATCCTGTTTCCAAAGTGGTCAATCCAGATCATAGAAACCCAAATAATAGCAACATTTCATGCTACCGATCCCAGGGCAAGCAGTAGCTTCCCTCATGTCTGTCTCAATAGCAGACCATGGGCTTTTCCTCCACTTGTTCCTTACCGCATCCTCTGGCAACAAATGCTAGAGCTTAACTTACTCTCTGAGTGAAAAAAATATGTCCTACTATTTGTGATAAAGGTACACAGTATTTCCATTTAACTTTGTTGAGTGTCCCCTAGTCTTCAGAATGTTTTAAAATGAATGGATTCAACTTTTTTTTAGCTGTTCTATATTACCACTTAGGATTTTGTAGATTTCAGTTATATCTTCCCTGAGCTGTCTGTCTCTTTGCCAAGCTGAAGAACCCTAACTTCTTTAGCCTTTCCTCATAGGAGAGAAATTCCATGCCCTTTGCTCTTCTAATTTTGGACGAATTGTAGGGGGCCCCATGGCTTGCCTGCCGGCTGCCCCTTTCAATTGTAGGCAAGTTTGGGGGCCCCCTGTAACAGGCGCCCAGGGCAGCTGCCTGGGAGCATTGGGCCATGGCTTTGAGGCCTGTGAATGCTGCCAGGCACTAAAATAATCACAGCTTTTGCCTTGAAGCTGTTTATGCTGCTCTTCAGGGGAAGGGGTATGGTTACTTATTAAAGGGGAAGATTTGGATGGTGGGATGGGTAGGGGTGGAGAAGGTCTCCCTCTTGCCTATGAATGTCCCCACTTGAAATCCAGGTCCACACAGTCGTTAAGATCATGTGAGTCACGGTAAGAATGACTTTGACATGTGCGCAGAGCCAGTTTGGGGAAGCCTGAACAGCTGAGTGGCAGGGGAAGCCCCAAAGAAGCCTCCTGCCACTCAGCTGTTGGGGCTTTTTTCTTTTTTTAATGGCATGGGGAGGGGCCTTAGGCATCTGAGCCTAAGAGGGATACAGAGGGAAGAGCCCAAGGCCCTGATTGGCTCAGTCAAGTATCTTAGATGTCTGAGGCAATCAGGGCCTTAGGCCCCTTCCTGTGCACCCCAGGATGCACTGGGAAGGCCCGCCATTTTGGAGTGATAGGCCTGCGAGTCGGAAGGACTGGATATCCCTCCTGCTGTTATCTATTTCAAAGATACAGAGGAGGAGGAGGAGGAGGAGGAGGAGGAGGAGGGGGGGGCATACAGTTACAGGAAAGAGTGGGCATTCCTCCTTCTGATTTTTGGGGAAGGGGAGGGGGTCAGTTCAGAGGGTCTTGGGGGGGGGGGGGGGGGGGGGGGGGGGGGGGGGGCCGCGGCCGCAGGAGGGAGTGGGTATGCCAGATTTGCTCACGGGGCGGGGTCGGTCCAGCATTTTTTTATATGGACACATCTGTACCCATAGAAAACAAATGAAAAAAAAAGTTAACGAAAGGTCTACATGTTGGGTTTTCCGGGTCGGTAGTACCAATCCGATTCTGGCATGCAAGGTTAGTCCATCAATCGGATGGCTGGTTTTAATATTAATTGACCTCATTTGCATGCCAGAATCAGAGAATGTACGACCACACTGAAAACCACACAGTGAACCGTTTTGAGTATAGAGTCGACAAATTCAATCAGTCGCTAAACCACTCAAACTAGTTTAGTGACAATCATTAGACGTTCGGGGACTTTAGTGCATCTAGCCCAGACATGGGCTGCTCCGGTCCTCGAGGGCCGGAATCCAATTGGGTTTTCAGGTATTCCCCAATGAATATGCAAAAGATCTATTTGCATGCACTGCTTTCAATGCATATTCATTGAGGACATCCTGAAATCCCGATTGGATTCCAGCCCTCAAGGACCCATTCTGCTTCTATTCCTTTCTCTCCTCTCTTCTACCTTCCAAAGTATTTAGATCAATGCTGTCTTTTTAAAATGTTTATTTTATTTTTATTTTTCCTCTAACTCTACTTTTCACTTCACTATTACCCTCCAGGTACTTTAGTTAGATTGTGAGCCTTCGGGACAGTAAGGGAATTTTCCAAGTACCTTTCTTATTTCTAATCTTAATGTATATTTTCTGTAAACCGCTTAGAACCTAACGGATGTAGCGGTATATAAGAAATAAATTACATTACATTACATTACATTACAGAGTTGCCCATGTCTGATCCAACCCTTAGTTCTTAGGTTGTAAGCCTCTCAGCCCTGCCCATGCCTACTGTGCCTAGATAGAACTCACATTAAATTACCAATGAAAGGATATGAGCTAAATGCAAATAAATAAAACACACTGTACATAAAAAAGTTATAACTAATTTTAGAGCTGAGTGACCTGCATAGTTACCCAGGACAATACTGCTTTAAGGTGTGCCAGCAACTTTGAAGTGGAGCTGTGAACCAAAGCACCTACTTTCCTCTATGGAAGGTGCTGTTTCTGTTGCTCACCTGAATGGAGTGGAGTTACAATTTTAAACACCTTGCTGGGTAGATTGAAAGAGCTAGTTTGGTCTTCTGTGCCTGTTATCATTTACAATGCTATCTGGGGGAGGGTCCCTCTATTTTATATCTCCCTTCTAAATTTAGCTCAGCTATCACAGTGATAACTCTCAGCCAGAGACCACAACTGTGATTAGGTCTGGAAACTACTGTGGACCCTAAATCTGGCTACTAGGTGTTGCTGCTCATTAAATGTGCAGACCTCACTAGAGGCTGTGAATGCTGCAAAGCACAGGGCACTTGCCCTCGAGCCATCAGTCTGGCTTGTAACTCTTACTGTAATTATTTAGTGGCAATCCTGTTACCTGTTAATATTGTATTATTTCTCTTCAACAGATCAAGGATCTTAATTACAAGGGGGGAGGGGGGAAAGAAGACTTCCAGTTAGCCTTTCTTTGAGCTATTGAGACTAGGCAGGAGTAAGGCATTAAATTCTCACCTTTACCAATTTACTTATGACTCACACACTAAAACACCTACTTATGCAAGGGGGCTCTGCTCACATTCTTGTGATTTTTACTGGCTGTTCTCTCGTTCCCTTAACAACAATGAAGACTGTGTGTCCTCAGCTGTTCTTTCCACCGCTTGACTGTTCCATGGAGTAAGGGCTTATGAACTTCCAAATATAAATTCTTTGGGTTGTGGACACCTGTGTGTATATAGTAACCAACCAACAGCATATCTTCATCTAAGCATCTTTTTGTGCCCTTTTAATGCATCACAGATGTTGGGATAGTTTTCAGCTGCAGGGAATCTGCATCCTTCAGTTGGGGTTGTTTTTTTTTGTGAAGGGGAATTACGTGTATTATTTATTTATTAAATTTTCTATACCGTTCTCCCAAGGAAGCTCAGAAATGTTTACAGGAATTTGTTCAGGTACCCAAGCATTTTTCCCTGTCTGTCCCGGAGGGCTCACAATCTATCTAATGTACCTTGGGCAATGGAGGGATTAAGTGACTTGCCCAGGGTCACAAGGAGCAGCGTGGGTTTGAACCCAGAACCCCAGGGTGCTGAGGCTGTAGCTTTTAACCACTGTGCCACACACTCCCCTGTCTCCAGTCCTCTGGAGCCACTTGAGAATCTGGAGAGGAGTTGGGAATGTCAGACAATGGGGCCTCTAGTCTAGGGCCTTCCTCAGTTCCTTTAGTGCCCTCTGATGTATTCCAAGTGAGTTTTGGGGAGCTAGTTAAACTAACCTCCCCTTTTACAAAAGCGTAGTGCGGTTTTTAGCGCTGGCTGCGGCGGTTACAGCTCGGACGCACATAGGAATTCTCCCTCCCTCCTTTTACAAAACTGTAGCATGGTTTTTAGCGCTGGCCACAGTGGTAACAGCTGCGATGCTCATAGGAATTCTATGAACGTCGGAGCTGTTACTGCCATGGCCGGTGCTAAAAAACGCGCTACACTTTTTAAATGGGGGGGGGGGGTAAGTCTTCTGAAGGTCATTCAAAATCTGTCTATCTTAGTTATTCCTCAGTGAATATGCTGAATAGAAATATTAAGCAACTCCATCTGGAGCATTGCATTCAATTCTGGTCTCCTTATCTCAAGAAAAATATAGTGGTTCAAAGAAGAGCGACTAAGATGGTAAAGGGGATTGTAACTCCTCGTATGACAACAGACTAAAACGGTTAGGGCTCTTCAACTTGGAAAAGAGACGGCTGAGGGGAGATATGATTGAAGTCTACAAAATCCTGAGTGGAGTAGAATGGGTACAAGTGGATCGATTTTTCACTCCGTCAAAAATTACAAAGACTAGGGGACACTCGATGATGTTACAGGGAAATACTTTTAAAACCAATAGGAGGAAATTTTTTTTCACTCAGAGAATAGTTAAGCTCTGGAGCGCATTGCCAGAGGATACAGTAAGAGCGGACAGCGTAGCTGGTGTTAAGAAAGGTTTGGACAAGTTCCTGGAGGAAAAGTCCATAGTCTTATTGAGAACGACATGGGGGAAGCCACTGCTTTCCCTGGATCGGTAGCATGGAATACTGTGGCTCCTTGGAGAGGGACACTTCCTTTAATCGACACAGTAAGCTACAGTAGTATTTTGCATTAAATGGACCCCTTGGAAGATAGTAATTACAACACCTTCCTGATCCCAAAACACTGTGGCCATGACCTTTCCTGCTGAAAATGCTGCAAAATCAACTTGGAAGTGTCCACTTGATGTCATTACTCATCAGCATTCAAACATTTGGGCACCCACTTGGCTGACAGCTTCTGTATACCCAGCTGGTCGTGGATTATACACCCAACACATGCCCTGGATATCTGTAGTGTCTCAGCAATTGTTTTAGCCAATGTTCACCGATCTGTCAACATCAGGTCATGGACATGGTCAACAATTTCAGAAGTTAACACACCGTTTAAGGCCTCCCAAACTGTGCTGCATCTCAAAATCTCCAAGCTGAAAGTTTGCACACTATGAGCTCCTTTTACAAAGGTGCATTAGGGCCTTAATGCGCAGAATAGCGTGCGCTAAATTGCCGCATGCGCTAGACCTTAACACCAGCATTGAGCTGGCATTAGTTCTAGAAGCGTAGCATGGGTTTAGCGCACACTAAAATCCTGCGTGCGCTAAAAACGCTAGCGCACCTTAGTAAAAGGAGCCCTATGTCTTCACTGCGGAGTATGATGGCCATTTATTATTCAATATTTGCATCATACATTTATGGATTTCCTCTGGAGTTTTCTTCTGCAGGAATAGGAACGTTTCATGACAGCTCGGAGTTCCACACTTTTCATTGACATGGTTCAAACAATGATCCGAAACAATGTCAAAACAGCATTATGATTCTGCAAATTGGCACTTTACAAACTAAACCAACATTCTTCAGCTACAGTGGCAAAATAACACTTAGAATTTACTGTAGGATGTTGGTTGGGCTGAGAACTTTTCAGCACCCCCTTGTTTTGCATGGCTTAGATTCACCTAGAGACACGTGATGTTGAAAGAAATCAGAAGTGCTGACACAGATGATACTGGCAGCAAGATTTGTGGAAGGTGAGGGGCATTAATAAACTGGGCGGAGATCCAGCTTGGAGAGATAGGAGGCAGGATAATGGGAGTGGAGACTGGCCAAGATAGAGTTGGGAGAGAGGGTTTTTTTTGTTTTTTTTTGGGGGGGTGTGTGTGGAGCGTGTCAGGATGGAAGATGGGCTCAGGGAGTTTGGGGAGTCAGATTTAATTTTACGTACTTACACATGTTCATCTGAGCATGCTTGAACAGCCGGACTGGATCATTTTTTCTTTCACTGCCCAATGTGCTGGGCACCAGCCACTTTGTCCAGCAGGGGTTCTGATCCTCACACTGAAGTGGTTTTTTTTGCCAATGTGGCCTTTGTTTGAAAAATAGTGAAGATCACCGATTTATACTGTTCTCTGTAACTTCAAATAAACATTGGAGGGCTGACCAGCAGCAGTTAGCAAAGAACACAATTAATAGCCTAAAGTGCAGTTGAAGTGCCACCCTAGCATGGGCAGAGGTCTTCCCAGTAGCGTACCTAGCATATGTGACACCCGAGGCCTATCATTTTTTGGCACCCCCCCCCCCCCCCATCTGTACGAAAAACATGATTTTTAGTAACAAGCCACACGTCACACATGAGTACCTAGGAAAAGGCAGCATCTTACATATGCAGTGAGCAGTACATCAATACACCCATTGTAAAACTAAACAAGCCAGACTAGTACAGATCAATCCTACACCGTCAATCCTAACAAAACACACAGAACACAAAAAATACCTTCGCCTAGTATGGAATATGTAATCACAAACTAACCCCTCCCCCTTTTACAAAACTGTAGTGTGGATTTTAGCCACAGTGGTAACAGCTCTGACGCTCATAGAATTCTGGGCATCAGAGCTGCTACTACCACGGCTGGCGCTAAAAAACACTCCAAAATTTTGTAAAAGGGGGGGGGATAAAATAGAAATACATAGACAAAGGTTAAATTGAACCAGAAAGAAGCTGGACTCTGCATACAATGCAACACCACAGAAACAGTGACACATGTCTCCTAAAGCAATAAATAAATATAAATTTTTTTTCTACCTTTGTCTTCTCTGGTTTCTGTTTTCCTCATCTTCTTGTTACTCTCTTCCTTCCATCCACTGTCTACCATCTCTCTGCCCCTACATGGCATCTTCTCTCCTTCTATGCCCCTTCCAGAAACTGTATGCCTCCCCCTTCCATCTCTCCTTTCACCCCCATTGGTCTGGCATCTCTCTCCTCTCCTTCCCTCTCCCACACCTCTTTTCTGCAATCCCTTTCTTCCCTCATTTTCCTTTTCAATTTATTTTCTGCATCCATCTAGATTACGTTCTTACTACCCTCTCATCAATTTCCTTTTTTATTGTCTACCTACAGCTCGCCACCTCTTTCCCTCACCCCTCCAGTATTTCCCTAACTCAATCCTTTTTCCCCATCATGTGCCCTCCTTGTATTTATCCCCTCCTTCCATCATCTGCCCTCTTCTCTCTCCCCACTTCCATCATCTGCCCCTTCTCTCTCCCCCCACTTCCATCTGCCCTCTTCTCTCTCCTTCTCTCCACTTCCATCATCTGCCCCTTCTCTCTCTTTCCCCCTCCTTCCATTATCTGCCCTCTTCTCTCTCCCCAGTTCCATCATCTGCCCCTTCTCCCCATTTCCATCATCTGCCCCTTCTCTCTCTTCCCCCCACTTCCATCAGCATCTGCCCCCTTTCGCTCCCTACAACCCAATCCATGCAGTATCGTTCCCCCTTATGTCTCTTTCCCTGCAATTCCTTCAGTATCTGCCCCCTTCTCTCCCTCCACCATGCATCCATACCACCCTGACCCCCTTTGTCACCCTTCAGCATGATTCCATATCACCCTGACCCCCCTTTGTCACCCTTTACCATGTTTCCATAGCACCCTGATCCCCCTTTGTCACCCTTCACCATGTTTCCATAGCATCCTGATCCCCCTTTGTCACCCTTTACCATGTTTCCATAGCACTCTGACCCCCTTTGTCACCCTTCACCATGTTTCCATAGCACCCTGACCCTCCTTTGTCACCCTTTACCATGTTTCCATAGCACCCTGACCCCCTTTTGTCACCATTTGCCATGTTTCCATAGCACCCTGACCCCCCTTTGTCACCCTTTCATGCCACCCTGACCTCCTTTCTTTCTCCGTCCCAAAGATCCCGCGATGACTTCTTCTGCTCCGATGGAAGAGGTAAGTGACTTCAGAGGGGGCTGGGCCGGCAGACGCAGTTAGTTGCGGCAAGATCCCACAATGACTGCGGCTGTGGGGCTGCGGTCCCCCCCTCCCCCCTACCCCCCAACATCACTTACGTCTTCCCAGTCATCGCGGGACCTTCTTCACTTCAGCACGGCTGCCGACTCTACTCTAAGTAGGGAAGCCGTGCTGAAGTACGGTTTGAAGCAGCGCGGGAGGTTCCGGATCCGGCTGGTTGTGCACCCCCTTGGAGCATGCACCCGGGGCGGACCGCCCTCACCCCTTGGTATGCCACTGCTTCTTCCTACAATACATTTAAATTGTTAAATACAGCTAATAGAGGATTTATTGTGTCCTTGTGAATGAAGTACAGAGTGGAAGATAATTTCATTGATAATTTTGCAGGACCAATTAACAACCAGAGCTAGGGAAACATGTTTGCCAGCTCCTTCATTGACAAGGGCAGGAGGAGGAGATTAAGGGTGAGAGCACAGGGAGGAAATCACATGAAGCTGAGGAGTCCCAGGCTGAGGATTGAAGAAAGAGAAAAAAAAAATCAGTGTACTGTAGCTCAGGATCCATGGTCCACCCCCATCCCGCATTTCAGCTGTCTAGTCACCAGCTGCTTATGCACAGAAGTAGACCTGACTTCAGGAATTCCTCTTTCCTCCACCATCAACTCCAGACTGGAGTTAAGTACCAGGGGACCTCTCAATATCTGTATCACTCCATAATTTTAAAGATTTCTCCTGGGTGTTGCCTTCTGACACCTTCCACAGTGCATCATGGAGCCAACCACTTTTGGAACCTTCCACTCTGGTTGGACTTGGAACCCCATCCTGGCCCCATGAGTTCTATCCCTGTCCTTGCCTTATCCCTGCAAGCTCTGTCCTCATCTGCATAAGCCTCGAACAGATGAGGACAGAGCTTGCAGGGATGGGGCAGGGACAGAACTTACAGGGATGGAGATAGATCCCAGGGCCATGGGTACAACTTTGTCCTCATGTCATTCTCAAAGTACCATAAGTGGTATAGCCACAGGGGGTGAGGCTTTGGAAGTTTGGGCCCTCAGCACCCTTGTGCTCCTTGCCCACGCTGCTCCTTGTGAACCTGGGAAAGTCACTTAATCCCCCCATTGCCCCAGGACAGACAGGGAAAATGCTTGAGTACCTGAATAATCTTATGTAAACCGTTCTGAGCTCTCCTGGGAGAACGGTATAAAAAATTGAATGAATAAATAAATAAAATGTCTAAGGCCAAAAACCTATGAAATGAGATACATGTGGTCTGATAACCAAGTTAATTTGCATATTGTACTTATGCTGAAAATCAGTGGTGTTTAAGGACTAAAGTTTGTCTTTCCACTTCAAAGGCAACATATGTGTCGCAATCTAAGAAAAGGTACCAAGTCTTAGCGCACGCTTACTTGAGAAACGAAGCAACAATATCAGCTGTGTTCTATTTACAACTAAAAAAATGTTTTAGCCTTATCATAACACAACAATTTATGTAGTCTATACTCATGTTGCTTATTTTGGCTCACTTGCTTAATAACCCCAATAATTTCATCATAATACGGCCTGTGAAAAGGTACCAAGTCTTAGTTTCTTCACCCAGGTTCATATAGCAAGTTACAAACTACTTTCTCTTTATTTAGCTTGTAGTATCGGTCTTTTCTAGCATATCATTCATTCTCAGGGACCGTGCCAATTGGTACTAGAAGGTCACACAGTTCATGGGTTCTAATGTGCTATCTACACCTGGTTTCTACTAGGGTTACCAGACTTCCGGATTTTACCGGACATGTCCTCCTTTTGAGGATATGTCCTTTTGAGGACATGTCCGGGGGTCCAGACAACTTTTCAAAACCCGGCATTTTGTCCGGGTTTTGAAAAGCTTTCCTTCGTGCAGGAGGGCATGTGCACATATGCAGATAGGTCGATGACATCACGCACATGTACGTAATGTCATTGTGTCTCATCCGCGCATGCATGGATGTACTGCCTGACGAAAACAGGCAGTGGGAGGTGGGATTGGAGGCAGGGCTGGGGTGGGTTAGGGGGTGGGTGGGAGTGGCTGGGCCTGGGGGCAGGTCTAGGGGGTCCAGATTTTCCAGATGGAAAATCTGGTAACCCTAGTTTCTACTTAGGCCCACACCACTGGGTACTGTAGGCTCAGTTTTTATTGACACAATTTGGAACTCTTCCAAATCCGCTGGTCAGTCAGCTGTGTTCTAGTAATCATTCCATAACCATGTGCTAGAGATTTCGTTTTTGGTTAACATCCTTTTCCATCAGGCACGCTAATCTTAAGAGATTCCCAGGTTGGACTCCTAATAATGATTAATGAATAAGCCAGTTTCGGAATTTAGCCTGCAAATCCGGAACTTCTGTTGATCAAGACCAACAGTCGTGTTACCTTGCATTACATTCTAGACCTTTTTTTTTCTGTCTATGCTTTGGCCATACTGAGTCCTCTCTAGTTTTTTTCAGCTTTGTCTGGTATTCTTTTCTGTGTAGTTCTGTATTTTGTGAATATGATCTGGCTGATATTCAAAGTGAGCTAATCAGCCAAAAACGGCCGCCGACCAGTTAACTCCCTTGTATGTGGCTATCTGGTCATTTTCAGTGGCATTTAACCAGTTAGTGGAGCTGAAAATGACCGATTAGTGCTAAAGTGGAAGTTGGGAAGAGTTCCAGAGGTGGGTCAGGGGTGGAGTCCACTTAGCGTCCAATAGTCAGAGGTAATTGGTCATGTTTAGCGCATAAACAGAACCGCATATATACTGGCAGTTGTCCTATCTTTGGGGTCCTTTTATTAAGGCTCGCTAATCAATTTAGCACACGTTAAATGCTAAGGCGCCCCATAGAATATAATGGATGCCTTAGCGTTTAGCGTGCACTAATCTTTAGCAAGCGCCTTAATAAAAGTACCCCTTTATGCACTAGCTCATTGCCATTTAAGTTTGAACATTGACTTACGGGCATGTTCTAGCCAACTTAAAAAAAAACCCCAAAAACAACAGAAATTCAATGCCAAAGTCCATACAGGCCCCAGCCTTTAATTTCCGGTTTTTGCCATCGGCTAAATATTAACCTGTTTTGCTTTGAATTTTGCTACCATTTCCTTGAGATCCATTTGGTTTTCTTTTCCTCTAGCTTTTATTTAATTTTCTTACCGAAATATTTTTTTTGCCCTTTTTAAACCCCTTTTCAATTTAGTCTATGGGCCTGGTCTGCCCAATTTGGGCCCGCCCACCCAGCAGCCATAGGCCACTACTAGATCTGTTTGAGTCAGAGGTCTGTAGGCTACACCTGTGAGAAGTGCCATCTTCTCTTTCAATAGCACCTCCTCTGTACCCCACCCAGTGGCGTTGTGGAGGAGTGTGTGGCACAGTGGTTGAAGCTACAGCCTCAGCACCCTGGGGTTTTGGGTTCAAACCCCACGCTGCTCCTTGTGACCCTGGGCAAGTCACTTAATCCTCCATAGCCCCAGGTACGTAAGATAGATTGTGAGCCCACTGGGACAAATAGTGAAAATGCTTGAGTACCTGATTGTAAAACCGCTTAGATAACCTTGATAGGTGGTATATAAAATCTCAAATAAACTTGTAGTAAGGGGGGGCTGGTCCACCCCAAGTACCGTTTTCGCAGGAAGCATCAGTGCCTCTTCTTCTCTCTGCTCCCCCGCATACCTCTTTAAATGTTCGCCAGCGCGAACAGCATCTTCCACTTGCTGCTCATGCGGACTTCAGCTCCCTTCTGATGTCTAATTTCCTGGTCGTGGAACCAGGATATGAAATCAGAAGGGAACAAGGCCGGCACAAGCAGCAGGTGGAAGATGCACTGATGAGCATTTTGAGAGGGAGGCAGGGTGCTCAAGAGGTGGGGAAGTGTTGGGGGGGGGAACATCCAAGTGGCGGGGAACAGTGGAGGTGTACAGCGATGCAGGGTGCCACCATCCTGGGTGCCAACTTCCTTCGCTATGCCACTGAACCCACACGCCCTGTATTTCAGCTTCTTTTAATCTTTTTTTTTTTTTTTAACCTAGACAGACAATTCCTTCCCCCTTTTCTGCCTTAACTTTTCCCCCTAAATAGATTATAGTCAAGGATGGAGATATCCCATTTATGAGACTCATTGAACCATAATGACCACAACTTCCAAGTCCATTCTAGAGAGTTGCGCGGGGACAGAAATCCCACCCATTCCTGCCTGTCCCCACCAGGATCCTCTCCATCCCCACTCATCCCTGCCAGGATCCTCTCCGTCCCCGCCAGGATCCTCTCTGTCCCCACCCGTCCCCACCAGGATCCTCTCCATCCCCACCCGTCCCCGCAAGGAATTACCTCCATCCCCATCTGTCCCCATAAAAAGCAGCAATTACTTCTCACAGGATCATCAATTCCACAGTTTCTTTTGTGTATGTGCTGTTGTTTTCCTTGTGGAATCTCTTTGGTGGAACCTTTTTTTTGTTTTCTGTTCAGGTAATTAACTTATAAACCCCCCTCTTTTACTAAGGCTGACGTGACCATTATATTATATGGACGAACCCTGCTTCCAAAGCCTTCCATCCCCGTGATAGTCCCGTTGGCTAGAGGGGGGTCCCCGTGAGAGTCCCGTGGGCCAGAGGGGGGTCCCCGTGGGAGTCCCATGGGTTAGGGGGGATTCCCGCAGGACCCACGGGATTCCCGCAATCCCTGTTCCCGTGCAGACCTCTAGTCCATTCTCACTTATCAGGACTTCCAGATGAGGAATTTTGTTGTTTTCCAGCACTTATTAAGATAATATAAAGAAATAAGACAAAGAAAATAAGATGATACCGGCACTTTTTGGATGGCTTGCTTGGATTTTATGTAGTTTGTATTCCGATCTCCTCTTCCCTTTTTTTTGTTGATGAGTTAAGATGTCTCCTTTTATTTTTGCCTCTGTTTTAATGCTTTTCTGACATCCATCTTGTACTCTTCTTCCATCTGCCTCCCTTTCTCCTAATTTAAACACCTGTTCACATGCTGTTTGAGTATTTCCTGCCACAGAAAGACATAGATGTTCCATGATATAGTTCATGTTTTCTAATAGGTACTAGGTTGGGATATCAATGAGGGGATAGGGTCTCTGTTTACCAACTCCCAAAGTCAGCTGGTGAGGAAGGGAAGGTGACAGGTCATGTTTTATGCTGGCCACTGTGTTTAGAAAAATGTGTTTCTTCTGCTTCTGGGAAGGAGCCATCTGGCAGTTCCCTCGGAGGAATCCTTTCCTACACTGTGTCTGGCATGGATAAGCATTCAGAATGCTGTTTTATATTTTGTCATCTGTTAATTAGATTTTGAAAAAAAAAATTTACAGATCACTGGTGGAGGGAGCCTCAATGCATAATGGCAGAGCAGAAGATGGATGTAATGGATTGAGGCAAACACAATCAGATTATAGTCATCCGATCTGACCCATGCCCATCTCCCCTTTTTTACCATGAAGCCTGCCTAGCAATATTTACTGCTATTGCTTTGTTGGGTTTTTTTTGATCACATATACACATATATATATATATATATATAAAATTTTATTTTTTTTGTTCATATTATTATTTATTTTGCATCCAACACTGGTCGCCGTACACGAAAAAGGACATAGTACTACTCGAAAGGGTCCAGAGAAGAGCGACAAAAATGGTTAAGGGGCTGGAGGCGTTGCCGTACAATGAGAGGCTAGAGAAACTGGGCCTCTTCTTCCTTGAAAAGAGAAGACTGAGAAGGGACATGATCGAAGCATTCAAGATATTGAAGGGAATTGACTTAGTAGAGAAAAAGAGATTGTTCACCCTCTCCAACGTGAAGAGAACGAGAGGGCACTCGCTAAAATTAAAAGGGGATAGATTCTGTACAAAGGTAAGGAAGTTCTTCACTCAGAAAGTGGTAGAAATTTGGAACGCTCTTCCAGAGGCTGTTATAGGGATTCAAGAAAAGGTTGGTTAAGTTCCAGCTGGAACAGAACATACACAAGTAAGGCTAGACTCAAATAGGGCACTGGTCTTTGACCTAAGGGCCGCCGCATGAGCAGACTACTGGGTACGATGGACCACTGGTCTGACCCAGCAGCGGCAAATCTTGTGTTCTTATGTTTTGGGGAGGGGTTTGTTTGTTAAAACAAAGAGGATACAAAACAAAGCGAGCCACACAAGTTAATTCTTCATGGTGGCTCCGAAACAGAAGCCAATACAGCAGCCCCACACCCACCTCCCCAAACCCCCACCCCACAAATTACGCATTACATATTCAAGAGGTACCTGCAGGCTCTATGAGGCATATTGTCCTAAACGGGTGATCAAATCTTTAAGAAAATTCACCATACAGCAGGTGAAGCCCTTTTGACATCCAGACACTCCATACGTAACAGTGCATAAATATCATTCTTCCACTCCGTCACTGAGGAGAATCTTTGTGGTCTCCTGTTTCTTCAAAATGTATCTATGGGCCAAAAGAAATAACCCTCAAACGGTTAGTAGCACTCTTCGTACCCAGAGAAAGAAAATGAGAAAACAAGAGAAAATCAGTTTGACAAGTCAAACGCCTACATAGAAATCTAGAAAGGTATGCCACCACAGCGGCTCAGAATTGCTGAATAGGAGCACAGATCCAAAACATATGATACAGAGTGGCCGGCGTGCATTGGCACTTAGAACATTGCGCAGTCGGAGCTATTCCAGCTCGAACTGCACAGTGAGGAGCCACATACATCCGAAGCAAAAACTTGTACGGCAATTCCTGGAAGTCTGAGGTTTTGGTAAGTTTGCGGGAGTTCTTCAACAGCAAACGCAGAGCCTCGCCATCAATTACAGGATCACCACCAGTTTCTGTATTCCACGCCACCACAATGTTCTCAAAATCAAAGGGTGGAACCAAATTATTTAAGCTCATTTGACAGAAAGAGATGCTAGCCAGGGTGGTTCGAGACAAAGAGAAAAGTTCCACCACAGCATCCACTGCCTCTTCAATGACAGATTCTCGAGTGATGGCACATAATGACATACCTATCCATACACCAACCAATCCCTTCTATCCAGGTGTAGGTCAGTGAGAGATTGAATTCTGCCCTCTTCGGTGACAAGATCTCAAACATATCTCAATCCCTGCGCTTTTCATGCCTGAAGATAAGTGTTTAGAGAAGTCCGGGTTTAAATCCAGGTTGCCCATTACAAGAAGCAAGCAGATGGAGCAGGGCGATATCCGAAGCTGCTTACAAATCCAGTGCCAGGCCTGACGCATAAATTTCCAAAATCGGGTGTCATCAAGCTGGCAAGATCCAATGTGGTACTTTAGAATGCAGATAATACACCAGGTAAGCTGAGACCACATTTTGCTGCTCCAATGCCAGAGGCTTATAAAAGCAATAGTCTTTAATCCAGTCCACCAAATGTCGTGTCAAACAAGCAACATTGTACCGTCTCAAATCCGGTAAAGCCAGGCCTCTCTCTGCCCCCCACCCCCACCCGGTCTCAAATCCAGTAAAGCCAGGCCTCTCTCCGCCCCCCCCCCCCCCCCGGCTAAAGGGGTGAGACTGCAACTGGAGTGTGCAGCGTGGCTTACAGTTATTCCATAAAAATTTACATAAGGCTGATTGAAAAGTTTGCAAGTGTCCATTAGTCAAATAGAGAGGAAAAGTCTGTAGGACAAAAAGGCATTTTGGAAACAGCGCCATTTTATATGCTATACGCCCCCTTAAACTCGGGGGCAATTTTGCCCACATAGTAAAGAAGTCCAATGATTTTTACAGTAGAACAGAGTAGTTTTCCTTATAAACATCAGCTACCTGTGCAGGAAGAAAAATGAGTAACTTTTTTATTTTTTTTTATATATTATTTTTTATTTTCAAATTTTACAGAAAGTGTACAACATATTAAAATATAATTGATGAATATGAGTAACTTTTTTAAAAGGAAAAGGAGAAGAAAGTCTGCTTGGTCATAGCCCCCCACTGCCAGTGCCTCTGATTTGTCAAGATTTAGAGTGAACCCTGACACCCGCCCATGTTGCCGAACCAACTCCAGCAAGCGCACCACAGAGGGATAAGGGTTGGGACACACACAACATCAAGTCATCCGCAAACGCCAAACATTTTACAGACTCACATCCTACCATCATTCCCCTTATCTCTCCATCAGAGTGAATACGAGCAAGCAAAGTCTCCAATGATAAGATAAAGAGCAATGGAGCCAAGGTGCAACCCTACCTAAAGCAAACGCTCCCGATACCATTCCATTAACTAAAACAGCTGACCGGGGGGACTCGTATAGCACCTGAACCATATCCATATCTAACAGCTGAAACAGATACTCCCAATGCACACAATCAAATGCCTTATGCGCATCCAAACTCACCAAAAGTCCACCTGTCCCAAAACTGCAATCACCCTCCGCACATTCCAAACTGCCTGACCAAAACCTATGGTCAGGGTGGATGATCCCAGGTAACAGCGGAGCCAAACGCTGGGCCAAGATTTTAGCTATCAATTTCACCTCAAAGTTAATCAATGAAATGGGCCTGTAAGAGTCCATAAGTAAGGGATCCTTCCCAGGTTTTGGCAATACTATAAAGGTGGATAAGTTAGCATGTAATGGAAAGGATCCCCGCTGCAAGACCCGAGCAAAATAGGCCTTCAACGGCAATTTATAAAATTCATAGGAGAGACCATCTGGTCCTGGGGCTTTTCATAAAGGAGCCCGCCATATGGCATCCCTTATTTCCACCCCTGATAGAGGAGTATGTAGCCCTTGTGCTTTCTCTATGCTCAAGACTGGGACCTGCAATGAGGTCAGATATGATCCAATCTGCTCTGTAGGGATCACCTGGCCTTATATAAATGTTCATAGTACTGAGCGAACAACTCACTAATCCTTTTACTATCCGTGACCAGGGCCCCTTCATATTGCAACACCTCACACACCTGGCTAACAATATTCTCATGCGATTACCGAATCTATAGAAGCAATGTTTATAATAGTAATCTGATCGAATGAAGCGCTCATGTACCTTATAATTGAGAGCCATCCGAGCAGTGTGCAAGTTTTGCCTAGCCGCTATAGTACACGTCCCGAGCCAGATCCGTTTACACCTCTCCGCCTACTTCTCCAAATACAGCACTTCCCTCAAATATTCCCAGTGTTTATGCGCCACATAAGCAATAGTTTCACCCCTAAGGACAGCTTTAGCGGTCTCCCAAAGCACAAGATCTTTCTATTGTTGTAAGTAAGCGACTTCCCTGAGCGTAAGGCCAACAATATAGCTTGTTTATGTGCAAAGTTTAAAATCTTGAAAATGACAGGGCGAGGGCACTCCCCGGTCACTCTTCTGGGTCCAACGCAGTGGTCATGCTTAACATGGAAAGGCTTGGTGTGCTCATTTAACTGCAATTCCATCGGGAGCCAGGTTTCCAGAAACCCCTGCAGTTCACTCTCAGTCAGGGACTCCAGTAGTCCAATCAAGCGTAAATTGTTCCTACACAACTTGTTTTCTAAATTGTCAATTTTCTTTTCCAAGGCTGCAATACGTTGTTGTAATTGTTCTTGTTTTCTGGCCTGGTCCCGCGCTCACATGCTGTTGATGTTCTGTACATTCAAGTTCCATAGAGTCCAAGAATTCTTAGGCCTCATCCACTGAGTCCAAGATACGTTGTAACTTCGACTCCAGCATGGACTCCACAGCTGCCTTGACCTCTGTTATTATCTCGGCAGATCACTTGAAACTCACCGTAGAGCTCCCTGGCCCTATTGCGTCAGCCATCTTGGCTGCGGCTCTGCACTGTCGATTGCGGTCCTGTCTTTGCGAGCAACCAGAATCACTGACCACCTGTGAAAGCACCCGAAGCTGGCTAGACATGAACTCTTGCCACCAGTAGAGCACTCGGGTGGAAAACGGGATCGTGAATCGCCGATAATCAGCAGATAAGTAGCTATTTAGTGAGGGAGGCAATGGAGCTCAGCCTTTCAGCATCTGCAGACGATCATGGCACCACGTCTCCTCTTTATTTAGATTTTATTAACTGCCTTTACATGAAGTGATTCACCCAAAGCGGTTTACAGTACAATGAATAGTAATCATAAATACACTTACATATGTATATAATATATACTGGGACTGGGGAAGAAGAGAGAAACACAATAAGCAGTTTCTTTTACATATTATACGGTGACTAAATATAGTATATCGTTGCAATCAAATTCAAAAATGAAACTTAGCTAATTTGATTGCAAGAATATACTATATTTAGTCACCATATAATATGTAAAGAGGGGTTTTTTTAATGGCCAACGATTACAAAGATAACCCATTCAATTGATTTGAAGGGTGTCTGAGGTCTTTTTCTCTCTCTTTGAGTATAATTTTGAAGCCAGGATATTTAGTTAATTTTCATTAAAAAATGATATCTATTATACTACATAAGTGATTATTTGCTACTGGGATTCGTCATAACTCTACTGTTTATCCTTTGATGATTGCTCTTAGAGGGTTTTTTTAGTATACTGTCCAGTTAAATGCCATTGAATATGAACATTTAGCATCATACAAGTGATTTAAAGGGCTAGAAGTTGTTTATGTCTGTTTAAATCACTGAATATCTTCCCCTATGTTTTTATGTTCTTAATTAAGGGTAATATGCAAAAAAGTTGTTGGAAGTTCATGTGTGAAAGCCTCTTACATAACCCAAAGGCTGTTGCATACAAGATGCTACACCCCATATGGATATATTGATAAGGAAGCAAAAGAATAAGCAAAGCCCTGCTTCTTCTGGAAGGCGGATCCTTGTTAGAGAACCTGATAATCTGGTGAAGTGAACCTCTGGTGCACAACGCAGCAAATTCCAGTGACTTGTGACCAGCTACAAACAACACTTCCTGAGACGGATGAACTTTAGTATAGCAGTAGAAATTTATTGCAAACCTGCCCCAACTCAATCCTGGAATATTAAGCTAGCTCACTTTGCTAGAAGTTGCTAAGCAGGAAATAACACAGAAAATAAATACAGCAAACTCAACAAACCTGCAATAGTGAAAATGAGTCAGACGGAGAAGTCCGTGCTAAATGCAGAAAAGTTGCCTTCATTCCTGTATGCATTATCTTTTTCCTTCTTCCGCCATACGAACAGGCAGCCTTTGTGTGCAACAATCTGCTGCTAGAAGCAAATTTCACCCATGCTGCTGATTTCCTTGGGCTAGTAAGTGACAAAAGGCTGCCGGTCTGCAACACATGCTGGAAGAACAGGTGGGTACTGGCCATGAAAATCACCTCCTTCTGTTTGTATTTATATTAGGAGGGTGGAACAAAGGCCTTGGAAAAGAGGTGTGACAAACCATTCTCACTCGCAAACTTCTGCAGTCCAGAACGTGTCACATTTGAACTTCTTTGTCCGACTGATTAACTGCCATGAATAAGTCCTGCCTTACCACACTGGAGTCACGGCTTCTGCGCTTCACGTGCCGATCGCTGAACAGCCCGCCGGAATCGCCAAGGACTTGCCGCTGCACAAGCTTACAATAAAGTCCCCCTTCTTCCATGAGCTTCCTGTGGGTCCCCTGCTGCACCACTCGGCCTTTATCCAGCACAATAATATCGTGTGCCTTTTCCACAGTGCTCAGTCGGTGAGCTATGATGAGCACGGTCTGGAACTTCAGATCAGTATTAATGGCTTGCTGAATCTGTCAAAATATTTTAACAATAAATTAATAGCAGTCACAATTCTGTTTCCCTCACATTAAAAGACCTAAATGTGCCCATTTTCCAATCCATTTATGAGCATAAATAATGATTTACTCAAGGTAACTTGCCTTCTAAAAAGTGCATGTGTGGGTCACAATATACACACTCCTAGCTGCGTCTGAGGAGTGTGTGGCACAGTGGTTAAACAGCCACGACCTCAGCAACCTGAGGTTGTGGGTTCAAACCCACTCTGCTCCCAATAGTCCTGGGAAAGTCACTTAATCCCCCCATTGCCCCAGGTACATTAGATAGATTGTGAGCCCACCAGGACAGATAGGGAAAAATGCTTGTGACCCCTGGGCAAATCACTTATGGCTAGATTCACTAACCTGCCTGAATCGGAACAATCCGTTTCCGATTCAGGCAGGTCCAACGAATTCACTAACCTAAAATATGCAGATGGGGGCGATCGGAGAAACGCCCCCATCTGCCTGCACGGATCGCACATGCATGATCCGCATGCATGCGTAGACCCGTCCTAGCCGGTTTGGATTATAACCACGGGCTTGCACAGGCAGTCGGAGCAGGTATGTTCGGGGCCCGACTCTCCTGCTCCTATGTGGCAGTGGCAGCAGCCTCTTCCCTCCTTCTCTTCAATGCGAACCCGTGGGTTTAAAGCTGGCGCTGCACTGTGGCGTGCAGCCCCGCTTTAAAACCACGGGCTTCCACTGTGGGGAAGGGCAGCAGAGAGTAGGAGAGATCGAGGCAGGCAGGCAGGCGTGTTCAGGGCAGGCAGTCAGGCTTGTTCGGGGCTGCAGGAGATGGGGCAGGCAGATTAGAAAGCAGGGCGGCAGAAGGCAGGGCAGTTGCAAAGGGCTTCAGCGACTGGTCCTGAGCAGTCGCTTTTTGCGAGCACAGTCAGATCGAAAAAAAGTTTAGTGAATCGCGTCTCTGCTTACTTTGCATGCAGTTCCCCTCATTTGCATGCGCGCACCAGAAGCGGATCGCTACACAGGTTAGTGAATACTGCAGGAGGGAAATCTGGTCGCTAAGGGCTTGCAAACCGATCGGTACACGATCGGTTTGCTTAGTGAATGCTTGTGACCCTGGGCAAATCACTTAATCCCCCCCCCCCCCATTGCCTGAGGCACATTAGATAGATTGTGAGCCCATCAGGACAGATAGGGAAAAATGCTTGAGTCCTGAATGTAAACCACTTAGGCTATAAGTGGTATATAAATAAAAATAAATAAAAATCTCCATATGTCATTTTTACAAAATGGAGAGGGTGCTTGCCATACAGCAAGGAAATTATCATAATTTTAAAAAGATTTGGGGGCCATTGATTACTTATTCTAATGATCAGACATCTTAAACACCTTGGTATTATATAAGATATAGGTGGGGTGGGATTGGGAAAGATAATTATCCCAGGACAAGCAGGCAGCATATTCTTGACTGATGGGTGACGGAGCCCCGGTACGGACACTTTTAGAGTGATTGCACTCTAAGAACTTAGAAAGTTCTAGAGGCCGCACCGCGCATGTGCCTTCCCGCCCGACACAGGTGCGCGGTCCCCAGTTTCTTAGTTTCCGCGGAGCTAAGAAGACGCGTTTTTCAACGGCCGTTGAAAATTTTTCTTTTCGCCTTCCCGCTCGCGTAAACCCCTTGGGCTCTATTGCCTTTATTCTTTTCTTTTATTTTTGTAAAAAAAAAAAAAAAACTTGTATTTTTTCTTCACATTGGTTTTTCCCCGGCGGGGCCTTCTGCCACCATCGAGGCCTCGGCCTTCGATTTGGCGGAAGCCGTTTTTCCTTTCATGCCCCCTCAGCCAGGGTTCAAGAAGTGCCAGCGGTGTGCACGGCCTATCTCCCTTACGGACCCGCACATCTGGTGCCTACAGTGCCTGGGTCCGGAGCATCAGGCTTCCACCTGCACCCGTTGTGCCACATTGAAAAAAAGGACACTGAAAAATTGCGAAATTCAACAGCGATTACTTTTCGGTACCGATATGTCCGATCCCGCGACATCGACACCGGTATCGGCTCCTGTACAATCGGCACCCACCTCATCGACACCGCGTGACACCGCGCCGGCGTCGCAACACCCAGGTAAGCCGGCTAAGAAGCCTTCCCCGCTGGAGCGTCCTCCGGTCTCGATTGCAGCGAGTCCAGTCCTGCCGACCGTGAGGCGCCAGCGGAAGCGCTCCGCCCCTAATGAGGTGAGTCCCTCGACATCGGGCTCCTCATCTCCGGGGTGTAGAGCGGCACCGCAGGTACCGCAAAAGAAAAAGGCGGTACCGGTGCCTTCATTAGATGATTGCATAGCGGCCATCCTCCAAGTACAGCTTAAGGAGCAGTTACAACAACTCCTTCCAGCTATCTTGACTCCGAATCTCCCGGTGCCGGTCCGCACTGAGCCGCCGGTACCGGCAGTAGAACAGCCTGTATTGTCTACATCCACTGTTTCGGTACCAGTACACTCGGCCTCATCGGTGTCGATGCCAGTCCTCGCACCGGAGCCGACAGCCCACCACCAGTCGGTACAGACTTCGGCACCGATGCGACCGGTAACTTCTCCCGGTACCGCATCGATGAGGTCGGGAAAGTCAATTCGCAAGTCCAGACACTTGGAACCATCCACCCCTGAGTCTCAGGACCGTAGTTCCCATATTAGGGACCCTGATCTGTGGGGTGATTCCGAAGAGCCTTTTCTATCAGAAGGTGAGTGTTCTTCAGATGAGGATGATCCTGTTATTCCTGACCCATCCTCCAAACATGATTCTTTGTCTTTTTCTTCCTTTTTAAAAGACATGTGTGAATCTCTTTCCATTCCTTTGGAGGCTGAGTCTAAAAAGTCTAAAGCCTTTCTTGACGCCCTTGACTTTGACCAGCCTCCAAAGGAATTTTTGAAACTCCCTCTTCATGATATCCTGAGGGAAACTTTTTACAAAAATTTAGAGACTCCTCTTACTATCCCGGGAGCTCCCCGCAAATTGGACTCTCTGTACAAAGTCATCCCTATTCCAGGGTTCTACAAGCCCCAACTTCCACATGAGTCTCTTCTTGTGGAATCTACACTTAAAAAGTCTTCAGGAGCTAGTGTTTATGCTTCTGTCCCTCCTGGCAGAGAAGGTAAAGCCATGGACAAATTTGGTAAGCGTTTATACCAGAATGCGATGCTCGCTAATAGATCTGGCAATTATGCTTTTCATTTTTCTTTCTATTTAAAGCATCTCCTTACCACCATGGCTTCTTTTGAACAGTACCTTCCGGAGCGAAAACGACTGGCTTTTCACCAATGTTCCTCTTCACTTTTCCAGTTGAGAAAATTTATGGTAAGATCTATTTATGATACGTTTGAACTTACCTCCAGAGCAACAGCTATGTCTGTGGCCATGCGCCGCCTTGCCTGGCTGAGGGTATCCGAGCTTGATGTCAACCATCAAGACCGGTTGGCTAACGCACCGTGCTTGGGCGATGAGCTGTTTGGAGAATCTATGGACTCAACCACCCAAAAACACGCTGGGATACTCTCCTCAAGACTAAGAAGAAACCTCCACTGGCACGGCCTTTCAGACAGCAATCGGCCTATCAACGCCGTGGCTCGTCCTTTACAGTCAGCTCCACAACAACCTAGGCGGCAACGTCAGCAACAACGGCAGACACCTAGACCACAGCAGCAGCAGCCTGTCAAGCCGCCTCCTCAACAAAAATCCACGCAGCTCTTTTGACTTACTTCTCCAGGGCATAGCCAGCGTCCAACCATCTTCCCTTCTACCTCAACCTATAGGAGGTCGTCTTTCTTTTTTCCTAAGCCGGTGGGAAGTTATCACTTCGGACCAATGGGTCCTCAACATCATCCACCACAGCTACTCTCTCAACTTTCAGAACCTCCCGGTCCCAAGTCTACCAAAAGAGTCTGCTTTGAACTCTCCTCAGTCTTCCCTCCTTCTTCAGGAGGTTCAATCCCTCCTCCTTCTGAACGCTATAGAGGAAGTTCCTCCAGAACAAAAGGGGCAGGGATTCTACTCCCGTTACTTTCTAGTTCCCAAAAAGACAGGAGATCTCAGACCAATTCTAGATCTTCGCGATCTCAACAAATGCTTGGTCAAAGAGAAATTCAAGATGCTATCTTTGGCCACGCTTTATTCTCTTCTCAATCAAAACGAATGGCTATGCTCCCTCGATCTCAAAGAGGCATACACTCACATACCGGTCAATCCGACCTCCAGACAATACCTCCGCTTCATGATCAATCGCTGTCATTACCAATACAAGGTGCTCCCCTTCGGTCTTGCCTCTTCTCCAAGAGTGTTCACCAAATGTCTGATTGTGGTGGCTGCTTTTCTACGCTCTCACCACCTTCAGGTCTTTCCTTACCTGGATGACTGGTTAATCAAGGCCAATTCATCTCAGGCTGTTCTCCTGGCCACCAACCAAACCATCATGTTTCTTCAACTTCTGGGGTTCGAGATCAATCTACCCAAATCTCATCTCATCCCCACTAAGAGACTCCAATTCATTGGAGCGGTGCTAGACACAGTCCTCATGAGAGCATTTCTGCCGACCAACTGTCTTCAGACTATCCAATTTCTCTATCAGCAGGTACTTCTTCAAAGTTCCATCTCTGCCAAACAGATGATGATACTCTTAGGTCACATGGCTTCCACAGTTCATGTAACTCCCTTAGCACGTCTTCACCTGCGCACTCCTCAATGGACCCTCGCTACACAGTGGTCCCAAGCGACGGATCCTTGCTCACGTCACATATCTGTGACATCGTCTCTTCGTCAGTCTCTTCAATGGTGGTTGATATCCTCAAATCTCTCCAGAGGTCTTCTGCTCCATCTACCTCCTCATCAACTAGTCATCACCACCGACGCCTCCCCTTATGCCTGGGGAGCTCATTTGAATGAATTCCAAACTCAAGGCCTTTGGACAGCCCAGGAAAAGAAACATCACATCAATTTCCTGGAACTCAGAGCGATGTTTTACGCCCTCAAGGCCTTCCAACACCTTCTCTTTCCTCAAGTCCTCCTGCTGTGCACAGACAATCAGGTTGCGATGTACTATATCAACAAGCAGGGTGGAACAGGCTCTCGCCTCTTATATCGGGAATCCCAGAAAATCTGGACTTGGGCCACAGCTCGCAGCCTATTCCTGAAGGCAATCTACATCCAAGGAGAGCAGAATTCATTAGCGGACAAGCTCAGCAGAATTCTCCAACCTCACGAATGGACTCTCGATCCTTCAACCCTACAGTCCATCTTCGATCAATGGGGCACTCCTCAAGTGGACCTCTTTGCAGCTCCTCACAATCACCAACTGCCCCAATTCTGCTCCAGACTCTATACTCCTCTCCGTCTAGCAGCGGATGCATTTCTACTGGATTGGTCCAATCTGTTCCTGTACGCTTTCCCTCCTCTGCCTCTCATGTTGAGAACCTTGTTCAAGCTCAAGAGGGAACGAGCCACCATGATTCTGATTGCTCCGAGGTGGCCCAGGCAACATTGGTTCTCCCTTCTGCTTCAACTCAGTTCCAGGGAATCTTTTCTTCTTCCACTGTTTCCTTCTCTGCTTACACAGCATCAGGAGACCCTTCTACATCCCAACCTCCAGTCTCTGCACCTGACAGCTTGGTATCTCTCGGGCTGACTTCTCGCGATACTCTTTTGTCTCAGCCCGTTCGTTCCATTCTAGATGCCTCCAGGAAACCAGCCACTCTGCAATGTTACCATCAGAAGTGGACTAGGTTTTCTTCTTGGTGTCTTCTTCATAATCATGATCCCACGTCCCTTCCAGTGGAGACATTGTTGGATTATCTGCTTTCTTTGTCTGACTCTGGCCTCAAATCTACCTCCATCAGAGTCCATCTCAGTGCTATTGCTGCTTTTCATGAGCCAGTCCATGGGAAACTCCTTACAGCTCATCCCCTGATCTCCAGATTCATGCGAGGTCTTTTCAATGTTAAACCACCTCTTAAAGCACCTCCTGTGATCTGGGATCTTAATGTGGTTCTCTCCGCTTTGATGAAGCCTCCATTTGAACCTTTGGCGACTGCCACTTTCAAGTTTCTCACTTGGAAGGTACTTTTCCTTATTGCTCTTACCTCTGCCAGGAGGGTCAGTGAGCTCCATGCACTAGTTTCTGATCCACCTTTCACGGTCTTTCATCATGATAAGGTGGTTCTGCGTACACATCCAAAGTTTCTCCCTAAGGTTGTTTCTGAATTCCATCTCAACCAATCTATTGTTCTGCCTGTCTTCTTCCCGAAACCTCACTCTCATTCTGGAGAACAAGCCCTTCATACTTTGGACTGTAAGCGGGCTTTAGCTTACTATTTGGATCGTACTAAGCCCCACAGATCATCGCCCCAACTCTTTTTGTCCTTTGATCCTAATAAATTGGGTCATCCTGTTTCTAAACGTACGCTGTCGAATTGGTTGGCAGCGTGCATTTCTTTCTGCTCTGCTCAGTCCGGACTGACACTGGAAGGTTCCGTCATGGCCCATAGAGTTAGAGCTATGGCAACATCTGTAGCTTTCCTCCGTTCTACGCCTATTGAGGAAATCTGCAAGGCTGCCACTTGGTCCTCAGTTCATACTTTTACATCACATTATTGTCTGGATGCATTTTCCAGACGGGATGGTCACTTCGGCCAATCTGTTTTGCAAAATTTGTTTTCCTAATGGCCAACCTTCCCTCCATCCCGCTTTTTATTAGCTTGGAGGTCACCCATCAGTCAAGAATATGCTGCCTGCTTGTCCTGGGATAAAGCACAGTTACTTACCGTAACAGGTGTTATCCAGGGACAGCAGGCAGATATTCTTGCGTCCCACCCACCTCCCCGGGTTGGCTTCTTAGCTGGCTTATCATAACTGGGGACCGCGCGCCTGTGTCGGGCGGGAAGGCACTCGCGCATGCGCGGTGCGGCCTCTAGAACTTTCTAAGTTCTTAGAGTGCAATCACTCTAAAAGTGTCCGTACCGGGGCTCCGTCGGTGCCGTCACCCATCAGTCAAGAATATCTGCCTGCTGTCCCTGGATAACACCTGTTACGGTAAGTAACTGTGCTTAATGGCTAATTGTTTTATTATTAATAAATGGGTGGGTGGGAAGGGATTCTTTTATATTTTAATGATTATAAGTAAGATTGTCAAGTGATTTGTTAAAAAATTTTCTGATTGATTATTATACACTTGTTGTAAGATATGAAAATGAATAAAGATTAAAAATAAATAAATAAAAATCTGAACAAGGTGTTTCTGTAAAGGTGGTTGGACTCGGCAAGGAAACAGCACATATACAGGATATTTCCACATAATTATTATTCAAATCACACTTGACACTCATCTGAGCCACTGAAGCAGAGGCTGGCAAGACTAACATAAGAGTCCATCAAGCCTGTAGTATCCTGTGGCCAACCCAGGTCGCAAGTACCTGTCAAGATCCCAATACATTAAAAAAATTTTATGCTGCTTATCCTAAGAATAAGCAATGGATTTCCCCAACTTCACTTTAATAACAGCTTATGGACTTTTCTTTAGGATATTATCCAAACCTTTTTTAAACCCTGCTAAGCTAACTGCTTTCACCACATTTTCCAGCAATGAATTCCAGAGTTTAATTAAATGATGGGTGAAGAAATATTTTCTCTGGTTTGTTTTATTGATTTTTATTGATAACAGCAGCAAAAACAAGAATAACAAACACTGTCAACAAAGTACAGGCAAATACAATCGGATAAGGAGCAAAAATTCCAGGTCATCAAATTTTCATAACAACAGAATAGAACCCCCCCTCTCCCACGACCCCCTCCTCCCTTGACATAATGTTTAGAGTGCAACAGGTATCACTGAGAACTGAAAAATGGTACAACAACAAAGAAAATGTTAAAGCCCATCATCCAGGTGTATCTTACAATTATATCCCCCCTTCGTGCCGCTCAACACTGATGAGAAAAAAAAAAACTGCTTTGGGTGGGTGACCCTGAGAAAAGCAGAGTAAAAGAACAAACAAGAAAAATAGCTGATGTCATCCCAACCCCCTCCCCCTACTAACTCTAACAAACCTTTTAAACCACCCCTAAAATATGAATCCCTCGAGCCTATCCCCAACCCAAACCTCCCCCTACCCTAGAAAAGGCTCTAAGAGTATGACTGGAAAAAATCAGACCACTGTAATAACAGAGGTGGACATAACTGATTCAAAGTCTGGCTGCACATCCCTTGGCATCCATGGCTTCCCATCCCATTAACTCATGAATGCTGAGTCTCCACCCCCAATAAGAGGGGAGTCATCCGAGGTCCACTCTTTCAAAATAACCTTCTGTCCTAAGATACATAGCTTCTTCACTCAAAGTCTAGGCCCCCGAATCCCGCTAGTTTCCAACAAGCCCAATAGAAACGCCTCCAATGAGAAAGCCAATCTCTGTCCTAATATCCGTCTGATGTAAGCCCCAGCTCGCTTCCAGAAGGCTTGAACAGCCGGACAAGCCAAAAGGCATGAAAAAATTGGCCTCTTCTAGGTTACATTTCAAACAATGGGGTGTCTGTGCATAAAATATATAAACAGCAATTACTCTGCTCTGTTCTGCAGGGAGGGAACAGACTGACGCTGCAAATTTAGCACACAAAGTGGAGAAAAAGCCCTCAGTACATCCTGCACAAAACTAATATAGCATAAGCTAAAAAATAGCAAGTGCAGCTTAATCATAAGTCAAAAAACTCCACTCGACGAACATCTTCGATGCAGCGAAACAATCTGAAACCACCTTCGGGAAGATCAGAAAAAAATAGTAACACTCTCTTTCAAGTTCATAAAGATGCAGGAAAAAAAACCAGCACCTATCTTAACAGCCATACCAGCCATTCATCTTCTTAGCACTCAAATCCCGCACACTGTATCTTGACAGGAGTATTTCACAATTCGCGTCTTCAGAAGAAATCCACAAAAGAGAACTGCACAGCAGATCAGCTTATCTGCCCGAGGGTGGTTTTCAGACTGTTTTGCTGCATTGAAGTTGTTTGTTGAGTGGAGTTTTTTAACTTATGATTAAGAAGCACTTGCTATTTTTTTTTAGTTTTTTCTCCACTTCTTGTGCTAAATTTGCAGTGTCAGTCTGTTCCTTCCCTATGGAAGAAAGTAGAGTATTTGATGTTTATATATTTTCTGGGTTTTCCTACTTTTGCCTAAAAGATATTTTTTGTGTCTGTACATAATCCATTTTATGGAACTGAGAAGGCATGACATAGGCCCTGTGAAGTACTCTAAAAGCACATTCCCTTAAGAGGACACTGCTTAATGCTGGCATGAACATCCCAGGTAGACGCCAAGCCTCCCAAATCACACTCCTTTCCTCCCCCCAGATCTGGTATATGTCTCCTCCCCTTCCCCCTCATGCTTTGGCATCTCTCTTTCCTCTCCCTTCTCAATTTATTTTCTGCCAGTCTAAATTAAATTGTCTTACTATCCAGGCCTCAATTTCCCTCTTTTCATTGTGTCTACATACAGCTTGCCACCTCTTTCCCTCACCCCTTCCAGTATCTAACTCTATCCTGTTCCCCCAAACCAGCATGTGCCCTTTTTCTCTCTCCTTCCCACTTCCATCCAGCATGTGCCCTTTTTTATCCCTCCTCCCCACTTCATCCAGCATCTGCTCTCCTCTCTCTCTCCCCACTTCCATCCAGCATGTGCCTTTTTCTATCCTCACCACTTCCATTCAGCATCTGCTTCCCTCTTTCTCCTCACCACTTCCTTTCACCACCCCTTTCTCACCCTCCTCCACCACTTCCATCCAGCATCTGTCTCCACACAATAAACCTAAAGTGCCACTCAACATCTTCCCTTTCTCGGGCCATCTCCCTCCCTTCCCCTCACCTTCGCAGACACTTTTCCAAACCAAAGTTTTCTCTCTCAGAAGGGCTCTGACATGGCAGCTGTTCTCACTAGTTGCACACAGCTGCCCTGAAGCTTCTCCTCTGATACAACTTCTGTTTCTGCCGGATCGCATCAGAGGAGACGCTTCAGGGCAGCCACGTGCAACTAATGAAAAGAGATGGCCTGACCAGGGGAAGAGATGCCCGAACTGCAGGGCCCATGGAGCTGTGGGGCCCAGGGCAGCTGCCCTGTTTGCCTTCCCTTAACACCAGCCCTGACTGGGGACTGCAAAGCCCAGGCTGTGCTCCTTTAGCTTCCAGCAAGTTAGGGCTCTTTCTGACCAGGAGGTAGTTGTCCTAGTTGCACTCCCCAACACTATTCCTGTCATGTGTGACTGCGGTATTCTGTTAGCATGATTTTTCTGTGTAGCATACTGTAATAATTTGGCTTATTCAGTTTTCTCGATAGTGGAGGGGTGACAGGGGTTTTGTTGATCCTTGCTCTGTATTATTTGTGTTTATAAAATGACAATTGGACAGAATATAAGTTCAATATAAAATCATAACTATTCAAGGCTTGTGTGGATGGGATCAGATGGTTTGGGGGGACAGGATGGGGCCAAGCTCATGGGGATGGGGCAGGGACAGGGACAAATTTTTTTTCCCTGTGTTATTCTCTACTTAAATCTTCACTCTTATCTGTTAATTGAGATGCCACCGGCAATAGCACAGCCAGAACATTTTCTGGGAGAGTATGGTGACAAAAGGTGGATACTAGGCATCCCACCTCTCTGTTGCCCCTTTCTCTCGTCCCTCCTACCCCACCCTCCCTCAATTAAAATTACCTTAGCGAGCATGGATCATCTAAAGCAGTGATCCCTAACCTTGTCCTGAGGCCCAACAGCCAGTCAGGTTTTCAGGATAGCCCTAATGAATATACATAGATCAGATTTGCATGCCTGTCACCTCCATTATATGCAAATCTCTCTCATGCATATTCATTAGGGCTATCCAGAAAACCTGACTGGCTGGTGGTCCTCCAGGACAGAGTTGGGGACCACAGATCTAAAGTGTGGCTGTCACAGCTCAAAGTGCCACCACTGTTGCAAACACTGCCAAAATGTTCAGTTCTCACAGGTGCATCTGATTACTGGGTTAACCCAGGCCTGCAGGGCAGCCCAGGCCCACCTCTGGCTTTGCCCCTTGTCACCCAGAAATCCAGTTACTAGTGCCAAAAAAAAAAAAAAAAAAAAGAAGAAGAAGAAGAAGAAGAAAATCCAGCTACAGGCAGCAGGCTAAAACTCCCTAGTCTTCTAATCAGGAAAGACAACTGAATTAAAGTTACCAAGGCTTGGAACACAATGATACGGAGAGCAACATCAAATCTAGAAGTTACTCCAATCAAATACCTAATGCATTTGCCGAGGAGTCACAGTGCCAGTTTGAAATCTCCACCTTAGCTGCAGGTCATGGGCTCACACTTCACTGTCATTTTTGGCTTGTTCTAACTTGTTTACACATTGGAATGCCAAACAAGCCAAGCTTTCCGAGGCTTTCACAGCAGCCATCGGGGCCCAGACTGTGGCCTGAGCCCTGCTTCTCAACAATAACTGTCCAGTCTATACTTACTGCATGTTCGCTTTCTGCATCCAGGGCACTTGTGGCTTCATCCAGTATCAGAACCTGAGGCTTTCGGACCAGGGCTCTAGCAATGGCCACGCGCTGCTTCTGACCACCTGACAGCTGGGTACCTTTTTCACCAGTGTCTATAAGGACATAAGAAATCCAGAAGAACAAATTGGTTATTTTGGGGGCATTCCAGAGGCCGAGTTGTCACTTAGTTGGTGAAATGCTACTATTCGGCACTTAACCGATTACAACTGGTGTTCCTCATATCTGGTTAACCTCTGAATATCTCTCTTAACCAGTTATGTTTTAGCTGGCCCCCTATACCTAGAAATACAAAATTGGAGCCCAGACACAGCCCAGCATTGAATTTTGGGATTTAATGCTAGCATCAGTCAGCAAAATGTTCATTGCCATTGGTTGAATACTGGACGCTAAGAAACAAAGAGGAAGAAACCTCTGCTACCGATGTACCACAAGAAAAACGCAGCTGTTTTGAGACATGACAATCCACAGGGTAATTTACGCCTCAAGATTTTCCAAAGTGGAAAGCAAGCTGTATGCTGTGTTTTTAATGCTCTGATTTATTGAAATATTTATTCAATTTTCCATACTGTTCTCCCAGGGGAGCTCAGAACGGTTTACATGCATTTATTCAAGTACTCAAGCAGTTTTCCCTGTCTGTCCCGGCGGGCTCACAATCTATCTAATGTACCTGGGGCAATGGGGGGGGGGGATTAAGTGACTTGCCCAGAGTCACGAGGAGCAGTGTGGGTTTGAACCCACAATCTCAGGGTGCTGAGGCTGTAGTTTTAACCACTGTGCCACACTCTCGGGCCCAGTGAAGTGTTGAGACCCCTGGTGCAGGCATTTGTGCCAAAGGGGAATTGGGACTTATATATTGCCTTTAACCACACTCAAAGCGGTTTGCGTTCAGGTACTTGAAGCATTTTCCCTATCTGTCTCAGTGAAACCCAGCCAAGATAGGTCATTTCTACAATAAAGTTTTCCTCTGCGACAACTTGGTCGCTTTTCCTCCACCCCCTCCTGATCATCTCTGTTTTGTGTTTTCCTTGTGAGAAACACTATCCAAACACAAGGCTGAGAGTGTTCTCCCATGAACGTTTAAAGAAAATCTCTTATAGTCTGACCTATGTGGATCAAGGACTCTGCTGAAGCAGAGTAGGGTAGTAATAGTGGCGTAGTAAGGGGGGTCAGGGTGGGGTGGTCCGTCCTGGGTGCCATCTTGGTGAGGGCGCAAGCTCTCATCCTCCTCTCTGCCCTTCCCCCCCCCACTGCCTCGCATGTGTGCCACTTCCCTTCCCCCGTGCTTCTGTAACGTTCCTGGCATGAGCAGCAACCGTCAACCCGCTGTCGCACCAGTGTCGGCTCTTCCTCTGATGTCACTTCCTGGACCCGAGGCCTAGGAAGTGATGTCAGAGGAAGAGCCAATGCTGGCAAGACAGCAGCTTGGAGATTGCAGCTTGCGCCAGAAACGTTACAGAGGTGCAGGGAAAGGGAAACGGCACATGCGCGCATGGCAGGAGGGGGCGGGAAGGAGTGTGTGGAGGTGGGGGGTGGAGAATAGAACGGGGAGGGGTGCTACTGCCCTGTGCACCTCTCACTTGATGGTGGTGGGATGAAACACTCTACCTGTTTTATAACCATTCTGTAACTCCTTGATGAATCCATCGGCATTTGCTCTTGTAGCTGCCTGAACGATTGACTCCAATGGGACCGAGTTTAAACCATAAGAAATATTGTCCTCGATGGAACGTGCAAACAGCACCGGCTCTTGGCTAACCAAGGACACCTACAGAAACCAAATTAATAGTCAATGTAGAACCCACTTAAAGTAACAAATATATGTGGAACACTCAATGTTATATATAATGTGATTAAAACAGAGGAAAAAGGACCTCAAAAAACCCCTAGATTATAATCAATGAAGTTATAACCAATTGGGGTTAGGTTTTCATCACCGGTCCAAAACCCCTGTGTGATTATTTAAAATACTTTTTTATAATGCAATATATAATATATTCAATAGATTCAAAATTTCTCTAATCACTGAAGAGCAAGTTAAAGCCGGCAGCTTTATATTGAGGGTTTCTATAATGTAAGATAAACCAAGCACTTATCTTGATGGCCCAACGGAGGCCCAACCGTTTCGCTCAATGGGCTTCTTCAGGGGTAACGATAAGACTTAACATAGTGCCGGTACAGACTTTGCTCAAAAGTTCTGTGGTGCAGCTACGTATTCTTTACTTGCAAGTGATTAGAGAAATTTTTAATCACAACATTTAAACACTATTATATATTATATATTGCATTATAAAAAAGTATTTTAAATAATCACCCAGGGGTTTTGGACCGGTGATGAAAACCTAACCCCAATTGGTTATAACTTCATTGATTATAATCTAGGGGTTTTTTGAGATCCTTTTTCCTCTGTTTTAATCACATTATATATAACATTGAGTGTTCCACATATATTTGTTGATCTAAGATCATTCTTGGACACTTAACTGAGTTTCCACTCATTTTTCAGTGAACCCACTTAAAGTGCCACACATTAGGACACAATGTATATTTTGTGATTTTTGTGCTGGGAGGATGAATTTCAAGAAAATGTTGAAAATGCTACTGTCTGTTAATGTCTTTCTGTGTTTGTTTGGTTGAAAGATGATCAGTTATCATTTTGTTTATGGAGCCTAAGTTAATTTGTATGCAAATTTTGTAAACCGCATAGTTATGCATAGTTATGCGATATATAAATATTTAAAATAAATATTTCAATTATGTAAGGAAGAGCCTTTGCCAATCTTAATGCCAGTGTTTTAGCCATTAATTTTCCATCAACATTAATTAATGATATTGGCCTGTAATTTGAAACCATAGTGGGATCTTTATTTGGCTTTGGCAAAACAATCACCATAGATTCTGCCATAGTACTTTTAATACAACCTTTATTAAGTTGAAACTGATATAAATTTAGTAAATAGGGTAATAAAGAATTTTGAAATGTTTTATAGAATTCCACAGTAAAACCATCCCCACCTGGAGCAGATCCAACTCTAAGAGACTTCAATGCTGTTTCTAATTCTAAGTCTGGAATTGAATAAATTGAAAGATCAACTGGAAGACTATGAAAATCGAGGAAGAAGGAAAAATATTAAACTTTTTGGAATACAAGAAAATTTAGAAGGGAAAAATGCTATACATTTCCTAGAAAACTTAATTCCAAAAATACTACAACTGGATCTAAAACAACCACTAGAAATAGAAAGAGCGCATAGGATCCCAGCAAAAAATGTAGAAAATCAAGGCAGGCCAAGACCACTAATATTCAAAATGCTTAGATACCAACAAGCACTAGAAATATTAAATGCTGCCAAGAAAGACAAAAATCTAAATTACAAAGGATCCAGAATATGGTTTTTGCCGGATTTTGCTAAAAACACAGCAAATAAAAGAAAAAGACTATTAGACATGAGACCTCAACTAAAAGAAAAAGGTTTTAAATATGGATTATATTATCCGGCAAAAATGAGAGTATCATCTGGAGATAAATCTTTGTATTTTGAGGATCCAGAAAAACTAAAAGCCTTTCTTTCAAAATCAGAACCTATGTCATTTTAACATAAAATATCAAGATTGGTTTTGATGAAATTGTGAAAAATTATAAAAATATGAGATATTGAAATACTGAAGAAAGAAAAACATGAACTAAAGAAAAGACAATAAAAATATAAAGAGAGAAAGTATAAGATATAGGAAAAATAACAATACCATATTAAATACATGTTTAAGATAAATTTTTATGATGTAAACTATAATACTAGGGAAATATAAATTAAAAATTGATGAATGGATATAGATACATTAATGAAATGTTAGAAGCAAAAAAAAAAAATGACTAAAGATATTAAAGGTTAATATAGATAGATAGAAGGGGATATTGATTGAATAATGGTTGCCTAGGGGGGAGGGGAATGTTCGGGTTGCAGTTCCAATGTGTGTTCTTAAGCAGTCATTATATTGGGTGGGAAAGGGAGGGAAAAGATGGTATTTATTAGAATGATTAAGGAGAAAGTAAATAAGGAATTGGATACTTCAAGGGTAAATATGTGTGTCATAGAAAATATTTTTTGGATTTTAAATATAAGAGAAGAGGAGAAAAAGATTATACTGATAAATTTTAAAATATATAATGTCTTTTAAGATATATTCTATTAATGTCAATGGCCTGAATCATGTAATTAAAAGAAAAAAGGTATTAGCATTTTTAAAAAAGCAAAATGCGGATATTTACTGTCTACAGGAGACCCATCTTAATACAAAAGAATCACAGAAACTAACGGGTGGGTGGGTAAAAGAATGTTTTTTTGCTCCAGCAGAGGGTAAAAAAGCAGGGGTAGCAATTCTTATAAATAAAAAATGTATGGCCAAGATTAAGGTAATAAATTCAGACCCACATGGAAGATGGATACATGTTGATATAGGTATGGGAAATAATGCCCTGACGTTGTTTAATATATATGCCCCTAATTCGAATCAATCAGAATTTTTTAAAAAATTACAGAATATGTTATTACCACTGGCTGCTTCTAATTTAGTGGTGGCGGCAGATTTTAATGCTGTAATAGATCCATTATTGGATAAAAAACCAAGTAAAAGTATAAAATCTTTAGGTTTAGATAATCTGGCTCAATCATGCGATTTAAAGGATATATGGCGTATTCTTCATTTTAATGATCAGGAGTTTTCATTTTGTTCACAGGTTCATAAATCATTTTCAAGAATAGATTATATTTTTGTTTCAACAAATAAAGTGCAACAGGTGATTAAAGCTTCCATAGATCCTATTATTATTTCGGATCATGCGGGAATATGGATAGAATTACAATTGGATAAATTGGAAAAGGGTAGACCTCTTTGGAGATTTGATAATGCACTGCTTGTGGATGATAAATTTTTAGAAAATTTTAAAACACAAATTAATGATTTCTTTCAAATGAATTTAGTGGAGGATACATCTATTGAGAATATATGGGATGCATTTAAAGCAACTATGAGGGGTAATATTATATCATATTCAGCTTTTATTAGGAAATAGAATAAAATTCAATATATAGAATTAGAAAAAGAAATCAAAATATTAGAAGCTAAATTGATAAACAAATGGGAAAATGAGACATTGCAAGCTCTTTTGAAAGCAAAAGGTAAATATAATGAATTATCTTCAAAAATGATAAGAAGAGATTTGTTTTCCAAACAAGCAGTGTATTATGGAAATTCTAATAAGGCGGGGAGATTATTGGCAAATTATCTTAAAGCAAAAAAAAGGAAAACTAATGTAAATGGGATAAAAGATGATACTGGTACAATAACAAATCAAACAGATATAATTTTAAAACAATTTCTAAAATTTTATAAAAATCTGTATTCTTCCGAGCCTTATTTGGAGAGACAAAAAGATGGTAAAAATTTTTTAGATTTAATTAATGGACCTAAAGTTCCTGATCATATAAAACGAAGTTTAGATGAACCTATATCATTAAAAGAATTAGAAACAGCATTGAGATCTCTTAGAGTTGGATCCGCTCCAGGTGGTGATGGTTATACAGTAGAATTTTATAAAACATTTCAAAATGTCCTTTCCCCACATTTACTAAATTTATATCAAACACAATTTATAAAAGGTGATATTAAAGGTACTATGGCTGAATCAATAATAATTGTTCTACCTAAGCCAAATAAAGATCCTACTTTGGTTTCGAACTACAGGCCTATATCTTTAATAAATGTGGATAATAAACTTTTGGCGAAAATTTTGGCTTTGAGATTAGCCAAAGCTCTCCCACATATTATAGATATGCATCAGACGGGTTTCGTTGCTAAAAGACATTCCTCTAATAACTCTAGATTATTTTTTCATATGTTAAATTTATCAAAAAAAATAGATGAACCGACTTTTACAGTTTCCTTGGATGCAGAAAAAGCGTTTGATAGGGTAGAATGGAATTTTATGTATCAAGCTTTAGAATGGTTTGGTATAGGTTCTGGATTTATACAAATGGTAAAAACTTTGTATAGCTTCCCGATTGCAAGATTAAATATTAATAATATGATATCTGATGGATTTCAATTGCGAAGGGGAGTTAGACAGGGTTGTCCTTTATCTCCTTTGTTATTTGATGTTATATTAGAACCCTTATTGTTAGCAATACAGCAAAAAGGGGGAGATACAGGGTATTCCATATTCAGATATGGAATATAAAATTTCAGCTTATGCTGATGATATTTTGCTTTATTTGAAAAATCTGGAATCTACCTTATCTTCTTTATTGGAATTAATTGATAAGTTTGGTAAATTTTCAGGTTATAAAATTAATTGGAATAAATCTGAAATTATACCCTTAAATGTTCATTGTGTAAAAGGACTATTTAAAGATTTTCCGTTCATATGGAAGGAAGAAGGATTTAAATATCTTGGCATTCAAGTTAAAAATACAATTGAAGATACCGTAAAAGAAAATGAAAAATTTGTATTAAAAAAAGTTACGGAGTTGTGTGAGCAATGGAACCCTTTACATATTTCTTGGTGGGGGAGAGTTCAAACTATTAAAATGATGATCTTGCCTGTAGTTTGCTACCAAATGAGTATGATACCTATTTATTTTCAGGGGTCCTTTTATAAAAAGCTTAATAGTATTTTAACGAAATTTCTTTGGCTTGGTAGAACACCTAGAATAGCTTTAGTAACTTTGCAAAAATCAATTAAGGAGGGAGGGGTAAATTTTCCAAATTTTTATAGGTATCATCAAGCCTATATTCTACGTCAGGGTATGTATTGGATCCTCCCAGAACTTATAGATAATGCACCAGATTGGTTATATTTGGAATGGCGTCTTATGTTTCCCTTAAATTTAGTTCACCTTCCAAGTATTAACATGCCTAGAAGATACAGAGAAAATAAAATATTAATGGATACTTGGAAAACGTTGAGATTTATTAGTAAATTAACACCTATCCCAATAAACAAATCAACTAATCAATCTCTATGGATAAACTCCAAGATCAAAATTGGCGGAGCTCAAATCCTTTGGAAGAACTGGATTATTGCAGGCATTAGATCTCTAGATGATGTTATTTCAGAAGGTAAACTGCTGGATTTTTCACAATTGCAACATAGATTTGGTCTTAGTAAAACACAAAGTTTTAAATGGTTGCAATTGAAGCAGGCCATTCAGGTTGGGTTCCCTGAATGGAAAACATTGAATAATCAATATAGTTTAAAGTTCTTATGTTTTCAAGCAGACTTCCTAGGACATCAAGCCGCATTGTGGTATAAATTAATATCTGGATATTTGAATAAAAAACCAAAAAATGGTCTAAGAGATATTTGGAGCATTGAGATTAAGCATCAAATTAATGCATCTCAATGGCCACAAATTTGGTCTTGGAGAATGAGATGTACAGTGTCAGCATCTATGAGACAAACTTGGTTCTTTTTATTACATAGAGCTTTTTGGACCCCTACACGTTTGCAAAAATTAGATAGTTCTAAGTCCAATAAATGCTGGCACTGTAATCTGGAACCAGGGACATTAGATCACTTACTGTATCATTGTCCCTACATTAAAAGTTTTTGGAATTCAATTTGGCCACAAATTAATAAATTGATGGAAAATCATATAGCAATATCATATGATACAGTATTATTTGGAATGATGATGAGGAAAAAAAGTCAAATTTCACCAGAAAATAACAAGCTTTTATTAATTATGACAGGGGTTGCCATTCAACATATAACCAATAATTGGAAGAATTATAATAACCTAAATTATACATTTTGGTGGAATACAATATGTCATATATTTAAAATGGAAAGAACAATAGCAATACAAAGAGGGACATATACTAAATTTATAAAAATATGGGGGCCATTGACAAAATATTGCAATGAATAAATAATAAGATTTTTCTTCTTCTTTTCTTCTTTTAAATATCTTCTTTGTGACACACATAGAGGGGGGGCAGTGAAAATAATTTTTACATAATAGACTATAATATGATATATAATATGTAATATATGAATAAAAAATAATAGAAGGGTGGGGGGAGGGAGAGGGGGGAAAATATATTTAGAATATGATGTATTAGATATAAAAGTGATATTGTGTATTTATCAATTGTATTTTAATATTTTGTACACTTTATGTAAAACTTGAAAATAAAAAAAAATAAAAATAACTGAAATTCCTATTAGTAAATCGACAAATCAATCTATATGGCTAAACTCCAAGATTCAGATTGGCGGAACTAAGATTGTCTGGAGGCATTGGTTAAATGCAGGAATACGAACTTTAAATGATGTTATTTCAAATGGAAAAATGCTTGAGTTTACACAATTGCAAAATAAATTTGGACTGAATAAATCACAATTTTATAAATGGTTGCAATTGAAGCAGGCCATTCAGGCAGGGTTCCCTGAATGGAAAACTTTAAATTTTCAATACAGCATGGAATTTTTATGCTTCCAGGCAGATTTTCTGGGTCACCAGGCCGCACAGTGGTATAAAGTTATTAGTGAATTGGTTAATAAAAAACCTAAAAATGGTCTTAGGGATATTTGGAGCATTGAGATTAATCATCAAATTTTGGCATCTCAATGGCCACAAATTTGGTCTTGGAGAATAAGATGTACACTGTCAGCATCTATGAGACAAACTTGGTTTTTTCTTTTGCATAGAGCATTTTGGACCCCTGTTAGATTACAAAAATTAAATAGTTCAATGTCTAATAGATGCTGGCATTGTAAGCTTGAAGTAGGGACTTTGGATCATCTTTTATTTTTCTGTCCCTATATATTAGCCTTTTGGAATTCGATCTGGGATCAAATAAATTCTTTATTAGATAATCCTGTAGCATTAACTTATGATACTGTGATATTTGGCATATCTATGAGAAAAAGAGTCAGATATCGGCAAGTAATAACAAACTTTTATTGATTATGACAGGAGTTGCCATGCAACATATTACTACAAATTGGAAAGATCACACAAGACTTAATTTTAATTTCTGGTGGAATTCACTATGTCACATATATAGAATGGAACGTTCAATAGCAATACAAAATGGAAATTATAAAAGGTTTAATGAAATATGGGGGCCATTGACATTGTTTTGTAATGAATAAACACCATTTTCTTAACATTATTTATGATTGGAAGGGAAAGGGGAGGGTTTATATAAATGAAAAAAAAAAAAAAATGTTAAAAAAGAAATATGACAAAGATTGATTCAATTAAATAATTGTATGGTAAGGGAGGGGGGAAGAAGGGTTTAGATATATATACCTTTGTTATGATCTTGATAGATTTATCAAGTGATGTTAGTAAATCTATATATTACTTATATTGTGCACTTGTTGAAAGTTTAAAAATGAATAAAGAATTATAAAAAAAAAATAAAATAAATATTTCAACATTTTGTTTTAAATTTTTTTTTCATTTTCATATATCAACAAGTGTAACATAGAAATTTAAAAAGATCTCATAAAACATACATTTGAATTCCTTTCATGTATCACTGTAAATACAATATATTATTCTGTATTTATAAACAATAATACCTAAAATATCTGTATTACCTAATATGTATAATAATTGTTGTTAAAATTTAAACCCCCTCTTTTCCCTCCCCTCCCAATACACATAACAATTATAATAAAATATTGACAAATATTTTATGAGATAAATTAAATAAGATGAAACCCACCCCCCTCCCTTCTTAATAAGAGTTTTATTATGGGAAAATGATTTCATTCATTACAGAAATCTGCTAATGGTCCCCATATCTTCTGAAACTTGCCAAAATAGCCTCTCTGTGTTGCTAATGCACGCTCCATTTTGTATATATGGCATACGGAATTCCACCAGAAGTCATAATTTTTCCAGTTACAGTGGTGCCTCGCATAACGGACGTCTCGCACAGCGAACGCTGCGCACAACGAACTTCAGGTCTTGCTTCCCACAACGAACTTCGTTTCACACAACGAAGTCGCCCGAGCTGCATCGCTTAACTGCCCTCTCTCCGCCTGGCTCCCTGTGCAGTGGCGCTACATATTTTAAACCCCCCTGCCGCCGCTGCTGCATATTTTTAAGCCTCTGCCGCCACCGCATATTTTTAAACCTCCCCCCGCCACCACATATTTTTTTTAAAAAGCCACCACTGCTGCAACTTTAATCTCACCCGCTCACTCGAACTGGTGGTCTAGCAAATTTCCCAGCCAGAAGCGCAGACAGAGATCAAGAGCAAGCCTTCTGTGCTACTGCCTGGGCCTGCGCTGATCTCTGAATGGCTGCAGTCAGCTCTCGCGGGACTCACAAGAACTAACTGCAGCCAGCTCTCGCGGGACTCACAAGAACTAACTGCAGCCATTCGGAGATCGGCATGGGCCCACACAGGTGTACAGAGGAATTGCTCCTGATCTCTGCGCTTCTGGCCTGTACGCCACTGGCTGGGAAAGATGGGAGGAATTAAAAAAGGTACTGGGGAGTATGTGGGGGGTGATTATAATACACAGCAAGGATCAACAAAACCCCTGTCTCCCCTCCCCTTCACATATATCCCCTCTATATCATGCTAACAGAATACCACAGTCACACATAGCAGGAATAGGGTTAGGGTAGTGCAACTGTCCCCCCTGGTCAAAGAGAGCCGTAAGCCTCTGCCTGGACTTTGCAGTCCCCAGTTGTGTCTAACACCAGCTCTAACAAGATAAATTTATCTTTTTTTATGTCATCTTAGCATATTTTATGCTACAGAACGAATTTTTTTTTTTAACATGTATTGTTATGGGAAAACGCGTTTCACATAACGAACTTTTCGCATAACAAACTTGCTCCTGGAACGAATTAAGTTCGTTGTGTGAGGCACCACTGTATATGTAATTTGTTGTACTGCTATCCCAGTCAATATAAATAAAAGTTTGCTATTGTTTGAAGAAATTTGACTCTTTGCTCTCATTGCTGTGCCGAATAAGATAGTATCATAAGTCAAGGCTACTGGATTTTCCATCATCCTATTTATTTGAGGCCAAATTGAATTCCAGAATAATGATATGAATGGGCAATAGAATAATAGATGATCTAATGTCCCATCCTCAAGATGACAGTGCCAACATCTATTAGACCTAGAGCTATCTAACTTTTGTAAGCGAACAGGGGTCCAAAAAGCTCTATGCAAAAAAACAAAACAAAAACATGTTTGTCTCATAGATGCTGACACTGTACATCTTAACCTCCAAGACCAAAGTCGTGGCCATTGAGATGCAGTAATCTGGTGCTTAATCTCAATGCTCCAAATATCCCTAAGACCATGTTTTGGTTTTTTATTTACAAATTCAGCTATTAATTTATACCACCTTGTGGCCTGGTGACCCATAGAGTCCATCTGAAAACATATGAATTCTAGGCTATGATAATTAATAAGACTATTCCATTCAGGGAACCCTGCCTGAATGGCCTGCTTCAATTGCAACCATCTAAAATATTGCGATTTATTTAATCCAAATTTATGTTGCAATTGTGAAAACTCAAGCAGTTTGCCATTATTTATTACATCTTCTAAAATACGTATTCCTGCCAACATCCAATGTTTCCAGATGATTTTAAAACCGCCGACCTTGATCTTAGGGTTTAGCCAAATCGTTTGAGTTGTTGATTTATTTATTGGAATAGGAGTTAAATTACTTATATACCTTAAAGTTTTCCAGGTATCAACAACATGACCAACATGACCAAGATGCAAAGGAAACATGAGTCTCCATTCTAGCCAGAACCCTGTTCATTTACAAAAGTTAGACAGTTCTAAATCTAATAGATGCTGGCACTGTCATTTTGATATAGGGACACTGTCCTTTGATATTCAATTTTTGGAAGTCGATATGGAGACAGATTAATGCTATACTTGAGTTATCAATTCCATTGGCATATGAGGTAAAACAAAGGGAGAAGGGTTGCTGCTGGATAAGGGAAGCAGTGAAGGGGTGGAGGTGGACACAGGGGAGATAAAAGGAAGGGAGAATGGACAGGGGGAGCAGGCAAGGGGTGGTGGTGGACAGCTGAGGAAAAAGAAAGTCAGAAAGAAAGAAAGACAGAAATACAGAAACAGGCTAAGGATAGAGAAAGAAAGAAATAAAGACAGGCACACACACATATATTCTAGCACCCGTTAATGTAACGGGCTATAAGACTAGTTCTACCATAAAACAGTTAGAAATACAGGTACCTTTGTGTGCAAGTACTTATGTTGATATAAGTGAATTGGGTATCCGTCCAGCAGAACCTCTCCTTCCTGTAAAGGGTAGAAATGTTCCAAAATGTTGACACAAGAGCTCTTTCCACTCCCAGAAGGACCCACCAGGGCAGTCACTTTGCCAGGATGAAGAGTGAAGGTCACGTCCTACAACAGCAATGGGGGTGACAGTTTGTTATCCAGTTGTAAAAACATACCTAGGGTAAAAAAAACTGCCCGACTGGTCTAATCTCCGGCTGAACATAGAGAAGGGATACCAGATAGTTCCAGGTTGTTCTAGAACACTCTGTTAGACCCAGGTTCCAATTCACTGCATGTATTGCTGTCTTACTTAATGAAACAGAACTATAACTTCCTACACACAACAGGACAACATCAGAACTGCCCCAAACTGTCCATGTTGATCATGAGTCATCTGGTAATCTTAGAAGTAAGTTTCATGTCATCATAGGTTACATCATTTATTACACCTTGAAACTTAGCAACATAGTGACATAGTAAATGATGGCAGATAAAGACCCGAATGGTCCATCCAGTCTGCCCAACCTTACCCTCTCTTTAAATTACTGATTTAATTTTTTTTTTTTTAATTCTTTATTCATTTTTAAAACTTTATCAAGTGTACAACATATCACAATAAACACAATTAATCAGAGCACTTGCATATCTTATCATTATAATCTAAACATACAAATGTAACCCTCTCCCCACCCTCCCTCAAATCAAATTATGTATACTGATTTAATTTAAATGTTCCTTTTTCTTAGCTATTTCTGGACCAGACTCTGTGCTTAGGTTCCATCTACTGAAGTCTCTGTCAAAGCTCACTCCAGCCCAACTAAACCATCCCAGTCTGGAAATTATAACAATTTTATTAAAATATGGGAGCCATTAACATCTTTTTGTCATGATTAAATGCTATTTTTCTATTAATTATACACCATTTAGTATTGGGTGGGGGGAGGGTATCAAGTATATGATCTTATAATGAATAATGGGCTTTGAGGAGGGTGGGGAGAGGGTTATAATGATAAGATGTTCAAGTGCTCAGATTAATTGTGTTTATTATGAATTTTTGTACACTTGATGAAAGTTTAAAAATGAATAAAGAATTAAAAAAATAAATAAACCATCCCAGTCGTCGAAGCCCTCCCCAGCCCATCCTCAACCAAATGGTCATATACAGACACAGACCGTGCAAGTCTACCCAGTACTGGCCTTAATTCCTTCAATATATATATTTATTTAATTCATTCATTTTTCTATCCTGTTGTTCCTAAAGAGCGCAGAACGGGTTACAGGTTAAACATACATAATATCAGTACAAGATTACAATGCAAGTTTTCATCCTAGTTGGCACATATTAGGTGTGGTTATCCTTACTTGACACAGACTGGTTCGGTTAGCAATAGACAATTCTTTGTAGTCCATGGATCAAGGGCAGGGGGTCAGATGAAGAGGTATGTTTTTATGCTTTTCTGGAGTTGAGGGGACCTGCAAGAGATCTGATATTTGATGGCAGTCAATTCCAATGGCTCGGTTTGAAGTAGGAGTTTGTAGTTGAAGGGCACGACCAGGGAGCGTTTTGAGGCATATTTCATTCTGGGAGTGGAGGAACCGGTTTGTCACATACGGAGGAAGTTTAGCCATTACACAGCCCGGTGCTATGTCGTGCCAGGATCTGAACGCTAGCATCAGGCCCTTGAAGACACGTTTAGCCACAGGTAACCAGTGAGCTGATGCTAGAGCCTGGGAGACAGGGTCACGGGCATGGAGGTTTTTTAGAAGCCCGATTGCCGCGTTTTGAACATACTGGAGCCGTTAGACCATTGCATAGCACATTGCAGTAATCCACGCGGGAGAGTACTAGGGCATAGAGTAGTTGGGCAAAGTCAGACTCTGAAAAGTAGTTCCTTATTTTTCTGAGTTGTCACAGGTAGTAAAATGAGGAAGATCCAACCTGAGAGATATGGTTGGAGAGCAACAGGTTGCAGTCAAGGAGTATTCCTAGGCTGTGCACTTGGTCTTTTGGAGTCAGAGTAGTTGAGTGCCAGCACAGCGAGGGACAGGCATGGTCGCAGCATTCTTTGCGGATCCAAAGGAGTTCCGTTTTG